>NC_133033.1:23341250-24735000 GCF_048771995.1 Taeniopygia guttata | reverse complement strand
AATACTCTTATTAGCAGTGTTTTATTAATCAATAAATCCAAGTCTTGGAACTAGGAATTTTGTTACCTTCTGAACCATGCTGCAAAGATGTGAGCCAAACTCACCCTTCCTGCCTATGCAGAAAATAAGAAAAGAAACGTCATCATCAAAGAAAACTCAGAAGTGCCATCTCTCACTCATTCAAAATTCCTTCAAAAATACCCATAGAATGCTCTTGTGCAGCTGAATCCATCTGAGAGTTGTTAGTTTCTGTCCAGAAAGGGACACAGAGCAGCTCACTGCCTCTCAGAACTCACCCCAGCTCCCAACAGCAGTAAGCTGGCAGCAAAATGGGGCTATAGCCAAGGTGCTAATGCTCAGGAAATACTGAATCACACAATATCCTGAGCTGGAAGGCACCCACAGGAACCACCCCCTCCATCTCCTGTCCCTGCCCAGACATCCCAACCATCCCACCCTCTGCATCCCTGAGAGCGTTGTCCAAACACTGCTGGAGCTCTGGCAGCCTTGACCACTGCCCTGATTTACTTGTGTCCAATAAAAGAGTCAGAATGTCATTTTGACAGCTTTTGGTTATAATTTCACCCCCTCCTCTCCCAGGGCACACATTGGACCTGATTTTAAAAGATGATAAAAATGTCAAGGATGCAAAAATGCTCTGTGTGTGTCCACAGCCTTGGACCTAAATCAGCTCTGCAGTTACAATCATCTCTGAAATCCAGCAAAAGTCTCTGGGCACAAACTGTCACCATTTGTAGTTCCTAAATCAGCTCAAACCAGCCTAAAACACAGGGCTTGGTTCTGCCTGCAAGGCTGTGTAAATGGCTGTCAGTGCATACACATTGCTCATTTCCCACCTGGGTTTCCTGCTATTCCATCTCGTTTGTGCAAATCAGGCCCAGCTCATGTTCCTGTTCCAGGTCAGGCTGCAGAGGAGCAGGAGCTGCAGCACACAGGGAAAGAAAAAACAATTCACTCCTCCCTTGTGAATCATAAAGAAACGATGTAGGCAGAACACAACTCGGGCAAATCCCTGCATTTCTGATTAAAGAAATCTAAAGGCAGCAACCAGAAACTTGCCAGACACCTACAGGAATTTTAAAAAAATCAATTTGTGCAGACATTTATACATTTTTCAAAAGTAAGAATATTTAAATGAAGTGGGTGAATGTCCTAAGGCAGAATTGAAAGAGTTTTAGTCAGCCATAATTTCATTTGAAAAGCCTAATAAAACCCCTGGATTTAAATTCCATATATCATTCTGCTTTTGTTTTGCAGTTGTTGAAAATGCCATCACAAGGAAACAATTTACACCATTTCTAGTAGTGCTTATTTATAGTTTATGGCTTCTTTATCCCAAGAAATTGCCACGTACGTAAAGAAAATCAATCTTTTCCATTTCCAAACTGTTTTATAATTTAGGTTCATTTTCATTTATAAGCATTTGATCTGGTCTATGAGAAGTCAGATGGAAAAGTTTCTGCCCTTTACAGTCAGGAGAAATA
Source organism: Taeniopygia guttata (assembly GCF_048771995.1). NCBI lineage: Eukaryota > Metazoa > Chordata > Aves > Passeriformes > Estrildidae > Taeniopygia > Taeniopygia guttata. The sequence continues at coordinate 24,733,495 of NC_133033.1, read as the reverse complement.
TGTTCATGAGTATTTTTAGTCTCTGCAATGTACAAACCTTAAAACCTGAGATATCCTTCACATTTTATTTCCTGATGCTCAATATCTTTTCTGTTGCCCGTTGATGATAACAATTCCTTTGGGACATAACGAGGAAAAGCCAAAGTTTGTTCCACACAAATTCTTCCTTACATTAATAACTGACAGGGGGTAGAGATGCTGAGGCACTTTCTGTGCACTTGACCAAAAAAAAAAAAAAAAAAAATGAAGCTGTAGAAGCATTTTGGGTTTTATTTATCATCAGATGCTGCAATTAAAGACTGACAAGTTTGCAAAGCAAACAAAACAGAAATAACAATTGAGGCCACACCTCTGGGGGGAATGGGAAAGTCAGGGTGTAAAATTATCACCTCCTGAACCTGGTTAGCATGGCTTAACACAGATCTGGAGGAAAACACAGGTGCATGACATAGATACATATGAATTTAGCTCAAATGTAGCAATTAGCCCTTTTGCTAAATACATAGAACTTCTGCTCTGAGGCCAGAATTCTCAAAGAGTTGTGAGTCACTGCCACAACTCAGGCTATGTGACCACTTTTCATCCTTAAAGGCTCAGACAATTCAAAACTGTTTGTCTGCCCTTCCTCTCTGTCAAAAATGCAACGATTAATTAAAACCCTGAGTGGAAGCAATAACCAAGATAAAACCAGACTGGTGCTGCCAAATTTTTGGAAAATGGCTCATCATTTCTTATTCCATGTGGCTGGTGACCAGCTCTGGGGTTTATGCTCCTGCTGAGGGGAAGGCACCAGGAAATCTTTGAAGTGTTGGGTTTTCCCTCTTTTCAAATAAAAAAAGTAGAGCAACCATGTCTGAGAAGATGCTGACACCACTTAGCAACCAAAGTGATGGGAAAATAACCTGGTTGGGAAGTCACCTGCTAGAGTTTAAACCATTACCTTGAAAAGCAAAGGTGAAACTCAACAATGCAAGGCACAACTCCTGAATGATCTGCTGGGGAATGCCCACACAGGCAGGAAGGATTCCCCACAAAATGGCCCCAGAATTGATAAAAACATATGGATAAACTGTTTTCCAGAAAAGATTTCCCTGTTTTTGCTGTCAGCACTGAAGGTCTGCACCATCTCCTGGTCGTCATAAATAAGAACAGGGCAGAAAAATCTGGAACCTCCGTGCAAGGTATGAGAGGGGAGGAGTTATAGGATTATATTCTTCTTATTTTGACTCAGGGTTATATTTTGCTTAAATTTGAGTGTGCTGTGGTGAAATCTAAAAGTAAAATGTGCACATGGAGTGGCACTGGGAGAAGCTGGAGGACCTTCTGTGTGACAGGAATAACTCAGGGAGGGGACAGGGAGAAGTGGCACAGAGAATACCTTGTGCCAACACTTCCTCCTCTAGGATTTGACACCAAAACACTTGAAGGACGCAGGAAAAATTCAAATCCACAGTGAAATTGAGAGGCTGCAGCTCTCTGCCAACAAGTGACAGTGTTCCTCTCCAGTATTATGGGGGAATTTTTTCTTTTGGAAATGTGAAGCTTAGCAGGATTTCCAAAACTCTGTTGCATCTCAGGGACAAAGTGAGTCAAATCTAAACTAATATAAATCAAGGTAAACATGCAAATCTGCTCAGGCAGAAAGTACAGTTTGTCTCTATCCTACTTACACATTTCTGGTACTTCCTGAGCAGTTTCAATCACTTTTAATTTTTTTAATGAAAAGAGAGGCCAGTCTCAGGAATTGCAATATCATTGTGAAATTTAAATGTTGCCATCCAAGTATATTTTCATTAATCCTTTTTAGCTCTGAAATATCCCACCAAGCTGCTAATATCTAATAATCCATTTAAAGAAGCTGAATGTTATCTGTAAAAATTAAATTGTTTACATTCACCATGGCTTACTGTAAATAAAAATGCTCATTTATTATTTAAAATGCAGCAGAGCTTGGTGAATTTTGTATTTCTCTTGCTTGGTTTTGGCTCTAACCAACTCCATAAATACATTAGCACCATCTTTTGGCTAAACTGGTTCCTGACCTATGTTTGTATCTTTTCCTTACAAGTGGGGTTATTGCAGTTTCCTGGAATTTCCAACCTTTTGAACATGAAGAAGGGCCAAACAGGGGTGTGAAGCTCAGGCTGTGGCTGACAAACCAACCCAGACAACATTTTCATATCTACACCGAGGTGCCCTTATGTTGTTGCAGCCCTGAAACTAAAATTTTATAATTATTTTCCTTCCCCTAGAATTGTGTAAAGGTGATTTTTTTTTTGTACAAATACAAATCACCTCCACTAATTGTTAATCAGATGCTTGTTTGCATCATATCTTTTTCATAAAACATGGAATGTGGGCCTGCTCAAGGGATTTGCTGCTACTTTGCCATTCACTTGTACTTTAAGTTACCAGCTATAAAAGGCTGTAAATTCAGAGTTAAGGTGGTTTGTAAAAAGTATTTCCCCCTCTTTATTTCACCTTAGGTTTTAAACATGTTTCTTGGAATTTGTTGAAAGGTGGGATGAAAATACAGCTTCTGTTTAGACAAAAATCCTCCCTTCCTTGTGTATTCCCTTTATCCTTCTGACATCCCATCAGGAAAACCATGTTACATCCTTGCTCTGCTAATGGTGCCTCAACAGGATCACACCAGAGCAAGGATGGAGGGAATATATGGCAAATAGGACAAATCCAGGACTTCAGGACACTGTACAAAGTGGACTGCTGGAATTTCAAAAGTAACAGGTTGGGGTTTTCTGGGGGGGTAGATTTGGTTTGTTTTTGGTTGGTTTGGTGTTGGTTTTTTTTTGTTTATTTTGGGGGGGTTGTTTGTTTTGTTTTTTGTTGTTTTGGTTTTCCTTGGTTTTGTTTTGGTTGGTTTTTTTGGTTTTTTGTGGTTGTTTTTGTTTGGTTTGTTGGTTTGGTTTGGTTTGGTTTTTTTTGCTTCTCTGGATCTGAAAGGATTCTGGATAGACATTTCAAAAATGAGCACCTGTAGAGCACAAAGAATCTTGAAAAAGTGGAATTGTCTTGCTGAGGATCCTCTCAGTCCAGTTGCAGCCTCACTCCAGTGAAGTGTCCCAACCTGCTCCCACAGAGCTCTCCAGAGTTTGGCCAAACTCCTGTGGGATTAGCTGGACCTGCAAGGAAAGGGAGAAGAGGATCCTAAACCCTTTAGTCTGACCTGGAGAGAACAAACACACCTGCAGGTCACTCGGGGGATTTCCACCCCATGAAATCAACACACACACCATGGGCTGCAGAGGGAAGGGCACTTCAGAGCAGGACAACAGCCAGCTGCAAAGATGGGTGGTTTCAGACAGAAAGGACACACTTTGGCACAACCTTCTGTCGAGTTTATATCATCCACAGACTTATTAATCCCACCAGAATCCCCTCTACCTCATTTGCAAAAAAAAAAAAAAAAAAAAACAAAACAAAAAAAAAAAAAAAAAACAAAACAAAACTTCCCAGGGCAAACCAGCAAAAAGTATTGTGTATTTTTAGTGATATTATCTATCTTCCAGCTGGAATGGGATAATTTGGACACTGTGTCTGCAAAGCTCTCACCATTCATCACCACCCTGGTCCAGGAGTGCTGATACATCAGGATTTGCTCCTGGCACTGAGTGTTGCAGCTTTGTTAATCTAGAGCAGAAAAATAATTTATTGCACGAGAGCAGCAGATACCAGAGCAGAACCTCAGGTGAGAGGGAGGCAATGAGAAATACGTGCCATGTATATTTATATATTTAATATGGGCATTTAGAAACACATCTTTGCCAGTAACAGCTACTGGAGTAGTGTCAGTGAAAGAAAGTCAAAGAAACTTGGCTAAAATTGGCTGAACCTGCCCAAATAGGAGGCACTTCTTCATTCCTGTTCTTCCTTTGGACTTGTTTAGCTGCAATGATAAAAACTAATAATTAGTGGCTACCTTATGACTTATGGCTAAAGCCATGCAGTTCAGAAGTCTCCTGTGTAATATAACATTTATCTGTATAATTTTTACCTCTATAACACACACATCCACACCAACACATATTCTTTTATCCCTACTGGTGTAATTTCAGGACTGAGAAGTCTAGAAAGATTGCTTGGACTGGATGATCTGAGAGGCTTCTCACCTTCATGATTTTATTATTTGGTGATTCTACAAGAACATGTGTGGCAACAGGGATGTTTTAAGGCCACGTGGAACAACAGCTGGAAATAGGAGGCAGATAATAATGTCTTACAAGAATATTGACAGGTATCTGAAGAAAATTATGCTGAGATGGAGAGAAATGTAAGGATGTACAAGAGCTTGTCTCATTCTAGGTGGCAACAACCACATCAACCAGGAGATTTATGGGATGAAAAAAAACCCCATAACTTGAAATTTCAGGAAGGTAGGGGAGGGATTTTTCCATTATTTACCAAATGAGGGGGAAAAGATGTTCCAGGGCTACATTGCCTATATGATTATTTTACACGTCTTTCCAGGCAGGGAAAATCTTCAAGGAGCTGGTGGGATTCTGTTCCCATCTGAAAAGCCAGATGATCACAACTTTGCATCGTTGACTGGAAGCACAGAGTTCAGGAAATGACTCTCCAGGGACCTAGCCTGGCTCCATCCCATTCCAGCTCCTTCCCCCACATCCAGGGGAAAAGCTGCCCTGACAACACACACCAGTGACAAAATCCATGCCAGCAAAATCTAATATAGGAAAAGAGAAGGGCAAAGAACCAAAAGGAAAGAAAACTTTTATCATTATATTTGCAATGCAGAGGCAAAAACTGAAATCACCTGAAGCAAGGTAAAACTGCTAGAACTGAAAAATTAGAAATAGATGTTTCTCTTTTAATTTTGAAAGGCTAAAAAGTCTCACCACATACCTATTTGCATGAGGAAGTTTAAGTTCAAGAAGATGCTTTGGATAAATAAAAAAAGACTAAAACCTGGGTGTTACTCAAAAGGTACGACCCCAAATTGTTGCAATTAGTTTAAATCAATTCAGAAAGTTTTTGAAACACACCAAAAATAGTTTCTAAATAGAAATATGCTGAATATGGGGAAGGGAAGGGTTTGAAGGATTTGCAGGAAGGGTTTTGCAGGAAGGATTTTTCTCCTTGTTGCACTGGATTTGCTGGTCATTTCTTAAAATATCTCCAAGGATTTTAAATCTATAGAAGTTAATTTTTCTTTCTATCATCTGTTAATTTTTCTGTTAATTAATCTGTTAATTAATCTTATTTCTATAATCTGTTAATTTTTTAAGTGTGAAAGCTTTGAAATGTCAACCAACAAAACATACCCTTGGTTTTTTTCACCTTCCCAGTTACTATTTAATAATGGGCTATGAAACCACTTGTTTGAAGAGAGCCCAGCCAGTCCCAATGGCTTTGGGCACCTGCATTAAAAGCAACAATGTTCTGCTCTTTAAAATGGCAATTTCCTCAAGCCAACCACACATTATTGGGAGTCCTTTGGCACAGTGTTTGTGTGCTGTACCATTGTCATGGGAAGTGTTTTGTTTATTGAAAGCCCACTCTCTGTGAGCCACTCAGCCAAGTAAAATTCTGTATTTAACAGCTCTCTGCACATTGGGCCCTGAGAAAGGACTGCTGCAGTCACTTGATTGCAAACAGCAGAAAATCAGCTCCTGCCAGACATATAAATATTCTCTTTTTAAATCACCTAAGAACATCTGATGGAGACTGGCTTGTTTAGAGATTGGTGTCACTGTTAGAGCCTCTCTCACTTCTGCACAAAGATCATTTGGGATGATGTGGGAGAGGCTAACCAGATTTTTCTTGTGGATTGAGGGAGCGCTGGGGAAAACAGGACAACTGGTTTTATCTCTCTATTATATTGTCCTCCCTAAAAAATAATTTAAAAAATAATAACTAAAGAACAAACCAAACAGGAACCACACTGGAGCACCTTAAAAAAAATCCCAAACAACAATCCACACATCCATCCAAATGGATGGTCCATTCTCTTCCATAAAGATAAACCTGAACACTGCTTCCCTTTTGGCAGGAAATTATCCTTTTAAAAAACCCTAACAGGCACGTGTCACTGCTCAACAACTTGATTTTCTTACCATATTAAACCATCCTACCAAATACCAAGCAGGCCGAATCTTCCCTGGCTCTTAAAAATCAGCCTTAACATAAAAAAGATATCAAAATTCTCGCCAACACTAAATCAGTACTCCCCAGGCTAAACCATAAATGTATTCAACCAAGTCAGTCTTAGAAACTTTTCATTTAGCTCTACAAAGATAACACTAGATCAGCATTTTCATTAAAAAGAAATGTCATGGCTCATTCCTTTCTGTGATTGAAGAGGAAGCAGCAACATCTCCCAAAACTCAGGAGAGAAACATATGCTGCAATAAAAAATAAATACAACTGTGATTGTTGTTCCATTTAATATTTCAGTCTGTGATTATAATTACTTCCTGATTGGGAAGAATTCTCATGTTAAAAGCCCCATGCAATGGCAGCTCAAATAGATCAAAAAAAGCAATGGCAGAACTCATGGGATGAGCCAGGTACAAGGTGCAGGGACAGAAACTTGACTGGTCTTCATTTGCTCTGGGGGGACATTAATGGGGTGGAGTCAAGCCCCAGGCACACTCAGCCTCCTCCCAGGAGTGCAACACCTCTGTGCCATTTCCATTGCTCCCCAGGCAGCAAACACCTCTGCTAAAGCCTGATGCTGGCCAGGATGGGAGTTGTACTTGAATCCCAGAAAGGTTTGGGTTGGAAGGGACTTTAAATCTCTCGTTACACCCACTGCCATGGGCAGGGACACCTTCCACTAGCCCAGGTGCTCCAAGCCCCTTCCAACCTGTCCTCGGACACTTCCAGGGTGGGGCAGCCACAGCTTCTCTGGGCACCCTGTGCCAGTGAGCTGCTGGGTATTTGGTGGAAGCAAATCATCCAAATTTCTCTGTTTGAGAGTCAGTAAAATATACTTTGATAACTGGAGAGAAGTGATGAGCAGTCTCAAGCCAAAAGCCAATTTCTAAAGTTCACACATTTTCCCTTTTACTAAAGGCTTCATGTTCAACCAGTGTGCAAACTCCACCAGAAAACAGCACTAATCTTTCTGTAGGAACCCAAGCCCAAATTTGCAAACCAAAGTGAAGACCTGAAAGAGTCTTTTTGTTGTTTACACAACTCTGTCCTCCAGCTCTTTAGTACCACAATGTAGAGCACTAGTAATTCAACATAAATACATAACTGTATGTAAGGAGTGTACAGAGTCACTCCAGTACAAACAGCATCCCCAAAACCCACAGACAAGGAGCTGGGAACCTTTGCTGTTGATCATGACTACTTTCTTTGTGTTAACTTTAAAATAGTAATGATCTTCTTTTATCTTAAATACATGAACAATGAAGTAAAACAATGTCAAGTCAGATGAGAGGACCCGAAGTCACTTCAAACAATCAAGATGTGATGCTTACTGTTAAGTACAGTTCTGCTTTCCACAGATTAAAGTACTCTCAGATCTATTTTTTGTTCTAGTCAAAGGCAGACACGTTGCATAAAACATCAGGGGGCTTTCTTTGATCAGATGCATAACTTTACATTTCTTGTTAAACAGTTATAAAAATAAAAAGGCCTTATAAAAGGTAAGCTCAGAGGCTATTTATACTTTTCCGATGACAGCTCAATCGAGGTCTTGAGTTTAGCACCACTTTCAAGATGTAAAAATAATTATTTGTAGAGTAAGTTTTCAAGTTACATCTCTAGAGGAGTTAAAGGAATGATCCACAGCTCTGTGCAAAACAAGTCCCACTTGGAGAGGGCTGTTACCTTCATTGAAATAAACCTCTGCTTAATATCACTGGATTAGAATAGAGAGACTTCCTGAGCATTAATAGGGCCTTTTTGTGCCACTCTGCAAGTTCACAGGAATGATAAAACTGTCTTAATTAAGTCTAAAGATTTTCTCAGCATAAGAGATTATCCCTGGGAGAGGCTGCCAGAGCAGTTCTTTGTCTTTGACAATTAGATCAGATCTGAGGCACAAATGGCAAAGCCCAGAACAGGAGCTTCTAAGAATAAAGCATGGCAAGGACAGGCTGGTGCTCAGCCTCAACCTATAGCATCATTTACTGAGGGTTTTAAGGCTTTTCCAAAAATAAAAATGAATTTGAGCTATCAAGTTTTTATACTGATTTTCCTCTCTCTCATTAAAAAAAAAAAAAAGGAAGGTTAATCAACTGATGAGGAATTGAAAGGAGATTAACCATAGGAAACATTTTCCTTTGTAATACAAAAGAAAATGGGGCTCTTTAGACCCTCATACGTAGGGTGAGATAAAAACCATGCTGGACTAAAGGTTGATTTCTCCAAGTTTTTTTATCTTGCAGGTCTGCAGATTTTAACACACAGCAAAATAAATCCAACCACACAGCAAATGGCTGCTTTTCCTGGGAGCACATTTTTTGTTGGATCACCAAGTGAGCACCAGGGATGCATGGAACAGTTTTGGTTTGTGTGTTTCCCAGGCAACTTACTTTTAGCAGTCAGAGCAAAGAGAGAAGGAATTCTTAAAACATCAAAAAATCAAATAACCTGCTGGCAGATTAAAGGAGTTTTATCCTCGTTTATCTAAACTCCTCGTCAACATCCTTAAACTCAAAGGGATGTAGGTCAGCTCTGCTGTCCTTTCCTGAGTCACATCTGAAACCGTAACAGTGTTCAACCACTTTGAACAGCATCAGCTCTGTGTGTGCTGCCAATTCCACCCCAGCCCTCAGGAATGTGAACTTTCATCCTCTGAGACACTGGGTTTTAAAATGTGGGTTTTTTTCTTGCCACAGTGATATGGTAGCATTTCTAAAGTCTTGGTCTCTCCATAAAAAATGCTTGTTGGTTATGCAAATAAAGGCCAGCTCAGTGCTTTGGGTTGGGTTAATTGGCACAGTTAGGAATTCATACTCACAGCTTTTCCAGACTGTAGAAAACAATTTCACTCTGATTTGCAAGACCAGCTCAGAATCATCAAAGTTGGAAAAGGCCTCCAAGATCACGCAGCTGCATTCCTTTAGTGACCCACTCTGCACAATCCCTCACTTGTTTCACAATAGGTGCAGAGGTGTGCTGGAAAAACAGCACTTAAATTGCAGCTCCACACTCATTAAAATCACACACAGGTACCTGTGTTGTGTACCTGCCAATGTATTATTTATTCTCCTTCCCAAAACTGGGATGGGTTGTGCAGTTCTCCTTGAAGAGGGAGCCAGGAGCAGAGCTCGGACAGCTGCCCCACAGCTGGCCAGGGGGATATTCCATCCCCTGGAATGCCATGCCCAGTGCACAAACTGGGGGAGCTGACTGGGAGGGAACAATCATTGCTGGGGCACTCAGATACTGGGCATCACTCATCTTTCCTGTTGTTTTCCTCTGTTTCCCTCCCTTTCACTACAATTATTATTATATTTTATTTTGTTTCAATTATGAAACCGCTGCTTTCTTCCCAATCCTCCTCCCCACCATGGGAGGAGAGGTTAAACCTCAACAGACAGAAGGAGATTTTTGTCTGCAGCTTTGTTATTCTCAGACAAGTCCTTTGGCCAGTCCCAGTGCCATCCCTGGAAGGATTTTTTTTACTTCAACCAAGGGAGGAACCAAGAAATCCACAGAGGTTTTCAGTTCATCTTTCTATACATAAATGCTGTACATCAAGCATTAAAGGATAAATATCCACCTGGTGAACAAGGAGCTTTGGGAAGACATCATGGGAAAGAGAGCTCTATTCCACCTTCCAATATCAGATACCGTCAACTGTTCACCTTTGTGCAAAATAATTTGCAAACAGCAGATACCAGGAGATGGGGCAAGTGGTGATGAAAACTCCTTTCTTCCTTCAAAGCTTTGAGGATCTTCTTTTCCATCAGTTCAACTAGATCTGTGCTAAAATGCCAATTAATCCATTTGTAAAATCTTCTCTGAATAACAAATAACAAGAATAATAAAAAACTAGCAAGAATGACAGAGTGAATTCTGTGTCTACACCAACAGGAGCTGGTGTCAACCTCACATTCTCCTTTGCTGCTTTCAGGGCATTTTTGTTTCACTTTCCTGTGAGACCTAAAGCAATATTCTGCTTTTATTTCAAAGTTTACATTCCCATGATTGATCCTTCTTTGTACTGAGCACCCCTGTGGGTGCTGCTCCACTCAGAGCTCAGAAAACATCTCTCCACCCGCCATGATTTGGTTTTCAGGATGGTTTAGACAGGCCAGGCTGGATGGGGCTTGGAGCAGCCTGGGACAGTGGAAGGTTCCCTACTGAGAGGGACCTCTCACCTGCCCATGGCAGGGGTGGAACAAGATAATCCTCAAGGTCCTTCCAACCCAAAGCAGTCAGTGAGTCTGTGATATCTGCAATTAAATCCCAGCTTCCAAGTCACAGTTACTGTCCAAAGAAAACATTCTGTCTGTGTGGCAAGTGATGACTGGAAAGCAGAGGGAAGAAATTCCCTGTGCCTCAAAGGACTGCATCCATGCAGAGGTGACAAATGGGGGGACAGGCAGCTTGGCAGGACAGAGAACAACCAGAATTCATGAGCATGTTCCAGGTAAATGTTAGAGGATTATCCCTCAAAGAGACACAGGTTGCGGTCTGGCTAGGGAGAACCTCCCAGCTGCAGCCAGGCAGCACAAGCCAGAAACAATTAAATCAAACTAATTTCAGCTAATGAAGCAGCTCAGATGGAAACCCCTCAGATAACTGTGACACACAAACCTCCAGTGAAGCTTTGGGGAAAGGCTGAAACCTGGCCATAAAGCCAAAGCACACACATCACTTGTGAGCAGGTCAGTTCTGAATCCTGCAGTTCTGCATCAATATGAGGAATGTGGCACTGGACTATTCAATTTTAGCCCATAAACATACAGGAAGGTTCCAAGATACAAGAACAGTCATCAAATAAACCAAGGTAGAAGATGAGATTCATGTCTTTTAACAGTTTTTGTACTGGCCCTTTCAAATGATCCCAGAAAGTTTTATACCTAAATAGTTTCTAAACCCCCTTTCCCCTTTTCTTTAACAGGTATGTTCTACCCTTTTTTTTTTTTTTTTTAAGTTAAACTAAAGGGTAAGAATATTTCCTCATACACTTTTTATTTTTAAATGAAACATGTCATATTATACACCAGGTTGGTAAGAACTGTTGGCATAGAATGACTTTAAAAAAACCCACAAGGGTCAGAAACTTTCCATTATTATCCCATTATGGTCAACTTTGAGTAAATATTTTCTTCCATGGGGTGAACCTTACTTTAAGAAATTCCATTCTTCCATGCCAAAAATGTAGATAGCTAAAACCTGATGTTTGCAAATGTACAACCATCACCATCTAAAATAAACTTCATCAAGGAACCAAGATTGATGTTTCCTTTGCTTTGGAAATTTTACCGTGGTACAACACTAGAAAAACATAAAACTAATCATTATCCTCAAACTTCTCCTTTAATTCTAGGGGAGGAAAAATCAAGCTGACCAAGACCTTAAAAATACTCCATGTTTCTAAATACCACAGCCAAGGGCTGCTGAAGTTTCCAGTCAGGGCTTTTAAATCAGAATTATCCTAGGTAGAGGCACCAGGAAAGCTCAGCATGCCCATTTCAGGTGCAAATCGAGCTGTTCCCAAAGGATGGGCAAAAAAAAAGTTAACAAAGCCTTGGCTGGCACTCAGCTTGAACCCTGGTTGAATCACATGTACAGACATTGTGTTTCAGGGAAAATAAAAGGTATTGCTGACATCAATACATCAGAGCCAAAGCTGCACAAGTCCCAGAACTGAAGGGCTGCTTGATGTAGCCCAAATGGGAGAGCAGGAATTAAAAATGGCCAGCACCTGCTGCATTACTGATCTGGATTCTCTTCTTCTGAGCCTGTGGGCATAATTTGAAATTTCTGTTCCATTTGTACTAGACCAAAGATTTCTATCAAGGCACCATCTGTAGCAATGAAATCCCCATCCAATTCCAGTTCCTGACACAAACCAAACCGAACCAACTGGAAATTAAACCGGCAAAACACCTACATGCAAGCACACCCTTCCAAACTATCAAAGTCCTCACCCATCAGATTGTATTTACACCCTGTGTAAAATCCCTTCTGGGATCATTTGGAACAGCCACAGCCAGGAAAAGCCTCAGTGGAAGCAAAAGCACAACAATTTGAAAAAGGCTGACAGCCTGCATCCCCAAGGCACTCTCCAAAATTGTTCATTTTATTCCTCTGGGGACAACTGGGGTGTCTGGGGCACTCCAGCAGCTGCATGTGCTGGTCCCAGGGTGTGCAGAGACCATGTGCACAGTGCAATCAGTGCTTTGGAGCAGAAAAGGGAATTGTTTCTAATATAAATTGTTCTGAACTGCTCTGTTTTCTTTCTTTCATGATCTGCTGAAGGAAGTAAATGACTGGGGATGGGATGAGATCCAGTACTTTTGCATAGTTTTTTCCCCCTAGAGCATTCAGAAAAGAACTAGATTCTCAGCCAGGTAGAAAAATAGAAATTAGTATCTTACAAGGAGAGAAAAATGAAGGGTTTTCAACACTGCACATTTTAAGCTGGGACAGGGCACACAGCCAAGTGTTGTGCAAACACAGGATGTAAGAAGAGAAATTTGTGCACATTGCTGTTTTGCTGAGCTGTGAGAGAGGAAGGGAAGGTCCGTGAACACACTACTACAAGGAGGACCAGGAGGAGCTCTGTGCAGTGGGGTCATGCTCAGCACCTCCCTCACTCAGCAAATATTAATTATCCGGGGTTGGTGACCCAGCAGAATTGATTGGCATGAGAACTTCTCTTTGAAAGGAATTTAAGAATATCCTTTTGCAAGGAATTTAAGAAATGGAATGCTTTCGACACCGCTGGTGTGGGGATCATCAGCTAATATCCATACTGAGGCTACCCCCAAGGGAAGCTGAGCTTCCAGGCAGCAAGAAAGAACCAATCTGCTGGGGAAAATCATATTGTTGGATAAGTTAAAACCTTTCAGGGAGAAGAGATAGCTGTAACATGGGTCACCACAGAATGCCAGAGTGGTTTGGGTTGGGAGGGACCTTAAAGCCCATCCAGTTCCACCATGGGCAGGGACACCTCCCACTGGACCAGGAAGGTCCAAGCCTTGATGTCCATGAGCCCTGGATGTCTTTCTTAGGAATGATACCCCACATTTTAACACCAGTTCATGATGATCCTGCTGTCCCCTTCTCTGCCAGCCTCAGGCAGATCCAGCACAGCCTGGGCTGGGGCAGGACAAGCACTCCCAGGCTGCTCCTTTTGCTTGTCCACAGCCAACCATGAATCTGCCAAATCCCACCTGCCTGGGGCTCCTTACAGACATTAAATACTTTCTACAAGAGACACAGTTGGCTGGGTCAAGAAAATTTATTGAGCTGTTGCCACAGACAGTTAAAATTTATGAAGGGCTTAATATTAACTAGATTGTATATAAACACGTTAAAATGCTTCATGCAGAAGTAACTGGAATAACTCAGAGCTGAAGCCACGGGGATTTGCTTTGAAAATGTTGCATTTTTCCTCTGAAAACATTTACATGTGACCAGAGGTTTTACACCACACCTATGTAGTTATGGCTTTTGTCCAAAGTCACTTTGAAACAGCATCCCCTCTGGGAGGATTGGGTGGAGGGTTTGCTGCTCATGTCTTTTCTGACCTTTGAAAAGAACACCCAAAACTGCACAAAGCAGCTCTTCCACGGCACAAGTGGTCTATTATTAATTAACACTCAGCTGAGCCCTTCTCCCCGGTCCCTGCAGGCATGGAGAAGGAAGGGAAGTTAAAGTCAGACTGGGGAGGCAAGGAGAGGTTGAGTGCCCAGCAAAGCCCTGGCACAGGAATGCAACCTGGGATTTAAACACCTTAACCCTGTGAAGGCCAGGATTTCTCTGTAAAGTCCCAGAAGCTGTTGCTGCTCCCACATGCTTCAGTTTTAGCTTGCCATTGATTTGTGATTTATGGTTAACCCATGCAACATCACCTTGCTGAACCTGCAGGCAGCCCGAGGCGATTTTGGGGGCATTCAGCAGGATATATGGATGGTTTTACTTTCTTTAGACCCCTGGGTGTGATAGCAGATTGAAACCTCCTCCTGACTTTCTGCACTGGGATGTTTTGCTGAAGGTCTCCCAGTGAAGTGGAAGGAAAAAGAGCAGACATCAAACCTGTGAGATAAAACTCAGTTTTACAATGAATCTGAGCATTGGAACAGGCTGGAGCTGTATCAGAGGAGGGATAGACTGAATATCAGAAAAAGGTTCTTCCCCAGGGAGTGGTCAGGCAAAAACACAACAAGAAGGGACACAAAGACACACAAATTCTCGTTAAAAAGACATTTTCCTAAGTGCTGATGTAACAGAACAACAACAGGTGAAAACAGGAGAACCTAGAATTAAAATTAATGGCACACTTCACAACACATTCCTTTAATCCCTGAACGAATAACAAAGAGATCAAAGCTCATTAGAAATTCCTTGCAGGACCGAACTCAGACTCAGGGAAGAGTTAAAATGGGCAGCATCGCTATCTGCTGTTCTGCTCTCCAAAGTGTTGCCTTGCACTGGATGCATTTAATGCGCTAAGGAAAAGGGCGAGAGAGGTCCCTGCAACCAGAAGATTTCGAGGGAAATTGTCACTTTCTCCTCTTAAGTGACAATTTTGTAAATTCTCGCTGTGACAGGAACAATCGAGAAAGCGAATTAGGGGAGGGGAGGGAGATGCTGATGCTGGCTTTGGCACAGGAGGAGCTCCACACCTCGCTCGGGGCTTTGCTCAGGAACTGCGGCTCCTGCAGAGCACGAGGAGCATCTAGAGGATGTGGGGTGAACTTGCAGAGCAGGGAAAGCTCATCCTCGGGAATGGGAACGGATTAAGGGAGAGAACAAGGACGTGCCCTTACTCCCTCCCCATTGCTCTTGAAGCTGCTTAAACGGCTCCAGGCAAATCCCACTTGGCCAAATTTAAATGGGATATTGTCGGAATCTGAGGTATTGATGATTCTGAGATTGTAGAAAGTCTCTGTCCTTCTGCCCCGTTGCCAAAGAAGAAGCCATAATTGGTCTGTGCTGGTTTCAAGGTTGTTTATTCTGTTTATCTCTAACATGTTCTGCTGCCCTGCCGCAGCTCTGTCCTGCAGGGCAGCGTGTGGGGCTCTGCCCTCAGTGGGATGGTACAAACATTAAATACCAGAAACTACCTGTGCTATATTTACAATAATGTGCCAATATCTGTCACCTACGTTGGACAGTGTGTCCCCAGCCTGAACCAACAGAAAAATGCCAACACTACAGTGAAACATGGAGGGCATGAAGAAGGAGAAAAAGGACAAGACACACCCAATTCCTCCATCTTGTCGCCTCTGAAGCCCTAATCTAGAATCCTAAAATCTTACTTTTGCGCCCGTGCTACACTTAATTATTACTCATATCAAACACTCAGAGCTTGTAATTCATCCTGTAAGATTGAAAACTCTTTTCCATGGACAGAGATCACAGACAGTGTCTCTGGGGGCTCTGTCCAGGGGGGTTCCTGACCCCTGCCAGGGTCCCAGGCCTTCCAGGGCAGCCAGAGGGAAGCCCTGGATTCCCACAGGATATTATGGCATTTCTGCTGACAAAGGAAGTAAACTAATAACATGCATGCACACAAAAATATCCCACAAATCCCACAGCAGGTGGGGAAGGGTGACAGACAGCAGGAAGGAAGAGTCCAGTGAAAGGTGTCCCCACAATGAGTTTTAAGGTCCCTGCCAACCCAAACCAGTCTGGAATTCTGTCATTAGAGGGTAAATGTTATTTCTCCATTCTGTTGGAATTAACAGCCAGCAGTGGCAGAGGACTGGTCACCTGGCTCAGCCACCTGGAGCCTCATCTCTGATGAGAAGGGATGCAAAAACATCCACTCTTGTAACAAAACGTCTGAAAACAACAATCCAAGCCAGGAGACTAAATTAAGAGCTAGATATTAGGAAATCTTTTTGAAAATAATTTTTTTTTTTCCTTCAGAAGTAGCTTTTACAACACAGCCAGTTTTCACTAAAACTTAGCAATGAGCTTGTCTGTACAGTCCAACCTGTGCTTTTCTGAGCAGGAAGGATAATTTCCTACTGCTTCAAAGCAAACAGCCTTGGCTGGGTTTGCATGTCTGAATGTCCCTGTGCTAGAAGACATCCAGCACAAGCTTTGGAAGTGCACCTTCTCCTCCTTTCCTATTTCATTACACATTTACTAAAATAAGAGCTTATTTTTTCCCCTCCCACTGCTAAAAAAAAGTAGCAAAAAATCCAGGCAGATTTCAACCAATCTTTGTCTCCTCCTTCAGTGGAAGTCCACCACAACTTCTGCCCAAGGCACCACTTCTTCTGTTTGTTCTGGAAGGGCACAAAAAGCCCTTCAGCCATCCTACCTTAGTGTTGCACCCAGACTTTAGAGGGCAGGTGACTTCACCAGCTCCCTGCCAGCCCACCTGAGCCAAAGGAACACAATTTACATGCAGGGCCAAGAATTTTTTGACAGGTTAATTAAAGCCTTGACAGTCCAATCCAGGAATTATTATTAGTCCAACTGCAAGGTTACAAATATTTGGGGTGCCAAGCACCCAATTGTCTCAGCCCTTTTGCAGTGGTGGGTTGGTTACAACTGCACATGCAGAACTTTCTCACATTTCCCCCTTTTTCTGGGAGCTCCCCCTTTTCTACTTCTTGACCCACCCATCCCTGAATGTCCTTTCATTGTCCTCAACATCCCACCTTCCTCACTAGGAGGGGGGATTCTGTTAATGGGATTTCTTCTTCTCTACTCTGTGGTTTTCTGAATGGTTTGGTTACTTGCTTTTTCCTGATTAGTGTATAAATCACATGCTATATCCAGTTTTCCTTTTTTATGGGCAGACACTGTATGCTGGATTCTTCTTCTTTGTTCCCTTTGTTATTCCCCAAATCAGCTTTGTCAATGTCCTTGTCCCATCCCTGAGTGCCCACTCCTTGTAGGTGTTTACAAGTCCCACGCCCCTTGTAGCTTCCCGTGGCAGCATTTTGGGGGCTCTGATATATTCTCCTATTTTTTGGATGCTAAAAAGTCATCAGCACAAGTTATTTCCACAAAGATTGCCCTCTCCAAGGTGCTGCTGAATGACCCACTCCAGCGGAGCAAGCATCAGGAGGCAGAGTGATTCACATGGATTCATGTGCAAATGAGACAAAAGTACCAGCAGCTCTTGACTTTCCTTCAGATTTTTTTGATAAGAAATTATTTCTCCTCACTCCCAATCACCCTCTGAAACTCCCGACCTGGAGTTAATGGTTATTTGAAATATTGTTTAAAGAGCTAAAGAACTAAACCCAAATAACTCAGCTTACACTCTCCGGGGCAAATTCTACAGGGCTGTCAGATTTGGGCTCATTTATTCTTCTTCCCAAACGTTTGTTGTTGCCCACTTCAGGGTTTGCTCCAGCTCCTGCTGGGAAGTTTCCAGCTGTGAGAAAGGAATATCGAGCCCAGGAGTGCTGGAATCTCCTCCACAAGTGTTTTTGTAAGATTAACAGCTTCCAGCAGCTTCTCCTGAAAACTGGGTCCCACCTGGGGTGTTTTAGCCTAACTCTTAAATTGATGAGGAATTGGGAGCCGATTTTGCCAGGGGTCAAATTGATGGTGGGATTTGTTGCTTCTTGATAGGTTCTCATTTTCGGAGAGGTCAAACCACCGTGGTTTGCTTTTCCCACCAGCTCAAAACACTTTGGGTGCCTTTCCCTTGCCTCTACTCTCCTCCTGCCATCCCTGAAAATACATTGGAGTCTCTGTGAAAAAGTGATTGCTTTTCAAAAAACAAAAAAATCCAGAGGTACAAAAAAAAAAAAAAATCATTAAGTTTTCCAGTAAAATTTTCCTGCAGGGAATGAGCTTGAAGTGGCATTCAGAAACAGCAAGCAGCGATGCCAGGGACACTGTGGGACAGGGAGCTGTCACCTGGGTGTGATGTACAAACCTGATGGGGCTGGGGAACTCCTGAGGAGCCCCAAAAGAGGGAAATAGCAGCACAGAGCTTAAAGGCTACCTGGAGAGAAAGATGCTGCACATGCTCCTAGTTCCCACAGAAAAATAGAAGTTGTGTGCTAAGCAAGCAAACCACAAGTAAATCTGTTCCTGTGGAGCTCCTCCAGCGCCCCATCCCCTGGGAAAGCAGGAAAGCTCTATCAGCACCTCGGGCAGCTCATGCAGGCGGGGATAATGCAGCCTCGAAAGCCAAATTCCCCAGCACTTCATTTCAGGGCCCTCTGACTTCATTTCCAGGGCTCTCCACTGAAATGATGGCAGCCCTGAGGGACAGCAGTGTCCCATTTTACTCCTCTGCCTTCAGAGACAGATATGATCTCGAGAAGAGGATAAATTCTCTTCAGCTACAAGACCAATTTAGCACCATAAATGTGCAGTGAGAGACAGCTTCTCTGTGCTGGCAGTCGGGGAAGCCTTGCTGGACCACAAGTGACACATCAGCATCGCTTCCACCTCCATCTCCCCGACTCACTCCCCTCAAAAAAAACAAAAACCTGAACAAGGCGTTAACAGCCGACACTACCCACAAAAGACAGATTTATTCCATTTGTTCCTTACTGCTCTTGCGGACTATTTAGTGTCTTTCAATGCTAATCCATCTTCTCTCATTTACTGTCTGTATTAAACAGTAACGGGGGTCAAAGCTGAGGGTGAGATTGCAAAGGGGAGTTCATTGCATTTGCAGAGGATGCACAAACACATACTGACCCCTTGGGGTACTCCCTTCAAAATCCAGCTGTGCAAGGTCGGATCAAAGCACCAATCGCTGCAATTGTCCTTTGAGCCATTTGCAGATTTCCTGATCCCTCATAGGAATAAAGGAGAAAAAGACTTCAGTCTTTTTTCAGCCCTGAAAATGCACCCACACTTCCCAATATCCCACATTACCAAAATTATTTCCTCAATCTGTGCCTTGACTCCCATTTACTTGACAGACATCGCACAGAATCCCAGAATGGTTTGGGTTGGAAGGGACCTCAGAGCTCATCCAGTGACACCTTCTACTGTCCCAGGTGGCCCCAAGACCTGTCCAGCCTGGCCTTTGACACTTCCATATCCCATATTTGTCAAATTGACCTGAAATTCCTATTTCAAATTAAATATTATTCATTCATTCATATATCTCTAGATAAAACTGTTATAATTAGAGATTTCACTCCAGCTTGTTTCCAGGCTCCTACCAAACAGGAGAGAAAATAGGAACCGCTTCTTTTATTCTTAGTAAACTCATTTTCTACCTGTTTTGCTTTTCTTTCCCTTGTCTTTTGCTCCAGACACAGGAAAATCTGGTCATATTCTAGGCAAAGAAAAAAACAAGGAGATTTGATGGAATAATTCCAGTTTTACTGCTTGGCACATAGGACCTGGAGGAGGATAAACTCAAATACTCAGAAATATAGTGCAGTGTTAGAAGCCTTATGAGTATCTGGCTGGCCTGATTGATGTCCCTGAGCCTCTCAGCTTTGCCTGGACCAGCCAGCCAAGGAGAACACCAGTCCCTGGGATGCCATATGGAAAATGGGCAATGACACACATCCTAAGGGTGGCCTGTAGGGTAAACAAGGTGAGTAACAATCCCTGTGAGCTCCTTTCTGGTGCTGGAAATGAGTCTGCAATTCCCATCTCGGTATTCTGCTCCAAACATAACCCATTCACAACAATTTCAGATTCATAGAACAAAACTGGGCACTTGAATTATGGCTGGGACAGCAGAAAGTAATAAAAGAAAATTTTATAGAGCTGATAGTCATGCACTTGTAATCGTAGAATCATTAAGGTTGGGAAGGACCTGTAAGAGCATTGAGTCAAAATCCTGTGTTTGGCTGGGGAGGAAATGGAGGAGATACAGATCACCACGTTTTCATTTAAGAAAAAAAAATTAAAAATTTTAAAAAATTAAAATAAACCCTGTCACTTTGATCTCCAGTGTTTTGCTCCTGCCCCACTGAGATTTCTGTCCTACTTAATCCAATAATGACAGAAAACAACTGACAACTCAGACTTGTACCCATTTCCAGTTCCTTTCCTTTCTAATGATCCCTTTGACTCCAGGTGCAAAATTATCTTCTGAAAGGGGGAAAATAGAGAGCCACAAAAAGCGACCTGTGCCAGGGCCGCACCACCCTCACAGTAAAAAACTTTTTCCTTGTTTCAGAGGGGGGAACATTTACCCCAGATTTTCACTGGTGCAGCTTGATCTTGTTACTTTCTGCTTTGCCTTCACCACCTGCACTTTCCAGCCTGTTCTTTAAATAAATACTCATGGACCCCCCCCCCTCCATTCCTATAAAACTTTTTATTGCTTCTTGTTAACAATTCCTTAATACCTCTCTAAGATGGGTTAAAAGGAAGGAATATCCTCGTGCTTTTCCAAGCCATCCCACAGACCACTGTTCTCTCTCCACCTCCTGGCAATTAATGTTGGCTCCCCCAGGTAGAGCCAAACTGCAAATAAAGAGGAACATAAAAATGTCCAGGCCCCATCTATTGCAAAAGGCAGAGGTTGGCACCCCTTGTTGCTGGAATTTATGGACTGCCTTTTAGTTTTATCATTTTATCCCCCTTGAACACTAAAATCAGTTAATCCTGGCTAGCAGCATAAAACTTGCAACCAGAGACAGACCGTAAATCATCCGAGGGTGTTGTGGCACAAATCCCTCTTGGGAAAAAAGCATCAGCACTTAACTCCTTCCCTTCCTGTTCCTCTTCAGGTCTCCAGGCAGGCTGCAAGGTGGGTATTTATTCATTGGCAGACCCGTATGCATAGTAAATTTTTCCCCAAACTAGTTTACAGGTTCCAAGAATTGTTTAGCATATCTCCTCTTCGGATCTGCCTTTTTAGAGCATGTGTATTCTTTGATTGTGCTTTTAGTCCTTTTTTATCAGCACCTTCTCTTGATGATGAGTGAGTGCAGATAGTTGGCTTATCTGTAGCAGGTGTTCTCCTCATATGTTTATTGGATATTTTCCCATCCAAGCAGGCATTTTAACACAAGAATACTTATATCAGCTATGTCACTACTATGTCCAAATTTAATTAGCAACAGAAATAAAAACTCTATCTCTGTAACAAAGGTACTTTACCATTACACATAAAAAATCCATTTTAATATTCATGAAAAGTGAATATTATAATATATATCTATAGCACCACTCCTTCATCTGCAACTCTTGGGCTCAGGCTCTCCAAGAGCCGCTCAAGCACTCAACAAGAAGGAGGAGTTCAGGAATGAGCTCTCATACAAACGTTCAGGTGGGATCCCAAGGAAAGCCATCCCCACCTGCTTGGGCTGCTCCCCACATGCCTCCAGGAACTGGCAGCCCACCCCCTAAACCCCTCCAGCAGGCACCATCCCGGGAAATCTGCCTTCCCAAGAACAGCAAAGGATCCCAAATGCATTGTCGTAATCAGTTAGTGAAACTTTAATCTGTTGTGCAAGAGGATGGATGGATGGATGGATGGATGGATGGATGGATGGATGGATGGATGGATGGATGGATGGATGATGGATTGATGGATGGATGGATGGATGGATGGATGGATGGATGGATGGATGATGGATGGATGCATGGATGGATGGATGGATGGATGGATGGATGGATGATGGATGGATGCATGGATGGATGGATGGATGGATGGATGGATGGATGGATGGATGATGGATGGATGCATGGATGGATGGATGGATGGATGATGGATGGATGGATGGATGGATGGATGGATGGATGGATGGATGGATGGATGGATGGATGGATGATGGAGGGATGGATGCATGCATGCATGCATGGATGGATGATGGATGGATGCATTGACGGATGGATGGATGATGGATGGATGCATGGATGGATGGATGGATGGATGCATGCATGCATGCATGGATGGATGGATGGATGCATGCATGCATGCATGCATGCATGGATGGATGCATGGATGGATGCATGCATGCATGGATGGATGCATGGATGCATGGATGGATGCATGGATGGATGGATGGATGGATGATGGATGGATGGATGGATGGATGGATGGATGGATGGATGGATGGATGGATGGATGAAAAGGCAGTGGAGAAATGCACCTGTGAGTTAATGAACAGGATGCTGAACCTCATCCTGTGATGTTTCCACTTCACACCACAGTCTCCCTATGGGATACAGTATGTTTCTCTGGAAGATCTGGCATGGGTTACTCCTGGGGACTAAATACCCCCACAAAAACAATAATGAGTAAAACAGCAACAAAACCCAACCAGACAAACCTCATCTGACCCAAAACATTAAATTAATCCATTTATCAATCTGTTTCAGCTCACAGCTGTGCTGTTCACAAGGGCAGGTCTGGAATGGGTTTCAGAGATACAGGTATTTCTCATTTCTCTGGGTGGTGGTACTAAACTTCCAGCTGCTGCTGCAGGGAAATTTCAGATGAGCTGCTGCCCTTCACATCCATGGCTTTCCTCGCTGGAGAACAGAAATCTGGGCAGAGTCCCTCAGTCCCATGTCCAGCACAAAGGGAGGAGCTGTCCCAGCACCAAGAGGTGGCGCCCAGAAACCAGGAGATGCTGCCCGTGGGACCGGGGTGTGCTGGGACAGCGCCCAGCGCGGCGAGGCAGCATCAGGGCGAGGAGGGCAGGTGGAAAACAGAATCAGGATGGGTATAAAAACTGTACAGAATGAGGATCAGCCCTTCCCAGCCTCCATTTCCAGCCTTCAGGGCTCCTCATGCTCCCAGCACCAAGCTCAGGTTGCTGCAGCTGTGGACACACCAAATCAGCAATTTGTTCTTTCTCCATAGCTTTGCTATCCATTTATTGCAGACCAACCCTTGATTCCTTCTCCTGGCCTCAGCTTCAGTTTGATGATCAGTAACACACTGAAAGAGAAAAAAAGAGAAGGGGAGAAAATCTGGTTAAAGTTTGTCACTTAAAATCACTGCAAAGGGATTTCATTGAGGCAAGACATTTTAAGCATTTTTAAAATAGGGTTCAAAAAAAAAAAAAAACCAAGGAGGAAAATATTTACACTTTTGAGAAATTGATAAGCCAGTACTTCAGAGTACCCAGTCACTGACTGCTATAACTTATGGGCTGAGATTTCTATGGCTGATGTAGTCAAGCCTTTCTGAACACTGATGAAGGACATAACAATTAGCAGCAAGGAAGACATCCTCTAAACCCAAGGGAAAAAAGCCAAAGTTAAGCAACCTTCTAACTATTTTAGTAAAATAGTCTGGATTTTTACCCTGAGCAACCTGGCCCAGTGGAAGGTGTCCCTGCCCATGGCAGGGGCATGGAATGGGGGGAGCTTTGATGTCCCTTTTCATCCAAAGCAGTCTGGGATTCCATAATTTCTCACAGCTCTCTCCTCAAAAACAAAAACAAAAACCACCAAAACAAACTTGTGGAGGGCACTACAACAGTGCAACATCAAATTTCTTCAGAGTACTCCCTGAAAAATGACATTTGAATTTAAACACTTCACTTGCTAAAACTAAAAGTCTGTACAGTGCCTGGAATTACATATTTTCCCCACTGTGCTTCTGCATCTGCCTAATAATTATTGTCATTCAGATTTAGAGACAGCATACAGGGGACAGCTGAACACTTTTGGGAGGGTAAGCTGGACAGAGCTTCAAGTAAACTGTTTTTTTTTAGGAGACAAGGAACAAAATAGGAGCTTTGCTGCAAACACAGGATCTAACTGAACTTACAAGGGGGAAACACAGAAAAAAATGTTGGACTTCTGGGCCACTCCATCAATTTTTGCTCCCACTGAAACTACCCTGTTTCCACAGTGCCACTAACCAGGGTTGGCTTAGTGCTGGAAGGAACTGTCATTGAATATTTCCTTTCATGTCCATTTCAGAGTAGCAACAAAATGTTCTCCAGGATCTTTTTTTTAATTCTCACATCAAAGAAACACATCCTGTATTAATTCTAAACCAAGGAAGTGTTAAATTAATTTTTAACATTTCTCTCTGTTACAAATTCATTACTTTTGGAGATATTTCTTGTAGTTTTTACACAATTCTGAAAGTTTCCTTGATTTCCAAAGAGATATTTCTTGTAGATTTTACACAATTCTGAAAAGTTCCTTGGGTTCCTAAAAACAATTGTCATTATGGAGTTATTTGCTGAATTCCAAAACAAATTTTGCCACTAATTGGAGAGAGGTTGCTCTGGATAAAAATACAGATAAAAATACTGCACAACTGTCCTTAATCAGAATCTTGATGGATCTGAGCCACTTTGATAGGGTATTTGAGGTCTTCCAGCCTCAGGATTCTGTGATTCGTTGTCAGGAAGGCAAAATAAAGCAGGTAACGATTACAATCTGAACTGGGAAAAAATCCAGCCTCATTTGTGCAGGTAAATATTAACTGAGAAGGAATGAAGGGTTTGTTTAGTTCAGGTTTGGAGATTTAAAACAATGCTGTGCACGCCTGGGAAAAACCTGATGGCTCATTAGTGCTCCTGTTGGGCTGAAGGGCCTGGGAGCTTGGAAGTGCTGCCAGCCAGAGGCTGGGTGATTTCCAGTGGTGCTGTGATGGAAGTCAGGCTGTTAGGGATGTCCATGGCAATGTGGGGAAGAGGTGCTGAAATTTCTTCTCTTTTCTTAGTGCCTCCATTCCTCCTGTTCTTCATAGAATCCCAGACTGGTTTGGGTTGGAAGGGATCCTAGAACCCACCCCATTCCACCCCCTGCCACGGGCAGGGACACTTTCCACTAGCCCAGGTTGCTCCAAGCCCTGTCCTACCTGGCCTTGGACACTTCTAGGGGCAGCCACAGCTTCTCTGGGCACCCTGTGCCAGTGACCTTCCCTCAGCCCTGCCTCTGTGTGAGTCCCCTCACTATGGAATTCTGACACGGAAAATGTTTAACCTGAGATTTCCCCTTGCTGCTAACAAAATGCAAAAAAGTGCCAGACACCACTCTGTGGTGGGACTTTCACATCCATAAAAATAGGAGGGAAGAGTAAACAAGTTGAGGAAATAGTGGCAGGAATTTTTGCTCCTGGGAAATAAAAGGGGTTGAGATGAAACCTCCTATCACACTATCAGCACAGGTAAATGATCTACACTACATCCGAGTCGTCCTCTAAAAACAGTGAACCAACAGATCTTATCCACTGGAAGGTGTCCCTGCCCCTGGCAGAGGGTTAGAAAAAGATGAGCCTAAATGACACTCCCACCCCAACCATTTTGGGATTTTTATGGATGACTGTATGGAATGTCAGCCACGGCAGATGAAGTACTGCAGTAGAACACATCCAGAAAACATTACCCAAGACACAACCCAAAGCTCACAAAAAGACAGGGACTCTTCCAAAATTTGCTGTTAAATCTGACACATCTTGAGTGTTATGTTGGCTCTGTCATTTCTAAAGAACAACTGCTATAAAGAATTGTATGTGCTTATCTGCATCTGAAAGTCTTACAGTTTAAAATTAAGCCCAAGTAAAGAGTCTCATTTTCTTTCTTGCTTTCTCAGAGTGATACATAATAATTTATGAGCTATTTATCTGTTAGGTCTTTACAGCTGAAAATACCTAAGGCACAGAGCAAAATATGAGAGATGTGAGGATCCCTCTCTGCCATTCCCAGCCACAGTGCCAATGTCTCTCCTGGACACTCACTGACTCCTGCAACTCCTGCTGGATAAGAGAAAGGGCCAGCAGCTCTCCCCTGGTTTGTCAGCACCCCAAAATCATCAGAAATCTCGATTTTTCCTGCTTTTAGATGCAGAGGTTTATTTTCTTTTTATTTTTACACAGAGTTGTCCTTGTTCATAATGTGAGCTGTGGGCTGACAAAGGTTTTAACAGCAACAGCCCCTACAAAGTGAACCGATCTATGTGTAAAACACTCGGCAATTAACTGTGCATTAACTAACTAAACTTAGAGCCTTGAACAGAACTCGCAGGTGGAGGGGGCTGGGTTAAACTCGGGGGCTCAGTGCACAGAGGCACTGAGAGTGCCTTCTCCATGTTTTCCTTACACTTACCTAGAGAATCCTGAAAACATAAAGCTGCTTAACTATTCAGTCATGAATGTCTTGTATCCATGTACAGAATTCTGAGGCAAAAAGCAAAAAGAAGACTTACAATTATTTTTCCTGCACTGCCACTGAGAAGTAGCAAAAGAGAAAAGCAAATTTTGGGGTAAGATTGCTGAGGAAAATCTGATGAAAAATGGGCAGCTAAGCCTTCCTGTAAGGGACGACTGAAACCTGTCCAGTTTTCCACTGAAATGATTTCTGTTCCAAGGTTAATCACCTTTTTTTGCAGCTTGAAGAACTGTGATGTCCCTGAGCCACACATTTGGTTACAGAGGTTGCCTGAGGGACAGCCAGGTTGCTCAGAGGCACCTGGTGTTAATGTCCTGCAGAAAGCTGTTTGTGCATCCAGGAGGAATGTCAAGAATCATTAAATCCCCATTTACTGGCCTTGTAAATGACAGCATTTATCACTTGGTGCTGGCCTGGCAAAGGGCTTTCTCACCTCTGCGGGCTGAGGGAGGCTGGAACTGCCCAGGTTTTGCAGGGAGCAGCCCCTGGCTGCCCTTCCCTCTCCGGGTTACATCCTCTGCCAAAGACCTTCAGCCCACAGTCAGGAGGGCTGGGGACAAGGGGACACCAAGAAAATCATCTGGGAGCCGCTCGAGCTCTGTGTCCTCCTCCTGCTGGGAAGCAAAGGCTGGAGCTTCACATTAATTTTATTTTTCCTAAATGCCCTGTGTTTATTTGGATGGTGAAATATCGTTGCTTGGCTATTACCTGAGGATTCATAACACCAAGTTCTCTGTTTTGTAAGAGCTTTCCTCGGTGTCCCACCACACAGGGAACTGGGAAAATATGAGCAAGGGCTGTTTTCCACTGCAAGAATTTGCCATCAGAGAAGAGTGATTCAGTGGCATCCTTTAAGCCAACAAATATTTTTAAAGTGCATCTTACAACACCACAGGCAATTATAAAAAACTATTTCAAAGAAGTTGAATTTGTCAACCTGACATTTATTACATTACACAACAGAGCAGGAGAGTTGGCTTTGGTCACCCTGCAGAACACAAATGTTGGAATTTTACATCAGAGTGAAACGTTCAAACTTCACCAAACTGAGGTCCACAGGAGGAGTTCTGGCCTCACCCTTCCAGCCACATGCACAGAAGGGGATGCTGGGTTTGGACCTTGCCCTTTTGGGCATCCCCTTCTTCCTGTTAACATCTGTTTAAGGAATCAAACAGGGTCTGGGGGGTTTATTTCATTTCAATCAACACTAGATTAGATATTGGGAAGGAATCATTCCCTGTGAGGGTGGGCAGGCCCTGGCACAGGGTGCGCAGAGAAGCTGTGGCTGCCCCTGGATCCCTGGAAGTGTCCAAGGCCAGGGGCTTGGAGCAACCTGGGCTTCTGGAAGATGTCCCTGCCAATGGAGCTGGATGAAATTTAAGCTCCCTTCCAACCCAAACCCATCTGTGATTCTGTAACATTTGCTGACCTGTTTTCTACTCTGTGTCTCAGCCATACTGTTGGCCCAGTCCAGATCTCTCCTGCTAAATCCTTTTAAATCAGTGCACCAATAACAAGCTCTAAAACAAAACATGAAATAAAAAGAGAAAACAATAGGACACTGACTAAAGACCACTCATGTCCCAGGTTACAAGAGTTCAGAACTGCCTTGGTTGGGCAGAGGGAGAACTCACAGCAGAAGGATGGTCTAAAACTCAGCATTAGACTAAATTCTGTGCCTTTAAATTTTCACTCAGATTGAGAGGAATTTGGCTGATATTGTGGGTAGTTATCACTGCCTGGAAGAAAAACATCTACATTAAGGTGTGTGCTGTACACAACACCTGAGGCTGCAGCCTTCAGGACAGAGAGAGGCTTTCTGACTCTGGGAGTGCATAGAGCCCACAGTAGGCAACCCAGTGTCCCTCAGTCTTCACCTACTTTTCACATCCTCACTGTTTTTAGTCATTTTATTAAATTTAAGTCACTCTCATCACATTTTGCTGCTTGCACAGCTCAGCTTCCTTGCCACTGGTACTAAATAATTTACAAGCACAAGGACAAATCCCAACCCTGTGGCAGGCACATTCTTCTCTCTTTCAAGATTTTTCATAGAGGAGCACAGAGGAAAGAGAATAATTTCTATTTCTGCTCCTTGTTTTTCCTATGTGGAATGTGTTTGGAGAATTGTTTACCTAGGGTGATTGCTTGATTGGATTCTGGTGAGGATTGTTTGAGCCTGATGGCCAATCCAACCCACCTGGGGCTGGACTCTCGAGAACAGGGTGACAAGTTGTAAGTTAGATATGGTAGTTAGAAAAAGTAGTCATGTAGTTTTAGTATCTCCTTTAAATAGTATATTAATGTATTATAGTATAGTTATAATAAAGAAATCATTCAGCCTCCTGGAGTCAGACATCATAGTTTCTTTCTTCTGGGTTCATCTGCATTTACAATACAACCCTGCTGCCCCTTCCTCACACAGGGACCAAACAGCAGGCAAATGATCTTTGGGACTTTAAATACTTCCTTTAGCTGGAAACATGCACTGGCCCCAGGGGTGAGAAGAGAAGTGGGGTGGATTTGGTCTTGAGCAATGACAGTTCATAAGTTGAACATAAATTTTAAATACATATATTTAACTGTATAAATACCTGTGTTCTTCATCTAGAAGATTGTGTTTCCCGTATTTCAAATAATTTACACTGAAACACTGCTCCCTCACACCACCCCACACCTTCTGCTGGATCTTCCAGCTGTCCCATGGTGGAGTCCCCATCCCTGAAGGTGTTCAAAAACCATGTGGATGTGGCACCTGGGGACCAGGTCTAGTGCTGAACCTGGTGGTGGTGCTGGACTGGTGGTTGGACTTGATGATCTGTTAGGTATTTCCCAACCGTAATTATTCCGTGATCCCAAGATTCCAAAAGAAAAGAAAAGGAAGTGAGCAATAAAGACACAGTGGATTTCAGATGTCAAATTATTCTCTAATTTGTTTTCTGGCAGCTCTTGAAAAAAGAGACAGAAAAGACACAGAGGCAACACCAGCAAAAGACTTGTGGTCTGGTGGGTTATCGAAACCTGCTCTGTATCACCTTGGAATAAATTTCTTTACCTAAAAATGGGTTTAAAGTGTGGTTTAAAGCAAGGTGTTAAAAGTGGATTGAAGCTGAGGGAGGAACAGCAAATGAGAGTTAAAGAGCACTACTGACTTCTGGAGTTCTGCAATGTCAAAAAAGCATCAGTTCAAAAGAGCTTCCTCCCAGGGTTATAACGGGACAGAGCAGATATAAAGGAGCAGCAGAGGGACCTTCCCGTCCCAGACCCGACCCCAGCTCTCCAGGCTGTCTCTCTGTGCTGGCAGCATCCTGGCATTATTAATTCGTGCCAGAAGCAGGGGCTGACCCGTCACACAAAAATGCCCTCAAGGCAAATCCCTGGCTTTTGGTGAAACCGGACCAGAAGGATTTGCATGGAATCCACAGCTGCAAAGCATCAGCGTCTCCGCTTCCCAAACACGCTGGCGAAACATGAAACATTTCCCTCAATCTCTTTGAAAGCCGTGGCGTTAATTCCGGTTTGTGTTTTCCAGCACACGCCCTAAACGAGCTGTGAGAAAACGTCTGGAAGGTGTTCAGCACCAGCGGGATGCGGAGGGTGGCTCCTACGTTCTCCTCCTCATCCCAGAATTTACAGACTGCCTTGCACAAGTCCCGTGTCCCCTGCTGAGTCCTGTGTCCCCTGCTGTCAGTGCCAGCCCAGCATCCATCCCCCCAGCCCATCCAAAAAGTTGGGTGAGGAGCAGAAATGCGGCTAAATTGCAAAACAGCGCCAAACAAATGATACAGAATCATAAAATCATGGAAGGGTTTGGGCTGGGAGAAACCTTAAAGCTCATCCAGTGCCACCCCCTCCCATGGGTACAGAGACTTTCCACTATCCCAGGTTGCTCCAAGCCCTGTCCAAGTTGGCCTTGGGCACTGCCAGGGATGGGAGGCTTAGTTTTACCACTCTAATTTATTCTTCAATGGCACAAGCTACATTTATTTTCACACTCAGATAAACCCAGAGCTGGCTATTTTTCCCTGCTCAGTTTTGACTTGCCTAAAAAAATATTCCTGGGTGAGAATTTGAGAGAGCCTCAAAGGCCAAAACCGCCTCAAGGTTGCCAGGTTTCAGTGGCCAGTTTGGCCACAGCTTTGAGGAGGACACACTGGAAGAGCATTGTACTGATTAAAGACAAAATATTTAAGTAGAAAGGTGGTTTGATGTTAAATTCCCCGAGGTTTTTCTGACAGGTCTTGGGATGGCCTCACCAATGGGTTGCTGGCTCCCAGTGAAGACAGAGTGGCAGGGAAGCCCCAGGTGCTGCAGAACAGTTCCCTCTGCAGACATCAGACCCAGCCCAGCACCACTGACCCCATCACACTGGGGTTCCCCTTTCAGTGCCCCATTGCTCCACACGTATTTATCAGACCTGGCTGTGGTCCTGGTCCATCCAGGTCCACCCTGCCACATGGGTCTCTCAAGTTCATGGCTGCCTGCTCAGGGAGTTCTGTTCCCAAACATCTCCTGACAAAACCTAACAAAACCGGGAGTTTTTGGCTTGGCCTTTGTTCTCTGATTTCAGGTTTGTGATGCCCGGCACTCATGGATTACACAGCCACAGAAGAATCCCTGTTCCTGTGGAGTTTAGTTTGTCTAAAGGTTAAGGAGCTGCCGTGTCCTGGCTGTGTCCCAGTGCCTGCTCCTCGCGTGCACAGCAGCGCTGTGTTTGTGTTGCCATGGGGAATTCCACAGCCCCTGCCTCCCACCCCGCCTGAGAAGGGCCCTGTGTAAGCTCCTGGGTGAGTCACATCCCCACACAAACCTGTCCATCCCAGTGCCAGCGGCAGTGAGGGGTGAATTTACAGCTCCAGGAAACGTCTGCTCGGCTTTGCTTCCAGTGAGCACCAGAGCGAGATGTGTTATGTCAACACAAGGGGTTGCACAATCTGGTGTTTGGTCCCACATCCACTCCCGAGCACACGCAGCTCTCCTGGAAAACCAGCCCTGTGTGCTCTGTAGGAACAGCTCTGCAGGTCATCACTCAGTGCTCAGGTGTCATCCCACAGACAAAACATGCCCAGGGGAATGGGAAAGGGCACTGGCTGCAGCCCCATGCCCTGCCAAAATGGATTTTCTTCTCACCAGCACAAACAGGCCGAGGCCATCGCTCTGGAGCTCCGCTGCTCCCCAGGTCAGTGGGATTTATTCTGAACATTCCTTTCTGCTGGTAAGGAAAAAGGCAGGCAGAGATTTCCCGTGCCCATCCCAGCACTGCAGCCTGCCCCAAGGTCCCAAGGAAGAGATGGAAGAGATGCTAAGGCCGCCCTCAGTGCTGGGTGTCCCAGAGCCCACCAGAGCTGCACTCCAGAGCCCATCAGAAGTGTTTTCCAGAGCCCATCAGAAGTGTTTTCCAGAGCCCACCAGAGCTGCTCTCCAGGGCCCATCAGAAGTGTTTTCCAGAGCCCACCAGAGCTGTTCTCCAGAGCCCATCAGAAGTGTTCTCCAGAGCTGTTTTCCAAGGCCCACCAAGCTGCTCTCCAGAGCCCACAACAGCCATTTTCCAGAGCCCACCAGAGCTGCTTTCCACACCATACCAGAGCTGTTTTCCAGAACTGAGCTCACCCCCGAGGTTTCACCCCCTTCACCAGTGCAGGGTGGCACTTCCATGTCCTTCAGGCATGAAGGATCTTCCATGTGCTGCCCCTACAGTAATGTTCAAAGCCTGAAATAATTAATTCTCTAAATCCATCTTTTTCTGCCTCCTAAGGGATCACACGCTAGGTTGGGAAAAAATACTGTACACACAAAGTAGAAGAACCTGGATTAAAGGGAGGGAAAATAAGAAACAAAGGATTACATTTCTAGGTATGGGAAAACTCTGTGTGGTTGGTGTCACATTGTGTGTCAGAAGAGGGTTTTTCCTGCATTATTATTCTCCTTCCACATTATTTTTAATAATGTCTAAGGAACTTCCCTGCTTTATAAGGAATCTAAGATTAAAGGCAGCAAAGACTCATCCCATGCACTGTCAGTCTTGTGAGCTGCTGCACACCATTGAGCTGCTCCACATCTCTTCACAAAAAAACTGAAAATAGCCCCCAAATTATCAAAATAAAACTGTCTGAAAACAGCAGGTGACAAATATAGTTTTATTTTTTATCATCTAGTAACACTGTGATAATATAAACTGTATAAAGCTGATAAAACTCTTCCATGAAACAGAGTAGGTACATATATAAAATAAAAAATACAAATATTACATTACCAAAAGGAAAGACGACATTTAAAAGAAAATATTACAATAATATAATGGTACCAGTTCCTTTCCAGAATTTATGGAAAATGTTTAAATTACGCAGCACTAAGATAAGTTACTTTTATTTTCTCCCTTGATTTTAAACATGCACTAACTCAAACAGAAATAAAACCTATTGATCAATACAGGAAATGTTATTTAACCACAGAACTTTGCATGTAGACTTGGACCAACCTAGGCTAGTGGGAGGTGTCCCTGCCCATGGCACGGGGTGGAATGAGATCAACTTTAAGGTCCCTTCCAGCCCCAACCATTCCATGATTCTTTGGTGCAGTGGCTGTTAAAAGAAATGCACTGAATTATTTCCCTTCCCAGGGATTTACTGATTTTAGCAATTAAAGTTTTCAGAGGTGCAGCTGAGTTTTCTGTGTATCTGCAGAGTTACAGCAATACTGGTTGAGATGGTAGTGAAATAATCTCTCTCTATGCACAGTCTTTCATTATTCAAAGTACCAAGAATATATTTTTTAAATAGCCCTTAAGGCTTCACATTCTTACCTGGGCACGTTCTACCAATCCCCAGTGAACATCGCCACTGTCCCTTTGCAGAAATGTGTTATTTTAATCATGCTCAAATGCAAAATCACTGTCAATTTATGAAGAAACATTCAGGTCAGAAATACACAAACTGACAATAATTTAACACATGGTTGCCAGTAGCTCAAGAGTTAAAAAAAATGTAATTTTGAGGATTAAATAAGAAAAAGAAAGTATCAGAGGTTCTGTTTTTTGCTGAGTGGTACAGACATTCTCATATAGCAGTAAAGTGGATTTCAATTTTTTTTCTCTAATTCCATCTTACCCTTCAAGCTATGCCCAGTTTACGTCAATTAAAAATCAATTACCCTCCCAAAAGAAACCAGTGTTTACAGGTTTATAAGAAAACAAAAAGACACTGAACCCAATGATCTCCAACTAATTCCACAGTTCTAAAAATGAGGATCTCAACCTACTGAAATGTTTTTTATCTCTCAGAAAACCAGTACAAAATGCTATTGGAACGTGAGCATTCCCAAGAATACGTGTTCATGAGTGTTGCACAGCCCTGTGAGGAGCAGGGATGCTGCACTCAGGTCCTTTTGCCTGCAGTTCCAAAGGCAGGAGCAGTTTCTGGGCAGGTGGGGCAGGGCCGGGCACAGCCTCTACGTGTGGTTGTTGTTGAGGTTGCTCTTGTTGAAGAACCTCCTGGCCTCCACACTGCTCAGGGACACGGAGCAGCGCGAGGGGTTCTGCTTCCTGTACTCGATGCTCTCCCTCATCGCCTCCTTGATCACCTGCAGCCAGCAGCAAAACCCCCATCTGAACACTTGCAAGTGGACAGAAACAGCCCCTTCTCCCCTTAACAGCTGCTGCTCCCACTTTCAGCTCCCCTCCATCACTGAGCAGAGGGATCGATGAGTTTTAGTACAAATAGTATTTCTTGAGTGTGTAAAACACTGATTATAACGTGGTTAGTAAAAATAAGAGGTAGGCTACTAACACCAAAGAAGTCACACAAAAATACACAGAATTTAAAAAGCCCCAGTGAAACTCAGAAAGGTAAATCCAAACATTGAGAAAAATCCATATTTCAAGGATGTAGAAAGTAATTATTATGTTGAGAAAGATTAAATCTTCACTTTTATTTCCTTTGTGCCGATGTAACAAGTTTTCTTCACTATATTGATTAACACACCTGTATCTTTATCTGGGATGATCATTATACTTGCCACTCCACAGATGTTGGGATCATGATGTCATGTTTCACCAACTACCAATTACAAATAATTATTACTGAGTTAGCTGATAAAGAAATTTCCTTCAGAGAAAACTTCCAGTGTCCTTTCTGTCCAATTACACAAAAAAACACCCTGAGTATAAAAGTTCTGCATATCATGTTTACGTCTTTAACAGTGCCCTTTGCTCAGCTATCCTGAAAGGCTTGGGATGGTAAAATGGCAAAACCAAGGCAAGAACCAAATGAGAAAATCAGGCAATCACTGAGGCAAAGCCCTGTACCTTCTGTAGGGCAGATTTAGGGCTTTCCTCACATCACCCACTTCCCCCTGTAACAATTCAGCTCCTTTAGCCCTCCATACTTACATCCATGTTGTTGAGGGTGTTGAACTCCATGAGGTCATGGAGCCTCTTGAAAGCCTCATTGGGATACTGGAAGTTGAAGGTAGAGAAAGGTGTGTCTGGATCATCAAAAATATCAAAGTCTGCAAAATCCTTCTCTTCTTGTGTTTCTCTGGGAATGCCTGCACACAAATACAAAAATTCCATCCAAATGCTAGGGCTGAGGATTTATTACCTTATTTTTAACAGCTCCTTTGAATTAATTCCCTAAGCTCTGCAGACAAAGATGGAGTTGTTTCAGAGGCAAAACATTCCTAGTACATAACCAAGTGATTCCAGAGGAACAGGTAGATTCAGCAT
Organism: Taeniopygia guttata; assembly: GCF_048771995.1. Classification (NCBI taxonomy): domain Eukaryota; kingdom Metazoa; phylum Chordata; class Aves; order Passeriformes; family Estrildidae; genus Taeniopygia; species Taeniopygia guttata. The sequence goes on along the minus strand of NC_133033.1, from coordinate 24,698,611 downwards.
CAGGAACTGTGAGCTCACCTGGAGCTTTGTACTTCCTGAAGTCGATGTTGGCCAGCACAAAGTGGATGATGGTTGGACAGTCCTTCTCCGATGAGGTGTCCTTTGGCTTGAAAACATAGCACTCTTTCAAGCCCTCCCTGTCAAACACGTTGGGGTCTATCTTGGGGAAAGGAAGCTTGTTCATTTTGGCCCATTTCTCAGCCAGCAGGATTTCCTGGAAAGAGGAAAAAGACTCAGGTGCACAAAAGCTTCCACTGCAAAGCCAGGAGGTGTGCAGAGACAGGGATTGTGTTGGGTGGTTAATGTAATCCATAAATTAGTAAGTCTCCAGCACAGGAAGGACATGGGGGGAGTCCAGGGGAGGCACCAGGATGGTCAGAGGGATGGAGCAGCTCTGCTGGGAGGAGAGGATGGGAGAGTTGGGATGGTGCAGCCTGGAGAATAGAAGCTTCAGGGTGACCTCACTGTGACCTACCTTCCAGCACCTGAAGGGGCTGACAGGAAACATGGCAAGAGACAATCTCCAAGGGATGGAGGGACAGCACACAGGGAATGGCTTCCCAATGCTAGAGAGTAGGTTTAGATGGGATATTGGGAAGGAATCATTCCCTGTGAGGTGGGCAGGCCCTGGCACAGGGTGCCCAGAGAAGCTGTGGCTGCCCCTGCATCCCTGGGAGCATTCCAGGCCAGGCTGGATGGGGCTTGGAGCAACCTGGGACAGTGGGAGGTGTCCCTGCCATGGCAGGGGTGGGATGAGGTTAATGTCCCTTCCAGCCCAAGGCACCCTGTGGTTCTCAGGACTAATCAAGTCCATCTCAGCACAGATGACCCAGCAGGACCAACTGAGCACCTCACTCACCCTGCCCAGGCTCCACCATCTGCCACATGAGTCACAGGAAGGAATGTGGTCTGCCCCACACCTGGGGGTGAATTTACAGAGCTGACAGTGAGGGAGAAGCCATCCATAATTTTACTTTGCAAAGCAGTACCAGTGCTGTGGCAACCACTGAGAGATCCTAAACACCAGGCAACACATTGTTGTACTCAGAATTAATTCCCAGTCAGGGGCTTCTCAAAGCACACCGAGTGAAGAGCACTGGAAAACAGGCTTCTTTTTCCTCATGACAACTCAGTAAACAAGATAATTTGTAAACAATGACTCAGAAGCATGTAATGAGGGTGTGTGAGAGGGAGGAGAGGGAAGGTCAAATATCTTTAATCTTGGTTTTCAATGAAATAGGACCCCTTCTTTGGACTACTGTTTTGGATACGCAGGAGGTAAGAGATAGTGGGTGTAAAATGGTAAACCAAGGCTCGAGTCATTGAGTAAAATATTAGAGTGCTACCATAGATACAGGCCCACTTCTGAAGTGGCATTTGCTCTTTGCAATACACCAGTGGGACAGAAGTGGCTCCTGTTCCTGTCCTCTGCGTCAGGAATATACCTATGTCTGCCTCAGCAAACACCCAGTTGTGCTCCAGAAACAATTCCCTTCAACACAGGCTTCTGGAAAACCTGAGGCACCATCTAGCTTTCCCACCATTTTTTATCATATAAAGGAATTTTTTGCATTTTGAAAGTGATGGTTTAGAGAAAAACCTTCAGGATGCCACTTGAGTGCTCACTAATCTCTCCATGTTCCCCAAAACAATCCAGAAAATTGCAGCTGACAAAGACAAAATGCTAAGGGTAGCAGGGGTGACCATCTACAGACTTCTGCACGGACTCCACCTATGGAATGTTAAAAAAGGGAGGAAAAAGATTATTTCAGAAGCAATGGCAGTGCTGTGTCAGCAAAATTTAGCTGCCGGGGCAAACACTCTTGACAAAAAAGGAGACACATTCTTATGCAAATAGAATATTAAAGGAGAAAAACAGACTCTGGGATTCAGTCATTTAAGAAAAAACAAAGGATCTCAAGCACTAGGAAGTCTTCTCAGTGCTCTATTCTCTCCAGTAGCCCCAAGAGATCTAGAGATTACGGGAATTTCTCCTTTTTGTTCTCCTGTAATTTGGCTTTGCAGTTGGCAGCACTGATCTCAAACTCATTTTGCTACTGTTGTTGTTTTCTAGTGCTGTTTTGGGGGTTTTGTCACTCCATAGCAGCTGAAGGAAAAGAATTGTCCATTTGTTCTAACTGAAATTTGTCTGTAAAGTAACAAGGAATGCCAGTTGTTTCTCAAACAGGAATGTTTTCTGAGTTCCCTTAAAAATAATTTTAAAAATCCATTTGGGTTTGAAATAAATAACAACTCTTTTTTTGAGGATGGTAGAATCACTGCTGTTGGAAAAGACCTCCAAGATCAGACACAACCAAATCCCACCACGCCCACTAAACCACAGCACAAAGTGAGAACCTCACAGCAGCCTCTGAAGTGCTGTTTTTTCTGTAGCAGTTACCCAAGTGATCCATGTGAAGGCTTTGGGATCAGCTGGAGCTGTGTGGATGTGCAGGTTGTACAGACTGACAGCTGTGCTTTCCACACCTGCTGCAGAAAACAGCCGTGGCACTTACTCCCTGTTCTCCTGTTGCTGTTTTCCTCTGGGCTGGATGGATTTAAGAGCTCCACTTAAACTAGTGCTGGGATTATCCTGGTGAGATGTAAATGAACAGTTAGCCCTGATTCCAAAAGGTTATTTATTTAGCAATCCTGAGATGATGCATTTCTGCAAGATGATGACACGAAACCATCCATTTACATCACAGCTCACAGAGGAGAGCAGCTGGGCGGAGGGAGAGTACGGCAGGGAAAATGACTTAATTGTTTAATTCTGACAGAAAATAAAACTCTGCAATCAGTGCCAAAGCAAAACTTCCATAAAAACAACCGAGCTCCTGCTTCAAAGCAAGCTCTTTAATCCCTCTTTGTGCCAGTTGCCTCATGGAAGGCATGTAAACAGGAACTGAGGCACAGGGCAATATTCTGCCTTGACGTGGAAAGAAATATTCCAAAGCTGTAGATACAACAGCACCAAGACCTTTCTGGGACCATGAGGAATAGAACTGAGTCACCTTGAACTCCTGAAGGCAGGGAAGGAAGGGCCTGTGTCACTTACTTTGAAAGGAGGGCTGGAATCACTTGGCCTGGCTGAGAAATCAAAGGAGATGATGAGATCCACGCCTCTCTGGGGCCTTAGGATGAGCGGGTAGGGCAGGTTAAAGGTCAGCCCACTGTCCACGATGTGGATCTTCTTGCTCTTCACATCCAGGGGCTCATAGATCCTCTCAAACTCGTCAGGATCTGCGTGGAACACGGGAAAACCAAACCAAGCAGGGACACCCGAGTTAAGAACTGAGGTTCTGATGAGCTTTCCAGTGTCTCCCTAGGGTCTGGGGAGAGCATGGAATTTGAACTGCACAGTGTATCCCAGGTAAACACACCATGAATTCAAGTGTAACCAGAACTCTTAAAAACTGGAGAATGAGGTGAAAAGCCAGAACTGGAAGGGCTCTCAAGAGGTTCACAAGGCAGACCCAGAGGAGGTGAACCAAAGGGGACAAACGTCCAGGTTTGATCCCAGCCCTCCCACCTTCACTTCCATCATCCCAAACAATCCATACACAAAGGAAAAAGTTTAAGGGATGTCAAAAGACATATTGGGGTGTCAGAGGATGGTCCCAGACTCTGTTCCGTGGTGCCAGTGACAGGACAAGGAGCAATGGCCATAAACTAAAACACAACAAGCTCCACCTCAACACAAGGAAGAACTTCTTCCCCTTGGAGGCTGCAGAGCCCTGGAACAGCTGCCTGGGGAGTGGAGTCTCCCTGTCTGGAGACATCCCAAACCCCCCTGGACGTGCCCCTGTGTCCCCTGCTCTGGGTGACCCTGCCTGGGCAGGGGGTTGGACTCTGCGATTTCCAGAGGTCTTCCAACCCTAATATTCTGTGAACCCCTCAGTGTCCTACAACCCCTGCCCAAACCTATTCCCCCAGGCTCCTTCCCAATCCCACATTCTTCCTAACTCTCCCAAATTGACCCCAAAATCCTCAATGTGGCTCTGCCCTCCTGTGACACCTGTCAGTGTCTATTTCTGCTCATTAAATTGGGACTATCAGATCTTGTTTTCCAACTTGCATCAGACCTGATGACCTCACACTCACCACTCCAGCAGGAACAAAGAGAAATAGTGACCTAATTCAGGCACTGGACAGAATTCCCTGTCAGCCACTTGCTGCTGGTGCTGTCCTGCTGTGGTATCCACCACATTCTTTTTTTTAAGCCCAACCTGATGCTGTTTCCCTCTAACCCCAACATTCCCTCAGGTGCAGCTCAGGAAAAACCAATCCATTTTCCCTGGGTGTCTTCACACTTGCCCAGGTCGCTGGACACTAGATAATGAAAGTGTCTGGACACTACTAAACTATCCCTGCTGTAATTAAAAACTTTTCCCCAACAGTCTTTTCCTGTTCCACACTTTACACATATTTCCAGGGCATGATTTTGCTTTTCACCAAAAAATCTAATGCTCGTATCTGTAGAGGGCAGTGTAATGTAAGGAATGCTGGATAGAAAAATAAAATTATTTCCGCTATAATTGAATTTCCTGGCACCTACTTATTGACAATGATAGTAATCTGGGAAAAGAAATGGGTATTTTTGAAGCAAAGAAAATCTATCAAAATTAACTCTAAGTCTTGTCCCTGTCATTTCAGGAGCAGCATGTTGTGATGACCAAACAAAATCTTAAAATAGATTATTTAATTTTTTATTTCTGTTGTTATTTATAAGAGGACTCTTTTCTAAATAATAAGGCACCAATTTCCCACTATTTGCCTTTATTTCTAAAGGACAGAACAGTTTAAATCACTGCATATTGTTAAAGGGCTAAGGGTGTTTATAAACCTATTTTAGAACCAGATATATTTCATAATCATAAATCTGCATAAGTGAAAGAAAATGTATCAGTATTTATTATAATAATTAAAATTTTTAAAAACAATAAAAAAACCCACACTGACTATAGTTCAGTTTAGCACAAGTAGACCAATTTGGTTTTCCTCATCTTGTTTAAAGACAACATGTCAAGCATAATTTCACCCTTGTTTTCACTAGAACTTCTAAGGAATTGCAAAAATATTTTTGCTCAAGTTTCATCTTATGTTACAAAAATTGAATTTGGAGGATCCTTTAATCAAGGACAGCATCAGCTATAACAGTGTTTGTGAAGGGAGTGTTATTCCTGCCACACAAACTTCCTCCCAACACTGAAGAATGAGATGGATCCTATTGCTTACAGCCCTCATGACCCTAAAATCAAATTTATCAAAATAATCTTATCATATTTTAAAGGAGAAAATGTCTTCATGTCATCAATAAATGTATAACAGCCATACAAATGGGTTTTAGTAATCACAATCTTCCTAGAATCCCAGAGCCTGGGACATGACTTTTCAGCCTTTTAGGAAAGATGCATTCCTATTACCAGCACCCCCCAGTCCATCAAACAGCAAACTGGGAGAAAATGGGAGGATGTGGCACTTGGGGACAGGGTTTAGTGGCAGTGCTGGGTTGATTGTTGGACTTGATGATCTTAAAAGCTTTTTCCAGCCTTAACAACTCTGTGGGTCCGTGTTTACCAGCCCAGCTCCATCTTTAGCCAGCTCAGTCCTGTCAGCTTCCCAGCAATGGGATACACAGACAGATATTTGTTAGGAAATCATAGTGGGCACGTCCTAGAGACCAAATCTGCCACAGATGGCAGCTCCAGTGGGAGGAGGGCAGATCAGAAGGGCACTTGCTACTGACGTCCATCTACTACAACTGTTTCCATAAATACTGAAGTAAGGAAGCAGGGATTAGGGGCTATTTTTCCCCATTGTTATGCACTTGGCATTTTCTCAAATCGTTCTGGTGTGTTGTAACATCAAGAAAAGAAACAGAACAACTCTGAGTTCACAATGAAATCCTGATGAAATAAAAATGTTTAGCATTATCTCCACAAATAGAATCTGTGGAAAAGCAAAGCCAAGTGTTTTACTTCCAGACCAAGCAGCTGGGATCTCTTCTGCAGGCACTGCAGACCCTAAATTCAATCCTCAGCAATGACTGTAAGATTGCCCTAGGTCAGCCACAGCTCATCCTCTGCAGAGCGTTTGGGACAACTGGAGATGGAAAGTATTATTGATATCCTTTTTGATTCACTTATTTCTCCTTTGGAGTGTATGGCAATAAAGGAGAGTAAGTCTTAAAGCAATACAGACTTCCCTCTGCACTCAAGCTGACAGGTAAACTGCCAGTGCTAGGAATAAATATGCACAGCTTAAATGCATCCAGTGCCACAGTAATCTAAGGATTTAAATTTTACACCACAGACTCCTTTCTAGCTGTGCCTCTGGGCTCCTCAGCTCTTCCATATATTAGGAAAATTCACAGCATTAAAGTGTGGATACACTCATCACACTACAGAATTATTACATTTTATTATTAACTACTGACATTTCAAGGGGTTTTTAACTGTTCTTGACAATAATATTGCAACCACTCACAGCTGTCAGATCTGAGTTGTAACTGCAGGTTTATGAATGTGGGCTTTGGCTAACAGCAAAAAACTGCAGTCATGTCAAACTTTTCCCATTTTAGCCCACAGAAGTTTCAGGCACTCCAGAGTAATTGTGTCAGAGGTGCAGAGTTCTGTCAAACCAGCATTTTATTTCCATCTAAATTAAATCCCAGGAAGCTGACAGTTGATTCTGAAGACTATCCACGTGTCTTAATTATGCAAAATTCTCATCAACTGTCATTTTTTCCAACCATAAATTTCCTATCCACTTTCCTGCCTCTTTTCCAAGTACTATAAATATTGAGACTACCCAGTTGTAAACACCTCTGAGATGACAGAAATATTTAGAAAGTGGAGTCCAGATGGAAATTATTCTTCAAGCCCTGCAAGGGATTTGTTACATTAACAAATACACATTAGAGCACGGCTGCTACTTAAGCTTTTAAATGACATCAGGTATTTACTGTTGCTTAATGAGCAGTTGGGACAATGTCCTTCCTCTGAATAGGAAATGGGGGCAGAGGAGAATGGTGCTGTCACCAGGGATACTTGGGAGGGCTGTGCTGGGAGGAGCAGCCTGGAGGGAACATCCCCTTCAGAGAGGTGTAGTGGTTCTTTGCTTGATGGATCACAGAATCATGGGATGGGTTGGAAAGAACCTTGAATATAGCTCAGGGCCACCCCCTGCCATGACAGGGATGCCTTCTACTATCCCAGGTTCCTCCAAGCCCTGTCCGGCCTGGGCTTGGACACTGCCAGTGCCAGGAGAACACCAAGAAATTAACTGCCTTTCACTGAGCAGATTGCAGTGGACACTAAGGCAAAGGCTCCAAAATCCTAACCAAACACAATAATTCTTCACAGCTACTGTTCCACACACCATATCCCTCATAGAGTGAGGGAAGACTTTGAACTTCTTTTGCAAATTCATGTTCTTCTGAAATTCTTATCCTCTATCAGCATTCTTGTTTAAGACAACATGAAATAGGAATGCAGCTGTACATCAGGGACCCTGGAATGGAAGTGTTTGTCAGATGGATTCACATTGGCAAGAACATGGTGTCGCCAAAGTAAGAATCTATCAGCTGTGTCAGGGCAGGGTCAGGCTGGAGCTCAGGGAAAGGCTCTTCCCCAGAGGGTGCTGGGCACTGCCCAGGCTCTCCAGGGAATGGGCACAGCCCCAAGGCTGCCAGAGCTCCAGGAGGGTTTGGACAACACTCCAGGGATGCACAGGGTGGGATTGCTGGGGTGTCTGGGCAGGGACAGGGGTTGGACCCCATGATCCTGTGGGTCCCTTCCAAAATTCACTGATTCTGTGATCCTACAAGTGAAGAAATGTGTTGCCTCCAGGGGTTTTTCAAAAGACAAAGACAGCAGATGAGCTACAAAATTTTTGCAACAGGGAAGCCCTGCAGGAGCAAAAGGAAAGGTTTCATTTCCACCACCTGGCATAGCATCAATAAGAGCCAAGGAACAACCTGGATACCTTTTGGAGAAGGCCAAGACAGTGAGAAAGCAGATGTAACAAAGGGCTCCATACACAAAAGCAGTTTGGTCCCCTTCTGCCAAAGCAAGAGCCACTGTCCCTCCAGTGGCTGTGCCACACCGTGCCAAGGGACAGGGCAGGGAGCAGGCAGGAGTCACTGTGTGGTGCCCTTGGAGCGTCCCAGTCCCCTCACAAGCTCCACTGCCGGACAATGCCCACGCTGCTGTGGTGGCCCTCCTGGTGTGATGTTACCGTGCTGGGAACTCGCTGCCTCTGCCTTCATCAATAACCACAGCCAGCAGCAGCGTGCTGGGAACTGACCTGCCACTGCTGCCGCCTCCTCCTCCTCCAGGGACTCCTGGGTGAGCAGCTCTGCCAGAGGGGACAGGGGGTAGCAGCTGTTGAGGTTCAGCCCCAGCATGAAGTTGTGCACCTTGCCGGCGCGGCCCTCGCGCGTGTTGAACAGGGCGCTGTCCCCCACCAGGGCCATCAGCATGCGCTGCACCCAGCTCTCCTGGCCGCTCTCCTGGCCGCTCTCCTGGCCGCTCTCCTGCTGCCTCTCCTGCTGCCTCTCCTGCTGCTCCCGCTTTGCCTCAGCGCCCTCCGTGCCTGCACACAAAAAGGAGAACACTCAGCAGTGGTAGTTAACACAGCAAGTGTAACCCCAGCATTGCAGGGGCTATAAAATAAAGGATCGGCGAAAATAAAAGAGTTCTTTCAACGAGCCAGGGGCTGGATGATGGAGCTTTGAAACAATGATTTTAGAGAAGTGCAGAAAATTCATCCTTTCAACTTCACAGCCCAGTGAAACCTTTCATCTACACCACAATAGTGTGCTTGTGTCCATCAGGAAAATAGACTGGCAATGTTAGATGACCTGAGCAGGGCTTTCTCTGTAAGCTCTGCTGGGCTCAGGGATAGACCTGAGCTGATAAGATCCATACTTGATGTAGACCTGAATTCATCTGGATGTGCACTGACAGCCTTCTCCACCTTTCCTGCCTGTTAGAAATCCAGCTTTGCTCAGGAAAGCAGAGTTACTCTGCATAAAGGATAATGCTATAGCATGGGAATTCTAAAATACCTGAAATTATCATTACAGGAAACTATAAACTACAATTAATATCTGGCTTTAATTAACTAAAGAATGCAATGAAAGATTCAGACTTAGATGTCTGCAGTTGGAGCTCGCAGTAAAAATGACCTGGACTGGCACCACCCTGCATTCATTTACCTGTCAAAACTTGACTTTTTGGGGGTGTTTTGGATAAGAAAATAATTCAGGCTCAAGTTTAATACTTTAAATTCAGCTTTTAACCCACGCTTTAAAGTAGCTGAGTTTTACATAAGCAGAGAGAAGACAAGCATCAGAGAAGTCCAACATCTGTCCAATAATATTCTATGGAAGTGAGAAGGATTTCCAAGTGTTTACAATCCCAGATTTGTTGGTTGTTCACTATGGCTACAAACTAGGAGAGAAATGTGTTTGGTGCCGGCTGTAGTGTTTAAACAGGAAATCCACAAATAAACACAAAACCTGGTACCACCTACAGTTTTACACATAAGGGGAGTTGAAGAAGGAATCACTGAGCTGAGCTAATGACATAATTCCCTGTCGCATCACCCAGGATTTCCTTTTCTTCTGTAGATCCTGAAGTCACAAACAGCTGCATTGTCATCTTTGCTCCACTTGTTAAAAATAAAACTCGATTTTTGCAGGTGAAAATCACTCCAAAGATATCAAATAAAGAAAGCTGACTAAGACACCAGAAATCTCCAGGTGCTTTAGGTTCTTATAGGTAATTGTCAATAGAATCTTTTCTTTCTACTGCCCAGCATTCCCTTTGTGGCTGTGCCTCTTCTGGGCACCTGGATTTGGGCACTGTTACAAACACTGTGCCATGCATGAGGAATTTCCTGTACCAGATGTCATTTGTAAAGGTGCTAGAAGACACTTGTGAATGCTGGAAACACATTAAACAATTCTCAGGTAAATATTTGATCACAAAACCCTTGAAAACAATGGATAATGTTGGTTTAGGGGGCTGGCAGCAATTCCAAGGTGCCTCTCAGCTCGGCAGTTTGCTGGAAACAGACTTCCAGAGAACTCTGGCCCAGCAGACCACATTTTTTGGGATGTATGTGGAATTCCAGACGTGTGTGAGAGAATCACCTGATGATCAGCTTGAGCAGGTGACATGAAGTGAAGCCCAGAACTTCCTGGGGTCTCTTGTTCTCTATTTTGCTGAGCCACACAAAAGCTGATGGAAAAAGGAAATGATGAAATGAAATCTGAGCATTTCCTTACCTTTTGGATGCTGTGACTCATCTTCACTGTCTGAGCTGTCATTGCTCACAAGGTGCTTTAGCCTAATATTTTCTGTTGAAAGAAATATAAATTCCTTTAAACTGCAGGGGTTTAACTGGCAGAACAGTTAAGAATTTCAAAACAATCTGAGTCATAAAATTGCTGTAGTCTTTGTAATAGAAAATACATCTGAAGAGACTGGTTCTGCTGTGGACATTACAATGTGAGGAGCAGGTATTGTATTTAGCCTGCAGTTTTTGGGCTGGAAAAAAAAACGTAACCCTAAAGCAGTACCTCCCACTCCCCTCTGCACCACATACCTGACACACTTTATTCACCTTCATTAAAATGTAGATGTTCAGCTTCTGTCCTCTCAGCAGCTCCTACTGAACTAGGAAAACGTTACTGTGGTGCCAAAGTGGCACTGGGACATCTCCAGCTCTGGTTCAAACTGTGGTTCAAGTCACATGAATATTTTCACATCTGATCCCACTTCAGAGAGTATTTTTTAAATGATATGTGAAACGAGTCACAGATGACAGATAACATTCTGTGTCTCATTACCTTTCAAAAGCAAACTTTTCAATGATCACATTTATTGATAGGGATCCTCCATGAGGAGCTGCTAACACTCAGGAGTTGTGTCAGAAATAGGAACCTGGAGGTCTCATTCTCATCCATAAAGAGTTTATCAAACAGCTGAATTCCATCCATTAGGAGGCAGACAGAGGTTATTATTTAAAAACTATCTCAATCTACATTTGCTTTTCTCACTCTTCAGAAAGATCTGGCTGTCTAGGACAATTTATTTATTGGTCAGATCTTCCCCTGTAATGCTGTTTTCTCAACAGGAAACAGGAGTGTAAAAAGCCTTCTATAGTTAACTACATTCTCAGATAAAACTCGATAAAGTCCATCCAAACCAAGCCACAACTCTTTCTCTACAGTCATGTTGCCATTTCTGTACCAAGAGTGAAACCAAAACCACTCATTTTGCAAGCAAAGGACCAGATAACCAACAGGCTGTGGTTAGAGCAATTTAACAACCCAGAGATGAGAAAATTTAGGTGCATTTTGCTAAACCCTTTAATAACACAGCCCAGTGTCACGAGACTACACGAGTAACTATGAAATACTTGTAAGCTTCTGCTCTCCAAAAATAGAGGATTCTATTAACTACCAGAAAAGAGCTAGCTACATGCATGTGACTTTCAACAGCTCTATGTGACCAGAAACAAAAATGAAAGGAAAGAACTTCCCCAGTGCTCTTTCCCCACCTCAGCAGCATCCAGGAGTGCCAGCAACTAAAGGTAATTAATTCCACATTCTTAAATTACTACAAGCAGTGCCATCCTTCCACAGAGGGAGAATCTTACTAGTAATTGCTCTGAATAGTGGAATTATTTACTAATAGTACCTAATTCTTCTTCCATGGTGGGCCCTTTATTGTGAGAATTGGAGACACCAAGGACTCTGTTAAATAATATTGAAAATGCACTGCCCCAGACACCTGGAAGAGAAAAAACAAACAAACAAACAAACAAACAAAAAACCAACAATGAATGGTGCTTGGCAGAAGGAAAATAAACTCCACATATCTTAATAAGCACTACTTAAGCAGTTGGTTGCTCTCTGAACACTCCTGTGAGTTTGAAGCAAGCCAAGTTATAATCTCCAAATGAGAACAAAAACCCATGGAAATTAGAAACAAATCAACAATGCCAATCCATATCTGTGAAATCTTTCCAATTAATGTCTTCCAACAAACTGAGAGCTCCACTTCCCATCTCACACTTTGTGTGACTGCATTTAAAAGTCTATGAACTACTGAAATTGCATTTATTTTTAAGCCTCTTTCTGTCACATACTCACCCATCAGGAAATGCAAGGGATTTTCAGTATATTTCTTCACCACTGTCCCCATAAAAAACTTGCTTCCAAACAGATCAGGAGACATGAAAGTGCCATACTTGGCCATTCCAATTTCATATGGACTGAATTCCACCCAGTCTGCAAAATCAGAAAAAAAACTGCTCAGTCAGAAATCTCAGGAAGGAGGAAAACACAGAAATAAACCAAGCAAAGAAATTTTAGTGAAATGGGAAGCCAAATAACCATTAGGAATATCAAATCAAGGTCAGTGATGTCTCAGCAGGGAAAGAATCCTCATTCTCCCTTATCACAATAAACTTTGGTGAAAAGAATGACGTTGGAAAACCAGAGGTATAAAAGGAGAGATGACAAATGAAGAACACACAGTGACATCTGGTTTTCATCCCCTGCTTCAGCATGGTACCCTGCCACATGTGGGTCTCAGCCCCAAGCTGCTTTTCCTTCACTGCAATTCCACCAAAAACATGGAGAGCAGTGACAGAAGTGGCACAAAACCAATTACTGAATATCGCAAGGGTTGTGAAGTATTCTAGCAGAGGCATTTGGATTCTACCCAAACCAAGAGTTTTGTGGGAAATCCAATATCAAAAGGCAAAGCTGAGAGGCAGATGATAAACTTAACAGTTCAAACTTTGCCAAAGATCTCCTTAAAAGTCCATTTTATTGAAGAGAGAGCTCAAGAAAAATATGGAATAAAATGTTCAAATGCATTTTCTGATCTTTGCAGAAAATATCAGAAATTATTTGCATTCTATTGATGTAGGCCTTTGAAAATGGATCTTAGCTGACTTGGAAACACTTTTTTTGATACCAGTGGAGTTGCCTCCATCAGAGAATTCCGTTCAAAAACGGAGCAAATAACAAACAAAACATATCTTCTTTTAGCATTTCCCCCATTCATCTATTTCACCTTCCCTATTTTTAGCAGGGATTATTTGACTGGAAATAAATCAAAAGTAATTCTGAAAAAGGAAGGCAAAAGAGACAGCTTTGAGATATCCCCACATGTCATGGAATGCCATCCACCCTCGGGATATTCCTGCTGACGTGTGGAGCAGAAGGTGAACACTTGTCCTGAAAAGGAAAGATTTAATCATGACTGCTGGGAGTTTCATTTCACAGGGTAATGCTTATCTAAGTCAAATACAACATCCTCTTTTCCAAATAAATCACCCACAAATCTTCACATTCACTGGAACAGAAAGAAATTCCACTGAAGACCCAGTCCAGAAATTTCATATTTCCTTTTAGCTGTATAAACATGAATTGGCAGCTGCATATGCAGAACCAGGGTAACAGCAAAGCGGAACTAAGAATTAGAATTAATTTGTGTTAGCTCGCCTCCAGCTTGCATTTGCACTGAAGATTCTCAAATCACAAATCCTGCTCAGGGAAATAAAATTTCTGCCTTAGAATCAATGTAAATTAGGAAGTGTAAATATTTCTGTTCAAAATTTACTATAGCTCTCACATCAGGAAAAGCTAAAGGAGGAATGGAGCTTAAAATAAGAAGCAATCAAAATCTAGCATCCTCTGAAATGACAGATGTCAGCCTCAAAAGCCAAACCCAAGATCCACTGGCACAGGGAATACCTTTTTATAGAGCAAAGTAAAGCTTCCAGGTGCTTCTGGTCTTGCTTAGAGAAAGACATTATTAACAAAAGATCATTTTGGTTTTCAAACAGTAATTCAATTAAAATATATTTAAAACAGAAGTTCATCTAAACCCAAAATACTCCTATTTTCAAACAAAAAGGTATCAGTTTCCTAAGTAGCAAAGTTAAAGACACATTTTCCCATTAAATATTTAGCCTAATTTACAATTCCTCATTTTCATTTCCAGCCAAAGCTTTGACAGCAACTTCTCCAAATAACTATTTTAGGAAATACAATGATGTATAAACCTGAGGCAAACCACTTGGCACTTCCCTTTCCAGTCTTGTATGTAACTACATACAGATGCACACATCCTTGTCTTAGTGTAGCATCTTCCACTGGACCCACTGTGAACTGAAGTTACCAGAGGGGATTAAAATCTAGGGAATAAATACAAGTAAAAGGAGTTTTTTTGTTACCAACAGCACTTCACAATGGGCAAGAAGTGAAAAAGAGGCATTATATCTAATTTGTTTATCAGTTTTAATCACAGAATCGTTAGAGTTGGTGAAGACCTCGAAGATCATCATCTGTTGATGTCACCCTTCTCTGAAAGAAGAAGGGTGTTTTCTTGCTGTTTGATACCCTAATTTAAACATCTTTCCCCTGTTGAAGTCACCAGGTTTCTCTTTGGCTTGGCACTCCTACCTGAATATGTCATCACTTATCCCTGAGTAACTACTTATCACTCTGTCACATTCCCAGAAGCCAGATGCAATTAGTCTCAGGTGCATTAAAAAAAATGGGTTTTTTAACCAGCCACACACCTCCCCCTCCTTGCCACAAGTGACTCAACACAGATTGGGAACACACCTGCAAACATCAGCTCTGAGACATCTGGTTTGACATGCAGACAGGTGAAGAGTGGCAGAGCACACTGGGCATTATTGATCTTCTCTTTCATATTGCTCAGAGTGGTGTCCATCCTCTGCAGGGAAAGAAAGACATTGGTCCCAAACACATCCTGTAAAGGCCTGATTTTATATATATATATATATATATGTATGTATACACATATATATTATATACAATATAAAAATAAATATCACATATTTTTATTTTATATAAAGACCTGAGTGACTCCTCTTGTCAATGGAATTTGATAAGAAAAGTTTTTCACTGATGTGTCAGGTTCTGATTTAAATTAAACATCAGTGCATTTTTTTCATCCCTTGGTACACAGGGACTTGTCACCAACCTCACACAATCATTAACAGCCCTTCAGCATTAGAATTCTATACATCTGCCACTAAATGCTGTGTTGCCTCTTTTTCAGTGTTTTAAATTGTTTAAAACCCACTATCAGTGTAACTCATGAGGGATATAAATGCATAAAACACATCTGCAAATCTACTGACACATTTCCATTTTGCCACAAGATCAAATCCAGCTGCTGCTCACCTGACTCGTTTGAACTGGAAATCTTTGTGCCTGATTCAGCCAATTAGGAATTTTCAATTATAGAATACAACAGTATGAAGCTTTCCTGTTGTCTTATTTTCAAAGAAACCAAGGGGATCTTTCACATTGAAATTAGTACTTTTTTAGGCAAATGCTGTTTCTTATAGCAAAATGTGCTCTCTTTATTAAATGTCACTAAGGCAATTTCAAAAAAAATATAGTAACAGCAGGAATTATATGAGAGTTTGATAGCTTTAACAAGCACTCACATCATGGATCAGTGTTTCCCCTATGAGCATCCCAAAGATGTCTGTGAAGGTGACAGGCTGCCCTGAGCTCTTCTTGTTCCACAGAGCCTCGATGTAGCGCTTGACCTTCTGAGGGGTGAGCAGCAGCAGGGGGTTGTGGCTCACCGAGTTCATCAGCTCCTCATTGATCTCCTTTGGGCCCTTGGCTGGGAAATCAGGGTGGGAATACAGAGTTGACATATACCTGCAAAGGCAAACAGGCTCTGTGAGCATCAAACCTGCTGCAGTGTCAGCTGCCAGGAAGCTACACGAAGCTCATAAATGAGTTGGTACAGTTACTGATTAAATCAGGTTAATTAACTCTCCATTTATATAAGAAATTGTAATTTTCTTTTTCTCAAAGCATAGCAAGCTGAGCAATTTGTTCTAAATATAAGCACAGGATCAAACACTCAACGTGCATTTTCCATAATGTGCATGAAGCAAATGATTAGAGTCCTCATTTTTCTGTTCACGGGATAACAGACAGAACATCCTAAGCTGAAAGGAGCTCCTCCAGTTCTCACAGCTGTGTGGCAGACTGGTGGTCCTAGAGGGACACATTAAGTTCTCTCCCTGTAAGAGGAACCTCTCTGCCCTCCAGTTCATTATCACTACTGAAACATTCCTAAAATATCACAGAATGCCAAAATGGTTTGGGTTGGAAGGGACCTTAAAGCTCATCCAGTGCCACCCCTGCCATGGCAGGGACACCTTCCACTATCCCAGCTTGTTCCAAGCCCAATCCAACCTGGCCTTGGACACTTCCAAGGATCCAGGGGCAGCCACAGCTTCTCTGGGCACCCTGTGCCAGGGCCTCTCCACCCTCAAAGGAAAGGATTTCTTCCCAATATCCCATCTAAACCCACTCTCAGCCAGTGGGAAGTCATTCCTTGTGTCCTGTCACTCCATCCCTTGGAGATTGTCTCTCTCCATGTTTATTGTCAGCTCCTTCAGGCACTGCAAGGCCACAATGAGGTCACCCCAAAACTCCTCCTCTCCAGGTGAACAATCCCAACTCTCCCATCCTCTCCTCCCAGCAGAGCTGCTCCCTCCCTCTGACCATGCTGGTGCCTCCCCTGGGCTCTCTCCAGCAGCTCCAGCTCCTGCCTGTGCTGGGGCAGCTCTGCAGGTGGGGTCTCACCTGAGCACAGGGCACAGGGGCAGAATCCCCCTCCCCTGCTGCCCACGCTGGGGCTCAGCCCAGGGCACAGGGGGTTCTGGCCTGGATATGGCCCCACTTCCCAGGATATGATGCTTCCATAATAAACTGAAGAACAGTAACTACAGCCTGTGCAGAGTTAATTGACTGTGAGGATGAGACCAATCTTGAGTTTGTCACTGAGAAACAAGTTTAGTTTTACCGCAAACAAAGCTCAGACACACGTGCAGGCAGCCCTGGCTTCCACTTGGTTGGGTTAGGCCACACCAAGACAGGCCCTTCTAATCTGTGAGAGGCTCATTTACTGTTATTTACTGTTATTTACCCAGTGACCCGGCCCAGGTGCACAACCCTGACTCCAGGCACAGCTCTGAGACACACACGGGGCCAGCCTGGCCCTGAGGTCATGCCCAGCCATTCCTGTGACAGCACAACCAGCCCTGTGCCATGTGGGCTGCCAGGACTCCATCCACGGGCTCCACCTCAGCTCCTGGGCGCAGGGAAAGGGGAAGGCAGCTGGAGAAGTCAGCACAAGGTTGAAGCAAGATGGCAGAGAAGCATTGCTCCAAGGTTAGGCATGCAGCTGAGGGGACAAGCAAAAACCTGCCTGTCCCACCAGGAAAGGAATTCTCCACCCTTCAGGAAAAAAAAAAAGAAAAGAGAATTATTCCCAAAAGACAGACTGCATAGAAAAGAAAGAAAAGGAAGGGAGTGCCAAAGTGTCAATTTATTTATTCATCAAGCAAGGAAAGACTGAAGGATGACATCAGAGAACAAAGGCAAATTTGTTCAAACACAACTGTCTCCAATCTGTTTCTGACTGGAGCGGTTCAGATAACCAAATATAAATAATAATCTCGGTATTTTAACTCAGATTTTATAGGTTTACATTAGATCAACTATATATTCACCCCTGGGTTTTCCCCAAAAAAGACCTCATAGCCAACAAAGTGACGTCTGTCCTGAGCAGGGATTGCAAACCCTTCCCTAGAAACACAGGTAATGTTTTAACACCACACTGCGCTATTCCACTGCTCTTCATCCACGTTCTGCTTTTCACAGCTGTGACAGAAGTACATCCATCTCTCAATGGACAGGGTTAAATCTGCCCCCACCACCAGTGAGAGAAAACACGGGTTCCCACCTTTTATAGTCCAATCTAAAGGATAAAATTACTCCAGTTCACAGACACTTCTGGCATTTCAAAACCTACTGGCATTCTGAAAACTTCCCTCTTAGTCTGGAATAGGGGAAGCAAGATTCACACAATGAAAAATAATTGACAAAAAAAACCCATACAAGGAACAGAACTGATCATTATCTCCTTCAAGAGTCAGCTCTGGGGTTAGAGAGTAGAATTAATTCATGTGCTTCCTTAGAGCTAGACCAGGTGATAAAACTCATCCCAGGCAGATTCCCTGCTTGTTCATATTACAACAAGTGTTCTTCTGTCTAAGAATTGAGACATTTGTATAATCTCATGCCTGAGTCTGAAAGGACCCTCGAGCCAGCCAAAGTCAGGTGAGGCTGCTCAGGGCTGTGCTCAGCCAAGCTCAGCTCCCACATCAGCACTGCCTGAGTCAGACTGAGGATGACACCGTCCCCAGCCTGCTCAGGTGAGCATGGCTCAACACATTCCAGTGCTTGGCCTGTTTCCCTGTAACATAGTTTCCCTAAGAGTTAATCTAATTACTCTTGTCCTTTCCCCGGGCATCTCCAAAAAGAATTTGTGTTCTTCACAGCTACTCATCAGGAACCAAAGATAACAGTAAGATCTCCTCCATCAATGCCTGTGCCTGTTCCTCAAGGTTAAATGAACTATTTTAAAACCTGATGTATGGTCTAAATTAAACAGTGCCAGTGGGACTGAGACAGTGGGTAATCCACAGAGGGATGCCCTGCAGGGTTGAAGCCAGGCCCCAGACATCCCCAGTAAATCCACCAGGATTTTACAGTGGGTGTAAAATAAAGCAGAAGATCATTCAGTGATTTTTGAGGAGCTCTAAAAGCCCTCCCGAAGCATACAACACATTTTGGGTTGATTGAGTCATCATCTTCAAATCACAAGGGATTTCTTTGGTTTTTCACTTTTAATCAGGAAAATAACACACATTAGGTGTTGATATAGAAATATGAGTGCATTTGTGTGGCACCTCCATCCATCCATTCCTGGAAAAGTACCTGGAGCCTGAGCTGTCCTTGCCCTTTGGGGCACCCAAAACATCTCCCCCAGCAGATTTGGATGTGTAAAATGTGCTGTGAATTATAACCAGAGACAAATCAGCTCTGGTGACAATTCCTTCAGGACTTGCTGCAGGGAAGCTGAGGATAAGCAGGAGGAAGGCCTTACCAGGTGGATCCAGAGAGCCCAGCAATGTAGGTGGCACAGTCCAGGACTCCAGACTCATAAAGTGCTTTCATGACTCCAGCAAAGCCCACCATGGCTCGGAACCCCCCTCCTGAGCCCAGCACGGCGATCACGGGCACCTGCAGGGATGAGACAACACAAGCACCACATCAGGGACATGCCCTGGGAACACACAGTCCAGCCCCTGGACACCCCAAGAAGAATTGGAATTTGTTTGAAGAAGTCACCACTTGTAGCAAGATTTCTTAAAAAAAAACATACTCGTAATTTCTTTAGAATATCTGTCCTTCTTATCTATGATGCGAAATAGAGGAGATATTAAATGTAGCTATTAAATGAACTATTTAGTTGTAAAACCACAGGGATTTTTAAAGAAAAAAAAACTACCAGCTTTAATCCAATTCATATCATTGTGACAGAGCCAAAGGCAGTAAAATTTACTAATGAGAAACAGAACAGAGACAAATAATATTTTGACTGGGAGTTTAAAAACAAGTTTTATAACAAAAACATCCACTATTACTACAAAGCATGAAGGTAATCTCAATTTTACCACCACTTTGCAAAAACTACCAGAGAGCTAATGGGAATTCATAGGGATCTGGACAACTACTCAGCCACCAAGAGAGGATTGAGCAGAACCATGTTTATTATAGAACCAGGTTAAAATCATGTCCACAGGTGTTCATTTTACACTTTTCTCCTTCTTATTGCCCAGCCCTGACATCCAGGCTGCTCCCATCAACTACACAGCTTCCCCAGGTATCTAAAAAGAAGACAAAATAAAGTAAAAATTCATTTGCTCCCACCATCTTATCTTTCGGCCTAAGTAAAGGGCTCATCTGGTTCCCAGTTTCCAAAATCCAGGAGGATTTTCCACTGTTCAGGGGTGACAAAGGATTGTTACTGAGCATAAAAAGAATGGCACAGCTTTGCAGAAAGCCCCTATCTGATCAAACTGCTAATCTATCAAAAATCTCCCTGAAAGGCAATTCCAGGTGCCAACAGACAGGATTAGTGACAGGAAAAGATCCATGTGACGACAGAGTCCTGTTCTTTCAGCAGACTCCATGCTCCAAGCCATGAAACTCCCCTGAGGACTGACTGTCCCAAGGAAATGCCCATGAACAATGACCAAGGCACTCAAGATGTTTCTTGAGGCTTCCACTCCCCAAAACTGCTTATTCTTGATGCAGTGAGATTATTTTGTTACCTCCTTCATAAGTGTTCAGCTTTAGTAATAGAAACCACAGGTATTAATCGTGCGGCTCCAGAGATAGGGATCTATCCCAAAAATGACACAGCCCAGGGAAGGATTTGGGATATGTTTTGTTAAGCCAACACCCCAATAACGGAGCAGCTGCTTTGAAGGAAGAGCCATGTCAGTAATCACTCCTTTAATAAGGTGGGGAGGCTTTGAAAGCTCCCCAGGAGCACTGCCCGCTCAGCCTGAGCAGACACATCCCAGCAGGGTGGAGATGTCACCTGCAGGTGCAAGCCTGGAGAAGCTATGTGAGAACACGCCCAGAGCACCACTGCTCCACCCATCAGTGCACTGGCACTGGGAAAATGGGAGAGTCCCTCTGGAGGAAGAGGAATCCACAATGGAGACAGGCTGGGAATGCCCAGGAGTCACCAACATCCTGACTGCAAATGCTTCCTGACCCACAGGAACTCTGGGCACCCCAGGTTCCTGCACTGGGAAGGGTGGATACAGCAAGGAGAAAGAGGATTATGGAATTGCAAAATCATTCAGGTTGGAAAAGACCTCCAAGATCATCAAGTCCTACCATCAGCCCAGCACCAACACCGCGTTCACCACTAAACCTTGTCCCCAAGTGCCACAGCCACACACTTTTTGAACACTTCCAGGGATGATGATTCCACCACTGCTCTGGGCAGCCCTTTCCAATGCTTTACAGCCCTTTCCATGAAGAAATTTTCCCTTATATCCAACCTGACCCTCTTCTAGCACAGCTTGAGGCCATTCCCTCTCATCCTATCCTTGTTCCCTGGGAGCAGAGCCTGAACCCCCCGTGGCTGTCCCCTCCTCTCAGGTTTGTTAAACCAGCTTTTTAACTCCAATTCAGTTTCTGATGTGTTTAAGGGCACAAAACAGTAAAGACTGAAATTAAATACACCCACCCTGCAAGCTGCTCTATGGGATAAATAGGGTAGAAGCAGGGAGGGGGGGAATGAGCTGCAGCCAGAGCACCCAAAGCCAAGAACAAAGAAACCACATCCTGATGAAGAACAGAGAAAAGAGGATACCAAGGGCTGCATATTCCTTTACTGAACCCCAAATCCTTTGTACAGAACCACCAGCACATGAGTTCACTCAAACCAAAAAGTTCTTAATCCTATCTTCCAGTAATCAGGCAAGAAAAAGCTAAAGCATACTAAATCTTGTTTTTGGAATGAGTCTTTATCCAAATGCCCTGGAAACACAGTGTGTAAAATCTGAATACCTGTGGTGGAAAAAGAATGCCATAGTGCACACAAATAATTATTACAAAATTGTTCTGCAAATCCAGTCATAGAGAACTATACGCTTTCTTTGGAAGATTATGGTATTTTTAGAAAATTGCTTGAAGCAGCAAAAATTAAAAAAATAAACCAAGCAATAACAGAAGTACGAGAAATCTCTACCTCTGTGTTTCCAGAATGTGCCTCAGGATTAAGTTAGGAAATTTGGAACTACTCACTTCCTCAGCCAGACATGTATAATGAATTCAGAGGTATTAAAGTCTCTCAGCATCCCTGCAAAGCACAAGCCACTCACAGATGAAGCAATCCGGGTGAATTTTGAGTATGGGACTTGCCCAAGATTAAACAAGACCCACAGACAGCTAAGACTATTCAATGTCTCCCAACTTCATGTTAAGACTTCCAACATCCTATAAATCCTCCTGCTATCTTCCATCTGTAGCAATAAAAATAAAGCTATGGTTTAATTTGAACAAAAAGGGTTTTTTTCATCGCTAGAAACAGATAAAAAAATCTGTAAGCTTAGAAATACACATTTGGCATATGAAAAATGGGAGGCTACCTACAGTTACTGTCTGGTAAGATGCAATTGAACTGATAAAATTTCAGTATTGGAGTCAGTGAGGGATACCAAGGGAAGATGATGACACAAAGAATAAGAGATCTTAGATATCCTTTGTAATAATTCATGCACAGATATCACCTGCATGGAACTGAGACCTGAGGCACTGAGTTCCAATGGAGCTTGGCAGAATATCCACATCCTTTCTGAGGAAGATCTTCCTCTGCTCTAGGTCACACCAATGTCACACTGACAGATTCCTACTCTGAGAAGATCTGCATAGGTTAAGATTAAAATAACTGAATTGAAAATTAAGAAACTTTGAAAATGTTCCTTCTCGATACACACCATTTATCTCAGTCCAATTAAAATGTGTACAATACTTGTTAAATTCTCTCATGCCCCTCAGAAAGTTCACAGCAGAACATTCATGAAGCAAGACACAGTTCGAAAGTACACAAGAATAAAACATTTACCACCTGCTCAAAACTTCACAGAAATGTAAAAGATATTCTTCAGTTCTGGTTGCAAAAGACTGTCACATTCTTCTTATATGAAAAATGCACAAAAGGAATCAATGTCAGTAAAGGGACCAATCCAGATTAATTCATGGACTCTGTTCATTGCTTGACACTCCCACAGGCACAAAGTGTTCCTGACACAATTCTGGAATCAGCACAGGAGAGGGAATGGGCAAGGAAGGAAGAGGATGGGAAAGCTACAACAAAGTAAATAGATCTGTACCAAGTGGATTCTTAATTAACTCTAATAGTGCAGTGTTTTATGAAACCACTGAAGAGCTCAGTAGGATCTGGGCCCCTCCTCACTGTGGTGTGAGGCCCTGGCACAGGGGTTCCAGAGCAGCTCTGGCTGCCCCTGGATCCCTGGCAGTGTCCAAGGCCAGGTTGGATGGGGCTTGGAGCCACCTGGGATAGTGGAAGGGAGTGGAATTGGATGATCCTTACAGTCCCTTCCCACTCAAACCATCCCCTGATTCAGTGAGATGTACCAAGCCACCACTGAGATCTGCTGGCTTCCCTTCCTCTTGGCTTGGTCCAAAGCACCAGCAAGTCAAGGAAAGCTGCATTTCCTCATGTTTCGGAGAAATAAAACTTCATAGCCCTAATCCAGTCAAACTGGCTCAAAGAAAAGAAGGAAGGGAAGAAATAAACTAATTTCCAAGCTGACTCTAAATTTAAACAAGCTCATTTCCTGTCTAGTCTTTCAGAGATAAAGGTCACAGAGCAGGGGATGGGTACTGGGCATGCAGGGGCATATTCTGTGCTGGGTGAGTCCCAGAGGCACTGCAGGATTCAGCAGGTATTTCACACACCCTGAGGCACTTTGCAGATGGCAATCTCCCCTCAGAGCCAACACCTTAACAAAGCCTGGGATTTAAACGGGTAAAATTGGAGCAGTTTGTTTAAAGAGGCAATGAATCACAGAACCCCAGAATGATGTGGTTGGAAGGAACCTTAAAGCTCATCCATTGCCACCCCAGGGACAACTTCCACTGTCCCAGGGTGCTCCAAGCCCCATCCATCCTGGCCTTGGGCACTTGCAGGGTCCCAGGGGCAGCTTCTCTGGGCACCCTGTGCCAGGGCCTGCCCACCCTCACAGGGAAGGATTTCTTCCTAATATCTAATCTAAATCTCTCCTTTTATAGCTTCCCCCGGTCATAAACTTTAAATTATAAATTTAGAACCAAGAAAAATTACTCTCCAGGCAAAATATTATATGTCCATAGAGGAAAAGAATTTTTATCATCCCTAATTTTTCTACATCAAACCGTTCCACCTCGCACGCCTCACTCCTTCCTCTCACAGGCAAATGAAGGATTCCAAAAGGGGATGCTAATCCTGGTGGGAACTCTCCACACTTACATCACGGGAAGTGGTCAGGTTGTGGCTGTTCTCCCCCAGGAATGATTTGATGCTGTGCATGATGTTTTCTCTGCGCTGCTGCCGGAACCTCTTCTCCTCATCGCACAGGGCCATGCTGAACCGCAGGTCCGTGGAGGAGCTGTTTGGGAAAGGGACAGGGGGCTCAACTCCACACAGCATCACAAACATCCCCCTGGGAAACCAGCAGAAAACCCTCACCCGCTTACATAAGGTGAAATTAAATGGTATTTTTCATGTGGCACCATCCATCAGCTCTGAAGTGATGGAGGCAAAGTGCAATGTGTCTTTAAGACATGCATTTTTTATAGAACTCATTAAAAGCAAGTCATTAAATACAGCAAGCGAGTTCTGCACTCAGATACAATTATAAACCTACAGCACAGATCATCCTGGCACACCACAGGAAAAACTAGGCCCTTTTCTCTGTATTTTTCTCTACATTGTGGGACAAAAAAATATACACAAGGCTGCATAAGGATCTTAGTGCTGTATTTAAGGTACAACTTCAGCTGCAACTTCTCACGGACAGCAAAAGAGCAAAATCCACCCTGGAACCCACTGAAAATCATACAACAGTGAAATGGATCCATTTAGACTAGATTCTACCAGATTGGTAGAATGGATCCATTTAGATTCAGATAATAATTCCCCAGATTGGTAGAATGGATCCATTTAGGTCAGATAATAATTCCCCAGATTGGTGGAATGGATCCATTTAAGCTCAGATAATAATTCTCAGATTTTTAAAACAACTTATTATGCAATAAAATAACAGGATTAAGAAAAGGGGTAAAAAGAGTCCCTAGAAGCAATGTTCCATGAAGATATCCACAATCTGCAGGGATATCAGGGAATAGCAGCAGAATTTGATAAGATCCTTTACATTTCAAAGCCTAAGAAGAAGACACAGCCAAGCATCTTGTGTTTATTTAATGTCAGAGATATGAAATGCTTGTAATGTACAAAGCCTGGCTGGTTCAGGGTGGTCTCAAGGACCACCCACAAATACATTTTCCTAGTACAACATGATGAGCAGAAATAATCCCTGGGGGATGTTTGTCATCTGGAGTAATCAGGAAGTAACTTGACTATTGCAGTGCTCAATGCTTCTATTTATAGCTACAGACAAAAAATGACTCCTTAAATTCCTTGCTCTCAGAAAATCATTTTTAGACTTGAAATGTATTGTTCTGATTATGCCTTAATATGATTTATGGTCTTTCATCAGTACAGGTGAAGAATGAGGAAGAAGGACAGCTAGACAGGGAAAACAAGGGTAATAAAGGTGGGAAATAAAGGCTTAGCTTTTACATGGAGAACGCCTCGCCCTAAAGCTTCACCTAAACCCTCACTGTGTGGGGTATTTACATTTAAATACATTTTAGGGGCAGTTTTGTAACAGCAGCTGAAAGTTCATGTGAGGGGCCAAGTTGCCAGAGAAGGTAAAACAGCGAGGATGAAGCTGCACCTGAGTGAGGTGTGTGGGTTTTTTAGAAACAAAGCCCTCGAGAAGGAAAGGCCTTCACATAAACCAGGCTGGGAGATCTACGTGGGATGGCCTCGCTCCT
Source organism: Taeniopygia guttata (assembly GCF_048771995.1). NCBI lineage: Eukaryota > Metazoa > Chordata > Aves > Passeriformes > Estrildidae > Taeniopygia > Taeniopygia guttata. The sequence continues at coordinate 24,673,026 of NC_133033.1, read as the reverse complement.
GCAAACATTTGGAAGGGTCACACCTCTTAGTCCCAGTAAGGGACTAATAGTCAATAACAGAATTACAACATGAAAATAAACCAAAGTTGTAAAATCTCCTCACTTTTGCAGTACCTGGTATTTCTATGCTACAACAAGGATTTTTTGCACTCTAGCTCACATGTTTTTAAGAAAATCCCAAAAGGTGGGACTCTTGGGGTATCCTGTGCAGGGCCAGGAGTTGGATTTTGATAATCCCTGTGGGTGCCTTCCAATTCAGGATATTCTGTGATTCCATGAAAATTTGAATGAACAGTTCAAAATTTAAAAAATCCTTTGCTGCTGGTATATTTTCACCCTTTAAAAAAAAAAAAAAAAAAAAAGAGATACTCACCATACTTCCAGAGACAATTCCAAAGTCATTTCTGTGACCTAAACAAGAAATATTTAAATATGGTTACACCACTTAGAGAGGGAAAACTCACAAACACACCCGGAACATCAACTACTACTGTCGGAACTTTTCTTTCTTTCCTCTCCACTTTTTTAAAAAAGGAGGATATTTTTGGCACATACAAATGAGATTCTTTTCTATGGATTATTTTTTTAAAGCACATGGTGTGATTCCAAAATACACCACTAGAATTGAATACAGTGGAAAATGTTGGTAAGTGCTGGCTTTCATTCCTCAGATCCTACTGTCTTGCCTTTCTTGCATTGGTGACCCCTTTCTGACAGTGCAGCTCCTCTCTGCCCTGAGGGGATCTGATGCTCTTCACCCACTCATGGCTGGCAGGAGAACCAGGGGATCACATCTAAGTGCCACCTGCATGAGGGAATCGCTGCTCTGTGTTCCACAGGAGCCACCAAGTGTCTCTCCACAGCTAAATATGCCTTAATTAGCAATCAGGAAGGGTGATGGCTTACAACTTGCTGGAAAATGCAATAAATGTCACTGCACAATGGCTTCACTTGCCAACCACACTGAACTGCCTGGCCACGAGCTATGGCTTGGCCTCCTCTGCCTTTCACAGAGCACTGAAAGGGTTGACTGCAGGCAAGAAGTTAAAAATTATGATTAAAGCACCAATTCCCCATCAAGCACAATCCAGGAGTACTGGCTGTGGAACTAAGAATAGAGAGGTATTTTCACCCTCTCTGTGCAATGGCCTTGCTGGTACAGCCCTGGAGGAGTGACAGACTCAGACTGTCCTCTACATAAAACCAGATTTTCCTCCTCAGTTGGGGCATGTGAGCAGCAGGGATGGAGCCACAACACTCCAGACTGAAGGTCTGCCTGAGCCTGGGACAGCAGTGAAGGATCTGGGATGCACTCTGACTCTGACTCCCACAGGCAGACCCAATTCCTGATACGGGAATTGCAAATGAGGCCGGACATGAGCAAGGTGGGGGGAAAAAGAAACAACGGGCAGAGAAACAACAAAGGGAGGACATGAAGAAACAGAGTGAAGAGTCACTGAGGAAGCACTTCAAAGGCAGGGAAGCAATTACATTACAATCCTCACCTGGCATTACTAATTTAGAAAGCACTCTTGAAACCATGCAGTGATCCAATGCTTATAACAATGTATGCACATGAAAGAAACCCTTGGAGGGAAGCATTCCAACAGGGAGATATCATGGCATTTTCTATACCTTATACAGACTGCCACAGACATTTAAGGAGTATTATTTCATTCTCAATTTCAGGAATTCTATGTATACATTGTCTACATCAGGCTCAACCTGACTTCATCTCCCCTTAACTATTTGCTTACAAATTTCAGAGTGCATTTGCCTTTTTTGCACTGTTTTTTTCCCCTATGACTCCTTACAAAGCTTTATTGAAGACTGATGATAAATTCATGCAAGGCAATACCTTACATTAATGGCATGAGCTTTGTTAACTGTGTTTGCAAAATGTATTCATCAGTTCCTTCCCAATGCCCCACCTCATGCCTGGCAGAACCAGGACCTGCTCTCAGCCCAAGCTCTGGAAGCCCAAGAGTTACTGAAACACTTAGTGAAATAAATATGCAGAAACTTTAAAAAATGCTGTTATTTTAAAAAGGAAAAATAATGGAGGGTATCAAAATTCCAACTGCCCTAAGGCTATGCCAAAGGAAATGCTAAACTTCACATATTAAGCTCTCTGGTTTCCAATAAGTAGGCCTTTAACCAGTTATTTGCTGTTAACTATACTTTTGAAGTCGTATCACATGGAAAACAGCAGAGTGGTGACAAATCAAGATCTCTGATGATACAATAAACCACAGCCCAAACCAGAAATGCAGATGGTATTTATAGATTTCAATATGTGCAGAACAAGCTCAATTCCACCCAGATTTAACAAGTTTCCAGGAGTTAGTGTGGGCAGACAAGCCCTGTTCAAGAGACCCTATCTGATTTGCAGACATGTTTAAAGGGAATAATCCAATTACTGCATCACCTGCATCACTGCATGTTAACCAGGTCTGTGTTACAACAAGCCACTTCCAGAAAGTGAAACATGTAATAATGAAAGAATTCCTGCAGCTTTCTGGAAGCCACAAGCAGCAATAGGAGGGGCAATGCACTGACCAGCAAACTCTGAGTAACCTCACACTAACTGAGGGCATGAAATTAAATTGCATTGAGTGTGGAAGAAACTGCTTTAGGCAGAGAAAGTCCCAAACTAGACTTTCAAAGAGGATTCTTCCAGCAGGAACACCAAGGCATTTAGTGGCACTGCTTTGCTTAATTCTCCTCTCAGCAGGTCTGTAAGAAGATAAATAATTAAGGCTTAAAAGTGTCTTTAGGCTCTGTGTTTCTCCATGGGCAACAGTGAATGCTCAGAAAACTTCTGACCAGGGCAAAGTCATGAATGCACAACTTACATTATTGAAAGTTAACTGGACCTCCTTCTTCTCTCCCAGTTTCAGAGATGAGATGGGAAACGTAGATGTGCCAAGAGTCTCATCCATAACATAGTTGGCATCCATGAGAGTAACCTGAAAGAGATATCTGGATATTCAATTCCACTGCAAGAAATCCCTTTTTAATTCCATCCAGCCTATGCCTGAAGTAAAGAAAAAAAAAAAAAGAAAAAAAAAAAGGATGGGCCTGTGTCACTGTTGAGGCAGGACGGTAATGAGAAGACTGACTCAGAAGGCTGTGAGAGTAAAAACTCCTATTTATTCAAAATACATTGCTCTTTTATACGGAGCTTCATGAGGACCAATACCACTGGTCCTGAAGTGAAAATACGCCACACCATTGGTGCAGAGTGCTTGATGCACAGTGATAGAACTTAACTATAAACAACGTGAAAAACAAGAGAGATAAAGAATTATTTACATTCTTCTCCAGCTCTTTCCCAGGCTTTTGCCTGGCTAGAAATTCTCAGTTTCTTTCTTTGACTGAATCTGAGACCCACAGGCCTGACTCAACCTAGTCAACCTAGCCCAGTGCCAGCTCACATTTCTTTTAAACCAGGATAAATGGAGGTGGCACTTCAAGGAACTGAACTGCAGGAGTACACCAGGATTACTCACAATGGGATTTTCATCTCGGCACCTTTCTGGCAGCAAATCTCACCATCTTTCTAATCCCTTCTACATATAGTAGAAGCAAAGCACAGTACCTTCACATTTCCAGTCAGTAAAATTTCCCTATGGAGAAACTTGTATAGTTCTGTGATACGCCAAAAAAAGCAACTTCTCAGAGGAGATGGAATCCACATACCCCAGCCTTGACTCTACAGACCAAAATTGTTACAGCAGCAATTTGGCAAAGGGTGCAGCATTCCAAATTACACAAAGCTGCTCTCTGCATCCAGCCAGACCTTCAAGTCTCTTCTCATACCCTCCGTGTTGGAGCAGAGACCTTTCCAAAATGCGATAATATGCAAAGAAGGATGTGGATATGGCAGAACACCACTCTATGCTTTTGCTCTAATCCATGTGGATCTATCTTTAGCAGACTTTTTCCCCCAGTGGCTTCTTTCCAAGCCCTCAAGTAAGATATACAGAAAGAATTTCAAATTCTCATTTATACGGTTTTTATTAAATGAGATCTCCAGACTAATTTGATTCATGGGCTCTTTTTCCACTTTGTGGCATTATATCTTCTAAAATATCACATGTTCTTGGTTTGGACTGTATCTTTTGCAGAAAACAAAAGGAATCAAGATTCAATCACTTGAATAATTAGTTGCTACATCTGGGATCAGCCTCTTCTCAGCTATAAAGAATCTTCTTCATCCTGTGCCACAAGCAACCCTTTGAAATTATGAATTCTCTTTGTTTTAGGACAGAGCTCATTATTTTAATGGCATTTACATTGCTCTGTTTCCTTGCAGAACTTTATGCCCATTCCTGCAATCTCTAAGTGCTGTCTCTTAAAACCAAAAGCAAAAATTTCTCAGTGGGATTTTGAAGAGCTGCTAACACTTCAGAGGGCAAACTGCACTTGGGATAGAATTAAAGATGCAGACTGAAACAATCCAAGGAGTCACAAGGACTGTGGGGTCTGAGATTCCGACTTCACAGAGGGTTTGGGTGGAGAGGTGACTTTACATATTTTTGAGACTGCACTCCACTGCAGAATCCAAAGGCTCTTGCCTACACTACCAGGTCCACAATTAAACATTATTGAATGTTATCATTTATTCTTTGCAGGCAATTATCAGGGAATTTTATTGCACTATCTCAGAACCAGCAATAGCCTTTAGTTATTGTAAAGACACATTTCTACCTATAATCTACCTTGGTTCTTTGTGACTGCAATAATTTTATCCTTTTCAATACCCTTCAACCAAATTTTGTCCTCAACAAATTCCTAGGGAAGCTGCAAAGTGTAAGGGAGCTCAGAGCAGAGCCCAGGCTCTGTTCCAGGAGGCCCAGCAAGGGCACCAGAGGAACAGGCAGGAACTGATGCCCAGGAAATCATTGTGAATTCCCTACTATCCTTTGTCTCTAGTGCAGGATGCACGGGACAGTTCTCCATGATCCAGCAAGCAGACCATGGGTGTAATGCTCGAGCTGTAGAGCCTTCCCCAGGAACTTGTAGGAAGCACAATTCCCTTTCAGACCCAAGGTTTGATGGTCACAAGCTCAAGGAAAACCTTCAAAGGCTGCAGCCTCTGTCCCAGATGGCCAATTTAGACTGAACACTGGGTCAGAAGAGAGCAGATGGCAGGGCCATCCTCTGTGAAGAACAGAGCTCACAAAGACCAGAGCTAACCTTAAATCCTTGCCATGGCCATTCAGAAAACACACCCAACATTCAGCTCTTGTGTGCAGCCTCTATAGTGCGACACACTGAGACTGAACAGTGGCTTGGCCAACAAGGCTGCACATGGAGTGTGCAGAAGAGCTCTGGGTGGGCTCCAGGAAAGGAGGACACAGCAGAACCAGCCTTTTGCTTTGTCTCCATGGGCAGAAAATTGACTTAAGCCTCACCTATTCCCTATCTGTAGGAGCTGAATCAGGGTAGGAAGCAGGCAGCACTCTGCCGCTGATGTGAGGAATAACAAGCTACTGTCCCTCAGGAGCTGTCCCAGAGATGACTCACAGGCATATCTTGTAATGACTCTTCAGGCTACTCCTTGAATAACTCAATTTATCCAACACCTCTTGCTTAGCACCAGCTAAACCCAGGTTTAACTTTTAAAACAAAGGGGCAATCTTGAGACTTCAGATGCCACACATAAGCCACTGTTGTTTTACCCTTCATCTCCCCAGCCCAGCCATGGATTTACCTCCAGAACATTCTCCAGATTGGGGTCCAGAATGAACTCAAAGGTCTCGTTCCACACGGGGTTGATGTCATTGTTGAAGTGCTTGGTTCTCTTCCTGCAGTCGGGGGCAGTGGGGATGAACAGCTCCACGTAGGGATCTGGAGTGTCAACTGTGGAGCAGAACACAGGTCAGGCAAGCCTGGGCTGGAAAAATTGATACAATTCTGTGAAATCACAGATCCCCTCATGGTAAGGGACAGAAAGATATGCAACTCTTTAAGTTACATAAATGTAATGACAAAAATGATACACCTATACAAACAATCTCCTCAAAAGAAACGTTAGGCTTTTAGGAGGGGAGGGGAAAAGCCTTGAGCAAACAGAATGGCACAGGGACTAAGTTTATTTGGAATATGCAAACATCTGCCAAGGAGTGGTGTTTTTAAAAGCTTTTACTTCTCCCTCTCTTTCTAGCCTTTAATGGCTTTGGCTCGTGTCACAGCAGCAAGTATCCCACAAAACAATGAGAACAAGCAGTTTGCTGTGGGGTTTGGATCCTCTTTCACCTTGGCTGATTTGGGAGTGATGGAGGAAATCAGTCACAGCATAAGTAGCACTCAGTTCTGAAATACTGCCACCACAGTTCTGGGGAATCGCCACAGGATGAGGACACCTCATTTACAAACCAGAACCCCGATTGGAAACACAAATATGGGAACTGCAGCTGATGGCAATTAACAGGGGAGAAAAGGAAACTGGCAAATCCCATCAGATGTGCCTAAAAATAGCTATTCCTAAGAGCACCGAATGCAGCCCTAAAAATGCACTTTCTAACAAGTTAAAGCATGCAGGGGTTTTCTGTACAATGAAGGGGGGTTTTTTTTGTGTCAAATGGAGCCAGGTCAGATGCTTCCCAGGAGAGCAGGGGAAATTATTTCTGTGGTTGAAGTGGATCAAGAAAAGCCTCCTGCTCTGCTGTGGCAAAACACCCACGTCTTTCCAACACTGAAACATGGAATCACAGAATATCCTCAGCTGGAAGGGACCCACAAGGATCATCAGTGCAACTCCAGACCCTGCCCAGACACCCCAACAATCCCACCCTGTGCATCCCTTGGAGCGTTGTCCAAACCCTCCTGGAGCTCTGGCAGGCTTGGGGCTGTGCCCATTCCCTGGCCAGTACCCAGATTAAATCTTATCACGAGGAAAAGCAAATTCAAACATTCCTCCTTGTATACATTTTAAGTCTAAAGATACCTTTTTTCAATAAAGGCAAATTTTAGAACATTGGGAGTTCAATAAGACCTTATCCATGAGATTCCTGAGGTCCAGAATCACTTCTCCCTCCTGCTGGGAGAAGAAGGAAGAGAGGAAAACGAAGAAGTCGGATAATTTCAAATCAAATCAAATCAAATGTCTTTTGGGGAAAAAACCCTGACCAAACAATCAAAAGAAAAGGCTTTTGGAAACCACTCAGGAAGTTCTGAATGTGTCCCCAGGCAAATCCTATTCAGCATTATCCTAATCCAACTCATCAAGGAGTTTTCCACTGCACTCCATACCTGTGGGGCTCAGCTAATTACTACATTGAGGTGGTCTCAGTGCTCTTTGAGTAATGAACAAGCAGCTATTTAAAGTAGGGGATCAGTGTGGAAAGGCTTTAAATAGCAACTTTTATTAGCTCCTGAGGAATTATGTCTGATCTTGTCTCTTCATTATGGGCAGGGGAACTGGGGGATCAAGCCCCAAGTCTTTCCTCATGGGCAGATGTTCCAACTTGCCAACTTTTTCATTCCTTTCAACTACTACATAAAGCTCTGCCACAAAGAAAAGGATAAAGAGAAACAAGGCTCTTTGAAACTAAAAATCCATGAAGTGACAAGGTCTTGCTAAGTCTTGATATCCAGCACGACTTGGCAATAAACACCCAGGGTTGCTCCGCTAAAAGACTGAAGTTGCCTATAAAAACCTGGATTTTAGACAAAATCCCAATGGCTGAGCAGAGTTCTGGGCAAAAGATCAATGCCTACTACCTCCATTCAGATCAGCCCCAACTCTTAAAAAAATCTAATTTTTCTTACCAACACAAACAGCAAATGGTTTCCTATCCATATTTAAAATCCCAAAGCATGTAGAAACCCCAGACCCCTGTCATGCAGATCCATTACTAGCTTTCTATCAGGCAAACCCTGGTAAGTGTTGAAACAGAAACTAAACCCAAGGCACGGATCAACTGAACTTGGAAATATCAGTCTTGGTAGTTCAGTATTGCCAAGTCACCTCACTCCATCTCTTCATTAGCTTTTTAACCCAAGGCAAAGATTTAATCACCTGCCCTTTCATGTTTAAAAGTTTATTTGGAGCTTTTTCAGTTAAGAAAATAAAAATTCATTCTAATTTCCTTCTTTAGATGAAGAGAAAATATACAGGAAGACTGCTTGCTCTGATTAAGATAGTGCTGTAAGCAATACTAAAGACTTCTTTAAGATATATTATACTAATCAAAATCTCGCTCCTTGGATGGGGACCAAAAGCTACCAGCAACCTGGCAAATAACACAGAAGTACTCACTTAATGTATTTCAAAACACTGAAGTTATCAAATGTACATTAAACAGCCATCTTGCACTCTTAGCATTGGTGTTTTTATTCCTGCCTGGGCTTCTGCTAATTGATTTGCCAGGTAGTGTTAAAAAAACCTAAGCTGAAAATGTAACTAAAAATACCTTGATCAGCACTGTTATCACAGAACCCCAGAATGGTTTGGGTTGGAATGGACCTTAAAGCCCATCCAGTGCCACCCCTGCCATGGGCAGGAACATTTCCCACTACCCCAGGTTGCTCCAAGCCCCATCCAGCCTGGCCTTGGACATGCCAGGGATCCATGGGCAGCCACAGCTTCTCTGGGCACCCTGTGCCAGGGCCTACCCACCCTCACAGAGAAGGATTTCTCCCCAGTATCCCATCTAACCCTGCCTTCTGGCAATGGGAAGCCATTCCCTGTGTCCTGCCCCTCCATCCTTTGCCCTGGTCCTTCTCCAGCTCTCCTGGAGCTCCTTTAGGCACTGGAAGTTGCCATCTATACTTTGATTTTAAAAGGAAGAATCATTATGGTGTACGGTCAAAAGCTGATGTTCAGCCATGAAAAGAGAATTATCTATGTCTGGAATGATCTCTAGCTGGACCTGATGACCCTAAAGGTCTTTTCCAGCCTTAAGGATTTTGTGTAGGGGCAGCACTGTTGGGGAACTGGTCCTTTGTTGCAGCAGCCACCTGGGGGAATTGCACTCGTTCCCAGGACATTTCTGAGGAAAGCAGAGTTTCTGTGCAGCTCAGCCCTAAGGCTGTTCCTTATGCAAGTGCTGCTGCTCCATCACCATTTCTCAGAAACCAGGCAGGCTGAACCAACAATTAAGCACAAGTATCTCAAACCCCACCTGCACTCTAAAAAGCACAATTAAGGCTTTCAGCACTGATGCAAAGGGTCCTGCAATTAGCAGCTTGGAGGTAGATGAAGTCTTGGGTAATTAACAAAATGTTGATGATAATTCAGATTTACAGCCCCATTCCTCAAAGCTCCAGGAGCTGAAGACACTGATCCAAAAGCAAGAGCAGAGTCAGCATCCCCTCTGCTGGCTTTAAACTGCTGCCTTGGGAATGGCTGAGAGGTAGAAAGTAGGGATTCACTGACTCTTCCTCATCTGGTTTATCTCCTGATTAAGTCATGGCTATAGTGGCTATAGGATTCTCCCTTTAAATTACATTATGAATCACCAAGTGAAACACGCAGTGGACAATAATTAGGGTCAAACATTTTCACAGTGAAAAATGAGTAATGCTTTAAGCAATCTGGCTATTAGGGAAACCTGTAAAATGTTCTGCAATGACTGGAAACCATTTGATCTTATGTTATTAGTCTGGTGAGATGGCAATCATCAGGCCTCCATATTCATATGATTAATATTTCAGATCTATTCTTTATATTTCAGTCATTTTAGTTACTTCAACAGCATAATTACCATAAAGAAATTATAGAAAGCCTGTTCAAATATAATACTGAGATACACGTATCTATCTCAAAATAAAAAGTGGTAATAACCCTTAATTTATCCACCATTAAGTGTAATCCCATTGATAAAAACTTACTATGTTCCAAATGACCATCTTTGTGTATTTCCCACCATTTTTTTGGCTTGCTGCACCACAGTACAACTTGTTTAGCACATGCAGCTGAGCAGCCTGGCCGAGGTCAAGCCAGTAATGGGAATTGCTGGATGACCTCTTTCTCCCCAAAGGGGAAGGAAGCTAAATAACAACAGAATTTCTATTCAAATTGTGAATTTTATGGGGCCTCACAGTGGCATGGAAATATGAGTTGATGTCTCTGCAATGGTCAGGAGAAAAAGTTAATGAGTTTTAAAACCATAGGTTTTCTCACTTTCATGTGATTTTTCAGTTTTTAAAAAGGGAATTCTTAAAAACTGTACTTAACAATAGCTGTCCCTCCAACCATGGAACAGATACTTGAGATGCTCCAGACAAATCCATAGTCTAGCAGTAATGCAGATGCCAGGAGACCTGCCAGAAGGCCACAGCAACCTAAAAACCCCAGGAGCACTCACTGCTTCTTGTGTTTAAGGCACCACAGGGAATGCCAGGGCTGGTGGCTTTGGGGATTTAGCAAAGGGGTGATGCAGTGGCAGATTTCGTGAGCAGAAGGTGACTCCAAGGGAAGTAAGGCAGCTCTGAAGCAGCAGCTATGCTATGAGAAATCCTGGGATTAGGTAACACCTTCATTAAAAATTATTTGTGTCTTTTATGACACCGCTTTTCATCTCTGGTGTTACTTCAGTGGAGGAAAGAACCAGCTCCCAGCACAGGCACTGCACTATCACCCAGTTCACTGGTGCAGGACACCATTGCTTTCACTGATCCAGCCTTGAAAACTCCCAAACAAGTCAGCTTTTGGTCAAACCACACCTGTAGAAGTTCCAAGAGGAAAGAAAGAAATACTGCCTTCTCCAGGTCATCTGCACAGGCCCCTTTGCAGACCCACACTGAGAAGTGACTGGAGCATTAAGCAAAATAACATTTTTCTAGTAGTCTGCCATAGTCTAAGGGGTTTAGGGTTTTTAAATGGATTTAAATGCCTAGTTCTTACTGCCAAACCAGTGAAATATCTCACTGCATGCATTAGTTTTGCACAGTTTGGTTTTTGGTAGCGGGGGGGCCACAGGGGTGGCTTCTGTGAGAAGCTGCTGGAAGCTTCCACCATGTCCAGCAGAGCCAGTCCCTGATGGCTCTGAAGCTGGGACATGCTGCTGGCCAAGGCTGAGCCAACAAGAGAGGCTGGTAATGCCTCTGGGATAACAGATTTTTTAAAAAATCAAAACAATGTGGACACAGGTTTTTCTTCGAGTCAGAGAAGAGGAGGAGGTAAGAACATGTGAGGGAGACACCAAGGTCAGTGGAGAAGGAGGGGCAGGAGGTGCTCCAGGGGCAGAGCCGAGATTCCTCTGCAGCCATGGTGAGACCAGGGTGAAGCAGCTGTGCCCCTTCATGGGGATCCATGGGGGATGCAGAGATCCACCCACAGCCCATGGGGGTCCATGGGGGATGCAGAGATCCACCCACAGCCCCTGGGGATCCATGGGGGATGCAGAGATCCACCCACAGCCCCTGGGGGTCCATGGGGGATGCAGAGATCCACCCACAGCCCATGGGGGTCCATGGGGGATGCAGAGATCCACCCACAGCCCGTGGGGGTCCATGGGGGATGCAGAGATCCACCCACAGCCCATGGGGATCCATGGGGATGGAGAGATCCACCCACAGCCCGTGAGTGAGGTGCCCATGCTGGAGTAGGTGGATCCCTGGAGGAGGCTGTGTTCAGGGAAGATCCCTGCAGGAGGCTGTGTTCAGTAGAAGATCCCTGCAGGAGGCTGTGTTCAGGGAAGATCCCTGCAGGAGGCTGTGTTCAGGGAAGATCCCTGCAGGAGGCTGTGATTCAGTAGAAGATCCCTGCAGGAGGCTGTGATTCAGTAGAAGATCCCTGGAGGAGGCTGTGATTCAGTAGAAGATCCCTGCAGGAGGCTGTGTTCAGTAGAAGATCCCTGCAGGAGGCTGTGTTCAGGGAAGATCCCTGCAGGAGGCTGTGTTCAGGGAAGATCCCTGCAGGAGGCTGTGTTCAGGGAAGATCCCTGCAGGAGGCTGTGTTCAGTGCAGACCCAGTGGACACAGGCTCCTGCTCCCAGGCTGGAGCAGCCTGTCCTTGCAGGACTGCAGCCCATGGACACAGAGCCCAGAGCAGCAGGTTTGGGAGGGCTCTGTGCCCGTGGCAGGGACTCACCTTGTGGCAGGTGAGGTTTGGCTGCTGCTCGTGGCAGTGGCCCCACGCTGGAGAAGTTCACAGGGAACTGTCTCCTGTGGAGGGACCCCAGGGTCTCACAGGGAAAGGACCCCTCTCCTGAGCAGGGGAGAAAATCTGGGAGATGAACTGACCAAAGCCCCCATGCCCTGTCTCCCTGTGCTGTCAGTGGGAAGGAGGGAGGGGCTGGGGGGAAAAAGGTGATTTAAGGGCTTGTTTTACTTCTCATGATCCTCCTCTGATTCTGTTAGCAATAAATTCACTTGGTACTTCTAAGCTGAGTCTGTGAAATACATAAATGAACATTCTTCGAGTTGTAAGAGCTTTTCTTTGGTACAGATACAAAACACAAGGCAGTACCCAGATGATGAATCACCAAATGGATGAGGTTGGAAAAGATCTCCCAAGACCACTGAGCTCAACCATCATCACTGTGTTCACCACTAAACCTCCTCCCCAGGTGCCACATGCACATGGTTTTTGAACACCTGTCCTGGGCAGCCCCTGCCAAGGCCTGAGCAGCCTTTCCATGGAGAAATTCCTGCTGCTGTCCACCCTGAGCCTGCCCTGGCCCAGCCTGAGGCCGTTCCCTCTCCTCCTGTCCCTGTTCCTGGGAGCAGAGCCCGACCCCCCGGCTGTCCCCTCCTGTCAGGAGCTGTGCAGAGCCACAAGGTCCCCCTGAGCCTCCTTTTCTCCAGGCTGAGCCCCTTCCCCAGGTCCCTCTGCTGTTCCTGATGCTCCAAACCTTTCCCAGCTCTGTTCCCTTCCTTAGCTCCAGCCTCTCAGTATCTTTCTTGTTGTGAAGGGCACCAAACTGGCCCCAGTTCAGATTCTTCAGTTCATGCTTTTAAAATAACATTTTCAAAATGAATTAAAAGTCTTCTTCAGGCAGCAATCTGCAAAACTCCTTACCCAAAGAGCTGTGGATGAGAAGGCCTATGTGGATTGAAGGAAAAACAGTGAATTTTCTGCAAGAAAACCTCAGTGACAGCTGATTATCCCAAATGCACATCCAGCTCAGGCAGTCTCACCAAAGGCAGCCAAGGAGAGGAGAAGATCAGTGGGAAGTGCCACATTCTTACCCTGTTCACATTTTCCCTTTACATCTCACTGTGACTGATGTTCTTCCCAATTCTCCCTTGGATCAGGCATTAGCCCAACCCTAACACAACTTCAGAGCACTCCTGGGACAGGGGATGAGAGGGAAAAGAATCAAAAGCAAGAAAAAGTCAAATCATCACAGGGGACAAATGGGAGCTTCCTCCTAACCAGAGGGAGTGAAAGGCCCAAACTGGAGGAGCAGTGATGTCCACAGGTCCTGGAGGCAGCCCCACCAGGAAACTCTGCCTGGAGAAAGGACAGCACATGGGACAACATCACAGCTGAGATGGCCATGCTGTATAGAGTAACACTACACCAGTTCAGAAGGCTGCAGGCCTCTGCCCTTCTTGTTCTTTAGCCCAGCCTTTTATCCCCTCATGTTCACACATTGCAGCTGAGCCCATGGGGATGAGGCTCCCACAGCCCCATCCCAGTCACCACACACCGTGTGCCTACAGGACAGGAGCAGCTCCCAGCCACCACCAAGCTCTGGGGCTGGTCACAGCCTGGCAGGGCTGGAGCAGGGACAGGGGGTTCTCCAGCCACACCAGATGGATCCCAGGCCTGAGTTCCATGAGTGTTCCATGGCACCATCACAGCACAACAGAGTCACGGGAGAGCTGCCTCTAGGATGGGAACGAGTTTTCACCAACCTCTCACAGAAACAGGTCCCCCCTCAGTAACTCCATGGCAAGCACCCACAGAATTTCTCATCAAAATTTTATTTTTGCAGCTGGGAAGAGCAGCATTATCTGGATCAGTTTCACTGTGGAACATATGAGCCTGTTTCCAATGTGGCTTCTACCTCCTAGCACTGGATACCCCTACAAAAGGGAAAGGATACTGGGTGTGCCAAGGAAACTGAAATCTAGCATTTGGTTGCCTCAGTGTTAGACTGAGATCTGCAGTAGGCATCTTGAGCAGTTGTTAGCAGCACTGTTCATTTAAGATTTTTTCTTTTAGGGATCCATATTTCAGCCACGTGAAGACTTCCACATGCAGCTTGTAGGATGTGGAGGATTGGCCAACTCTGACCTACTTTTCCCAGGCTGTCAGGCTGGAAAAGGGAAGCAGTTTAGCTTGTTTTCCCCTTGCAAAAATCAGGAGCTGCTCCAGGGCCTTGCAGGAAGAGCCTTATCTGATGGCACTCCACCAGGCAAGTGCACTGTAGGTAATTCAGGGTGCAGGACTGGCCAGCTGTACTCCAGAGAACAGCTGGATGAGTCCTGAATGAGCTGCTGTAACACAAACCATAGCACAAGGAGGCAAATCTCCAATTCCTTCCTTTCAGCTAGGCCAGGTTTAAAACCCTGCTCACACCTGCCTGGACTGCCATGACTTGGGCTTAACCAAGCCAGCTTCAAGCCCAGGAGCTCTGGCTCACGGGAGCAGCCCCAGGGGACAGGGGTGTGAGGGATGAACACTGCATGCTGGACATCCCTTCCTCGTTCCCAGCCCCCAGGGCCAGACAGGCAAAGGTGTGCTCCCATCCCAGTTTCCTCTGGAGATGCAGGGAGCCACAAGGAAGGGCATCTCCTGAACTTGGGGGGATGTCCACAGCTGGCTGCAGTGGCATGGGCTGACCACGCCAAGAGCCACCCAGGAGCTGCTTCCCAGCTCTATTTGGGCAAGTTTTGCAACCAGAGCTGAGCTCTGGGGACTGCACTGCTCCCAGAACTTGTTTATCAGAGCAGCTTAGCTGCAGTGGAGATGCATCCTTGATGCCAACAGGATGGGCAGCAACTGGGAGAGAAGCTGAGCACCAGTGCTGTGAACTAGCAAGCTTTAAACGTTTTTAAGAAGGGAATTTTTTCCTATAAACGCCCAGAATGACACTGTTCATTACCATGGCGTCAAAAGAAGATGAAGCAAGGAAAAGCTGCAAATCCCAAACAGGATTAAGCAAGATGAGTGATCGTTAAGAACAGAGTCACACAACTGGTTTCCTCTGTAGATACTACTGTTTGTTGTGAAAGCCAGGACACTTAAATACATGTTTAAAGATAGAAGATAAATTTTACAATGCTTCCTCTAACCCAGTTTTCCACCAAGAACCTTGAAAGTCCAGAAGGGGAGAGATGCTGTGGAAAGGAGACCCAGTTTGCAAGCATTTCTCTTCCACAATGCTGCAGTTTGGGACTCTTGTTTTTTTTTTATTTTCCCTTCAAGTTCTTGTACTGTCATGGAAGTAAGGAAAGGCTCTACAGTTTGGGTGGCATCTGAGTAGACTCAAAACTACACATCTGCTATATAGGAACTCACTGGGCCAGAGGCAAGGTCTTTTTCAAGAGATCCAGTCAGATAAGTGATTTTACAAGGTCTGCAATCAGCAGCAAGCTAAGCAATTAAGATAATGAAATCCTCACAAAAGCCATGAAGATTTTCTGATTTTTCACCTTGTAATAGCTTTATGTAGCAGGTTTTGGGCAGCAGGGACACAGAATCCTAGAATGGTTTGGGATGAAAGGGGCTGTAAAGCTTTCCCTGCCATGGGCAAGGACACCTTCCACTATCCCAGATTACTCCAAGCTCTGTCCAACCTGGCCTTGGACATTTCCAGGGATCCAGGGGCAGCCACAGCTTCTCTGGGCACCCTGTGCCAGGGCCCCCCCACCCTCACAGGGAACAATTTCTTCCTAATATATGTATTTTTGTCCTCTTTTTCACTGAACTGTGTTTCTGCCAATTCAGCAGGGTCTATTGTCTGACCCCAATACCAATCCCATCTGGCAGAGGGATACAGCAGAAAAGAAGGAAAGGTGTACAGCAGGAGGTGGGTATAGCTTTATTCCTGACTGTCCTACTCTGCTACAATTAACTGGCAATAAACTACAGTCATTTTCTCCAACTGAGCCCATTTGCCTATAGGGGTGAGAGGTGAGAGCTGTCCCTGTCCTCATGTGACCCTTTCATCATGTTCTCTCCCCATCCTGTTGACAGAGGGAGTGACAGCAGCCAGCCAAGGTCACCCAGCACCCATCTGCTGCACTTACTCAGCTCACAAACCTCCCAGGCTGGACAGGAGCTGAGCACACCTACCAGAGCAGCAGCCTCTAAATCAGGATTTAAACCTTTGTAAAGGTACAGCTGCATGTTGACAGGAGAGAATCCAGGGTGTGGGAGTCACCCAGACAAGGACACTAAAACTGAAACAAGTGACACCAGTAAAGAAAGGACTTCTATAGTCAACAGCAAATGGGCAGACACCTGAAATAAGAAGGGACTTAAATGAACTGCTGCGAAAGAAAGGGTCTGCCCTCTTTTGCCCCCTTCCCACCATCCTGGGCAGTGAGTTCTACAGGAAATCTCATTTATCACTCCCACACAGATTCACAGAATGACAAAATGGCCATTCACCAAGAGCTCAAGAAATCTCAGAAAACTTTCCAGAAATACTGGTTATCTGCCCAGCCAGGGCTTGAGGAGACAGAGGTGTGGATGGCCATGCCAGAGGAGTCAGTGCCTCCATGCCACTGGTTGTGAGGGGCACCACACACAGCAGACCTGCCAGCTAAAACTCCTTGAGCACAGGGAGAGTTCAGAGCCCCCGGATGAAAAATATCACACAAAGCACTTCAGCATATTTCATAAACTTAGATTTCCTCAGATCTCTAAGAGCTGTTCCAGAAAGTCTTGGAAAGCCTGATATGGAAAAAAAGAACAGCAAAACAATTAAAATCCCTCATGTTGCCCCAGGCTCCAGCACACCAAAATGTAAAATTAACTCTCTTGTTCCCAGAGCACCTCTAGTACATAACCTGGAGCAAAAACAACAGAAAAAATTAAGGGCAACCCTCCAGAAGAGTTAACAGCTTGGGAGTGTCTGTGAGGGAAGTGAAATTCAGGCACCCACCCCAAACAGGGCTCACACATGTCACAGCCATCTTCCTGTCCTTGAGACAAAAAACCTGATGGAAAAGTAAAGCAATTCCCTCAACAAGTTTCATTCTTGGCAAATCAAATAGAACAAATACATACATAAATATATATATATAAAAAATATATATCTATGTATCTATCTATGTATAGGTTGGCACAATCAAGTGTAAAGCCCTTCCCCACTCATAGCTTCAAACACCTCCCCACAGTAATTAACACAATCATTCACTTCATCAAGTAGCTGCCAGGCTCCCATGACGAGGAATAAAAACACTTCTAATTTTCAAAAAATTAAAAAAAAAATAAAAAGAAGAAAGAAGAAACAATCTGGGTTTTTTTCTCACTTTGGGGTATTTGCCAGGACCCCAAGGACCAGCCCTGGGTCCTTGAAGCTCACCCAGAGATGCCCCAGACTGGGGGTGCCTCAGGCTACTGAGCTCTGGCAGTTGTCCCAGACAAGAAGCCAAGCAGGTTTCAATGGCCCTCTACAGCATCACTCTGGCAGGTTTTATCAAAATAAAAAGTTCTTCCTGAGCAGCTTCTTGATTTTGATGACTTGCTAAGATAAAAGGATTTTTTTTTTCTAGAAAAAAAGATACAATTATATTGAAGGATAATATTTGAAGTTTATACTATAGGGGCATATTTTCTCTGGTACACAAAGTTGCCACGATCTTCTGGATTTCATCACCCTTTCCATACTCCCTTTAATGTCATATCATGGGGTCCCCACTTCAACCTCCCCTTTTTCCCCTGCCCATGCTGCCCACACTGCCTCATGACAGACACCTGTATCCAAGAACCTGTGTAGAACCTGTGTCTTTCCATTTAACTCATCCTCTTACACACACCAACTCATGGGCTCCTTGTTCCACTTTTCCAGCACCTTTCCCAAGGTCTTCTTATCTAGAGACCACCATATGTATGAAATTATATGTATCTGTATGCACACATACACACACCCCTGCATCTTCCCTGCGTGCTCCTTCCCCTTATCCCACAGGGGATGACAGACTCCTAATTCCCTCTTTTCCCTTTTGCCAGGGCTCCCCTCTCCTCCCTTGTACTCGTGGCTGTTGAACATCCCCCTCTCAAGTAACCCTCCTGCAATTTTAGCCTCAACAGTAGACTTCAATTATGAAAACCCCCTGAAGCAAAGCTGTGGGTCAGAGCAGTTGCTGTACTTCAATCCAAAAGTAGTTTCCAGGAGTTGGCAAACACTTTTATGTGTTTCATAAACACAAAAGTCCAACCAGGTTGATGGGAGAGCAGGAGCCAAAGGTCACACTCATCCTCCCTGCCCCCAGCCTGCAAGCACTGGGAAAAGGGAGAGATGGCCCGGCAGCAAAGCAGACACACCTAAGGAAGGAGGAATATTCTTTTTGCAGGTTCAGCCAATATTCTCTCCTTCTTCCCTCCTTAAGAGGAGAGCAGATCTGTTCTTCCTAGTGGTTTCCTGTTCATCTGTGAAGTCCAGAGGCTCAGCAGCCTCCCAGAAAGAGGAAGAAGTGCTGGTGTCATCCATCTCCCCACCACAAGATCTGCTGGCCCATTTGGGTGGGTGGTTTTTTTTTTATTTCCTTACATTTTTTTCTGCTTTTTGCACTGACTCAGCAGAGAGAGAGCTCTGGGCTCTTTCTTTCCCCCAGCAAACCACAGCCCTGTGAGGTGGCAGCAATTTCCAGTTTCACTGCACTCACACAGCACTTCTGACTGAGCCAAAAAGCTAATTGTAGGTGTTGCTGGCTTGTAGGTAAATCATTTACAACTCACTCAGCCCTTCTGGATCAATGGAAAGAAGGAGCGGCAGATCTGCTCTGTGAGTGAGAGTGAGCAGCTACACGGGGACACTGCTCTGGCTTTAACAAGACAGACAGAAAGCCATCACCAGCCCACTGACAACCACTTCATGCACAATGAGTCACCATCTCCCCCTCCCTGCCCAGGCTCAAAGAAGAAAAGCAAAATAGAGAGAGAGAGAGATACTCACGCATGTCACCAATGGCTCCTTTGGTGACATTTGTGGCTTTCCTTACTGTCACAGTGAATATGTGTGAGTACTGGTGCTCCACCTGAAAGTCAGAGAGTGAGAGGTGATTAAGCTCCAGAACCAAAGAACACCCCCTCTATCAAAATAAGGTTTCATTTTGTCCAAAAACAGAGAGAGAGAAATCACCGAGTCAAAACGTAAGGGAAACTCATACTGGATAGAGCATCCTAAAGCTGTACTGCACCCTGGAGCTTTACCAAGAGGTACCTGCACTGGGGCTGCTGGATTTTCCTGCAGCCACACCTACTAATCTCAACCAACAACACTCCTCCTCACCACAGAACCTGCTCCGAGGCGTTTAGTCAGGCAGGAACCATCTGAATATGGCAAGGGGAAAATAAAAATGGGCTATTTTACAGTTTGTCTTGGTAATTGCCTTCCCCTGCTAAAAAGAATGACAGGAATTACTTCAAAGTCTGTGTTCTGGAGCAGATAAACGCACAGTGCACACACAAGGGGTAGAGTCAGTGCTGCACCTTCTAGTACACATCAATATTCAGTGTGAAAGCACCCTCAAGACAATGTAAGGAAGGTGCAAAGCAAGCTGTTAAAACAGTCACCAGCACCTTTCATGCACTTTGTGGAGGTGCCCATTTCCTGCAAAGCCCAAACACACAGCAGGAGCTGCCTTCCGAGGAGCAGGTGTGTCCTCAACAAACCAGGGAAGTAGGAAAAGATGGGAAGTTAAACAAAAAGCAAAAGCCTTAATAAAAGAGGTCATCAACTCGGCTGTACTGTTGCTTTATCGACATAACCCTGAGTTTAACCACTCTGCTGGATACCACTGAGAATCACCAGTGCAGACTGCAGGGCAGCCAATACTGCCTTTACAGGGATACAGAGATTGGAAGGAAATGTGAGGTATTAAAGCCATGATCAGGTCTTACACAACTGTGTATTTTCTATCTTTTCCTAACCACCCACTGACCTCATGAAGCACATTCAAATAAACTCAGTCACTGGGACCCAAACAACCAGGGAGAAGGCCAGGCCACCATCAGGAAATTCACTGAAATTCATTCAAAATCATAGACAATATCCTTGCTATGGGACATGCTTATTCAGGCTCTGCCTGCTGCTTTCCTGCTATTTTTTCATCTGGATTCTTCCCTTTTTTTTTTTTTCAGAACTGGTTGTTTCAGCCAAGCCTCCTTATTTTGTGTCTACAGCTCACACCGGAGACCTGAGCCAAACTGGATCCCTCATATGAATAAAGTTAACATCTTGCAGGTTACATACCATTTTCTCCAAAAAAAAAAAAAAAAAAAAAAGGGAAAGCCAAAATTAATCTTCTAAAGACAGCAAAGTGACTTAGTGACTTGTGAGCGCTTCAGTGGCATTTGAGTCAGGAGTCATTAAAAAGCACCTCCAGTGACACCAACACAACTCCTGCAGCAGCCTGAGGTGTGCCGAGGCACAGCCACACCCCTGTGGCAACGCCTCCAGGAGAAAACACCCACAGCCACCGGGGTGACTTCACTGCAGCCATGCCTGACCCAGACACTGAGTTTATCAGCTTTATCTGGCTGGAATCACCCCCACGCTGTGCCAGCTGCTGCAGGATCCAGCCAGGACTGTCTGCCCGGCTCCTGAATTTTCCCCTGGCACCCACAGGAGTTACCTGGATCCAAGACCAAATGAGCAGGCGGGGGAAACTGTGGCAATGCCAGCTGTGGTGCAGTGAAACCGTCATGGCACAGCAAGGGTTCAGCACCCACAGGAAAAGGGGAATTCAGACTCTTCCCAATACTCCCAGTGGGATGTTGCTCACCTGGAAAGCATCAGCCCCAGCAGAGAGGGTTCAGCTGTGGGAAGCCAGAGTTCCTAAGGAGTAACACCTATTTCACAGCCTTCCGTGGGCTGACATGAAGACATTCCAATGACTGAGTGACATCCTTCACCTTCTGCACTGCAGCTTCCAAGATGGATGGAGGATGTGACTTCAGCCTGAATAAACTTCTGCCTCTGCTACAGGCCAAAAAGAAGTCCCGAGTTTTCCTCCACAGTGGTGTAAATGGGGATTTTCATGGGTATCTGAGAAGGGCTGGGAACACAACTATGTGAAGCCATCCCAGCTCTGTCATTTACCCTGCCCCAAGAACTTTTACAAGCTGTGACTCCAGAAACCATGGGCTCTTGCTGCCCCCTATTTCCAGTTTGCTGCCTGAGAATGTTCAAAGCTGCTTTATTATCTCCCTATTATATTATCTCCCATGTATGTCAGATTGATGAAGTTGGTTTCACAACTGGCCTCAGTTTCTTCATACAGACTGAAGCACTTCCTTTGACATATCCAACCTCGTAATTAAAAGAAACAGCTCAAAGTACAAACCCACCACCCTCCTCCTTTTTCTCAGCTGTCAAGAAAGACACTCCTCACTGGAGACCATAATCAGAGATCACTGAGCATTTAAGAGTGGAGTTATAATTAAGTGACAAGGATGGGACATGGGCGTGCTGGGTCTAGTTCTCAGCTGATAGGTGAAGTTCATGTGCAGGAAAAGGGGGATACTACACAATATTCCCTGATAACAAGCACTCTGTAAAGTAATTTGCTTGCATCTATCCCCCATATTCCTAAACTCATATGCCTAATTCTTATGCCTACCATCAAAGCAAGGCCGAGCCACCACTTCCCAGTTTGGTCTTCACAGCAGCACAGAGATCACCTATTTCTATTACAAGTTCATAATTGTTTTACTAATGACTTCACAAAAATTGCTTTTTATTGACTTAAGCAGTAACCTCCATCATTCCAGCTGTTGTACTGCCAGGAAAATTAAGTCTGGTTTAAGACTGGGATCCTCTGAAAGGCATGTGAAAACACAGAGGCCTGGCAAAACAGAAAAGCAGTATCTTCTTTCCCTGAGCCTCACCCAAAACAACACACTGAGGATTAGAATTATACACAGTTATTAAAATTTGGCCATAGTTATATACTTGGAAGAAATTTGCCACTACTGAAATAAACAATCTCCCTCTTAGTAAAGAAAAAACAGATACACACAGGAAGCTTGAAAGTCTAGATCTCTTCTTACACCAAAATAAATGTTTTTCACGCAAATTAAGTGCAAGGGAAAATTAGGGCAATTTTCCACTCAGGGTCCAGTTTCTAAGGAGATCAAAAGGCCTAAATGTCCATATTTCAGAAGCCTTTTCTTAATTAGCTTTTCAGAAGGAGTTCTGATGAAGGCCCCTGAAAACACAATGAGAAATGTATTGACTCTGAAGGCCTTTACAAATCCAGCCCTTGCTAGTTTAGATGACTAAGATGCATTTTCTCAAGTGACTTATGTTCACCTTAAGTCTTGATAAAAATCTACAAATACCTCAAGTACTTCTGAAAAACAGATGATGGTAAATAAATCACTTAAACGTTGCAACACTGAGAGGAGCAACATCTACATTCCTTTAAAAATCTAGGACAGGTTACAAATTTCAAAAGCTCACTATTAACTCCAGTGCAAGGTGTCCCTGCCCATGGCAGTGAGGTGGGATGGGCTTTAAGGTCCCATCTGACTCAATCCATTCTGTCATTCTATGGATTTAAAAAACTAAAATACACCATCCAAAGTGACCCGCTTTACCCATGTGTTTCATTTCACTTCCTCGTCCTCCATAAATTTAGAGAGGAAACGAGAAAAACCAAAAGGTTTTCACCATGCCCTGTCTGAATGTGGGTTTTCTGAGTTATGGAAACTCGGGTGGGCAGTGTTCACTGTTCAATCCACAGCATTTTCCATGACTGCACAGCCATGGTTCAGCATCTCCTGTTTTCACACCTCGGCTCTCCTTTGTTCCTCTCTCACCTTTGAGTGCTTTCCTTCCCCTCAGCAAAATTTCCCTAATTATCTGCTTTGCCCTCTTTTAGCTGCCCCTGCATTTGGGAGCACACAAACACCACCCCCTTCCCACCAGGGCCTGGGACACAGCCCCAGGATCTCCCGGAACACGGGCGGGTTTTGCCCTTCCGGACGTGCCCAGCGAGGCAGGGATTTGCATGTGCTCAAAATCACATTTGTCATATTCCAGAATGCTGAGTCACAGAGCAGAGCTCCACCAGGACACTGGCATTCTGTGTGCCAGGCAGTCAGGCAGACTGCACGGGTATTAAATGGGTTTACTTCCTTCATGTTAAGGACACTTGAGCTAACAATGGAGCTGGACAAACGAAAATATTTGCCTGTTTACTTAAGTAATTGATTTTCATGGAATTCCATGCTCTTCTTTCACAGGGTATTACAGTTAAGACAAACTTTTGTGCCCACACACAAATTTTATCTTGAAGTGTTTATTCCATTGTTATAATATTTATCCTCCATATCAAAGTAAATGAAGAGGTATTACACACTTTAATTCTTTGCATTTTTTGAATACTCAGTTCTGTCTGCATCTGCAGCAGCTTTCTGAACATCTTAATTTATACCTCAGAGTCTTTCACAAAATGAGAAAGAAAAAGAACCTCAAAAAACACACAACGGTCAGCACAAGGACTTCTGGAAAATGCAGAATCCTTTTCAGCAATTTAATGCCAAATATGATTTAAATCCAGTAATTTTGCATTGATGTGAGCCTGCTGCCCATGACTGCTCAAAATTGCAATAAAACTTTCCACGGGATTTCAGTTTTCAAATTAAAAAACTTCAAAGATTTCCGTTCACTTTCCAAGCAATTAAAGGATCAGCTCTTGCATGAACAGTGTTGATTCTGGAATTAGCAACATTCCCACAGCAACAGTTCAGCATTCCCAGGGAGCTATAACTACATTTACTACACACACTTTTTATTTACTGTATTATATATGTAGGACAGCTACATTTTTTTTATTATTGGTATCAAAAAGTCCTTTTATGCAAGTGATTTAATAAAATATATAACCGAGTGCCTCAGAAACCTCTCCCATAAAGGTACAGATCATTCCAAGCAATCCATCCAGGAGAGGGCACTGATGCTGAAAGGAATTAAGTCAGTATTGTCTTAACACAGACATCACCCTGAGGTTTGTCCTCCCTCCCAGCAGTTCACAGGACTGGGCAGTAAAAGCCAATTCGAGATCTGCTGGCTGCACACTGGTGTGGAGGATGTGAGTGCATGGGGCACAAACCACAGGGCTGATAAGAGATCACTTGTAGGAAGCACAGGGAGTATTTTTAGCCATGTAAAAGTAAACCACTGTGACAAGTGTGTGGCAGCTATTTCTGGGGACACCTCACTGTTGCTGCTGTCAGCCCAGGGCTGTGACGAGCAGCCCCTGATAGGAACACACCCAGTGTGGCTCTGGATTCTGGCTTGGGCAGGAATTGCCATTCCAGTGTTTGCTTTGGAAACTCACTTCCAGCACAGCTGCATTCAGAGGCTGCTGAGCCACTGAGGGCAGCTCTGCTCCATTTCCCTCCTCCTTCCCTTGCTCCTACTTCTACACGTCCACAGGATGAGCTCACCCTTCCCTGAGCTCAACAGCACAGAATGAATTTTCTACCCCTTCCATGGAATCCCAGAGTGGTTTGTGTTGGGAGGGACCCTAAAGCCCATCCAGTGCCACTCCAGACCATGGGCAGGGACACCTTCCACTGTCCCAGGCTGTTCCAAGCCCTGTCCACCTGGCCTGGGACACTTCCAGGGATCCAGGAGCAGTCACAGCTTCTCTGGGCACCATGTGCCAGGGCCTCTCCAACCTCATAGGGAAGGATTTCTCCCTAAGAAATTTTTGTCTGCTTTTGTATTGGACAGGTTTTTTGCTCATTCAGCAGGATCCACTGGTTCACTGCCATCTCAAGGGGGTGACAGCTGGGACAAGGATGCAGCAGGAACAGTGGAATAAAGCAGGAGGAAGGGAGCAAGGGCACAGTGTGCTGCTGAGCAGCACAGATCATCTCACTCTGAGTTTGCACTATATATTGTGAGGATTCTCTTTGAACCAACATTAGTGACATATACCAGTTTAAGATCTTAGTATCCCAAATTGTCAATTTATCTCTCCATTTATACTAATGAAAAGGGAAAGAGCACAACCTCCTGCCCCCTCCAAAACTGCACTGAAGGAAGAAAGCTGACACACCTCCCATTTCTTGAAGGAAATAATAACAACTCTAATGATATATGCTTATTTAGGGTAACTCCAGCAAGGAAGGCATTATACAAGACAGTGTATATATATCAGAGAAGATGGTGTGTATATATGTATATATATATATAAAATTCAGTGCTACTTACCACAATGTGTTGATAAGGATCTATGATAGACATTTTTGCCTTAGTTTATTGAAGGCAATCACCAAGTATCTATTTCAATCCCACACAGGAGAGGCTTCCCCTTTTTTCAGAGTAGAATTCAGTATGAAAGGTCCTTCAACTAATAAAAAAGAAGATATAATTAAGATTAATTTGTTCCTTTTAAACTATATTTTACAAAGCAAATCAGTTCCTGCTCTTTAGGAAGGTTTCCAAAATTCATTTGTTTACCAATAACTTACTTTCACTATAAGCTATATAGATCTAGGTATTTACCTGCCTGAGCTGGAGAAATTTCTCGTGCTTATATCCTCTACCTCAGGGTAAGTGCAGGAATCAAGTATCTTAAATTCCAGTCATGCCAGTGTTTCTAGCAGCTCTACAGATAAACAAAAGAATAGAGGAATTATATTTATCCCATAAATGCTTCCAGGCATTACAATGCTAGTTACAACTGCGAGCTCTGCAGGAGCAGCAATACTGCCCTCTGTAAATCCAGGACAGCAATTCCAGCTGGGGCTGTATGCAACCTCCCGGCCAACCCCAGCTGTCTGGAGATGTTCCAGAGGCTTGGAGGGGCACACTGCAAAACCAGGACTTCATGGCTCCTCCACAGGCTCTCCATAGGCCACTGCTTTCTGAGCCCTCAGTGAAGATCAGGGGTCACCAGAGGCTTTTAAAGTCAGAACTGTTTTCAACCATCAAAGTACCATAGGTTATTTCTTTTGGCATCTTTAAAAAACTCTGGGAACTGCTGGACAGGATCAGGTCTCAGATCCAGCTGGACTATTATCAGACTTGAACCATCAGCAGAAATTTCAAAGTGAAAAGAAGTGAAGCACTATTTGGGGTTTGGTCTCAAGGCAATGATTCCTAATGCTTAATTTTGAAACAGCAGGATAAGCCCTAAATGATTGTATATATCACTCCCAAACCTCTGCTCTTGAGCAACTACATGAAGGCATGACAATAAAACTATAGTTTCCTTATGATCATTAGAACATTACAATGTCCTTTCTTTAATCACTGAATCATTACGGCTGGATAAGCCCTCCAAGATCATCAAGTCCAACCATTAATCCAGCACTGCCAGGTCCATCAGTAAACCACATTGCAAAGCACCATATCCCACACATTTTCTGAACACTTCCAGCAAGAGTGATTCCCTCACCTTCCTGGTCATGCCTGACCACCCTTTCCTTGTCAGCCCTAACAATAGTTTGAGGCTAGGAATCACCCTGGGTTTATTTATTCATTTTTATCTGAGGAAGTATGAATAAGAAAGATATCAGCATTGGAAAATCATGGTAAACGTGCCCAGCTATATCATTTCTGGAGGAACTGCTGACATCTTGGAAGGCAATCCAGGAAAGGGAACAGCAGGAGCTACCCAATCACCATATTGGAGAGGAAATGTGTAAAACCAGCAAATACTCATTTCCCCTAAGTGCACAGCCAGCTACCACACTCACTTTGAGAGGATACACAAAACCAAGCCTAGGATAGTGCTCTGTCTGGTGAAGTAAGAGAACAGGTTAGACCCAGGGCGAAAAGCCTGGTTCAAGTTAACGTCCTGCATGCTAAAGGCAGAGTTCCAGTTCCCCAGATGATCCCTCAACTGGCTCAGACATGAGATCATGCTCTCTCTCCCTACAAGCCCCCGCCTCATTTGTTCCAACATCTGCAGGAAGCGCGCTCGTGATGCTGCAGACAACAGCCTCTGCGGCTACGGGGCCAGGACGAGTCCCCAGGCGCCATCTGCCCTCCATGCTGGATGAGGCACGGATCGTGCCGATGGACAAAAATGCAACCACGTCATCATCCGCATCGCAACACCCGCGCAGAGCGCAGCCGCGGGCAGGGCTCTCAGAGGGACAGCGGGGCAGGGAGCACGGACACCTCGTGCACAAAGCCTGGCACCCCGGGGTCCCACATGGCTCTGGCCACCAGCACTGCACATCCCCGCCCTGCCCATGCCGTGCTGCCCCAGATGGCAGCTCCTGGCTTGCTGTGCTCCTCAGAGTGGCTCAGGATGTGACAAACACAGGCAGGTACCCGAGCACAGGCCCCAGTGCCAGTTCAGGGGCTCAGGGCTAAAAATGTGGGTGTTGAATGGTGGGTGCTGCTGTCCATTATCTGCTCCCAACAAGCAGGTTGGGTTAACATGCAGGCCAACACTGTCAGACCCCCACCCAACATTCACCGCAGCAAGAGAGACAAGAAAGGCTCTTTTAGCAAGGTTTTATTCCAGCAAGGTACATCACATGAAGCTGAAGGAAACCTGGCGAGAAGGAGGATGGTGCAGGCAGCTTAAGAAGGGGAAGGGGTGAGGGGGCAGAGCTGAGGGCAGGGGGAACTGGTCTCTAGGGGAGGCGGAGTGGCCATCAGTGATACCAAGCCAGTGAGAGGACAGGGAAAGGGGAAACTGGGGGAAATGAGACAGAAGTCCAAATGGGAGTCTGTCTTTCCCCCCCCCAGGAGGACCAACTCTATGGTAGTTCATCACTGCCCTCACCAGGGCAGAGGACTTGAGAACTGACTGAGAGCACAGAGCTCATGGGATGCTACACAGGGCTGGCAGAGGGACAGCTATCCATGCTCTTCCCAGAGCCAGCAGGACACCTCAAGAGCAAGCAGACGTTTAAGTGACTTGAACACTTAATCCCTCCCAGTGGATTTAATTCAAATCAGTTAATTACACCACACCCTCTGGAAGCTCACACTGCGTTACCCACGAGTTTGGGTAAAGCACACAAAGAGATTTCTAGATCTAAAAATTGTAGTGTGGCAGAGGAGTCAAATACAGCACAACCAGGAAATTCTGATTACGCTCATCAAGAGCCGTGAAGAAACCCTTGAAGCATGTTTACTGCAAACATCTGCAGCAAACAGAGCTGTAATCCCAAAATTATCTTGTTAAACACTTCCCCTACATGCTGTCCATCCCACACAGCCTAAAGGGAAAGTCTTCATGGAATCACAGAATGTCCTGAGTGGGAAGGAACCCCCAAGGATCATCCAGTCTAACTCCTGGCCCTGCACAGACACCCCAGCAATCCCTGGGAGCGTTGTTCACACTCTCCTGGAGCTCTGGCAGCCTTGGGGCTGTGCTCATTCTTTGGGGAGCCTGGGCAGTGCCCAGCACCTCTGGGGAAGAACCTTTCCTGGTGTCCAGGAAAACCCTCCTCCTCCAGCTCCAGCCCTTCCCTGGCTGCTGTCCCTGTCACAGGGAGCAGAGACTGGAGCTGCCCCTCGGGAGGAGCTGCAGCCCCGGTGAGCCCTGCCCTCAGCCTCCTCTGCCCCAGGCTGACCACAACCAATTCAGGGCTGTACCACAAGCACACACACAGTCCTGCCCTTGAGCTGGAGCTGGTGAGCCCCACCCTTGGCAGATGCAGGCGAAGCAGTGCCTCTAAACACATCTTCAAGGACACTCTGGTATCACCAGCACAGGTTGTTTCGCTTCCCTGATAGCTGGTGGTGTCACACCATCTGTGACTGTGCTGTTGCTGGGGCTGACAGCATTCCTTCCCAAAGAAAGAGCACCTCAAGGCAGCACCACCAACAGTAACTAAGCTGGCCATACTGTTTAACTGTATATTATAGGTAATCAAAGAGATTAAGTTACCTGGAGAACAGAGGGTTGTGTGGAAACCTTCCAGCAGCTTTTTAGGATGTGAAGGAACCTACAAGGAAGCCAGAGGGGGACTCTGCATCAGGAGTTGTGACACAACAAGGAGGAACAGCTTCAAACTGACTGAGGGGAAATTTAGGTTCAACATAGAGAAGATATTCTTCCTTCTAAGGGTGGGCAGGCCTTGGCACAGGGTGCCCACGAAGCTGTGACTGTCTCTGGAAGCGTCCAAGGCCAGGCTGGATGGGGCTGGGAGCAACCTGGGAAAGTGTCCATGCCCATGGCAGGGGGTGGCACTGGATGGGCATTAAGGTCCCTTCCAACCCAAATCATTCCATGACCCTCTGATTCTCACTGTTTTACTGGTCAATTTCCAAATTGACACTAATTTATTTACAAATTACACAGCAAACAAGCCACAGTTTAGCCTGGCCCTGTCATGGAGAGACATGACAGGGCCTTTCCCTTTCTCCCAGTGCCATAAATCCCAGCCTTGTCATGGAGAGTCAGCCTTTCCCTAAGTGCCTAAATCTCACTTTCACCCAAAGTGAACTCTACCTCTAGCCCTGTTTCATTGCCAGGCACAGTTTCAGACACCATCAGTACCAAGCTATCAGTGGATAGCTGGATCACTCCTTGAGTCAACAGCCTTCTGTGTTCTCAGCTCATACTCACTGGAGGTGACAGACTGAAGTGGAGAAGGGATTATTGTCTTGGAAGGCAAACTATAACACAGTAAATCACAAGAAGAAGCTACACAAGCACACTGACAGAGATTATTACTGGAATATTTTCATTCTCAGTACATTCCTGGATAATACATTTGTACAGGATATGTCAAAAGATAAGGAGAATAATGAGATTTTTCCCATGCTGAGCACAAGCTTACTCTGGAGTTAGTCTCACCAAGTGGAAAAGCCCTGAAAATGAGTAAACACAGCACAATATAAAAATCATTGCCAGAATACGTCTCTCAAGTGTAAGAAAAATCATTAGAGGGAGGTTGTTTATATCAAGTTGTCCAATTATTCTTAAAAAATCAAAGACACGAACAAATTTAAATATGATGTGTGACTCACCAGCACAGTCATTAACTTTCAATCTACTAGGAGAAGAGTAAGGGGTAGAGAATAAGCTAAGTAATGACTCAGACTTTTTGTATGAATGTCACCCTCCATTTGTATCAAATCAGATTACAGCATTTTATTTGGTTAGATTGATCCTGTGATTGTATAACAGAAATAACAAATACTCTGTTTCTACATGACTTTGTCTAGCATCCTGGAAAATCACTGTAATGTTATTTCTTAATTTAGGGCTTCCCACACAAGGAGGAAGGATTACCTCTGACTCCATGTAGGGCACCCATCACTCCACTTCCACCACAAATGGAAAAGGGGATTCTCTGCTGATGTGCCAAGCAGACCCATGGGCCAAGGCCAAACGGATGAGGGACAACAAGGACAAGTGCTGGGTCCTGGCCTTGGGTCACCCCAACCCCCTGCAGCTCCGGGCTGAGGGGAAGAGTGGCTGGAAAGCTGGAAGAGGCCCTGGGGGTGCTGGGGACAGAACTTAAAAATGAGCCCAGGTGTGCCCAGGCGGGCAGAGGCCAATGGCCCCGGGGCTGTGCCAGCCCTGGTGTGGCACAGGCCCAGGGCAGTGGCTGTGCCCTGTGCTGGCCCTGCTGAGGGACCTCGAGTGCTGCTCCAGTTCTGGGCCCTCATGGCCAGAGAGACCTGGAGGGGCTGGAGCGTGTCCAGGGCAGGGAATGGGGCTGGGGAAGGGGCTGGAGCCCCAGGAGCTGGGAAGGGGCTCAGCCTGGAGAAAAGGAGGCTCAGGGGGGACCTTGTGGCTCTGCACAGCTCCTGACAGGAGGGGACAGCCGGGGGGTCGGGCTCTGCTCCCAGGAACAGGGACAGGAGGAGAGGGAACGGCCTCAGGCTGTGGGATTGGACATCAGGAGAACTTCTTCATGGAGAAGGTTGTCAGACATTGGAATGGACTGCCCATAGTGGAGTCCCCTCTCCTAGAGGTGTCCAAGGAAGTGCTCTGGGCTGGTGACAAGGTGGGGATCAGTCACAGGCTTCTTCCAATCCCAGTGATTCTGTAGTTCTATGACTGCTCTCCCCATGCCTTGCTAGGGAACTGTGGGGTGGGAGGAAGGGTTCTGAGCAGCAGGGCAAAAAGTCCAACCTTTGTGCCACATTTTTGGAGGACACTGTGAGGTGAAGCTTGTCAAGGAAGTTGACATAGTGAGACAGGAGATTTTAAGATCTGACTTCCTGCTATAGGGGAGGTAATAGATAAAAAGATAGTGAATCTTTAAAAAAAGATTACTTGTTGGCCTGTAAGCAATTACGGAAAGTATCGGTGACACAGCAACAGTGGAAGGAGGGCTGTAAACACTCTAGCAGGGCTGAAAGTCTGGAAAAGCCCCAACAATCACCACCAGTGTAAAGTTTCTCCTTTTCTAGTGCTAAAGGCTACTTGGGAGGCCAAAAGTGAGGAAGACAAAAGTTGCAAAATTATCAAGCCACAGATACACTCCATGATACAGGAGGCAAGGCTTGGCGAGTCAATGGCATCAGAAATGATCCTTTAATAAACTTGAATAAGGCTGGATTCAAAACACCCTCCCAATCTTATATTCTGCAAGGAATGGCCTCCCCAACAGGAATATTCAAGAGGCTGGAAGTATCTCTGTCTGAATACCCACACCTGTGTCACACTGGCCATGGGAGTTCCCTGGGCTGGAACCCAGCCAAGTGCTGTAGTTTCCCCAAAGACAACATCTGCAAGTCTGAGGAAGAGGCAACTGATTCAGGGCACAATGGTTTATGTTACAATTATCCTGCTTACGCAAAGAGGACTTAACAAGAACCACTCGCTGCAACAGCCTGTAAGGTTATGAGAAAAACCCATGTCCCCATATGTGAACTCGCTGTATGGCCAACTCACAGGAGGATTTCAAAGTGGAACTGAGTAAATTCAAAGTAAGGAGTTAATTTGTTCAAGGAATGAAAGAGCTCCTTGAGTTGATACATTTAAATAACTGTTCTTCAACATCGTATTTTACTTCAACTGAAATTGCACTGGAAATAAAAAACAGCCTTGAGAAAGAGCAACAAACTCAGCTGAGAGATGCCAAGAATACTCTTTAAAAATGGCAACAATCACTATCCTTTGCTACAGAAATCAAAGCCATGAGGCAGAGAGTTTAGATGGCAGAGTCTCAAAATTGGTCAAAAAACCTCAGGCAGCTGACCAGTAATCCCCACTGCGTGGGTCAGGCTTATGTGGGAAGCAGCACACTTGTTTTCCAGCATGAAAGCCAAGAAACAAAGAGGAACATGTAAAATCTGATGGAAGTTCAATGAAAAACAATTATTAGGATATGGACCTGAACCAATTAGAATGCATTACTCAAGCCCACCTCTGCAGGTAATTTACTATGAGCACAGTGCAATTAGGAAAAGCAGATGGAAAAATGCCCAACTTTTCTATACAGTAGGAATTTGGGACCTAGTTATTCCACAAATAAACTTTCCATCATATAATCCTGGAATGATGTGGGTTGGAAGGGACCTTAAAGCCCATCCAGTGCCACCCCTTGCCACAGGCAGGGACACCTCCCACTGTCCCAGGCTGCTCCAAGCCCTGTCCAACCTGGCCTTGGACACTTCCAGGAATGTTTGACAGTTATTTTTTAAGGGTATTTTCACTTTTGGAAGCCCAGCTTAAAGGCTCACTTTTCAAATTCAAGATATTGGGTGTCCCAAATACCCAGAGCCAGGCTCTCTGAAATGGAAAAACTCAATGGCAGTGGCAGCTTCCAAAGTCTTGCCAGGAATGCAAACACTTATGCAAGAACTCCTAAAATAAAATGATAGACATCTCAACTGCAACACCTGACTGGGCAGAGCTTTTTGTTGACTATATTCCTTTAAAGCTCATGTGAAGGGGGGAA
Source organism: Taeniopygia guttata (assembly GCF_048771995.1). Taxonomy (NCBI): domain Eukaryota; kingdom Metazoa; phylum Chordata; class Aves; order Passeriformes; family Estrildidae; genus Taeniopygia; species Taeniopygia guttata. The sequence continues at coordinate 24,640,100 of NC_133033.1, read as the reverse complement.
AGGAAGGGAAAAAACCTCCCTGCTTTCCTTTCTTACCTGGAGCATTGGCAAAATTTTCCACTTGCTCTGCTGTGCTGTGGTCAAGAGCTGCTGCCTGCCAAAACCTCAGGATCCCCCTTCCAGAAGCTTCACTACTACCACGGCAAGAACTGTTGCTGCATGATTTAGAGCTCTAAAATCAGCTTCCAAAATTCTCATTCCAAATCCAACCCTGTTCCTTGGGGACAGCACCAAGCTCAGCCAACTTCTAAGCATCTCTGAGCCAATGCCTTTTAAAGATTCTATTAAAATCATGAGGGTTTGGTTATTACATATGTGTAACTTATCCATGCCTTCATTCCCCTTCTTTTGCTTCCCTGCTGTAACGTAGGAATGGTTTAGAAAAAAAAAAAACAAAACAACTGTAGGGAAAACATTAGAATAACCTTTTATTTAAGTATTTATGGGGTTTTGGGGAGAGAATCCAACATGCAAAGGTGCCTGATGCACTCACTTCAACTAAGGCAGCTGACAGTCCTTCTTCACTACAGTTAGGCAGTGGTGTCACAAAAAACCCCAAAAAATCAGCTAAAAATGGAACGAGCTGGTAAAATTTAACAGCCGGCTACCCGTCAGTAACGCATGTAAAACAAATGTAGCTGACCGTAAGGTCAATATTTCCTTTCAATATCTTTTTCAGTTCAATTGGTATCAAGTTTGGGGATTTCCTGGCCTCTTGGCACAGGCTGTAGCCCCAGCCAGGCTGCTGGCACTGCCAGGCTGGAGGAAGGATTGCATGCACAAGGTATGTTTTGTCATCTCCCACTCGTCATGTCTGAACAATGTGACTCAGCTTTCGGGTTTTGGGCTCCTCACTCCAAACACGAGCTCTGGTCACCGTCTGCAGCCAAGGGGACAATTGTGCAGCACTTCCTTTGGTCTCTATGGTCACATCACTTAAAGCATGACAAAGTCAGAGTCACTCAAGGAAATCTGTCTGGACTTTCTAGTAAAAGTAAGCATGAACAAACTTCTGACGCTGACATTTTTCAGACTCTTTAAATGCTGAGAGTAAAATTTATATGGAAATATTTCATGGCTATTGACAAGCTGGAGTCTGAGTAAGTAACATAAATATATGTTTTACACACAGACACAAAGACAAACATAGACATGCCCAACACATATATTACATTTTTGAGAGGAGAAATGAAGTACTTCCATAACAGTGATCTTTGTCTTGTAGCCAACCCTTGGCTGCTGAGCAAAGCCAGACCTGGAGCAAACCCCACCTGGCTCCACACAGCCAAGCCTCTGGCCAAGCAGACCTTCAGCCCTGGATCTGAGCTGTTGCACAGAATCCCAGACTGGTCTGGGTTGGAATGGGCCTTAAAGACTGTCTCATCTTGTTCCATGCCCAGGGATGCCACTCAGTACCCCTGGTTGTTCCAAGCCCCATCCATGCCACCCTTGGGTATTTCCAGGGATGGAGCAGCCACAACCTCTCAGGATCAAGCAGCTCCTGAGCTGCCAGCTTGTGTTTGGAGGTAATCACATTTTGGCAAAGTGTTTGCACAAGGGTTTGATTTTCTGCACCAGACTTGGCTGGGCTCTCCTCCACCCTGCTGTCCTGCTGGAGAGGGCACACAGTGGCACCTTCCTGCTCAGGGACCACGCTGGGAGCGGTGCCTCACTGCCCCTGCCCGAGCTCCTTCCTCTTCCTGCGCCGTGGCTCTCACAACTTCCCCACGTTCTCTGGCAGCTCTGCCAGCCCTGCCCTGCCAGCCAGGCCCTGCTCCTGCTTTCTTCCAAAGCCATAAAATTGCATTTGGAATTTTTGCTTTTCTGCCCCACCATTCTGCACGGATTCAGGGTGCCAACAGGGAAAATGCCGAGCTGTGGCACAAGCTACAGTGCCACCCCTGCTGATTTAGGAGGAAAGCTTTGAATCAGGTGCCACTTCATTTTTAGATAACTCTTATCTACACAGACACAGAGTCAAGCCCTGAAAGGATGAAGGGAAGGACTGAAGGCACTACAAACAAATGCCCAACATTCCCAACTAAGGTTTTGGAGAGGGATTAAGACTGATGCATTAAAGAACATCTTTATAGAATTATTGGGAAATAAAAAAAAAAAAAAAAAGGTAAATTTCTCTTTACTGTAATATGACTCTACTAGTACCAGTGGTTACACAAAGCAGAAAAAACCCACAGAAGTAACAAAACCCATAAAAACACAGCAACTTAAACATGGATTTCAGGAGTGTGATACAATAACTCTCAGTCACTAAGGAGCCACAAACAATGACTTCAAAGGTAAAAGGACAGCAATCAAAGGGAGGAAGAAACCTCAAATTTGCATATCCCCTTGTTAAAAGAGCTTTGCAAAATCCGGGACACAAGGGGGACTTTCATGCTCCTCTCTGAGGCACAGAGGATAGGTTCAGGAAACTTAAATGAACTATGACTATTCTCTTACCAAACTACCTAAGCTTCTAATTTAACTATTTCTTAAGACACCGAGGGCTCACTCCCTCCCTTGCCAACTCAAACTCTCTCTCAGCATATGAAACACCCATGGATGTGCTGGCTTTGTGGTGAAAGGGAAATGACTGACACATTACAGGGCAGAGAGTACACAGTGCAGGTGTTTGACCACTTTTCAAGAAGACTTTCTATAAAGAAAATAAGCACAAAGAAAAGAAAATAAATAAAGAAAATAATAATAAATAAAGAAAATTTGGAATTCTTGGAAAAAGTAATTTAAATATAAAAAGCAAAGTAACACTTGGAAGCGTGCCCCAGCTGAAAGCAATTGCTCAAAAACCTGTGTGGACATGTGCTATTCCAAGTGGAAAATGCCAGAGAAATGCAAGATGTTGGCAGGCTTTGCCATTAAAAGAGCTGGTTCTCATTACCATCAGCACAGGCTTCACAGCAGCTTCCTCAGGGAACCTTACAGTGCCTGGGAAAGCAGGGAGTCTGAGAGCATCATCACTGAAACAAACACATACCCATAAAAACACTCTGGATTTAGGGAAAGCCAGGACCTGCTTCCCAGCACCCTCCTCTCAGATGCTGTACAAGCTCTGTTCCCATTTTTAAGTTTTTCACCAGCACTGTCCTTGAGTCAAAGCTGTGGGGCTTTGGTTACACAGAGAAAATGACTTGTTCTTCACAATATAACAGTCCAAAAACACCAGGTTTGTGAAAATTGCAGAGTCCTGCCTTTATCAGGAGAGAAAGGGGTGTTACACTCAGTGCTATGGTTGGAAACTCATGACCCATTCTGCTTGGATTAAGGAGGAAAAGGATTCAAACAGAACACCAGCACATGAATAGTTTGTTCTGTATTTTATAGAAATTGTCAAGGACAAGAGATGGCCGCTATTGCAATGTTCACTTTAACACACACCCATATTGATTAAATTAAAGAACAGATGCACCTCAAAAGTATTTCAAAATTCTCCATTATAGGCTAGTTTTGAAAACCAGAACACAAGAGGATCAACCAGAAAATTTCCATTTACTCACATTCCACAACCACCTTCTCCCCAAAATGTAGTTTTATGTTGTTTCTTCCAGTACTGCCAGGTCAGCAGCAGCTGCTGGCTTTGCATAGAGCTCCAGTTTTGCATGTGAGGTCCAAAGGCAGAGTATTTGGGATGGAGCATGCAAAGTGATGGTACATGCCACAGCCAGGGCTGCTCCCTGTTCAGTGCAATCATCCACAGGTGCTGTTTGCTTTCCCCTGAGATGGGACAGAATGGAAACTTCTGCTTGGGGACATTTGTTTTTAGCATCCATGTGACAGTGCAGTAAGTTAAATGCACGAGAAACACAGTTTTAGTAATTAAATCCTATTTATAATCTCTACCCTTAAAAAACAGACATGGTAGTGGGAGGGACAGGGAAACAGCACAAAAAGTAACTTCACACTGAACCTGTAAGGCTAAATCTTCCTATTTCATGGTCTGGCCAAGGCCATGGAGCAGATGGGATGAGACAGCCTGAACATGTGCGCCCAGTTCTTACTCCATCAGCTTCATCTATCCCAACATTGCACTTATCAGTCCTGTCCTTCATATATGTTTCATAAAATGCAATCCCCTGGGGGCTGGGACTGCCGCTTACAGCAAGAAATACACATTTTGTACAGATCTTATAACAAGATCTCTGTGTGTGCATAAATAAGGACCTTTATAATCCCAGTAAATAGAAAAGGATAATTTATTATAGAAGTGCACATTCCTACTCATCTTTGCAAAAGATATGAGCACTGATAATACCAGTAGGAAAAGAAATTAGAGTCTTACTGATTTATGCTGAAATCATTCTAAGGAAAATACCAGATGAATATCAAAAATTAGTCAGTTCAACAGCTTTACTATCAGATAACCACAAAAAAAACACAGATGAGACTGATACATCTCAAATAGTTCAGAACTTATGTATGTGGAAGATTTTGACCCTGTGTTTTATGTCTCCTTCTTAAAGTTGCACATTTAGGGAAGCTGGAAAGATGGAAAAAAAAGAGTTTTGTTTGCAGGCTTAGCTGTATTTTTTAAAGTACACTTTCAGCATCCTAAGCTGAAGTAATGTTGTTACCAGGAGAAAAAGCAGCTCTGTACTGTATCTCTGTATTCTCTCCAAGTTACCAGTGCTACCACTCATCTGGAAGGAGATTAAACATCACAATTAAAGAGGGCTTGCCAGCAGAGCTGTGCAGCCTGCACAGCAGCCCAGTGCTCAGAGACACCACAGGCACCACTCACCCAGCTCTGACACCAAGCCCAGAGACTGCACCCCTTGCACAGAGCAAAGGGCACTCACAGAGCATCACCTCTGTGCTCTGAGGGATATCTGTTTGGAAGCACATGGAACTTTACCATGGAAGCACCTGCTTTTCCCCCAGGATCACTTAAAGAGTCTGGGATACTGACACACTGACTCCTACTCCGGCTGTTTTGTCAGTCCAGATCCCAAAAACATCTTTCCCAGGCCCCCAGCCAGGGAATAATTAGCACTGACTACATGATTGCAGAAGGCTGATCAATTGCTTTATTGTATTATCTTATACTATATTATACTGTCTTGATTAAGAAACTCAGTAACCCTTTCAGCCAGTCCAATACAGCTATGACATAACTGGTCAATCCATCCAAACACCATCCAGTGTCCAATTAAGAAATCACCCTTTGGTAAACAAATCTCCATGGCACATTCCACACGTGCACAACAGCAGGTGCAACAAGTGGAGATAAGAATTGTTTCTAATTCTTTCCTCTGATCTTCTCACAGCCTTCCCCAGGAAAATGCCTGGGAAAGTTGTGCCTGCTCTCTGTGGGCAGAGAGCTGCTGCCACACTTCCCCACATGTGCTGAGAGTCTTGGAATTACCAGCACACACAGCAAAAGTGCGAGCTGAGATGGAAGTGTCATCCCCACAACCCACTCTCTGGGAAAGGAAAACACTCTGGGGGAAAAGCTGCAGTGTCTGTGTCCCCTGGCACAGCTGAGACAGGACCAGCACAGGCTGAGGAAGCACCACTGCTGACAGCCCATAGTGTACTCATGAGAAAATCAGTCAAATCTGTACACCTGCCAATATGTGGCTGATATTTTCTCCTCACCAACACTGGTTGGCTTATTTCTTAGAGAAACTGCATCATTCTGTATAATACCACAGAAGGGACCTCAAAGCCCATCCAGTTCCACCCCTGCCAAGGGCAGGGGCACCTTCCGCCAGCCCAGGCTGCTCCAAGCCCCATCCAATGTGGCCTTGAACACCTCCACAATGTGTTCAAACTGGAGAAGTAATTGATATTTCTAAAATAAGTCCATGAATTCTCACTTGCAGTATCACCACAATATTTTTCATTTAAAAAAGTTAAAGTTTAAATGTTTTGTAGGTCCTTTTGCTTTCCCCATAATTCATTTAAAAAGAAAATATTGGAAGCTTTTGTTGCTGAGTTTGGTCTTGCTTTGGAGACCACTTTCCCCTGTCCTAGAGCCCACCTTCCATCCCTGCCTCATGGGCTGAGTAACTCTGCTCCAGACGTTGACACACAGGCTACTGGAAATTGGTACAGTCAGGAAATTTGGGTCATCTCTCTGAGGTAAACAGTAAATGAAAATCCTCAGGAAAGTCTGAATACCAAGGTGATGAGGGGCTGGTTTTTTTATTCTTTTTAAAAAAAGGAAGAATTCTTTTGAAAGTATTCTGTTACTACATCACATTATAACCTAGGGCACTGATGAGGTCATTTCCATTACTAAGGCAGGTTCTGGGATTTGTTTTTCAGACTACTGAAAAAGATACAGTTGTATCAGTGCTACAGCAAACCCAGACAGGAGTTCATCACCTCACAGCAAGATCCCACTGCCTCTGCCCGCCAAATCAAAGACAAATTCTTCCACAAATTATATAGAGCTTCTGTTTAGAAAGAGACAAATGAAATAAAACCAGACCAGTGGCAAACTTGGTTTAAAAGTGTGTCCCATGAGTTCCCCCCAGGCTTTAACTGGAAGCTGAATCCCTAGCTGAACCAGAGCTGTAGGGAAGGACCTGCTTTTATAGCTTAAATCATGTCCAGACTGTAAGGCACCAATATTTTTGATATGTACTTGCCCATCAATGTCAACTAAACAATTAGGTAAGAATTCTGTTTTGCTCCCTCAAGGCCACTCCCCTTCCCCAGATACAGAGGATAAGTGCCCTGAAGGATAGGGAGACTGCTCCACAGTACTGTTATGTGTCAGGTAAAAAGTAAATTGGAATTTAATCTCTCAGCTCCACATTCACCACAGGCCATACTATACTTTGAGCTTTTACCTCTTGAGCTAGAAATTTTCCATGGCGAAAAAAAAGTATTTTCTCATATTTTCTAGTCAGTTTTCATATACTTGAACTTCTGGGTACAAGGGGGAGACACCTCCTTCTCTGGATGCTACTTGCTGCTACCCCTGGTATTTTCCATCCCAAGCCATTCAATTAACTTCATGTGATTTGAGTTCACAGTTCCCAAATCTGAGTCCCACTGCCAAGGCTGTCCTGTTCCAACCCACATGGAAGTCACCGAGGTTGCCACATCCCTGGATACTGCACATCAATTCAAACACTCCAGCAGAGCCATTCCCATTATTCCTGCAGCAGTGTGCACCCAGAAGGTCATTTCTGTATTGCACTGGGTTCAGCCCTTGGCATTGCCAGGAAGAACTGAGGTTATCCAAAGTGTCAGTGAAGTCTGCTCAATGGCTTTGCAGGAGGGAAATACTTAGTGCTCGTGATTTTTCCCCTTTGTGGTATGAAAATTCACGAACTGAAGGGAAAAACTATGGCAAAACCTGAAATATTTCCCATTCTAGCTGGTTTAGGCAAGCTGGCAAAAGTAACCTATTCAAAGTGACATGAAAATTATACTCGTGATAACAATGTTCAATGGAATATATTCAAGTTAAGATGACATCAAATATGCAACTCTAGTGATGCAGCAGCAGTGGATAACTTTTTCTTTTTTTTTTTTGGGGGGGGGAGTTTGGCTTTTTTTCTAATTTTTTTAAGAAAAACAAGTCATAAACAGCACTTGGTGCCAAGAGTCAAACGGATGTTTTTCCAGTGTAGATTGACTGGGCATGTATGAAGAGATTAATTTATGTGATTCAAGCATAAATCAATATTTGCATTTCTCTTTTGTTATGGATCCCTGCCACAGGGGAACAAGAGAGTGCAGGAAGGTGGACAGGGCCAACATGAAGATTTGGAGAGACAACAGTGCTAAAAGAGCATTTATCCCCACTATATATTGAAAACTTCTCACTAAAAAAAAAAAAAAAACAAACAATAAAATAAGCATATCAGTTTTAGATTCATGCTTTCTGTCTGGAATCCTTAGCAGGCTGAACAACTCTTGGTAACCACAAAGCAGCTGATCTTATGCGTGAATAGCTTCACGTGCATCTCACCCTACTGAGGTGCAGAACAGCATCTTCTGCCAGGAACATCCACTGCAATTACAAGTCCTACCCACACCACTGCTCCTCCCTTGGGGCTGGAGCATCCAACAGGAGAATGCATCCCATCATCCACGTGGGAAATTCTGCACTTAGCAGTTCAGGCGGCCGAAGGGATTTTCCCCAAAGGGAAAGCACAAGGTCAAGCTGTGGGCAGGGGTCACCAGCAGCTCCAGCTCCCCAGTGAAGGGGACAAACCCCAGCGCAAAGCCCTGGGCTGCTGGGGGAGCAGCACAGGGACTGGGGCAGCAGCTTCTGCACAGGTGGGGCAGGGCTGGCAGAGCAGATCACCCCGCACCTGTGAGCGTGCGGGTCCCCAAGAGGCACGGGGAACCCCCATGGAAACCGGGCTGCTCCAGGCCAGGCTGCACCGGGCTTGGAGCACCCCGGGACAGCGGAAGGTGTCCCTACGCATGGCAGCGGGTGGCACTGGATGGCTTTAGGGTCCTTCCAACCCAAACCATTCCGCGATTTTGGTCCGTGATCACGCCAATGTAAGTGAACAGAAACCTGCTAAAGGCCGTGACCAGAACTCTTACAGGCGTTTCTCTCGCATCAGACCCAAGAGAAACGCTGCTCTCGCAGGCGTTTTGCAAAACCTTCCCTGTGCAGCCGCCCTGCCGCACTTCCCCACAGCTCGCACGGCCGGTGCTTCCCGCCGGTGCCCGTGCCGTGCCAGCCGGCCGGGCACGGCTGGGGAGCTGAATCCCGGCTGAACCGGCTGGATGGGGATGGAGCTGCGGGACCCGCGCCGGGACCCCGCTCCCACCCGCTCCCCCCGCGCTGCCTCCCGCGTACCTCTCGGAGCCCCGCGGAGCGAGCGCAGGGCCGGGACTGCGCCCCGCGGGGCTCCGCCGGCCCGGCCCGCACCGGCACGGCCCGGCCCGGCCCGGCCCGGCCCGCCGCGGGGGCGGCTCCGCACCGGCCCCTTCCCGGCGCCGCTCCTCGCCCGCCCTGCGGCCGCGCCCGGCCCCGCTGCCTCCCACCCCGCGCTTACGGCTCCGGGCTCCGCCGGGCGCCTCCGCTCCGCTCCCGCCGCGGCCGCTCCGCGCTCCGGGCGGGGAGGGGCCCGCGCCGCCACCGCCTCTTAAGGAGGATCCAGGCGCCGGCCGGGACTGCGGGGACAGCTGAGAGGGGACAGGGGGTGAGAGGGGACAGGGGGTGAGAGGGGACAGCGGGTGAGAGGGGACAGCGGCGGGGCTGCGGTGCCTTCGTCACTCCGGGCGCTGCGGTGGCTCCGTCACTCCGGGCGCTGCGGTCACCGGAGGAGCCCCGAGCGCTGCCGCGAGGAGCGCTTGGCCAGAGCCGGAGCGAGCGACTGATGTGGCAGAAAATAGTAACCAAATAAATGGGATTTGCATTAAACTATCCCCTGCGTTAAAAAGGCCTTGGTGTCGAGGCGGCGGTGGATGTTGCTGTGGGAATATGCCTTCCTCAAGGTGTTTGATTCAGCAGGTGTGACCACAAAACGCTTTCATTCTGTTCAAGTATCTCGTGAACATTTGCACGTCTAACACTTTCACTTGCAGACTCTTGGTTTTGAAAGGATGGGTGTTGAAACAGCGGTGACTGTGCCCTGTGAACCTTGGCCAGGTCCACCAAGGTGTTGCTGGATCACTCAGTCCCCTTTGGTCCACTTTACACTTCCATCCAAAAAGTGGAATTTTAAGTCATTATTAATTCAATCACTTTTGTCCTTAGTGATGATTAAAGAAGACCTTAGAATTCCCTTCCATTCATTCACAATTTTTCTTTTTTGCTTTAATAGATTTGAAATTGAAGTGTTTTGAAATATACTGAAATTGGAAATTTTTTTTCTAAATTGTATTGCATTACTTGCTGCATTGTTTCCTGCTAAACAGGGAGTGGCCTTAAACTGAAGGAGGGCAGGTTTAGATTAAGAAAGAATTGTTCCCTGTGAGGGTGGGGAGGCCCTGGCACGGGGTGCCCAGGGAAGCTGTGGCTGCCCCTGGATCCCTGGAAGTGTCCAAGGCCAGGCTGGACAGGGCTTGGAGCACCCTGGTCTGGTGGAAGGTGTCCTTGCCCACGGAAGTCCATGGGACTGGATGGGCTTTTGGGTCCCTTTCAACCCAAACTATTCCATGAGTCTATGATCCTTTGTTTAACACCCAAAAAAAGTATTTCCTACCTGGGCTTTTGGAGCTCACAGTGAGTCAGTGGGAGAGTCTGAGAAGCTCAAACCTCAGCTGCTGCTCACCCAGGACCTGCACTCTTAACATGACACCTCTCAAAGATGCCAGTTCTTCTCCAGACATGCCAGAAGATGAGACAGAGTTTCACTTCAATGTTGACGTCAAGCTCTTTCCGAAGACCCATTTTTACGCTGGGGCTTTGCACAAACTCAGTGCCTAAATTGGAACTCACTTCTTTGAAAAATGTGGTCTAAAATAAGCAAAGATAAAGGGGAAAAGAAAAGGCTTTTAGATTACTCAACCGAGACCTCAAAGTGCAGCAAACCAAAGGATACTATTCTGCAAGTGAGGGGCACGTAGGTGGCATTCACATTGTATTAACAAATTTAAGTGTCTGGCAAAGCAGGAGCCACAATTAGAGGACAGCAAGCCACTCCTCTGCACAAAGCAAAGCCAGAAGCCTCATTTTCTCCATTATCTTACTGGTCCCCTGCTGTGATACACTGAGGGGCTGAGCCACTCTGGCCACCACTGATGATCTAGTGGTCTGGCTCATTTGTGAGGGTAGGGAAGAGATGCCCTGTAAGTGCCGTGACAAAGAAGGCAAATACATGTTTAGAAAGCCAGCCTAGGACTGCCAGCTCAGAAAATGCCTGTTTGATGTGGTAGCCTCCTCCTCCACATCCTCAATGTGCCATTTGAGGGAACATTGACCAGAAAAATGCAGCGAATCCATGATGGTGCCATTATTTGGGTCCTTTTGTCTTCCACATCACCCACTGTCTGCAAACCACCTCACCTCATCTCTTGGTAGGAATAGACTCTGAAATGTGTCACACAAGCTCAGTATTGGTCTGGAGACATGTAGAGATGACAAAAACATGAATAAAATTGTTCTCATCGAGTTAGTTACCCTCTCACCTTTGACTGGTGATTGATCAGTGAGGCTGAGGGTCTGACCCCCTCATGTGTGCTCTAAACCCTCCAAATGCACTTCTTTGACATGCCCAGGAGATGCCCTGCTGAGCACAAGAGAAGTGAAGCTCCCAGCGCTCCGAGGTGACCGTGGGTGCCCAGGGCAGGTGTGAGCCACGTTCCTGGGGGTCCCCTGCTTCATCTTCTCCCTGACACAGCCCTGCTCCAGCACAGACCTGTGTGGAGCCATGTGCTGCTCACAGGCCTGATCAACTGCCCCTGAACTCTGCCAAGGAGGGGGCATCTGCACACCCAGGGTTTATCTCTGACTCTTGTTCTCGGCATTTTAAATCTCTCCAAAGCGCGATTCCCAGGGGACGGCTCTGGTTATTGTTTTTGTGGTTTTACAGATAGCAAATGCTGGAATAAACACAACCCCCAGCAAACAGGGGAACTCCAGTATTTCCATTAGAACTCCCAGAGTCAGCTCTGATTATGAAAACTCCAATTTCTCCCTGGTCAAGGAAACAGCTCAGACTCCTGATAAGGAGCTGAGTAACTAAAAGTCAAAAATTCCTCTTTCCTTCTTGTTGACGCAAGGAGAAATAAAAAGCTTTTTTTATACATTGTGACTGTTCTTGTTACTTCATATAATTATTTTTGATCTTAATCCTGATTCTTCAAGAAAATTATGGGTAGGGTTTCACGGTTTATTTTTTTTCCCCTGTGACAAAGGAAGTTTAGCAGCTGCCTTCCCCCATCCCTCATTCTCCCCCACACACCGCGAGTCCTGTGCCGTGGGGTGCCTAACCTTGGAACGGGTTAAGAAACCTCCTTCTTTTGTCTTTTTTGTGAATTTTGTTGTTCTAATTTCAGGTTATTTCAGCCCACTAAGAGCTGCCTGCTGCAGTGTCCCTGATCCCCCTGCCCTGTGTGTGTCTGGAGGTGCCAGAGCCCCCAGACCCTCCTCCCCTCCCTTCCTGCGGCATTGGGAAGGAGCCCTGGGCTGCGGTGAGGCAATGACAGCCTGTGGAAAAGGGCCTTGAGAGGCACCAAAGAGATCTCTCCTGAAGCAAAACTTTAAGGGAAAGCATGCCAAATTACAGGGGCCCTCTGAGTGTGTCCTCAAGGGTATAGCTTCAGGCAAACCATGGAAAAGGGAGAGTGGGAATAGCAGGACAAACACGCAATTAAGTAAACAAGAAGGGGGTATTTTGTCAGATGCTTCACACAAACCGACTACTTTCTGCCAGACATTTCACCATGTATCAGAGAAAAATCACTCTTTGATCAGGCTCACAAACATGAGGTGTTCCATGTTGCTCTTGTCAAAATATCTCTCCTCCTGTGGTGAAAATCATTATCTATAGCACCATGAGGTGAGGGGGGGGACTGTAAATGTGCTATTAAGATTTCTCCAAGTGAAAATTAGCCATTTGCTTATCTATTGCATATTCTGACATGGTTTAGCTGGGGTTCTGCCTAAAGCAGGATTTTCAAGCTGGTGCTTCCTATCATTGACATCTGGCATCTGGCAGAGTAAATGCATTCCTTTTTACCACTTTACTCCTTAAGACCATTTATCAGATATATCAGGACTGCAGAAAAATGGCTTTTCCTCCAAGCCAATTTGCCTTTGCCCTTACTTCCCCACTCCCACATAGAAATATTTCCCCTATGACATAAAAAAATAAGTTATAATTCTGGAGGACTTTCCACTGTGAATGAGAAAACTTTGCGCCAGAAGGGACTTCTGGAGGCAGCTCTCAGTCAGGTGTCTGATTCCTTGATATTCCCCTCCTTCTTTCTCTCCCTGCTTCTGTCTACAAGGTGATTTTCTGGGGCTGTGGCCGAGTCACCCATGGCCCTTATGGAAACAAACATAAAGGGCTAAAATAACAGCAGGTTTCAGCCACAATCCTGTGATCCTGAAATATCCCCCGAGTGCTTGAAGTTCAGCATGTCGGGGGAAACCTTCATATTAAGGGAGAAGTCAGTCCCTGTAATTGCCTGCTATTGGATCTGTGGTGTCTGTCCTCATAAAATGATGGGATCACAGGAGAACCATCTGGAAGGGACCTCAGGAGGCTCCTGTCCAAACTCCAGCTCAAAGCAGAGGCAGCTCTGGCCTCTGGCAGACCAGGGCTTGATATTCACAACTTTCCTTGGGAGGAAACTGGCTTTTCATGAGACTTTGACGTGTGGCTTTTCAACAAATTAGAATAATTTTATACTGAGACTGATCCTATTTATACTAGGATATTTTAAATGAGATGAGTACAGGACTAAATATTTTATTAAATTATATACAGGAGTGCCACTTACATTATGGATGTAAATAAAGTTGCCTCAGTCTAAACAAAAATCAGTCACTAAAAGAGGCAATAGAAAATAAACCCCAAACATTTTAAGAATATGAATGCCAAGAAGCTCATTATTCTGAAGTTCTTTTGTCCTCACTGTCATTTCCCACCTGCCTTCTTGCCCAGCACCTTGTTGACAACCGTGCCCAGCAGTTTGCCCTTGAAAATATCATGTGGTTATCACATACTTGTGGATATAATTTAATGTTCCCTGGGAAGAAGTGAGGACTCACAGGTCCAGAAGTCTCAGCTTTGTCCTGTAGCCATTATTAGAGATAAAGTCAGTGCAAACAAAAAGCTACAAGAAATGAAATTCAGTTTGAAATTCATACTAAAAATCAGTAACTAATGAAGACCTTGTCATGAATACATAAATCAATAGAAATTAAGTCAACCCCACTCCTAAGAAGTGCAAAGAACTCCCCCAGGTATCACAAGAAAACTGAGAGGAGCCCAGAGACTCTACTGGGGATATACTTTTGAAGATATATATTTTCATTAAATAGCTGAAGGTGTTTGGACAACCTTGTTTGCCCTTTTGAGAGTAATGGCACCATCAACATTCACTTCACACTGTTATTAACATCATGGGTCTCTGGTTTTATGGTTCATTCAGGCTCTTCAAAGACAACACTCCATTTAAAGGGTAACTTGCACATTTCCTCTCTCAAATGAGGCCATTTCTGTTCTAATGCCTTCCTTTTCTTTCCATGAAGCCATTACTCTTCGGCTTCTCTGTTGCCTAAAATCAGTCTGAGCTCTGCTGTGACCACAAGAGACTCAGTTCCACATCAGAAATTATAATGGAAATCCAGGAGCAGTGCAAAACTCCAGGTGTGACAGACCAACAAGAAGCTCTGAAGAAATGTGTTTGCTGAGTTTTGCATCTTCTTTGACAAACACTGCCTTCATCTCCTTGGGTTATTTATCCTCATTCTCCTGACTGTTACTTTGTTTGTGTCACATCCATAAACTAAATTAGACATGAAAACCCCACATCAAAGACTGATATGAGACACGTACACCAGGCAGAGGACTGGGTTTATTTTAAATATGTCCTAACATTCAGGAAAGTTCCTAGATACCACTGAAGTTTTTGACTATCAGGAAACTTTATTCCCTAATGCCCTAAATCTATTATATTGTTATGATGAAGGCAAAGCACATAAAAATATTTTCTAAACACAAAGAAACATTCTGTAAAACAAGTTAAACTCAAATAGGACAATTTTTTAACCAGTAGGAGTTATGGACCCTCAATTCTTTTCTATCACAGGAAAATAGATATTTTTGTGTGCTGAGGCTGAATTTGAATTTTCAGGATATTGCTAGAGCAGCAGAACCTCAACATACTGATTCAGTCTGGTACCAAGCATAGTAATCAAAAATAATCAAAAATAATAATCAATTTTAAAAAATAATTTAAAAAAATAAAAAATAAGTCTTATATGGAACAATCTCCCAGACTGCTGTTTTGGGAAAAATTGAGTCAAAATTTTCAGAATTCACAGAAAAGTGAACAATTTTTTACATCTGCAGAATGAGGAAATTGTATTTTTTTTTTCTAGTTTGGTCCTTTGTTTGACACTGAGGAATAGAGCAGCTGGAAGTTAAACATGTTTGCCTAAAAATACAAATAAAACCAAGGAAATCAGGAGCCAGCTGTTTCTCAGGTACTGTACAGACTTGCAGATCTCTCCCTGAGAAACTATGAAATCTTTTCTCTATCTTATAAATGGTGAAAGGCACTCTGGAGTAAGAGCAAACCTAAAGATTTCTCACTGACAGCTGAATTTCTGAGTCGCTGTTCCTTAGCAGATTGATCCTTGGCGGTCACTTTACACAGCAATGAATATTTCCATTATTTATTTCTGAAGTGGAGGATCCTTGTGAGTAAAGACATCTGCTCCCAGAAATAGCTGGAAAACATCAGGATGAGGCAAACATCACCCACACCACCCTGCCTGGCAGTAAGCCATCACTCTCCCCAGAATAACAAATAGATCATTGTGAAAGTAGAAGTTAAGAAACCGAAGTAACACCTGGAAATATTCAAAGTCACTATCACACAGAGATCAACACAGAACAGTGGATAAATACATGGTGCATGCAGAAGGATTTTTTTACAACTCAACAAACATACCTGGGCATTCCAATAGAGCAAGAAAAAGGTGCATTTAGTGTCTCAGGAGTATCCCAATTAGTCTTTTTGTACAATGTTGATTTACAGAAATACTCTGGGTAATTTTCTTATATTTTACCTCATTCTCTTAAACTTTGGGGTCTGCTGGCCCCAGCCTGGCATCCCTGGTGCTGCTGCTCAAGGCAGTGTGAGGCAAGGAAAGGTTTCCAGCCCTGTGATCCCTGTTCTGTAGCTCCATGGACTCATGTTCTGCGCTGGGACAGAGGGGTTTGGGGGGTGGGGGGAGTCTAAGGCAGCTAAATTCCTAAGGAATTAAAATCTCTGTGGTGGATGATTCCTAAACATGAGATGTGCTGTGGGATTTTCACTTGTTCTCACAGTAATGAACAGGACCCTCCCAGGATAAGGTAGTTCTTTGCTACATAAGGAAATTGAGGAGGTCCCTATGATTCTGTGAAAAAGGGAGCACCTTCCCCTCAAACAATGGCTCTTCTGGCAGGGCCTCTCTCCACAACCCTGCATTTAAACTCCATCTCTGTCTCACTTACCCCTGCCTTGGGAGAGAACCAAAGATCAGAGTGCAGAACACCAGAACAGGAGGGTCAGGCTGGAGCTCAGGGACAGGCTCTTCCCCAGAGGGTTCTGGGCACTCCCCAGGGAATGGGCACAGCCCCAGGGCTGCCAGAGCTCCAGGAGGGTTTGGACAATGCTCCCAGGGATGCACAGGGTGGAATTATTGGGGTGTCTGTGCAGGCCCAGGGACTGGACTCCATGATCCCTGTGGGCCCACTCAGGATATTTTCTGACCCGATGATTCACGCCTTATCTACTCACCCATTACAAGTATCACTATCTACTGGAAAAGAATACACAGTAATTTGCCAAAGAAAACAAACTTTATACAGGAATTAGTAGAGGATGTTATTATTTGAAGGCGCATAATCCTTTTTATTAATGACTAAATGGGGCGCATTGAGCTTAGTCCTCAATGATTATGCTTCTTTACATTCCTGGATATTCCCAAAATAAATTATGTGAAGGGACATAACTCTGTACTTAGAGTGAGTCCAACAGGGCTTACTCCTGTGGAGGTGCCAAGTAAAACATCTGAAGAAAAAATACCCACAGATTGAAGCATAAACTAGATTTTTGTCAGTATGTGATGTGGAAATGTTTCAGCCTGCTAGTGGCAGAAGGACACAGTCCTGTGCTACTTGCAGGAGCAGGCAAGTGAATGAAACACATGAGGAAAACAGCTCACTGATAATATTGATAATTTCATAAAGACCCTGGTGAAGAATCAGCATGGCAACAGGGTACTCAGGTATGCAATTGTTAGAAATAATCACGATGCAGAAAATAAGGAGAATAAACCAGTTCTTGTGCTTGACACATCTGCAGAATTTCTCTTTTCTCTTTTGCACTGTTTGGGGGAATTCAGCCCAGCTGCCCTGGTGAAACAATGCTGACTGGAGAGCAGGGGCCTCACCTGCAGCTACACCCTCCACTCCTGGGCCAGCAGACCCAAACCTTCCTCTTTTTGCTCTGCTTGCTTTTTCTTTTAAACGCAGGAGTAGCATAAGCCAACAACCAGCATTCACCAATCGTTGTCAACACCCAGAGCTCAGCAAGCAGGTTCAGCACAGCTGACATCAGCATCCCCTCTCATTTGATGCCAAGCACCCAGAGATTATTCCAGCACTTTGCTTATCAAAACAAACCCTTGTTTCCTTGCTGGCTACCTCTTCCCTTTCCTCATAGGAGGATGGTATCTTATTCAAGGAATGTAAAAATATTCCCTGCTGCCTCTTCCCTAATGAGACCTCTCCCAAACAAAACTTCCTGTGGAGACAAATTTTGACAAAGCTGTATAAAATCTTGCCTTCAATCCTGCAGCCAGCTCTGTTTCTCAATATGACTTGGTACTACATTTTTATTCTGTTGTGGACACATTTGCCAGTGGGATTGAACATCTCATAAAAATGCATGGAGGCTTTAAGGACATCTGTTTCAGTCCAGGTCTAAATCAGCAGAACTATAAGGTGATGGAAGCTTCTCAAGTCAGGACATCACTTAAGCCCTGTAGAAGTCCCACTGATGTCAAAGAAATATAAACATACGCCTAATTTTAATTGCATGCTTAAAGGCTGGTCTGAAATGGGTCACAAATCGCCACGTTCTCTATTCGTTCTGAATTCTATGGGATCATTTCCATCAGGGGAATTAATTCTCATTAACACTTTCATTTTTCCAAGACCAAATCCTTTCTGCATTCTCTATGTATAAACCACCCGAAGCTTAACCAGGAGAAAATCCTAAAGCATAAGTACCTGACAATAAAAACTACATTTCTTACAATAAAGTGCTGAAAACAAACCATTACTATGCTTAATGATTAATTTGCTACGTCTTTGGTTTTCAGCTTTGCCTAAGGCTGCAGGCTGTTCTTCCAGGCCATTACTTGCTACAAACATCCAATTTCCTATGTGTTTCCTTGGGATTTATTATAACACTACTGAGGGGTAGAGGTCACCAGAAGCCTTTTCCACCCATACTCCACCTCTCCAGTGTGGTTCTCAAGGCCTCTGATTTCTGATGTCCCTTGGGGAATATCACACATTGTCTTGGTTTGAAAGGCAGGTGTCTGCTAAGGAAAGCAGGAGCCTCCCTTGGCGTGGAGAAATATAACCTACAAATTACTACAATTTTGAAATTAAGGGTTTTTCAGGCAAAGGTATGAGGACAGGAGTTCTTTACTAGTATGGTAGCAATACAAACAAACAGCAGCAGCTCTGTGCCAGCCCCAGCCAGAGCCGGGAGCGCAGGCCTGGCTCCTTCCCTGCGCCGCAGTGCCAGGGAAGGGATGGAGGAGAGGCTTTGCTCCACAAACCCTGGGCAGCCGATCCCGTGCAGGTGGGCACAGGTCCCTTGTTTTAGTGAGGGGGTGTAAATAAGGTCCCAGTTCAGTGGCTGCTCTCACAAGCAGAGGCTCACCCCATGGCAGAAGCAGCAGCAGTGAATTCCCTTCCCTGGGCAGCAGCTCCAACCGTGCTCCGAAACAACTGGCCCAGCCCCGTCTTTTACCTGCCCAAATCTCTACCAGCCCAAATCTCATGGTATCTCTGCCCCTCACAGAGAAACTTCCAGGTAAGAGAAGTGTAACCAGATGCCCTCCTCCCCTGAGCTTGGCCACCACTTTTGTTTGTACCCTGTTGTTAGTGTTTCCTAGTAATTTATGGGAAAAAAGATCCATAACTAAAAAGAAATAAAAGGAAACAACCTACAACGCTCATCAGTAAAGAATAGACAATGGAATGTTATCAGTGATGGAATATACAGAATCACGAATGGTCTGGGTTGGAAGGTATTGAAAAGTTCATCCTGTTTCATGCCCTGCTATGGCCAGAGACACTTTCCACTGGCCCAGTTTGCTCCAAGCCCCATCCAGCCTGGCCTTGGACATTTCCAGGGATCCAGGGGCAGCCACAGCTTCTCTGGGCACCCTGTGCCAAGGCCTCCCCACCCTCACAGTGAAGGATTTCTCCCCAATATCCCATCTAATCCTGCCCTCTGGCAATGGGAAGCCTCTTGTCCTGTCTCTCCATCCCTTGTCCCAAGTCCCTCTCCAGCTCTCCTGGAGCCCCTTTAGGCACTGGAAGGGGCTCCAAGGTCTCCCCAGAGCCTTCTCCAGGTGAACACCCCCAGCTCTCCCAGGCTGGCTCCTGTCAGGGCATGACTCCCTGGTAAGTGGGTGTCACTGCAGGCAATGGACATACCTTGCTCTGGCTCCTCTGGATGGACACATCCCCCTCTTCTCCCAGGCCAGCCCTGAACTCAAGCTCTCATATCACAGCTCTCTGCCACCAGCCACATGAGAAAAGGCAATTAAAGTGTGTCCTGCTACCTAAAATCCCAGTGTCATTGGGATGGAATGTGTGTTCCAGGCAGGGCTGGAGGGATTCTCAGGCGCTGAGATAAAACTCTCAGAGCAGCTGTGCTCAGAGTAGCTCTGGCACATGGAACAGCCCCGGCTCCTCGGCGGGATGCTGTCCTCCAGCAGCCACTCCCAGCACAGCTCTGGGGGGACTGGCCCAGCGTGCCTGGGAGGAGGAAAAAACAGGACAGGGGTTTTGCCATCTCTCCTGCCTCTCACAAAGCAGTTTGTGCCTGCTTTGCTTCTTACTACCCCCTCCCCATTCTTTTGTTTCTTACTACCCCCTGCCCATTCTACTTCCCCATGTGCTGCTGAGCACCCTCCAATATTTCCATCACTTCTCAGAGGGAGAATAAGATGATCTGTAAGATATGATTTTCCCCTGTATCTAGATGAATATTTCCTCCATTACTTCATCTGCTATTTTTTAAGACACCTGAAACTCTTTCCTCAACCAGTGTGTCCATAGAAGGTGAACTGTCATGGAGCCAAGTTATGTATATTTACCTACTTTATTACCCTCTCAGAACTCCAGCCTTCCAGGCATTTACCTGGTTTATTTCTGTGTCTGAACTTCTTCCAGCTCTTCTCTACTCAGAAGAGTATGACAGGATCTAGGTGGAATTGCACTAAAAACCATTACATCCCACTCTGGTACAGGATGGGGCCAGTTTCAAAATCATACTGGGTTAACTTCCTAACAACTGGGAAGTTACTTCTTTAAGGAAACCATAATTATTGAGCATATTTGATTTACTGCTAATCAACCCATTATCAGCCAGCTGGAAATTTCAAGGAGTTTTGCATTTGAGATGGCAGAACTTCATTTTCTCCCTTTTGACAATGCTTCACTCAAAGTCTGTTACTAAGCTGCTGTCCCTTCAGCCATTAGTTTTGTAAAACTCTCCTGGGAATGGATGTTGGAATTTTGAAGGGGGACATTACCATTCCTGGGTATAAGAGTCATTTTTAGCCCAAACTTTAACAAAATACCTGAAGTTCTAAAAATTTGATTCACTTTGGAAGTCCTAAAAACATATCTTGGATCCAGACCTTTTCTTTTTGAAATTTTCATCCTTCAGTATAAAACATCCAGATGCTTTATTGTTTCTAAGAGCTGAGCAGTAATTCTAACATTCTTAAAGGTCCCAGTGCTTGCAGTTCTAACTGAGCTCAGGTCATAAATCCAGGTTAATAGTGCTCAGAAAATCCCAAGTAGTCCAGCAGACACAGAGGGCCATCAGCAAGGAAAGATTAGGTAGAAAAAAACTAACTGCTCCTTCCCTGATGGAAATTACTTCCAGTTTCAACTCACCACAGTTAAAAAAAGCTCCACAAAACTGAAAGGATCCCAAGGAGGAGATCCCTGCACTGAAGCTGACTTGGGAACTGTTTGTTCTAGCAAAGGACTGCTCCTCCATGCCAACTCTGACAGTGCCAGAACAGCCCTGTGTTGTTACTGCAGTTATGCAATACCTAGGATTGTGCCTGGCACACAAATTGTCTTCAACTCTCTTCCCATATTAGAGAAATATCCCTTTCTTTCCCCCATTCACAGCCTCAAGTGATTGGATGGGAATGCTGGAACAAAGGATGAGAAGGAAGGCCAGAAATTCCATCTGCCACTGTTAATTTTACCTTCTTTGAGTGCAACAGGCCCCTGGTACAAATGGCGTGCACAAGCATGGTGAAATTCTGAACCCATCAGCACCACACTGTTCTGGTTTGAAAGCAAAAACAGTGAGAGACTCCAAGTCAGAAATACAATTTATTAGGAAAAGAGAAAAAGAAAACAAAAACCACTTGAAGAGTCAGAATACAACCTGACGCCCTTTTAGTCAGGGTGTTGGTAGCAGTCCAAATTGGAGTGGCTGCAGTCCTGGAGTGGCAGATGAGGTTCTGTGGGAGCAGTGATCCTGTAGAAGGGTGCAGTCTTCCTCTGAAGGTCCAGTAGAAAATCCCAGCTCTTCCTCTTGGGAATCCAGTAGAAAAAGCTGAGTCTGGTGTCCCAAAACCCCAGATTATATGCAGGTAGGAATGTTTGGCTCCTCCCTCTGGGCGGGGCATCTCACAGTGGGATGCTGTAACTTTTATCAGTCACACAGTGACATTCAATAGCCCATTAACAGCAGATGTCTCCCCTGAGAGAGGATTGGCTGTGGAACAGATAAAGAAAACTGCCCAATGAAAAGAAGATAACGCCACACCTCTAACAGATGGCACTTGAATACATCTTGCCTTACCATCTAGGACACACAAGAAGCCTCTGCATCCATGTCATCCACTTGGGTTGGGGACTTGAAACAATCTACATCTAAATCAAGTTGACTGCAAGTTCCTATAACAGTTAGGTAAGATATTTATTGCTAAAAGCACATGGAATATATTTCTTAGGCAGATTGGAATTAAATCTAGATCTTCAAACACACCAAATCAATTGTTCACAGTGGGGTCTCAGAAAACCTTTTAAATAAAGGTTTTTGTGGTTGGATGTGTCACATATGCAAGCATACCTCCACACACTCTGTATCTATATAAATGTGTCTGTCCAGGATGGTATGAGCCACAAACAGGCACAAAAAGCAAGGCAAACACAACCTGCCTCACACTAGAGTAATATCCATTACTGGATAGAAAGGCAAAAGAAACCAAAGGAGAAATACTAACCAAGTGAGGTTTCCTCTATACAACTGGATATGCTCAGGTTTAACAAATTCACAGAAGCCTAGAATGATTTGGGTTGGAAGGGACCCTAAAGCCCATCCAGTGCCACCCCACACCTTCCACTGTCCCAGGCCACTCCAAGCTCTGTCCAACCTGGCCTTGGACTTCCAGGGATCCAGGGGCAGCCACAGCTTCTCTGGGCACCCTGTGCCAGGGCTCCAGAGCCAGGTGCTCCTCTGTACAGCAAAGATGTCCCTGCATTGTTGTTGATTCCAGATTTAATTCCACCTTGCTAATGTTAACCAAAAGCTGCAATTCTTGGGTATTTTCACAAGACCTGCCCAACTCTTTCCTCTGTGAAAAAAACAACTTGACTAAATTATCAGCGCTAATTCTCTGCTCTTCTCAGATGATTTATCTGCTGATTCATCTTGACAACTCACAGCTGTGATTCTGCTCAGCCAATCCTGTGTCTCTGCTTGCTGGAAAGACTGGGAAATTTGATCTTCTAAATAGTGACGGGAACAAACCTAAGACACAAATGCCACTGTGTGGTGGTTTTTGCTAAAAGAGGTACAAGATACAGCTAAAACATGTGCTGGGTGGATGGTTAGGGATCAATAAATGGGATCAGGATCCTAAAACGTCAGATAGAAACAGGCTGGCTTGGAGAAAATTGAGGTCATAGTCAGCCAACAAGACGCCAAGCAACTAAGAGTACGTGGGTAAGAGTCATCCTGGAGGAGGGGGTCATGGATTCATGTCTGAAAACCCAGTAAGCTGGGGCTGAGATGGATGGACCTGAACAAACATGATTACAGTATTTCCACAGGTAAAAGACAATTCGCTTGCAGACCCCTTCTCAGCATGCACAGCGTGACCTGGAAATTTCTCTTAACTGAAATGCAAAAGGTGGGGAAATCCAATGAGCACAGATCACACCTCGTGACCAGAGTTTGCAGTCACACCCATCAATCTGTCTTGTTGGCAAGATTATTTGCACTTTGTGACACAGGCTCCCACTGCCCTTGCATCCCAGGTATGATAAATCCAGTAGGAATTCCAAAGTGTACCCCTACACAGGGGACAAGGTAGAGGAGACAAAGCAGTCCTGTTCTGCTCTTACACTTGGGGGCTTGGCACAGGAATCTGAACAATTCTCACCAGGCTGCACATGAAGCTAATGGCAAAAGCCTAATTTTAATCTCCAAGTCACCTCTTCTAGCTCTGGAAGGACTAATTCACTTGTTTGTTTCTCCATGGAGATCTTGGATAAAGGTTAAGGTGATAAGGCAATGCCTTGCATAAAAGGGTAAACATGGAAATTTGTCATGAACTAAGAACATGGAAAACAAATGATTATTCACTTCCTAATATTATGCTTTCTTTTAAATAAAACTTTATATTGCCCCTATGTTCTGTCAGAAGAAGTGAGAAACCTGGTCACAAATACAGAAACTTTGAGACTGGGATTAGGTGAAGATTTGAGAACATTCATATGAACCATAATGCCATCAATAGCAAAGACAGCAATGGGTTTGCTCTTAAGAATACGCATCTCCTTAAGTAATTATCTCTGAGCGTAAGGGAGAACATAAATATCTATGGTTGGTGTCTGGAAATACATAGATGGGTCCTCACCCTTCTCTGAATGAGGTGGGTCACATGTTGGAACAGCAGCAGAAGTATCACAGGAACATCTGTAATGCCGCACACACCTGAACAATCTTTGATCTGGGGCTTCTGTCAGCAGCTCAAACCTCCCATTCAATTCTCTCCAGGTTCAGCTATTCCTAAAGCTTTTCCAGTAGCTTACCCCTTATATTAATTCCTATTTTTTCACCTTACAGATATGTATGGTTCTTTGGAGGTGAGCACATCAGAGTCTACTTTTCCTCATCATAATTCTGTGCATTAAAGGATGGGCACAAGGTTGTGCCACTTGCAATGTAGATATTCACCAGACAGGACTAAATCAAAATCCTTTGTAAGCCCAACCTTATTTTGTCCCCATCTTTCCTATTTTTAAATTTGTAAGGAAACAGCCCAAAAAGAGTCACAATTTCACCAAATGTGTGGATAAATTTTGTGTTCTCTCCTCAAAATTTTGATCTGTTTAACATTACTTTTTTTTCTTATTTACGATTTCCTGTTTAATGGATTTTATTATGCCTTACACATATTTATTTAGTAAAGTTCATAAAACATAAATTCTAGAAACCTGTAGAATGCTGAGGTCAGAGTCAGGGAGAAGAGACAGAACAAGGCACATCAATATCCATGGCTTGCACACTCTCACCATCATCAGGAAAAGATTTTGGACTCCCCATCTGTAGACGTGTCCAAGGCCACGCTGAATGGGGCTTGGAGTAGCCTGGGATAGTGGGAGGGGCAGGGGGTGGAACTGGATGGACTTTAAGGTCCTTCCCAGCCTAAAACCTTCTGGGATTCTGGAGTTCTAAAACTTGACTGAATCATATGAGTGTCCACACCCAGCTGAAAGTAATTTGCTGGGCATTTTCAGTTGGCAAATATTTTGAAAACCAACATTTTTCCTATTTGATAACAAAGTGGGAAGACAATGGGAGTGAGAAACTAAAGACAGATTATTATTTTTGGTGTTGCTACGGTTTCACCTTTATTCTCTGGTCAAACAAAAGAACAACATGATGCCAAAAATGATCACCTAGACATCCCCATTATTCCTTAAATCCAGCCTCTGAGCTGAACACACAGTCCCAGTGACACAGGGATAGGCTGGTGTTCCAAAGCTTGCAGCTCCTCATAATCCCCAGTAAACTTTTCAGGAGATTTCAGGGGTTATGACAACCTCAGGGAGCTGAACAGCTCCTGTAACAGGAAAGCAAACAAGGCTCACACAGCTCCCAGCCCACATTACGTCATATGGATAAAAGGAGGAGGTGTGACCTCAAAGAACGACAGCAGTGGCTATCGCTCCTGCAAAATTTGTATGGATTATTTTAAGATGCACGTCAATTCAAATTTGTCATCTCATTTGCCTAATGGCACTTTATTCAGTAACTAAGCAAACTATTTATTTCTGTTAGCATTGGTTACCTTCATGTTAATTATTACCTTTCAGTTTGAGGGTAGCAAAATAAAGGTTTTTTTCCTTGGGTTTTTGTTTTTTTTTTTCCCAGAGGTTTTTATATGCATCTCCCCCTAGCCACAGTACCCAGTTTTGAGTTTACTAACACAAAATTGCGGGTGGGCAGGCACTGGAAGGGGCTGTCCAGTCCCCATCCCTGGAGATGTTTAAGGAATGACTGGATGTGGCACTCAGGGCTCTGGTCTGGCTGACAAGGCTCGTTGGGCTGAGTGCTCTGGTGGTTGCTCACAGGTTGGACTGGATGATCCTGGAGGTCTTTTCCAACCTGAATGATTCTGTGATTCTCAAACCTCTTTAGGAAAGTACACTTCTGACCACCCCAGGTGCATGGAAAGGGCTGAGGGCTGAGTCCCTTTACCAGGCTGGACTAAAATAATTTCAGCTCTTGTCAAAACAAAGCACTTTGCATATCCTTAGGAAAAAACATTGCATTTTAAACAAAAATTCTGCAAATGTGGAATACATTATTTTCCACAAGCTTCAAATATGCTATTCCACATCTGGAAATGGATATGGATATGGATCTGGATATGGATATGGGTATGGATATGGATATGGATATGGATATGGATATGGGTATGGGTATGGATATGGATATGGATATGGATATGGATATGGATATGGATATGGATATGGATATGGATATGGATATGGATATGGATATGGATATGGATATGGATATGCCTGGGGTGACTGTATTTAAAGACATGTTCTCTAGCTCTGGTCCTGTTCATGAATGCCTGATCCCAGGCACAGCAGGCATTAGAGCTCAGGGATGAGCACTCCGTCCCAAAATCAGGACTGATTCCAGACACTGGTAATTTAAAAAGAAGGTTAAAAAATGGCTATATCAAATGTGAAATTCAAAGTGAGAGAAAAAGATTCACCTTAAGATTAGGACAGAGCTATATCAGGTGGAAAAGCCAATTTTTAATGCACAGGAGGTGAAGATTTTAATAATATTTTGGTTAAGCATCAGAGCAAAACGGAACGGCTGAGAAAGAGTAAAATTAAAATCACCCTCCTAATTAAGTTGGAATTAGAACACTTGGGAAGGGGATGTTTTGAAATGTTCACCTGGATGAAATCCAAACAGCCTTAGGGTATGGAATGAAACAGGTTGTCTCAATCAACACAATTTTTGATAACTGCAAGCCTGAAGTCATATAGGACTTTTTGCATAGGAGGTGGTTCCAAGTTAGGTAAGTGCTATCCAGCAGTGTATGAAACCATTGGATCTGAGGAGTTCTGCAGACAAGCTTGTCTCACTGATGCCCACCATGAACATTTTACCTGTCCAGATTGTGATGCTGTGCATAAGTTCTTTATTTCACACTGATCTTGCACTGCCTTGTGCTGAGGAGGACTTCTAGGTAATTGGCAATCACTAAGGTATTCCAGCCCAAGGATAAGTAGAGCATCCAAATCATTGCATTGTAAATCTCCAAGGGGCTGCAGAGACTTGTTTTGGAGCAGCTAACAAATCACCTGATATGAAAATATTGCACGCCCAGTGGGTGCAGCACACAGAAAAGGATGTAAGGTGGTTATCTGGTGATTCCTGCTGTGCTTTGCATTTGTTGGGGGCTTTTTCTCCACTCAGCATTGCTCACAGGCCTCCCTTTACTCATTTATATTCATTAGTGCTACCGAGCAAGGAGCAAGGAGCCTTGGGCAAGGGACCCAGCATTCCTACTGCTCAAGTATAACAGAAATCAACACGTAAATATTTCCCCTCTTTCCTACCCTTTGGAAAGTCTATAAACATTTTAAATCCCCAGGAGCTAAGCTGCAACACTTCAGAATTATTTTGTGTGGAACAATCCATATTTGATTGGCCTGGGCAGGAACTCCAGTCTTTCACAGGAGTTCAGCCAGTGGAAGTTCACAAGGTCTCTCTGGCCACATCCACACTTCTATTCCCAGCCACCCCACATGGGCCCGACCCTGGATAATCCCAGTTCATGGAGTCCAGGAGTGAGGGTGGAGGAGTGTGTTTGTGGTGAGAGGAGCCACGGGGAGTGGTTTATGTGGCAGCTCAGGCCCTTTCCACAGAAATCGAATCAAGAGGAAACACAGGCATTGCAGAGTCAGGTGTTCTTTCCCCAGGACTGGACCCCTTACGGAGCTGCAGGCACAGAAAAGTTCCCTGGAAAAGCAGGGAATTGTGATTCCACCAGCCCAGCCACTGGCTGCTGGCCTGGGCACCACGGATGGCCTGCCCAAGGCTGTGACAGCCTTTGTGATGGCTGGAACCAGTCACACACAGGAACTGCTGATGCCTCAAAGACGCACCAGCCCAAAATTAGCTGCCCAGACAGAGCTCTGTGCTAGTGATATAAACCCTGCAACCCTGCTATTTTCACCTAAACCTGGCCTCCAGCCCACTGGCCCTACGTTGCTGGCAACTCTCTCCAAAACAATCCCCGGAAGAATGCCATCTGAAACAGAACCCCAAAATAACACACACTGCCAGAACGCTGCAAAGCCCTCATTTACTTAATGAACAGAGGGGCAACCTGCACAGACTTTCCACAGCTGCTGGAAACCACTGAACAGACAGGCTGATTGTTTTCTGTTGGGCTTGTATGATTTATCTCCTCTACACCGGAGGTCAGGATGAGAAATAAATCCCAAAGTATAGTCAGGACTGCCTCTGGATAAATAGAAAAATAGTGGAAGAGAGACATGTCAATACTAAACCAAATTTACAACTGCTCCACAAAGAAACACCACCAAAATCCATGATATAGGATGAGTTGCGTGAAGGACAATAATAAGAACCATAAATTCACACACTTTACTTGTAAAAACAGTAATTCATCTAGCCATGAGTTAGTCCCTAACCCAGACACTTCAGTTCCTGGAACAAACACTCTTATGTGAGAACACATCCCCTTGCAAATCGTGGTTGGAGTTGATGAACTACAAGGTCTTTTCCAGCCTTAAGGATCCTGTGACCTCCAGTTCTGCTTTTTGCAAAGGGCTGTTTCTGCAGGCACACAGCACACCTGGCTGGCTCAGGTTCCCCAAGACATCCACATGGCAATAATAAACAGATGATGTTCCTGAAGAGAGATGACTGACACAGCTCCAGCACCCAAAAGAGACATGGGATGTTTTTCCTTGCAGATATAAATTCTCTGGGCCGTGGCTCTGAGCTCTTACAACCACTGCAGGGCTAGTAGATCCCTAATTATTTTCTATTTCTGTAATTTTGATCATTATACATTTTATTTAGCTGCATATTCTAGGGAGAGGAGTCAAAGCCAGTGAGGCTTTATCTCCTAATGAGCATCTCCAGGGCACAGTTTCCCTCAGAGGCTGGATTTTAAGCCCAGTGAGCTGGCCAGGTTTTTATGCCATTGCATAATTGGCTGCCTCAAAATGTAGAAAAGTATCTGAAGAATTTCCAGATGATTTGCTTTTGCTTAGAGTCATATGTCTTGGCAAGACAAAATATGATGTGATGTCTCCTTCCCAATAATCTAATTTCACTTTGAATAAAGCAGGAATTTCTCCAGTTTGTCTCTCCTGAGGTGTACATTGTCTTGATCTTGTTCTGACCTGAGTAGTTTAACTCACAGTATTTCTTCAGGTGCTTCCAATTCCCAGTGGTAAGTACAAATAATTTGAGTTTCTGGAGGCCTGTTATGGAACAGGAACACAGGGCACAATTTTAATCTGGTTGCTGAGTCCTTTTCATTCACTAGTAACCAGCTCATTCAAAAAAATTTCATCCCTTTTATTTCTTAATTTCTTCCTAGTTGTTTTTTGGTTTGTTTGTTTTTTTTTTTTCATTGTAAGGGTATGTTGGAAATGTGGCCAAGTGACAAGCCATTGGAAAACAGTCCTGATTTAATTCTGGAAGTGAAGATGAGTAGAGCCTTGGGAGTTTGGGTTTGCTGCAGTGGGCAGAGCCTGCTCTAGGAGCCTCCCCACCCTGGTGCAAGCCAAAGCCATAATTTGTGCGGGCACTGTCCATCCCAAGGGTTTCCACAGGAGCTGTGTCATGGAACATTCTTCTCTAGCTGACACCAGATGACTCCTCCAGCCTCCAGCTGGGAAGAGCTAGAGTCAGTTTTAAGGAACTCAGTGTCTCAGGATCAATATCTGAACCCCCTTCAGGCCCCAGGGAAGAGCCTGGGGGGTACCTTGGTGGCATCTCCCCTGTGGGCACCGAGGGAAGGGTCACAACAAGGAGCTGCAGAGTGGAGCTTCCCCCTTCTCAAAGCACTGGATGGCTGTTCTGGGGAGACCTTGGAGCCCCTTCCAGTGCCTAAAGGGGCTCCAGGAGAGCTGGAGTGGGACCTGGGACAAGGGAGGGAGGGACAGGACACATGGAATGGTTTCCACTGCCAGGGGGCAGGGTTAGTTGGGATACTGGAAGGAATTGTTCCCTGTGAAGGTGTGGTGGCACAGGGTGCCCAGAGAAGCCGTGGCTGCCCCTGGATCCCTGGAAGTGTCCAAGGCCAGGCTGGATGGGGCTTGGAGCAACTTGGGCTAGTGGAAGGTATCCCATGGCAGGAGGTGGAACTAGATGGCCTTTAAGGTCCCTTTCAACCCAAACCATTCTGAAATTTTGTGATTCCATGAAACCACGAATTCACAGACAACCTTACAAAAGCCTGAAGAGCAGAGCTTACTTGTAGAACAAGAGGTTTTGCACTGTTGTAAACTGATCTGGTAAATGCTCTTGTAGAAAAAAAAAATCTTATTTGCGGAAGTAATGTTTCCTTTCTTTAAATTGTATGAAAAATTGGATTAATGAATAAAGCTAAATAAACTTCAATACCCAAAGGCATGTTTTATGTAAGAAAGCATTACACTAAAATAATTTTCCACTCAGCAAAACCCACCTCAGTTTCCCTTATCCAGTTTAATATCCATGTGCTTGAAGAAAAGGAAAATTCCACATGATTGTATTTGCACAACAAAAGAGCATGAGGCTGGATGACAGATTTCACTAAAATTAAGCAGGAAGTTGCTAAAAGAAAATTCAAGCATCTGCATTGAGGAGGGAAGTATTTGGAAATCTCTCTAAGGAGGGTTTTCTGTGCAGGTTTCCCACAGAAAGATAGCCTTTCAATATACAATGAAAGGCTAAATACTTACTAAAAATGGCATAGCAGAAGCAATTACCTTAATGTGAGTTGCAGCTGGTGACCAAAAGCAGATAAAATGTCAGCTGACGTTTCTTTATGTAAGGCAGTTACAAAATCTCATGACGTATTTCAGACTTGCCTGTGATCAAATGTCCACATCCGAAACACATGGAGGCTGTGTGGGGAAAAACAGGGCCTCTGCAAAAAACCCAGGACCACGGGAGTGGGGAAGTTCATGGCTTAACTTTGGTAACAATTGCCAATAACAATTGCCAATAAAGAAAACATCCTTTCCGTCAGTCAAGAAATGACGAAAAGTATTTTCCATTTTAACAGATACAGCTTATATAGGAAAAAAAAAATCTCATAGATGAGTGTATCAAACAAAGTCTCTGAAAAATTATTCGAAATTTTACAAAAAGTTTAAAAATATACAAGTCTATTCCAGAGTGTGGCTGCCAAAATCTTATGTTTATCCAATAGTTCATGTTTATGGTCTTCCCCTTTAAATTCACCATAAAAATTAATTTAAAGTCTTGTGACCTAAAAAAAAAAACAAGTAAAAATGGGACAGATTGTAGCTAAGATTAAATTTTCAGTCAGCCTCTGCCTCAAACTACCATATAGGATAAACATGTTGTGCTTCATCCTCCATTCATTTACACCCCTTGGATAAAGGTCAAAGAGAGCTTCGAGCTGAGTTTAAGTCATTTAGGGCTTGTTTGTCAAGGACTAGTCAGGCAGGACTGAAGTTGTGACTACCAAGAGTGACAATTAGGAAAGGAATCAACTAATACACTCCATCTGAACAAACAAAACACAGTTCTGAAAGCCATTTCTGCAGGGGCTTCATTCATTCCCTTTCATTTAAAATTATGGGGATTCAGTGTCTGGGCACCCCCCAAGGAAAGAGCTCAGCCTTGCTTTGGATCAGATGGAGATCCACATTTAAGCTGGGAAAACGGGAGCAATTCTTGTGTTCTTTTCCACTCAAACTGATGTGTGTCATGTCCCAGGCAGTGTGCAGATGCCCTGTAGTCATGATATCATACAGGGACCTGACAAAGAATTTGCAAAAAAAACAGGCTGGGAGAAACCTGGGCACCACACAGCACTGTACAGGTATCTCATTTCACATCCCATCTCTGCAGGTAAATCGGATGTAAAGTCACTCTTCTCACCTGTTTCATTACAGCCTTTGACTCGTAACTGAATCTGTCAAGAATGCCACAGAATTAAAACAAGAACTCAGAGACGTTATTAAAAACAGAGGCTTGGAAAGGGTTTGTTGAGCAAGGTTTACTCTATGCAGATGTTAATGATAAAATAAAATCTATCGTATTGGAAAGCATTCCACAAAACTCTTACTGGCTTGCAAATAAAACACAGGCTGTGGATTTATGTTGTTTTCCAGCAGCTGAAGTCCAAAGGGAAGCTTCTCTTAAAAAGGAAAAAAAAAAAGGGGGGGACTCAAACTTGCTCAGGTCTTGCCTAAGTCAATGTAGATTTTTGTCCACCCACCTATTTTTTTTCTTTTGCACATTTTAAAAAATATAGTTCCAGGAATAAAAACAACTCCAACTGAAGCTGATTTGGATAACAAGGTATGCTGCATTTCTCTACACAATGACTGGTGTCCACAGGTGTACCCCTGGACCTTCCCAGTCCCCCTGCAATAGGTGTGTGCCAGCAGCTCCAGCCCATGCACAAACATTCCTTGCCAATCACTGTCCATGGGATTTCTCCTGAGGGCAAGGCACTCCAGCTCCCAGCTCTCACACCCTCTATATTAATATGCAGTTTTGCCTGGAATTGTTCTGAACAATTCCAAAATTGCGGTAGCCTGGAAACCCCATAAACGAGGCACCTTTTTACTGCAATTTTCCTGGGGAAAAGAGGCAAACCTCCCTTGTCTCCAAACCAGGTAATGAGTATTTTTGTTTTCCAGCACAACCCAGGATGCCAATGAAACTGGGACCCAAGTGATCAGAGTGCTCCATGAGGACACAGCAGGAAGACACAGGGAAGCAGAGCCTAGTTGTCTAGCCAGGGTGTTCCCATGAAAGCACAAAGCAATTTCATAATCAAACCCTTCTGTTAATACTGCAAAAGGCAAACTCAGGAGCTTAAAGACATCAACTTCCCCTGGAGGTCCCTCAGTTCTCGAGGACGTTGTCGGAGCATCCAGGATTGTCATTGTATCCCTGTCCAATGAGACTTGGAGCGTGCTTGCATTGGGAGCAACTTATCCAAACTGACAACAAACTTCAGACTGAGCTCCTTCTGCCATAAAAGAGCAGCAAAAAGGCACAGAGCAAATGAAACTGATTCATTTCCCAGGAAACTACTGTGCTATAAAACATGAGATTGCCACAGTCACAGAGGGAGGGAAAATATTTTAAACACATTAAAAAGGCTCAAGGATAAATTCAGTGCTAATTCAGCTGGGTTCAGCTGACCCATTGCAAAATGGAGCAGCACCAGTACTGAGAGACAATGTTTTCCCTGTTGCCACTCCATCTCCCTTTCTTTTGGTGGCACTACTGAAGCACGTCAATCCTTACAGGTCACTGCATCCTCTGTCCTGAAACTTTGCCTTGTAAAGGTGTGAATTTATGCAGTTAAACCTAAAATAGAAACAGGAATAGCTTCAGGGAACTGCCTCCTGTAGAAATGTCAGTAAATGCAAAAAGGCTGAGGTTGACGAAGGTTCTCTGTTCCACAGGCTGCTCTGACCTGGACCAAAAGGTACTTCAAGTAACAGAAAGAAAAATAACATTAATTCCTGCAAAGATGGTTTATGTGCTAGAAACGAAAAGAGCGCTTCGTTGATGCATAAAATCTCCACCTGGTGGTGAATCTTGCCACAGCAAACTTCCATTTCTGAGAAAAATTCCCTTTCCAACATATAACCAGTTCTTTACCCGAGATAATCCCAAAGCAATAAGTGGGGAAGGGCAGCCTTCTGAGAAGCAGCACTATTGTATCTCCCTGATTTTTCACTATTTTGGAAAGCTGAAGAACCCCTTCAATTCTACTGCAGCTGACAGTGACACAAGTGACCTTCCCCAGCCAAAATCAGACTCAAGAGAGCTCACGTCACACTAACTGCAGCATTGGATGGAAGGTGGGGGGTGCTGACTGGTTTTCCAGCTGCAGAAGTACTGCTTCTCAAGGGGAAACATCCTCTCCAAAGCCTGGAGTTCTGCCCTGGTTCTTGGTTTACATATTGATTAATTATAATAATTAAAAACTTTTAGCATCATCAGTTATCTATATCTCCTCTAAATCATAGCACAGTTACCTTTTAATTATTATTTTAGGGGCAATTGTCTGGCTGTACACAATAACTTCAGTTTTCCCCTTAATGTTGCTGGTTCTACACTCTAGAAACATTTTCCTATGCATGTTATTTAAACACAATGTCTCACTTGCCTGATGTTTGCAGTAGTCTTATGATATGATAGCATCCGCAAAAGCTTTGTGAGATGGAACAAAATCAGTGTGAGATGGACATATGAAATGTATGAAAATGTGTGTAGACCCTTGAGCTATGGTGCTATGCATGCCATAGCCTGATCCACTGGATAGCCAACATTCCATACTTAATTGATTTGGCTTATGCAAGAAAAAAATATCACCCTTTTTACACTTGATAAGACTAAGCAAAACGTGGCTGTGGCCACAGGCCCCCAGTTCAGCTGGGCTGACAGACATTCTCTGATGACCCAGCCTGTGGTTTCTGCATGCAAATGTATAAAGAAATATTATCTGCCTTCTCTTGATTATGCAGCTTTTTGTGTACCAGTCTTAAAACATCCAGAAAGACTCACTACTAATGTACACAAATTACTCACTGACCACAATACGCTTTGGGGCCAAAAATAAGATTATGTTTAAATCGGCCTGAATCCACTTTCCGTCAAGCCACGGATTTGCAATTCAAACACCATCAGCCTCGCAAGCTATCCTTGTTGAAGCCACTATGAGTTTTTTGGTGTTTAATGCCGACCTCGAGGGCGAAAGTGCAGCTCCACACTGCAGGGTTGCACAACGGCATGACATCGTCCTGCTTTCATTCCTCACGCAACAGGCACTAAAAATAGTAGCAAAGCATTCTGGTTAATAACAAAATAATCTATGACCAAAAGATAACGTATTCTCAAGGAAATTGGGGAAATTTTGTTTACAGTGCAACTATACGGGGGGTAGGGGTGGGGAGTAGGGGTGGGGGTGTGTGTGTGAGGGGATTTAACGGAAAAGTACTGGGGAAAAGCCACTATTTGTGCCAAAAATGCCAAATAACAGGATCTGGTCTCATCAGACACACTAAATTCCGTACAACTAAACTAAAACGAAATTCCCTCCGGCATTCCTTTCCTCCGCAGCGCTGCCGGATGAATTAGAGCAATAGTAAAGCCGTCAATCAGCGCAGCCCGCGCCGCCAGGAGCCGGCGTGGCGCGGGGCCAGCCCCTCGCCGTCCCCTCAGCGCTGCCAGCCCGGCCTCACACCTGCCCCGAGCGCAGCCGGGCCGGGGCGGGCCGGGGCGGGCCGAGAAATTCCCTGCTCTCTCCACGCTTCCGGGCTAGTGAGTCAGCCTGCGCCGCTCGGCACTGCCATAAATAGGGGATGTGCGGCGGAGGCCGGCACTTGGAGCTGCCAGCCCGAGCCCCGGGGAGCCAGCCCCGCCAGCCCAGCCCCGCCATGCCGCTGCTGCCCCTGGCCCTGCTGGCCGCGCTGCTGGCCGCCGGCCGCGCCGGTGAGTCCGCGCCGCGCTTTGCCTTTCTGCTTCTCCTGCTCCTCGCTCGCTTGCCACTTCTCTGCTGTGTGTGGGAGCCAGGTCCCCGCTGGCCTGTGAGGGATGATCTCGCCTTCTGAGCGGGGTTATTGCTGGCAGCAGACACGAGGCGAATTCCTGCGCTTTTAGAGCTGCTCCCTGGTAGCCCAGAGGTGGATGGATGGTCGCTGTGATGCCTCCCTGATCAGCGTTAAGCTCCAGGGCGTTCTCGTTCGCTGAATGAAGTCTTGACAAGGTGGGAATTATTGCGGAGATGCTAACCTGAGCTCTGGTTCCCCCGCAGCCAACCCTTGCTGCTCGAACCCCTGCCAGAACAGAGGCGTCTGCATGACCGCTGGGCCGGATCGCTACGAGTGCGACTGCACCAGGACAGGCTACTACGGGCAGAACTGCAGCACACGTGAGTATCCCACACCCCTCTCCGTGGAAATGAAACGCGCTGTCCAATTCCAGCATCGCAGGATATCCTCCATAAGCTAAATGATAATAACCTGCCCACTGTCGTCCACAGCGGAATTCTTCACGTGGCTGAGGCTAGCACTGAAACCATCGCCAAACACTGTCCACTACATCCTCACCCACTTCCAAGGAGTCTGGAATATCATCAACAACATTCCCTTCTTAAGGGACGCTATTATGAGATATGTACTAACGTGTAAGTATAAATTGTCTCTTCCAGTCCTCTTAAATTTTACTCCAGAATATTGTACTGAATTGATCTGTCTACAAACCAAGCAGCCTAAATTGCACTGAAGTTAAAGACCAAAATTTAAGACTTCTGCATGATGCAGGCTTGTATGAAACATGCTGAAGTGCAGCTTGATTCTGCTTTCTGAAGAGTCCAGGATTTTGCCGACATGAACTTGGCACCCCATTGCTCATGCTAATAGTGAGATCCAGCTGATCAGCTAGGATCCAGTTCTGTTATTCAGTAACTGTAATCATATTTAACATCAGTAACTGATATGTGTGGAATTTACAACTGCTGCCAAATATATGCAGAAGATCTGGCTTTGTGATTTACTTTTTGAGACTAAACTGTACAGTTAAAAATAACCATATATTTATTTGTCTTTCAGCAAGATCACACTTGATTGACAGCCCACCAACTTACAATAGTGACTACAGTTACAAAAGCTGGGAAGCTTATTCCAATCTTTCCTACTACACAAGAAGCCTTCCACCAGTAGGACTTGACTGCCCAACACCAATGGGTGTTAAAGGTGAGGAATAAGCTAGACACGTAATGATTGCTTGGTCTTTTCTAAGAGGAAAAAATAAGTAGTAGTTCCTATGAGACCTGCTTGTGTGTAGCATTTTTTCAGTGTAGTTGACTTTAGGAATAACCATGTTTTGGATATATTGTTTAAATATCTAAAAGATATTATTCTTGTTCTTGCTATTGAGTTATATGCTAAGAGCAGGGAATTTAGAAATTTCTAATAAAATCAAGAAAGTGAGCATAGAAAAGTAGGTAATTCCCCTTGTTTGTATGCCACTGTCATTATATTCCACTGAAAGTCTTAAGCCTTTTTCTTAGGAATAAACTTCAGTATTGCATAAAGAGTTGTCTTGAATATCTCACTGTCTGTTTCTCCCACAGGTAAGAAAGAGCTCCCGGATTCGAAGCTGATCGTGGAGAAGTTTTTGCTGAGGAGAAAGTTTATTCCCGACCCGCAAGGCACAAACGTGATGTTCACGTTCTTTGCCCAGCACTTCACCCACCAGTTCTTCAAGACGGACCAGAAGCGGGGCCCTGCCTTCACCAGAGCGCTCGGCCACGGGGTACGGTCACGGCTGGGGACACAGCTCGTGTTCTCCGGGAGCTGCTGAGCATTGGAATGGCCAGAATGGCATCCTGTGTTGCCAGGGGACACAAACACCTGTGCACACACTGTGCCACAGTCCCGTAGGATTACCCCTTCTCTAACTGCTCTGCAGGCCAAATTCCAGTGTTCGGCAGCATCTCTTCCCGGCTCAGAACTACATGCTCTGCCCAAGTGGTTCTGTTTAAAATACCTGCCCAGTGATCTCTTATTGTTCCCAAAAATCTGCTTTCACTTAAAGCATGTTAGATGTAGTGAGTATCCAAAACTTCTCTGGACTCTGTCAGTTCCAAAGAGCTGTATCCAGCATTTTAGTATTGCTTACTTACTGCCAATACCCTTAGTTTAAAAAGAACTTCAAAAGCAGACTTGGATTTAAAATCTTTCCCTACAAGATAGGCATCCTTTGGACAAAGAGTTCTTTACTATAAGTGTCACTCTTATGTCCAAACCAAAGCTATAAATTGTGTGTGTATATATAGAAAGCTGTCTGCATAATAAAAAATTGCTGACACTTTAAACAGAGTCCTTTTATATTACTGATGTAACAACCTCCTCTTATGCAGAGGTGGCTCCAGTTGCCAGGAAATAATTTGGCTTCATCTTAAATATCGGTGCATGATACTTATAAGGTAGCAGTAGTATAATTGAAAGGTAAACATCTAGGGGGTGAACTCCTATTGTTATCCATAGAAGAGGGACTTATCCTAAAATAGAAAAAAATGCAGGTTAGCTTCATGTCCCAAATGCTTTTATTTTATAGGTTGACTTGAACCACATTTATGGAGAGACTCTGGAGAGACAACTTAAACTGAGGCTTCGAAAGGATGGAAAGCTAAAATACCAGGTATGTCTTAGCTCAGAATTCCTACCTTCTTACTGGATGGCATAGATTTCCTAAATTAGTGCTGTGCCAATGGTGTAGGTGATCTAAAGTCTGAGTCAGAGCTTAACCAAAGTATCGTAGCTCACAGCTCCTGTTGTTTGCCCCTCGCACAGATGATCGATGGAGAAATGTACCCGCCGACGGTGCGGGACACACAGGCAGAGATGCTGTACCCACCCCACGTGCCCGAGCACCTGCGCTTCTCCGTGGGGCAGGAGGTGTTCGGGCTGGTGCCAGGGCTGATGATGTACGCCACGATCTGGCTGCGCGAGCACAACCGTGTCTGCGACGTGCTCAAGCACCAGCACCCCGAGTGGGACGACGAGCAGCTCTTCCAGACCGCCCGGCTCATTCTGATCGGTGAGAGCCCTGCTGCTGCGTGCAGCTCCAGCCTGAGCCTGCATGGCTGGAGTGAGGGGGAAGCTGTCCCCTAAATTGGAGCGTGAGTGGCTCCTTCGGGGCCTGTCGCCGGGGTTGTGTTGAGGTGCAGCTTCCCCCCAGCTCTGCTAAAGATGGAACTGAAGAAAACTCAGGGACAGTCAGTTTCCTTTCATCTGAGGAAAGCAGAACTGAAAGCAGTGAAAAGACAGGAAGCTCAGGTTCCTTTCTCAGAGAAAGCCTGTGAGGGTGGATGACCTCAGGCTCCCTGATCTGGGGTTTTGACTTTTTTTCCCCAAGGGTTGGGTCAGTTCAGGTATGCTTTAAAAGAAGGCCTGTGATTAAGTCTAAAGTTCAGAAGGTTATGTAAAATGTAATTCTGCATAGTTGTCCTGTCTAATTGTGTGCCCAGTGATATTTCATCTTATGTAAAAGGTGATGTGCTCTAAGCTGGAAAAAACCTTGCCTCAGCTGAAACCATAAACCAAGACAATTGTATTACATAGTTCAGAAGCTGAGATTTGCTTTCAGACTTCAACTTTCTTCATTATCCCCTCCCTCTGTCCTAGTGAACACAGTGTAGATACTGGTGTGTGCTGTTCTGTGGAGGGTGCAAGGAATTGTCTTGGGAGGGGAAAACAGGCTGTAGAAAATACCTCACTACCCACAGCCAAGAACTCTTGGGATCTGAAGTACTGTTCCACCCCTTAGTCACATAAAATGCATTAATTGATTTCTAGGAGAGATTACAGAAAAGTGTTTGTTGTCCTGTTCACTGTAGTATATTTTAGAGCAATTCAGAAATGGTGTTTTCCCTGCCACTGAGGAGAAGCAGTGCTAACATTCTCTCCTGTTCCTTTGTCCAACAGGAGAGACAATCAAGATCGTTATAGAGGACTATGTGCAGCACCTGAGTGGGTACCACTTCAAGCTGAAGTTTGACCCCGAGCTGCTGTTCAACCAGAAGTTCCAGTACCAGAACCGCATCGCAGCCGAGTTCAACACCCTGTACCACTGGCACCCACTGCTGCCCGATACCTTCCAGATCAACGACCAGGAGTACACCTTCCAGCAGTTCCTCTACAACAACTCCATCATGCTGGAGCACGGACTGTCCCATATGGTCAAATCTTTCTCCAAGCAAAGTGCTGGCAGGGTAGGTCTTTCCTCAAGTTGACGGTGAACCAACAGAAGCATGAGTCTCTGGGGGTGGGACAAGGGAATGGGATAAGGCTATTTAAAACTAATCACTGGAAAGGCACAACTTCCTTATGACTCATATCAGGAGATCTTACAGCTTTTCCTCTTTCATGTACAGGTTGCTGGTGGGAAGAATGTTCCTGCTGCAGTACAGAAAGTGGCAAAGGCCTCCATTGACCAAAGCAGGCAGATGAGGTACCAGTCCTTGAACGAGTACAGGAAACGCTTCATGCTGAAACCATTCCGATCCTTCGAAGAACTTACAGGTAACAGCCCTCATCCTTCCCAGCAAATAAGAGACATTGGCTTAAAATGCCCACAGAGTCCTGCAGTGTCGTTACGGGGCTTGAGCAGGACAGTCTTGCACAAAAAATGGGGTTTTTCCACTTACAGTATTTACTCGTTGCAGGAGAAAAAGAGATGGCAGCGGAGCTGGAGGAGCTGTACGGGGACATCGATGCCATGGAGCTGTACCCCGGCCTGCTGGTGGAGAAGCCCCGGCCCGGGGCCATCTTTGGCGAGACCATGGTGGAGATGGGGGCACCGTTCTCCCTGAAGGGGCTGATGGGCAACGCCATCTGCTCCCCTGAGTACTGGAAGCCCAGCACCTTCGGGGGCAAGGTGGGCTTCGACATCGTCAACACGGCCTCTCTGCAGAAGCTCATCTGCAACAACGTGAAGGGCTGTCCCTTCACCGCCTTCCACATCCTGCCTCCCGAGCCCACCGAGGCCACGATTAACGTTAGTACCTCAAAAACTGCCATGGAAGATATCAACCCCACGCTCCTGCTGAAAGAGCGCTCTGCCGAGCTGTAGACATCCAGCTGTCTCTCTATTTATTTATTTATTAACTGTGTTATTTATTCTATTTATGGCTCAGTATTTAAAAAACCAACTTGAGCATCTTCATTGTGGGGGTTGCTTTAAATTCCTTACTGAGGTAAGGCTTAAATTTACAAAAGGGATTTTCTGTGTTTCAGCTTGACAGTGGTGAATCCCTTGTTTAAAATCTTCTGTAACAGAATGATGTATTCCAAAGTGGATAAAGGTTCCATCTTCTTTTTCCTATTGTTTTAATACTTGATGAAGGGGAGTAGTGGTTATTCTGTCTGGCAGTGTTCATAGGTCACATAACACTACAAAAGCAACTATTTTTTTTATCAGCAAGTTGAAAGCAGCTATTGATGAAAGTACAAGAAAAAATCTGACTTAATGAAAACTGCCAGAAGAGATTATGGATTTCATATGAGCACTCAAAAATTAACAAAAAAATACTTGAGACTCACTTCTTTATGTAAGGTCAGAAAATGCATTGCATTTGTTGTTGATACTACCTCTCCCTCACTGCAGAGAGGGCCCTTTGTATCATAACTTAATGTCTCTTATGTACAGATCCACTTCTGGATTTAGATAAAAGTAAATTTTTTTACAGCTTTATAAAAACTCATTTTTAATGTTTTAAATATTTAAAGTAATTTTTTACAACTTTTTAAAAATATATTTATAATGTTTTAAATATTTAAACAAAATAGTACTTTTCCTGGATTCTACTTCTTTTTGAAGGAAGTGTGACAGAGGTATTTGTTGTGTAAGGGGGTGAGAATGAAATACTGAGCTTAGCAGTAACTGACTGTCAGGCTGCAATAGAAGGCTGCTTGCATTTGGATCAGGATTTTTATTATGTAACTCTGGGGAGGTCTTGAACTTGGCCCAAGGCACTGGGATTCTTTTCGTAGCTGTAGTTCTCTGGTCTACTTGATAATGTAATTTTCATGTCTGTTACTCTAAGGACAGGAGGACAGTATAGCTGGAATTAGGGCGTGCTGTGGCTTTGTGCTCCCAAAGATTGGGGGGCTGTAAACTGAGCAGCTCTGTAAATACACAGAAGACTGAACATGAGATTCAGCAGCACTTGAAGGTACAGGTAGCTCTGCCTGTGTGCACAAGCTGTATGTGCAATTTGTACTTCTATTTATTGGGGTGGGAGGAGGGATAATATTTTATTTATCATTTATAAACAGAATTATTTTAAGTAAGTGGCTTAAGCTTCTTTAATACTGGCCAGCACAAAATCTCCTAGACATATTTGTCCTAATCCAGCAGTAAAATATGTAGTCTCATCTGGTCACATAGATTACACAGGATCTTGTATAGGACTTCAGACTTTGCATGTAAGGGTATCTTTTTTTAATTTCTAGAGAGGAAATATAGAAGATGATCTTCCCATAAAAGCAACTGGGGAACTATAGGGGAAAAGAAAATGTCACTTCAGACTGGAATAGAGCAGCAACCGGGTATTCTGTGCCCCTGCCCAAAATTACTTGACTACTTGTGGAAAAGGACTTGAGTTTTCTATTTCATCTGAACTCTCAAGCACTTGTAGAGGCTTGTGCATTGTACCAGCTCTGTCAGCAGTGTAGTTTGTCTGTGGCTTCTGTTTCCATGGATTTGTGTAGAGCCAGCCGTGCCTCATGCTGGGTAGGGCTGTAGTTGTGGCCATCAACAGCAGAGCCAATCTCTCCTGCAGCCATCGATACCAGTGACTCATCTGGAGTGGTCCTTGGTATGGATGCTGTGGGAGCAAGAAGGGCATTTGTTTTCCTTTCTCTGTTTGAAGCACGAAGAAAGGAAAACCTTCTCTCCCCTTGTTTGCAAAGGTGGTCAGTGCTGTACGTGCTAACGCGTGAGCACTGCTCGGACACTTGTTCCTCGTGCAAATTGTCCATCAGACCCAGCTCTGGGCACCCTTCAGAGCACCCTTCTGCCACTAACCCAGGAGCGGGGTTTGGCAGAGAGTCAAAGGGAGGCAAGTCTGGACCGATCGAGTTCTTTTGGGGCAGGCACAGAGGAATTCCTTAGACCATCTCACTTGAATTAAGTTACAGGCTGCTTCAGCAAGGATTCCTGTGCACTCTGCATTCTGTACTCTGCAGCTGCTAAATATTGATGTTTGAGATTATTTATTTAAAATTCTGTGAATTGTTTTTCACTTTATTTTTGTAGGACAACAATGTTGTTAAAATGCAATTGTTTATATAAATAAATTGAAAACATTACCTTTATGTGCCCGTTTGTATGTGTTTTCCTTCAGCAGTATTTAGAGTGGAACAGTTTTTTAATTGATTACATTGAGAATTACAGGGCATTACCAGCAGCACTAAATTCTCTGATGTGTCAAAGCCAAGATGCCTGTAGCTTAAATTGCCCAGATGGAGTAATTTTTTTCCCTTTGGCCTCAAGTGAAAAGAGATTTCACTGTTCCATCCCTGGAGGAGTCAGCTTCTCTTATCTACAGCACGGCTGCCAGCACAGCCCTGGCAGTTTCAAAGGGAAACTACAATACTGGAATTGCACAACACCACCTTGGTGTAACTGACTTCCCTTCCTCTCTTCCCTTTTCCCAGGCTAGAGCAGCCTAGGGCTGTTTCCTTTCATGCGTGGCATTCTCCAGAAGGGGAAACTGCTTTGGCATGCAAGTGACCACTAGACCAGTGCAGGGCTGTGCTTCCTGAAAGCTGGAGCAGGAGCTTGGACAATGTGTCCAAGTGAACACCTTTGAGGCTACCCAGCCTATTCCCTACATTTTCACCTCTGGTGAGAAACAAGGGGAAGCTGAGAAGGAGACATCCCAGGAGATCCCTGTACCACCTGTCAGTCACCACCTGCACCAGCCTCTGACCAAATGTCACCTCAGGCCCCCTTGATCATCCCACTGCTGACTGTCCCCAGTACTCACCCATCCCAATACTGGTGCCCTGTCCTCTCACAGCTCTGCCTAGAGACCAGCCCCAGAGCCACCCAGAGTTCTCTTCAGTCCAAGCTCATCCCAGTGTCCCACAGGTCAATATTCCCAACAACCCTCCAGCCCTGAGTGTGTG
Organism: Taeniopygia guttata; assembly: GCF_048771995.1. NCBI lineage: Eukaryota > Metazoa > Chordata > Aves > Passeriformes > Estrildidae > Taeniopygia > Taeniopygia guttata. The sequence continues at coordinate 24,596,733 of NC_133033.1, read as the reverse complement.
GCAGTTCTGCCTCTGCTTTGGAGCTTGTTTCCATCTCCACAGATGTGCAGTTCCTTTGCATTCCTCCTGCACCCAGGCACCTAAACACCTCCAGCAATTCTTCTCACCCCTCACTCCTCATCACTTCAGTGACCATCTTCAGTCCCAAAAATGAAACATCCTCAGGACTCTTGCAAAAGCATCACTTCAGTGCCTCTCCAACTGTGAGTGAATGGGGCAGGAGCAGACCACATGTGGGGTTTTTTCCTTTGATGCCCAGTCAGCTCATTGTCCCCACAGGTGAGTTGCCACTCCCCTGTTTGGGGGAAAGCTGAGCAAGGGAGGAGGGAGGACAAGGCAGGTGGTTTCAGTGGGAGATGACGGGCAGCGATCAGGAGGCTGCGGGATCATCCATGGAGAAGGTGTTTTGGGTGACTGCTGCCCTAATTAGGGAATGGATTCAAACGCAATGGCTGAGATAGTTTGATCGAGGAGCTCCTCCTTCCCTCTGAGCAGGGGCATGTCCTGATGACACAAAAGACAAGAATGTTCCCCAGAGGAAACCTGCCCTGCCAAATTCTTTCTCCCCAGCCTGGTTTGAGGGAACTGTGTGATCAAGGATGGGGGCTCAGCAGGAAGTTCATCCAGGCTCACGAGAGCTCCATGCTTTGGGAGGAGGTCACCTCCCATCTCTGCCAAGGGCTTTCCCCAGCATTACTCCCTCTCTGCCAACGCATAGGAGTTCCTTGCACGCGCCAAGTAGGAGCCCTACAGGCACCTGACTAGATTGGGTTCTGCACCTGAGCTGAGCTGAGCTGAGCTTCAGTGAGCTCCCAAGGCAGCTGCTTTTCTAGATTCCAGGAGACCTTCCTGCAACAAGTGGTTGTAAGAAAATAATCCTTTTGTTTTCAGCATAAATCCAGAGAAGTCAGCAGGTACCTTGGCTGGAGAGAGGGAATGGATCTGCCATGTGTTCCCGGCTTGTCCACAGCCAATGAAATAGGTGAACAGCTCTGGAAAGCTTATTGCAAATCTGTGCTGTTCCCTTTGGAAGATCAGGAAGGAAAACACCAAAATGTTGTAGGAATATACATATAGGACAGAAAAGAGAAGGCTGTAGTTCTATGCTCTAAATGTGGAAAAGGAGGTGAACTGAGACATCCTACCCACTTTGCTAAAATACATGAAAAGGGCTACACAAGGCAGAATTGCAGCGATATCCCAAAGGAATATCATAGGGAATAAACCCTCCTTGGGAAGAGCTGAGTGCTCCTCTTCCTTTAATCTGGGATTTCAGTTTGCAAATAACACTACAGAGCAGCAGGATTGGATTCAATTTGTAATTCTTTCCTCTGAACCTCTTGGTTTTTTCCTATTAGCATAAAATCTGGGACTTCTGTGCTTACTTACAGAGTAAGTCCAGATATTTTCATTTTTAGTGGCAAGACACGGATCACAATCAAACTCCAACCCAACCCAATTTTCCATTCTGTGATTTTCTTGTCTGAAAATCCTGAGTCCTCACTGAAAATCTCAGCATTCACATCTAGCCAAAACCTGGGAGATCAAAGCCAGAGGTGGCCTGGGCAAGTTGGGAGCTGAGCAGCTTTGGAAGAGGGAGCCTGTTAAAGCTGGTGAGACCTCACCAGTCTGCCATTGGAGAGGGCAGGGTACAGAGCACTCTGAATTTGACTCATGCTGGTTACTTTTCATCCAGCAGGCCTTCCCCAACAAAGAGAAAGCAAGGCAGGGAAACACTAAACCTGGGGGAAGAAGACAAATAATGTTCAAAATATCTGCTTTCAAACCAACCCATTGCATACCCACTGAGGATCTCTGCATCAGTGCCTCATCCCTGGAAATGTCCAAGGCCAGGCTGAATGAGTCTTGGAGCAACCAGGACGCCTGGAAGTGGCAGGGGGTAGAGAGGATCTTTAAGGTCCCTTCCAACTCCAGCCACTCTGGATTTCTAGGATTCTGTCTAGCCCATAGCAGAGCACATCTACAAAAACTTGAAAATTCTTTGCATCTTCTAATCAACTGCAACCCTAATATATATATATTATATATATATATATATATATTTTTTTTTTTTTTAATGTTAAATTATTTAATACTTACCAGAAGGGCACTGGCAAAACACAAAGTGTCACACAACCAGGAGCATCCTGCTTGCAAGTACCTCAGATCTTTACATAATAGAATCAGAATCAGTAAGGTTGGAAAAGCCCTCCAAGATCAAAGTATCAGCTCATCCTTCTGTCTCAGGACAAACCCCACAATCCTTCCAAGGCACTGTGGGAGCTGCATTCCTGCTCTGTATTTTATTTTCTCACAGTAACCAGGTGTAGCCCAGGCTCACTCCGTGGTGGGTATAGGTACGTGCGAGCACCTCTGTCCAAACCTGCCCTGCTGACAGGGAACTTTAACACCCATCTGTTTGCCCCAAAAGCGCCGCGTTTGAGGTTGACTTTCCTGAGAGTACCTGAAACCTTTGAAGCACGCACACACCCACCCCAAAATTGCTAAGAGAATGCCCAGGACACTGAGCAGCTGTGGAGGTGGGAAGGCCTTTTCCCTGAATGGTCTCATCTTCCTTTCCTGTTTAGAAGATCTACCCAAAGAAATTATTCCATAGGCATTCATCAAGGGAACACCGTGCAAGCCACAGAGGCTTCAACTAACAGGGATCCCCAAATTTATGCTGGAAAGTCCTTAAAGGTGGGAGGTGAAACCATGACCACAGGGAGCACCAGGACTTTGGGATAAAAACCCAGCAAAAGGATCTTTTAATATGATTTTAAGCACTGAAACGCTCCAGTGAGCCATGACAGAGTAACAAAACACAGCTGTTCTCTGGCAGCTCCAAAACCCTGCCCTGAGAGCTGAGACAGCTCAGTGTCCTTGCAGTTGTGGCTTGTTGCCTAGACAAGATTAACTAATCCTGCCTAACAAATAATGGCAGAGTTTCTAAGTAGCAGTGGTGGGTACTCATTAAAGCAAATCCTGGCTGAGCTGGCACAGAGGTGAAATAGCAGCTCTTACACAAGGCAGGGATATTCCCTGTGGTGATGCCATCACATCCAGAGCTATTACGTCCAAAGAGGCAGGGAGGGAGAGACCATTCCAACTAAATCAGGGCTGGGATTTTTATAGCATGGAGAATTTCCACGAAGGCAGGAAAAAAAATATTTTAAAATTAGAAATGGAGTGAGTTATCTGAGTGTCAAATGAATTGGTAGAATTTCAGGCAAACTCAGGATGTGTTTCTGGCAGTGGGACAGTGAACCATCTTTTCACTGCTTGCTAGGTCAAGTGTTTTGGTGTTTGTCATCATAACTGACCCAGGCTGGATGGGGAAAAAAGATTTCCCAACCTAATCATGAAGAGGAAGACCTATTTATAAATCAAGAAAAGGATTAGCATAATTCCAAAGGATAGATGGCATAATTGTATAGTATGAAACCTTGTATGTTCTACATAGTCTTCACTCTGCATCAGGCATAGTTTTCATTCTATTATATGTTGAATCTCCAGCTCAGTAGGTGGATAAAACACTGATCTGAAGCTTCTGTGTGTTTTTCCTCAGTCTGAAGAAAGAAAAAAAATCCTTATCTCATTTTGAGGAAAATTTGAGGGGCATATGAACACCATACGTGAAGTTAATGTCTCCCATAACTGCAGAAAAAATATCAGAACACTCAAGGAGAGATGAGACTTTGAAAAGTGACTCTGCTTCAGCAGAGCCCAGGGGTTTGTTTTCTGCAACTCCTGGGCACTCCTGAAAGCATCTCTGGAAATTTTCTGTCTGACAGTGAAGTTCACAGCACCCCCAGAGTGCAGGCAGGTTTTCTGGATCACTTAGGAAGGAGATGCCAAATGTGTAAGGCTTTTCAGTTAAAATATCTCTTTAAATAGAAGAAAAAATAGGGCATGCAATGGTTCATAGCAGGCCATGTTTTTAAAAGCAGCAGCAGAAATAAAACCATTTCTCATGTGAATTGAGAATAAAAATCCCCAGGGTTCCTTTTTTTTTTTTTAGGAAGTTGATTTCCTCTTTGAAGTCACTTCCTCATTCACCCTTTGTTGCAAATATTTATTGTAAATCCCTTTAAATCTTCTCTGCAAATTAGTGAACATTTACCACCATTTTCCTTAATATTTGTTTATTCAACAGCCAGGTCTCCAGTGCCTTCAGATGGCACTTGAGGTATCATTGGTGAAACTGCACATGATTTGCATGACTTTGGGCTGTTGTAAACATAATTTGCACTTCCCACCCACCTTCTTCAGCAAATGCAATGACAAGGGAGATGCAAAGCTTTTTCCCTATGGAATTTGTAATAGACTGAAAATGTGCCAGTGTGATTCGACACAAACCAGCACCTTGGGAGGCTCCATGCTCTGAACCAATCTGAAAAACTCTTCTGCATTTGTGTATCAGATTTAGAACTGACTTCTGAAATATTCAAGAGCTCATCTTCATCTCCTAACATTGCAAAAATGGACAGGGAAGCTCCCTAGAAAAGGTTCCCATGAGATTTCTGTCACTTCTGATTCCAGACAGGTACTACAAGAACAAACTCCAAAATAGAAATTTAATGATTTTTAAAATTTTTTGTCCTCTTCACTTAGAGACCAGGAACCAGAAGAAAGACTGAGGAATGATTTCATAATAGTTTGGCTGAGAAAAAAATACATTGAGAGAAGGATGTGCTGCTCCCCATCATATTAAATCTGTTTGCTCATCCTCAGTAACTACAAAATTTACTGGGGGAACTGGAAGTCAAGTAAATCATCTTGAGTGACTAATAAAATTTTTATTTATTTGCCTCTAGCTCTATTTTCACACGAAGAGCCATCCTTTAAAAAGGAAGCTACATTACTCATGAACAGTACCTGAATGGGTAGGCAACATGGGAGGTTGATTAAGGTTCTTTATTACTAAAGGGCCATAAATGCACACACTTTGACAGAGCAATCCATCATTGCCTGCCTTGCACAAAGCCAGCCCCACCTTCCAGTTCACAGCCAGGCTCAAGTCTCCTCTAATCAAGTTCTTCTTACTCCACTAGTGATGTTAAATCAAAAATAATGACTGTACACTTTGAGTCCCCTAACAAGACCCCTCCTCATTTCCCCTCCCTGCTTCTCATAACCCTGACATGCCACAGATTCCAAGGTGCTAAGCAGTGAAGTGCATTTACTTATAAAACAAGTTCATACAAGCCAAATTTTCTGCAAACTTTGCATTGTAGTTTTATTGAGCTAATTTTCACCAATCTAAAATCTATCTAAAAGCTTGAAAATGTGAAAATTTGGACTTGGAGCCTCTCCTTTTTTTTTTTTTTTAATTCCTTTTTTTTTTTTTTTTTTTGAGACAATAGCTTTCCAGTTCTATCCTCAGATCTATTTTTAAGGGGGGAATATGGGGAGGACCATTCCATGGTGAAAAGGAGAGCTGCTTTGCGTTTATTGCTTTTTAGGTGAGAGCTGGAGCATGTCTCCAAGTCCAGTATTAAAAGTTATAATAAACATCTTCCAAGTTTTGATCTTCATAATGTAAAATACTACCCTGCAGACTATGATAAAACCTCTTTTAGGCTTCTTGCTTAGTATTTAAACATATGTTTAAGGAACATATGTTTAGTACTTAAGTAAGAATATATTATAAGAGAAGGAACATTTTTGATTTAGAATAGAATATAACATAGAAATCTTGCAATGAATAAAAGTTAGGTTTGAAGGAAATACAGACCTGCTGAGATAAGGAGCTGCATGTCAGGCAATAAACAGCTTAAGCCCTGCTTCACAATGATATCAGAAATCAGAAGAGGTGCAATGAAACAAATTTTAAAATAAATAAATACATTAATTATAACAGGAGAACACAATAGGAAAAATTCATGGGAGGGCAGTGCTGAGGTTCCTGTGGCTGAGTCCAGCATTGAGAAAAACAAGGTATGATTTTACTCTCAAATTATTTTTTTCTTTCCAGTAAAAAAATATTTACCATCTCCTTACAATGTCCGTGCATGTCTAGTCAAATCCTTAACCTTCCCATCCCTAAACACAAAGGCATGGGATCATGGAATGATTTGGATCTTCTTGTTCCTTCTGGGCCACGGCCAGTGCTGAGGAGAGAACTATTCCTCACATGAGTTTGTGGGCCCCAAATTGGGTAGCTCCCTGGGGGCTCCCCTGGCAGGGGAAATCCTCCTGGAGCAGTTCTGTGTCAGGAACGAGAGACTCACAGGACTTTTTTGGTCTTCAGCTTCTGTTTATTGTCATCTTATCAAAGCTTCAGCACGCTGTCTGCACCAGATTCTGCGTGCAGGAAAAACAGCACAAAAATGGCTAACGACCTCGTGTTGCAAGGTTTCTTAAGTCTAATCAAAAACTAAGCTACCCAATGAAGAAGTGACACCTAAATTATTTTCCTTTCTAACCCAATAACTGACCCCTAAAAACCCGCAATGCAGATTTTTCTACCCAATTACGAGATACACCTAAACCCAAGAAGAAGAAGGAAGAAGGAGGAAGTAAAATGAACTCGAGACAACACCCTATATCCTCCATCTTGAACCCATCTATAACATACTAAAAATCCTAAAACCTAAATTTCTCACCCATGTGACATATTAAACTACTCTACAATCTATTTCACAGTTTTGTAGTTTCTAATTTATCTTGACGTCTAGGAAACTGTCTCCATGAATGAGGGTCAAAGTCAGTGCTTCCCTGGGAGTCAGAACCCCTCAGAGCAGACAGGGAAATATTCCCGGTGCCCTGGGTTTCCACACTGAGGAAACTCCTTTGGACTCAAGATGGGCCCTGGACTTTTCCTGATCTCCAACAAAAGCATCTTTAAGGTGAAGTTTATTTTTCTCTGTGACATTACGCATCTCGAGTGGCCTCAGGATGAGTAAGGAGCGGACGTGTGGAGCCGCATGCACCCAGAGCTGGAATCCCCTTTTGCCCCCACCCCGCCAGAGCAAACAGGAGCTCATTTCCATCTCCTTTGTGTCCTGGGAAGCAAGGAAACCACTCAGCTTGAGCCCATGGAAATTTTCAGGCAAATCAGTCTTTTGTTGGAATGTAATACTTTGGAGAAAAGCCAAGTTCAACTAAAGTGTCCTTGGAAGTGTTTCTCAGGTCTAGCAAGGAATGTGTTGGTCAAAACACAGCTGAGGCCTTCCTCCTCCCCTCCATCTGCCGGAGAGACCAGAGGTTTAACCTCTCCTGGGCCAGTGCTTGGGATGAGCTTTTGTGACACCTCAATCCTCCAGGTAAGAACATTCACTCCCAATAAAATCACTGTTGCAGGGTCACTCTTTCTCTATCAATTCCTGTCTTTCATCTAAAAATCCCACAACTTTAAGTTTTCATTTCTCTTCCATCATAAAATAGGAACATTTTTGTAGGATGACGGATCTCCTGCCTACCACTAGTCCTGGAGCAGAGTTCTTTGGCCCAGTTGGCAGAGAGAGCATCACCTGGACAGTGTATTCCCAGGGCCACAATGTTCTAAAAGGAAAAAGCCAAAATATGATTGCATCACTTGGATCATATTTCTTCAATTATCATAGAAAAAAATATGTTTAACATGGTATGCATAAACTGTTTGGGATTTGAAAGCCTAAGGAAAAATAAGATATTTAATGCTGCCCTCAAATGAACTGAGACAAGGAGAAAGGTTTTAAAATTCCCCTTATATGCAAAGTGGAACCATTGTGAAGCACAAAAATTCGTGCTAGAGCACAGCAAAACTGCCTTTGGGAAACAACCCAAATTAATTTAAATTGGGTAGGGAAAACCCTACCTATTTGTTTGTTCTGACTCTGATGTCAGCCTGTGAAGGCGTGTGAAGATAGAGACACCAACCCGTTCATACTTTTGAGCTCTACGTGGCACATCTGACGCACTCCAGGAGGGCAGGACGTGAGGGGTGCAGGATCTGCTATGGCACCATGGCTCCCTCCTCCCCTCCTTCCCAGAGCATGGTGGAGAACAGAGCCCTGGAATTCGGGGGGGATGCAGCCAATCATGGGCCCAACCCTGGGGTCACCAAGGAGAGCCTGGTCACAGAGTGGTTCCTGAACAGGGAATGGGGAAATCCATGGTCTGATGGGAAAGGGAGACTCAGGCTGCCTGTGGGGTCAGAAGAGATCTCAGAGTTATGAGATACTTGAGAATATTAACAAAACCCAGCCCTCTGTGTGATGTCATGGTCCCTAGGGTTCCCACCACAGGGCTGTGGGTGCTGGGAGCAGCACAGTGGGACAGTCACCCCAGCATGTCCCAAGTGCAAGGATTCCCCTGGCACCTTCTGTGCATCTCTCAAAGGACACCCCTACAGGACACCAAGTTGAGCACATCACCCAGAGGTTCATGAACACCAGGGAAGTGGGTGAGAAGCACAGATAAGAGCCCTGCAGCTGTCTAAAATGAGTGGGGCTGATCTCAGGTGTCCTGGCATCAAGACTGGCAGTCGAACTGCTGTGGAGCTGTAAATTGAATTATTTGAGGTTTGACTACTACTCCAAGAGCCTGGACAAAGGAGGTACCTCCTGGATGAGAGCAGAAGTGCTCCCTGCTCCTTTCTGCCATTTCCAGTGTTTCCTCACTCCCCTCTCCTCTAGCAGGGCTCTTTGCAGGCACAAGGACCTGGAGAAGTTTCCTGGAAAGGCTGTGCAGAGCAGACACACATTTTAATGTCCAGCATTCACTGCTTGGCTCAGTGCCTTTGGAAGAGCTCCACAAGCTCACTTGGTTGAGCTAAAGACCCATCACCACAGTGTGGGATGGACCCCAGAACCTTTAGGGTGGGGATGTTCTAGAAGAAGGATATGGGAAAGGGCATTGCATTGAGAACTGCTCCACAGCTGCAGGAGAAACATCTCAGCAGCCTTTCCTTAAGAGTCTCAAACATCAGCCCTGTGTCATCAGTTCTTCCACTTCTTCCATGTATGCAGTGCTCCATTAATTATCACTGTTCATATTCTCATGGTCCCCAGAGGCCTCCATCAGCAGCAGCTCTTGTGGTCCAGAAACAAAAAGTTGCAACACAGACCTTCATGTGAAGGGCTTCCTTTTCAGAAAGACACAATTCAGCAGAGAAACAAACCATCCAAAGTGTGATGGCTTTTCTTGTGTAGGAAAAAAATATCACAAGGAGGCAGAATTGAATATGGAGCAAAGGAAGAAGAGGAACAGGAGTGATGAAGAGAAAGCATAGGAAGAAGAGAAAAAGAGAGATGCTGAGAGCAAAAGAATGAAGGCAGTGGAGGAAGGGGAAGGCTCTGGGAAGCGATAAACAGGAGAGGCATTTGAGAGTGGGCAAACAGGCACTGAGCAGGAACAGTCAGCAGTGGGCATCACACCATGTCCATCCATTCTCCCACATGGGCAAGGTCACCATGGAAGGGGGCAGTAAGGGCTGACAGATATGACGTGGACATTCAACTGTCCCCCAGGAGCTCCAGCTGCCTCCAAGGACAGCCCCCCTGGGCTGGCTCACCTGCCACATCTGCAGGGCCACCATGGAGCTTTCCGCCCTCGCTTTACCACCCCTGCTTTCCAGCTCTTCCTTCCTTTTTCTTTTCCTTTCCTTTTTACAGAACAGCCCTTGTTACTCGTGGCTCTCCCAAAGAGATTTGTCTAGCAGATTTTACTCCTTTTGACAAATCCCAGGAATTTCTTCCCCCTGAGGAAGGACTCAAACCCACGGCCCACCTCCTGTCTGATCCTTCTCCGGTTGCTTTTCAAAGACGACTGAGCTGTGACTCAGAAGACAAAAAAGGAGCCTTTTCTCCCAGTGTAGTCAGCGGACAGAGCTGTGCACCTACAGAAGATGATTCAGACCAACTTGGATGTGTAAAACTTTTCAATTTTTGGAACATTTTCTGAAATCGTCTGAAATCGTAAAGGTCCCGATGGCTGCCTAAATAATCTGTGACTTACACTAAAGCAGAGGAGGGAGAAATATGGACTGGGGCACTTAGTAGGGAGAGAATATGATGAAAATGTCATGGCTCCTCCTTACATTACATGCAATTACATCAAAGCTGGTCTTCTATGAGCTTTTTGGGTCCTTTCCAACTCAGGATATTCTGCGATTCTGTGATTCTATGTATGTGAAATTGTAACTTTTCTGTCTTTTCAAGAGATTTGAATGTATAGAATAACCAAAAAAAGGTAAAAATTAAGAAGGCAGAAACTGTTTATGTGCTCTCATGCTATCACTCATGCAGGGAGAAAGTACCCAGAGTGAAATACTTTATGGGGTGAATAAAGAAGAGCATAATCACTTCATTGCAAGCCAGAATAACTGAGAGAATCCCAATAAAGTGAAATCGTTCCAGTTTGCAGCCCAAACACTACGAGATCGAGGTTAGGAAGACCTTGTGAAAGGCTTAGAGAGCCAGGAGTTGTATCACAGTGCTTAGAAAGCTTCACACAGCCTCATCCCTCTTTGTCCCACTCCAGAGGAATGGTGTAACACCACTCTTGTTCCACCACTTTGGAACAGCACCAATGATTTCTTTTGTTGCCTGTTTTTGTTATTTAATTCCTGGAATCTGACATCACCTGGCACTGGTTGATGAAGAAGTGTGAGCTCCTGGGAAAGGCAGGGATGCAGACGGATGGGTTTTCCATCTGCTGCTCTGCTCACGGTGACGTGGTGCTAGCGCAGCACACCCAGACCCGGCTTGCACTCCACACGAGGATTTTCCTTCCGCCCAAGAAAATGAAAGCCTGTAGTGACCCCAGCTGATCGTAGCTGCGTGGCAAAATGTGATTTATCTGCTTTACTTTTACCCATTACCACCCCACCTGAAGTACTCTAAATGAGGAGTGTATACACTATGTATCATAGAGAGTATGGACATGTTATAAACTCTGTTTAAATCCAAAGAAAGGACTGCTAACAATACCACCTGAAAGGTTTCTGAGAGCAGTGGATTATGTGTATAATGTAATTACACATGTAAATGTCATCCATTGCTCCTGACCTGTTTTGAGTCAATGGATTGCGTACATCAATAGTCGGAATTAAGAGGAGCTTCACCTTCACGACTGATTTCTCTGCCTGCTGTGAATCATCAACCCCAAATCTTTCTTTGACCAGAAGCAGACAGCAGGGCTGTCCAGCAGACAGCTTAGGTGTGCGTAAGCAAGTTTAGCACAATGAGGCAAGTCTGAATCCAAAGCCTGAAGCCTGTTCAAACATTCCTGCTCTCATTCCTGTTGGAAAACCTTATTTCACGGGTATTAGTCCAGCATCTTTGTGTTCATTCCACAGGCTGAAATGAAATAATCTATAACTGCTTCTCCATGAGCTTAAATCCCTAAAGGAAATACCAAGGACTGGCTAACTTTTGAAACTGATGATAGAGGAGAAAATTGCCTTTCAGGATCATCAGGAGAAGCCATTAGAGACCTGAGGTAATTTACTCCCAGGCACCAGGACACGTGTGCAGGTCTCCAGGTTCCTTGTCTTCATGAGCACTGTCTACGTGAAGAAATGCTCTCAGGACAGAACAATCCTTCAGGGCAAAGTTTTGGCAACAGGATTAATTTTCCTAATCAGTTCTGCCTTGCATGCCTGGCAGAAATATGACAAAAAACTCATGTTGTCACCTGAGGAGACCCAATCTCGATGTTGGCTGCTGGCCAGCCTGCAGAGGTAGACAAAGATCTGTGTGGAAGGCAAGTACCATGGACAAAGTCATGTCAGGACCTGAGACACTTGGATATATAGATTAGATTAGATTAGATTAGATTAGATTAGATTAGATTAGCTCAATTGGTCAGAGCATGGTGCTGATAACACCAAGGTTTTGAGGTAGATCTGTGCAGCCATTCACTGAAGAGTTGGACTTGATAATCCTTGTGGGTCCCTTCCAACTCAGAATATTTGTGATAATAAAGTTAGTGGGGAGTGTGCCATATATATATATATATATATTATATATTGTATGTTTTGGAAGAGAGCTGGAGGGAGAAACTGGCTTCTAGGAAAACTCAATCTGGAAGGGACCACGGGAAGTCCCTGGTCCAACCAGCAGCTCAAAGCAGGTCACCCCTGGAGTCAGCCAGAGCTTTGCCCATGACGCAGACATGAGCAGGTGGCATTTGGAAGGTGACTGGCACTGAAGTAGTCACTGCTTCTCCTAACCCAGCTTGAGGCCTATTCAGCTCACCTGATGCAATTCTAAAACAAAAGACTGATATTTTCCACACAACTTGTAAAGCTTCATGACAGTTTGGTGTAATTGCAAATCCCAAAGTATGTAATAACTAGTTGGATTAATGGAAGAAGGGCCATTCATTGATTAGCAACAATAAATAAACATAAGTCAGCATGGTCACCCTTATGCTATTGCCCTGGGCTGGGGACACAAGAAAAACCCTGATAATAAGAATTCCTGCCATAGATAGAGAACCAGCAAATTTAAGTGTCTGCAGCCTCAGCTACTCTGGCCTCCTAAAAGCTTTTTCCAAGGCAACGACATGAGCACTGACACCACCACCACACTGGTGCTGTGCACAGCTTTTCTTCTGCAAGGACATTTCTCTGCTTCTGTCCAAAAAGCCCCTCCTTGGATGAGAGCAGCCCCAAGACTATATTCCAAGAAAATTCCACTTATGCCGCCACATTATTGCAGAACCCACATTAGCTCACACAAAACTTCCACAAATCCATAATTTTAAGGGCTTAGCATCTTCACAAAAGTATTGTTCCTCTGGTAGGCTATAAAACTGTGCAATAACCTGCCAAGGGAAATTTCAGAAAATTTCTCATCTGAGTCATCTCCATCAAGGGCATGAAATAGAGAAAACCTTTGAAACAAATTACTGGTTCCTGAGTTGGGAAAATGACCAACACCTCACCACACATACACACACACACACATACCAGTGAAGTAAGATCTTTCACATCACTTGCTTTTGTTTCTCAGTTGTTGTCCACAGTACTGACTCATTCTTGTTGCATGGCTGAGAAAAAGACCTGTCAGACTGTAGTGGTTTAACATAGCTTGGTTTTTAGTTAAAGAGTTAGTTATGGAAGTGATTCTCTGTGAGGACTGCTAACAGCTTCCTCTGGATCCAACAGAACCAATCATCCGTCTAGTTCTGAATACTGACACATGGTTAAATCACTTAAGAAAGCTGGACATGTCTCTCTGAAGGCACAGGTGATAATAGATAAACCCTGGGACGCTCTCTCTTGCTTCCAGCGTTTGAGCAGGTAACTGGGCGCTGGCCGGGCTGGCCCCACGTGGCCTGTGCAGCCTGGTGGGGCCGGGCCAGGCTCTGCTGTGGTGCTGGCCCCTTCCCAGAGAGCCTGCCGGGCACTGTCCTGGTGGAGAGACTGCGGCCCCTTCCGGGCAGGGCCAGGCCCCTTCCCACAGAGCCCGCTGGCCCTTTTTCTTCCGGCAGTGCCACTGGGCCACGCCACCTGGGACCATCCCAACGCCAGGAGCAGCCATGTGGCTGGGATCAGTGCTGGGAGAGGCCCCACAGCCGGTGATGGAGGCAGCCATGAGGCTGGGAGTGGCCGAGTGGCCTGGACTCGTTGGCCGAAACTGGCATGGCCGGGGCAGCGCTGTGCAGCGGTGGCTATCTCGGTGTGGCTCGCAGTGAACTTTGTTTGCTCAGCAGACAGAAAGAAAAAGGTAGTGGCAGCAGCTTTTCTTTTTTGCGGCACCCCACATGAAGAGAAGGCCTGGGGTGGCGCCGACATCAGCGCGACTCGCACCGTGTCGGCGCAGACCATGTGCCCAACAGAGAGACGCTGTGAGCAATTTCCCTGAAAAACAGCTTGGATGAGATCAGCCTTTCAGCAGAACTCCCGAAAAACTGTTTCAATTGATAGGACTTGAGAACAAATGAACCTATGAACACCAATTCTCTCATGAGTCAGGAGACAGAAAAGGGTGAAGACACATAAAGAAAAGTACATGGGACACTGTCCTGTGGTGACTGTTGTCAGTAAATAATTCTAGTGGGTGCACTGGGATTTGGCCAGCACTAGACCCACTACACACATGGCACATTAACAACAGCTCTTCCAATCTGCAGGGAATTCCAACATTTTCAGCATGGGTGTATTGCAATTCAAAGAAAAATGTTGTTGCAATTCAAAGAAAAATAGGCTTTCAAGAGTCCTCATAGAGTAAAAATTCTCTAAAAAGAGCTTTCATGAATGCAAACATCAGGAATAATGAAATAAGGGTGGCTGCGATGGATTTTAGCAGCTGCGGATGGATTTCATGGTTTTCTTTCTTTGGTCATGTACCAGTGAAGCAGATCTACAATCTCTCATAACAATGCTTGTTACAAAAAAAATTACTCAATTTAAATTTCTATTCACACTCATGTGCTCACTCACAAATCACAGAATCCCAGATTGGTTTGAGTTGGAATTACCTTAAAGCTCTTCTACTTCCACCCTCTGCCATGGACAGGAATACCAGGTTGCTCCAAGCCTTTTTCAACCCAGCCTTGAACTCTTCCAGGAATGGGGCAGCCACAGCTTTTTAATTAATTAATTAACTAATTAAATTATCTATATCTGAGGAGATAATAAATATGTGCATAGCAGTATATGAAAACATATGAATCATCTGTCCAAGGGCCATATACTCAAAAACTGTAGGAACTAGAACCAAATATTTATACGAAGTGCCTGTCTTTAGAGGGGGAAGGCAACAAAGCACAGAAAATTCTTTAATCCTTTAATCTCTTTGGTGCTTGAGCACCTCCTTCTTAGCCAGGCTTAATTTCCATACAATGGAAATCAAACTGTTGGGCACCAAGCAGCAGCACAGGCCTGTTTACTTTGAGAAGGAACTCTGCAAATCCATGGACCAATATCTTGCGCTTTCCTCAGGTTTCAGTGTTTACCAGGTGGCTCACACACCGGGTATGTAAACATGGATTAATCCATTAGACGAGAATGCATACAGATAAATGAGTCTATGTCACTAATTTCCCCTTAAATTTGGCATGTAAATGTCACCATGGTCACAGCAAAAATGTCCAGGGATCTGCCCAGGCCTGCAGAATATCAACAGCACATATAATCAGATCAGAGTTAAACCCTGCCTTCTAGAATAAACACTTTAAAAAAAGTTTTTCATGTGTAAGCAAAGTTTCTTAGGCTTCTTCACTTCTCTAAACATTCATGACAGCTCTAAATACTCTCACCTGGCAATTTCTGATTCAGTAGCACCACTTACAAGAGAACATTCATCCAAATACCATCTTGATTTTTTGACAGGGTTAATAGCCGGGTGAGAAGCTGAAGACACAATAGAAGAAGCTGAAGCAGTAGCTGGAGCTGAAGCTCCCCCAGTACAATGAGAAAGCAGAAATTCAAGTATCACAATGTGCTTTTAGGTCTAAAGAGAGAAGGAAATCTCTGCCTTGAGACATTTTCTCTGTTCAAAACTGAAAGCAAGTTCTTACAAAAATAGGAAGTCTGGTCTGGGGATGTGGAAGTTCATGTCAGCCTGGTCTGCACTGAGATCCAGACTTAGGAGGGAGCACACAGAGCTGGGAGCAGGGACAGGGACACATGACCCAGGCATGCAGGGGTGCCATCAGGAAAGCCACAGCTCAATTGACTGGGTCAAGGGCAGCAAGAAGAGTTTCTAAACCTACACAGGCAGTATAGCTGGATAAGGAAAATGTGTCTGAGTGGAGCAGAGGATTTAGTGACTGATGATGCAGGTGGGAATGAGGGACTCTGTCTATTTTGCATCACTGTTCACCAGGAAGGTCTCCAGACTCCAGAGCTTACAGATGGGGCTCAAGGAGGAGGGGATCCACCACTGCTGGAAGGGAATTGACTCAGGGTCTCTCATGAAACCTTCTCCCTTCAAGTCCATGAGATCTGATGGGTGGCATCCAGTGGTGACCAGTGTGCAGGCTGGAGTCCTTGCAAGACCTGTCCATCACCTCTGAAAGGTCATGGAGACCAGGGAAGGACCCAGGGGATGAAAAAGGTAAATGTTGTTCCTGGAGTTTGTTCCCTGCAAAAAGATAAAGGAGGGTGGGGAAAGTAAATCATATCATGGAGTCCCAGAATGGTTTGGGTTGGAAGGGACCTTAAAAAACTCATGCAGTTCTTTCCACCCCATGCCATGGGCAGGGACACCTTCCACTATCCCAGGCAGCTCGAAGCCCTGTCCAACCTGGCCTTGGACACTTCCAGAGATCCAGGGGTAGCCACAGCTTCTCTGAGTACCCTGTGCCAGGGCCTGCCCACCCTCACAGGGAACAATTCCTTCCACATATTGAACCCAAATTTCCCCTCAGTCAGTTAGAACCCATTCAAAGATTCAAACAGACCTGAAACTTCTCCCACTATGTCACAATTTTCTTAAGCAATGACAGCACTGTAAAAAAGTTGCAATGAGAAGAATGAATTTTACTTTAATTTCGTTGCCTTCAGCAATTGCGTGTTATGTTGCAATTCATTTCACTCTGTAATGCTTCCTGTTACAGTAGCTGGTGTAAATCAACCCAATTTTGTTTATAACGTGCATAAAAACATTCTTCATACATAATAATTCCACAAGCAGCATTGAAAACAGGTGGATTTCATTTAATCCCTTGACCAGTCACTGACAACAACTAAACCAGCCATAAAAAAGAGTAAATAAAAAATACTTTGGCCGTCCATGGTTTAAGGAATCTGTTTTCTTTTACATCCTGCCTGGGGCAAGGGGGAAAATATTTAATTCAAGTGATTTTTCCTTTAAGGCTTTAGCAAGGACAATAGGAATTATGCAATGCAGCCTATGAATGTTCAGCCTCCTTAAAACAAACTGTGCAGAGTTTTGAAAAGAAACATAGAGGGTAAAAAGAGTGTTGTCTCAAGAAGGAAGTTTCTATAATTCCTACTGCCTGGTACAGAGAAGGAAGTCACGTCCATAAAGCAGATCCTAGCACTCTTCTCACCTCAACTCCAAACAATCTGTGAGTTCATCGGGGCCTGGCTGGAATTGTCTTTGCAGGGGTTTCTTGCTATTGCTGCTCAAACACAGAACATTTTAGTGTAGCTTTAGTTTTGTTGGAATCTATTCACTCTGCCTAAGAGACAAGCAGAGCAACAGAAGTGCATTTGAGGCCCAGACCTCAGATGGGTTTGAGGCCCAGACCTCAGATGGGTTCGAGGCTCCCCAGGCTGGGCAGGATTATCAGATCAGGAATTGATTAGGATCGAGCATTATAGTGGCCATGTGGACATGAGGGCTGACCCTCACTGCTCATTCCAGGCAGGAGGAAGGTACAATGTGCTCCCAGGGCCAGTTCCATCCATGGAGGCTCTCCAGATTCAGCTGCTGCCAGCCCTGAGTGATCTGGTCTGACCCAGAGCTGACCTGCTTTGAGAAGGGCTGGACAGAGACCTCCTGAGGTCACCTCCAGGCCAAGTGACCCTGTGACCACCCCATGGCACGGACAGGATGTCCCATGGCATCCATCACTCAGCCCTCACAGTGTGTCACCAATCTTTGACACAACTGACTTCCTGCACTTGTGCAAAGCCATTTCCCTGCAGGATATATGATCCAGGAGCAGGATCCTCAGGCTGACCACACCAGCAGCTTTCTCACGCTTACACAACCAGAGACTTACGAGGAATTACGCACTGTCCATCCTTTCAGCTTTCACAAATGAAACACCGGTTTTCGTGGATTTACAGCCCTTCCCCATGACCAAACGTGGTCACTGGTTGGACGTGTTAACCTGTGCTGCAATACCCAGTGCTCGTCACACAGTTATTAGTGGTCTGTTAATTGCACATCCATTTTCTGTGCAATTGAGGGAAAAAAAAAGCTGTATAAAGGTCAGATCCTGCTTTTCAGCTCCGATCCAAACAGTGACCCACATTTCTGTTGTTCTAACTAGTTTTGTACATGAACAGGATCTGGGAAACCCTTAAAGCCCATGGAGAAAAGAAAATGCTGAAACTGCAATCCAAAAAATTCCTCCAGTCTATAAGAATAGTAGGAGCAGCCTCATGTTGACCATTTCCAAAGGTCCCATGGCAGGGACATTACCTGGTCTCAACACATCCAATGATAACTTCCAGGTTGCTCTGCTCCTTTAGCCCTCATGATTTGCTGATAGACATTGGTTTTGCAATAGCTAAATCCATGGAGAGAAAAGTAAATATTCTGGTTCAATGCTTGAGGAATCCTCATTTTCTGCACACCATGCTAAACTCTGGCACCTGTATGTAGATCCCTGACAGCAGCATGAGAGGGAAGGAATTGCAGTCACTAGGTTCCTGCAGCAATGCCCATGTGGAAAGTTCATATGATCCACCTCAGCAGCCAACAGCACAGGCATTTTTGACAAACAGAAGCAAAACCTGGAGAAATCTGCCCCAAAGAGTGGCATGGGTGTCTGAGACACCAGGTTGGCTCCAGCGGGTGTGGAAAAGTGTTTGCACTTGCTGAGATGCCTCACCTGCTGCAGAGACATTTTGTGAAGGGCTGCCCCACTACACCCACAAGTATCGTGGGGCCCAGAAACTCTTGCATCCTTTTTCTTTGCTAGGAAAAGCTCCCTTGAGTGAGGTTGTAGGCTCAGGACAGATAGACCAGAAGAACTTGATGAAACTTGGTTCCAGCTCCACCACGGCTCACGAGCTCTCATATCAAGCCCACATGGGGTTGTTATCAAGCTCAAATTACTCAGGAGAACAAGCTATTCACTGAACTGGTTTGTATCACACCCCTCACTCTCCCTTTCCACTCAGATCCTTTCTACAAAGTGCTAGAAGTGTTTCCTTTCTGATAAACTCGCTGTTCTGAACCTGGCAATTGCATTTATTTGGCTTTTCTGCAACTTTGATAAGACGGAAGGATTTCATAAACTCCAAATCTCTCCCTTCATATGACTTAGTAAGGTCAGTGGATAAGGTTGTTCCTAGAGGAATTAAAGGCTCTCCTTCCCTATATCTGCATTTCAATCAAGTTATTCATATTAAGTGTTGAAGTTGCACAGAGAGTTCTACACACCAGTAAAAGTGCAATAAAACTATTTCCTCTGGCTCTGTCCTGAACCAGAGCAGTCAGTGTAGGGAAATGCAAGTGATTTGGATCTTTTGAGCAGTTTTTGTACCTGTTTGCTGGTGCTTGAAAAATACATTAATGTTTGACCAAGGCTGTGTCACTTAAATTTCTCAAATACTTTATATAGAAAGAATCAGAAAAAGGCTAGGTTTATTATGAAAATCTTCTCCACTTCTTAATGCACGTTAGGGCCAGTTTTTAAATATCCCCACTGTAAATCTGGATATAAAGGAGCCAACCAGCCCTCTGAAAGGAAATTGCTAGATGAGCAAGAGGGTTTGAAGTCCCCCAGCCCTCTCACTGTGTTATATACCATTTGCCATTGCACAGAGTTAACATATTCTCTTCACCCAGCAGGTTATGGGAAGCAACAGCAAATATCTGCCCATTTCCTGTGTCTGGGACCGTGGGACAGGCAAAGGAAAGCTTCCCAAAATCACCCAGCTGATGCAAATTTGAGTGGGATTTTAAAAGAAGAGCGGAAGCTCCATTCGTCATCCCTACTCTCTTCAAACAGGAGTTAAAGGTAGTATTTTTATTATTCGGGGAAATATAAACAGTTCCTGGACAGACTGGCTGCATGAGAGCAGTGACAAGGAAAAAGGGAACCCCCTGAGTTTCCTGAAGAGGGTTTTTTTAGCCAAGGGGCTGATGCAAGATGCCTGAACCTTGCACATATTGCCAGTGCACCACCACTGCTCCGCCAAGCACTGCTCTGTGCCTGCACACCCACAGGGGCACTTCCTGGGCTGCCTGGGTGTTCCAAGCCTCCCTGACTCCCAGTAAGGAGAGAAAACAGCTGGTTTCATTCACCCTTTAACATGTTGTATGGGGAGAGGGGTCAGGAGCATGGATGCTGTCAGGCTTAGCTGGGCAGGGAGCACCATGGTGAGACAGAGGAACCAGCACTGACACCAACACCAACCAGGCTGGAGAGAGGAGACAGGGCTGAGCTCACTGGGGCTGCAGCTTCTCCCAAGGGACAGCTCCAGTCTCCCTGGGGCAGGGACAGGACTCAGGGAATGGCTACAGCTGTATCAAGGAGGTTTAGGTTGGATCTCAGGAAAAGGTTCTTCCCCCAGAGGGTGCTGGGCACTGCCCAGGCTCCCCAGGGAATGAATGGGCACGGCCCCAAGGCTGCCAGAGCTCCAGGAGGGTTTGGACAACACTCCAGGGATGCACAGGGTGGGATTGATGGGGTGTCTGTGCAGGGCCAGGAGCTGGATCCATGATCCTGGTGGGTCCCTTCTCTCTCAGGACATTCTGTTATTCCACCACTGTGAATCTGACTTACTTACATATGGCCAATGTCACAGCATCCATGTCTAACAAACAGAGGCCTCCAGAAGGACATCCTAGGTGGATCCTGGCAGAAAAAGCCACAGACTCACATGGGACATTGGGAGACTCACCTGGAGAGCTGTTTTTGACACAAATTCTCAGATCAACCGCCTACAGGACCCTTAAAGTAGAAATGATCACATATTTCCTGGAAAAGTGAACACGCAGACATGTTACAAAGGTTATTTGGTGGAAATCTCCTTTACCTTGTGTTTGAGAGAGCACCAAGGCAAAGCATGCCCCAAAGACAAGCCTGCTGGACACCTCTGGCATGGCTGAGCTTGTCTCCCAGGCAGTGGCCCTATGGCCCAGCTGGCCACAGCAGGAGCTGCTGTGCTGAGACCCTGGATGCACCCTGGAATTTTTCCATGCTTCAGGGAATCATTCCCCAAAGGCTGATGCAGCTGAAGTGGTGCTTTTTGTGCATCAATCAACATGAAGCCTTTGGCACTGGCTCAGTGGAAGAGATGTGCTGATTCCCTTCCTCCTCTCCCACTGGGAACGGGAATCTCCAAACTGCTCATCCCCTTGTATGGGTAGCACAGGAACAGTCCTTGCTGGGAACATGAAGTTCCACCCTTTTCTCCCTAATTTGCAAACACTTTTCACAGGAGAAAAATTCTTGCACACAACTGTCACCAGAAAATCTCATGTAAGATACTGATGTCACAATCCTCGAGTGTAACCCCAAACTCCTGGAAGTTTGCTGTAAATACATGGATACACCTTGAGTGACATGTCAAGGAGAAGGGGAAAACCATTGTCTTCAAGTGGAGGATAATTGCTGGGAACTGCTGCAGTTCATGCAAATCTTTTCCAGTAAGAAGTTCCCTTTATAAGAAAGGTCTTTAAAAACTTTTACTGCGGCTGAACTCTGAAACAGAAGTTATGCTGTGGTGTGGTGTTTGGGCTGCTGCTCTCCTGGTAACATTCAGATTAAAAACTAGATTGAGAACTTTTCAAAAGCAAGATGTGATCTGAGGGCTGGAGCCCCTCTGCTCTGGAGCCAGGCTGGAGAACTGGGGGTGTCCAGGCTGGAGAAGAGAAGATTCCAGGGAGACCTTAGTGACAGGACAAGGGGGAATGGCTTCCAACTGCCAGAGGGCTGGGTTGGGTGGGCTATTGGGAGGGAATGATTCCATGTGAGGGTGGGCAGGCCCTGGCACAGGGTGCCCAGAGAAGCTGTGGCTGCCCCTGGATGCCTGGAAGTGTCCAAGGCCAGGCTGGACAGGGCTTGGAGCAACCTGGGACAGTGGACGGTGTCCTTGCCCATGGCACAGGGTGGCATTGGATGAGTTTTTAGATCCTTTCCTACTCAAACTAGTCTGGATTCTATGACGTGTTGAATCATTGTGGGTTTTTAGAGTTTGTTGGCTGTGATCTCTGACAAGTAGGATTTTAACCTACAGGGACACACTCAAATACACACACACATCAAGAAGTGACAACTCATTAAACACATTAGTGAAGAGTTTGGCTCAAAAATTAACAGCCAAATATGGATTTCAACCATCAACAGCTCCTGTTTGTGACACTAGAGTGGCTGGGGAAGTAAGTTAGTGAACAAATGAACGATCTTTGGGTTCCCTCTTCAGTTTGAAACGGATTGAAATAGGGAGCTTGAAGGCAAAGTTAGAGAATATGAACCAGTCAAACCAAAAGAGCATTTACATCTTTATGAAGCACAGTATGCAAAGAAATTTAACTCTGGGATGGGATCATTGCACTGCCAGTCCTCCATGACAAATGCAGCGCAAGGTTTTCCTCCCCGCCTCCCTCAACCAGACATTCACCTTCCTTTCAGGACTGGAAGCATGGGAGGAGGAAAGTCACCTTTTCATGACTTTTACTTTCCAAACCCACCAGCAATCTGGGTTGTCTGCTTTTATCACTATACATCTGAAACAGCCTCAACTCCTCAAGCAGGTGCTCTTACAGGTCAAATCTATTTCTACTCATTTTTACCCTCTTAGGGAAGAGAAAAAACTTTTTCTTTTTTGGTGCTTCTATAACCAGCAGTTACCAATAAATTTATCTTTCATTGCAATTATTTGTAGAGCTAAGATTTTTATGTATATAGGTCTAGTTGACTATTAGCAATTATTTTAAAATAATCTTTTCAATTCAGTCCTTCAATGTAAAGGTCAAACATGAAAGCATGGACACATATGGAAAAACCCCAATATTTATAGTAAAAATATTTGGAGACCCAGACTGCTCTGAGTGGAATTCATGGTCAATAATTTTTCTCAATGATACAGAGCAGCTGAAGTCCTGAACTCCCTTTCACAGTATTGGTTTGGGGGTAGAATGGTCAGGTGCAGGGACCACACTCAGCCTTGAGATTTACCCTGCAACTCCCATCCTCCAGCTGTATACACCAGCATCTCCCACTGTGCTTGGAAGAGATACCATAAATATCAGGAGGATAACTCAATTTCTCAGTGACCAGAGTAACGGAACTCTGCAGACCTGCCTAATTATGTGATTTGATTCACATAGTCCATGAGCTGTGTGTGCCGAGGGAAAAACTACAGTGCTTCTGAGACAGCCAGTGGTTAATCCAGGCAGGATTGTCTGGCTGTCCCAACAGCACCTCCTCAGCCCTCCATTGTTCAGCCTGTCCTGGATGTACAGTGACTCAAAGTGGCTTCTGGGATGCTGAAAAAGCAAATGGAGAAAGATCAAAAGATCCCACCCCTGAGTGGTCTTTCCTGGCTCAGCCTGGAAAAGCCTCAAATCTGCAAGGTCATCTGCATGGGGAAAGCATGGAAAAGTGAGACATGAAACACCTACATGGACACTGACTGGCCACACACCTTCCAAATCCACAGAAAGCTCCCTGCACTGTCCCACACCTTCATTGTCCAAATCCATACAAAACTCCCTGCACCAAAATTCTGATCAGGCTGTCTGATCTCTGGTCTTGGAAAGCCATAGATAGGAACAAGACCACACAATTATTTTCAGGCACCACCACGAGCTCTCTTCTGGCAGCTGGACACCCTGACTGGCCCAGTTCTGGCTCTCTCCTGAAAGGTGCTCTAACCTGTCCAGTTCTGGCTATCTTCTGAGAGGTGCTCTAACCTGTCCAGTTCTGGCTATCTTCTGAGAACTGGACACCCAGCTGGTCAGACTGGAAGGCAGGATGGTTCCCAGACTCCCAGTCATCGCCTGGACAGCTTTCCCAAAACCTGCTCTGGTCATTGGGATTCCCAGTGACTCTCTCTCCCAAGGGCAAGTAACCAGGTGGGTTTACACCAAAACACTGGCTGCTTTAGCCATGAGTCTCTCAGAAATTACATATTTTCCTGGATTCTTTTGGGTGTGGGGAGCTCAACATCATGTCTACCTTCTCCATTATGAATTTCTTTGGTTGGGATCATCCTGGATGCCTTCCTTCTTTCTTTAACTACTGTATTCAAAAATTTTCTAGGTTTTCTTCCAAATCTGAAAGTGAACACGCCACGTCTGGAGATCTAGATAAAAGGGTTTGTTTCCACAACTGCCTTGTGCTGAATGAAAACCAAAATCAGAGAAGAGCAGCTGCATGCCCTGCGATAGGAAATCTGTATTGAACAGCTCTGCAGAATCCAAAAAGCATCTGGGAACAGCCCAACTTGTATTTCTGATGGATAAGGAAGAAGAGAAAACAGGATGTGGTTTCTTTTCAAATCCTCTCAGAAGATACAAACTTTTTAAAACATAACCCAGAACTCTGACACTAAGGAAAACATGCAAAAGCTCCAGGAAATCTGAAGAAAACCCCAAAGAAACAAACTGACAAAAGATTAACTTTTTTTCTTAATGAAACAATTAATTAGAAAGTTGTAACATTCCTGCCATATCTGACTATGCCTGACTCACAGACACTGAAATTTATGGAGCATTAAGATCTGCCTGCCCTCAGAAAAGTAAAAGAGAGAGATTTGCTTCAATGTTCATCATCTGTTTGAATAAAAAACACGTATATGGAATAACCCTAAGTGCCAGCAGGTGCTAAAATGCTCCTTAATATGACCTCAAATCTGTAATGGGAAAGCAGCAAACCAGTGTGAACTATAACCTCCTTTATTTACCTGTCACCTTTCCTTCTGTAACTCAGGGCAGCATTAAGCTTCTCACCTGTATTTATTTAACAAGCTGGATGGATTCAAATCTGACCAAGAATTCATGTAACCCAGACCAAAAAATATTTGTACTGATAGATGATTTCATGTTCTATACCAACAAGCATAACTTCAATCCAGTACAGCTAAAACCCTGGCAAAAGCCAACATCAAAGCCCAATTTTGTAGCATGTTCAGTGCTGTATCTCTACTTTCCTCTTCCTGGGACTTTACAGAGCTCTGGAAATGAGTAATTATAAAATTATGTACAAATTATTTAAAGTCTCATTCAACTTCAAAGTGATAATAAAAAACCAGCAGGGAGGAAAATTACAGGTCAACTCCTAGAATTTTTTTATCACACGTAACAGTTTTAGGATTGTCTTGTTGCAAAATAGAAGTTTGGGGTTTTTTTCTTAATGAAACCATATTTTTCTACCATAGTGCTGACATCATCTGTTTCCTGAGAGTGATTTTGCCAATTAAACTGAGGGGTAAAATGGTGGGGGACAGAGGAGAAAGAAAGATGCTGAAACAGACACAAGGAAGATGAGACATTTCCAATTATTTCATATAATTAGAAGAAGATTTAAAAAAAAAATCTGCATTTTCTCCTTAAATATTTCCAGCTAGCCTAATAATAACTTCTGACAAATAAATCAACTTCCTCTCCTAGAAAAACTGAGGTCATGCACCATTTGCTATTTTATATTTCCCTGACATCCCCAACTTTACATAGAAGAGTTCAGACAAAAGAAACACAAAAGTTCATGAAATATACAGCGCACAGAAGGAGGAAACGATTTTTCAATGCTCATCAAATTAAGTACCTCAATCACATACACAGAGTTGGTAATTTGGGAGCTGGAAATGCACTTTAGTGTTTCAAACTGTTATACTTTAAGTTTCTGTTTTACTTGGGAGATTCTAACCCCACCCCCTCCCCCCAGCTGAAGGCAGAAGTTATGGAGGCTGCTTTATTTGTGGTTTTGGGTTAATTTTAAAGCGAGTGCTTAAATGTAATTATGGCCCAAAACAAGCCGGTGCAAGAGGAGCTGATTTGGGTAGATCCAGAAATAGATTTTACTTTTATTTTCTGTAGCTACCAGGACAGAGGAATCCAACCCACTCAACCTGACTTTAAAAAGCACACAAAGGAAAAGAAAAAAACAAAAACTTCAAACTGTTGAGGCTGCCTGAATGTGATCTAGAGCTGGGCTATGGAAAAAAAGCTGTTTTTCTATTACAGGTGCAGAAGCTTTGGGGTCTGAGAACAAAGGAAAGCCTGTCCAAACCCTATAAAAATACAATCACTATAGAAACCCAACCTGTACCAACCTTTTAAATGAGATTTACTGATTTGGTGGTAATTCAATGGCTTTGCTTCCCAGCTACCAGAGGAACACATGGTTTGCAAAGTCACATGAGACAGTACCTGCATCCCTGTCAGATTGAAAAAGGACCTTCCCTCAGTCCCACAGCCCCGCCAAAAGTACCTGAAACTTCCTATTTTTCCCCATAGAAACTCATTCCATTTCTATTTCTAGCCTGTGATTGCAGACTCCACCTACAACCCACATCCAGGGAGCTACCAGAGGTGTGATCCACATGCTGGGAATGCAGAGCCATGGAATGGGACTGAGCTGGTGGCATGAGCTGCATGTGGGGCTTCCCTACAGCATCCCACAGGTACATCATCCCAGAGTGGTGGAGGGACGCTCTCCACTGGCCACAGCTGGCATGATGAAGGGTCAGAGCAGCAGGAAATCATTAATTAGCTGTTAATTCTAAGTTATGTGTCTGCACTTGAAACCATTAAAGACAAAGCACCTTGGGCTAGCTGTGTGCCTCGAGCCTTGCTTCCTGCTGAGAAAGTTAATTAAAAATCAGCTTAAGTGGTAGGGAGAAGAGAGAGTTCATTTAACCCACCACAGAGTCACCCTGAGCCCACAGAAGAGGAAGGGCTCAGGAGTCAGATGTGGAGCCTGACTCTGGAGTTCCAGCCCGCATGTGAAATGAGACAAGTCTCTGTGTGTCCCTGTTTCCTAAACACATGGGCAATGCATTCCCAGCATCTCCCTAGATATTCAACATGTGCTTTTCCTACTGTCCCTTTCCCCTTTCTTCCTGCAGTTTCAAACAGATCCATCCCAAGCCAGCTGCTCCCTTGCAGGTCTCCTGGCCAGAGAGGCAAAAAGCACAGGGCTTACACCAGTCTGGAATTAAAAGCATGGAGCTCCTTGCCTGGAGGAGCCCCACAGACAGGGAGAGGGATTTCTGCAGGGAGAAAGAGGAGAGGTTCAAGCCCTGGTCAAAACAGATGTTTTTGTTCCAGGGAGCCAAGTTTAGTTATTCCAGGCTGCCTTAAATCAATGAAAGAGCTCTGTAACCACTGCCTGAGAGAGGCTTTGCAGAGACCTCAGAGCAGCTCCCTGGCAGCAGAAGTGGCACCTGGGGATACCAAACGTGCGGAGGAAATGCACTCAGCAAATTCTGTGGGTGTGAGTCAGCTCCCCAAACCTTATCAGTGCCAAAGTTCAGCAGTTTGGTCAGCCAGGCTCCATCCCTGCACTGTAGATGAGGGATGGATGTGCTCCCAGGTGAGTCACCCCACACTGACAGATGTTCATGATGTGTGGTACCAGCCCCGTTTAGACAAGACTCTCAGATGGCTAAATATAAACTAAATTCATTCTCTCCAACCGTGATCTCACCCCAAACCTGTGAAGTCTTGCCCCTCTCAAGGCTGCAGTAGATGTGCTGATGTACAGATGTTGGCATTCCAGCATCACTGAATAGCTTGTTCAAAATCCAGGGTTAATTCCATTTGTGCCACGTGCTGGTTACCAGTGGTTGATTAATCATCCTCAAGATTTCTGAGGCAAATACCAAATTCCCCTTTTCTACACCAGTATTTATAAGCTGTGGTTGATTTCCAGCAATATTGGCCATCTTAATGACTCCAAGTTAAGATCCCTAGGAAGCATAAAATCTACTCAATTCTGCAATTATCACATCTGTTAAAATCACCTAAATATACAAGCTGAGCCACACAGGACCTACCATCGCCTTCCTCTGATCAAAAAGCTCCTGGAGAAGCAGATCCTTTTCAAGACCAAAGCTGGTCGAATAATTCCCTCTCAATTCCTGGTCCAATCAACAGTGATAAGGGTTCAGCATTCTCCTAATTGTCTCAGTAATTAAAGTATCCTCTTTTGAATCCAACCCTAAATGGTTAATTTCAGTGAACTGCTCTAAAGCCCAGCACAGGGCTCCGAGGGTCCACAACTGAGCATCCCCTTCAAAATGAAAAAGAAGAGGAGCAACTTGGGGTGGGAGGATGTTTTATTATTTCCTAGTCTGTATTTGAAAATAATGTATTTTCCAAAGGGCTCAAGGTTTGCATGAGGGAGAAGGGCTGAGTTTCTAATCTCATGGACACTTAGATGTGCAAGTGGATGAGGAGCTCCAGCTCAGCCAGGCACTCCTCTGGCACCCACTGCTTGAGGGGATGTGAGGGATCACTTCACTTCATTATAAAATTGAGTTTCTTCAGTGCAATGGATTTAACAGAGCACCAAGAAGGCACCAGAACTTGTTTTTTGTTTTAGCCACTGCCTGCTTTAGAGGAGGCCTCCCAAGAGATGAAAGAAAGTCTCCAGTGAGAAGTGACAGAGTTCTTTCTTTCAGTTCTTTTGGGACCCATCGCCAAGTTTCATGATTGTGGTAGGAAATGCAGCTGAGGAGAGTGGGGCCTGTTGAGCACGCTGAGCCTGTCCTGCACGCTGACACAAAAGGAGGGTGGTTTTCCCCTGTTAAAGGCTGATTCCCAGCAACAAGGGGATGAACTGCAGTGCCACATGCAGAAAACCAGGATTAAAGCACTTCTTTCATGACTTACACCTATCCCTTCCCTCCTGAGATGTCCAGCAGGATTTTTTGGATGTGAGGACACCTGTGTCACTGGGAAGCACCAGCTGAGAGCTGAGCCCAGGCCACGACACCAAGAAAGGCAGAGCCGTGTACAGGATCCAGGATGGATCGTGCTGGGCATGCCAGGGACAGCGCCAGCAGCTCCTGCCCCTGCCTGGGTGCAGCTGGGGCAAACACACAGTTCCACGTGGAGAGCAAACCCACTGGGGCAAACACACAGTTCCACGTGGAGAGCAAACTCACTGCACTTGGTTTTGTCTGTATTTAGCACATCAGCCCCCAAAGCACTGCTGACTCAGGTGCTCAGCCTGCGCCAGCTCGAATCTTCCCGGTGGCCAAGGCTGCGATTTCACATCTGAGCACGTACAAAGCTCTGGCTGGTAACTGGGAGATTGTGTCACTGAACAGACAGTAAAGTCATGTTCTAATTTTGCTCTGAATAATTAACTAAATGGGTCAATTGTATAAAATTAATTGCTACTGCTTGAATCATTACAATCCATGTCGGGATCATCAGTTCAGCTAAGAGCTGTATTGTATTTCAGGTTTTCACTGCTTCCCTCTCCAGGGAAAGAAAGGAAATTAAAGTATCATACAAAGAGCCAAAAAAGAGAAATTATCCACGGCCAGAAAAACTCAATTCCAGCACTGTTTGGGAGGGAAGTCAGCTGAGGAAAGTCAGCTTGTCTTGGGTCCACTTTGACAATAAGAATAAGCAGTCACAGGAAGGTGCTGCTCTTCCAAACTTCAGGGTTAGTCCAACTTTCCCAGCTCTGTTCTTTGCTCAAATTACAGCCCTACTGAAACCAAAGCACACTTGTGTCAATGCTTCCATCTGTACCTCTTCAGAGTAATTTATTTCTTTCTCCCTTTCCCTTTATTTTTCCACAGACTCAAGTTCCAAGACACACACTTTTGTTTCTGGCTTTCCTCAACTCCCTTTCATTTTTAGTATTTTTCTCCTTAAAAGAATGCATTCAGACTTAAAAATGGGCTTTCTAGGATGAGTTTTAGAGAGCCCAGCCTCTCTGCTGAGGGCTGGACGCTGCCAGCTTTAGAGGATGTTTCTCCTACTCATTTTGCCCACAGATGCTTACATGTGACTCTATGACAAAAGCACCCTCAGCCAGAGGAATCCAGGGGAGAATCCCTATTTTATCACCTCCATCGTCAACACAACCAACCCAACACATTATGGGTGAGCTGTAGGGTGGAACTGGCCAGCACCAGATGCTTCCTTCATCAGCCCAGAGCTGCTGCAGTCACAGGGCTGCTGCACAGGCAGCAGCAGCACACGTACAACATTCCTGTTCTGCCTTCCCCAAACCATCCCTTCTCTACCTTCCCCAAACCATCCCTTCTCTGCCTTCCCCAAACCAAAGGGATGACAACTTTCTCCTAGATACACTTCCCCTTAAGAGAACAGTTTTATGCAAAGCTGAGAGTGCTCAGAACTACAAATCTCACCTGAGCATCCAGGTATTTGCTAATTCCCTCAATGCAGATGGGGCCCCCAGGCTGGGGGCTCTGAAGTTCACTGCATCTTCTGTTCTCACAAAGATCCTTAGGACTTGCCTAGGGTGAGGGAGTCACAGAACCATAAAATCATTAAGGCTGGAAAAGCCCTCCAGGTCATCAGATCCAAGCTGTGCCTGATCCCCACTGTGTCCCCAGCCCAGAGCACTGAGTGCCACATCCAGGCCTTCCCAGGACACCTCCAGGGATGGGGACTCCAAACTTCCCCGGGCAGCCCCTTCCATGAAAAATTTCCTCCCAGTGTCCAACCTGACTGTCACCTGGCACAGTTTGAGGCCCTTTCCGCTCACCCTATCCCCTTTTCCCTGTGAGATCCCGACCACCATTTGGCTGCACTCTCCTGTCAGGGAGTTGTGGAGCACGAGTTCTCCATGAACTCCATACCGATGAATTCTCATTATTTGGTTCAAGTGTTTAAAAAACTCATTGAGCACTTTAAAATAAAAATAAATAAATAAATAAATAAAAATAAAAAATCATTTAGAAGCCAGGGGGTTCATGCTATTGCAGCCATAATCATAGGGAAATGTCCTATTGTAGATCCTGTGGTTGCTAATAAAAGGGTTTTTGATGAGGGGCAAGAACAGATGAAATAAAATACTCAGGATGGGTGGAATCTGCCAAATGTTTATGCATGGAGGAGAGCAAGAGCTGTCCTGGTAGGAAGTGAGGAAAAGGTGCCCAAGGAAAGGGAATGGTGCTTATTCCCTCAGATTCCCTCAGTGACGCTCAGCTGAAAGGAGTCCTGACGTGCTCCCTCCCACAACCCCAAGCCATGATCAATTTGACCCAAATAATTTGACAGATGCTGGTCCAACCTATTCATAAAAACCTCAGAGATACCACACCCTCAGACCCATGCTTTGCTTCCATCAGAGACAGGCACTGGAGTTTCCTATTGGAAATTAAACCCACAGCTTCTCACTGTGGCCAGGAAGGAACAGCTCACTCCCTTAATCCCTCCCAGAGACCATTCCCTTAATTCCTCCCAGAGACCTTTCCCAGCTAAAGGATGTGCTTCTTTCCTCCAGGATCTAAAGCCTGCCTCCCATAAAACACAACTTAAAACTAAGGCTACCGAGTAAAGTCTATAATATATAGTGTAGAGAAACAGGACTGTAGTTACAGGACTCAGGATCTCCCATATCCATTGAAAATATTCTTGGTTCAAAGAACTTTAAAAGCTATGTGTAAACTCATCTGTTTTTCCATTTTTCTTTGGTGATCAAAGTTCTCCAGACATTGCTCATTCTTGCCAACTTCCTCTCCACTTTAACAGAGCCAGAGCTTGTTAGAATCCCCCAGCCACCACATCCTGAGCACCCCAAACACAAAGGACCTTATCCATCAGCCAACCCCCAGGAATCTGCCCAGGAACGCCTTTGGGAGCAACGCAGGAAACCAGCCAGCAGTGCCAGAGACGAGGTTTTACAGTGCCACAACTGGACTTCATAATCCTTCGTTCTCTCCAGCCATTTCCCAGAAACCCGTGAATCTTTGGGTCTCAATCTATTTCCAGCCCTAGGATCAAACTCAAACTGGGCCAGAAGCTTCATGGCTGAGCCTAAATGGCAGTCTGGGGCCATGGGCAGGAGTGGCGAAGCCCCAGCTGAGGCCACCCCTCATTCCCTGTGAACACATTTATTAATTCTTAAATTCACCTTTTAAAAGTCTTTCCATCCATCTCAGTAACGGGGGTTTATTAATTTAAATACCCAGGAAGGAACATTATTATCACAGCATCCTATAATATCTTTTTTTTCCTGAAAGTATCAGCTCCACCCACAAACATACTTTTAATTTAATTTTATTTGGTCTGTCTATTAAAATTCATCAATGTTGATATGCCTAAATCATAAAATAGCAAAGAACTGCACTTCAGCTGAGACAAAACTCCAAGAAGACAAAATGTTTCTATTTAAGAAATGTTTAAAAAAAGAGCATCAGGAAGAGCAAAATTAATAATATGTTTTGCTGCAGGATTATTTACTGTGCCTTAGTGTCACAGGTATTTTACCAGATGACTTGCCTTCAAAGCCTGAACTCACCCTGCACTTCTAATGGACTCATAAAAGCTCAAGGCAGCAGGTTCATAATCAATAAAAGTCAAACTGCCTTTGAAGCACTGCAGGAGTGTGTCTCCCTTACCCCTCACCTGCTCATGTCCCAGGCTGGCAGCTGCCATCCTGAGCATCCTGCTGCAACAGGTACTCCAAAAACTCCTCTTGATAAATGGGATGAATGGAGAGCTGCAGCTCTGGCAGGAACCTCAATAAATCCCATGTGTGCAGCCCAGTGCCTTTCTCTGGAGGAAACATCCAAAGCCATGCTCAGGGTCGTTCTCAACTACAGAGGCACAAAGGGACATCCATGGAAGCATCACGGCTGGTGGGATGTCCTGAGTGAGAAGGAGGCCCTGGTGGGCCCCAGTGGGATGTTTCTGAGCACCCCACAACTGGGTCAGGCTGCTGAGAGCCTTTCCAGGGAAGCTTTGACGCCTCCAGGTGAGGAGAGCACGTGCCCACCAGTGCCAGACCGCTTTCCCTATGAATTCCTATTCCCTTGTTACACTGGCTGCTGCTTCCTTTTCCTGGGGAGCTCATCCAAACTCCCTCTTTCCCAAGGCCCTCTGCACCCCTGAGACTCCTCCTGCTCCTGGATGGATGAGGCTCCAGCCACAGCAAAGGTCCAGGAGCAAAGTGACCGAGAGAAGATGAATGTGCTGAGCTGCACTGGAACAGACACTGGCAGCCCTTACCCAGGGTAAGGTGCCCAGACAAAGGAGGAATATTTTCCAAATTTTTCCTCTGTGTGTCATCTTTCTCCTCTGGTCAGCCAGGGCATT
Organism: Taeniopygia guttata; assembly: GCF_048771995.1. Lineage (NCBI taxonomy): Eukaryota > Metazoa > Chordata > Aves > Passeriformes > Estrildidae > Taeniopygia > Taeniopygia guttata. The sequence goes on along the minus strand of NC_133033.1, from coordinate 24,563,893 downwards.
TTCCTGCTATTCTCCCCCATCAGAATATTCTGTGATCTGATCTGATCCATTGAGTTGATGCCTCTGGGCACATGCCTGACTCTGGCTACATCTTCCCCTGCCTTTACACCTATTTTTTATTTTTTGCCTTTCTTGGGCTCTTCTGCTCTTTACCCAGGAAATCTCTCCAAAATATCCAGAAACTTGCTAAGAATTACAGGTCCAAAGGTTTGGCCTTACCATAAGGCACAACCACAAAAGGAAGGCACCATAAGTCTGTCTCCCATCTAAATTGAGATTTCGGCTTGTACAGCTGACAACAGGTTTTTAGCATCTCTTCTTTTGTGCATCCTGCAAGAGAACAGGACTGTGCAGATTGAATTTGCAGTAGAGTCAGTGCCTGTGCAGTACTTGCCCAACAGTATTTGCCCTTGAATCCACCAAATAACCACATTTGTCTTCTTTAAAGAGCCATTTCAAGAAAAAAAAAAAGAAAAGTATCAGCAGGAAAATAAATTCTCTTTTGAACAAGAAGTGAAAATAAACCCAAAAAATATTCTTTCACTTATTCTTTCACTATTTCAGCAGCTATTTTTAAAAAATCAAATTCAAAAACCACTTTGAAGCTCAAGTTTTGTTTAGCTTCATGAAAGAGCTGAGGGAACAATTCCATCTTTAAACCTGCAAGGCAGCACTGGGCAGAACACTCATCTTTAAATATTTACAGTCTTACTTAGCTAAGCACTTGAATTACTTTAAAAATGGATTAAAACTGTGCTTCATAAGGAGAATCAGACAAGTCTACCTGGAATATTAAATGATTCTTTAGAGTTAAGTAAATATTTATTTTTTTTTTTAATTCAGTGTCAGATTCAGCTACATTCAAGACAAACATTTTGGAGCCGTGATGACCCTTGAAATCAGAAAATTAACAGAATGCTGAAAAATTCAGGTAGCTGGTTGTGTGGAAGCCAAGAAAAAAAACTGGTGTAAAATTAAGTCTTTGTAAGACAGTATGATCCAGCATTTGGACTAGGTAGGCTTCAGAAAGGAAAGGGAAAATCTGACCTCCAATTAAATCACCGTGTTAATTAGCTAATGTCAGTCATAAATCTAAACCAGCACTGTGTGCTAAGGGCAGGCAAAGAAGAGTAAGCTCAGGGACCCTGGATTGCCCCCAGAGGAACAGCTGCTGAAGGAGAACAAAGCTGGAGCACAGGGGTTTTTGTGCCTGGAACGCACACGGGGTTTGAATGCTCTCCATGGACATTCCTGTGTGTGTCCAGGTGTTTGTCCAGTCCCGTGGCTGGGGGAGCTGCCCCAAAAGGGCAGCACACCCACAGTGGTGGCATCTTCATGCTGAGATGCTCCACTGGCTTGTCGGGAGGTCACTCTGCCTCTTCACTGGGAGCAGGGATAGGAATCTTTGTCTGTTCTCTTCCCTGTGTCAAGGGGAGTAAATGCACCTTCCAGTTGCTGGCAATTGCATATTGTTAAAAAGTAGTGTTTTTTTCTATTCCTACATGAACTTTCCACACACTCTAGCCTGGAGGATTCCTCAGGAGCCACACTGGCTCCTCCCTGTCCATGAACACATTGCCCCTTGGAGAAAAACTTCCCCAGCCTCTCCTGGCTGTTCCCAGAGAAGGACAGTGCACATTCCCTGGGAGCAGAGGTGGATCTCACCTGCAAAGTCACTGCCCCCCTCCCCTAGGTGTGACCCCAGGGTTCTTCAACTTTTGAGGCTTTTCTGAGGGTGTTTTTGAGAACACATTTACAAGAGCTGAGCACCACTGAAAAAAGTTTGCCCCAGTTTCTGTTCTCCAGAAGCCAAATGCTGCCACTTAGCTCACAAGGACACGGACAAAGATTCAGGCAAAAGATGAAGAAACATGGGGCTCTCCAGCCTGAGCAGATATTGTGTGGAAAAGGTGAGTTTCCTGAGCAATGGAAATGTCTTCATGTCTAACTTCTGAGAAGGGTTTCTGAGGGAGATTTCCAGAGCATCTCGGCCTTCTGGAGAAACCAGGGGAGTTTGGGGTACATGACAAGATTTGTGATACAAAACTTCCCCGAAGTCCCAAAAGCCAGCATTGCTTTCCTGGCCTTACAACTGCTCTGAAAACTCCCAAAATCACTTGCTCTCCTCTCCTCAACCCCCAGGTTGTCACATAGAATGACACCAGACCCACATCACACCAGTTCTATCCCAGGGACACATGCAAAGATTGGATGGATGGATGGATGGATGGATGGATGGATGGATGGATGGATGGATGGATGGATGGATGGATGGATGGGAATAACTCTTGCATTTTCTCTAGACCATGACAACATTACACCACTTAGGAGATCTTAGGAGGGCAAAAGGGGAGATAAAACTCAAAAAAAATTGTTTTCCACACAAAACTCCTTTGATTTTGTTGTCCTGTTGTGAAAATACTAGGGTTAAATAAAGGTTAAACACAGAGAAACTCAACATCTTCCACAGCCAGAGCTGTTTCAGAAGAGCTTAATTCTGAGTTTTTTTCCCTGAAAATCCTCCATCTGAAGCAGAGCTGATCTGCCACAGGTTTATTCTGCTTTGTCAGCCCCTTCTCCCAGAGGGAACAGCACAGGATATTGCTCTGATTAAACCAATTCCACTTGATATGAGACTCTGGAGGTTTTAGCTGAAGGGATAGCCATCAATTTTATTTGCTGACTTCTGGATGAAAGTTATTCCACAGATTTATTTAACTTAAGTCTGCTCTACAGATTTGTTTAATGTAAGTTTGGTTTTAACCAGAGCTTTACCTGAATTTCTTTATGTTCCCCATCAGCACTTCCATTGTGGTGTTGCCCAATTCCTCCATGACTTACACCAGTCATGATGATCAGAGGAAGAACATACATTATATAAAAGGGGCTTTTAATTAGCACAATTAAAATTCTGAAAGTCATACTGCAGAGTTATTCTTCATCCTGTTAGAATTATGGCACATCTCATCCCATGCTGGCTCTCCTCTGGTGGAATCGCTGGCTAATCACCCATTTCTTCCAGAGAAAAACACATTGTTTTGCTCTCTCCAATTCAGAACAACAAAGAGACCCAATAAATTATGTGGTTTGATGTGCTCTGTGTTTCAATACCTTATTATTTTTACCTCAGTGATGCATCCTGAGCAGTGTGTGATGGGCCAGATCAGCCAAAGAGACAGAGCTCTTCAGGCAGCAAAAGATGCTCCAGTCTGTGAAATCAGCTGCCTTTCTTTGCAAAACCTACCTCAGTGAGAAGGAGGACCATTAAAATACATGGTCATGATAATGAGAGAAATAAAATGTAATTGCTGTTACCAACTCATCATACAGAAAATAAAACACGTGAATGTGGAGAATGAATAAAGTGAAGTTAACCTTTTCAGTCCTACATGCAAGTTATCTGAAACCTCTTTTTCCTTTGCAAAGATTCTCCTCAGAGAAAAATTGCACTAAAATTGCAATTTCATATTAAAAAAAAAAAAACAAACACAAAAATAAAGCAATGTAAAAAATGAAGCAAGGCAGCTTTGCAGAAGAGTGTGAGGCCAATCACACTTGTAACTAAGTTTCCCACATTTACCTTTGTGTTTCTTGTGGCTTCCTGGTTTTGTTAGACCTCCTGGACCAGACAGGGCCAGGGGATGCAGCCCTTTGGATGTGCAGCACAAGGACAATGCCAAGCTTTAGAGGATATAAATAGAACTCTGAGCTGGGCTTTGGTGTTTCTGAAGCTCATGTGAAATACCAGGAGGAGGGGAAAAACACCTGTCACCTCATTTCGGTCATAAGAGGCTCTTTTCTGGAAAGGGATGGCAGAGGAGTGGAACGGGTTTGTGTATCAGTATCAGTTCCTTCACTGCCACATATGAAAGATGTTCTATGCATTGCCCTATTTTGGCCCATTTCTAGTGCTTCTCTGAGCCTACACAGTTCTTCCTGGTCAACCTGAACCAACCAGGAAATCCTGTTCAGAAATACCCATCTCCTGTCAGGGTTCAGCATTTCCCATGTTCAGTGGATAAACATCATCCCACCCAGGTGCTCCAGCAACAAGAGACCTGGGAAAATGCAAATAAGGCCATCAGGAAAGATATTTTGGTTTCAGATCATGTTCTGGGTGAAGTTTGCCCTTTAGATCTATCCCATTTCTTCCTCTTTTATGTGCAGAAATTTGCTAACAATTAACATGCAATCATTTGTACGGCAGATACGATTCACACCTAGAGGAAATGCTTTTAGCAATGAAAATGAGACAGAGGCAGAAGAGAAGGTATCCATAACAGGGAAAAAAATACCAAAACAAACAAAACTTCTCTGTGGTTATTTTCAGGGTTGAGATGGTTTAATGCCAGCCCAAGTAGGCACAGGGTGTGGGCAATTCAGCGCAAGAGACAAAGACTCCTCTGTGACTGCTGTGCCCCCCTGACACCACTGGTACCCCCCTGTGCCCAGCACACCACCACCCCCCAGGAGGGCACCTTCCCTGGGATCCCTGTGGCCGCAGCTCTCTTTGGGAAGGTGGGAATGGACAGGACAGACGGACGTGCTGGGGTGCCCTGGGCTGGTGCCCACGGGTGTCTCCGCATGGGGCAGTGGCTGTTCCCTCAAACCACAGGCTGGACTCTGAGGGGACAGCTGGGAAAATGTTCTGTCATCTGCAGCTCTGCCCCAGGCAGGAATAGCCCACATTACAGAATACCAAGTGGGTAAGGAAAAACCACATTTTCTCATTCTTAGAAGGGAAACTGTATTTTCCAAACAGCCCGTTCCTCCTGGCACTCAAGGCTCAGACTGAATAATTCCTGGGATGGTTTACCTCATCCCACCCAGATGGTTTAGACCTCAGGTTGCCTGCAGGACACAGCAGGGTCAAGGCAAGCAGACAAACCAGCAGCTGCCATGCATTAACCAGTCTAGAGACCTGGAAAAGCTGGCAATGAGATGAGAAGTTTTCTACTTTATTTTTTGTTAACTTCTCTGTAGGGCCATTCACACTCTGCCAAGTAGCACAAACTGATCAGAGGGGACAGAAACTTCAAGCCAGTTTCCTAGAACTCAGGTGAAGGTGGATCCTTTTTATATAGTGGATACAGAAGAGAAGTGATGTAGACAACTTTTTAGGGGAAAAAAAAATGCCTCTGACTGCACCAGCCCCATAAGGCTTTGGAGAGAAACTGGAAAGGTGTATTTTTGCAGACACTACCCAATTCTGGCTGTTGTGTTCCACCTGCCCCCTCTTCTTCTTTCTTGTCCACACTTCAGAAACCACCTCATCTCCTGCCTTTCTCTCACTGAGAACACATCAGATCTTGAACTGTCTCATATCTTCCCCCGGCAGCCTGAACACACATCCATGAAACCAGGAAAACCAGCCCTGGAACAGGCCAAGAAGCTTCAGAAATCCCTGTTTCTAGATGATTCTAGAATCTGTAGCAAAAGAGGGGACCAGCTGCTATGGTCTGTGTTTGTTTCTCCTTTTGCCTATGGAACAGATTTCCAGGACCAGCTCCAGGTAGGTGCTGGAAGTCCACCTGGGCAGGAAATGTGGATGAAAGAAGATCCACGTGTCTCACAAGCCTGTGTAGAAGGTAATTGTGCCTCAGACTCCAGCTGACTCCTCCTTGCATCAATGTTCATGTTCCCAAATAAACAGGAAAGCATACACAAATGTTTTCTGTTTGGAGCTTTCTCTGCTTTCCCTCTTTGCTCCAAAGTGTCTCTGCAGAATCTGGGATCCATTCCCTTGGAAGGCAGGGAGCCTTTGGCTTAGAGCCTCCCAAGACTCTGACTATCAAACACCAGAATGACAATCATGAATCACTCTGGATGAGGCAAAACAATCTCTTGCATAAATGAAGAAAGTCCAGAGCGAGAGCTAGCGTGACTAGAGCAGCTTGCCACACTCTAGAACGAAAACCTTTGAAAAAGCAGCAGAATGATTCTATTTCCTGTTGATTTACTCTCTCCAGCCACAAGAAATTCAAAGCAGCTCTAGGGAATGGCAGTGGCTGGATCATGTCACCAACAGAGGCATTTCATACATGCACTCAGTCACATACAGCCGTGGCAACACCAATTTATTGTGTCACCATTTCACACCTTTCTCCTTCCTCCTCACAGATAATTGAATTACTGCACTTCTTTTTAATCCTAAGCAGGGTGCATTGCTTGCACACCTATCACTCAGCAAACCCTGCAGAAGATGCCCTGTCCAGGGCAGCATTGCTGCAGGGAGTGTGTCTGAGGAGGGAAAGTCTCTTTCCAAAGCTCACCGAGTGCCAGGGCACAGCCAGCACCCCCACACCAGGTGCCAAAACCAGACCATGAGCTCAGGGTGAGGGGTGTTCCTCTCAGTGCAGGACTCGTGAGGAGCAGGGCTGGGGAGAGCCTGTGCTGCTCCCTGGGTGCTGCCTGTGCAGTGCCTGGGAGCCTCTCCCTGCCTCTGCTGAGTTCCCAGCCACACGCTCAGCCTCTAATTTGGGAAAGGAAAAACCCAGTCTGGCCCAGCACCACCCTGGAAATCCAGCCCACCTATCTGTAAACACCACCAAAGCTGCTGTTTACAGCTTCCCCCGGAGCAGGTCAGAGGGTTCTCCCCAGCCCTGCACTGCATGGGGTGGGCACCCACAGGGGTGCCAAAACACTCACCGAGCTCTGTACACTGCATTTCTGCACCTCACAAAACCTTCCTGAAGCTGTGGGTTTCGTCCTGCTCCCATCAGGAGACCACAGGAGAAACCATCCAAATCTCCTGGGATGCCTTCTACAGCCCAGCCACCCTACTGAACCCCTCACAACAAAGCCAAATGAAGCCCTGGTGATGGAGTGGCTGAAAACAGCTATATGAAGAGAGAATTTTCTAGCATCACTTCAAGAGAAAAAACACCTGCCCTTGGTATTTCAGTGCTGCACAGCCACAGCTGGAATCACACAGATTGCAGGCCAGAGGCATGGCCTTACCAGCTAGCTGAAAAAATAAAAAGTTTGATATTAAAAACTTAAACTTTAAAATTGAGAAATTAATAACAATTAATTTTAAGGGGTGAAAATGGCACCAGTATTTCACTAAAAACATTCAAAATCTCAATTTGGAAAATGTAACTTGCCCATTGGAGATACTTCTCCTTTAAGCTTTAATCACTGTGCAAAATATTCATCACTGTCATTTTCACTTTTCATCTTTCACATTTTCATTTTTTTCTTTTTCACTTCACTTATCTTTCTGCATCAAGTTAAGGCATAAAGTTAAGACACAGTGTTCCCCTCCAGCCAGGAAGCCCAGAAAGGGCTTCCACCTTCAAACCTTTGGTCCAATCCATTGAGTGAAGTTCTGGTTTTTATTTTCCACACACTAAATGAGAACCAGCCTTGGGCCAGAGAACAGGAATGGGGATAAGACCCCCGCTCACTTCCTGCAACATCTCAGCTTTGTTGGGATCATGTGGAGCTCAGCCTCACATTCCTGAGCTCCTATGGGGACAGAAATGACAAAGTCTGTCTGTGCTGAAGTTTTCCAGATGTTCCCCAATTCCTGCAGAGCTTTTCCCCTCTATCCCCACACTGGTCCTTGTGACCAGCCCTACAAGGGTCATTTCCCACTTCACCTTGCTCAGAGTCCCTTTTCAGTGAATGCTGGAGGCTTTTTTCAGTCTCTGGCATCAATCAGATCCAGAGGAGAAGGACTCCAAGGCACAGCTCACCATTTCTGACCATGGTTCACTCTTTTCTGGGCTCCTCAGTGCCTCTGGCAGAAAATCACCGTAATTAAGTGTTAAAAGTTTCATGAGGAAACTTTTCCTCACATTCAAGGCTTCACCAGTCTTTTTGACAATGCACAAAAGTCACAAAATAAAAAGCTGTGGAATTTCCAGCATTTCTTTTCCCTTTAAAGCTTAAAAAAGAGCTTTTAAGGAAAAAAAAAAAAAAAAAAAAAAAAAAAAAAAAACACCAAAAACCCACACCACCAAATTCAGTCCCCAGACATGGAAAACGCTGCTGAAGGAAAAATTTTTACAACTTTCCCCTCCCCTGAGCAGCTGGTCTTAATGGCATTTTTGAAGGAGCACAGAAGATCAAAGAGATATTAATTGAGATTCAATAAATATGGGGTGCTGGAACATAGGAAGCCCAGCCTTAGTTTGCTGCTGTTTATCACACTTTAGGCCACTGAAGAGAACACCTCCTACAGCCTCTGACATCTCTGCTATCCTTCAGCCAAAATCTTCCTATGAATTTGAAGGTCCAACAAAAATTCATAAATCTGCACATGTAAATAACTAGGATGTGTTTAAAATTTCCCAGCAGAAAAACAATTTATTAAAAGCAGTCTTTTTACCAAAATGTGTGAATCTTGGAGGGGAAAAAAAATTGCCCAGAGAGTTCTAAGTCAGTATTTGTGGTCAAAATAGCTTCCCCACAGGGTGATTGCTCCTAGTACCAGCTGGCTTCCAGGTATTCTCCTGACAGACTACTCCAAGTTGGCTGTAGGATCTGCTCCAAAATGTTTCAACAATTAAGCATTCTGTGAAGCAAGAATTTATACTTTCTGTAGAAACTGTAAATGTAAGGACATAATTTGTCCATGTAAGGACTGTAACCAAAGCCCAACTCACCCAGCTTTTCAATAATCCTTCTCCCCCAGCACAGGCAGAGCCACAATAAAAGCAGGAATTAATCAAAATATAGAGCACAGGCTTAGGAGACAGATTTGATATTCAAACCTACAGAACACAGGAAAACTCCAAGAATGTTTAATTGCATCCTAAGGTGGAAGATGAATTTTTTCACATGCAAAAATTTGCAGGATATTGGCCACAAGGAAGCCTCCTTGCTGTATTTTTATTATCTTTTATTTATAAAGGCTCAGTCACATTCTGCATCTGAAATACAACACACAAAACTGACAAGCCTGAGAGAACAAAACTTGAGTTTTGTTCCTGAGTTCAGGTCAGAGCTCAAATTGCTAATTAGCACCATGGCCATGCCCAGGGGTTCTCCCCATACTGCAGCCTTTCTGGAGGGATAAATTAACCCAGAGGAGTGGCAGCTTCTTCAAAGTCCTTATTTTACTGTGAAATATCTTGTGTCTTTATTTGTGTACTGTTTGCAAATGGGGCTGTAATTAATAGCTAGGCAAATATTTGGGTTTGGTGAAATGCAATGAGCCACCAGCCCCATCAGTGGGTGTGGGAGAGGTGACTCAAGTGACCTATAACAGTTGGCATAAAAGACTGAGAATATGAATGAATATGAGAAATTAATTCTGAGAATGGACTAACTCATTAGAAAGGAGCATGTGATCAGCTCGGCAACACTCTCTGTAATTCCCCAAACTGAGCAAAACGTTGCTATCAAATAAAATCATGAGAATTGTGGTGTGGTTTGGGGGAGAACAGAGAGGAAAGGAAGGCTTCTGGTTGGATGTTTATGGCCAAAGATGTTCCCAAGCCAAATTATAAATCTGTCCCAAATTATAAATCTCCAGGTTTTAGATGTAAAGGGAATGCAGAAGAGGGGGAGTAGACCCAGGGAAGTTCACAGGGAGGAGAAGGGTACCTGGCTGAGCAGCAGTGGCTCCTGCAGGAAATTAGGGGAAAATACACAGAAAAATCCTATCCGGCTCTTCAGCTGATGAAATCGGGAAGCAGCTTTAGTGGAGGCTTTTATAAGAAGCCAGCTGTAACACTGAGTTACATTCAACTGTTGTTTGCTTCTTCAGATTTTGGGTTGGTTTTTTTTAAATTTTTTTTAGGTGAAACAGAAACTTTAATGAAGGTATGGAAAAGAAAGTTTTGGAAAAAAGGTACACTCAAACACCTTTTACAACTGAAAATTCAAAGTTTCTCATGAGCAAATATTTTATTCCTGCTTTATAAAGGTGGAGAACAGGGAACAGAAGCACAAGAGGCATTTTAAGATTTCCCTGAAGTCCAAAAGTGACAAAACAGAGGAATTAAGACAACTAAGTACAAACTGTAAAATTCCATTGAAATAAATTTGTCCTGTGGAAGTTCTTACATTATATTTATCCTCTAAAGAGCCACCTGAAAGCAGCATTCTGCCCTCAACTTACTGACTTAATTCCATCCACTTTAGTGCTGCATTTCTGAAGCAGCAGTTCACCCCAATGGAACTTAAAAGTTCTTCAGGGAAAACTTCTGAAAGCAACTTCTCCTATGCAAAAGGACCTGCCCAAGATTTAATCTTCCCCAAGCAATTACTTCTGTTTGATGAGGAAAAAAAACCTCATAAACTTGTTATAATTGGTGTCAGCTTAAACCACACACGAACTAAGAAATTAAGGAATATCTCTATTAATACTGCTTTTGTAATGCAGTGGCTGTCTCCCAAAATGAACTGCAAGCACCTAAAAATAGCCACAAAAAAAAAAACCCTTGGGGCAATATTACCTCTGAAGAATAAACAGCTCCAGAATTTTATTCAGCACACAAAATTCCTCTGCTCTAACTCCCTCCTGTTCACAGGCAAGGAGCCAATAAAAAACAGATTTGTAATTAAAATCCCTGGAATATGTGCAGTCAAGCTCTTTATTAACAATATAATTTTTAGATGTTGATTAGCACAAGAACACCACTGTTCAAGATTTATCACTGCAGCTTTTGATTCTTCTTTCTACATTTAGCTCTTCCAACCATCTCCAAACTTCTAAGCTAACAAGAGTTGTTTCATTGGTGGAGAATTAAGGTGCCTGCACAAATACTTTTTCTTAAAGGGTCTAAATTTTCTCCTGCTCCTGAAGAGTTTTTTTTTTCTTTTCCATTTCTTTTCCATGTGACAATTATACAATTGCATGTTCAGTTTATTGTTTTATTTCTCTTGGAATTCTTCTAAAAACAACAGCCTTTCTCAGTAATGGCTTTAGTTTACTTTTCATTTTCAAGATATTTCCAGCTTATTTGGATTAAATATAGCAATATATTGTTAAAAAAGATGAACCTGCTTCCAGCTGCCAACAGTAGCTGAGAATGCACACCGGGAATGTAACTCTGCACAAATGAAAAGAGAAAGTCATCAAATATAAAACTTCTCACATCGGGTAAAAATTACTTTGAAAGGAAGTTAAAGCTGATATTCCAAAATTGGAACTTTGTATGAGAGATCCTACCCCAAAAGTAAGCAACATAAAATAAATATAAACTAAATAAACTAAGTAAATGACATAATCTTCTTGATTTTGTATAAATAAAGAAATTCAAAGCTCATTTTAACACAAAATGAACACCCAATAAGGTATTAAATAAAAAGAATATATATAGTCAGCAATTACACTACTGTCTGTGTTTGAGGCAAAAAGCTCAGTGTCAAATCTCATAGACACAAAGTATTTTTCTGTATTTTCTCCTTTTACAGTGTCCTTCCAAGGCAGCTTTGGATTGTTTTGGTGTTCAGACTTCCCTTCCTAGGAACAAGACATAAAGAAGGTAAGTTCTCTGAGTTTCACATAGCACAGGGAAGAGCTGTTGGTTTATGAAAAATCATGGCCAGAAAAGCCTAATTTTAAATCAGTTTTTAAGCTGAAGGTAGGGAAAGGGTTACCATAAATTGAACAGACAATTTGTATCTTCATTACTCCACAAAAAAACTTGGCCTGAGATCAGGAACTGAATTTCATAATGAAGTTGCTTTTTAATTAGCTGAAGAGAGAAAAATGGGCTTTGCTCTGAGCACGTGGCTAATTAAATAATCTGCGAAAGAAGAAATCTGTAATTTTGATCACAAAACGCCCTCTCCCTTTGTAAAAAATGAATTTTTCTCATCCCTGAGCAGAACTAGCATGACCCCAGCACTTGGTCAGGATTAACCTCCTCTGATGAGTAAGGTCAGTGTGAGTCCATCCAAAATACTTAAGCAACCAAATGCAGCATACAAGATAAAAATGGATAATATCAGTTTCTGCTGAGCAATGAGCACAGTCCACCCCGAGTGCGTGAATGCATTCTCAGAGTGTGAATTCACACATACTCAGCCCAGTGGGATCTCACCAGGGAAAACTTGCCAGATGCTTGATTCAAGAGGAAAGATTTTCTATTAGCACTTAGTTAAATACCATTCTTTTCTCTTTCTGGGTAAAACAACGAAATGAAACGTTTCTTGCAGCAGACTGTGCTAAGAAAGGTCATAATGAATCATGTCAAGAGTCCTTCAGACAATTTTAGAACAATTATTGCTAAAGGAAGTTGATTTTTAATTTCCTCCATTAAAACCTTCCAACCTCAGTCTAACAGGAAAGCACTAATAACCACCCAGTCTTCAAGTGTGCATTTCCAACAAAATTCCATCTGTCTCACAGAAGAAGACAAGACAAAGAAGCAAAGTTGAAAGTTCCACTTGGTAAGTGCCTAAGATGCTATTGATACCCTACACAAACACCCTACAAGGATGGAAGAAACTCATTAAAAAAAAAATAAAATACAAAAACCTGATATTAAAAATGTTCCACAATTTAAGACAGCCACAACCAGATCAGCAGCAGGTGAATCAAAATTGGATTCTCTCTGCTTTCCAAAGGAAGGACAAGTGGCATGAAAGGGTTCACAGTGAACCCAAGCAGCTGTAGTGGAGCTGCTGCTGTCTGCACCCAAGGTCAGGGGCTTCAGAGGAAAATCATCTCATTGCTCTCCAGACTTCCTTCCAAAGCAATTTCCGCATGTCCTGGGGAGCACATGAATAATCTTCCTCTGGAATTTTATCAGGAGATTATCCAAACAAATGGGAAGTTATCAAAACAAGTGTGATGCTATTGTCTCCATGGTGTCCCCAGGCAAAGTAAAGATGCTCAAGGTGACCTCAGAAGCAGCTGCTTCTAGGCTGGGAGGTCTTTACAGGGGCTGTAAGGATGGAGGAAAGTCCTGGAGCAAGGACTGATGGAGTACAGAGCAGCCAGGTTCATTTTAAGTTACACTGCCAGGAAACTGAGACAGGATTAATTATATCTGGATTATGATGGGAGGAGGTCCTTGTTCAGGAGAATTGGTATCTATAGGTCATCAGACCTTTAAGACATGGCAGATTTGCTGCTTTCCTAGAGGGATCTGCCATATAGAGGTGTCTTAAATGCCTAGCAAATAAATAAATACCCACTCCAAAAAGCAGCAAACATAGGACAGTGGCTATCTTAACACCTGAAAAAAAAAATTGTGATCACAATATTAAATATTTAGAGCCAAAGGGACATTAAAATATTTGGGTCAGCAAGTCTGAAGCCAGAGCAGCATAAATGCACTTTGCAACTTTCCCTCTCTGAAGGAAAAAAAGAAAAGAAGTTATTTGATCTCATACTAAAATGGGATTAGCTACATTTTGGGGAAGAGATCACAGTATAAACCCTTCCAACTCACAGAGAGGAACATAGAATTCCTCACATGCTGTATTCATGTCTTCTCCTGCATTGCCTCTTTCAAGTCTTTCTAATTTGAGTTTCAGATTCAAATAGGTGCAATTATGGAACTATGTAATTCAATCACAGGGTAAGGGAATGGAAAAATAAAACCCTCACCAGAGCACAGTTTGGCAGGGTGTGTTCTGCTTTAAACAAAGATTAAAATTAGAAGGATTGTTCAAAATCAAGTAAATCCATGCAAATTCCTAGAATATTGGATTATTTCTCTGTATTACTCCTCAGCTGCAATAGGTTAGTCAGAACAGGAATTTTCCTTTCCGTGGGTGTTGTTCAAAGCTTCCATGCAGACACCTAGAAAATTCACCAGTTACCAAAATCTGTGTTGGGATTTTAAGAACAATTAAAACTAAATTTGTAATACTGGCTGAAAAGCTGAGAACAAATCTGACAACCAGAAAGAAGCCTCTTTTACAAGCTCCCTTCTGCAAAGTTGAGTAGAGATCAGAAGAATCTCAACACACAAAATCTGATGCAGACTGAAATTATTGGGAGAAGCAAATTTATCTTCATCTTATTGTCATAATAGCAACCAGCCCTTTGGCTGACGTTCCAGACTATTCAATCCTTATTATGTTGTAAGGAATTTGAGACACACTGTGGAAAACTATGATTAAATCCAGGTTTCACATGAGAGTAGGATCCATTCCACCAGCACAGGCATTTCCAGGCATGGTCCACTCAGTGCAGAAATGCTTCCCACGGGATTATGCACTTTGGGCAAAATGTCAGGGGGAAAATACGATCTGGAGATCCCATGCAGAGCTTGCTTCCTGCAGGAGATCCCTGGAGAGGTCCCCAGCAGGTTCTCTGCAGGCAGGAAGGGGCAGCAGGACATTGACACATCACCCACGTACTGGCACCAAGGCAAAGTGACAGGTCCACGTCGTGTCATTTGGGGATTTTCCAGCCTCAGAACAGGAAACTGGAAACTGAAAGAGTGTCATTGCTGCACCTGTATTTTCTGAGCCAGGCACAGACACCCCAGCTGCAATGAAGAATTCCCATTTTGTTTGGTTTCAGATGTATTGCCTTTGATGAAGGGTAGTCTAAGGTTAGTCTGGGCAGTTAACTATTTGTTTGGAAGCAGTCTGTCAAATTAGTGTCCATTTTTTCAAACAGGTTACACTCAAAATACCTAAAATGAATCAATACAGAACAGGCAGTTGGTGACAAAAGGGAACCCAGAAGATTCTTTTCTTTTGCTGATGTTGTTCTTGAAAGAGTGACTGAGGTCAGGTTTTGAGTGAGGAACATGGTGCTACAAAAGAGCCTGCATTATGTCTGCGACCCTCCTGGTCACAGCTGTGCTGTTCAAAATCAAAATAAATAAATAACCTAAGTTTTATGGATAAATTCAGGTTTATTAAGGTGTAGCTCACTGAGCTGTGCTTAACACCAAGACAAAAGTTGGATGTGGGATTCCTAAGGGAACTCAATCTGTCACTCAGCTTTACATTGAAAAGCCAGAAAGGTATTGGGCCACATGAGACAACCAGAAAGCAAAGACATTCCTGTGTGATTAAGAAGAAGTGTGAAACACCTCTTGATCATGAAAGTAATAAAAGTAGTTGCATTAACATTTCATGAGAGATTTCCCCTGCCTCTCCCTCAGTTACCCTTTTGCTACCACATATTTAGAAATATTTTTTTGTAATCACATCACTTGCCAGATGATTTATAAAGCAGAATGAGCAAGAGCCAAACATTTACTAGAACTGTTGCTGAGCAGTGAACAAATGCAAAGTCCTACTGCTGTGCCACAGTAGGACAAACAAGCTGGGCTGTGTGGTCCATACATAAACACTAATGATCTCATTAACTCAGTCCATTTCATTAATCACTACCAAAGTAAAGGCCACACTTCTACCCTCTTCTGTCCCTGAATACACTGCTCCTCTCAAATGAAGGAGTTCAAAGACTTCCTCTTAAAACCTATCTGTGGTCACCACCTGGCTTGCTCACACTGAACCCTTGTGAAAATGTGGAGAGGTACTTTGCATATTCCCCTTCTAATTCCAAGAATTCAAAGAAGTCCCCATTCTCTGAAAGTGAGTCATTAGTTTTGAGTCCACCATCATCATTGTTTCCAGTCAAAACATCTCAAAAAGGAAATTACAGCAGCCAAGATAAGCAAGCATTGGGGGAGACATTTTAACACCTTAGATTTTACCATGGAAATTTGCTCAGAAATTTGAATGAATCAGTAACCTGGAAAAATAACAAAATGAGTAAAACACAAACTACAATAGGTTGTGATTCATTTTTTTTCACTGTTAGGGGCTACGTGCACTTACCCCATGCTGAAGGACACACTGGAGGAGGAGAAATCCAAGGCAGCATCTGCACCAGAAAATGTCTGTGACACATCCCAGGTTCCAGGGCTCCATGACTGAAGGGGTGCTTTGACACTGGAATGATGAATCCAGTTGGAAAATAAGTGGACAAAGGAAGAGAGCTCAGCTGATGGAGTCATCTCTTCACTGCAGGGATCTCTTCCGAGGCATTGGGCAACGTGTTTTGCTCTTCAGGGTGATGTTGAATGTTAAAGCCAGTGAATAACAGGCTCTGTAGTCATTGCCAGCCTCAGCAGTCATTAAAAATGGTGAATCCTTTCCTTCCAAGCCTGGAATAAAGGTCAGGTGGGCACTGATTTATCACTGAGGGGAAACCTTTTGGCTTTATTTGACGACTATTTCTGCTTGGTAGAGGAAAGGCGTTAGAAGCCATCTGGACAATTTTAACAGAAAATTTTCACTTTAAACACATCAAAATCTTTAAAAATTGGTTAAAGTTAAAATCAAAATGTATTCCAAATCAAAAGGTTTTCCAAAGGTATCTGTGCTTTCAAGATTAATAATACGTTTTCATGTAGTAAAATATTCAGTCAAAATCAGTATTTAATGTTTTCATTTCAAAAAAAAAAAAAAAGCATTGAAGATGCTATTTTGACTCAGGAAAAGCTCTTTTTCAAGTTTGCTGAGCCACATCTCCCTTCTGCCCAGCTCTGATCTGTAAAGTCTATTCAGCACATAAACAGGACAAATAACATCAAGCATGGATGTCGTGGTTTGATACTGGCCAAACACCAGGTATCCACAAAAGTAATTCGTTCACTCTTATCCACTACAGCTGGGCAGGGGAGAGAGGAAAAAATTTACAAAGGGGTCATGAGTTAATGATTGGGACAAAAAAACTTCAAGGGCAAAACAGGCTCAAATCTAAAGATATAGAGTAAATTTATTATTAACAGATTCAGAGGAGGATAATGAAACATAAAATAAGCCTTTAAAACACCTATTTTTTCCCCCAGCCCCTCCCTCTTTCCCACTGCCTGGGCTGGAAGACAGAGCAGTGGGGTTTGGTCAGTTTATCACTCACATTTTTCTGTTTTCTCAGGGAGAGGAGCCTTTTTTCTGTTATGCCATGGGGTCCCTCCTATGGGCAAACAGTCATCCCAAAACTGTTGTGGTTTGGGTCACTCATCCAGGGGTACAGTCTTTTAAGGGAAGGCTGCTCTAGTTTAGAAGCAAGGGCTTTTCTTCGCTATCTCTGGAAGCAGAGACCCTCTCTTTCTCCATTCGGGTCTCCCACTAGAACACAGCTTTCCCTGCCATCCACCCACTCTGGCATAAGCACTCTTCCCATGGGCTGTGAGTGGATCTCTGCATCCCCTGTGGACTTAATGCATTACAAAGGGACAGTTTGTTTCACTTAAGCCTGTCACAGCACATGTTGCAGTTGGGACAGCCACAGCACAAAGAGTATCATACAATTTCAGAAGGCTTCAACCCATACAGAGTAGTATCTCACCATATCAGAAGGCTGCAGGCCTCAGCCCTTCTTGGTTTTTAGCCCAGCCTTTTATCCCCTCATGTTCACACATTGCACTGTGTGCCCTCTGCTCCCTTTGGTGGCTGCTCAGTGCCCCTGGGCACTCCATGGCTCATTGCTGTCAGTGCTGCTCACCTGCTCCTCACAGCTGAGCCCATGGGGATGAGGCTCCCACAGCCCCATCCCAATCACCACACACTGTGTGCCTACCATAGTCCTCCCCATGGCCTGCTGAGGGATCTCAGCTCTGACACTTGGAGCACCTTCTCTCCTCTTTCTTTTCCACCGACCTTGCTGTCACCATGTTGTTTTCCCTCACACATCCTCACTTCCTCCTCTTCTCTGAGTAGAACAAAAACTGCTGCTTGTACGTACCACTGCCAACAAGTTCCACTAATTCAAAGATTCCTGTGAGATCCTGCAGTGCCAGGAAGTCGATCTCCTCCAGGCTCCATGTTGGGGAAGTTGCTCCTCACGCTTCCCCTGCCGGCCGAGCAGCCCGGCCGTGTGGGCAGCGGCCGCCGTGGCGCTGGTGCTGTTTGAGGTCTCTGTAGATGCGGGGCGCCGGCAGGAGCAGCTGCCACCCCTGCCTGCCCTTCTGCCGGCAGCACGGCTGGCGGGGGCGGCCAGGCGGGCAGGGCTCGTGTGGGTCATGCTGAGATAGCGTCGGCCACCGTGCATTGCCACGCGCTGTGCTGGGGATGGCCCCCCAGGAAAAAAGCCTGTGAGCGTGCTGTTTTGATTTGCTTCTTAAACATGTCATCACAGAGGCATTACCAACCTCTCTAACTGGGCCAGCGGCATGTCCATCTCCAGAGCCATCAGATTGGCTCTCTGTTGGACATGGTGGAAGCTTCTAGCAGCTTCTCACAGAAGCTACCCCTGTGGGCCCTGCTGCTACCAAAAACCAGACTGTGCCAAATAAACAGGGTGGATCAGATCAGGGGGTTCCCAGCAGAAAACATAGGTGTTTTTTCTGATTAAAAGTTCATAACTGGCCCAATATAAAGGGGAAAGAGAGTTAAATCTCCTTATTTTTAAAAAATTAATATACATAACACGACTTGAAGAATCCATCTAGCATGCCAGACAGCTCCATAGCTTGGACAGCTGCAGTAAATTTTCTGAAGATAATTTTATCTACACTCAGGCAACCTCAGAGAGTAAAGTACTTTTTCTTCAAAAAGAAAACAAAAACAAAAGGTGGTTTCAGAGAACAAGTGTTTCTTTTATTTCAGAGACTGAAGTCATAGCAGGTCAACGAGAAGAAAAACAAAACCAGAAATATCCATTTTTCCTTGCACTGGATTCCTAAACCCCTGTGCTGAGGCCTCTCGAGTTAGGAAAGCAGAAAGTTTCTTTAGCTGTAAGTATTAAATTGTAGAATCCTTATTTTTAGAAAAGAACTCCTGGAGCATTAAAAAAAAAAAAATAGTTGTGTGACCATCCTTTATGATCATTGGTAATATCTGCTCCAATGTTTGTCTACAGGGATTCCAGGGCTGTTTCTAACTTTTCTTTGGGAAGAAGCTTTGGAAAGCAACTCTTCCCCACAGGGTTTGCAATAGTTCAGACACTTTTAATCCTGGGGAGATGCTGCTGAGCCCATGGTGCTCCTGCCCTGCATGGGCTCCATTCCCATCCCGTGCTGTGCTCCAAGGGACTCCCCACACCTGTGCGCAGCTGCGGGGCTCAGGACAGTGAGAAAACCACTCTGGTGTTTTGAGGAGCAGGGAGGAAGGAGGGAGGTCTGCTGCCTTTCCTCCCAGTCCCCTCCAGTCTGATACCAAGCCTGTTTTCCTGCTGTCTGGAGACCAGGGTAGGGGTACCAGGCTGGGTTTGATTTTGCCTAGCAATTATCTCCCATCTTTTGGTAACATGCTCTACCCTCCTCCTTCACAGTCAAGAGCTGTCCTGATACAGATGTTCTCTGAAGTGGCTCTGGAACTGCTCCCCACTTCAGCTGGGGATTTCTGTTGTTTTTCTTCAAATATTTACATTGGAGCAACCCACTGAAATATTCAAATATATACACAAAGAACCCCAAAGCAGGATGAGACAACCAGTCCTACCTCCTTCATCTCCTTGTTTTCTTGCTGCAGCAGAGAGAAGCCAAAATACATGTCTGGAAGGGGTCAACACTTAAACCACTGGAACATGGGAATGAGGTTTTTCCATTACTAGATAGAGCCTTATCTAGTAATGGAAAAGATTCTCAAGCCTTACCAGTGAGAGATTAGGGGGAAGTCAGCAAAAATGAGAAAATATCTCCTTCCAACAACTCCTGTTTCACCTATTTCAGTTTATGAAACTACACAACAAACTCTAAAGGCAGAAAAAAATATAGAAGATAACGACCACAAACTCAGTAACAGCTGTGGGATGTATTTAACTTGGAGAGGGGTTACAACGTTAAGGAAGCTTTAAGTCACCTTTGTGGTCCCCTAAGACCAGGCCAGATGTGTCTGCTCAGCCATGGAACGTAAATTACAGCAGCCTGCTGGAATTTAAGCCAGTTATCCATGACTCCAGGGGCTGCTGAAAGCGTGTGAGCAGCAAGTGCTTCTTGCAGAGTCACTCTCCACCTGTTGCCAAGGAGGGAAAAGAGGAAGAAGATGATGCCTTTTTAAAGTGTTTCGTCTATTTTCAATTGCTTGTTAAACTATGATTATTACACCTGGAAAGAGCAAGTTACATTTATTTCACCTTAAGCCTTTACTTCCCTCATCCCCCTTTCAGGTACTTGCATCATCCACACAGTTCCCTCATCACCTGCCTGTCATTGCTACTTAGAAGTTCCACTACTTGTAAAGGGCTACATCTCTGCAGAACAATTCAGTGCTGTTTGTCTTGAGATAAAAATGAACTCTGTGCCATAAAAACCAAACGTTTACACACACAATTTTCTCTCTCTCTGCAGGTCCTCCAGTAAATCATTTGCTGGCCCAGCACACCCAGTCCAAGGTGGTGCTGACACTGCTGTGCAGGCTCTTAGAAGTCATTTGACTGTAACTGTGAAAACAGCTGAAATCTCACTTGCCTCTTTGCTCTTGCTCCTGTTACAAGGGCAATAGAGGAAAGGTGTGACATTAACCCCACACACCCCTCCATGGATTTCTCCACTGGGAACACCTCATCACAGCTGTACAATGTTTTACACGGGATCCCAGAATGTTTTGGGTTGGAAGGCACCACAGAGCTGATATTGTTTCACCTCCTTCCATGGGCAGGGACAGCTTCCGCTATCCCAGGTTGCTCCAAGTCCCATCCAGCCCAGTATTGGACATTTTCAGTGATCCATGGACAGCCACAGCTTCTCTGGGCACCCTGTGCCAGGGCCTCCCCACCCTCATACTCAGCTGCTTCTTCACACGCAAAGATTCACATGCATGTCCTGGTGAGACTTCCCTGGATGGATTTATTTTATTCAGAACACCCTGGAGTTCAGCTGCACTTCATGAATCACTGCAGACAATGAGAGATGGGGATGTGATGCATTGAGCACGTTCCTCTCTCAACCGGCAGCTGATGATGGTGAACTTTTCATTTTCCCCCCGGCTTACAGGGCCTGGGATTTCTCAGAGGAGGCTAAGGGTGTTAGGTGGCGGGAGCAGGGGGTTTCAGTGGGCACCCAGCCACAATATTACACACACATCCTATATCCTCTGGTATGTCCGGACCAGATGCTGGTTTACAAGCAAATTCCTATTGCTCATGTCATAGGCTTCAGGCTCCTGACTTATAAACAACATGGGACAGATGCAGGATCACACACAGCACAGGAGTTTCAAAAGGCTGCTCCTGTTAATATCTAAATCTCAAGGTGGGCAGGGCTCCAAGTTTTCCTGAGTGAGTTGTGTCAGATGAAAGATTTGCCAGAAGAAACAACACCATCACACTGGAAGGTGCTAGTCCAAGCTAAATAAGAGTCATGACCATGGATGTCCTTCTGCCTTTCCATCTTTATATTAAATTTTTTGGGCAAAAGATTCGGTGAGCTCATCCAACCAGGCAATGTCAGATCCACAGAAAGATAAGGAAAAATATGTGAGTACATATGAAAACTAAAGCCCTGCAGACCTTTACCTTCTGTTGGATAGTGATCATCTTATGTGGAAAAAAACTTGAGGTTTAAATACTCACAGTGATTAGCCAGACAATCATTACTGACAACATGATAAGGACCAAGCAGTAATTGTCAGCATTTTCCTGGATGGTTTATGATGCAGTTGGTAAAGGAAGAAATAGTGCCAAGACTGATTCCTATGTGCATTTCTACAACCTCTTCATGAGCTGAGTTAAAAGGGCCTCAGTTAGATACTGACAGGTCCATTTACAATAATCTGCAAAAGATTCTTTGTTCAGAAATTACCTTCAGATCATCCTCTTTCCTCAAAGCCAGCCTTTAAACGTTCATTTAAATCCCGTATTTTGATATATTCTGCAGCTGCACATTTCTGAGCAGAGGAAGCTGCCACTCCCAGCATTCCCACTGTTCAGAAAATAAAACTTGTGAGAGATGTTCACAAACATTAACTCTGACATCTAAAATCTAACTGCCACGGATTTCCACAGCCAGTGTAAATAAAGTAGCTGCTTATGAGCTCTTTTACAGAAGTTTTTAGAACTGCAAGATTTCGAGGCATGATTTTGATTAGGCTGCAGTGCTGGTAAAAGAAAGATACAAACCCTTGGAGGCTTATGGAAAAAGGAAAGAGCCTTCAGCACAGACATGTTAACACATTCAGGCATGAATGGGAGCCAGCACAAGTATGATTTAAGAAATACATTAGTGTAAGTAACAGAGATAGTAAAAGCCCCAGGAAACAGAGAAATCCATCTCTTTCCCTTAAAATCTGGGATCTACCAGATTACAGAGCTGTTGTGTATGGTGTGCCAAGACAAGGCAGGAATCCTCCCCCTCAGGTAGTGACTGGCAGGTTCAACAAAGCAACACTTTGAAAAGTCAGATGAGGCAACAGAAATGCTCAAGGACAGAAGAAAAGGCCAAGGGTCTATTTATAGTCTGTTCCTACCTTTTTGAGTTTGGGAATCTGACATGCCAGTGAGCCAAAGGAAGCAATTAGCCCATTATTGTAGTGATATCTGAGGAAAGGCAAAGACTTGAAAGAGAGCTAAAGACTATAAAAATAGGAATATCCATGAAAAGGACCAGTAGAGAAAGACTCAAGAGTCTTGTGAAGGGTAAAAGCTACAAGAAGGGACAACAGATCATAAATGAAGGAAACACTTCAAGCTAAAGTTTATAACATGGAACCTCAGGATCTGTCCTTGTCCCTTAAAAAGCAGAGTTAGCACAACATCCCACTCCAGATTTTTATTAAATCACATGCATGAAAAAGAAATTTGAATCTCAAATACCCATGGCAAAGAGTTCACAAAAGACCTAAAATCTCAAAAATTCTTTACAAACTTTATTTAGGATCACACACGGATAAAACACAGTCTGGTCTGATGAGTTGCTGCACTAAAAGGGCAATTCTTGATAGGAAAAGTAATTTTCAATTAATTAAACTTCTGCAATTTTTCACTTCCTCCAAGCAAGCAGAAGCAACTCAAGAAATCACACTCTGACAGGTCTAAATGTGGAACACCAACATATACAGAGGTGACACATATATATTATATATCTATAGTTTACATTATTCTATGTATAGGACAACATAAACCAGCACATGCATCTGATACCCAAATTCTTTAGAAAAACTCAGACAGAAAAAGCCCCAAATTTTAGCTCCCAGGGAACATGTTCCATGACTCCGACTCAGAAGACAAAATTACAAGTTTACTTCTCCACTGAAAACACTGGGTTGGAAGTTCCGGGGAAGCTGTTACCATGGAGCCCAAGCAATCCCATTTTTTACTGTCACTTCCCAGAGTTCAACAACGCTATGTTGCAGTCCTTTTTTTTTTTTTTTTTTTTTTTTTTTTTTTTTTTTGTAGGATCTGGACAGTGCAGGAGCTGCCAAGAAACCTCTTTGCTGGCCATAATGACCCCTGGGCCTCCCTGGCTGGAGGGGCGGCTCGGCGCAGTTAAACTCTTCCATGACGCAAGGGACTGTGCCTGATGATCAACAGAGGGCTCCTTCCAAAGACCTCTCTGTGATTATGTGCTGATTAAATACCTGCGTGTACTGCTGCCTTATTTCCCCATTTTGCTCCAAATGCATCAGGCTTGGCCCTGCATCGCTTTGTGACGTGCAGTGTTATATCAGGACCTATGAATAACTGTCCCACTCCCCTGCGTGTCTGCCCTGGGAAGTTCTGCCCGTGTTTTTTTTTTTTGTCCATTCCCTGGTTTTATAATAATTTTCTCTCTGTTTTATAACCACAGCCCTCACACAGACCTCCCACCAGAACCTGCACACACAGAAGCAGCAGAAGCAGTCTGACATGGTGGATTCTCCGAAGAGCTGCCAAAACAATGCCCTTGATAAACTGCACAAACTCCATATTAGCACAGGCAGTTAGAGCTTCACTGCTGTCCATGGCTTTCAACTTTAAATAAACTTCAGAGGAGCAGCTGAACACTGGAGGGAAATCTGAGAAGGAGCTTAAGGAGTTCAGCAAGGCCTGCACTTCTCTGCTGTTAGAAATGGTTTGTTTGGGTTTGCTTCAAAACAGGTAAATAGGAGAGAGAACCAGTCACTGGCCGGGCTCTCAGTGACAGAGCCTGCCAGAGCTCCAGGAGCATTTGGACAACACTCTCAGGGATGCACAGGGTGGGACTCTTGGGGTGTCTGTACATGGCCAGGGGTTGAAGTCCATGATCCCTGTGGGTCCCTTCCCACTCAAGTTATTCTGTGATTCGACAACAGCACAGAGGTGACTTACCACACACAGAGAGGCTCTCCACCACATCGCCTATGTGTGCTCTGATCCTTAGAATCATCTTTCAAAGCAGGGGGAGCTGGGTGGCCTGGCTCTAGGAAACACCAGGTTCAGCTCTTTGTACCAGGAACAGTGACATGCTGGATGCAGACACCCACCTACTGCAGAGTGCAGCTAACTGTTGTCCTGACAGAGGTCTATGTGACAAATTAATATCTACAGGAGATTACCTGGACCCTGTTAGGGGAAAACTTCCAATTTGCTTTTAAAACCTTCACTGAACCATGTGTGGAGTTCTGGTTAATCCTGGGAAGGAAAACAAGCACATGAAAGCTGACTATCAAAGCTTTTGAATAATGGGGTGACTAATGGACCAATTTACCCTGTCCAGTTTTGAACCTGATGTTCTTCTCTGTTAAAATACTTTCATTTTGTTACACATGTTCACAACAGATTTCTGCAATGCGTCCTTTACACTTCGCCCGCAGCAGTGAGGTGCCACATTGTTGACATCCTAGATGACACGGTCTGCATGATACCAAATTGAGACTGTGAAGTTCAGCAATATCCAGGATTTGGGGATATTGGTGGCAAATGGGACATCCCTGGCCATGAGTGCTGGCACACAGAAAGACAATGGTATCCCCGACTGCATTCCCAGAGTGTGGGCAGCAGGAAAGAGGGGGATTCTGCCCCTCTGCCCCATTCAGGTGAGACTCCACCTGCAGAGCTGCCCCAGCCCTGGGGACCAGCACAGGAGGACATGGATCTCTCACAGCTGATCCAGAGGGACCACAACAATTGGGTCAGGGGGCTGGAGCACCTCCCCTATTAAGAACAGTTGAGAGAGTTGGGGTTGTTCAGCCTGGAGGAGAAAATGCTCTGGAGAGACCTTACTACAGCCTTTCAGTGCCAAAAGGGGGCTTAGAAGAAAGGTGGAGAGAGGTTTTTCTATGCTCTGTAGTAACAGAACAAGGAGTAACAGATCTGGGATGAAAGGAGAAATTTAGATTATATTTTAGGAGGAAATTCTTCAATACAAAGGTGGGGAGGCCCTGAGATAGAGAAGCTGTGGCTGTCCCTGGATCTCTGGACGTGTCCAAGGCTGGACAGGGCTTGGAGCACCCTGGGCTAGTGGAAGGTGTCCCTGCCCATGGCAGGGGGTGGCACTGGATGAGTTTTAAGGTCTCTTCCAACATGAAGAACTCTATGATCATATTGAGGAGTGGCAAAATGAAGGTGGTGTGGCAACACATACATGGCAAACCCCTAGGAGAAGACAAAGGGAGAATTGCTTCATCTCACTCCAAGATGCCGTTAATGTTAGTAAGCAGAGGCTATAGCAGTAGTGAAAGAAGCACGAAAGTCTCATTACGTGGCAACAAATCAGAATAGAAACTGCATCAATGAACAGCTCCCAGCCTCACCCTTTACCCATTGTACTGGTGAAAAAATTTGCTGCCCAAACATACCAAGCCAGTAGAAACTGAGGTGTAAGGAGAACATTTCAGTGCCTTAGGTAACAGTGGCTTCTTCCAGCTTCAGATTCCAAAGAAAATCTGAAAGAGAGTGATCTTCATTTGCCTACATGTAAATTGAGAAAGCCATACATCATGCTGTCCTATGCACTTATTAAAAAAAAAAAAAAAAAAAACAAAAAAAAAACCCCCAAAAAAACTAGGATTGGGAAGTTAATAAAAAGTTAGGGGGAGCACACCTGGGTGCAAACAGGATTTCAACAGTCAGAATCCCTCAGCCACATCCAAGATGTTTTAGAAGGAGACAACACCTTAAGGAAGGAAAAAGAATATTACTAATTATGTATAACCACTTTTAGCTGAAGATTTCCACAAATGCCTTTCCCAAAGCACTGGATGCACCACACTTTCCATAATAGTTTCATTGATAACCTACCCTCCGTAGAAACTTCCCAATGAATGGAGTCCCAAGAACTATCCAATTAAATCAATTGGTTTGATTTTTGTAGAATAACTGTCACTCTTCAAAGAGAGATTAGGCCAATTCAATTACAGGAACACACAGAACTACTAATTAAAATACTATTAATCCTCACTTCACTTTCCATGTGAAACCACACAAAAATTAATTTAAAATACCATATTTTAATATGTTTAGGAACATTACCTGTGATTCATGTAAAGAACATTTGAGGAGACAATTCCTTACAAAACACAACCTGGTTGTTGAGTGATGGCTTTTATACTTTGCTCACTCAAAACCACTCCACAGACTTTATTTCCCCAAATATCTTCCATAATCTCTGGCAGACAGTTGGTGTAATTGCTCTCATGCTGTTACTACCCCTGACAAATCATGGGAAGCAGGTGTCAGGATAAAGAGGGAGCACTTTGTTCCACAAGCACATCACTGAAAACGTTTCATGTGCTCAGACAGCAAATGAATGCATAAAATATATGTAAGATGATAACTACAGACACAGTGATCCCTCTGAATTATCCTACACTCCACTTTAAGATGTGCAAATATTTTACAAAATGTCAAATTCTTGGGAGTTTTTTTAAATACCATGTTTGATCTTCTAAAATCTGTTAAAGGTAGCAAAGCTTAATGCTGTACCAATATACACACCAGCACCTTCCTTGTCAGGGACATCTTTAGAAGCTCAGAAGAGATGAATGTAAATTTTTTATCGCAGGGAAGTGGGGGAAGCACCTCTGAAGCAAAGAGGATGTAAGGAGCGAGACAGTGGCGCTCCAGGCACCTGGCTCTGCTTTCCCAGGCAAACACCGACCTCTATGGGCAACACAGAATGGTGCTAAATAAAGGACTGAAGAAAGGCCAAATGTTCCAGAAAAAAAGGAAAATCAAAAGCTTGGTGAATCTGTCTGGAAGACAAAGTCATTATAATGAAGTAGGATATGGATCCCCTCATTCTGGATGCAATGATGGGCTCCAGAAGCAGTCACACCCCTCCCCAAACGCTTTCAGAGGTTTTGCGTTGACCCTTGCTGGAACAGATTTTGGTGGCAGACTCAACTCAATGTACAGAGCACTCTTAAAATCAAGGGAATGACTCCCTAAAGGAACCTTCCAGTGCCTGAGCCCCTCTGGCTCCCAACCTGGTGCACCTCAGGTGTTCCTGAGCCCACAAGAGAGCACAAACATCTCCGCTGCACACCAACATTTGAGCCTAGCCTTGCCAAGGCTGCCCAGAACTGGCATCACTCGGGGCACGCAGGCTGGGCAGCCAGGAGGGAGGAGCAGAATTCCCATGCCAGAGGATGGCCAGTTGGGAATATGGCTTCTCCTCACCCCCTCTTCAAAGGCAGGAAGGTCACTGTTCCAGCAGAACAGAGCCATCGCCCTGGGTGATGGAGACTGGGCCACAGCGGGAGCAAAACCAACACAACAATTATGACACAAACTGCAAAAATACAGAAGGGCAGTGGATGGCTGGGCAGTGGGAAGGTGGGACCGGTCTCTCCCTGACAGCAGGAGGCTGCTCTGGCCTCTTCACTGCAAAAGTAACTAAATGGGCCACAGTTTTAAGCCTTGTTTTGCCTCAGACCTGCAACAGGGCAGGATGCTGCAGCTCCGTGACAAATTGGGCATGGAAAACACATTGCACCTCTTCCTGCTCTGCATTTTAATCTTCCTTAACTTAATGACAAGGATGCATACAAATGGAGTTTTCCTAATTGGTTTAGGATCAGTTTCCATGTCAAGATTTAATCCATCTTTTTGCAACAAAGGGGCTTTTTGAGCCAGTGATGAGCAACTGTAATTTTGTAGATATTCTTGCAAGTGCAAATTCTTCATCATTAGATATAAAACTATCACAAAATAACACCAGTAATCAATTTTTTGGACAGCTATTTTGTCTGAAATTGTGGCATGTACAGTGCAGTCACTAGCAGTGAAAATGTAATCTAAATTTAAAACATTAAGAGCATTAAGGCTTTTAACCTAAAGCTGTAGAAGAGGTATCTCACCAGAAGCAAAGAGGAAGGAAAAATATATAATAATAATAATAATTTTTTTAAAAAGACAGAGAAAAACAGGAAAATCTTAAAAATTTAATAAAGCTTACCAGTTGGAGAAGACTAATTTGTTTCAAAATGTTATTTTTAGTCCTGACAAAGAATTTTTGGGGATGCTAGTTTAAAAGGTTTCCTCCACAGGCATACTGAAAATTTTAATGGGTTTTTTTTATGTTTCTGTGACCTGCAGCAGTGAGAACCTAGAGGGTGGTGGAGTTAAATCATATCCAGGCCTTGCACCAGAATAAGAGAACATCTCACACTCTGAAATTGCAAAATTGGACAAAACAGCAAAAAGTAGAAGGTTCAACATTTGGAAAAAGTGGTATTCAATATCCTGCTCAAATACAAAGCAGTCTCCAATGGAACGCCAGCTTAAATCTCCAAAGAACTGGAAGATGACATGTTTATATTTTGGCATTCCCTGCCTGGCCACTTTCCCCTTTCTGTGTCTCCCTGTGAGGCTCTGGAAAAGCTCCATCAGCTACTCGCTGCTGAATTGAATTCTGCCTACACAATGCTATGGATTTATATATTTTATATGTTTTCACAGGGAATGAAATTTCTTGGTTTGCCCTTTGGAAGCGAGCTAAGTGAGCTTCTCAATTTAATGGGATCTTCCATTAAAAATTAACAACTATCTCATAAAAGACATTTAGCTAGTCCATAAGGAAGTGAAAGGAATGAATAACCTGGAATCTCTGGCAGCTCATGCATGTCAGGTAGGAAATAATTCTTAGCAAAGAGAGACACTGAAGTCCCAGAGTGGATTGGGTTGGAAGGGACCTTAGAGCTCATCTCATTCCAACCCCCTGCCTTGGACAGGGACACCTTCCACTAGGCCAAACAGGGAACAAAGCCAGGCAAACAAGCAAAGAACAACTGTACATAAAATTCTACATAAATGCTGGAAGTTGGGGGGAAAATGTCACTGAACTAGAATGTCTCATTTTAAAAGAATCTGTTGCCATTTGAGTTTTCTTGGAACTATAGGGTTTTTTTAAAAGCTGGGGCTCCAGTCCAAGCCCCTGCTCAAGCAGGGCCCAGCTAGACTATGCTGCCCAGGAATCACCAGCTGGGTTTGAGAAACTCCAAGGACAAAGGCTGATAACAATCCCAGTAACATCCAATTGTGAAAATGTCCCCTAACCTGATCCTCCTCCACTGGGAGAAGGAGGGGCTTTCCTTGTCCCAGGCTTTCTGACATCAGGAAGATGAGGCTTAATGAAGGCTGGTCTTAGCAAGTACTCAGGCCTCTGGAGAGCTTTCAGTGTTATCAGGAACAAAAGCTTTAGATAACCTGAGCCAGCAGCCAGCCACTCCAGCAACTCCTCCAGAGACACAATTCCAAAAGCTCTGGGTACCCTGCAACTCTTGCTCAATACTCACATGGAGCAATAACCCTCAAGATTGCCTCTGTGAAGGATGTTGTCTATATAATTTTTTAAACTGGCTCAAGTTTGCTGATTTTAGTTAGACAGGGAGTGATAGGACATGAGGAATGTCTTTAACCTAAAGGATGAGAGATTTAGATTAAATGTTAGAAAGAAATTTTTCCCTGTAAGGGTGGTGAGGCCCTGTCACAGGGTGCTCAGAGGAGCTGTGGCTGCCCCTGATCCCTGGAAGTGTCCAAGGATGGGGCTTGGAGCAACCTGAGATAGTGTCAGGAGCAACCTGGAAGGTGTCCCTGCCCATGGCAGGGGCTGGCACTGCATGGGCTGTAAGGTCCCTTCCAATCCAAACCATTCTGTGGTTCTGTGGTATTCTTGATTGCAGAGCATCCAACTACATGTCACAGCCACAGATGTATTTAAATGCAAGCCTTCCATTTAAAACTGCTTAGAATTTAATGTTCCTTAATGCCACATAAGACATTCATAGTCTTCCACAGAACAAAATTCTCCCTCAGCCTTTTTTCATTTGTGCCCTGTCAATGCTTAATGAGCAACTGGGTGTGACTGAGTTATTTATTTAAATATTAGCAGAATTTCTGTAAATACTTTTATCCTTTTTATAAACTGGAGTCTCAGAAAAAATGAAAAGGCCATTATGACTGTAAGGGCAGCCTTCCTGCACCCAGTAACACCATTCCTATAATCCATCAGTACATTTACAGTATTTTTAATGAACCTGGCTCTGCAATAGCAAGGTGCCATCTGTGATGGCTCTTGGAGCACAGTTGTTTTTCTCCCTGCCCAATTATATTTATGTACCAAATCCTTTAAACCTCTCTCCAGTCTGCAGCTTCATTGGCTCAAACTAATGAGCAGAATTTTCTAATTCCCTCCTGATAATCCTATTACCTGTCCAAAGCTATTTCTGCAAGGGTCATCATTGCAGAGGGATGTAAATCTGGGGCCAGATCTCACTGTGGTCACTTGTAATCCAGCTCCTCTCCTGGAAACTCCAAGGACATTGGTCAGCACCTGGGAACAGCAGAGCTGAGTGACTGAGCCTCTCAGGTACCATGATTTGTTTGATCAAACCTTGCCTTTCAAGTTTGATTTTAGTAGGGGAAAAAATATAGTGTTTTGAAGATGTATCAGTGGTGTATGAAAAGTTCTAATAAAGATATGTAAGTGATGGGGTCTCTCAGAAGAACCTCACATTTGGCAGCTTGGGTGAAATGGGGCTAGTGACATAACAACTGCTGCCAGGCTCCCAGCTGTGAATTTGGCAGGCTGCTTTAATTAAGTTGAGAACAATGCGCTGCCAGAGATGTCATTATTTGTGCTTTAAATGAATGCATGGGCAGTGAGTGGTGCTTCAGTCCAGCTGGGGTCATCTGGGGAAAATGGAAATATATTAGAAATCAGATCTTGGACCTGCTGACAATGTGTGTCCAGACTATTGGAAGTGACACCTGTATCTAATCTAACAAGGCTTTTATTCCTTGCACAGAATTCTGTCTCTCTTTATTTGATTTTGGCATTGATTTGATAAAAAAAATGGGATTTCTGCTCTTTTGTAACATACCTTTGAATACTAACCTGTATATAAGGATCTGCAAGAGAATATAATGACACCATTCCTTCTGCTTCTGCTGGGATGGAGTTGTGTGCTCTGGGGAAGGGTGAGCGAAGGACTCAAATCTCTGAGAAAATCTCCAGAAAATGTTCATGTCTGGGCCCATTTTGGAGCCTCCAAGGAATTCTAAATGCTAACTTTAGAATTAATCCTTCTTATCCAGGTATCTAATCTCAGCTTGGCTTTGCAATCATGTTTTGGTGAGCACAATTGGTGTGAAATAATAATAACCCAAATGTACCCTAGACAAGACAATTCCCTCTATAGCTGCTGTGGCAGCACTAGTTTTAGGCAGGTGACAGGTATGTAACTAAAGGTATAAATTATGCATTACATAAAAAGATGGAGGAAAATCCCAGTTTTTGGCCCTGAGAGATTGCTTTGGACAGCTGAGATCCTCAGAAAATGAGCATGTTTTTAATAAGACAGGTCTGAGTTGTCAAGAAACCTTGGGGCAAAATTACACCTTGGATTCTTGCTTCCACCCCCTTACACAAATTGTATCACCTGCACAATCAATGTCTTTACAGGTTTCCTGCAAGTATTTGGCATCTTTTTGACAGGAGGGTATAATTTTAACCTAACCAATTCTTCTGCAGCTGATCTGTACCAGATTGCTAGAATTATATGGAAGTGCTTCATCCCGTTTCAGAGTGGGATTTTAAGCTGATCTTTGTTATAAATATAAAAGTCTAATCCTAGCAATTATAATTACAGCACAGTTAAAATATGGGGAAATGCATTAGGGCATGACAGATAATCACCAAAGTAATACAGCTTGAGAGCAAATAACAGAGTTAAAGATGATTACTATACACCAGGATGTCCAACTGCTGGTTTCTAGTGATAAGGGGAATTCCTCTCTAGCAGCAGTGGGTCTCAAAGCCATCACAGGGTTCCTATATTCCTCATTTACAAAGTTCAAAACCCCTACAAGTATTTCACACCTTCAAAATACTCATGGTGTCATCTGGTCCTACCCTCAGCTCCACTGCAAAGTTTTTTTCCTGGCTGAATCACAGCACCAAAGGGCATTTCCTGCCCCCTTCCAGCCCTCCAAAGCAAAAAGCAAAGCATGACCAATGCAATCAGTGGAGAAATAATTCTCCATAAATATTGCACTGGATTCCAGGATTAGGCAGCTCTGGGAGGTTGCGACTCTCACTCAGCACCAGCTCTGCAACTTCAAAAGAATCTTAAATGTAGAACTGCAAGAATTTAGGAAAAATCCACATCATCCTTACCTTCCCATCCCATCTTTCAGACCTATTGTGTTCTTTCACATAGCCAGTGATATTACATCAGATTTACCCCACAAGGCACCTGTGGACAGAAAACCCTCCAGAGACTGTACTGCCCACTTAGTCAGGCATTGGTGAGCAAGGAGAGGAAAGAAAATCAGCTTGCCTCTGAGATTTGGTGTGTGTAAGGTGGCCAAAGGACATGGGGAACTCAGCTGAAGACTCTGGTAACCAGCTTTCAGCACTATCCCATCCTAAACTCCTTATGAGGCTCACTCCAGGGCACATGGCCAGCCACAGTGAGACTGAATTACACCCTTCATTCTGAGCTGCTTGAAGGAGCACAGCCTTCAGCCTCAGTCCAAATACAGAGAAACATCTCCTGGATTTAAATGTAAGCTGGAACAGGCTGTAAACCAACATATTGTGTTGAGCAGAATGCATCCCACAGCTCCTTCCTTTAATGCTCAGTGCCTACAGAATTCCAGGCAAAGCTGTAGGGCATCTCCACAGTCAGCATTCCAGTCCAGAGAAATTCCTAATTTGCTGCTTATTAGAATGAGGATATCAAAGGGCTATGAGTTGAAGAAAATAAAGTGAAAGTGAGAAATGGGGTCAACTCCAACACCATGTATGAGCAGAGCTGGCCAAAATTATGGGATTCACACTTCCTGACAGAAAACAAAACAACCTCACCCCTTCAAACTCCAAGTGAAAGGCTTGGTGAATTCATGTCACCTCATGTAATATTTTTTTTTAAGCTAAAATAAAACATTTCACATTTTTATTGGCATTTTTTGTTATGCACAGGCATGGAAAATGAAGGCAACAACATGCAGAGAAATAATTACAACCCTGAAAAATAGCTCCATATATTTGCCTGACAAACAAGGAACTCTTTTTTGATGACCCAGAACCCTTTCCAAACTATTAGCCAAAGATCAGACAGATAAGAAAAATGCAGGAAATTGCAGTGAGCAAACAGTTTTTCTTGCTGCATTCTATCAGTGAAAGGGATTGCAGGAGCAGTGATTCCTGCAGACAGAGCTGATCTTCTGCAAAAGCAATCTCTTTGTTTTGAAAACATTAAAGGAATGCATTCAAATGGCATCTGGAAATGACATTTGTTTCTGTTTGCATATGTTTTAGCAGTGTAAATCATTCATAATGTAGCATAATTAAAATATTTGGTCCCAGACAAGAGGCACATTTGGAACTAGAGCCTAGCTAAAAGTAGCTAGGCTAAGCCTTAAGCCTAACAGGATAAAGTAGGTGCTCAGAAAGAGTTAGGAGAAGTCAGGCTCTGCCAGAGGAGGAAACAAGCCAGACATGGATGGTGTGAGATCTAAACATACTGCCTTCAGATCCTAGGGGCTTCCTCAGCACCCACACCACAGCCACCCCCAGCCCTTCACTTCCAGGGACCATCTCTGCCAAGGAAAATGAATTTTGGTCCCCATTATCCATGCCTGCATCCTCTCAAGATGATCCAAGTTCTGTAGCTCATCCAGAAAGGGTTTCAGGCCACTGAACCAAGTTGTCTTAGCAATGTCAGTAGCTCACAGCCCATGGCAAACCTCACACCAGAATGTGTTCATCCACATCTGCCTTGGGGACCAGTGGAACGTGTCCCTGCTCATGCCAGGGGGCCAAGATAACCTTCAACATTCCTTCCAACCCAAGCCATTCTAGGATTCTATTCCTTAATTTTAGAAAGTGCCTGTTTATTTAAAGCAGAGTAACAATCATCTTAGGACTTTAAAATTTGATTATACCTTTCTGTTCAGCATGAATACTGATGCATCACCCAAGAATCTCCTACAATGTTTAAAGGATTCATATAGACTTGCTGCCATATAACCTAATCTGATGCTGTTAAAATAGTTAAATGAATTGTGATTTGATTTTTTTTAAGAGACCTTGTTGGAACACTTCAGTAAACAAGGCTCTTACAAACTGGTTCATGTTTGAGTTGTTCTATTACAGCTAATACTACAACAGTCATTTAGGAAGTAAATCCAAATCTCTGACATCATGGCAATCTGAAATAGCATGTTTTTTCTCTGATGCATGATTCTCTCTGGGTTTGTATCTGAGTCTGATTCTCCCAAAGGGAGAGGGAATTCTCTCACTTGCATCCACTTCTTATTCATTAGCCCAGGAGAATCCACAAATAGAGCCCCATTTAGTGCTGAAGCCACGGCAAAAAAAAAAAAAAAAAAAAAAGCTTTTAGGTGCCAAAATAATTAGAAAACAAAACTAGGAAAAAAACCAGATTTCATTACTTCTAATGCTCATGGAACTCCTCTGCTTTCCCAAGCACAGCACACTGCTAGGGCTGGACCTCCATCCTCTCCCACATCTGCCAGAGCCTTCACAGCTGGAGTCAGGCTCAGGCTTAACCACACATCACACCCTGATCCACAAACAAACGTGCAGAGAGGAGAGAACCCACCATGAGAACGCCTCCAGTGTCTCTTGTCCTGGTTCATGCTGATCCCATGGCCACCTGCTGCCAACAGAAGGGGTCAGGACCTGGCTTATCTTATCACATCAGCCCCAGGGCAGCAGAGCTGGGGCTGCTCTGGGCTGCTGCAGAAGGTAATTAATCCAGGAACATCATCCTCAGGCACCTATGGTGAGCATATTTTCCATTCACCCTCAAGGTTGGCACAGGAACCCAAGGAATTGGGGTACTTTTACCTCTCCTAGAGCTGCAGTATCAGTGATACTGTCATTCCTTGGGTTCTGGAGCATGGCAGGAGCATCTTGCCCATCTTTCTGGGCAATCAGAATGCTGTCCCTGGGCTCAGCTCCAAATCCCCTCCCTGGGAGGGGTAAATTGGCACTGGAGTGCTGCTCTGCACACACGAAGTGGATTAAATGAATCAGAAAGGTTTACAGCAAGGTCTTTTCCAACCAGATCATTTTGTTTCCTTTATTTTTCCTTTTCTTTCTTTTCCTCTGCAACAAGCTCCTCCTGCTTGTTACAACATGCTTTGTTCCTGATGTTCTTGCACTCAGTGAATGTCAGAAGTCTCAAAGAATACTGTCAGATGGAGGTGATACAACTATAGTCTGAGCACAAAGAAGGCTAAAATATTTGGAATTAATTTTTGCACAGAGCCATGGCAGTCCCTGTGACGAAGTCTTAGAACCAACCAAGTGTGCACAGAGAAACTGGCTCAGCATTTGTGCTCCAGTTTCTATATAAATAAAAACAAGTCCCTGGGAAAGGATTTGCTCTGCTGTTTATTTGAGCTGTGTTTTGGAGGAGGAGAGGGAACATGTGTGTTTTAAGCCATCAGCCTGTGCTTCAAATCATGACATTTATTTACGTGCTCAGAGCAACACAAATACATGCCTCAGCTGCTGTGTAAAGGCAACCCCATCTTGCCTCACTTGGGTCTGAAAAGGAAGCATAGGAATTCTAATTTTGTGCAGTTTTACAAGCCACATGTAAAGATATTTACAAATTAGCTGATGAAAGGTCACTTATTATAATCATAAGTCAATTACAGGATGCAAAGGAAAACACGAAGCCTCTGGAATGACATGAATGGTATGAAAGCTCTCTGCAGGAAAGGGATAAACTTTTCTGTGAGAGTGACTGAGCACTGTAAACTCTCCTTCTCTGGAGATATTCAAACCCACCTGGATAAGATCCATCTGCTCTAACAGCAGAGCTGGAGTTGGTGACCTCCAGGTCCCTTCTAACCCCAGCCAGGATGTGATTCTGGGATATAGGGAAACTACAGACCTGATGTAAACACTCCAGGGCTTTCAGTGGTCACACAATCCTGTCTGCTTTGGCTTTTATCTTCTGATTAATAAAGGTAATAAGAGGAATACATTCCTATTATCACTGACTTCATGCAATCATAGGGATGTCAGGATCATTCAGTGGAGACTGTTATTTCTGGTGCTGCAAGAAAATGAGCAGCTAGTTGGAGCAGGACCTGGGCAACCATCATTTAATCAATTACATGGGAGCTACATTTTTTGGTAAATGGTCAAAAAAAACCCAAAACTAAACTAAACTAAACAAACAAATAAAAAAAAAAAAACCAAAAACACCAAAATAGAAGGAAAAAAAAAAAACCTACAAAAAAACCACCAAAAAACAAAAAAAAACTACATCCAGCTGACCACAACTGTCAAGTTCAATTGAGAAAATATTTTCTTCTTTTTTGGATATACTGAACCCAACTCCAGACCTGACAGGATCCTCCTGACAGCATCTCCACTGCCTTTGAAAAATACAGACAGAACACTTTTACCTCTGGATCTTCCCATTCAAGAGAAATGAGAAAATTAACCTGTCAGATCTTCTAAGATGCAGAGGTGCCCTCAGGATGCTCTAGCAGAAGAATGAAAAAAGGAATGGAGGAAGAGGAAGTACCTGGCAGTCACAAGTGAGTGCCGCTGCTCGGCTCTGCCAGTCCTACAGAAGAGTTCCAAGGATGCAGGCTGGAAAACAAGAAATTCTTGAGAGCACAAGTGGAGTCACAGAATTTAGGTTGGGAAAGATCTCCAAGATCATTAAATCCAACCATTTATCCAACATTGCCAAGGCCAAAACATGTCCCCAAGTGCCACATCCAGGGGCAGCCACTGTTGAATCCCTGCAGGGATGGGGATCCACCACTGCCTGACCACCCAAGGTCACCTGGCCCTTTCCCATATCAGGGTATTGCTCTGCTGTGGCTCACTGTACACCCAAATCAGCACCACAAGGTGTGGAAATCTAATTCACAGTGTAAATCCTAACTGCCACAAAGTCAATAGATATCCCTGGTCAAGGGTGTTTGCTCAGTGCACAAAGCAGTAGATGGTTCACTCTTCTCCCTTCACACAAGGACTTTCTCTGGAAAGAGGGGCCCCAGCTGCAGAGAAAGGCACTAATTCAGTGAGAGAATGTCAGAATTACAAGATAATCTAAATTTTTAATGATGGAAAAGCAGC
The DNA here is from genome assembly GCF_048771995.1 of Taeniopygia guttata. Lineage (NCBI taxonomy): Eukaryota > Metazoa > Chordata > Aves > Passeriformes > Estrildidae > Taeniopygia > Taeniopygia guttata. The sequence continues at coordinate 24,526,535 of NC_133033.1, read as the reverse complement.
ATCTGAGAGGATGGATGTTAATGCTCAGAGAAAGCCAGGAATAAAAAACACATCAATATGAAAGCTGTTGTGAAGAATTTAATTTTTAAAAATTGCTTAGCTCTCAAGTTTGAGATAATGACAGTTTAGACTCTGCTTTAGAGGAAGCTTGTTGGCTAAGTCAAGCCTGCTTATTCCAAATGATGGTAACAAAGTGTAGATATGAAAAAAGTAAAAGCAAATATTCCTACTGATTTATATATACAAATACACATTTGAAAAGAACATCAAACAGCTAAGGAGAAAAAAAAAAAAAGGCTAGAAATAAAACTCCACCTGAAATAAATGCTGTAATTCCAAAAATATATTCTTAACTGTTTATTTTGGGCAAATTTTTGCATGTCTAGAGACTTAGGAGGCATTTTTGGTCAAATCCATCCCAAAAGAGACAGTGGATGCTCTTCCATCTTCACAAGTGTTGATTTCTCTCAGCTCTGCCCCACAGGCATCTTTTAATTTCTGATGGAAAGGGACAGTAAGAGCTGCTCAAAGGCCTCAGAGTGTAACTATTTCTAGACCTTTAATTAATCTCACAATAAACTCAAGTTCTTTCCCTTTTCCATAAAACACCAGCCATCAACCTCTCCAGTCACTGCCAGAGTTACAGCCCTGACACAAGAGATTCTTGACAAATTACAGGGATCATACATTGCAAACATCTGTTCAGCTCGGGGAAAAATATGCACAATCTCTCCCCTGGGCTTCTGCCATCCATCATGGCTTTGCTAAATACAGCAATAAACTCCAACCGAGGCTCTGAAGGATGTGTCAACTTCAGCAAACATGAACATGGAGTTCAGAAAGAAACACACACCTAAATATCAACTGAAAACTCTGCCCAGACTCCCAGAGCACTGTGGTGAACTGCCCAATCCATCAGACAAATCAGTCCAGGCATTGAGGTTAAACATGGATTGAGGTTCATGCCCTTAATCTGCGTTTGAAAATGTTGGCTGTTCTCTCCTGCTTCAAATAGACATTTTCTCAGTGTCCAGTCACCCTCCTCTTCTATCTGCTTGATACAGCCAAGTTTGTTTAAAAACAAGATAAATCAATAATAGGTTTCCTGGCAGAATAATTTAAAAACAAGGATTAATTCATCACAATAGCAACAATGATAGAGCTGCTCCAACAAATATGTAACATGCCCCAAAATTTGAATCCCAAGTTTCAAAATATATTCACCACTTCATATACAAAATTAAGCTTTTCCAAATAAAATTTTTTGGTTAATGCTCAACGAAATTAGACATGGCAACTACTAGCAATACTAATACTATTGCCTTAATAATGACAACTGTTGTTTTTCTTTGAAAAATAAAACAAGTCCTGTTTTAAAATATCTGCATTCTACCTTTCCAGACAAAACTGTGGAATGCTTGGGATGGAAGGGACCTTAAAGCCCATCCAGTGCCACCCCCTGTCATGGGCAGGGACACCTTCCACTAGCCCAGTTTGCTCCAAGCCCTGTCCAACCTGGCCTTGGACACTTCCAGGGATTCAGAGGCAGTCACAGCTGCTCTGGGCACCCTGTGCCAGGACCTCACCGCCCTGGTAGGGAAGAATTCCTTCCCAATATCTAATCTAAAGCTACTCTCTGGCAGTTTGAAGCCATTCCTTCTTGTCCTGTTGCTGATTGCTGTGAAGGGATTGAGCTAATTTCCTGTTTTGGAGTGATATCCAGAAATAAATGTGCAATCCAGAAAAGATTAATAATTCCTTGTGCATAATTATAGGCTAAATTTCAAAAGACTAAAATAAAGAGGAAGAGAAAGGGATATTTATTTAATCCTATGATCTTGCAGCCCAACACGACGTTGAAGACAGGGGTAGTCACATAAGGCATTTCCTAATTGGCAAAGTGTTAAGGATAAATGAAACATTGGACTCATCTATTCGGAATGTTTCGACCTCACAAATAAAGAACAGAATAACTCTGCTAAAGCGGATAGAGGCAATAATCCAATCCCATAACCCTCTCATCAGTCCCAGTGACGCGCTCCCTGCATCAGCCCGGCCTGCTTTATGTTTTATTCCCATCATGTGACCTCTTTCTAGCAAATCAAGTCCTGGCCTGGTGTTTTGAAATTATGTTTTTTCCCAGCTATGGTGACCTGATCACTCCATGATGCACCACATTTTTTCCTTGAGGTGAGCCCAGGACGTTTCCATTTTGCCACACAATCAGCCTGTCTTTGCACCTCAGGATGACACAATTAGTCAAAGCAGATTGGCTCTTAAGCCTGTCTTCAGCCACTTTCCTGTAAGGGATCTGACTGCCCGTGATGCAAAGGGAGCTGCAGGTGCTCCACGTTCGCTGCTCCATGTTTGGGGCTCCCTGGCACAGGGTCCAGGAGCAGATCATGGAAGGTGCTGTAGGGCCTTGAGCAAAGGGCTGGAACTGCAGCCTAGGCATTGATCTCGATTACATATTGCTGCTAATGCCTCCTGCAAACCTCAGTGCATCCGTGACCAAGGATTCTTGGCAACCTGTCCCTGCTGCAGGCACTGGAGGATGCTGGCCCTCCCAAGGGTACATGAAAAGTGGGGGCTCACTACATTTCACTGCCCAGGCAGGGGAATGATGCCTTCTCCACTTCCATGTTATTTACCCAATTCCCCCAAATTTCAGGAACCTGACCATTTAAATCCATGCCTGCTCCTTTTTTTGTCTTGCTTGCTTCAGAAGCTGCCCATGTGCCAGGTATATCTGTGACTATTACTTGCCATTTGAGAGGGAGGACAGGAGCAGTCAGAAAGGGAAATTTGCAGCTGGGAACCAGGGAAAAGGGGCAGAGAAGCAAGATTCAAATTAGCCCTTGGGAGAGGGCAGTGCTGCTCAAGGTCAAACACTCTTTCCAAGAGCCAAGGGAACACTCGGAGCACATCCCAGCCGAGCGCCCACCCACAGGGAGCTCGACACAGATGTGCAACCACATCTCACTGCCAAACACCCCCCAGTTTTCCCTCCCCTCCTCAAGGGTCCCCAAAATGTCATGCTTCCCAGTTCACCAGCAATATCCCACTGATCGCTGGGGACTCACAGCCTGCTGCTGATCTGCTTACCTAAACCCAGACACAAACACCATTTTTAGCAGGAATTGCACAGATGGAAAGCAGCAAAGTTGTGCCTAGAACATGTTTATATTTTAAGTAAAATATTGCTCATGTTTACTTACTAGACTAGCAGTAAAGACTCATATTGGAAAGCAAGTTTTATTTATTGGCTTTGTCATTTGCAGAATGCATCTTGCCTTTTACAGTTTGTTTCGGGATATTTTTCTTTTATTTTCCTTCTCTTCTGTAACTACAACTCACAATTACAAGACACTATTTTTGTATTTACAGCTGCAATCCTTTTACAAGGATTAAAAAAGCTTCATTACAAGTACACAGCTGCAGTGCTTTCTTCTTGAGCTACCTCAGAAGATAAGAGCCAGAGAAAATAGTGATGTTGTAATTTTGGGTAAACAGGGATATCTCTGTGAAGGCCAAAGGCATAAAATTATTCCCCGTTCCTGGAAGTGTTCAAGGCCAGGTTGGAACAGGGCTTGGAGCAACCTGGGATAGTGGAAGGTGTTCCTGCCAATGGCAGGGGATGGCTGGTCCTGTCCATCCCAAGTCATTCCATGATTCTGTGCTTTGTTACTAAGCAGTAAACCTTTTTCCATATTGGATAAAAAGGAACCACTTCATTAAATGGTTATTTCTACCCTGTAGTAAGGCTGGCCCATCCAGTTTAATGACACCAGAGGAATGAGCAGCAGTAACAGGGATTCTGCTTCTGATCTACAACAGGTCCAGAGCTCATAGAGATTAAATGGCAGCATCAGGCTTATACTTTGCATTTGGGTTTTTTCCTCCTGAAGAAGTTTTTTTGACACAAAAACCTTCTCTATTTCTTATCTCAGAAAATCTGGCAGAAAGACAGGAAAGTAAATAACTTGCAGAATGATCAGTCTCTTAAAATGCATATGTAAAGCTACCAATATGCATGACAAAATAGGGCCTAGTGCATTGATGACCCACAGACCTGATAAGGAGAAGTTGTTACACCTATTTGAACTTTTCAGGAGCCACTTTCAGTCATCAAAACCAATGAGAAAAGCTAATTAAGATACAAAAGATTTTCTAAATTAGCAATTTCCCCCTCCCCAGAGACTGCTGTTCATCTGGAATGTAAGAATGGTACAAAGGGAATGCTTGGGATCAGTACCAATGACTGGAAGGTCTGTGGATGCTTCCTTAGAACTAGGAGACATAACTAACTCCAGTGATTTCATTAATCATCATATCTCCATCACTGCACATCTTCCTTCTCTGTGAAGCAACACCCTCTCAAGGGACTCTGTGCTCCTACCCTGAGCCAGTTATGTATTGGGATTGAGAGACTGCACAGTTACATGATTTTTAAAAAAGAAAATAATCAGCTGTAAAGCAGTAAGGAATCTGTAAGAAGAGGTTGGGATGGCCAGGGATGGTCATTCTCCAGGGCACAAGGCCATTCCTGCTCAATCAAATCATCCCCACGCAGTGAATCCCTGCCTCTGAGTCTTGGGCCTAACAATGCTCTCAGGCCAACTCAGGTTGATGACCTTATTCAGGTGACCTTAAAGGAATTTCTAAAAGACAACACTATCAGTCAACAATTATGACCATTTTGCACCCACACAAGCCTCTCCATGGGGCTGCTGCTCTTGCAAGAGCTGCCACGTGATGCAGAGGAGGGTTCCAGCCAACCCCATGCCGGGCACACCAGGTCCTAGCATACCTGTAGAGGCAAGCAGGTGGCACCTTTTCACCTGAGACTCATGATGGGCCATCCTGACCTACTCTATGACACCCTCTGCTGTGCTGACTCAGGCTTACACACGGACATTTCCTCACAGGGGCACTTGCATAACAACAACCTCCACAGCTGGCAGCACCCACACTTCCCCATTTATTGGGAAGCTCATTTTTAACTTTGGAAAATGCTGCTTGCCTGGCACATAAAAGAACACCTCCTCACCACCCAAAAAAAAACCCCACACAGCAGCTCCACCTCAACCCTTGGCGAGGATGTGGGAGATTTCCCTGCCCAGTGATTGCCCGACTTTGCCCACACACGACACGCAAGAGCTTCCACTGCACTTTCCTCGAGGAGAGCCAGCTCAGCCTGGAACACCCTCCCGTGGACCATCCTGTCCATGTGCCATGTCCTCAGAGGCCTGGCTGGGAAAACCTGGCTCGGCCAGGCCCGTTCTCCCAGGGCTGAGATAAGAATGACAAGGATTTACAGCCCCACCAAGCTGAAAGGGGAAGGGTTTGCATGCCTGGCTCCCAGCTCACAGCCCAGCTCACTCACAGGGACAGGATGAAGCTTTAGGAGTTGCCAGTCCATGGTCAACCTCCCAGCCTGTGCATGGTCAGGGCTGTTTCCTCGTGCCACACTGCAGAAGAATGGTGAAACACAGCCTTTAAGCTGTTATGATTCATGTAATCTTCATAGATTTATGGAGCACAATAGATCAGTAACGTAAATTTTACAGAGACCTTTCATTTGTTAAGCAATCCATTCCCACCTCTGGGAAGAAAGATGTTTCACCAAAAGGACAGTCAAGTTTTCTGGTTTGAGCCTGCAACTGAGTTGCTTGAGTTTCATACCCTGTGCTTCTCAGCTCAAAGCTCTGAAATAGCAAAGCACACAGAGAATCAAATCCTCTTGTTCCCCCCAGAACAAAGAAAATCCCCAGCAGCAGCCACAAAAGCTTATTGTAGATGTCTGTGTAAGCCAAAGGAATAACTTAAGGGTTTGACCCAGCATTTATATCTGCTCATCCCTGACATGGCAAAGATTCTTAGTTTTGCCTAGTGAGAAGGGATTAGTTCAGATTTCTATTTCAGAACAGAGGGAACAGCAAGTGATCTGATAATCTGGATCTATGCAGTGACAACAGCCGATCTATAGAGCAACCTAGAGAATTTATATTAATGACGCTTAATTAATTACCTGTTTTCCTTCCAAACTTACTTGCAATGTTTCCCACAAGTTTTGATTAATTGTCATGAGAATATGCACAGAACAACTTATTTGCACATTTGCTAATCAGCTTCAGTCCCAGTACCTACAATAATCAGATCCCTTGTGTCCTGCTCAGCTGTTATTCCACATTATCCCTTGATGGTGCTATGGGAAAATGAAGGCAGATACATCACTATTTGTCATTCCACTCTAACACCCCAGCAGCCTTTCAATAAGGCAGTCATGGCATGAGAATGTCTTTGCTACTGGTGCTAAGTTAAGCTTAGCACCTGAACAGCTGAAACTAATTTAGACTTAATGGGAACACTCAAATCACCTGCCTTAAGGCTTCTTGCTGCTCTGTAGTGCTCTGGCACTACTGATCTGGTGGGAACATTCAAAATAAATGTGGTTCTCCACCAAAATCTCCACTGTAAGAAACAAAAAGGGTGTTGGGGAATCACAGCGCCCTGACAGTGTCATCTAGTTCTTTGGGTTGCCTGGTTTATGGAAAGGGTGGAACAAGAAAGTGATTTTGATTTATAACCACTATCAGTTTGCTGTTTTGCAACACACATGGCCCAACCAGCTCCAGGATGTTCAGAGATCTCTTGCCCAACAGGTTCAAATATTTGGCTCCATTTTCTGGATGTGAAATGAGCAATTTGGGCAACCCTTAAAAATTAATGCTAACAGCACTTGTAAAATTAATAGGGTCCAGTTCCAAGAGGGATTTAAAAAAAAAAAAAAAAGTAAGAAAATACTCAGTACGCATTTCTGTTGCAGGAAGTTTTACACCCACTATTTCCATTATCACATCCCTGATATTCTCCAGTGACTGGGAAGGAACAGCGTAATGAAGGAACGCTCACCTGAGAATCTGGCCAGGCAAAGGAGACTGACAGATAGCCCAATTGCTTTCTGTGGGTCAATGACAAGCTCCATAATTACCATGTGTATTTTGATCTTCACTGATACTCACCAGCTACAGGAAATTACACATTGTGTTGTACCTGCTGCAAGCTTATCCTTTTGCTATCCTGTTATTAACTGTTCTCCCTTTGGGACTTGCAGCATCTCCTACTCCAGCCACTGAAATGGAAGAAAATGCGAACACCAGCTTGGAAGAAGACTTTGAAGGGCAGGCAACACACACAGGCAAGGAAACTAACTGGGTTTTTTTTGCCCAAAAATAAGCCAAACTGTCACTGTGCCCTGGGGAAGCCCTGAATTCCAGTTGTTCCAGTGGCCAAACCTCTTGCACACAAACCCAGGTTCCAAAGGCAATGAGAAAGTGCCTTTGGGGCAAGTGACAGCCCTCATGGAGGGCAGGTAACAGCAAATGATGTGCTGCTCTCCTCAAACCTGAAGCAAAAGGCAAATGCAGGGGACACTTGACAAAGCCACCAAGAGCCATGGCCCAACATGGCTCCTGTTGGTTTATTGCCTCACTCCTGTGGTTTATTGCTTCACTTTGCTCTCCAGGGGAGGGGAGAAACAACAAAAGAGCAACAAACCCCACGTTAGTAGTAGGTGATAACGTTTCACTAGAAAGGCAAAATGATTTTTTCCTTCTTAGAGAAGGAACACTTGGTGCTAAGCATGCCCCATGTGACAAACACAGCACAGCATTTAGAAGCTTTTAAAAGAGGCTTCACTCAAAACCATCATTCTTTTTAATCCAGTGCTCAACCACCAGGATTTTTGTAAGTACTGACATTGTGTTCAGCCCTACAGCTCCTCCATCCCACTGCCAGGTATCAGGATGCCAATCATTCCCTCCCTCTGCTCCAAGGGCTTCTTTTCCTTGAAGCTATAATAAATGCACAATATAATAACTCTGGGGTTCTTTCCCAGCCAGCCTTGCTGCTGTTGGCCAATATTATGATATATACACAGGCTGAATGGGGCTCTGAGCAACAGAGCTAGTGGAAGGCATCCCTACCCATGGCAGGGGGTGGAATGAGATGAGCTTTAAGGTCCCTTCTAACTCAAACCATTCTATTAAAAAAAAAAAACAAAAACCACACACACACACACACACACACATATATATATATATACACACACACACCACATCTCACTTTCATCACATCTTCCTTGTGAAAATGAGAGCTGCTTACCCAGCCTTTTCTAAATTTTCCATAGAAAAAACTTCACCTGTGAAAACACTGAAATATTCTTTGTTTTTGCTTTATAATCTAAAATGCAGATTAAATGTTTTCATTTTGAAAAACAGAAAACAGCACCACAATTTCAAAACTTAAGCAGCTTAATCAAGCAGCTCCAAACAACAAGGTCTGCATTACCATCAGAAGTATCATTTGCCTTATGGGTTACTCTTCCAGTGCAACAGGTATTGTTTGGGGTTTTTAAAGATAATCTCAAATGTCCTGCATTTTTAGTTTCTCTGAGTCCTTATGCACATTTAATATTTAAATTTTATTAAATATTTAAATTAGTACTTAACCCATTTATAAAGAAACCAAGTATTTTTCTACAAAACACCATCTTTGGCCAGCATGGCAGATTTATCCTGTTTCAACAGCCTCATCCATGTTTACTGCTCATGTAGTTTACCAAAATCCTTCCAAAGTATCCTGATGGGAACCAGATCACCAAAGTGATCCAGGTGAGAAAAACCCTCTTTATTTTTTCTTTCTTCTTTCATCTTTCATTGATCCAAAAGCTCTGATTCTCAGCTCTCCTGGAGAGTGCTTTGGAAGGAGTAGGGACAGATAAACTGAGGCACAGAAGGACAAACCAGCAAAGAACACAAACTTCTCAGGAAAGGTCTTGTTGCAATCACTTTCTCACCCAACTTCATCTCTCTTAGGGCCCAAAGGTGTGATCAATGACTGGAGGAAGTTCAAATTAGAGAGTGAAGATAGTGACTCCTTACCCCTGAGTAAGAAAGAAATGCTTAGACAAATGTCTTCACCACACAGATCTTTCAGCAGAGATGACAAAGACACCAGAGAGAGATTCTGCCGTAAGGTAAGATAAGCAAAAGGAATTAACTTTGGCTCTATATAAACATGTCTGTTACAATATAGAAAATCTTGAATTTCCCACTCAATTTCCATGTAACTTAGCAGAGTTCTCACAATGCAGACAGAACACATGTGCAAAATAACGGAGTTGGGGAGGGGACCTGAGCACCAGGAGTGGCTGAGGGAGGCAGGGGGGCTCAGCCTGGTGAAAAGGAGGTTGAGGGGGGTTCTTCAGGCTCTGCACAACTCCTGACAGGAGAGGACAGCGAGGGGTTGGGCTCTACTCCCAGGGAACAAAGGACAGGATGAGAGGAAACAGTCACAAGTTGTTCCGGGGAAGCTTAGGTTGGATATCAGGAAAATTTCTTCCCCATAAGGGTGGTTAAACATTGGAAGGGGCTGCCCAGGCATTGATGGCATCACCATTCCTGAAAGAATCAAAAAAAAAGAAAAAAATAGGAATGTGGTGCTCAGGGACACGGGTTAGAAGTGGATTTGGCCGTGCTGGGTTAGTGGCTGGACTTAATGATCTTAGAGGGCTTTTCCAACCTTAATTAGTGGCTCTCTGATTATTTTCATCCAGTCCTCTCTCAAGCAAAGGGTAACTTCAGTAAAACAAGCAGTGTATTTCACATCTATCACAACACACCTTGACATTTGCTGCTCCCTTCCCTGCCACCATGCTCTATCCTTGGTTAATGCAATGGAAAATTTTTAGCAGGTTTAAAAACCTGTAAGTCAGGATAGAGCTCTGAGCCTGAACATCACCCATGACCATTTACTAATTCTGAAACAGAGGGGAACCAAACCCCCAACAGCACAGGAATTAAGCCTGCCTCACTACTGGCAAAATTTCCACTGGTTCTGAGATCCATACATTTTTGCCAGATGTGACCACTGTCTTCAGTACCACCATGCTGACAGACAAGTGTTGAGACAGGTGTCACCCTGTTCTTTTAAATGTTTTAAAGTTCCTTTAAAACTTTTCTATACCTTCTAATGTTTACATATTCCTACTGGAGTTCTCACGCACTGTTCATGTAAATAATGATTGTTTTACATTCTTTGTGGGAGGAGAGAATTGATAGACTGTTAGTTTAACCAGTGTCGTTAGAGAAGTAATAATTTCATCCTCCAATCCACTGTCATTTTTAAAATTCTATATATTACCTAGTCAGAAATAAAAGTTACTTCCTTTTACTCTTTTAATCTTGAGTAAATGCGTGAGTTATTTCATGTCATAGTAGAACAGATGGGATCTTCACCTGTCTCTCAGCAAGACCTCCCAGAGTCACTGTAGGGAGTGATGGTTCTTCTAGCTCATCAGTTTTTGGTGCTCTCCAGACAACAGGTGGGTCTGTCCCCATTGCAGCTCCAAGGGGCCCAGTCCCTAACCTCCCTCTCTGGATATCCACAGATGAGCATGCAGGAGTACGAGCTGATCCACGCCGCGCAGGAGGACGAGAGCTGCCTACAGCAGTACCGCAAGCGCTGCATGCAGGACATGCACCAGCGCCTCAGCTTCGGGCCCAAGTTCGGCTTCCTGTGCGAGCTGCAGAACGGGGAACAGTTCCTGGAGGCCGTGGAGAAGGAGCACAAAACCACCACGGTCATCGTGCACATTTACGAGGACGGCGTCAAGGGCTGCGAGGCCCTCAATAGCAGCCTGACCTGCCTGGCGGCCGAGTACCCCACCGTCAAGTTCTGCAAGATCAAGGCCTCCAGCACGGGCGCCGGGGATCGCTTCTCCAGCGAGGTGCTCCCCTCCCTGCTGGTCTACAAGGCCGGGGAGCTCCTGAGCAATTTCATTAGTGTTTCTGAACAGTTCAGTGAGGAGTTCTTTGCCGTGGATGTGGAGGCTTTCCTAAATGAGTATGGGCTGCTACCTGAGAGGGAGCTTCCGGCGCTGGGAAATGGCACGGATGAGCCAGATGTTGAATAATATTAGAGCCAGAGTCCTCACTGCCTCCCTTTCCTCTTCAGTCAGCTGTAAATCAATGTCAGTAACACCCATCCCACTTAGAGAAGGCTGTCTTTGCTCATTTACTTGTAACAAATAACTGTTTAACTGTTAGCATGCGAATTCTACTTACAACACATACAGGTGGCAGTCCTGTACATACTTCTATGCCAGCCACAAGAAATAGGAAGAACAGCAGTGATATTTAAGAACTATAGGAAAAACAAATTAAAAATTGAGGGCCCATGCCTGTCACCACAAAGCACAAGTCCTTCATCTCGGTGGGGACAGGACTGGTCCATCCCTCTGTGCACACAAAAAACCATCTCCATGTTCTGGAGATGTTACAGCAAGTCCTAGCTCCCGATTCACTTCTACCAACTTTGGCAGGAACAAGCAATTTTAAGGGCAGACAAATAGGCCAAAGTCCTTGCATTCCTAAATGGCTCAAGTATCTAGGTCATTATTTTATTCCACATTTAATACTCAATACTGATGCAAAGGGAGAAGTTAGCTTGGTGCTCCTGTAAGATTTTCACCCAAACAGCTGACACAGACACAGCATCAGCTGATATCAGTTCATCAGTGCTGAGCAGTCACATTTGAAATGCCTGTGAGTTTCTGGAAAAAGTATGTTATGCTTATGTAATAACTCTGAATAAAGTTTTCAATTGTCAAAACTTGCCATTGGAAGTGTGGAATATATTGGTAGTACATAACCTTACCCTTAAAAACATATGAAATATTAGTAAGTATCACCAGATACTTAAAGTTTTAAGTTTTGTTAAAGGGAAACTGCTGAGAACTACAATTTAATAATCTGATTGAGAGGAAGATATGGGATAAACTCACTATAGACATTCTCTGATACAGAAAAACAGAACATTAGAAACACTTCAGTGACTTCTGCATGCTGGCAAAGCTAAAGGCTGGATTTGACTGGGGATGGAAGTACTTGTACCTTACTGAAGATCTTAACAGCACATATTAGTTTATAATGTTTGAGATTATCAAAATGTTAAAGACTATTTCTCTTTTGTTTGTTTATTTTTCTTTTGTTCTATCAAAATGCTACTGAATTGCTACTTTCAACATTCTTTTGCCATGGATGACTATTTTAGCAGAGCTCCAGAAACCTCATGTCATGTACACTAAGCAGTGCAAATGAAGATCCTTATCATCTCTCATACAATCTTCTCTAACCTGTAAAACAATTCATGACTTTATTACACCAAGAATTCAAATAGCATGCTCCCAAAATGTCATGATTTCCATGTTGTAGGTTGCTGAGTGAGAACTGTCCCAAGTCTTTCTGATGGAATTCCAGGGGGAGTAAAGCTTTTCCCTTGGAGCAGTCCTCTCTCCCCTTACTGAAGCATGAAGTTGACCCTCGGGTAAAGTCACTCTCATCCTAACATTTCATTTGTCTCTTCAGAATGTTTGCAGATCTACCATTTGCAGATACACCCAACAGCATGAAAATCCAATGATCTTACAGGAGTTTAGGTAGAAAATACTGAATTATCTTTGTCCATCACAAAAGTAACCAGTTAACCTAAGCAGCAGAACAATATTTCTCTTACATTTAATGACATGTTTTGAAGAAGAGACATGAAAAATTTCTATCCTGTACACACCAAAAAAAATAAATCTGCATTTCAGCTGTGGGAACTTACTTCCACGAGAACTTTCCCTCCTTATCCAACATGGTTTAAAAGCTATTAGGGTGTACATCAGCAGCCTCATCACATAAGCTTCATTTTTTTTTTGAGAACAAGGCTGAAAGCACAAAACCCAACAAAATCACCACAGAAGCTGCACCTACAGCTACTGTATGAAATAAGTTGACATTCCAATTTAAGAGACAAACTAAACGTGCTTAAGCAGGACTTTCTCCGACCTGTAATTTAAAAAACAAAAACCAAAGAGCAAACACAAATGTGGCACCAAGCCTCAACAGAAGCTCATGACTAATGAAGTTGCAAATAAAACTGATCACAGAAGTTATCAGTTTCTGCAGGGAAAAAAAAACTAGCCTTAAAAACAAAAAGCAAGATTTGACTCAACCATTTATTACTGCATGAAGGTTTTTGAGTAGCCAACAGTAAATGCTCCAATAAACACATGGGAACAGCCTTCCTGCTACCCTGGGCTGTGGTTACTCTTCCTTTTGACTCAAAGTCACAGAGGCCCTGAGTCTCCAAATATTCTGATGGAGCAGAGGGGGGGAACAAATTACCACTGGTGTCACTGCTGCTCAGACTGAGAGCAAAGCCTCTGGTAGATGCCAGTGTCCTGCTGTCAGCTGGGACAGTTATTTTTCCTCCCAGCAGCCTGGAGATGCTGTGTTTTGGATTCAGTACAGAATCGTTTTGAGAACACACTGATGCTTCAGTAGCTGCTGAGCAGAGCCCACCCCAAGTGAAGGACTCTGCGGTGTCCCGGGCTCTGCCAGGGAGGAGCTGCAGCAGGAGCTGGGCTGGAGCATGGCCAGGACAGCTGATCCCCCTGGGCAGAGCCCATCCCACCCCACGGGATGCCAGCCCAGGCTGTGAGCCGGGGCAGTGGGCAGAGGGGCTGAAGGCTGCTGAGGGACAGGCTGGGCATCAGGGGGTGGGTGGTGAGGGACTGCACTGTGATCACTCATCTGTCTGGATTGTACTCCCCTCTCTCTTTTTGTTATCTCCATTTTCATTGTTATTATTACTACTATTATGATATTGTACTTTATTTCAATTATTAAATTGCTCTTATTGCAACCCAAGAGTTTTATCTTTGTCCTGCCCCTTTCCCTGGGGAAGTGAACAAGCCCTGTGTGGTCCTTAGCTGCCAGCTGGGGTCAAAGCATCACAACCTGTCACAACTTACCACACCAAATGTTGCCCTCAGATGTGAGGAATTATAAACCTCCAAGACCAAGTGACCAATACCACTGAGGCTTTTAAAGCCCCATTTTAAAACCCCACGGCACAGAAAATAATGATTCTATTTTGTACTATAAATTTTAGGACTATACTTAGAGCAGCCTGATTTTCAGATGTGGAAGTCCAAACCATTCCTCTGAACTCTTACATATTAAACTAAATATATATCTGCAATCATGGACATGAATTAACAAAGCTCAGTATCAGTCACAGTGGAGTTTTCTTAGACTTAAAGCTTTGGAGTATTATACGGGTAGAAAGAGGATAAACCTACAATGAAATCTGAGCTAGAGTTATGCAGTATTCAGGAAACAGATTTTTAAAAGGTTGTTTTCCTTTTCTCTTACACACACATTTTAATTTATCCTAAACCCTCATTATCTTACGCTATCAACATTACAAAAAGTTGCAAGAAAGGATGGGACAATTAAATCCCCTCTTGGTTAGTCCTGTAATTCTTAGACAAGTGAAAACCTGCTTTCTTCTACATCCATTATTTCCTCATGGCAGGATGACTGGGAGGCTCAATCTGTAGGTACAAGTCAAATTACTCATTTTTTCTTTGACAGGGTTGATTAATTTATTATTGCACAGATGGTACCTCAACTGTCTCCTATATTATACCTGAAATCCCCAGCAGAGCAACTTCTTTCTTTGTCTTCCTCCAAGCCCATACTGGAAAATTAGATTCCTGATACCAAGTTAGTTCTAAACTGAAGGATTAATTTGACCATGACCACAAAGACAAGGATCATTTACTAAGCACAGAATAAGCCTGCAGAGAGGAAGAAAAAAGAGGAAGAGTTCTTTGCAAGGGGATTCCTGGAATAATACATCCCAATAAGCTCTATATTTGACATCACAAGTACTAAACAAGAACAACTACAAGAAGAGTGTTTCAGGACAATTTTCTTCTCTGGTGTCAGAAATGCTGTACTTGCTGTATTTCACTTCTGTGGCTGAGTTTTGTGTTACAGGCAACTAAAGAATAATCATTTTGTTTTTTACCTCCAAAAGCACACCCTGTTCTTAAAAAAAAAAAAAAAGACAGCACCTTTTTTTCTAATTACATCCCTGTTCCTCATTCTAACAGAGACTGTAGCAGAGCAGTTTCTAAACCAACCACATTCTGAATCATGTTACTAAATTATTCCCATTTTCTGGATAACCCTCAGCCTCCCCTGGATGTCATCCTACCTCCTGATTTTGATTCCACTGACTGGCACAGAATAAAAAGCAATTATAAAACCCACAGCAGCTGAACCCAGTGCCTCCATTACAACACTCACCCCTTCCTCCGGGAGACCCCACCTGAGCAAGGCTGAGCACAGAATGTCAACACTGTCTTTCAAAAAAGCAGCTTTTTTCCAAACATGTAAAAACAGAATACACAAGCGAGGCAACAGTACTCAACACACCTTTCTCAGAGTTTCCTTTATTAAAGGTATCCCAGTACATACTTGCTTATGCTTTAGAATCAAAGGGTTATTTTTTTTTTGTTCCACTACCTTCAAACAAAAAAAAAAAAAAGAAACTTGCATTGGTATTAAAATGCCATTTATTCTTTTCTTTTGTAGCTCAGGTCCAAGTAAACATCACATTTCATATACAAATTATCTTTATTAGCCTTACTAGAGTTCATTCCCTCTGTCCACCTTCCTCATGTCAAGTAAACATGTAACTGGCCAACATCCCCAGGAGAATCTCCCATAAAGGAAAGCTCTCTGTTTATAATCTAAAAATCCTGATTAGCAATAATTTTGATAACTCGCCTGTCTCTGCAAGATAACCCACAAGGCCTGCCTAGGTGTAACTGCAGCTGAAACAGCTAAAATTCCAAGGAAACAATGATTGTTTTGGAGCTGGACAGGGAAATCCTCATCAGGAGGCACTGAATCAAAGGCAGCAGCATACACACAGCTCAGCAATGCCATGCATTTCATTGATTTCTGAGTTCTCCAGTCTTGAACCAAGCTATTTACAGGCTGCCTTGGTCTAGTCTTGACATTTTAGAAACTATTTGTATGCATTTTATGCTAGTTAGTATTATCTAAAAAAATGCCTATGGTAAAATGCTGGCTTTACTAAAACTAATTTTCCCCTAATTAACTGTAACAAAATAAGATTTCTCTTAGCAAAGGAACCCTTAAAGCAGGAATTGTCATACTTGTTCATTATGGTTTTACCAATACCCTGAGAAACACCAGGAGTAGCACTTTACACTAAAGGAGCCAAGAGGAAGAAAATTAAGGTTCTGTATTTGTTTAAGGGACCTCTCAAAAAATTAATATTATCATTCATTTATACAGAGCGACAGGGTTAGTTTCCTGTAAACCTGATTCACCCTCTACTTGATTCTGTAAGTGCATAATTCTACTTGATCTAGGAAGTGTATGATGGAACAAGGTAACTGAACCTACCATTACAGTTTACATTGCACATCTACCTGGTGAGATAAAGCCAGGGAATCTCAGAAAAACGGAAAGCTGGACAAGACAAACGCAGGTTCAAACCAATGTGGTTCATCAAGCGTTTTCCCTTTATTCAAAATCAGGCGGTAGTTTATATAAGCTTCTATATAGTTTACAGAAACAAAGACACTCTGATTGGTAGGCTAACATTGTTTACCTTTTCCTTAAAACGGCCTGCACTGTACACCATAAAACCTATACTAATTCACACCCAGACAACTCAGTGGTCCCCACAACACCTTAAGACTATTTTCTATCTGCGCCACAAGCCCTGAATTTCTAACTGCGTCAGAGGCTTTGAAGGCCACACCAGGCCTCAATCTGAGGCCTAGCCTGGAGTAGCTCAACTTTCACAGTTCATGCCCTCTTTCTCTCAAAAATGCTGCAACAGTGAGATTTAGACAACAATTCTTAATTACTAATATATTAAACCCAGCTATTTCCATCTTCTGAATGGCCAGCATTTCCCAGGAGCTGTGGTGACTGGAGTTTAATCATTGGAGATCAATCACTGAAGTAGTTGAAGGAGAAAATCGACGCCAGGACTGCGACAGCAGCTGCCACGACCAGCCCTAAATCCAGAGGGAACACAGGCAGTGAGGGAAGGGCAACACAACCAGCCCTAAATCCAGAGGGAACACAGGCAGTGAGGGAAGGGCAACACAACCAGCCCTAAATCCAGAGGGAACACAGGCAGTGAGGGAAGGGCAGCACAACCAGCCCTAAATCCAGAGGGAACACAGGCAGGGAGGGAAGGGCAGCACAACCAGCCCTAAATCCAGAGGGAACACAGGCAGGGAGGGAAGGGCAGCACAACCAGCCCTAAATCCAGAGGGAACACAGGCAGTGAGGGAAGGGCAGCACAACCAGCCCTAAATCCAGAGGGAACACAGGCAGTGAGGGAAGGGCAGCACAACCAGCCCTAAATCCAGAGGGAACACAGGCAGGGAGGGAAGGGCAGCACAACCAGCCCTAAAGCCAGAGGGAACAGGCAGGGAGGGAAGAGCAGCACAGGCAGCAGCAGGCAGGGAGGGGAGGGTGAGTCAGAGGGAATGAGCACAAAGAGAAACAAAAAGAGCTACCCCAAAACCCACTTTTATTAGCATGGTCATTACTGATGCAGCTGAGGGGACGCACAGAAAACCCCAAAACATCCCAGTGATGATGTAAGGGAAAGCATTTTTACATTCAAAGTAAACACATATTTACTGCTCCTATTTAATCTTCCAGTTACTATATTCTGTTTCTGATAATTAGTAGAAACCAAAAGTAACTGCTTTGTTGATTAAAGTGTAGCTATTTCAATACAAGCAGCCCCACAGCAAAGAGAGCTGTACTAAGTGCAGATAGATCTCTGAGAGCTGGACGAGGTAGCACCATGGAGAAGTTGCAATGGAAAGGAGAATTCTGTGGGCTGGTGTTCCCTGAATTCATGAACTGACAATTAGGATGCTGTGGAGCTAACAGTCCTGAAAGGGGCCACTGCAGGTTCTGGTGTGCCATAGCAGAAATCTGGGAAGGAACATACCCATATTTTGTTGGAGCTTCAACAGCAATGTTGCTTTTGTCAGCTGTGCCTGTTGTGTGTCAGTCGGGCTGTCAGTCACTGGGCAAATATCAACTGCATGGAAATCAAGGGAAGAAGGGGAAAATTAACAGTTGTGTTTTACAGTGAATTCATACAAAAGGCCAAGAACTTCACATCCACTTTATAAAGTGTATTTATGCTAGGAAAAAAACCCAGTTTATTGCAGTAGAAATGGTACAACAGCAATAGCACAGCAATATGCTGTATGTCTCAAAGGGTGAAACTAAAGAGACAAAATACATTTCAGGAGGAGCTCCTCTTCCAAAACTCATTCTCCACACCCTGCTTCCAGAGTAACATTCCCAAACCTCTTTGCATAGCCTGGGGAGAATTTGACTATGTGAGAGGGAACCACCAAATAGTATCTTTAACTAGCACAGTTTTTTATTAAGCACCTTCTAAGATCAAAGTCCCTTCAGAGCCATCTGTCCCGAGCTCAGGGTACATGCAAATCCCACTGCCATGAGAGAATGAGCCCAGCAGCACTTCCCTACCCAACAGCCAGAGATGCATTTTTTCCAGCCACAAAAATTTCTTTTTGAAGATCCCCTAAAAACACCCTTTCACAGCAGGCATTGAGGACTCATTCTTCTATGGAAGAATTACTAAATTCTTAGTCTGCCCAGCCAGGATGTGAGAGAGCTTGAGTCTATTTCCAGGCGGATGGGACTCAAACCTGTATCTATTTCCTTTGCAAAGATCTCCCTAATCCCTTGGCTATATCCAGCTTGTTAGAGGGGCAGGAGAGAAAGAAGGGGATTAATCTCCAGTCCTTCAGCCCATCTTGTTTAAGCCCCATAGAGCCAGCATGGAACACACCATACCCCCCTGTGACAAGGCTGCTTGATGGTCGTGGGCCAAAGGCCTTCAATTTGCAGCATCCCCATCTTCAGGAGTTTGCTAAGACTTGCCAAAAATTTGGATTACAATTCAGAATCTACAACCACAGGCACCTTCTGCACAAGGAAAGGGTAAGACAAAGTGTTTGTCATGGCAGTGGGAGCTGGATGTGTCTGGGAAGAATGAGACAAGCAGGCTCAGATAAGAGAACGAGCCTAACAGACTGTTCTGGAGACAAGGGAACCCCCAGCAGTACCAGATATCAGGGTCTAGAAGGCCATGGAACACTGATCTGAATAAAAACAGATCTCCATTTCCACAGACGGGCTGACCATCAGCAATAAATCACAAATTACATGCTTGAGTAATAAGGCACATCCTTTGTGTGATTCATATGCAAATGTTTCATGAAGTACTTTCTCTGTCATTAACTATGGTGGAAATGGGTAATCTAGATGATCAAAAAGGTTGTTTCTGTGGATTGGTTGAGTCATGTGGATAATTGTCTTCAAAATATCCTTAAGTCAAACTTGCACAAGACCTGTTACACAAAAAACACCCAAACTAGCTTTTAAAACCTGTCTTTAGGTTTTTTATCCCTAAACCCATTGCATTGGTACAGGATGTACAGTAGAGAAAACACTGCCTGATATGAAACTCAGCAGGACAGTGAGATATAGAGACATTGCAGGGAGATCTCTCTGCTAGCAGCACATCCATGTAAAATCAAGATAACAATATTTCAGTGCAAAGTGTGCTTTTTGAAGAGAAATTATCAAATATCCCTGAATCCCACTGGTCCTCAGTGAGGCCATGGCTAGATAGTTATTTTCTTTGTGCCAAGAAAAACACTTCCTCAGCTGCCTAAAATATGAGCAGTAGTCTTCAGATAAAGTAGAGGAGTTATTAATTGTTGCAATATAGGTTTTCAGTACGTATCTTTAACTAGCACAGGAAGAGAACTTCTGTCCAGAGTTTAGAATTCTGTAAAACATCCCACTTTGGGACAATCTAACTGCATTTTTTTGGGACACCTCTGAAGTCTACCTCCAGGAGGTTCCTTTCTGCTGTATATTTGATGAGCAGGTAGGATGGTCTGTGCCCTCTAACTTGAGGTTTCTTTGTGCCTCCCTGCACTGAGGGGACCTTTGGAAGCTGCACATCAAGGCAGCTGCACATTCCTTGCCTGTTCAAAGGGGAAAAAATAAAAAAGACAAAGGGAAAAAGAAAAAAGAACCACCCTTGAGCTATTTAGTTACCACAGGCCTTTATGCCATCACATTCTGGCAGGTTTGCATGTAGAGCAGCAAAATCACATTAAGAGTTCTCATAATAGATGTTTTCTAGTACCAGTTACATGAATCCTTAATTCTTCAGTTTCCTAACCAAGATGGGGAAGTGATTACCACTGGTGAAGCCTTATTTCTGTCTATCCACTCAGGGTATTTAACAGCCCACCCCCTGCACCACGGAGGAGCAGGGATTTAGTAAAGCCAATCAGAAATGCAGAGCTTTCAGTTGCCTGTATTAGAGCACTGAATACCTTGAAATTACAGTGTTAGAGCTATTTAAGGCTTTCATTTATAAATAGCTTGGGGTTTACTTTCTATTTTCCACATAGCAATTTTAAAGCATGACCCAGTGGTGTCTCCATTGGAGAGCTGTACAAGGAGTCAAGAGACTAAAACTGCAGGAGACTGCAGGAAAGCCCCAAGATCAGTAAGCACATAAAACTAACCTCAAAAATTCATGTTTTGACTAAAAGCTGCTTAAAAAAGAAATCTTTTGCCTATACTGATTAGATCCTGGTGTTCTAAAGTGCATATTTTAAAGAGCAACAAATCCCCAAATATTTCAAAAGCCTGCTCGTATTATTGAATTTTAGAGAATTCTTTTTATCAGCAAAATTTCCCCAGAACCTCAGTATGAACAGCATTTCCAGTTAATTCGAGGTAGGTGCCTCAGACCACAGGAACTGTGACACAAACAGAAAGGTTGATGACACAATTCCTTACAAAACAATTACTGAATATTGACTATTATTAACAAAGTTAGAGCTAAGCTTAGAGAAACAACACATACTTCCCAAGTCAAAATGATGCTCTGGAAAAGCCTTTGCACAAGAGAAACCACAAACTCCATTATAACACAAAAACATGTTCACAGCAATACTTAGACATTTCATACCAAAGCAACAGTAAAAATCAAATCCCATAATTAATGTTTTTTTTTTCTTTAGAATGCAGACCACTTTGTACACATTTAACAGGACTATTTCTAAAATGACCTTCTTGGTATGATAAAAATGTATAAATAACTTGTGATTTTAATAAACCACAAGTGACCGATGCCTCAAATTTTATTATCAGCATGAACAGTGCTGTGCTGAAATTACTGATATCACTGCAATTAACAGAGTCCATTCCATGGACAAACTTCATGGTGGTCACCAGGACAAGGCCAGGCTTTCCTAAAATCCCCTTGCATGTTTTTCCCTCTCCTCTTCTATGCACTTATTTTTATTTGTGGGTTTTGGGTTTCTTTTTAAAAGAAAATACACACCTACTTCAATTTGCTTTTCTTTCAAAGACAAGGAATATACATCCCCCCAGTTAACTCTACAAGCAGCAGACTACAAGAACACCCAAGCTCCTTTTCTGCCCATCACTTCACCTATTGTTGGTATTAACCTTTGGGATGCCCTGCTGTGAGTGGAAAGGTGTTTCCTACCTAGCAGCAGCTCACACAGCCTTACATAAGCAATAAAGCTGAACTGAATCATCACCTCTCTCCTCCCACACCTCTCTCCACTGCTACAACAATACTCATTTGCTTCTCTAAGCTACACTGATTCCTTAAAGCTCAGTAGTAATTAGTTTTAAGAGTATTAAAGTTACTCTAATAATGCCAGGGAGATTTTTATTTGCTTTCCTGTTTTCCTTGAGGTTCCTGTACACCTCTTACTCCTCAAAAGGATGAGTCAGTTCACAGCTAACAGATCTCGTTAAAGCCTGGGGGGAGCTGATTCATTTAGAAAGACAAGAATTTATGGCTAAATCTGAAATTAGGAAACTCAAAACCCCCTCCAAGTTAACCTGCAAGTCAAGTTCACCCTGCAGGGCAAGTCATGGATGCATTGCTCTGTTTTTGTCCCTAAATACCAACATCAAAAATTGTTCATAGTTCTTACATGAGAATTAGTGTTGGATTTTTTTATTTACTTAAATTACAAAACTGGAACCTGCAGCTCATATGCATGTTGATTTGGGAAAAAAAAAGGGGAGTAAAAACTCTTCCATAAGACCACAGGAGATGTTATTAGGTGCATTTCAATATCATATTTGAATTCTACAAAGAAAACAACATTGCAAGGGAAAAAGACCCAACAGGGCATAATATAGACCAGAAATATTCAGAAAGAGGAATCCAGTAAAGATTATGTCAAAATATCTGTATTAAAGGGAATATAGCAGTCTCATAATCAGACCACAAACTTGTAAGACATTCAGTACCAAATTAAAAGTGCTCTCAATTTTGCTTTCATTCTGGGTGAATCACAAATCTTCAGGTTTGGGCACTGCATTTGGTACATAAATTAAAACACTCCGAATAAAGAAATATATTTGTCACTTTTTAAAGCATCAGGTTTAGCATGAAAACTTCCTGAAAGACAATTAGACTATATTAATGTTTTGCTAGAAGAATTTTTAAAGTGTTTTTAATTCTGCAGAGAAAAAACAGTAGATTTGACAAAATCACTCAACTTATTCTAACTTGCCTCAAAACTACTTAGCACTAAAAAAAATGAACTACTGAAAGTGTAAACATATATACTAATGTAAAAAATAAAGCTTTACGGGGTGTTTTTTAAGATTTTATTTGTCAATAAAGGATCCCCTCTAATTCATGAGCACAGTGGTGCATACAAACCTTGGTTATCCATCTCTTATGTTTCTACAGCAGCTCATGGGCTGCAGCCATGGCTGCACTGAAAAACCAAAATATTTGAGAGAAAAAAGAGAAGTCTGTTCCAAGAAACACAAACTGTAAAAAACGGGACCATTTTCCACAATATATTTAAGCTGCAATGTATTGTCAAAAATCCTTAGAGTTGCATATGAAGTAAGCTGACTTTATCCATATGTGGATAAAACTAGCCCCTCACCTAGCCTGCCCTGGTTCTCAGATATTTACCTGTGCTAATGTCCTCAGCTATGTGCATATCTTCAGCTTGCACAGGCTGATCCAGCATCTCCACAAAACGTTCCTGGATTTCTCCAGCAGCTTCATCACCAAACTTATAATCACTGAGCATCACACTGGATCCAGCAACTGGGACAAACAGTCTCTGAGGCAAGACATGATATTCCCTCTCAAAATCTGAAAGGAAAGAAAGAGAAATACCATCCCAATAAAAGCCTTGACAGTTATGATAAGATTCCTCCATAATCTCTGAGCATAAGATAAAGTCATTGCAAAAGAGCTCAAGGTCTCTGTGTAGAAGCTCTGCTTTCAGCCTGGCTTAGTGGGCTGCTATTATATGGATTTATGTCTTTACATTATTAGTCTCTCCAGAAGTACCCAGGGCAGCTCCAAAACAGACCATAAAACGCAAAGCAGAGCTTTTCTTCTCTTTGGAATGACTTGCAGGGGGGCTCTGGGAGAGACTGCAGGTAGGAGCTCCCCGAGGAGAGGAGCAGGCTTTCACCAGCACACAGGACCGCAGAGGTGTCACACTCAGAGCCACAAAGCTCGGGTGCCACCTAGAGAGGCGACTCAGAACTACGTGCAATAGAAAAGGCTCTGTGCCACTGCCATTGGTTTGTCAATTAACTCCTTCTTGGTTTAAGGCAACGACACCACTGCACTGACTTAAAGGAGTTTAAGAGTCCCAGCGTGAGCTCAGAGATCCGGTCTCTATCAAGTTTTAACGCACATCACTATTAATAGGAGCATCATACAAGGATTAAAAAAAATAGAAATAAAAATTCACAGTGTGCAAGGTACAGTTGGAACTTTAAAGACAAGAGTTTCAACTACAGAAGTTTTAAAAATCACAAAATTTCTGGTAAGTGAGGAAGAAGCTGGGATTGCATTTTGTGGTCACAGGAACTGAACACAAACATGGTGTGAAAGCCGCGATGCCAAAGGACACAAATTGACAAAAAAATTTCCAGATTTAAGAAAAAGTCAAGGCTGACAAGCAACAATTATACCTTTTATTTTTAATTCTGCTCTAACCATACTGGAGCTTCACTATAACAGAATTTTCTACAACCACCAAAATTCAAATATAAGCTGGTGGCTTTGGTTGTTTATTTTTTTTTTTAAATTTCTTACTTTTCTTCTGAAGTCCTTCATTTAAAATCAGATCTTCAAATAGTATTTCACACCGATCACTCAATGTGTTTATTATGTCTCTTTTCAAAGCCTGCAAGGACAGAGTGAAATCATCAGGAATATCAAAACTATTTGCAAAATCAAAACTATTTGCGAAGTTTTTAACCAGGAAGAAATAAGCAAAGCCCCGTATGTTAAACCCATGATGAAGGAATAGTTTTTTCCTAGAAAGTAAAAACTAGTGTGAATTTTCTAACTAATAAATAAGAATTTATTAATTTTAAAAAGCTAACATCAAAAGAATTAGTATCAAGAAGAAAAACCATAAAACAAAAATGAAAAGCTGAGGGAAGTTTTAGGATTGCTAGGTAAGAACTGACAACTTCTAGATATTTTCCAGTAAAGCCAAACAAAAAAAATCACGAGGCAATGATTGAATCAGTGAGGGGAAAAATAAATTACTGAGCAAGTAAATCTGAATTTTACCTCTATAAATATATAGGCTGCAACCTTTTTTTAAAGAGAATTCTTCAA
Organism: Taeniopygia guttata; assembly: GCF_048771995.1. Lineage (NCBI taxonomy): Eukaryota > Metazoa > Chordata > Aves > Passeriformes > Estrildidae > Taeniopygia > Taeniopygia guttata. The sequence continues at coordinate 24,501,842 of NC_133033.1, read as the reverse complement.
AGCCTAATCCCTTTGACAATTTGTGCAAAGACTGCCCAGAGCCCAGCCTTACCCACAGCACACATATCCTCTAGAAGGGAAAAACTAACTAACCCCACACGGATGGTTTCTAAAATAATCCCCCTGTCTGACATTTTGACCCCAGTTTAGACCATTCTGGAAAATAAAAAAAAAACAAAACAGTATGCCAAGTCCCAGGTGTTTCAGGAGAATGTTTGTGATGGACTAAGACCCTGCTCAGTACCTGAATGGCTTCTTTAACCTTGGGCTTGTTGCTGTGGATGTAGGCCCTGCATTTCACAGCTCCCCGGAGGTTTATGGAGCCACTGCACACCTGCACCGTCGCCGTGGACCTGGGGCTGCTGCCCTGGCACTGAGGAACAAACACATCCACTTTTATCCCAGGCCCCTGCAGCAGTCACTAAAACCAGAACCAGCAAACCAACAGCAGGTGCTCACACACAAGCTGTTTCCCTCATCGTGTAGAACTGATCTTATCTTAGTTATTCATTTGTAAGACTGAAAATCTCTTTTTTATTATGGAAAATGTGTTCATCTCTCCAGGTGTTTCAAACACTTGTGTCTATGAGACTTTAAAACTTTCCAGGCTTGTGGCAAATAACAGCATCACAACTGTTAAGTCTTTTTCAGGCTTTTTTTAAACAATGACGTTTTCATGTTTGCTATAATCAGCGTAACCCAGGGTGTGCTGGGAGTCATCCCATCAGTCAGTACCAAATTATACACGTGGTCACACTGAGAGCTGCATCAAACTGTTGCCTAGAAATGCTCTCCCTAATTACCACAACAATGAGTGTGAGCATGAAGCATTCCAGGACAACACCTGGAAACACTGGGATGCACAACTTCCACACCAACTGCACAAACCACCTCTGCCAAAAAGAATTTTCCTCTCCCTGCAGGAATTAACCTCAATACAATAGACAATAACAACAAAAGAAGCTGAGATACTCATGGAGACTTTAAAATGGTATTGGAAACACTTTTAGTTTTGCTGAACATAACTTTGAGAATCCAGGAACCACCTGACAAAACAGAAGGCTATGAAACAAGGTCTAGACACATTTGGACTTCAGGACCTAGACTGGGGCACCAAATTCACAGTTCTTCCCAACTCAGGTAGGGAGGAAACTCCTGACATAGATCCAGCAGTTCCAGATGATGATTCAGCTCACGGGATCTACGCCTTAATCCAGAGCTGGCAGCTGAGCTTCTGACAAAAGCATCCAAGTGAATGTCCAAGCTAGCCAGGGCAAGCTGTGGATTGAAGTGTGGGGTGAACTTCAGATGCAAAGTCACTTGAAATCAATGTACACAGGCACCTACAGGTATCCTACTACCAAAGGAGTTAGTCACAGGACTTTTTTTCCATAACATGTTTTCCAGTCTTTCAGCTATATTATGCAATTCACGGACAACATGGTTATCTCACCACAAAAATTTCTAAAGGCACAAAGTATGCAGATCTGTTGACAATCAGTTTCATATTCAATATCCATGTGGGGAAAAAAAAGTCTTAGGAATAAGTGAGCAAGATTTCTAGACAATAATTCAGAACCTTGTTCTCTTATTTTTTGCTCTATTTTATAATTTAAAGGCAAGCTTATACTTTGCAAACCACTAAAAACTTACCAGCTGTGTCAGAACCTTGACATCAGAAAACTGACTGCTGGGCTGAGTATTTCCTCTGAACTTTTTCTGAAGGGAAAAAAATTCTTTGTGTCATGAAACAGGAAAAAGTCCCTGAAGCAGTCTCCTCACTATGGCACATAATGTTCTCTAGCTTATAGCCTCTGAGAGGGCAAAATAGCACTTAGAAACCAACCAAAAGAATAGAACTACAAAACTAAAAGAGAGATGAATGCATCACCCACCAAGGTGACCAAGTAGGTCTTTGAAATGTCATCACCCACATTCACACCTGACTCCTGCTCTGTAATAGAAACATTTCAGTCATTTTACACATAATTACTGCATTCACACTGCCTGAGGAGGGATAGGCAGGAATGGAGCTGAGAGCAGGAGCAGTTCTGTGTATTGATTCCCTGGAACAGCCAATCAGATCAACAAACGCTGCACAAGAGATGTCTCATGCAATGCTTTGTCGCACAGAGGTTCCAACCATACATCTATTAGAGTTCAATTCCTCCTTGTTTGGTACTCACCTGTCCTTCCAGCAGTTCTGTATCCTCATCTTTAACTTGGCCATTGATCAGAAAAACACTGTCTTCTATCTGTTTTGACCATCGGTTTAACCCATTCTTTAAAATAAGTGAAAACAAACAAAAAAAAAAAACACAAGAAAGTGAAAAGAATTTCACTGAAAGGTTGGACAGTCCCATGCTGAAACTTACAGAAGTATGTGTTTTATTAGTTACTCTGAGAGAGTTTTGAAGTCTGTGAAAAATCCATGTTTTTCCCAAGGTAAACCTTAAATGGACCACATTCAGAACAAAATAAGAAACAAGCATTGCTAAATACTGAAGTGCCACCCCAGGGATTTGGAGTTGTAGAGAGGGTGGTACTCATTGAAAGTCAACTCATGGCAAAAGCACCCCCTAGTCATGCACAAACTGGGTGTGACCTTTCACCAGGTGAGGCATCAGAGAGGTTACCTGGGATACTCATGACAATTATTACATAATTTTGAACAAAGGAAACTTCTCACTGAGCACAGCAGAAGAGTTACATTTAGAAGAAGAATAATTGTTAAACATTCTCCACTGATTAGTCCTACTCCTGTCCTGCACTGTTCAACTCCTCTCTTTTTTAACTTTCAGCAGAGAAATGAGTGTGGTTACTGCTGTGTAGGAACTGGTGCAGGCAGTGAGTTACCTTGGTATTCTTCTCCAGGTCATGGTTGGGGGAAGTAGCAAGAAGCGGAATGTGGATGTTCACATTTACTGTGCAGCCCAAAGCTACCCAGGAGGCAGTCAGGGCACTCTGGTACTTCCAGTCTGCTGGTTTAGCTGAACTCTGAGAGCAGAAAAGAAAAGCCATAAAGCATCTACCCAAAGCACTGTGTTGAGGCTTCTTTGGGGTGTAGCAGTACTTTGCCATGCATTAAAAGCTGGGTGTGGCACAGCAGGATGAGCTTACCTTTGGGTCCTGCACATCGTAGGTCCGGCAAACTACTCTGTGCTACTTAAAGAAAAAGACCCAGTGAAAAGCAAGGGAACAACTAAGAACAATCCACAATTAACTTAGTCCTCTACTAATCTTCCTTGTCGAGCTAATTTATGCTCTGGAGCAAGTTCTCACCTTTCATCAGTGTAAAAAAGTGGAAAAACATTTGCCTGTAATCTCCAACTACCACAGTGATGCTGTGCCATCTCTTACAAACAAATTAAGATCAATAGGTATTGACAGGAGAAGCACCAAGACACCAATTTGTAATTTATCCTCATCTCTCTCCCCTCCCCTCAGAGAAAAATCCTTCCTTTCTCTCCTTGTATTATGTCATTACCAACAGCTCCTGCATTCTGCTGCAGCTCTAGTATTGATCCCACAGGACTGCTGCTGTCCCAGTTCCACACAAACACCACTGGTAACAGCAATTCAAGAAGCCAAACAGTGATTTAGATTTTTTTTTTTTTTCAGATTATGCAAGTCAAGACTGACTGGGAAAGGTGTCATTTGATGCTGTCACACAGACAGACCTCATAAGAAATGATGGAAATTTTGCAAGGACAATAGGGTCAATAGTCTTTACCACAGCTAATCAGAAAACTTCATCATTTGAACTTACACATGTCTAGCTGAACTTAAACAGCCTCCTCCTCCCTAATTCTTATTTATTCAACAGTAACTGGATAAAAGAGGTTGGGATAGCAGCCTCAGTCAATAAACCTTGCTCATAAAGGATACTTTTTTGTAGCAGAACAGATTTGAACTGCTGCTCTGTCCGAGACCTCCTCCTCAGCAGGTTTCCAGAGCCTTCTTTTACTCAAGGACTTTTCCACTGAGAAGATTAGCTAAAGACCAAAAATACATTGCAAAAATATACACTATAATTCCTGGAAAATAGTCTTGTACTAAAATTTTAAGTCCAAGCAATATCAAAATTATGTATAAGCAGGAAAAACATGGCTTACATGTCACCAAAATGTCACATTAAAAGAAAATTCAACAGGGATTCAGAAGCACTTTTCCCCAAACTGAAAGAGGCTTGTGAAATCTTAATTTAGCTCCCTTATAAACCAAAGCAAGCAGCACACATTCACGTTTCCAACCTGTATGCTTTTGTCCTTACAGACATATTACAGTTTTGTGACTATCAGCTGGCTCAGGAAATTCCAAAAAATAGCTACTAATTATAAAAAACAAATCCCCCCTAATTTTTAATTCAGCAATCACTGATCACCTGGACACGGCTCACCTTTTTTAGCCAGCTACCAGTTTCATTAAGCATAACTTAGATGCAATTACACTGAACTGCCAAAATTGACTCTTGGATCTCAGGCTGCCAAACCTGCTCATGCTTAAATCCCTGACCATGATCATGTTAGAAAAAAGGTAAAATGAACATAGATTTTCAGAACAGAAACCAAATATGGCAGTAGATGCCCCAATACTGTAACAAAAATGCATTTTAAGTCTATCAGATAGTTCTGAGTATGTTTTAAATTTAATCCCACACTCCTAAGTGCACACATTCTAGACAAAATGTTTTTCTTAAACGAATCAGAATTATAGATCTTCCACTGCTGTAAACACCTCTAAACTGAGAGATTCATTCAGACAAGGAAAGCTAACATGTTAACATCCCTAGCACCTTTATGTGGCTTTATATTAAGCAACAAGGATTTAGCTTAATATAAACCTTGAGGATGTTTTCCCTAAGCCAGAAAGTCCATGTTCAGTAAATACAGACAAACCCAGTAAATAGAAATTCAGATATGTTACTGCAGTAACAAACAGGAGGTTAACAAATAGTGTTCCACAGGACAGGGATTTCTGGGGTTCCAGCCTCAAACCCTCACATCAAAGCACAACTTTTGTGGCATAAAGCAACAAAACTACTGTGTTTTAGTCAAGTCAGTGACAGGGAATTCCTCACACACAGCTAAGGATGTTGCTGTCCTTCCAGCTGTTCCCTCCAGGAACTCTGCTTACCTTACGCAAAGCGTTTTGACCGTCTTTAGCCAGCTCTGGAGGTGCAATCATGAACACACCAAGAACCAGCAGCCCTCCAGGGAGCATTCTGGACACCTTGAAAATTAAAATGAACATTTATTAATAGGATTGGCAACCTAGAAACCATGTAACTCAAGAGACAAGTGATGGGACAAATCTGCACCGAGAGCAGAAGTTAATTAAGGGAGACTGGTTTTCGCTTACAGGACTATCTCCATGCAGGAACACATCCTGCAAGTGTTTTCCCTTCAGTAATACCAAGTGTCCTTTCATCAAAAAAACCTGAAAACATTAAGGGTATTTCTGGTTTAAAACACCTGTGCCCAGTGTGGCTAGGAAACTTTGTCACTTTGAAAAAGGGCTTGAGAAGATACAAGTGCTGAGATGCTTTGTATCCATCTTACTTCCCTCCTGTTCCTCCCACCCCTTTGTCACCTTCCAGGGTGAGTTCTCACCTGACTGGCGTGTGTGGTGATCCACTCCTCATCCAGGGATGCCAGCTTGGGAGGGCCCACGCTCTCCTCCTGCTGCTGCTCCTTGGGAGGGGTTCGCACAGCCCGAATGACATAGTCCCGCTGGGGGGAACACTTGCCAAAACATCAACAGAAGCAAACACAGCGTGAGGCTGGTGAACAGGGGTTTCCCCAGTTCACAGGAATGAATGGAAGGACAATTCCACACTTACCTGCCCTATCAACAAGCCAGTGACATATGGCTTCACCTTCGTGCCGAGCTCTGTCAGGTACTGCCCGATACCTTCCTCGACAAGGTAAGTCCTACCCATGGCTCCAGGTTTAAGTGAGGTGCTGTAGTTCCAACCTACAAAACACACAATGCATAAAGTAAAAGTGCAATGGCTACAGGAGAAAAAGTCTCACACAAAGATCCTTTAGAACTGTTTGATTGAAAACTCCCTGCAAGGTCATCAAGTCCAACCATTCCCTCAAGGCCACCACTGCCCCACATCCCCAAATGCTACATCCACATGGTTTTAAAATCCCTCCAGGGATGGGGATTCTCCCCCTGCCCTGGGCAGCTCTACCAGGGCTGGAGAGCCCTTTCAGTATAGGATTTTTTCCCAATATCAAACCTGAACCTACCCTGATGCAACTGGAGACCGTTCCCTCTCCTCCTGTCCCTGTTCCTGGGAGCAGAGCCCGACCCCCCTGCTGTCCCCTCCTGTCAGGAGCTGTGCAGAGCCACAAGGTCCCCCTGAGCCTCCTTTTCTCCAGGCTGAGCCCCTTTCCCAGCTCCCTCAGCCACTCCTGGGGCTCCAGCCCCTTCCCCAGCTCTGTTCCCTTCCCTGGATATGCTCCAGCCCCTCCACATCTTTCTTGTCATGAGGGGCCTAAAACTGAACCCAGGCCTTGACTTTTGAAATGCTTTGAAGAAAAAGCATCCTGCTGCATTATACTTCTAAAGGATGCACTGTTCCATTCACACAGTGACTTGCTGAACTCTATACATGCCCTTGAACATGCTACACCACTTCCATTCCAATGCCCAAGCACTCAAAGCACAGCATCTGTGAACATTCCAATGAGCAGCCTTTGCAGATCCCCCCCCCAGAACTCAGGACATGGGGGCTGCCACAGACTCCCCCGCTTCCCTGTAGGGCTGGGCTGAAAGCCCCTTCATGCCTGGAGAGCTCTCCCATGGAATTAAGCATTAAAAAGCTGAAGCCCAAGAGCACAGGCTGAAGAAAAAAAAAAAGAGCATCCTGAACCTCCACAGGGGAGGTGCTCACACACCTCAACTCATGCCCCCATGCACTTCCAGAACCCTGGGCTCAGCACCTCCAGAACCCCTAAGCTCAGCACCGCACATCCCCAGAGCTCAGCGCCTGCACATCCACTGGATCAGCACCTGCACATCCCCCAGGATCAGCACCTGCCCATTCCCAGGATCAGCCCCTGCCCATTCCCAGATCAGCTCTTGCCCATTCCCAGGATCAGCACCTGCCCATTCCCAGATCAGCCCCTGCCATTCCCAGATCAGCACCTGCCCATTCCCAGATCAGCCCCTGCCATTCCCAGATCAGCACCTGCCCCTGCCCATTCCCGATTCCCGCAGCCGCCCCTCAGCCGAGCAGCGCCGTGGCGGGTGACGCCATCAGCAGGCGCCGCGGCGCGGGGAGATGGCGCACGGCGCTGCCGAGCGGAGCGCGGGAAAGGCGCGCGGGGCGCACCGCGCGGCCCCGCCATGTTGGGAGTGGCGGAAGCGGCCGCGCCTCCCCGGCCCCCGCGGGGCACACGGGGCGCCTTGGGGGCACGGACAGTTCCGTGTCCGGCATGGCGGCGAGCCCGTGCGGTCTCCTGTCGCGGCTGTCCCGGCTGTGGCGGTGAGGGGCGCTGCCGCCACACCCGTGATGGCGGGCGGGCGGCGGAAGCGGAAGCGCGGCGGGCGGCGGGCGGCGCCGTGCCGGAGCCATGGCGGCCGTGCTGCAGCAGCTCCTGGAGCGGGCCGAGCTCGCCAAGCTGCCCCGCGCCGTGCAGGGCAAGCTGGAGCGCTTCCTGGGCGACCAGCAGGGCGAGATCGATGGGCTGCGGGCCCGTCATGAGCGCTTCAAGGTGGACAGCGGTGAGCGCGGGCGGCGGGCCCGCGGAGCGGCTCGGGGCGGCAGCGCGGGCGCAGCGCGGAGCGCGGTGCTCTCCTCCAGAGGCTCTCGGGGGTGCCCTGAAGGCTGTGAGGCCGGGAGAGGGGTGGGAACGGGTCTGCAGTGGGACCTGATCGGTGTTTGTCTCGCTTTTGGCTCCTGGAGTATCTTTTTTCCTTTTTTTTTTCTCTTGTTGATGTCTGTTTTTTTCTTTTCCCCTTGCTAAGAGGATCAGCAGGGTTAAAATTGTTCAGGGATGAAACTGCGTTTGAAGTGGGCTTAAAGAACAGCTCCATTGATACTCACAGGTCTGATGAGCAGTGGCTGAGGCAGCTGGGAAGGGGCTCAGCCTGGAGAAAAGGAGGCTCAGGGGGGACCTTGTGGCTCTGCACAGCTCCTGACAGGAGGGGACACCCGGGGGGTTGGGCTCTGCTCCCAGGAACAGGGACAGGAGGAGAGGGAACGGCCTCAAGCTGTGCCAAGGCAGGTTCACGTTCGAAATTGGGAAAAAATCCTTTACTGAAAGGGCTGCCAAGCCCTGGTAGAGCTGCCCAGGGCAGTGGGGGAATCCCCATCCCTGTAGGGATTTTAATGCCGTGTGGATGTAGCATTTGGAGACATGGGTCAGTGGTTGCCTTGGCAGTGCTGGGCCATGCTTGGGCTCTGATCTTAGATGGCTCTTCCAACCCAAATAGTTCTGTGCTTCAGTCTGCTTTGGTCCTTGTTGTGGAGGAGAAATACAACTTTGTTCACACAGCTCTCAAACAGGCTTATGTTTATACTTCACTGTTCAATTCCATTCCCTAAAATTACCCTGATGGAATCAATATTTTTATGTTGACTTGGAGATGAGTTGATCACAACAGGAATACCAGCAGAGAGCAGGAGACAAGAGTGTGAGGTTGTGAATATGAGTTAATTTGTAGAGGATGTGACATACTTCTGATGTAAACTTTACTTCTACCTTTCAGTTCTTCAGTCTTTCTCATGGTAGAAATCTTGGTAAATGTATTACTAAAGTGTGGTGTAAATTAAGGTAACCCACAGATTTTAGCAAGTTACTCTCTTCCAGATCCGTTCTCCTCGTGCGTGGCAGGAGGAGCAGCATTATTTGAAATTGTAATGTATGAGCGGAAGAAGATAAACAGACATCTCTCAGTGCTTACTCAGAAGCCCATCCTGCCCAAGAGTGGGATTAATTCTGCTTTTACTGAGTAGTTTACACTGAAGCTCCATGACACAGTTACTGGTTTAGATCACAAAATTTCACATCTAATTCTTTTTTTTCACTGCTAAGGGAATAGAGCCCAGGAGTTAATTTTAAGAAGTTTTCGTTAAAAGTTTCCCCAGATCAAATCCCTTGATACCTGGGGTTATGTGGATTTTATTGTATATGTATAGAAATACTCCAGAAACAAAAGAAGTTTTAAGCTGATGAGCCCACACTGCATAATTGGGCTGATACAACATCTCTGGTTACATCAAAAATGTTAAGGAACTATTCAGATTAACTAGGCTCTTATTTGATGGACAATTTCACAGAATCATGGAATGATTTGGGTTGGAAGGGACCTTAAAGCTCATCTCATTCCAACCCCTGCCATCAGCAGGGCCGCTTTCCACTTGACCAGGCTGAAACATATCACAGTTTCTGGAAACATACCACTTGTCATGCTAGCAAAGTGTTTTAAACAGCAATCATTCAATGTGGAAATGCAGGTTTTTGCCTTCAAAAATGCTGTGGGTTTTTTTTCCTTCCTTTAAATTATCTTATCATCTTAGTATTTTTATATATTCTCTTTAGAATGCTCCTTGGTAAAGGTGAGAAAGAAAAAAATGTTTATTATATGAGACTGAGATGACTTTGTTATTTTGCAGAACAACAGTACTTTGAAGTGGAAAAGCGACTGGCTCAGAGCCAGGAACGACTTGTAAATGAGACCCAGGAATGTCAAACGCTGCGGGAAGAGCTTAAAAAGCTTCGTAAGTGTAACTGTGTAACATCCTTAAGTGTTGAGCAGGATATTCACCCTCCAGCCCAGTGTTGTGGGAACTGCTTCAGATTTTACACAGGAGCTGAAAAATCTTCCATCAGCTGCATTTGTAGGGATGTGATTTGGTAGTGTATTCAAGTCAGCATTTTTTAATGGAATCTTTTGTTCTTATGGGAAAAAAGCCCCTTGCTGGGTAGTAACGGTGCAGTGGGCCATGTATTGATCCTCACAAAAGGTGCTTCTGCTCTGAGCATTGCCTTGGTCTGCCTCAGTACCCCATGTCCATCCAAGGGGAGGTCTGGTGTTCTTCTCTCTCTTTTGGTAACAATGTTTGTCAGAGAAATTGTGGCTCTGTTGCCCTTGGAGGGCGAGTTCTGTCAGGTTCTGGTGGAGATCCCTCACTGCTGTTCCTTCCCCCCAGATGAGCAGCTGAAGGTGCTCAACGAGAAGAACAAGGAGCTGGAGGCTGCCCAGGACCGGAACGCGGCCGTGCAGGTACTGCTGGGCCGGGGCCAGCAGCTGACATCCTGTGCCTCCCTGGCCCTTTGCAGCACACAATGCACTCAGTTCCCAATGGAGAGGATCAGGATCAGCACCAGTATGAGCTCATGGGCATGTGTACATGTCCATGTGTGCAGGAAAATTGTAGGAACTTTTAAAGTAAAAGGTGGTGTTTTAGCAAACTGAATGACAGGTGAGCAGGTGCTTTTGTTTCAGTGTGGATGGATTATTCCATTCTGGCTGAAACCTGTTGTGAAGTGACTTTATACCAAACCCCCAAAATTTGGACAAAGGTATAAACAAGGGTTCTGTTTTCCCCCTTCTTTTCCCACATTCTGGCACAATTTTTCTTGTGTTATGCCCAAAAGTCACTGGGTTGCAGGATGAGTCACTTGAGCTGACTGATCCAGCAGAACAGTAATTTTGAAGCAGGGAGCTAAAACAAGTTTATTATATTGATTTTTCCACAATGAGAAGATGGATCTCATTGTTTCCCCAGAGGAGCTTACTGGGCCTGACTGAGGTGCTTTGTAGTGATACCTTGAGGGCACAGAGAGTGTAGCCTGTAAATAAGTCAAGATTGTTGACTTTGTTTTGATTTTTATATTGGTGGGTGTAAATTGCATTGTTTGGTTGTTTATATTAGTGCATTGTTTATATTGGTGCGTGTAAATTGCATTGTCATTCCTTGTTTACTCTGTTAGCCCTTTTATTTAACCAAACAAAGCTGTTTCAGTAAATTCTTGACTATTACAGCTGTCTTTCAAAGAATATTAAATTGAAATGCAGTTTTGAACAGCTCCATTACGATTTCTCTGCCCACTCTAAGCCTCTTATGCCAGTGTTCATTCAGTTGCCTGGGGTAGCACACTGAGGTTTAGCTCGCTGCTGTGTGGTTCTGAGTGTAAGCAGTGGCTGTAAACTGTTCCAGGCAGCTGATCACATTTCTTTATTGCCCTTCTGCAATCTTTTTCAGAGCCAGTTAAGTCGAGAGAAGGAAGAACTGGAAGCTGAGAAGAGAGACTTGGTCCGAACAACTGAAAGGCGATCCCAGGAAGTTGAACATTTAAATGGTACAGCCAGGAACGCAGTCAATAAATACCAGGAAATAACACAGTCATTGCAGAAAGACACCAGTTTGGTGCCTGTTTTCCTCAATTTAAAATTGTGCCTTATACAGTATCGTAGTGCCCAACATACAATTACATACAAAGCATCTTGCCTGTTGTCATTCTTTACAATTTAGTAATTAAAGCTGTTACACAGCAGCTAACACTGATTTTCTAACACTGATTTATCCCTCCAGAGGATGTTAAACGCTTAAATGAAAAGCTCACAGAGGCAAACACAGAAAAGGCAAAACTTCAGCTGAAGTTAGATGAGCTTCAAACATCAGATGTTTCCATGAAGGTGAGTAGGGCTTTATAAGCACAGTGTGTGTTCTGCATTGTGAGGGATATCACCATTTTGTTATGATTCTTTGGAAAGTAGGTCAAGTGAGTGCCTGTTATTTATAGCAAATTCTTTTATTATAAAATTGGTGGCTGTGACTAGATGTGAGATCTGTATTCCTGGAAGATAAGGGGTATCAGGCTGGGCAAACATGCCTTCTTGGTGGCAGTGGAAGGAAGGACTGCTAAGAAAGACTTTAGCTCCATGAAGGGAGGTAGAAAGGAGAAAATTAATTAGCTGTGAACCTAATTACTCTGTGGGCAGAAAAAACTCCATAAAGAGAGGAGGAAAGGACAAAAACCTCAATATCATAATTAATTTCCTGTAAAAGGCTAATAATCTTATTCATGTTCCCAACTAATGTAAACTTGGAGGAAACTAACTCAAGTGGCAGGAATTTCTCATTGCTTGATAGTTGTAAGTTACTACCAGTGTAATAATGAGCACTGCCTGTATTTACCAATTTATAGTACATTTTGCTACTCCTTGTTTAATCAGAGTGGTTTAATTGGCTGCTTTATTTTCTGTGGAACCACAGCAATCCCACCGTGCAATTCTCTTTTCAGTACCGGGAGAAAAGGCTGGAGCAAGAGAAGGAGCTGCTGCAGAACCAGAACACATGGCTGAATGCTGAGCTGAAAGCCAAAACAGATGAACTGCTCCATACTGCCAGGGAGAAAGGCAATGAAATCCTGGAGCTCAAATGCAGTCTGGAGAACAAAAAGGAGGAGGTAATGTAATTACTGAGTTGTCATTTCTTAGAAATTATACCACCTGGTTAACTGTGTTAAACAAGGCCAATACTTTATTGACTGTATTTGAGTGACCATTTATGCTCTTTCAGCAACTTTTGGGTTTGTTTTTATTTTTAAGTTAAAAACAATGAGACAAGTGTTTTCCAAAATAAACTGGACTGGGAAATAAAAATCTTATATAGTGTCCTTATTTCTTCTCTGAATAGGTTTCCAGAATGGAGGAACAGGTGAACAGCTTGAAACAGTCAAATGAAAACCTCCAGAAGCATGTTGAAGAACTTTTGAATAAACTGAAGGAGGTGAGACAGCTTGAAATATGTTAAATGGCATTGCAGTTGCTCCTATTAATCAAACAATAAAATGAGTGAAATAGAAATAATGGAATGTTCCCCTACCCTGTCTCCTCTTTCATTTGCCAGGCAAAAGAGCAGCAGACAAGCATGGAGGAGCGATTCCACAATGAACTGAATGCCCACATTAAATTATCCAACTTGTATAAGGTGAGTTTGTTAATTCTGTTATAACTGCAGTAGGGTCCAAATCTTATGTAACGCAAGCCAATTTGGAGGTTTTTTCCCCCACAAAATTTGGATGTGGAAAGGCTAACTTCCATTGCAGGACTTTGTGAAACATGCAAAACATTGTTTTCTCTGCTGCTTAGTCAGCATTTAGACTCTTACATTGTTTGGATTATCTTGGAGAATAACAAAACTGGGATTGAAATTGTAATTGTACACCGACTATTTTGTGGATTCATGTTGTAAAACTGTGGTTATGTCTTAGGATCTATTGGAAGGTAAAAGTATATGTGGAAAGTATGGCTGTGGAAGAGATTTTTCTGAGTTAAAAGTTGATTTCTGAACACTGCAAGTGTTGGTGATTTGCTTAGGACCCAGCTGAATGTCCTATACTGTGTCAAAGACACACCATCTAAACAAGTAATATTTGTTCTGTTTGCTCAAAGAGTGAAAAATACTCTGTAACCTTCTGACTAAATCAGCTGAAATGTACAACTGCTTGCTCTGGTTTGCATGTTTTAATGCACAGGCTACTGAGCTCTGCTTTGTGAGCTTTCTTGCACAGATACCCAAATAAACATTGCACAGCTTTGCACTTGGAAGATCTCAAGGTGGAAGCAAAGAAACATAAACTTATATAATATGAGTCACTAAAAATACCATATTTTTCAGACTGTTTGAAATAGTGTATTGAAAATTTCCAGTTTTCTTTAGTCAGAAGAAGGAAAGAGCCAGCAGTAGCTGTAAACAGCTAAAGGCCATGCATTGTATTGGGAACTGCCACATCCGATCAGTGGTGCTTCTTACTCTCAGGCAGTTTGCATCTAAGTGAGACAATCCACATGGAAAGGATTGACCAGCTTAGGTGAATCTTTCAGCATTTTCTGCAGAAAACTGTGTTCATAGTTTGTGGTCAGTTTAAGCTTTCTTGTAAATGTAAGGGTGTGCTGTTGCTGTGTACTAAATGCGAGCTAAAATGCTTTCTTCAGAGTGCTGCTGATGACTCAGAGGCAAAGAGCAATGAGCTGACAGGAGCAGTGGAAGAGCTGCACAAGCTCCTGAAGGAAGCAGGTGAAGGTAAGCTGGCAAAGGGAGGAGAGCACCTGTGCTCCGTTGAGTACCATGATGCTCTGAAAAATGGGAGTTTGTGTTCCTGAAAGGAATTTCACTGGGCTTTTGGGGTGATGGAAATATCAGTCCCTTTGTAACAAAAACTGTACCTAACTAGTTGAATTTACTGATGGTTGGGGAACTATTTTCAAATACACATGGAATTTTGCTATGGATATTGATGAAAGGGTCTAATTTTGCAAGATATGTCTTCACTTTAGCTTTATGGTGTAAGGTCCCTTTCATTGCTAAGGACAGTTGATATTTTTGCCCTTCTCTAAGCAAAGGTGGTAAGCAGAGGTTCATGCTTTTCTCACACTGCTGAATTTTATCAGCATAAACTTCTGCAGATCATATGAAGTAAAATTTAAAGTACACAGCTAAATTCTGATACTTTTAAAATAAAAATCAATCACAACCCATAATGTTCTTGTCTGATTGAATTTTAGCTAACAAAGCAGCCCAGGAGCATTTGGCTGAGGTGGAGGAGTCAAAAGCCACCATGGAAAAGGAGCTGAGAGAGAAGATCAGTAAGCTGGAGAAGGAGCTGGAGAATGCCAATGATTTACTGTCAGCTACAAAGCGTAAAGGTGGGATAAGCTGGCACCTGAAATACAGAAACTCTTGGGCTTTTATGATCTTTCAAGGATATTGTGCTGAATTTCTCTAAGAACCAGCTGCATTAATCTAATGTCATCTTTGGTCGTTTCTTATAGTTCATTTTAGAAGCTGTTTCATATATATACGCATATCCTTATGCATATATATATATATATATATATATATATATATATATATATATATATATGTATATAAATATGCTCCCCTCAGCAGAAAGGGCATTTCTGTCATAGTTTTTTGAAGTTCTTTTGTTAATGTTATCTTTTCAAAGAAAATGGAGAGGAAACTTCAGGGCTGAATCAGTGTGCTTTTAGTGATTTTCTGGAGAGGGAAATGGAGATAGTAAACTAGTCTTATTTTCCTCTTAAAAAAAAAAAAAGGCAGCAGTGAATAAACCTCTAGTCCTTAAATTTCTGTTTAATATTAAATTTTGCTCATTATATTCACTGTTTTGGCTCTGTCCTTTTTGTTGTTTACTACATATCCATAGTTTCTAAAGCATAGAGAGCAGGAAGGAGCAGAGGCATGGAGTACATTTGCTCTATCCCTGTGTTAATTTAATGAAAATAAACCAGTGCTCTGCTACTCCAAACCTCTGACTGTGATAAAAAAACTGAGGTTAAGCCTTGCTCCAGCTATTTCAACTGCTCATGTTCTAAATTTAACTTTTAGGAGTCCTAGTATCAACAGCTTTTCAGTAATTCAAATAAAGCTAGTCAGATATGATATTTAAGACTATTTCTGGTGGGGATTATTGCAGCTTTTGGATGGTAATTGTGGGGTTGTGTCTCCAGGAGCCATCCTGTCCGAGGAGGAGCTGGCAGCCATGTCTCCCACTGCTGCAGCAGTGGCCAAAGTGGTCAAGCCTGGCATGAAGTTAACTGAGGTGAGTGAGCAGAACCTCTTCAGCAGCAAAGCCCTTGGATGCCATCAGTGCCACTGTAAGAACAGAAAGGTTCAGGCTTGGGGCACTCTTTGGGTTTGGGGTCATGTCTGATGTCTCTTGCTAAGTTACTGGGATTTTTTTCAACATGCCTTAGAGTTTTTCTTTAGTAAATCAAATTCAGAAATAGGTGGGTTTTGTTATTGTAAACTTACTTTCTATATGCATTTTTGGCAGGACCAGCCTTTTTTGCATACTTACAGAATCTTTTAATCTATACTGCTGTGCTTTTGGCCTATACTTGCAAAAAATTAATAGGTTATGCAGGTTCTAGGGAGTTTTACACTTCTGTTTATGCAATTTGTGTTGTTACTGTTTGTTACTGATTCCTTTTTGCGTGTATTACTGGTTTTGATATTTCTGTTGTCTTAGATTTGATTAAAATTTATACCTTTTACATAGAATTCTTCTATTGCAGACAGTTGCACTATAAAGTTTGCAATTTTAAAATAATTATGTGTAACTTCTTTGCTAATTGATATGAGTCCTAGAAACATATTTTAAAAGTCCAGCTTGTTCTTCAATTAGCTAGTTCAGATGTATAAAATTGCAGTGCCTACAGGCGTATCAAAACAAAAACAAAACGTTTTTGTTGCAGCTGTACAATGCCTACGTAGAAACTCAGGATCAATTGCATATGGAGAAGCTGGAGAATAGGAGAATCAATAAATATTTGGATGAAATAGTGCAGGAAGTAGAAGCCAAAGCCCCAATCTTAAAACGCCAGCGTGAAGAATTTGAGCGTTCCCAAAAAGCTGTTGCAAGTCTGTCTGCAAAGCTTGAACAAGCTATGAAGGTTGGTATAAAATAAAAAAGCATGTATAATATTTTGGAAAGCAAATTAATTTTAAAATCTTTAAACCTAATTGCTGTTGTAAGTGTATGAAATGGCTCTCTCAGTCAAGTTTTATTATAGGAAAAGATGTATTGGTCTTCCTGGCTTGCAATTTCTGGAATTGTACAAAGCATTTTGCAGAACCAACGTATTTTGTTGTTTTTTGTAGTGGTGATTTAGTCTGATTTTCTGAGAAAGCAGGTTCACTTTAAACAGAGTTTAATGTTAATTTGGCATTAAATTGGACTTCAGTGCTCACTTCCCACTGGTTTTAAAGTGTGCACCAGTGTATTACAAAAGAATGTGGCTTTTGATTCCAGAACACCTGGAGTTTAACCTTGGGAGTGTAACTTTAAGGAGAAGTTTGTTTCTCCAGGCATGTCTGCACGTGCTGTTATCTCTCTGGAAGGGAATGTGTCCTGCTGAGGTGTGACAATTACTCCTGTTGGTGTGCTTGCAGGAGATCCATCGCCTGCAGGACAGCGCCGACCAAGCCAACAAACACGCCTCCTTCTTTGAGAGGGAGAGCCAGAGACTGGAGGTGCGAGTGAAGGATCTCTCCCAGCAGGTAGAGGAAATGTTGCTGTGGTTAAATGTACTGCTGCATTTCAGATGTTTACTTGGAAGTTGCATTCAGCCACAGCCATGGAAACTTTGGCTGTCCTATGTTGGTGACATTAAAGCTTCTCCTGCTTTCAAAACAGGAATAAGTTGAGCTGGATAGAAGTGGCGCTGCTTTAGAATAATATTGTTAAGCATCTGACATGAAAATCTCACCTGTATCATTTCTTTGTTAGATTGTACTGTCTTGTGATCTCTTCACAGAACCGAACAGTTTATGTACTTTTGATTTGTTGCCTTTTGTCAAGCTATTTTTGCTGTCATATAATTATTTTACAAGGATTTATTGATTATAATTGCACATTGTAGGGAAAACCCCTTAATTTCCAAGTCCTTTATTCCCAATATATTGTTTTTCAGAGCAAACTTTAGGGTCTGTGCCGGCCTTACATGAGGACTGCTCTCTTTCAGATCTGTGTGCTGTTAATGGAACTGGAAGAAGCCAGAGGCAACCACGTGATCCGTGATGAAGCCGTGAGCTCTGCTGACATCAGCAGCTCTTCTGAAGTGATCACTCAACACCTGGTCTCCTACAGAAATATCCAAGAGCTTCAGCAGCAGAATCAGCGTCTCCTGGTGGCTCTTCGGGAGCTGGGGGAGGCAAGAGAAAAAGAGGAGCAAGAAACAACATCATCTAAGTAGGTCACCTTTTCCTTTTCATTAACTTTGCACTAAGTAGTAACAGGGATTAATTCAAGCATTTTTTACTTCTGATTGTTATTAATTGTATGCAGCAGCTATGTACTCATAAAAGCAGGTTCTTGTTAAGATACAGGACCTTCAGGCTTCTATTAAAATGGTTTTATAGCTTTATATCTTATAATAGGTCCTGTCATCAAAATCTGAGGTAAAAATAATTGTCAGCCTTCTAGTGACTGATTTCACACAACAGAGCTGTTTTCAAAAAGATACATTTTTATTCCTGTTAGCTGAACAAAAAACTGCATGTGCGCATAACTAAATCACTACTGTAAAGGCCACAGGTGTGAATGCTGTGAAAGGTTCCTAGCCTGACTCTCTGCTCATGCTACTGACATTTTAAAAGTTATTCACATGAATAGAATTCTGCTGTTCAGGAAAGAGGCCTGCTTTCTTTTTCATCTGCAAATGGCAGCCCAAAGGCCTGTCTCCTGGAACTTTGCAGGATTCTGTCATAGGTTCCCAGAATCATTAAGTTTGGGAAAGATGTCCATGTTCAAGTCCAAGCTCTATGCCCCAGATGTCACCAGCCTAGAGCACTGAGTTCTTGGACACCTCCAGGGATGGGGACTCCATCATCTCCCTGGGTAGCCTCTTCCAGTGCTTAAAAATGTCTTCTGTGAAAAAAATTATTCTTGATGTCCAACTGGAACCTCCCCTGGCACAGCTTGAGTCCATTTCCTCTTGTCCTGTCCCTGTTCCCTGGGTGCAGAGCCTGATCCCCTCCAGCTGCTCCCTCCTGTCAGGAGTTGTGCAGAGCCACAAGGTCCCCCCTGAGCCTCCTTTTCTCCAGGCTGAGCCCCTTTCCCATCTCCATTCCCTTCCCTGGACATGCTCCAGCTCCTCACCATCCTTGTAGAAGGAGGGGGCCCAGAGCACGTGGACGTGCCTGTGTGATGTTGAAGGCTGCTGTTGTTGTTTCAGGATCTCTGAGCTGCAGAGCCAGCTGGATGAGGCGGTCAGCGAGCTGCAGCAGCTGCGGGAGTCGCGGCAGCACCAGCTGCAGCTCGTGGAGTCCATCATCCGCCAGCGGGACATGTTCCGCATCCTGCTCACCCAGACCACGGGGGCCATCATTCCTCTGCAAGGTACCCGGGCTGCAGGGGCTGTGTGATCTGCTGTGACAAGCAGAAGTGTTGCTTTAAAACCCCCTTTACCTTCCTGTAGCTTCAGGTGTGTTACCAGAGGAGCTCTGTCTTACATCTACTCCAAAGCGCCCAAGTTTACCTCAGTCCATGGCAACTCCTGCTCCAGTGTCCATGAGTGAGTCCGTGGAGACTGTGGAAGCCAAGGCTGCTCTTAAGCAGGTAGAGTTTTCAGCAGACACTGCACAAAGCTGTCCCTATTTCTTTTTACTTGCTTTTGGTAAGCACTTTTATGTCTGTTCTTTTCTGCAGTTGCAGGAAGTTTTTGAGAACTATAAAAAAGAAAAGGCGGAGAATGACAAGCTTCTGAATGAACAGAATGAAAAGCTTCAGGAGCAGGTCACAGACTTGAGGTCACAAAATGCTAAGATATCCACACAGCTGGAATTTGCCTCCAAACGGTAATTCAGCTACATAATATCATTGCCTTACACGTTCTCTATTTGCCTGATATTGTTTGCACACTTAAACATTGATACTGTCTATTCTGTGTAAGAACATAAAGGAAATAGTGCAGGCGGGATCAAGAGCAGAAGCTGTAGTTGAGTGAGGCACATATGTGCAAACTGAAGCATAAAACCACAAACCATACAGCTGTGTGCATGCCCCTGTTGAGCTGTTCAGTGCCCTGTGGCAGACTTTGCTGTGTTCCCTGGAAGGTACGAGATGCTGCAGGATAACGTGGAAGGTTATCGCCGGGAAATCACCTCCCTGCACGAGAGAACCCAGAAGCTCACAGCAACCACTCAGAAGCAGGAGCAGATCATTAACACCATGACTCAGGACCTGAGGGGAGCTAATGAAAAACTGGCAGTGGCAGAGGTCAGTAACAGTGTGTGGCACTGCAGGACATTTCAAGTTAACGCAAGAATTTTCCTTATGATATCCTGAAATGTCTCAAAAGTGGAGATATAAGAGCATTCCAAGTTGTTTCAGTTTGCAGGGAAAGCAGAATATCCAGTAGTTCTGTTCTTACTATTCACATGGATTTTAAAATAATACTAAATTCAATGGATGGATTTGGGATTGACAATAAAGTTTTTATAATTTGTTGTCTTAAAGGTGAGAGCAGAAAACTTGAAAAAAGAGAAGGATATCCTGAAGATGTCAGATGTGCGCCTCACTCAGCAACGTGACTCTCTGCTGGTGGAACAAAGAGGACAGAACTTGCTGCTCACCAATTTGAGAACAATTCAGGTATATGGTGCTAGTCTTATGCCCAGGTTGGGTCTGTCTGTCAGGCTTTTCAATAAATACCCATGAAAATCAAATAAAAGACACATGGGATTTGGTCTTCAGTTGGATTTTTATGTGATTGCAAATCAACACAATATAAAATACTTCAGCGATTTGTTTCAGCAAGTTTGGGATACCTGTCCTACATTATGATACTCTGTTATTTACCTGGGCAAAGTCCTGAAAATTCTGAGTTGATGAGAAGGATTTGCACAGTCAAATGGAAACAAAGCACATTAAACAAAGAGAAAGGAAAAAATTTGTAGTGGTAATTTTAATGATAGCAAAATCTAACACTGCCTGCCATGGTAGTTGATTTTGTTGTTACATTATATTTACTTTTTTACATTTATATAATTTATTATAATGTCTGTTGACACTTAGAATGTATTTAAGGATGCACATTTTATCATGTGACTGAATTCTCTAGTTCATCTTTTGGAGGATGTTTTTTAGTTCATGGCATTAGATTCCATGGATAATAGATTTTCTTCTAATAATATTTGTTGTATTAACATTATTAATAAAACCTTTCAAAGCTATGTCAAACATTCAAACATTGTAAGCACTACTTTTCATCATTTTCTGTATCTACCTATTATTTGATTATTCTTGGGGTGGGAGGAGTGTTGTGACAACTTTGTGTGAAGTGCTGCAGTAATTCAGAAGAAAATCACTGAGGTGTGTTGTAAACAAAATGCACTGTGCTCTTTTTTCAGGGAATACTCGAGAGATCTGAGACAGAAACAAAGCAGAGACTCAATAATCAGATAGAAAAGCTTGAACATGAGATATCTCAGCTGAAGAAAAAACTGGAAAGTGAGGTGGAACAGAGACATTCCCTTACCAAGAATCAAGAGGTGAGTGTCAGTGTGCTGCACTTGTTTGGAAGAAAATAAAGGCCCGGGTGCTTCTGCCAGAGTGCAGCATGTTCTTCTCCATACCTGACATGTAGAACCCCACTTGGCCTCTGTGCCATTTGGGAATAATTGCAAACTGAAGAACCCTGTGCTTGCAGGTTCATATATTGGACCTAAAGAGGCAGCTGGAGACAGAGACCAACCGTCACACCAACACAAAGGAGATCCTGAAGAACGCCCAGAAGGAAAATGCCATGCTGAAACAGCAGCTGAACAACACTGAGGCCCAGCTGACATCCCAGTCCTCACAAAGGCCTCCAGGGAAAGGTAAAATCTTCCTCTACAGTTAATTTCTCTTTATGCTAAGCATTGCCACCTGCAGAATGGTAAAATTCACAGTCCAAAATAGCTAGAACTGGGACAACAGTACACTAAACGATTTGTTAATGCAATCACATATTCAGACAGATGATAACCAGCATGATTTGTTAATGGAAAATTCACATCCAAACAGTCTTTGTCAAAGGGGAAAAATAATGCAAAACTTCTTAAAAGATTCCTTTTATTACTAGAAGGAACTTAAGTGTGTTAGGCTACATAGTTTTAAATAGTTAACAATGTTTATTATAAGCCTTTATTTTGGTGAGGGCTTACAGTTTTATTTAAGGAAGCTTTGTGAAAATAAGTAATTGTTTTTATCATGTTGTTATCTGAAAATTACTTCAGTTTTCAAGAGAACAGTGATTTTAGGACTATGTTAAACTTACTTAATGAATGTGTTCTAACACTGTAGGTCAGCCTAGTACAAATGAAGATGTGGATGATCTTGTAAGTCGTCTGAGACAAGCTGAGGAGCAAGTCAATGACCTGAGAGAGAGGCTCAAGACTAGTTCCAGTAATGTGGAGCAGTACAGGGCTATGGTTCTTAGCCTGGAGGAATCCCTCAATAAGGAAAAACAAGTAAGTAGTTAATTACTTCTTTTTATTTACTTTTTTAGAGCAAAAATTCACTGCTGTTTGTGATTTTCCACATTTTCAGTGTTGTTGTTCTAAATTAGATGCTGAGAATATCAATTCTGGCTTTAAATTGTTAACAAAATTCCAGTTTTGTATCAGAATAATGTATTTAACTGGATATAAAATGGATTTCATGATGGATTTTAATGAAGGTGACAGAGGAAGTTCGTACAACAGTTGAAGCTCGTCTAAAGGAGTCTTCAGAATATCAGGCACAGCTGGAAAAGAAGTTGATGGAGTCAGAAAAGGAAAAACAGGAACTGCAGGAGGAGAAGCGTAAAGCTGTGGAGAACATGGAACAGCAGGTATGCACTGACCCTCCCTGAGAGTCCCCAGGAATGGGCTTTGCCAAAGCTTCCTCAGCTTCACTTACCTATAGCAGTGTCTGAACCAGGTCTTTTAGAGTGTACCCAGGATGCCTGAATTCGTGAGAGTTTTCCAGACATGAGCAGTACATTGACAGTGTCACTTCACTGGAGTGATTGGGTGTTTAAAGCTGTCACTCTCTGCCTGATCTTTGAGCAGGAAAACGTACCTAATGTTTTCATGCTTATGTTTTACACAGCCTTTTTGAGAGGTTTCAGAAGGAAACAAAGTTTATAATTACTGCAGGCCCAACTCTGAAAGTAAAGGATTACATTTTTACTGGGAAAGACATCTGTATACTAATAAATATAGAAAGTATACTCAAAATACTGAAATATATATACTCAAAATATAGAAAGTATTTCTCTCTTTTAATACTAATTTTAATCTGTAAGTAATAAAATAATCACTATTATGAATGACTGTGTTCAGTACTCTGCAAATACTTTGCCACTTAGTCCTGGGTTTGTTCTTTATTTCTGTTGTTCCCCTGTCACTGCAGCTTTCAGAACTGAAGAAGAGTCTTTCAGCTGTGCAGTCAGAGGTTCAGGAAGCTCTTCAGAGAGCCAGCACAGCACTGAATAATGAACAACAGGCCAGGAGGGACTGCCAGGAACAAGTATGTTTGTGGTGTTTGCCTATTTTAGCCAGGGTCAGCAAAATTCCTGTTAGCTTTCAGTTGAATTCAAAACTAAACTTGTTACTCAGGGACTGCTGGAGGCAGGAAAAGTGCTGGGAGAGCACATTCTCTGTTTTGGGAGCAGCTGCTTATTGAATACAATAGATTTCTGTTTCTAAGGTCTGTTTCATTATTAGTTTGGGAATGTAATTAACTGGTTTTAATGAATTGCTGCCTCCATGCCCTGAGGAGGGGTTGAAAATGCTCCCAACAAAACAACGGGAAAGTACTTTTCTAACCCAGAAGATAATTATTGTGCTTAATGACTGTGGAGCAGTGTGATATTTAGCAGCAGCTGATAAGATTGTCTTGTTACCAACTGTTTTTAAAGGGAATTTACTTTTCGACAGATAAGAGTTCTAGCAGCACTAATTGGTGTCAAGAATGTTGAAAAACTTTTGGCTATTTAATCCAACCCCAAATGTTTTAGACGGGCATTTCCATGTTTCCTGTGCTTGCGAATAGCAGAGATTTTGGGCAGTGGTTTTATTCTTGCTTTATGTGATCACTTGATTCTTGCCTGTTTTACACATCAAAATAAGGGTAGCAGAGTTCATTTATTCTGGTTTTGGGCAGGCAATGATGGCTTCTGAAGCTCAGAACAAATATGAGCGGGAGTTGATGCTTCATGCTGCTGATGTGGAGGCACTGCAGGCCATCAAAGAGCAAGTCGCCAAGAACACAGCGGTGAGGCAGCAGCTGGAGGAGGCTGCTCAGAAAGCAGAGTCTGAGCTCCTGGAATCCAAAGCCTCCTGGGAAGAGAGAGAGAGAATGATCAAGGTGTGATGGGCTCTGTTGTTTCAGTGGGTTTTTTCGGTTAACAGAAATTCAGTCACAGAAATCACACTCAGTGAATGATTTTGCTTTTAGGATGAAGCTTCAAAACTTGCATCCCGCTGTGAGGATCTGGAAAAACAAAATCGATTATTACATGAGCAGCTGGAGAGCATGAGCAATAAGATGGTGACTTCCATGAAAGAAGCCATCCCAACTGCAGCAAATGTTTCTCTTAGTGAGGAAGGCAAATCCCAGGAACAAATCTTGGAAATTCTTAGGTAACCTTTGCTCTGGGTTCCTTCGTCTGAGGGTTAAATATTAGATTTGAACTTAAATAGTTCTGTATTACTTTATACTTGAGGGATAATGTTAAAAATTCAAGTGCTTTTTTGCTGATGGGAGGTGGTTGTAGCAGTTGAGAACATTTTCCTGGTGTGATGTGGTGTTGAACTCCTCCCTGCAGGTTTATCCGACGGGAGAAGGAGATTGCGGAGACGAGGTTCGAGGTGGCGCAGGTGGAGAGCCTGCGGTACCGCCAGAGAGTGGAGCACCTGGAGAGGGAGCTCCAGGAGCTGCAGGACAGCCTCAATGCTGAGAGGGAGAAGGTGCAGGTATGGCTGGGGCTTAATGCTTATGAATTCAATGAGTACAGGGATGTTGTGGGGCTGCCTGTGCCCAAAAATGAATTTTTTACAGAATTTGGAGTTTTTTTTAACTGCGATTGCTTATAACCAAATGGAGTATGTTGTTCTGAGTCTTGTGAGAGAGTGTGGCAATTCCAAAATCTCATAATTAGGGTAAAATAAAGATAATTTATCTTTTTTATTTTCTCCCATCTCCTGCTTCTCAGTGTTGTGAATATACATGTGAAATAATGAATGCCATGATAGCTTTCCAAGGTGGTGTTATACCAGATCCCAGTGGAGTATATGTGCATATGCAAGCAAAACAAATTGAGTTGGCTCTTTCCACAGGTAACAGCAAAAACCATTGCACAGCATGAAGAATTAATGAAGAAAACTGAGACCATGAACATACTCATAGAAACCAACAAGATGTTAAGGGAGGAGAAGGAGAGGCTGGAGCAAGAGCTACAGCAGATACAAGCAAAGGTTAGTACTGAGCTTCATATAAACCTTTGAGATAATTAGTGTATGGGTTAAATGTCAGGATATTACTGTAATTGCTAATTACAGTAAATATGTGATTTGCATTATAATTATGCCTTGAAGTTGTATGCTAATGAGGAAACTTCCATTTCCAATTTTAAAAGACTTTGGTCCATCTGCAGTATTGGAAAGCTTGGAAGTTCAGTTCCATTTAGATGAGCCTGAAAGTCAGTGTTTATCCTTGAACTAGAGGTGTACCAGGAACAAAGATATCATCAGCAATTACATTAAAATGGCAAAAGAATACTGCTAAAACAGATCACAACTTTATTAAGAGTTTAAAAGGGAGATACTGCTTATTTTAATGGTAACCAGTGCATTGGTACAGGAGAGATTAATAATGTTAAAATCCAAAGTACAGAGTGAGCATCTAAGATTGGAAAGTCACACCAATAAATTTTTTTCTCTGTAGGATCATTTTCTCCTGTTGTTCTTGTCCTTTTCCCTTCCTCCAGCTGGCCACTGGAAGGCAGAGAGTTAGGAAAGAAGCTCTATCATGATTTTCTCCTGAGTGATTCCTTCAGTCTCCTGAGATACAGAGTGTAACCCCTTACTGTGCTTTCGCAGGTACGCAAGCTCGAGGCAGACATCCTGCCCCTGCAGGAGTCGAATGCCGAGCTCAGTGAGAAGAGTGGGATGCTGCAGGCAGAGAAAAAGCTCTTGGAAGAGGATGTTAAACGCTGGAAAGCCCGGACTCAGGTGGGGAAATGCCTCCTTTCAAAGAACATAATGTGGGGAAAAAAAAGCCCACCAGTCAAACAACTACAGGAACAAAAAACTAAGAAATATGTTTGAATTACAAAGTATTGTTCACGCAGCTTCAAAGTTGGGTATTCCATATCAAAATGCAAAAGCAGTGGCTCTAATTCAAAGAGATTTTCTGGGTATAACTGTGTAATTATTTCACAAAAATGCCCGTTTTCTTCCCCTTCCAGCACTTACTGAGCCAGCAGAAGGACACCGATCTCGAAGAGTATCGAAAGCTGCTCTCTGAGAAGGAGGCAAATGCCAAGCGTGTCCAACAGATGAGTGAAGAAACAGGCAGGCTTAAAGCAGAAGTTGCCAGGTGTGGTATTGGTCAATTAGTAGAAAGTTTGGTGCAAAGATAAATATTCTAATTCTAGCTGTATCTGGAAGTGTAATTTATTAAGTGTCTCCATGTAGCTGTGAAACTTTTGGTATTCTTTCTGTGGCTTGATAACAAGAAGATAAGATGAAGTGAGAGTTGTTTTGCAAGCTGTCTATTAGCTGAAATGATTCCAAAGTAATGTATTGTAGAATAATTTGTAGTCTGTATTGCAAATCCTAGAAAATACAATCCACTGCAGATAATGCCCGTGATGTTAGCTAAATAAGGGGTATTGAAATGTATATATGTTTTCAGGCATCTCATTTGCATCTCCCTCTGATCTCTTGTCATTTAGAACTAATGCATCTTTGACTACAAGCCAGAATCTTGTTCAGAGCCTGAAGGATGAAGTAACTAAAATAAGAACAGAAAAGGACACTTTGCAGAAAGAACTGGATGCTAAAGTAGCTGACATACAGGAAAAAGTGAAAACTATAACACAGGTCAAGAAAATCGGTCGCAGGTACAAGACTCAGTATGAGGAGCTGAAAGCACAGCATGATAAGGTAGGGAGAACTGAAATGCAGAATTCCTTTGAGTTCCTGGGGTTTGCCCAGAATTTTTAAACCAATCATATGGCGCACAAAAGCATCTTGTGAAGGTAATGGCATTGTGATCAGATAGTCCTCTTCAGCCTTGTACCTCTTCATGCCTTTCAGATGGTTGCTGAATCATCAACTCTGCCTTTGGCAGAACCACAAGAAGACCAGGTTTCTGCCCAAGAAGTACAAGAGCTGAAAGACACTCTCAATCAAGCTGAAGTGAAGACAAAGAATTTGGAGACTCAGGTTGAAAGTTTACAAAAGGTAAGAACAGTGAGTAATTTCAGAGTACTTGTTCTCCACTGCAGTCCTAAGAGTGTAGCAGTGAAGAATGGGAACAGTTTTAATGTGTGTCACAGAAATATGGGAAGTGACCAGTTGTGCCTCTACTTTCTTGGGAAAGAGGGATCTTAAGCCTGGTGTAAATCCTGTGTCTAGTGTGTCTCACATTATTTCCTGGAATAAGTGGGAAAGAGAATGCTGTTCTCCAGCTCTTGCATTCAGAGAGGACTGAACTTCTGTTGTTGATAAGAAACCTTTTAACCTTAATCCAGTGGCCATCTAACACCAGCTTCTTGGAACTTGGGCCCTATATT
Organism: Taeniopygia guttata; assembly: GCF_048771995.1. Taxonomy (NCBI): domain Eukaryota; kingdom Metazoa; phylum Chordata; class Aves; order Passeriformes; family Estrildidae; genus Taeniopygia; species Taeniopygia guttata. Next base: position 24,474,524 of record NC_133033.1, on the reverse strand, counting down.
TGCTGAAGTAGTTGCTTGTGGCCGACAAGTGCAATCTTTCTCCCTTCCTAGACAATAACAGAAAAGGAAACTGAAGTTAGAAATTTCCAGGAGCAGATAATGCAGCTACAGGCAGAACTGGCCCGTTTCCATCAAGATCTACAAGAGAAGACTACACAGGAAGAACAACTCAGGCAACAGATCACAGAGAAGGAGGAGAAAACAAGGAAGACTTTGCTTGCAGCCAAGCAGAAAATTGCACAATTAGCTGGTATTGTAATTCTTTTTTTCTGTCCTTAGAGATTTTTGATTATTTCTATGGAAAAACCTTTAGACAGGATGCTTGAAAAATATGGCCTGCTTCATATTTTACTGAAAAGTGTTTTCTAGACTAAATGCTACAGGGATTGTTCTAAAGTTTAAAATTTAATCCTCCAGGGGATAAGTACATAAGTAGCTGCACACTGGACATAGAAAAGGTTTGGCCTTCTTTTGGCCAGCCAACACAATAACATTTTTGATCTTCTGTTGATTAGGGCAGATTGGCCCTACTAACTACTTGGGTAATTCTCCCCTTCCCTAAATGTAGAATTGCAAAACACATTGTCTCCTCTGTTTTTAAATGTCACTGAGAGGAATGATGGTGTAAGAGCTTGCTGAAAACATCTTGTTCTTTTGGGACTACTTCTTTAAGTTTTAATTTATCTATATTTATTACATATTTTTCTTTCTTCAGTTTCTTCTTATTTAATTGCAATTAAAAAGAAAAATGGCTATACTGCCTCACTGATCTCCTTTTATAGCTTAACATTTTTAGGATTTCAGAATACTTCAGTGACCTGGTAAAACACCCAGGTGTTCAGTGTGCAGATTCACCAAGGCTGGACCCTTTCCTGTTCCACCAGGTACAAAAGAGCAGCTCACAAAGGAAAACGAGGAGTGGAAGCAGAAGAGCAGCTCCCTGGAGGAGCAGAAGACGGAGCTGGAGGTGCGGATGAGCGCCCTGAAGTCGCAGTACGAGGGGCGGATCTGCCGCCTGGAGAGGGAGCTCCGGGAGCAGCAGGAGCGGCACCACGAGCAGCGGGATGAGCCCCCAGAGTCCACAAACAAGGTACAACACGTACACAGTCCTGCCAGACAGCCCTGGGACAGCAGCCAGGCCACCACTGCCCAGCCTGGACTCAGGTGCCCACCATTCCATGCTCTTGGAAATACACAGGTTGGCTTCAGTAAGGGTTCGAAACTTAAATTTCCTGCCCTAATCAGAATTCCCAGTGCCGGCAGTTCTGCCATTCACTGTGAATCAGCCAAGGAGCTGTTCATGCTATGTCTTCTATTTTTGTATTTTACTCATGCATTTAGTATAATGGATTCATGTCTCAAAGCTTCAGAAAATACCTAAGCAGTTACCAAATTGTTTTCCAGCTTTGGTATGGCTGGTATGATTTGGTTTGGAGAATTTGCCATAATTACAGAGTCTGCCCAGGTAAATATCCAACAAGCATTTATTTCAGACTTGTTAGTGAAGTGCTGAAGTGTTTTCCATGTTGCCTGCCTGTTTCACATGTACCTGACATGATATCTGGTTTTTACCTAACAGGTCCCAGAACAGCAGAGGCAAATCTCACTCAAGTCTACTCCAGCTTCAGGTGAAAGAGGAATGTGAGTTCAAGGGTTTTGCAGAGTTTCTGTGGTTGATACTTCTTGGGTTTATCATTATGTAGTTGCTCTTCTTTTTAGCAAGCCACTGACATTTCATAATTTTTCTTAAGCCACTGCAAAGATGCTGACTGAAATAATGCGTTCCTCCTGTTTTCTCAGCTACATCTGATTAATAGGGGGTTTAAGCTGCAAGCTGGCATATTAACCACCAGGAACATGGTATCTGGGAAACATGGAAGATTTTTAAAAACTGTTTTCAAACTTCAAGGTTTTTGAAGGTGTATAATTTTGATTGTTCACTTTAACCTTTTTGGTTTTGGGAAGGATCTTCCATGTGCAAGAATGAGAAATGGACTGAACAGATAACTCTAACAACAGATAAAACAGTCATTTGCCTAAGCTCTGAAATGGAAAATAACTGCTGTACTGCTGAGCTGAGATAACAAACTTCTCGCAGCTATTATGAATGCATCCTTTAGACAAGTCTTTCAAAAATGTCTCCTAAAATTTGGCCGCCCGTTGTCTCAGCCAAGAGGTGACGTCGCTCTGTATTGAGTGAATCAGTTTTGATGCAAGATGTGTTACTTGCTGTAATAAAGTCCCAGCACAGCCAACAGTACAAACATTTTGATCTGTTACTAGATTCCCACTTGATTACCTTGGAAGAGACCTGTCAGTTCTCCAAGCTGGATAAAATGCTATTGATGGCATAGTGTGTCTCTCTTCTTTCAATCATAAAAACTTTGGAAAACAATTCCTTATGCTTTTTTCAGGCTTTTAAATTTAAAAGCTTTTAAAAAATATTGTTTCTGGCTGTGAGAATATATTTTTTTGTTACTTTTAAAATCTGATTTTTGTACCATGATAAAATCAATCTCCTGTTTTTCAGTGCCAGCACTTCAGATCCCCCAACAGCAAATATTAAACCAACTCCTGTTGTGTCAACTCCCAGTAAAGTGACTGCTGCTGCAATAGCTGGGAATAAGTCTACTCCAAGAGCCAGCATCCGTCCAATGGTGACTCCTGCCACAGTCACCAATCCCACCACTACCCCCACAGCCACAGTTATGCCAACAACACAGGTGGAGACTCAGGAAGGTGAGCTTTTTAGTGTAGTATAAGGATCCTCAGTACTCAGAAGTGTTGCCTTTTCCTTGAAATGTTGGTGGCAGTCAGTGTGGGAGGGCCTTGGACGGTGTCATTGTCCCCGCATCTCTTGGAGTGTTGCACTTCCATGACCATTCTACTTGCAGCAAAGTTCATGGTTCCTCAGCTGGGGATGTACATGACATGAATTCATCTGCAGAGCCCTGAATGTGCTTGTTCAGGGCATCCTGGGAGGGAGACTGTGAGCCATGCTGGATGAACAAAGACCTGACTGTGCTGCTGTTTGCCTTGCAGCCATGCAGTCGGAAGGACCCGTGGAGCACGTCCCAGTGTTCGGGAGTGCCAGCGGCTCCGTGCGCTCCACCAGCCCCAACGTGCAGACGTCCCTGCCCCAGCCCATCCTGACTGTGCAGCAGCAGACACAGGCCACTGCCTTCGTGCAGCCCACCCAGCAAAGCCACGCTCAGATCGAGCCTGCAGCTCAAGAGCCAGCCCCTGCCATCGTGGAGGTGGTGCAGAGCTCCCAGATAGAGAGGCCCTCCACCTCCACAGCCGTGTTTGGCACAGGTTGGTGTCATTTTTGTCCGCCTGCTTTGCTCAATAGTTCCTTGTAGAGTAGCTCCTATTGGACCCTTGGCCAACCAGGCCTCACATTAGTTCAGGCCATTTTCTCCTCCCTTTGTTTATTGTACAGTTTAAGGACTTCTGAAGTTAGGCTTCCTTCTTGAGCTGTCAGAAGTGGTGCCTCTGAAATGCTGTTGGCACTGCATTCCTTAAAGTACATTCTTTTGTGTTTGTCTTTTTCAGAGAAGCTTTGGAGTTTAATACATTAAACCTTGCTGGCTCTGTTTCCATGGCACTATGAGCAAGGTTAATTTTAGGAGCCATGACTAAGCTACTTAAGCTTGAATTTAAAATGTAGGAAGTACTCTAAAGCTACTCACTGTAATACACTCTTGCACATCTGTTTATCCTACACAATGTAAATAGAACATTTGTTCCCCAAAAAAACATTTCTGCAGACTGTTGGGGTTCTCTTTTTTCCAGCTGATACTCTCGTTGGGTGTACTTGTCAAAAGCAAAACTGTTACAAGAAATATTTGAGTTGTACCCTGAGGTTTATATTTAGGGCCAGTTGTGAATAAAGGCCTGAGAGCCTAAGACTTGTAACTAAAGGGGCTGATGTTTTCCTGGCCTAGGAAACAGCTCAGTGCAATTCTGATTGATTGTTGTCATTCAGTGCAGAAATGGAGGTGATCTTCAGAGGAAAATACCAAAGCTTTTGATTTCTGGTTTGTACATGTGTTGTTTTGGAAATAACTGAGAGGTCTTTAAAGTTTCAGCTACCCCCAGTTCTTCACTGTCTAAACGCACTCGAGAGGAAGAGGAGGACAACACTGTGGAGAATTCAGACCAGATCTCTGAGGAAACAGTGGATGCCCCTACTTCAAAGAAACTGAGAATCATGCAGAGAGTTGGGCCTGAGGTTTGCACAAACATAAACTGCTTCTACTTATTCTTTGTAGGATTTGAATGGGAAGAAAAAAATATGTTACTTCAGAGCAAGTCAGTGAATTCTGAACTGACTTTCTAATCTGTTGGGGAGGAAACAATTATATTTGGGTATCTAAAAAGGCAAAGGTTAAACCAGTTAGAATGAATGATGTAAATCTTAACCTGCAGGATGGAAGAGAGAGGGCTGTATCCTAGGATTGAGGAGGAAGTAGTTCAGACTTGTTTCAGTGTGATTCAGAAGGTCTTTATCTACAGTAATTCTGGACAAAAATATGGGTTATTTAAGGAGACAAAGATGAGTTGCTGGAAAAGGTTACAGAAGATGTGTGTGAATGTTGGTGTGAGGGATTTGGGATGTGCTGTGGAAAAGGGATAAAATTGATGAGACAACCTCACAGTGTTAAGGAAGCCAAAGATATTTTATTAACTCTGTGCCAGAGGGATGTTCATAAGGGAAAGAGGGCAGGATTATGTAAGAACATTACCACTTAAGGATCTGGAAGGCTGGGGATAGAATGGGAAACTTTGATTTGGTTTGGTCCTGAAAAGATTGAGGTATGCTAAAGTCCAGTGGGCTGGGGAAGTTGTATATCTCCAGGGCAGGGAAATGAGATTTTTGATAAAAGCATTGCTAAGGAAGCAGGTGAAAATGTTGTCCATAATCTTTGTGGGAAAAGATAATTTTTATTGAAGAAGTGTTTAAAAAAAAAGCAAAAAAACCACCACACATCTCGAGCATTTTTAGTGGTTTAGTGCTAATGATATGTTTTAAATGAGAAAAATGTTCTTCCAGGAGGAAGTGACAGCAGAAGAGAGCACTGATGGAGAGGTGGAGGCACAAACATACAATCAAGACTCACAAGACTCCATTGGAGAAGTAAGCATATTTGAAGAGCAAAAATCTTCAGCAGAAATGCCCATGTGCCCCACAAGCTCTCAGTATATTTAGAAGAGAAATCTCAAAGGGAATTCTGCAGGTTTCCCATGGAAACCACTTAAAATGTTTTCAAGTTTAGACTTGAACTGTTCAGTCACTGACAGTCACTGGTCACATTCTCTTTAGTCCTCACCTCTGGTCAGTTTTTAAGTAACAGCAATAACTGTCCTCTAAACACCAGAGTCTGGTTCTCTTGCTGTTGATTATGGTGCATTGAATTTTGTTTGTTCTGGTGATTGCATTTGGTCTTTGGCAGGGTGTGACACAGGGGGAGTACGCAGCCATGGAGGACAGCGAGGAAACTTCCCAATCTATCCCAATAGATCTGGGATCCCTTCAGTCAGACCAACAAAACACTTCTTCATCTCAGGATGGCCAGTCCAAGAGAGATGATGTGATTGTAATTGATAGTGATGATGAAGATGATGATGATGAAGAAAATGAAGGGGAGCAGGAAGTATGTATATCTTGGAATTCCTTTATGATTCTGTCTTTCATCAGATGTAAAACTTACCAGGCAGGATTAATTTAATCAAATTACACTGACTGAGTAAGTGGTCTGTATTGCCTGAATGCTTGTAGTGTTTTAAAGCTACCTGCTAATTCACCTTGAATTTTTCTTTTACCTTCCTTTCCCTGAACCCTCAGGCTTTTCCATCTTCTTTCCTATCCATGTCCTGTTGAAGAGGGGGAGAGGAAGTGTCTTGGTGGTGGTTGTTGATCTGTGCACCACATCCAGCCTATTCCACTCCCCTTTCTACATTTCTCTAAGGCTCTTTTATTATCTCATCACAGGATTATGATGATGAGGAAGAGGAGGACGAGGATGATGATGAAGACACAGGGATGGGAGATGAAGGTGATGACAGCAATGAAGGAACTGGTAGTGCTGATGGCAATGATGGATATGAAGCAGATGATGCTGAGGTGAGATTTGTACCTTTCTTTTGTGGCCTGGTAAATTTCTTACATCAAATCCGTGCTGTAATGCACAGATGTGAATGCTTGGAAGAGAATATTTTGGTATGAATTCATCCCCAAAAGTTGAAGCATGATACTGTGTCATGGTAATTTCTTACAACTGGTGTTTTCACAAGAAAAATCAGCTAGGAATGTTTAAGAGGGCTGAATGAAAAACAGGAGCCAGCAGCATATACTGTAGTAGCAAAACTGGTGAGGCTTTTGAAGAGCTGGATATTTCACTGCCTGTTGTTATTAAATGATGGTGGCTACATTGTTCAGGTTTGTATATGCACAGACTCTCAAAACTTCTGAAGTCTCATACAGTTGACTATATTTACCTAATGCTGTAGATACTTAAAGAAATCTTTTAAGGTTGCCATATAGTTGACTTTTTTTTAACTTTCTTAATACTTTTGTACTGCTTTTATATTATCTTTACAACCTATATTTTGTTTAGTCATACTCTGTTTATGTGGGATTTTAGGGTGCTGATGGTACAGATCCTGGAACAGAGACTGAAGAGAGCATGGGAGGAACTGAAAGCAATCAGAGGGCAGCAGATTCCCAGAACAGTGGTATAGTTATTCCATGTTTTTTTCACAGTCTGTGTATGTAGGGGGAGGGAAATGTAGAAGCTGTTTTCCATGTGTTAAACTCTGCACTTAAAAGTAAAAATATCAGTGAAATACTAAAGGCCATTTCAACGTGCAGGGTGGATTCTTTTGAAATGATCTTTTCTGGATTTATTCTAAATTCCTTTGAAAATCCTGCAAGCTCTGGTTGCTGTGGAAACTTAATGGCTCACTGGATTAATCTGTCTCTAAATCAGCACCTGAATAATTAATACTTTGTTTCAGTGCTGGAGCTTTAGCTGGCACAAGTCCTCTTCAGGAGATTTTATGTAACAATACTGGGCTGTTGCGAAGGTTGCAGGAGAAAAATGAGTTAATTCGTGGCAGAGTTGGAAGATTTGCCTTCATGTTTTCACCTTGTGTATTTGTGTTGTAGGAGAAGGGAGCACGAGTGCTGCAGAGTCCACGTTTCCCCACGAGAGCCTGAGGGAGCAGCAGCCGTCGTCGGCGTCCGAGCGCCAGGGCCCGCGGCCCCCGCAGTCCCCACGGAGGCCCCCGCACCCCCTGCCCCCACGGCTCACCATCCACGCCCCTCCCCAGGAGCTGGGGCCCCCAGTGCAGGTACAAAGCAGCTCCAGCACCTCAGAAGGCTTGAAAATAAATTGCTGTGTGATTTCTTATAAATACAGTCCGCTGGGAAAAATGTTGCCAGCTGTTCAGCATGATAGAATTGGTAGCTGAGCAAAGTGGTTTAGTGAGTGTCATCCTGCAGATGATGGCTGGACAGGGAACATACAAATCCATCCCCAGTGCCTTACTGCTTTTTATCTTGGAATTCTTACTAGATTATACCAGCGCTATGTCAGTTAGTGGCTGATGATATTTCCACTCAAAAAGCTTTTCTTAACCAGGTTGTAGCTGAGATTGGAAGGCTTTTTATGAATTGCCCCAGTGTAGATGGGGCAAAGGAATGCTGCCATTTATTTTCCAAGTTAAACCTTTCACAGTCAGTGCCTGACCCAAGATTATGCTTGTTGAAGACCTGTAGATTTCATAAATTAAAAAATGACAACAGGAATTCTTAAAAAATATCCTGACTGAAATGATCCTTTACCATTAACTTGTGCTGAGGCTTGGGATCACAATATTTTTGTGTGCAGGTTTTCTGTATTCAGTAGAGACTTGAGTAAAATATTGCTGTCACTTGCCCAGAATATACACATTGTCCCCCAGAGAGTTCTGGGGCACAGAACAGGTTCCCCAGGGAATCGGTGTAGCCCCAACGCTGGCAGAGCTCCAAGAGTGTTTAGACTGTGCTCTCAGGCTCTTCCTGGGTTTCTTGGGCCTGTCCTTTGTGCAGGGGTTGGGCTTGATGATCCTTGTGGGTCCCTTCCCACTCAGGATATTCTGTAATTCCATGATGATTGTCATACTTACTAATTTAGCTGCTGTCCTTGGCTCTGACTGAACACTTGTACATTGTTAGAATTCCAGGACCACATTCACACAGCTTCCCCTGTTTCTTTCCCATAAAGAGAATCCAGATGACTCGAAGGCAGTCGGTGGGGCGAGGACTTCAGCTGACCCCTGGGATAGGTGGAATGGTGAGTGTATCAGAATCTACTACTAAAGACCTGCTTTGATGGAACATTTCTAACTCTTGGGGTTACTTTGGTTTTTAAAGAAGCCTGCCTGCTGACTTCAGGAGGGGGATGGTCTCTCTAGTCTTGCAGAATATATCCTACTTTTGTTAATTTCTGTATTAATGGAAGGCAAAGACTGGAAATCTCACAGGAAACAAAAGGCTTCAAAAGAGGCCCAATTGGTTTTGTCTAAGGTGATTTTATTTATTTGTTTTTAGAGTCAAAGTGGCTGTTGCTGGAAAAGTGTTGGGGCAAAGTTGCTGGACAAAATAATACTAAGTTCAGCCTCATCCTAAAGGAACAAGGCTAATTTATGCTGTCTCCATCAGCTAATTTTGAACCCTTTATTCAGCTGTATTTGGCAGAACAAGTGCAGGTTCAGTGAGAGAAAGAGAGAGGCTGACTAAAGTACCTTTTGTGAGATCAAAGGTGTCAGCTTTAGACATCTGAAATTAAACAATAATTTTGTTAGAGCTAAGTTTGTTTTGCTGTACTATGTGGAAAAATCAACCTTTAACACAGCTGGTAAAAACTGGAAATACATTGTAGGCTCTCATATCAGTCTCTTTTTTTCCAGCAGCAGCACTTCTTTGATGATGAGGACAGAACAGTTCCAAGCACACCAACTCTTGTAGTTCCACATCGAACAGATGGATTTGCAGAAGCTATTCAGTAAGTAGATGTGAGAAGAAAAAGGAAAAAAAAAAGGCTTTTCTCTGTTCTTTATTGTATTTCTTTCTATTTTTCAGTGAAATGAAAATAAATTTAAATTAAATGAACTTGTGATTGAAGTAACATGCTAGGTAGTAGTATAGATAACTGCAAGTGCAGATGAGTAGTTACTGTTTGAATTGTATGTCATATAACTGATCAGCAGATTAGGAATTGAATAGTCTCCCGTGTATTGTAACCTAGTGATTTAAGAAGAGATGAAACAAACAAAAAATTAATATCCAATTTCCTTCCTTGTTCGTCCTCCCTCCCTATTAATATTGCCAATGAAAGTAGGAAAATTTATCTCCATTTTTGCTTTTGGGATGTTCTGGATATGTCCAGCAATCCACTTAAAATTGTGAGAGTTCATAGAATGGGTAAGTAAAGAATATTCTCTTCAGGACTGTTGTACTGATTTTGAATGCCTTCCTAATAATTTGAGAAGCTAATTGATGTTTATTTAGCAGTAGCTCAGATGATTTTTATGGTCAGTATTTTGTCTCATGCTTGATTTGTTCTCTTGGTTAAAAAGTTCTCCCCCACCAGAAAGTTCTTCCCTCAATCGTTAGGGAAGTTGCAGAATTCCTTAAGTTTGTATTTTGCCAGTTCCCCACAGGTAGCTGGAGTTCCTCGGTTCAGATTTGGGCCCCCTGAAGATATGCCACAAACCAGCTCCAGTCATTCTGATCTTGGGCAGCTGGCATCACAAGGAGGTAAAGCAGTTCTGGGCTCTCTTGTCCGTGGGTCTTTGAGTGAAAAAGAGAGAATTCAGTAACAAAACACAATTCTTCACATAATGCTTCAGGAAATTGTTGAAGTGTGGAAACCTGTAACTCTTAAATAATTGTCAGCAGAGAGAGAATAACAGAAAGTGAGAAGGTGTTACCTTCAAGCTGGTACATTTATAGTTGTGTTAGGATTTTGAAATTGAATAAAATATTGAAGGAATGGTTTTTAATGTCAGTTTTACTATTGGTTGTAGCTTCCCTGTAGTGAAACAATAGGGGAAAACATCAAATGCAAAGAAATCTTTGGGCTATATTCTTACCTGCTTAGAGAGGGCCACGCTGTTGTTGTTGGTCTCAATCTGTCCCTTTCCCGGCATCCCTGTTGGCATGGAGCACAGGCTGTTCTCTGAGGAAAGCTCACAGCAAAATAATGGCATAAGGCAAGGATGAAAGTTAAAAAAACAAGTACTAATATTTTCATAAAAGTTTTACCTTCCAATAAATTATGATCAGCTTTGGCAGTAAGTCAAAATAACAAAAATCTGCTTAAATACAAGTGACTGGATTTTATCAAGTGGCCGGAGGGAAGACATTGGTTAATCCTTTTTTAGGCACCCATTTGGATGGATTGTTACTGGAACTTTGTGTTGCAGGTTTAGGGATGTATGAAACCCCACTATTCCTTGCCCACGAGGAAGAGTCAGGGGGTCGCAGTGTCCCCACAACACCGTTACAAGTGGCAGCACCAGGTAAGTGGCAGAGGCTTGCAGGACAAAGCAGGGAATGATTCCCTGTGGTCGGTGCAGCGCTGCCGCTCCTCAGGAGCGCCGGGCAGCCTGTCCCCGGGCTGCCTGTGCTGCCCCAGGGCTCTGTGGGCAGGGCCTGAGCGTGTCTGTGCTCCCCAGTGACCGTGTTCACGGAGAGCGCCTCGGCCGACGCCTCGGAGCACGCGTCCCAGTCCGTGCCCATGGTCACCACCTCCACCGGCAGCCTGTCCACCACCACCGAGCCCGGCGCCGGCGACGACGCCGACGAGGTCTTCGCAGAGGCAGAGTCTGAAGGGTAAAGCACCACTGCTTGGGTTCACTGGCACTGCTGACACGTCCACCACTGTCACCCAGGGACAGCTCAGACAGCGCTCTGTAGTGCTGTGAGGCAGGACAGTCTGACTCTTCATCCAAAACCAATGGTTTTCTGCTGATCTTCTCCTGGGGGCTTAACAAAGTCAATATAAAAGTCACCAAAAAAAAAAAAAATTTAAGAATGCAGAGGACTCTGCAATAATCAAATATTGATGTTAAAGGCACAGGTTGAAAGATCAGTTTGTAGAATAAAGATTAAGGCATTCCTGTGTAATACAGAAAATCATTCCTCATGCAAAAAGGACATGTCGCTGTTGAGTCAGGGATGGATGAAATGACTCTGTGGTGTTCAGAAGGCTTAAAGAACGTTTATTAAGAAGTAGCGAGTCTCTTATAGTGTGACTCGCTAAGGTGAAATATGATTGGTCTCAAAGTAAAAACCTTTCACACTATTGGTGCACTATGAATATTACACTGTGGTAGACTATATCTATAAGCAACATGAACAGAAAGAGAGATAATAATTGTTCGAATTCTTTCTCCTAACTTTTCCAGGCCAAAGTCTGAGAGAATTCTCTCTGTTCTCTCTTCGACTGAACTGAGAGCCTTCACACACATAGATGATTAAGTCACCTAGTTAAGACAGTGCATATACAAAAGATGAAGCATGGGGCTGGAATAAGCAGTTCTTAGTGAATTTTGTAGACAAATAATTTTTTCTTTTCCTTTACAAGTGCAACTTTTAATATTTATAATAATAGCTATATTTTGTATTATGATGAAGTAAAGATTGAAAAGGGGACAGTTTATCATTTTATGCTATATTTTACTTTTGATTTTCATTGAATCTTTGTGTTCCAAGACAGGGTTTTTTTCCTCTGGATCTTTTTGAAGCTATGCAAATATACTTACATGGTTTTCCTCCTCCGCCTTCCCTTCTAGCATTACTTCAGAAGCAGGTCTAGAAATCGATAGCCAGCAAGAAGAAGAATCTGTTCAAGCATCTGATGAGTCAGATCTTCCTTCAACTAGTCAGGATCCTCCTTCAAGTTCATCTGCAGGTACAGGATAATCATAATAATAGTTCATACCTTTTCATTAGGAGTGGGAATTCCTTTGTCCAGCGTTCTGGCTGGTAGCCAGGATCCACAAAATAAGATAAAACTCTTAGAATCACAGACTCATAGAATGGTTTGGGGTGGAAGGGATCGTAAAGCCCATCCAGTGCCACCCCTGCCATGAGCAGGGACACCTTCCACTTGCCCAGGTTCCAACCTGGCCTTGGGCACTTCCAGAGGCAACCACAGCTTCTCTGGACACCCTGTGCCAGGGCCTTACCACTTGGAACAATTCTTTCCCAGTATCCCATCCGACCCTGCCCTCTGGCAGTGGGAAGCCATTCCCTCTTGTCCTGGCCCTTGTCCCAAGTCCCTCTCCAGCTCTCCTGAGCCCCTTTAGTCACTGGAAGGTGCTCTAAGGTCTCCCTAGATTCTCTTAGAGCAAGATAATATTTTGATGCTTATAGATTCTTTGATACTTTGGTAAAGCATTTTTCCTTGGACCGCAGTAACTGGAGTAGGCCAAGGAAAAATAACATTTGAAGGAACAATCGTTACTGATACTTTGGTGATTTATCCTTTAGCATATTTGATGTCAGCTTTAAAATATTTTTAATTAAATTGTGAAACAACAGACACGAGCAGCACTCAGCCCAAGTCCCTGCGCCGTGTCCGGCTGCAGCCCCCGACGCTGAGGACGGGCGTGCGTGGCCGGCAGTTCAACAGACAGAGGGGTAAGTGCTGCTGGCTGCTCCCAGCCAGGCTGGCCTTGCTGGCACACAAGGAGAGAGTGGCACAGCAGCCCTGCCCTCCAGTTTGCTGTGTGACCCTAAGAGCTCCAGCTTGGGTTTAGTGTGTTAGGCTGAGCAGGTTTCGGACAGGCAGAATTCCTTCTGTAGTGGCACCTGGCTCTTATCAGTAGAGAGAATGTAAAGGGCATTAGATCTTCAAAGTTTTAAAGGAAAGTTCCAGAAGTCTGATAGCACAGCAGTTTAGAAACTTCTGGTTTTGGCATTAGAGGAATTTCCATTTGGTACATTAAGGATTCCAGTTATATCAATGTGTACTCATTGAAAAAAGCTTTATTGGAAGTATTACAGGTTTTTCAGTGTAATAGAGTTAAACATGGCAAGAAATTAGTTTTGCAACTTCTGTATTAAGAAAAAGCTTTTGATGGGTTTTTATTCTGTTTTGCATTATTTTAACATTGTAGAAGACTCAACATTAGCAGGTATTTTAAGGGGAAAACATAACAAGGTGGGGCTAGGATAGACTTTCTTCCATCTGTCACCATTTTTTTAAATAACTATAAGGAGGGACTAACTGATTTCAGATGTGGTAAGAATCCTCTGCTCCTTGGTTTGGCTCAGGATCACAAGTCACCTCCAGCCTTTTGCATGACACAGGTGACATGTACATGTGTCACCAGGCTTAGGGGCAGAGAGGGGGAACTTGAACTGTATCAGAAAGGAACCACTCCACTGCCTTGACAATTCCTTAGGGAAGGATGAAATATCACCTCTGCAATGGTTGATTAAAAGAGTAAGAAGGGTTCATACTAATGCACTTGTTTTCTTTCCCTGCACAGGTGTAACTCATGCCATGGGAGGCAGAGGAGGCCTGAACAGAGGAAACATCAGTTAAATGGAATGTAAAGGACTTCCAGCTGTGTATACAAAATGCCAGTTTGCCTGTGGTTGCTTAGTGTCATGAAGCCAGAGCTTGAAGCAGCATTTCAATACTTAGAGTTGTGTGCACATATTTCAATGTCTTTTATTAATAAAATTAGAAAAAACGTTGACATCCAAATGGCATCTTATTTTAAACTCCTCTGCTGTGCATCACTTGCTGGGACAGTTGTACCAGTCTTTGGATACAGTCTTTCCTGTGAGAGCAGTAACAGGCCGTGCTATTCTTTTGCCAATATCCAAACTGTAGTACCGATCTGAAAGGAAGAGAGGTCAGGATTAAATTCCAGAAACTACATGTAATACATGGGAAGAATTCACAAATTCAAGCCTGCATTTTACTGTCACTTAGGCCTGAATAACACTGTATCACTGTTCCATGTACATATAGGGAGCTGAGAGGCTCCAACAATAAATTTCTGTCCTCAGCTTTATTTCTCAGGTGTCCTTGGTTGCAGAAAGTTTTATGTCATTGCTAATAATTAAATCTGTCCCAAGAGCAGGAGCAGGGAAGAATGTTCTTGTATTGCTAGAACACAAAAATAGTCTTAAGAATTTGGAATTCAAACTAACAACATCCACAACAATCCTGCACTCACTACAGAAGTGGGAAGTTCATGGACCCTGAGTGTAAATGGGCCTGCAAGGCTGATTCCTCCAAGGTGAGGAGTTGGATCCCACTGACAGGGACTTTAATAGCCTGTATTTGGGTATGGCTTGTTCTTTGAGCTTCTTCGTTTTTTGAAAAATGCAGAAAATTCTGAGGAATGCTTATTTGGAATCCTGGCTGGGGGAATGAGTCTACCTAATCTAGGATCATAAATAATTTTTTTGAGCAAAGTCAAGTGGTTCATCTCCCTCATTTTTGTGTTTTGTCAGAAGCATAGTAGAATCAATTGAAAAACTTGCTCTGTTGTGATCCAAAGACTTCAGTCTATTGTTAATATAATCCTTCATTTAAGGTTTGTCCCTTTAAAAAGTTGAACTCCCTGGCAATGCATTCCCCAACTGGCTACTTTGAACTTCTGTACTTCATTGCTGCACGTTGTCCTGCAACTACTGATTTTTAATAGAAACATCTCTTGATTATAGGCAACATTTTAATTCTCAGGACTTTTTAGTAGTGCTGAAAGCAGTACCACAAGTGATAACCAGAGCTGCTTTCTTCCCCACACCTGTATGTTTTGAGGTCTATAGTGATGTGCTTTAGTTTTACTTACTGTAAGAGAAGGCGTAGTAGTCGTAGCCATCAGGCTTGTTCTGGTTGGGCACGGAGAGAGTTGAGTGGACAACTTTGGGGAGCCCTCTCCAGTACGTTGTCATTTGGATTTCCTTGCGCAGAACTCCTGCAAGCAGAAGGAACCCTGTGAGGAGCTGTGGCACTGCTGCAGCTTCCCCGGGGCTGTGTCACCTACAGCCATTAAAACCTTCCAAACACAGTGTTGTGTTAGAGGTGAAAACGTCTAAGGGAACCTTGGTGCCCACGTTACCAGAGGGGTGGGAGTTGATCCTGACGGTGCGGATGACGGTCGGCATTTGCACAGCACGCTGGAAGCGTCGCCGGATGACAACTCTGGGGACAAAGGCTGGGTATCTGATGGTGACCCGGGCTCTTCTTTGACACTTCTTGGCTGGTTCTTGTCTGTACACATACTGCTGCATGTTCCCATCTAAAACACATTTGTTTTGGTAGTTAAAAAAAAAAATCAATCCCCCCCAATAAAACACCCAACTACCATCTTGGTCAGGTATGAAAGTGTCATTATATTCCTATCACACACAGGGAATCAATAACAAATAACATTCTTGTGGTGGTAGTACAGCATTCATGTAAGATAAGGAAATTACTTTAAAATAGGAATAGATATGGAAATTTCCACACATTGTTATGAACCAGCAAGATTAAAGCCTTCCCTTCTCTAATTAACTTGAGACTAAGATAGCTTTACCACCAGATAGAACTTATTTAAATGTTTAGCCATTACAGTGCTGGATTCCTGAATTTTCACCCTTACACAGCTGGTTTAAAATGCACTGAAAGACCTCCAGGTTCTATTACAATTTCTTTTAAAGCTTCAGGCTATTTCTGAGCACCTGGAACACTGGCATCATTTGTGTTTCTGTGTTTGAAAGAAATAGGTCTTGGGTCAAGAGAAGTGGTGTTTCATTCCTGCCCAAGGCAATTCAAGCACCTTTTAATGTTCCCTGAACTTCAGGAATACAAGACATACCTCTTTTGATAAAATAAACGGATTCGGGTCTGTTGTTGTATCTTGCCACAGGGAGGGTTGCTACTATTCTCCCATTTAACCCTGCAAATCCAGTTGCAAGAGGTTTGGGGTAGCCATTATCCATAACACCATTAGTGAAGCGCCAGTACAGGGGACCCTGAGCATTTAAGGGAAAAAAAAATGAAAAGAGCTTTAGAGGAAGTTAATTCCTGGTTATTCAATTGCAAAACAAACATGAAGAATAATCCATAAATAAGCACTAGCACTTTGATAGCTACATTGTAAATCTGACTGGAATCACTCCTACATCCATTACAAATAGGATAAAATTACTACAACTTCATTAAGTACCTCCTGCAGGCTTTTAACCTTTGAGTAGGGCTAGAGAATCTTAGAAGCTAATTTTTAAAAGGAGTTACTGAAAAGGGGGTTTCCTTTCTAAATCTCTTAAATTTTCACAGATATAACAAGCAGCTTGGATTCCAGGACTGAGTGATTTATTGGGAAGTAACTGCATAACAGCCTTAATGAGGTGTGCGCATTCCATTAGCATTTTATTTCAGGTTGGGAAACATACTAGGAATAAGTTTAGGGAATCTTTTTCCCCAATATCCAGTCTGAACCTCCTCTGGTGCAACCTAAGGCCCTTTCTTCTCATCGTGTTATTGTTGCTTGGGTGCAGAGCCCGACTCTCCCCGGCTGTCCCCTCCTGTCAGGAGCTGTGCAGAGCCACAAGGTCCCCCCGAGCCTCCCCAGCTGCTCCTCACCAGCCTCGCCCCATCCTGCCGGCCCTGACCACTCCCACCTTGATGAAGAAGATCTTCCCATCGCAGTTGCACCTGGAGAAGACGGAGTCGATGGGCGAGGGGATGCCCCAGCCGTCGGTGATCCGGCGGGGGTTGGTGGTCGGCGGGGTCCGGCCGTTCAGCAGCCAGTAATAGTGACCTGGGGGAAACAGGCGTGAGGGGACAGCGAGGGGACAGCGCGTCCTGTCCTGGGGACAGTGGGGAGATAACGCAGTCCTGCTCCGCGGACGCGGCTGAGCGGCTCCGTGAGGGATCTGCGGGGCGGGCTCTGGGCTCGGGAGGGATTCGTGGAGGGTGAGGGGCACCGGGGCGAGTGAGGGAGGAAAAAGAGGAGGAAGAGCGGCGGGGCAGGTGAAGGAGGAGGAGGTGACGGTGAAGGAGGATTGGGCCCGGGAAAGGTGAGGGAGGAGGCTGGACCAGGTGAGGGAGGAGGATAGTAGGGTCTGGGAAAGGTGAGGGAGGAGGAGGAGGCTGGGAAAGGTGAGGGAGGAGGATAGTAGGGTCTGGGAAAGGTGAGGAAGGAGGATTGGGCCCGGGAAAGGTGAGGGAGGGGGATTGGGTCTGGGAAAGGTGAGGGAGGAGGAGGAGGCTGGGCAGGTAAGGGAGGAGGACTGGGGCCGGTGAAGGAGGATTGGGCCCGGGAAAGGTGAGGGAGGAGGATTGGGTCTGGGGCAGGTGAGGAAGGAGCTCCGGCGCTGTGCAGGGGCAGGAGGAGGGCTGGGAGCGGAGCCAGAGCCGGGCAGGTGGAAGAGGAACGGGGCCGTGCCGGGACAGGTGGAGGAGGAACGGGGCCGTGCCGGGGCAGGTGGAAGAGGAACGGGGCCGTGCCGGGGCAGGTGGAGGATGCTCGGAGCAGTCTCACCTCGGAAGACGGCCAGGGTGCCATTGGGCAGGGCCACCATGCCGTCCGCTGGCTTGCCGCTGCACAGGTCCTTCTCGTCGTTCTTCCCTGCAAAACACAGCCAGGTGGGTTTGTTTAAGGTTCTACAAGAACGGCCTTAGCTTCCCTCTCGGCCCTGCCGCTGGGCCAGGGATTAATTCCTCCTCGGGAACGTGCTCTCGGGAAGTTCGGCTCTGGTGCTGCGGCCCCAGCAGTGCCGAGTGAGCAGGTGTGGGTGTCTTTGCTTATTGCCACCTAAGTACCTGTAATTCAGTAAAATACCTACAAACACCTCATCTGCTACATGCTCTAGGATTTTATTGTTCTTGTAAGCTGCTTTAGTGGCTTCTCTTCCCTTGCATTATTTCTTTAAAAATAAACATTCCTTTAAATATAAAGGATTAATCTCTTTTAGACTGAAATTCAAGTATTTTGTATCTAAACTCCTTGTTTTTCCCCAAAAAATATCTTTCATTATCTGAATGAAAAATTACTCAAGAACCTGCAGGCTATGACTGATTAAAATAAAGAGAGGGCATGAAAAAGGCTGTGGTAAAAAGCAAGGCAAGAGACTTCTTGTCTTTTTTATATGACATTTTTAGTAGGTGGCTACAAAACACTAGGTTAGGTACCATGAGGGAGGGTGGATATGCAGCCTGACTTCCAGCAATTTTTTCATGGGATTTAGAAATTGATCATCTTTTTCCTTGATTTATTTGTCTGTTTGCATCTTCTACAATAGCAAACAGGAAGAGGAGAAACTTATAGCGAACAATTTTCAGAAGGACCAATTACTGAAACCAATTTAGATCATGTTCTAAACCACCTGGAGGATTAATTAACTCCACAGCTGAGAACTGAGGTTCCAATATTCAGGATACTGGCAGCTGTGGTTGTGGCTTCCCATGGGACACTGCCATGCTCCCTAGAGTTGCTGATGCTTTCGTACCTGCTGGAATGCACTTACCTTGTGTTTCTCCAGGGAACATTGGCAGGTCCCCGACTTGTATTAAAGGCTTGTTTATCTCAGGCTCTTCTTTTGCTGGCAGACTTTCAGGTTCAGTGGGGTGAGGCTCTTCTGTGGTCTCAGTGATCTCCTGGAAATGTATTGTTGGCTTGGATGTCCCATTGGACACAAGATACATTTCTTCTATTGTGTCCTTTTTATCCCTTGTTGTGGTTTCTTTGGTAACTGTAGTTACCTCTTCTTTGGCAATACCAGGGGCCTTTTCAGTGACATCACCCGTTGCTTTTTCAGGTGTGGTGCCCATTTCTTTAATGGTTGTTACCTCTTTTTTACCAGCTGTTGTCATCTCCACAATAATGCAAGTAGCACCTGGGTTCCCTTTGTCTGCTGCTGGGCCAGCCTGCTCAGTGTCTGTAGTTGTCTCTTTTGCATTTGGTGTTGCAGCATCACCAGGCTGAGGAGTTGAATCTTCTTTGATGGTTGTTACCAGCACAGTTGGATTGGGCAAGGGACCTGTGGCTGCTGTTGTTGCAGTCTTGGTGTCCGTAGAAGCTGTTTCAGCTGCTGCAGTGACAGGTTCCTTGGCCATCGGAGCTATGTTTGGAATGTCATCCATACCTTTAGGAGAATCACCTGGTTTAGCTGTTGTCACCATAGCTACAGTAACCGTTTCTTTCCCAGTTGCAGCTGTGAAAAGGTCTTTAAGCAGAGTAGTTCTGTCTTTCTTTGGTGTTGTTGTCTCCTTGTTCTCCATTGTGGTATCTGAAAGCATCGTGCCTGCCCCAAGTGTGGGGGAGTCCTTCCCAATTGTTGTGGGTGCAACATTGCCTGGAGAAGCTGTGGCTTTACTGGTAGTGGTACTGGCCTCAGGGATGGCTGGAGAGTCAGCATCTTCTGCTTTAGGGGTGGTGGGAGAGTCTGCCTTGGTTGTACTTTCTTCTGAGGTTGTTGTTTCAGGTTTAGAGGTAGTGGGAGAGTCTGCCTGGGTTGTAGGTTCTTCTGGGGTTGTCTCTTCAGCTTTGGGGGTGGTGGTAGGAGAGTCTGCCTTGGTTGTTGGCTCCTCTGGGGTTGTCTCCTCTATTTTAGGGGTTGTTGGCTCCTCTGGGGTTGTCTCTTCAGGTTTGGGAGTTGTTGCCTCCTCTGATGTCTCTTCAGGTTTTAGGGTGGTTGGAGAGTCAGCAGGGGTTGTCAATTCCTCTGGTGTTGTCTCTTTGGGTTTGGGGGTTGTTGGCTTCTCTGGTGTGGGAGTTGTCACCTCCTCTGGGGTTGTCTCTTCTGGTGGGGGGGTTGTTGGCTCCTCTGGGGTTGTCTCTTCGGGTTTGGGAGTTGTTGCCTCCTCCAAGGTTGTCTCTTCAGTTTTCAGGGTGGTGGGAGAGTCAGCCAAGGTTGTTGGCTCCTCTGGGTTTGTCTCCTCTGGTTTAGGAGTTTTTGGCTCCTCTGGTGTTGGTGTTGATGTCTCCTCTGGTGTGGGTGTTGTCACCTCCTCTGGTGTAGGCGTTGTCACCTCCTCTGGGGTTGTCTCTTCTGGTTTAGGGGTTGTCAGCTCTTCAGGGGTGGTCTCCTTTGGTGTTGCGGTTGTTGGTTCCTCTGGTGTTGGTGTTGTCGGCTCCTCTGGGGTTATCTCCTCTGGTGTTGGGGTTGTTGGCTCCTCTGGGGTTGTCTCTTCAGGAGTGGGAGTTGTTGGCTCCTCTGGGGTTGTCTCTTCAGGAGTGGGAGTTGTTGGCTCCTCTGGGGTTGTCTCTTCAGGAGTGGGAGTTGTTGGCTCCTCTGGGGTTGTCTCTTCAGGAGTGGGAGTTGTTGGCTCTTCTGGGGTTGTCTCCTCTGGTGTTGGGGTTGTTGGCTCCTCTGGGGTTGTCTCCTCTGGTGTTGGGGTTGTCTCCTCTGGTGCTGGGGTTGTTGGCTCCTCTGGGGTTGTCTCTTCAGGAGTGGGAGTTGTTGGCTCCTCTGGGGTTGTCTCTTCTGGTGTTGGGGTTGTTGGCTCCTCTGGGGTTGTCTCTTCTGGTGTTGGGGTTGTTGGCTCCTCTGGGGTTGTCTCCTCTGGTGTTGGGGTTGTTGGCTCTTCTGGGGTTGTCTCCTCTGGTGTTGGGGTTGTTGGCTCCTCTGGGGTTGTCTCCTCTGGTGTTGGGGTTGTTGGCTCCTCTGGGGTTGTCTCTTCAGGAGTGGGAGTTGTTGGCTCCTCTGGGGTTGTCTCCTCTGGTGTTGTCTCCTCTGGTGTTGGGGTTGTTGGCTCCTCTGGGGTTGTCTCTTCAGGAGTGGGAGTTGTTGGCTCCTCTGGGGTTGTTTCTTCTGGTGTTGGGGTTGTTGGCTCCTCTGGGGTTGTCTCCTCTGGTGTTGGGGTTGTTGGCTCCTCTGGGGTTGTCTCCTCTGGTGTTGGGGTTGTTGGCTCCTCTGGGGTTGTTTCTTCAGGAGTGGGAGTTGTTGGCTCCTCTGGGGTTGTCTCCTCTGGTGTTGGGGTTGTTGGCTCCTCTGGGGTTGTCTCTTCAGGAGTGGGAGTTGTTGGCTCCTCTGGGGTTGTCTCCTCTGGTGTTGGGGTTGTTGGCTCCTCTGGGGTTGTCTCCTCTGGTGTTGGGGTTGTTGGCTCCTCTGGGGTTGTCTCCTCTGGTGTTGGGGTTGTTGGCTCCTCTGGGGTTGTTTCTTCAGGAGTGGGAGTTGTTGGCTCCTCTGGGGTTGTCTCCTCTGGTGTTGGGGTTGTTGGCTCCTCTGGGGTTGTCTCTTCAGGAGTGGGAGTTGTTGGCTCCTCTGGGGTTGTTTCTTCTGGTGTTGGGGTTGTTGGCTCCTCTGGGGTTGTCTCCTCTGGTGTTGGGGTTGTTGGCTCCTCTGGGGTTGTTTCTTCAGGAGTGGGAGTTGTTGGCTCCTCTGGGGTTGTCTCCTCTGGTGTTGGGGTTGTTGGCTCCTCTGGGGTTGGAGTTGTTGGCTCCTCTGGGGTTGTCTCCTCTGGTGTTGGGGTTGTCTCCTCTGGTGTTGGGGTTGTTGGCTCCTCTGGGGTTGTCTCTTCAGGAGTAGGAGTTGTTGGCTCCTCTGGGGTTGTCTCCTCTGGTGTTGGTGTTGTTGGCTCCTCTGGGGTTGTCTCTTCAGGAGTGGGAGTTGTTGGCTCCTCTGGGGTTGTCTCCTCTGGTGTTGGGGTTGTTGGCTCCTCTGGGGTTGTCTCCTCTGGCGTTGGGGTTGTCTCCTCTGGCGTTGGGGTTGTCTCCTCTGGCGTTGGGGTTGTTGGCTCCTCTGGGGTTGTCTCTTCCGGAGTGGGAGTTGTTGGCTCCTCTGGGGTTGTCTCCTCTGGTGTTGGGGTTGTTGGCTCCTCTGGGGTTGTCTCCTCTGGTGTTGGGGTTGTCTCCTCTGGTGTTGGGGTTGTCTCCTCTGGTGTTGGGGTTGTCTCCTCTGGTGTTGGGGTTGGCTCCTCTGGTGTTGGGGTTGTTGGCTCCTCTGGGGTTGTCTCTTCAGGTGTGGGGCTGGTGGGAGGCTCGGTGTCGGTTGCTGGTTCCTCGGAGGCGTCAGGCGTTGGGTCTAGTGTTGGGAGTAAGTCAGTTGGGTCCACTTCAGTCAGTGGCTCCTCTGTGGCATCAGGGGTCACATCTTCTGGTGTATCCGGAGTAGGAGGGTCGGCTTCAGTTGCTGGTTCCTCTGTGGCCTCTGGGGTTGTCTGTGCAGGTTCTGTAGTTGGAGCAGGAGTGGTCACTTGGATTTCAGGATCTACAGAACAAATACAAATTCAGTTCAGCTTTTGGAACTGCATTGCAGAGAGGTATTGCCTATAAATGTATTACACCCATTAGCTATAGGTGCTTCCTTTGGAATACCAAGACCTTTTTTAACACCCAAACTAACCTGGATCTGGTAAAATGGGAGTTCCTTTTGTCTGCATGGGACTTTTCAGAAGCTCAGCTCATTTTTTGGTGATCCCTTTTGGCCAACCTGGCACTGGTCCAGGTTCAGGGTTTAGTTTGGTGCTTGTAGGTGCAGCTGCCTGGTGTTTCCTACTGCTTTCATAGAAAGGAAGCCCCTTTATAAAAATAGTATTTATAATAGAACACTTCCCTTCTCAGTCTGTCATTTTGATTTTTAATACTGCCCTACATTGTAACTTAGTCTGCCCCAACAACCTGGAATTTGCAGAGTGAGGTAGGGAAGCAGGAGGAAAATAATTCCTGAACACAGAGCCCTGACTGCATCTCCTGCTGTATCTTTGTTCCTTGGGTTGTTTTCCTAATTGTGATGTATGAATTTAAGGCTCTCTTTGCTTCTATTTATAGTTACATTGATAGGAGTCAAACTGTTATTCAGCAAGAACAGTAAATGCTCCTGCATTTCAATCTTGCCCTAAGTATTGTCTCTCTAAGATTGTGCAGATTAGTTCTGTTTTCACAAATGTGTGTTTAGTATGAGCAGAGTTTTTTGGGGTTTTTTTTTGGTTTTGGTTGTGGTTTTTTTGGTTTGTTGTTTTTTTGTTCTTTTTTTTTTTTTTTTCTTGTAATAGGAAATTAGAACAGCAGAAAATAAGTACTCCAAATCTAAAACAAATTTCAATTGTGTTTCAAGTTCAAACTGGTCTCCCGAGTTATCACTTCAAATGCTGGAACACAGTACCAAAGAACACAGGAAAGCAGCATATTTTCCAGTCAGAATAAATAAATAAATGTGTTGTCTGAAGCAGCATAAGGCCTGGCTTGATTGAAGCTAGAAGAATCTGCTAGGATATTTTCCTGTGGTGCCAGTTCATCACTGTCCCACCCTTCCTGTTCCAGCCATGGACGCTGTCCAAGACTGACAATGGTCTGTACCCTGTTTTTGGAGGAAGTGTGTGAAAATCCAATAGAGACACAGGCAACATCACCACCCTGCACCATCTGTGCTGGGTGAACTCTCCAAAGTCCTGAGGGCTCAGTGAGGTAATCAGTTTATACACCAAGTGCATCCAAGCTTGGTAAATGTCTGGTAATGTCTAGAATCAACTTTCTATTTCCAGAGCAGGAAAATGGTCTTTATTTTTCATTCAGGTAACACCCATCCTGGTGCATCCATATATTGCCTACCTTCCACAGCTTCCTCTGGCGACTCTTCCTCATCAGTGGAGGACCTTTTAGATGTTGATTTGTTTTCTGGAGGAGTCTCTGGGGTTGGCTTTTCTGTGTGTGCTGAAAGACAAAAGTGCTCCCATTAACAGATTATTTTATCTTTATAGTTGCTTGGCGTCAACTGTATAAGAGTGATTACAAAATTTCAGTGACCATCTTCCATTTAAAACTAAGTAATTTACAGGATTCTTTACACAATTATCTGTGTGAAAAAGAGCAAAAATACCCTTTTGATCCTGAAGTGTTTCATCACAGATGGGAGCAATATTTTTCTCAGAAGTTTGAGGTGAGGCATTATTAGCTAATAGCAATTTTGAGGTGGGAAAAGAGATGAATTCTGAGTAGAGCTCTATGTTCTGAAAATTTATCTTTTTTGTTTTCCACTACAGATGACTTTTCACTACTTGACTTTCACTACAGACAACTAACTCTAATGGAAATAGGAGAACTGTCACATTAGCCAAGAGTTTATTTTGATAGTCCAATTGAAGTTCTTCAGATGTGATAATTCTTCACAAATGATTGTTTTGGAGACACATTTTAAAATAAATGGTTTCCTTGAAGAAGACAGGAGCTACAAAGCAGACATGGGCCAAGGAAACAACATGGGTATTAAGCTAACTTATAGTAGGCTGAGTTTTAGGAGAAATAGGTTGTGTTAAGATTTTTCAGCTCTGAAGAGTGGATGGAATTTCAGTTGCATCCAGTAAGAGCCAGATAACATTTTATAATTAATTGTTGGCCAAATTGTACAATTGGAAATGAGCTACTGGCATATCCTTTTATAGCCTTGTAGAAGGAACTTGTTAGTTGTGAAGGAAATGTGATGGAGCTCAGGGAACTGGCCAAATTATTTTGATCCAGCCAAAGGAGCTGGTAACTGCCAGAGGTGTGTGTAATCAGCTTTTTACAAAAGGAATAGGATTTTTGTCTCCAAGGGGTGACCATGGTGTCAAAAGATTTACTTTCACAGTGAGCTAGTGCTCAAAGCCAGGAAGGCTGGGTATTGCAATATATCCTGAAACATTTATTGAGGAGGAGAGAGAAATTGTTGTTGTTAAAGCTGAATGGCTCCTTTAAAAGCCAATTGTTTGGAAGGGGAACATTTGGTTATATGTGTACATGTATTCAGGGATTAAAGAGCCTCTGGAGAACAGGAAAGATAACCGTGAGCTCTGGATATGCATTGTACACTTGGCTTTACTGTACAGAAAAAATTGTTCAGAGGATGATGAAACAACAAATTTATTCCAAGAAGTTTAACAGATTTCTTAGTTATTCACACATAGTATAAATAGTAAAATACTGAGTACAGTGGTTTGGGGATTTCTGCTGGATTTTTTGACAACAATTGATAGCAAAGCTTAGTACAATACAGAAGAAATTCTTTAAGAACTGTGGATTAATTCTTCATTATATTTTAACTGAAGAAGTGAAATGGTTTAACAGTGTTTTGTGAGTGTTTGGGTGTGATAAACTCAGCAGAAATAGGGAAATATTAAGCAGCCTCATAAGCAGCAAATTCACCTCAATATGTTTCCAAGACACTTCTCTAGACATTCAGTCAAAAATGCTGAGTAAAGACTCTATTTCATTCTAAATTACTGTGCAATTGTGTGGCAAAGCCAAGCCACTATCCCAGCACTTGGGGACCACTTGGGTGAAGAGAACCAAAGGATAATTGTGACTTATATTGTGTGTCACACTGCAGGCTTTGGGAATTGGCTGCCTTGGAGGTGGGCTGCTCTGTGGATGCAGCAACCCCATGCCAAGCCACATTTGTCAAGTGTGTTGACAGAAATTAATTTAGGTCTGTAGGTACCAGAAAGTTTAAGGACATGATGAAATTAAACATATTCTGTTTTTGTTTTTTAGAGCTCATTTGCTGGTGTCCTTAAAGCTACATGAGGGCAGGACTGCACATCCAGATCTGTGCCTTTATGCTCAGCTGAAACCCCACCAGGCTCTGCAGAAAAGGACAGAACAAAATAAGTGACTGTAAGTCAGTTTGATTCTGCCCTGGACTGAACTTGCAGCCTAAAGGTAAAATATGTGTTATCTTAAATTTTTCTTGCTACACTGCGAACATGTAACATCCAGTTCCTCCCTCCTGCCCCATGGGATGGGTTTCTGTGTTGGGCTGCTCTCCCCACATTGGATTTGAGACGGGGAGAATCTAGGATGTCCATTTCTAATATGCTGCCAGTGACTGTGCAGCCAAGCAAGTGGTCTGGAGGTCCAGGTAGTGCTATCCCAAGGCACGGAGTAGCCATTCCCCACTTTTGGATGGGTGGGGATTTTTACTGCAATTCATTTATTCATCTCCCCAATGGAAAAGGCCCTGGGGGTGCTAGTGACAGTGGCTAAATGTGAGCCAGGTGGACTGGGGGTCAGTGGCCCCTGGGCTGTGCCAGCCCTGGTGTGGCACAGGCCCAGGGCAGTGGCTGTGCCCTGTGCCGGCCCTGCTGAGGGACCTCGAGTGCTGCTCCAGTTCTGGGGCCTCATGGCCAGACAGACCTGGAGGGGCTGGAGCGTGTCCAGGGCAGGGGCTGGAGCACCAGGAGGGGCTGAGGGAGCTGGGAAGGGGCTCAGCCTGGAGAAAAGGAGGCTTGGGGGGACCTTGTGGCTCTGCACAGGATGGGACAGGCAGGGTGTTGGGCTCTGCTCTCAGGAACATGGGATAGGACTGGAGGAAATGACCCCTAGGAGCACCAGGAGAGGTTTAGGTTACCAGACTGCCCAGGGCAGAGATGGCACCCCCATCCCTGGAGGGATTTAAAAGCTGTGTGAATGTGGCACTTGGGACATGTTTTAGTGATGGCCTTGGCAGTGCTGGGGGAATGGTTGGATACGATGATCTCAAAGATCTTTTCCAAACAAAACTGTTCTGATTCCCCAGCTTCTCTCATTGAACTCTGTTACTGATTTGCAGACCTTATCTTTACACGTGGTATTCTGAGTAAGGGCTCTGGCAGTTAGAGCATGGCTAGTTCCAAAAGAGCCTAATGTAAAATACAACTTTAACCTCAGAATTCACATCTTGATGATGGCTTCCCAGATATCTACCTGTATGTTTCCATATAATGTTCATGCTTGAGAAATTGGCCAATTAGTTTGTGAAATTAGGTTTTGTTATTTTTGTTCTGTTTTGTTTTGTTTGTTCTGTTTTTCAGTTGTTACCAAAGCACACGCTGTCTGTTTAAATACATCTTTGAGAAACAGCGATGGAGAAATGTCTTACCCTCTTTGCAGTGCTCGGCGTAGTCTGGGCAGCATTTTCCGTACCGCTCGCAGTCGGCATCGCAGTCGCACTCCCTTCCCCTCTCGAAGGCTTCGAAGCAGCGTCCTGCGCAGGAGGCGGCTGTGGAGGCAGAGCAGCGCAGTCAGGCTTTGGGCCAGCTCATGTGCAACGCTGGGACCTCTCTACAGTGAAGTCGTTGGCTTGAGCTGGTGCCAAGAACAGCTCCATAAAATCAGGCACTTATCCTGGTCCGATCCAGGATTTGTCTGCAATGTGGGGTTTGGATCAGGCAGTGCCACCAGAAGGGCGCTGTGCCATGGCAGTGACCACTGGATTGACAGTGCAATAAAACGTGACTGCCGCGTTCACTTTAGCCAGGTCCCACCGTAGGAGGGTTCCACTTCCCCAACCACAGGGCGGTGATCTCAACAGTGATATTTAAATTCTAAGCTGGGTTTGCCAGAAGGTGTTCACCAAGGTACCCCTCTGCAATAAGAATGATGTGTCTACCAAAGCTTTTCTGAAAAATAATTGGCCTTTTGCTCACAACCAATTAGGAGTGTACCTGGTGTGTCCAGGCAAAAACTGCAACCTAATTGTGTGAACAGGTTAACCAAGTTACCTCAAGAGACCACTTTGGAACTGTTTAATACAGTTCTTAAAGTATTAGTACTAAAGGACTATATACCATGTTTTGACATGATTAATAACCGCAAGATTTTAATATTTCATGTTTGGTTAACTTCTGAAACTTCACTGACTAAACTGCTATTTCATATCAAATAATGACCATTTTGTTTAGAAAGAGTCTGCAGAGCAATTAAGATTCAAAAAAAGCATTTTCTCTACGTATGTCTCTATTGAAGTAATTGTCTCTGTGGCACACAAGGCATAGAATCATGTTTTACAGTTAAATCACTATCTAGAAAAATTAGGATTACTGTATAGGCAGTTTCTGAACATCTTTGTATTAGTGTAGTTTTGGATTAAGTGTCAATGTCAGTGGATCCATCCCACATGAACAGGTGAGAATTATTTTTATTATCTTAGGGAAATTTTTATGCATAGATAATGTCTGGAATTTCTGTCTTTTAGTCAGTGTAGATTCCACACTAACTGGTTCTGAGAAGTATTTGTTAATCCTGTAATCCTACTGGAACCACGGTGTAGTGTAACAAACTACTGTTACCCAAATCACTGACATTTCTACACTGGTGATTCCTAAGAAAATGCTTTTAATGCTCAGTCAAGCAATTTGAAAAACCTGATTTTATTTACATTATCCAGTTTTGCCTATAAATAAAGCATAAAACAATACTACTCTAACCACCTTTTCCAGCAGCCTCTGGACATGGTTCTGATCCAAAGTCAATTTCTGTCCAGGACACCCTGGCTTTGGATTAGATCCCACAGCATCCACACTTCTTAAATTTGAGTTGGAATATGTCATAATTTCTTTCTGCAAAACCCTGAATTTGCTTTTACCACTTTTTTTTTTTTCTTTGTATAAGAGACATATACATACTGTACAAATGCACTAAGGAGTAGAAAACAAACAGTAAACTGTTTTTGCCCATCTTGCCTAGTTCTGCTTTTGTAAAAGGCAAAATTCTTTGCTTGGAAATAACCTGTGGATACACAATTTTCTTTGGATTGCAAGAGGTTATCCTGAATATTTGAGGAGAACAACAATACATGTATGAGAGGGAACAAGGACACAGCAAACCAACAGACATTTAAGCATTCAGAGAGGAGACACTGGTGTGGTAGGGAGCTGGGAGGGGAATTTTGAGGAGAAGAACTGGCTATGTTTGGGAACTTACCCACTGTGCAGACTTTCCTGAAGTCAGGGCAGCACTCCATGTAGTGGTGACAGTTAAAATCACACTGGCAGTCATGCTCTCTAGAATACCCTGCCCCACATCTCCCTGTACAGCTCGATACATCTAAAATCACACAACACTGGTGTAAGCGTTGCCCAGCCACAACAGTCCTTAAGGAAATGCTGAATGGAAAAGGACTAAAGTTTCTCTCTTTTTCCCCACAGAATGTGGTTTCTTCACTCAATACTGCAAAAGCTGAGGGCGTGGTGTGACCCCTCCTGAAGGTGTGGAAAGCAGAGGTTTGCTCTGAGCCAGCCTGAGGACCAGCAGCAGCATTGTGTTCAGGTTAGAAAGATCTTCCACTGAGCCAACTTACTCATTTTTTCTGAAAACTCTTGAGGGTTGTTTCTGTAGTATGATCACAGGCTTCCAAACTAACCCCTTAGAGAGTATATCAGCTTTGCTGATTTATTCTCCAATTTGATTCACCCTCTGTATGATAATAGGTGTGTATCTGCACACCCATACCTGACAGACCCCCTAGGTGTCTGATTTTTACTGTTGGTAATGCTGTTCCTAATAACCCATCTAATCAGGTTAGCTTGCAAACTGGAGAGCACTGTCATAATAAATATAGGTCCCTGAAGCCATTTTTATTGGAAGTTTCAAAATCTGCCTACTCCCTACATTATATTTTTTCCCTGATGTCAGGGAAGAATTTGGTATCAGCTCTAAGGTTAAGAATGGTTGGGATCTAGCCTTGTAACTGCTATGAAGTACATTTTGTTAATTAGAAGATTATGTACTAGCAGACTAACAGAAAAGCTCATCCCATAGTGGCTTTACTGCCAGACTGCTGGGAAATGCTGGATAACAGGAAATGGTGCAAATAACAGGTGGCAAAACAAGACATGTGGAGGTGTCTTGCTTTAACCTGTGAGCATTCCAGCTCAGCAGTGCCTTGCTACCTTCTGCTGCCAAACCAGATATTCACCCTGCAACCCTCTCCTTCCTCTGTGAAATCTCTGCTAACACAACCAGCTAACAGCTTCTTCTGGAAATGAAACATGCAGGACCACAAGTGAAGCGTCCCTAAATACAAACAAAGAAGCTGAACAATCAGCAAGCCCAAACAGATAATCAGCTGAAACACTGAGGAACAACAAGGAAATAACATGTAACACAACACAACACCAAAGACAATTTCTAACAGAACACACTCCACGTGTGTGTGTCTGAAGGAATAGCATGGGATAACAAATATTATATCTATTGTATATACTGTGATTTTCAGCCAGTACTTGTAATGCTTGTTACCACTTTGCCAAAAATAGAAAAGTGGAACCAAGGGATAACTGGAGACATTAATAGACTTGAGTTACTGGGGTATTAATACAGCAGTTGAAAAGACAAAATGGACATCTTCCTTAATGGATATATGCCCAATATATTGAACCTTTCTTCCTTTATGGAAAGAAAATAAGTCCAATAGTTATATGGTTAATATGTAGTAGTTCAATAGTTGCACTTCTTCATTCATTCATTTCTTTTAAGTTTATGACTTGTAAGTTACAGAGTTACTTGTAAGGAAAATGCCTG
Organism: Taeniopygia guttata; assembly: GCF_048771995.1. NCBI lineage: Eukaryota > Metazoa > Chordata > Aves > Passeriformes > Estrildidae > Taeniopygia > Taeniopygia guttata. The sequence goes on along the minus strand of NC_133033.1, from coordinate 24,444,263 downwards.
AATGGTCATGGTTGCTGTTGGCAAAAGTCTTGATTTTTGCTGAAACTGGTGGAAAGGTATGAGCTATCAAGGGGTCAGTGTAAGGTCACATCTGGCATGAGGCACGCCCTGAGGAGCTGCTCAGATACCTGACATTGTGCCTTTTGCAATCAAGTAGTAATAAATCATTTTCTACCAGCAATACCCAGTGGTATTATCCCCCTGAAAATTTGAGAGCTGTCAGAGAGCTGCAACAGCACAGGATTTGCCAGGCGGCATGTTCTGCTTCACCATAACAGTGTTACTTTAGCAAGGAATCAGTTATAGAGCTTGGAGTATCATTAGACAAATAATTCCCCAAATTTGCCTCAGTGGGGTAAAAATGGTGAATTTAATGGGAAAGCACTTAGCAAGGTAGAGATGTTCCTTTCCCTGAGCTTATTGAATACTTCTAGCCAACCTTTGTAAATATTGTCATGTTAGATTCTTTCTAAATCAAACTGCAAATCACTAGGGCTCAATACATCACTATGAGGGCAAGAGGCTCTGTAGGCTGTCTAAAGAAAAAGTTATAGGTTCATACACATTTTGCATTACATTTATATTTTTATGTTATTCCTCAAAAAAAGAGGATCATGCTACACTGAAATTTATTTATGAAAATATTCAATGATGATAAAACTGAATCATATTTTCTGTGTGAATAAAGTTCTAGAACTTAGTATTTTTATGAAGGTGCATTTGAAATATTCTAAATGTGTGTCGGGCACACACTCCTAGACACCCTCCCTTCAGCTTTGTATGTTACAGTACCTTGAGAAGACACTTCTGGAATCAAGGACAGTGAAAGGACCATCAGGGATAAGCAAAGTATGTTCCATGTAATCATAACTTTCAGGTACGACATCATTCCTAAAAAGAAATAATTTCACATCACTATCTGCGATTCAGTTAATTCATAATTTTAAAAATGCAGTGCATATCTTTGTTTATAAGACTAGTTTGATAAAAACATAAAATTAATAATAAAATTGTTCAAGGAAAAATTGCTAATTTAGAATTACTTCATAAATTCCTTCTTGGTTATTAGTCAATTAGCTATTAAATTCTGTAGTAAGACTATAGAAATTCATTATTAACAAGTAATAGAAATAAATTTTTGCAGAATTCTATTACATGAAGTCTACAGTCACAGTTGTCTTAGAATATGGGTACGCTTCAGCACAACAACGTTTAAAGTTATAATACTGATAAATGAAAATCTATAATAAAACCAAGTACTGACAGAACATTAGTTATTCAGCAACATAATTTTATAAACAATTTCCTAACACTGAAATATGTCAAATGGAAACATAGGCTAAAAGTAAATCTTTTTTCAAAAGGAAAACTTTGGATTTTCTGTCCCAGTTCCTTGTTCTCCTACTGAAGAAGAGCTCTGGGCAGAGACAGGTGTAGCACTTACCTAGCAGAGAGTGTGTCTGCTCCTAGGGCTGTTCCAGAGCCCTTATATATTGCTTTGGAACTGTGCTGGGGTCAGGTAATTAGGCAGCTTGTTAAACACACCACCAATGACAGCTCATGACAGCAAACTTTCCACAGGGCTTGGAAGAGGGCCCAGATGACTAGACTAACACAACATCTGGAAAATACTCCCATTAAGAAAAACGATTACAGAAATACTAAATAGGGACCTACTAGTCAAAACACATTTTGATTACTGAGAGAGATGAACAAATTGTCCTCAATGCAGCTGGAAGGCATTAAAGAGTATTGCAGAGCAATAAAAAATCATCACAGGCAAATGCTGAGTGTATTTTCTCTCCTGTCAAATGGAGCTTAGGTGACAGTAGCCTGAAATTATGCAGTTTTATCTGCTACTGATGGTGTATCTTCTCCAAAAAGTTGTGAGAGCTAATTCATACAGACATAAGTAATTCACCACTTGCTCTGAGTATTTTGTACTCTCCCCTGAACAAATGGAAATGCTGCCAAGGCATTGGCTAGAAATCAAAGAATTGAGTCAAATCTCAAAGTTATTGAACATATGATATGCAAGACATCAAAAATGAATGAAAGAGGCCTTAATTGTTTTAATGGTCTTTGTGTTCACTGGTTCCAGACTCAGGATAGTGGAAATGGTCATTTGTAGCTCTCAGAGACAGAGGAGGTTTTAACTGAAACTTTTACAGTCCTGACTGTTGGTGCTTAAGAGGGATGTTTTTATTCAGAAATTATTCTAAAGGCCAGGGAACTTTAATACTTCTCCTTTATGATATTACTTGAGTCCCAAAGTAGTTCTGTTTACCCCAAAAATAAATATGGTATAGTACACATTGATCCCAGTTGAGGAATGGACTTCAAATGAGAATGAGTCTCTTAAGGAGAATAATGCAGAACAGGAGTGGGTTTAAACATGTGTTTGAATGCTTCCCTCACTTGGTTCATTGACTGTACAGCTTTAGTAATTTTATGCTATAAGTTCTAATTTCTCTGTTATCACAATAGCGAGATTTCCATTCAGTCTTTCTGCATTGTGTGCAGATGGAGTAACTATTTACTTCAATTAAATGGAGTAAGTATTACTTTACTTTGTGGAAAAGGGGAGACTGAGTTTTTATGGAGTTTATTCAAGGTCATACAAAAAGAAATGTATATTACATGTCTTATAATAAGAGTTTCAGGCTATCTTTAGTGGACTATAAGCTTGATGAAGAAACCCTGGCTTTGGGTAGAATGGTGCCTGTCTATGATTATTTGAAGCCTAGGGAAGAAGTATTTGTTAGTGTAGCCAAATAGGATCAACAAGATGAGAAGTTTCCTAGAAAAGTATTGAAACACTTATAACTTAATTAATTTATAATTTGATCAAACAAAACATTTAAGACTGAATTAATGAGTGTATCCTTACTTTGAGATCCATGACATGGAGGAGATTTGTTGTCTTTTCTATCAATTCACAGCTGGTGCAGCTGTGAGTCCCATTTAATACTGGCTGGGTACCTGAGGTGAATATATATATGTGTGTGTGTATGACTCAATTAAAAAAAAAAAAAAAAAAAACCAAAAAAAACCACAGAAGATCAAAATTATTATCATTTTTTTGTTAACATGCCAGGGCTCAATTGAGTCATACAGTTAGGTATGTGCACACTTGAAATACAGATAGTTGTGACTGGCTGCTACATTGTGTTACGGATGTTCCCTTTGGTAGGATTGTATTTTTCATTTCTCTTCTGAATTGAACTTTTGGGTTGTTAGAGATCGCATGGAGATACACATTTTGAGTGAAAAGAATTTCATAAGTGGATCAACAGGCTGTGAGGAGCACTTAAGACACCTTTAAATTGTAGTGTCACTGTGGCATTGAGATGAGTGGTCAGGCAACACTCAGGTGGGGGCTGATCCTGACCAGCTTTTGCTGGTTTTCCCTTTGTTTTTAGGCATGGATTTTGAAATCCTGCTTTAAATTACTGTTATGGATTCTCATAGATGGCAAGAAATGCATTCAAGGTACACATGCTGGGCAGAGTGTGCTCCTGGTTCTGTGCCCAGGTTGGAGTGCCAGGGAGAGGGGCCCAGAGAGGAGTGGGAAGCTGCATGGGCAGGGGAGGGAGAGCTCCATCAGGTCTAACAGAGGGAAAGTACAAAATGTTCAATTTCCTTCTTTTGATTTCAGCTGCCTCTAGGGAAACAAGACTCATTACATTCCTGATGAGTAAATAAGGATACATGGCTTCACCAGCATTTTAATTTGTCTTAAAGCAGCACATGGGACCTAATACTGTGGTTAGTCACTCCAATCAAAAAGAGAGAACCTTATTTTTTATCTGATTTTTATTGCTTCACTTAATATCAACTGGCCAGTCATTTAATTTGGCAAGGCTTTCAGGCAAATGTAAACCCTTCATCAAACCCTTGGCATGCATATCCACAATCTTATCTGTACTTCCAACTTCCTTAGTAGATTGCATTTTAGAAAAAAATTAGAGGTTAAAAAAAAAAAAAAAAGCCTTTCCTTCCAAACCCTATTTTGCCTGTGTACTGCAGTGGTCCCAATTGCAGCACAGTTGCTGTTATTTTTTATTTCTGGGTGAACAGATTCTTTATGCTGATGCCCATGACCTGGCGGTGCCTTTTCAGGCCTTGGCTTTTCCACAAGCTCATCAGTCAGTCACATTTATGATAGTGGTTTGGGGATGTGATCATATCCACTGGGATCAGATGGAAAATGTAAGTCAGTGAAATCCCAGACAACAGTTGTTGGGGTGATCTGAGCCTGGCCTGACAGAAACCATTCTGTTTTTTCAGTTCAGTCACTGATGCCCTTTGCAAACCCATCAGGATCCTCAAAATATCCTGTGACTTTCAGATGGACACTGAGCTACCTTGGGTGCTCTGAGTCTCTGCAAAGGCTCAGGAAGCGCTGCTGGGCAATCCCAGCAGAAGTGATACAGACAAACTGAGCTGAGCAAGAGGAAAGGGAAAAAGTATTGGAGTAGAGTTGGCCTTTTAAATACTAACTGATTAGTGAACCCTTATTTCACATAAAAGGAATCATAGAAGGAATGTCATTGCAAGTTAAATGAGAATGCTGGAGATCCGGCTGAAGTTGCTAAGAAAAATTATCAAGAATCACAGAAAACTTTTGATCCTGCAGGAAGGACTGACAGGCTTTCAGGGTTGTAGTCTTGGGGGGCAAGGAAGGGGATGGTGTAGAGGAGGTAGAAGCCTTCCTGTGGGAAGCGCATGGGATTACAATTATGGGACAACTGATAATTGATCAAAGGTGCTTCCTTGTCTTGCCTTCTGCAGTGTCACTTTCTTCAGTGCACAACTGGCTACCTTTCACTGACATTTTTTTCTGATTGTGGGGGAAAAAAAAAAAGGAGTTAATTTGAAAGAGCACCTCTGGCTTTAAAGAAAATAAATATTAACACCCTAGGTTTTCTGTGGTTTACGAGTAGCAGTAGTACTGCAATGAATTCTGCTGCACCAAGGCTCAAAATGCTCATGTACATCATCCAGCTGATGTAAGTACAGATTTATTGTATTTTCAATTCTGAAAAAAGTGAGAAAAATTTTAAAAGTAAGAAGGGGAGAGGAAAATATGACTTAGATATTAAATTTGTTCCACAGGAATCTCAGGCAAGCCCATAATGATAGGTGGAAGACTGGTAGAATCTGCAGGTCTGTGTTTTTATAGTAATACCAATGTCAGTAGCAGAAATCTTTTTATTCCAGAAAAGCCTTTAAACTCATTATAGCTGCAGATATTATGGGATATCTTGAAGAGCAGGAGGAGGAGAAGCAGATTTTCTGTCTGGTTGCATCCATGGATGGAATTGACTTCTGTGGATCTTTGATGTAAGAACATCACTTTATAGATGTCATGATATTTCTTAGTGGGTCCTCACAAGTTTCTCTAAAATAATTTTAAAGGTTTTTATCCCAAAGTTAGAGCATGGATTTATCTGAGCTAGCCTGGGATCTCATTTTATGTGGAATCTGTGCTGTGATTCATGCAACAGGGCAGACTTAGTGGCAGAAAATTACTGGCTAAAATCTTTTGGGGAATGTCTGGAAGAACAGGACATTAAGTAAGAAATGTTCAACTTCTCTTTCTTTTCCCTTTCTCTCTGAACCTGGGCATAGTGAAATGGTTATAGATTTAAATACAGATAGCAGATAAAAGTGAGTTCTATTTCATTAAAAAAAAAAAAAGTCTCACAAAATGAAATATATTTCATATTGTTTTCATTTTTTTTATTCATATAGTGTATGGACTAGTTCTACTGAATCATAGCTGCAAGAAAACAAGAGATTTAACTACAGGAAGAAAAAAGGTGTCAAGCAACACTTCAATATGAAGAATGGCCCAGGACAAGAAGAATGAAGAAAGTTAACATGAGAAAGGTAAATCTAGGAGAGCAAGAAGTTATATATGTCTGCCTGTAATGTAGGAAATTATGTTTAGCAGTTAAACCAGAATTCTCAGTTCAACAGTAGGAGCTGAATTAGCACTGGCTCCTGGAAATCTTGGGAATGAAAGATGCAGAAATTCTTTCAGTTTAGTTATATCATTACCCCTTCAGGACAGATGGTAGAGACTCCCAGAAACAGTCACCATTTTTCATATGGCTGACAAATAACACCCTCAGTTTGGCAAAAGAGCAGTGAAAAGGTGTCAGATGGGGTTTCTCAGACTTGGTATGAAGTCATTTTCTTGTAACATGAAGAATCATCTTTCTTAGACATCATGCGCAGGCTACCATAAATAATTCTTTTAACACATTTTCAAGGCTTCACTTCTTATTTATTCATGCAAAAATAATCTGTTTGAATGTGTATATGCAAGGGGGAACTCTTCCTGGATCAGCATAATTGTACAGAAGAATGACAAGTAGATTTTAATGTATACAGCTCTGAAAAGAGTTTTTTTTCTTTTTCGGAACTTTTCTGCTGTTGCTTGACTTCAGAGTGAGAACTGAATAGTAACTTCTGATGTACTTTCAACAGGAATTTCTCAAAGGTCACATAGCAAGCTCGTGTACAAAAAATTCTCCTGGCACTATTGAATACTGTACATTAATGGTAGTGGAGAAAGCTTTGCTTAAAGCTGCCACAGGCTTGTGGAACCTGCTTTCTTTCTTACTGTAAACGTTGTTTTACAGGAATCTGAATTATTCCTGTGAAATGTTCAGTACTTCTGTCTATTCAGGTTCTGTTTTTTAAAAGACACCTACAGTGAACAAGGGTTGCCTGGGTGTTTGGCAGAGTGAATTGTCCCAGCATGATAAATCCCCTTTTCTTTGGCAGAGGTAAAGGTATTTAAAACACGAAAAAATGTTAATTTCCCCTTCAGTTTCAATGACCTTTGAAATTGTTGTATTCTTTTTTATATGCTTTCAACATGAACTCTGCCTCTAAAAAAATCAGTTTTCTTCTCAGACCTCCTGCAAGAGTTCCACAAGCACAGCATGATTGCAGCAGCTCCAAGCAGGGCACTGAGGCTCAGCAGCTCTGAGTTTGTACTTCAAATATAACAGGAATTTTCTGTCTACAAATGAAACTATGGCAAATATGTAAATTATTCAGCAAGGCTGTATTATATCAGAGGTTGTGCAGTGTTGATCTTAAGCAGGAAATACCTGCAGCAAAGGCAAAATTCTTTACCTTAACTGATAAGGGGAAATAAAATTTAAAAAACCGCAAGCTACAGTTATTATCCAGATATCTTTCTGATATATCAAGAAATTTCTAGGCATTGGCTTCTGTTTGCCAGTGGAGTTAGAGCTGAGTATTAGGTTTTAGAAATCTAAAACTGAGAGCCCCTGTAATTACCTGTTCCTCAAGGGCACCAGCATGGGTGGTAGGAGCTTCCTTCTGGCAGGGAGTTCCTTACCTGTCCTAAACAGCTCTCCTTCCCAGCATGGGCTGCCAGCACTCCCAGCTGTGGGGCTGGGGATAAGAGCTAGTCCCATATCCTTCCTGAGGGGTGACTCTGCTGGAGGCTGGGGTCAAGGTCAAGCTTTGGAAAGATGAGCCTCTGTGGATTTTAAAAGCCAAAGGAGTTAAGAGGGCTGACAGCTTTTCTGTTTAAATGATTCATCCCCCTTCTAGACTTCAAATTAATTTTATGGTTTGAATTAAAGTTAGATTATAAGTCAGTGATTCAGCTTTGTGGTGTTCAGTTTTAGGGAGGTGCCTGGCATGGCCCTGCTGCTCTCATTTACTGTAGGGATTGATCAATATACTGGTATTACTAAGCATTTATTTGGGCTCACAGCCAGGGCTTCTGGTGTTGGAGCTCTGGCACTAGGAGGTTAAAAGGAGGGCTGAGAGCTGACAAAAGTCAGCCTTCTGCATTATCATAGGAAGTGATCTCCACAGTAAAACTCAATTTGGGGTTTTCATTATATTAAAATTTATGGCTAACATTCAGTATATGCTTAGTAATAGCATTTCAGTGTATTCATTAAAGTTCAATTTATATATTTCAGTTTTGGTCTAAATTTTCAGAGATCTGTGTGTTTCACTTCCTTCATATGTTACTGTAGGGATTGCCCTAATTGTTGAGGTCAGCCTAAGGAGGTGGGCTGGAGTCAATATTTAGGCTTCTACAGCCCAAAAAAATGTCAGCAGACATGACCCACAGCCATGTATTTTACTTTTATAGAGGGACTAATTTCTGCTTATAAGGAAGATTGGATTTAACAATTCAGCATATCAATACACACATTATCTGGGGTTTGCAGAGATAGGATTAGAGTTAGGAGAAACCTAATCTGGTACTTAAGATCAGGGTTGGAGGATTTCAAATTAGGATTATGAAATTTGGAACCCTCAGTGGTATAGGTGTTTGGCTGTTGACATGTCTATGTTTCAGTTGGGGATTGCCTTTGTGTTTAAAGTCTGAAGTCCCAGAACTGCTTTTCTGGTGTAGGTTACAGAGCTGTGATTTGTACTGGGGTCAATTTTTGGCTGCAAATATGTGATATTTAAATATGTAGTAATATTTTTTACTGCATAGATGGGTATGTTATAGTCTGATTTACCATTTAGGAATTACAGTGTCAGAAATCCATTTTATTGATTGCTGTTATTGGCATTACTTATGCTACCAGGGCTTAGACTAAACCCAACACAAACTGTAGCCTTAATAACAGCCAGGGAGCAAATCCTTGTAATGTTCTCAGAAAGAGAAAACAGAAGCATCTCTCCATCCCAGCTCACTCACCCCATATAGAAAATATTAGCATGATGCATGTCTAGAAGAATGTGGGCTATCAACTTCTGTGCTCTGGGATATGTTTAATACCAGTCAACAACAGGAAAAGACACTTTTCCCTTCCCCAAGGCACAGCATGGGGGTACAGGTGCATCTGACAGGTTTTTGTACCTTGATTGGCATCACTGTCAAGGGAAAAGGAGCACCAAAGTCTGGCAACAGTTTTCTGTATTTTCTGTAACTGACACCTGAGAATGCGTGGTGTCACCAAACATGGTCTGCTCTGTTTCTGCCGCAGTGTTCTCTGTGCTGATGGCTCTTTAACTCAAATTTTTGAGGGACTTTGAGCTGTAATGACGACTGAAAGGAAAATAAAATCTCTGCAGTAGGGAACTGAGCAGTTTGCATCCCTCTCTGATGGGCTGACAGGTTTATAGATAATATCTGCCTGCAATAAAAGCCTAGTTTGGAGAATGACTATTTCCCTTGGCTGGACGGTGAAGATTCCCTTTCTAGCATAGACAGTGGGAAGGAACCTCTTTTTCTGGTTTTTTTTTTTTCTCTTATCCCAAAAGTTTAGAACAGGATGTCAGATTCTGACATGAGGAGGGAGGTGCATTTGTAAAGCACATGCTAGGAGGAGGAGTTTAAGAGAAGTACCAGGTCGTCCTTGAAAGCTTCTCTTCTTCCAAAGGAAAAGGAAAGTGCTTTGCAGACCAAACAAGAAAAACTCCTTTCCCTCAGCACCTAACAGTCTTGTTTCAGTACATCATCAGAGATGTATCTGGAGGATGGGACTTTTTACAGGCAGCCTTATTTTATTCACTTCAGAATGAGTCATATGTTTTTGTGACCAAAGCAGTTGGTTTGAAGACGAAAATAAGAATAATGCACCACCCTTAAGACAATTCTTTTCCTGAAAGATTGAGCTCAGGGTATTGGCAACATAACTGTGCTCAAAGTTAGTTTTCAGAAAATAAGAGAAAATCCTAGGGATGCTGGTAAAGAATATGGGTTGACATAACATATTCTTACAACAGAACATAATTTATCCTCTGTTTATGCATGCTGTACCTGAGAAACAAATATCATAAAGGCTCAATCAGACTGGAAATAAAAGAATTTGCATAACTATGATAATATAAAATAACTGCTGCTTAAAATTGTGGCCTTCCAGAAATCTTGTCAGTAACAAAATGACATTGCTAATTGATTCCTTTTCTGCTGAGGAGTGAAAACCTTGAGCGTGGGGTGGAGGTGCATGTGGCAAAATAGTGACAATTAACATTAGAGCTCCTGCTCTGCCCGTGCTTTAGTAAATGATTCAGCCCAATTCTTGCTGCTGTTCAATGCAGGACGTGAGAAATGAGCAGGATGGAGAGACACAATTTATGGGAAACCTCAGCATAACAGCATGCCAAAGCCAATCCCACAGGAGCTTAATGACTACACTGTGATGTCAAATAGCAGTGTAAATGAGCTCTCAGATGAATGTGGGGGCCTCATAAGAAGAACAGCCCAAAGAAAGATCCTACCATGGCTCTTTCCTGGTACCTGATCGTGGGTTCTTGGTTGTCCTGAGTACACTGAAAGGAAAAGGGGCTGGAAAGGGAAAGCATCTTGCTCATCCTTTCATGCCAAGCTCAGTGGGAATTCAGATCTCTTGATGTTTTAATTAATATTATTTTCCTTAATTCTTCAAGAATAAAGCATACATTTCAACCAAGGATATGCTTCAAACTCACCAGTTCTCCTGCTGTTCAGGAGAACAGCAAGTCCTTCTAAGTGTTTAGGGTAATTCTCAGATTAAAATAATTTGATGTAACTGTGATATGAACACCACATTTTTCAAAATGATCCTTAGAATCCATAAACTGGACAACTACTAGAGGAAGAACTACTAGAAAGGGTTTAAAGATGGAGAACTAAAGCAGTGGGACTGCAGGCTGTCTGTCAAATTCTAAGAAATTAATTTCAGAATGCCCAAAAATATGCAACTTTTATTTGCAGATAGAGTTCTGTGAAGACACTGTATCTTAATAAACCTGTTCTTGTGTGAAACTATGAGATGAGTTTAAACTAGAAAGATCTAAATTATAAATAGAGATAAGGTGCTTCTCCTTGTGTTTTAGGCATGTTTGACCTTTTTAGTTGGGTTAATGTGCTACAGAGTCTCATCTCTTTCTATGAATATTTTTTAGCTCCATTAGGCCTAGAGAAAGATAAATTTGTAATTTGGCTTGAGTGAAATTAGTTTTGTAAGCTAAGTGTTCCAGATATCAGACATAAGTATTTGAGGCTTTCTTTTAATGCATTACAATGATTTTTATATACAAATACTAGAGCTGTGGGCATAGGCTAGGTTAAAGGGGTTTGTTTCTGAAATAGAACATAGAAAATATAGGATCTTTTTACAAGCTTATATCAAGCTCTGATGAAACTTGAATATTAATTGTGCCTGTTTTGCCCAGAGTGAAGACCAAACAGGAAAACTCAGTTATTTGCAGTACTTTATAAATGTGATGGCAAATATTTCCTTTAGGACCTTGCAACAAGTAGTTATTTAAATGATCCTAAAAATAATCATTTAACTAGGAAAATTTCATAAATTAATTATTTATGTCAGTAAAATATATACATAAAATAATAGATGTTTTTTGAATGTATTCCAGCCTATTACCTCTAAGTGAAAAGCCAGAAAACATCCAAACTATTTTTCCCATCTGTGTAGAATAAATTTTAAACCTTAGGATGCTCTTAAATTCCCAATTTACAGTTTAACAATGGTTTCAGAATACGTACAAATCGCAAATACTGTCTTGAGGCTTTGCTGAGATGGTTGTGGTGTTTCTTTGCAGTATTCCTGATGTGGAAAACATGAGGGACAGATTGGCACTGTTATTGGACTGGTTTGTAGGCGGTGTCCATATGGGATGAGCCTTTTTGTTTCACCTCAAGTTTACTGAAATACAGGTGGCTAGAGGGTGCACTGTGCCAGGGGTGGCCTTGTGTTGTAACCAGCTGCATTATTAGATCCAGTGGGAAATGGGGCCAGTTCATGTGAATTTTAAATATGGCTTTAATGAGAACTTATCAGGAGGCCAGTTGAACCTGGGCAGTGAAGATCAAGGAGGTGCTGGAAGGCGTAAGCAGAGGCTGAGAGGCTCTGGGCGCTCAATGAGTCCCTCAGTGTTGGTGGAGATGATGTGCTGGTTTGTTTGGCCAGCGGGGCGGTGATGGGAATGGGCTGGGCTGCAGACACAGGACATGAGAGCAGGAGGAGGATTTGGCGTCAGTGAGCAGCTACCAGGCCGTGGGCAGCCAGCTCTGCCTGGAATACTCACTCACGGAGGGGCCGGGAATAGCTCTCCCTGACAGCAGATAGGCTTAAGTGTTTTTGTCTTTGGGAATCCTGAGGGATGGGGGAGATGGCTGTGGAATTTGCAAGGATTGCAGAAGTTTGGCACCATTTTCGGGTTGATGTTATATTCATAACATTCTGTTCCAGGGCTCTGGCTGGGGCTGATGACTCTGCCTTACCTCATGGCAACGCCCTGGTGCTCTGCTCCTCAGAGCTCGGGTTACTCAGTGAACTTCACTGTGTGGCCAGATAAAACTGCCCCATTATTGTGACACACTGTTCAAACTCTTCTGGTGACATTTAGACCGGCACAGTTCAGAAATTCAGGGGCCTGGATTCAGTGAAAGGAGACCATGGGGCTTGGTTAATATTTTTAGATTGATATGGGATACTGTGAGCAGCTTTGGCTGCCTGAACACAAGGTACTGAAAGTAAGACAAATGAGAAGAGGCTGCAATAATAAATAAAGTAATGGAAAGATGCAAGAGGAAAGCACAGAGGAATTTAGTTTGTTAATTCTAGTAAAGAAGAGCTTTGATTTCTGTGCATAAATACCTCCAGGCAATAAGGATCTGGGGGACCAAGAGAAGAAGATTATTTGAACATTTAGTTTAATAAAGCTTTTTGCAACAGCAGCCAAAGTCCAATAATTTTAAGCACTTTGTAAGTAAGATTGCAGGAAATTAGAACAATGTTCTTAAGCATTATATCACTGAGACTTGGCAACAGCCTGCTGACCAAATGAATTTTAAGATGGAGTTGGATGCATTTTCAAATGAGGTGGGAGAAGGATCTTGGTGGCAGGAGTTTTGTCCCAGTGTCCCTCCCTGGCTGCATTGCTGTAAGAGTGCAGTGAAGCTGAGGCTGTAGCAGAAACCTGAGGTGATTTTGGGAGGCTCTTGCTGTAAGACAGTAGAGCAGGGACAGTTATTTTGGAGACATTACTTCAATGTAAACGGATCTGATGGTTTTCCATTTACTAAGTCGTCTATCAAAGCTGTCTGTCAGAGTCTTCTTTGGGCAGCCAGTAAAACCTTGCCATTTCATCATTATTGGAGAGGCAACAGCATTCATTCCCCAACTTCCTGGTGCTGCAGAGTAACTGCCAATGGCCCCAGAATTTTACTTCAGTACATCCTCTGCCAGGGTAATTTCTGCTTTCGCAGTGGCTTGGGGTGAGAGGGGAGAATGCCTCAGTCACCCTTCTGAAATTTGTCCTTCCATGTCTGTGAGCTCTGTCGTTCAGTTATGGGTTTCTCTTGCTAACTGTGAAATTTAAGCACATTTTGTTGAGAATTACGTCAGAAAAATCACTCCAATAGTTGTAAAAGATAAGGTGTGTAGCATCTTCTGCTTTCTGTGTATAGAATTGTGAAAAATATTAATTCCTGCTGCTCGACAATTTTCCAACCAGTCGTTTGTTTTGGGTGTTTTCACTTTCAGAAGCCATGTTTAAGTAGATAATTGTAGTTGCTGTTAGAGCATTTTGATCACAGTACTAGTTTGCCTTTTAACCCTGTTTTGAAACCAAAAGCTAAAATTTAAACTTATATCTCAATGACAAAGATGATCTCTCTGAAACACTATTTTAGGATAATCCAATATAATTTAAAAGCAGCTTGCCTAGTTTGTAGCAAAATAACATCATTAAATAGTGAAGAATGAGAAAGTGTAGATATTTGCCATTAGTTCCTCCTTACAACTTTATAACTTATGTCCTAATGAAAGGAAATACTGGTATTGGCCTAATGATAAATAACATCATGATGATGTTCTTCTGCAGTCCATTCCAACTTTGCATTTTTAATGAAAGCAGTTTAATTCAAAAGCATCACCTTTAATTGTTTCAGTTAATCTATGAACACTCCCTTGAACAATTATGTTGTCCATAAAACATGATAATCTGTAGGTTTTGCTCCATTTTTCTATTTCCTTTTCTTTCTCCTGTGAACATCATGCATATTCCCCTTCTGGGACCTTTACTGTCCTGCCAGGACAGTAGTTGGCTTGTGATTCATATGTGAACTTCAGAAAATATAGACTCTTGGTGATGATTTCAGGGATATGATGTTACTCCTATCCTTTTAGGCTTTTTACAATTTTAAAATCCCTTTATCTGGCATAATATTAAAGAGCATTACAAATAACATTTATTTGGAGTGATTACTCTTGCACAAGACTGTCTGGCAGATTGCAGGCATTTACAGATGTTCTGATTTACAAGTACTGTTGCTCATCTTATTAAAGGAAATGTATTTAATGCAGGACCAGAACAATTTAAAAATAAACAGTGACTGCATAATAGGTAGATGCAAACAAAGATTATCTTTACTAACAAAATCTGTCTATGGAAAACTGGAGTAGGAAACTGACTGAATAATGACGTGTCAGTTCTGCTACCGACACAGAAATTATAAGTCTCAAAATATTTCATTTTTTTCTTGTTGTTTTTAAAATACAACATATTTATTCTAAAATCTCAGTCTTCTGAGAACATCTATCAGAAGAAGAGGGCTATCTATCCTGTGACCATTCAGGCAATAGCAATGGTTAGTTTTCATGTCAGTCTCTCTCAAAGGGGATCTACAGCTGACTTGGAACATGGGGACACAGAATATAACACTCCAGGTGAAATTGTATAGTAACTAATCAAAAGTAAGAATGCATGGCATGTAGGCAGTACTTTGTTCAGGTATGTGTGGGGAGCTTTTTTCCATCTCTGTGTGAGAACATTAACTCTCATTTTATTAATTAATTCATTAGATTAAGCTAATTAATATACCCTTATTTCTGCCAACAGTCTTATAAACACTACAAGTACATATTCATTTTGTGCTGGAGATAATATAGAAAAAATTAGATTTCAGATGTTCAGAACTAAGCTCAAACCTGTAACTGCAGGCTTGCTTGCTGAGTAGCAGAGCTTTTTGATGCTCTGTGTTCTGACTTCTTAAGAAAAATCAAAACAAATGAATGAAATCCCCATTATATTTACAAAAACTACCTGTCCACTGTTTCAGCAAAGATGGACTTAAATTCTGGTTTCTGTTTTGAAATTGTCCCAGTGTGCTGTAGGCTTGAGGGTGCATTGATGAGTGCTCATGTACTCTAAATAGCTGCTCAGGATGTTGTCAGGAATTGGTGACAGCCCTCTCTTGAACTAAATCCATACATCCGTGGTGTAAAGTAAACATGACCTGTTGTTTGTGGATGCTCTTTCTGATTTAAATGTACCACAGGTCTGTCTGTGACTCCTGAGGGTCTGCTGTTGCTGAGTCCCTTGTGTTCATGGATATCTCTGACTTAGGGAATTTTTATCTCTGTGACCAGCATTTGAGACCTGCAAGTGCTGGTGGCAGCATCTGATATTCATGACAAGTCTCACTGGGCCACCTGCAGTCCAAGACTTCTAAATCCAGTGTGTCCTTCCTTTGGCATCACGACTTGTCACTGTCCTCTCCTGCGGAGCAACAAGGGCTCCTCCAGTCAATCCTGCCAGCTAAAACTGTGGTTTTTTGGTAGCAGTGTTCATATGTTCAAGAATACTCCTCCATCACAGGTTTTGGTGTGGTACTGGTGCATTCCTTGTAAGATAATATATAGGATTGTAAGCCACAGGAGCCCCCTGTTCTTCCCCCAGGAGCACACTGTGGAACAGGTCCTAAAATCCAAGCACACACACAGCTTTGTCTGTAATAGAATGGAGTTTATCTGGACAGAGTTTGTAAAACTCTCAATAACCTACCCTCTCATAAGGGAAATAATTGTGAAAGTGCTGTTTACCAACATGATGTTATACTGGAAGATGTTTAATAGCTTCCAAAACTAATTTTTTAGATAACTTGTACAGAAAATGGTGTTGGACTCATTTCCTGTAGTTACGCATTTCCCTATCTTTCTTGTATTTATCTCTAATGACACCCCAACAGAGGAGTACTCTGGAGAGAGATGAAAGAGCAAAATGAAGTTGTTTTGTGCAAGGAGCAAACTCCTGCCAAGTGAAAAAAGGCCAATTTGAGAGGAAGAGCAAATAGATCTGAAAGTATAGCAAGGCTGATTCCTGGCAGTAAAGACAGGCTGAACTTGAAGGAAAAGAAGTAGCTGCTTGTGTTTGTAGAGTAAGATCAAAGTCCTTGTAGCACTGCTCAGAGTTATTGTGACTGTTTATTGTGAAGATTTGCTGTAATCAGAGGAGAGGTTATTGCTGCAATTGAGAGGTGGCTGAGAAGTTGATGCTTAGGTACATAAAGCTCTGACTTTGACTTCAGTGTTATTGGGACCAAATACCTAATTTGAAGATGTTGTTTGGATGTGTATCTGAGTATCAGAAGCATTTGTTGAAAGACACAAATGATGACAGAAAAGTGGGAGAGTTTGGGGTTTGCCAAGTGGAACAGGCATCCATTGTGGTTTTTTCAGTTCAGCTTTAGGTGATCAAAGGACTTTGTCAAAATACTGAAAAAACCTGTGGAAATGGGCAATTGACTCATGCAACTCTAAATCATGAAAATGTCTCAGACTTTAGCATGGCTGATTTAAAATCCAGTTTCAGGCTGGAGATTTGGTGATTGTTATTTTCTATTAATTCCTGTCTAGCACACAAGGTGGGAGCCAAACCAGCGCAGTGTGATTTATTTAGATAACCAGCAGGGCTTTGTAAATAAACAGGGGCTAATCTGGCAGTGCTGAACTTCACTGCTGAACCTGACTGCCCAAAAACCAGCTTTTCTTCTCCAAAAAGCTGATTCTCAGCTACGTTCAGTGTGTTTCCATTAGCTGCTCTGTTGGTGCGTTTTTACATACTGTGTTAATTAATTTTGTAATGGGCCCTTCTGTCCTGTTTGTCATTTTCAAATCCATATCAAGACCATTTGGGGTATACCAGCTCCAAGTAAAACCTAGCTTTTGCTATTACTTGTAGTATCTGCTCACACCTTTTCTGTGATTAAGAGAGATTTTGATTACCTGAGGTGCCCAATTTGAAGGCAGTTGGAGTTTTTTTAGCAAGGTTGTGACTGGCTTTCCTTAGAAGTGGCTTTTTTATTGTCTGTAGTAAAGCTACTACAGATGGCAAAAACACCATGATAGTGCCTTGCTGTGCATTTGGGCTGGTGAACACAAACCACTTCTGTCTTAGAGCCTCATCTATTAAAGGACAACATTGTTTATGCATCCAAAAAATTTTCAAAACATGAGCTGAGAAATGTTAGCCGTAATATTTTGGCACAGGCTTTGCAGGGTTACACCCAGCTTGAGGTTCTCTATCAGTCTCTGCATCACTGAGAGCATTGCAGAGCAACCAGTAAGAAAACCAGCAATATTTCCTTTTCAACAAGGCCACTGCAGCTGAGAAAAGCAGGCTGGCCTGAAGGATTGGTAAATAGTGAATACTGGTGAGCTAATTCTGCTTGCAGACAGATGAGGAAGGATGAGACAGATGAGGAAGGATGAATAAATTTGATGTAATCAGAGTTATTTACAAGGTTTATATTTAAAGTCCAGTTCTTTTAAGCAGAAGAGAAATTGAAGAAGTGATGGTATTGTTACAGATTTTTTCAGCCCATCTCTCTCCCATAAGCTCTCAAGCATGGGAGTTGCTAGGACATCTCAGCAGAAACCGTCTGGTTCTGGTGCAAGGAAGCTTTGTCCTCCCCTGCTTATCACTGGGGCTTCTGCAGTCCCTTCAGTGTGTGTTTTCATGTAGTTTTCTCATGTTATTTTTGCTTCTTCCATTTCAGTCAGTCATGCAGTGGCACCAGAGAACTCTGCATTTTCCTCTCTGGGCATGGGAAAGTCCTGTTCCTTTGCCTGCTTTATGTGAAGAGCTGGCACACTCCAGTTGTTCCTGTGGTATTTGGGAACTCATTCTTCTCCCAGGTTTGCAAACCTCATTTTTTACATCTACATAAGCAGATTCCATAGGCAATGCAGCTAAAATCCTGTGAAGGAACCTTGATGTTGTTTGGAACTGGGTTTTTTTATGTGCCACTGTGTTTATCAGGGACAGTGGTAATGGGGAATACTCATGGGATTCTTTACTTCAGGGATTTTGGTGGGTTTTGCCTCTGAAGCTGGAGACCCCAGATTAGATATATTCCTTTTTTGAAGCTTTTGCCTACAGCTTTGTGTTTGCCAGTGGTTCTGCTACAGTTTTGCATAGCAGGAGTTTGGCCTTGCTTGAATTCTGGGTTGTGCAGTGCAGATGTCTTGGTGCCTCTCTGGTGATCCCTGTGAGTGGAGTCCTTGAGACTCTTCTTGTGATGGAGCAGGAGGACAGGACTTGATCTGTGTGACTGCTGTGCAGTAAGCTGTTCAAAGGTGTGGAGGGGAGCTTGTCTCAGTCCTTGGCAAAGAGGAGTTATTAATAAGGAAGCCAGCTGCATCTCACTGCATTGCAAGTCTACTGAAGCTATCCAGAGCCACAGGAGATGCGCAGGGCTTACATGCAATGAAAAATAACAGATCCTCTTCTCCTTGCATAGCAAGTGCTTCAGAGCACTTCTTAACCTTTGCTGTGTATTTTGAACAGCCCCTTGGCTTGATGATGTTCGTGGTGCCCCCATTATTTAGTTATTCATAAATTACCATTTGAATCTATGTTAGTGCTGAAGCGCACCTTTTTTATCCATATGCCTTTATCTGTAAGCAAGTCTCCTTTGCTTCCCTTTCTAGCACTAAACTTATCAAAGCAGAATAATCTGGCACCAGTTGTGCATTGAAGATTTGAACATTGAACTCAATGATCTGAGAGCTGATTGGAATTAAGTGTGTCCAGACATACAAATGTGTTTATAAAAATCTGCAGCCAGCTAGGGATCCCTTTAACCTTATTCAGAGGGCCTGGCTGGATGCACTGCTTGCATGTTGAGACAGAGCAGTGCTGCTGAAGGTGTGATGTCTAAGGACCCATTTAGCTCTGGCCATCAGCTGGCACTTTCTGGTGTTTCCTCACTGTCCCAGCTCACACCCAGAGGCTTGTGCCTCTCAGTTTCCCCAGGCTTACAAGGGGCAAACGAAGTAATTCACTAAGAGTTCTTGTAGTCCCTGTAGAGTAGCAGCTCTGCATGAATGGGGAACTTCTGCATGTGCCAGAGCTGAAAATGTTTCTGATTTCCCCTCAGGAAAGAGAGCAGCATTCAGACTCTCCAGCATTAATGGAAGTTGGTGAAGAAGGTGCTTTAGGTTTCCAGACTTCATTGTGGTACTGAGTGATGGCAACAAGTTCCATTTGGTCTTAGGCTGAATCAAAGCTCTCCACTGGATCAGAGGCTAGAAGCCCACAAGGTCAGAGGACCCTTATCTGCCTGCAGGATTCTCCTCAGAAACAAAGCACAGCACTGCCCAGAAGCCCTCCATGCATTTGTGCATCCCATATCCTGACAGAGGTAACTGGAAACGTGCCAAGTGTCTCCTCTGCACCCTGGCCAGGGGATCCCACAGCCAGTGCTGTGTGTGCTGTTCCTCCTCGTGTGCAACAGCGGGGCAGGCGCTGGGATTCCAGCCTTGTAAAATAATCCATGGATTTCAACTGTTGCACTGTGCCAAGTTTTCATTGGCAGCAGCCTTGGATTTGAGCTGCCAGAACCAGAAACGCCTCTGAAGGCAAAGGACACCAGAACTCCCCCTTGGAGCCGGGAGCAGCGTCCTGCCTGTAAGCGCCCTGCCGCTGTGGGCAGTGACGGCTGCGTTACTCAGCATCCGGCCTGCTTGCGCACCCACTGTCTGCCTCTGACTTGGAAGTGGACATTTCCCAGTCAGGCACAGCGGCTGAGCATCCATCTCACCTGATGACATGTTTTTCCTTTAGCCAACAGTGCTGTGCATCCAGCACAGGCTCATTACTGTACCCATGCAGTAGCTTTTCACTTCAGCCAGTGTGCAAAGGAAAACAAAGCCCCAGTGCATTTCTCTCTCCAGGGAGAGCTGGATCCTTACAGAAGGTATGATGGGCATTCCTTACCTGCCTCTGGTTCCTGAACACTTGCCTTTTATGGTGGCTGTGAGATACTTGATGCTGTGGTGGGGTTGGCATTAGGGCATTAGTCACCTTTAACAGATGCTGGTTGTGAATTTTCCATCCTTTCTGGCCCCAGTCGGCCCTGGTTTCATCCCTGAACTCTTTTTCCTGCCTTACTCCTCTCCTAGACCTTAGATTTGGAAGGAACCACATGGATTTTTGCAAAGGGCTGTATTTAACATGTAGTTTCATTTAGGCTTTACCAAGAAAGGATTGCTTTTGGGAGGAAGAGTGAGTCTGGCTGTGTTCTGGCAAAGGCTGGGGTTTAGCAGATGTTTTCCTGGAATACGGGCATGGGCTGAGTGCTCTGGGCTCTGCTGCAGCAAGCAGGTGGCTGGGATCCAAGGTGTGCCCACCGGGAGGTGAGCCTCAGGAGACTTGTGCCCAGCTGCTGGGATGCCACCAGGTATCACCCTGAAACCACCCATGTACAAATTCCTCACTATGGGAAATACTCCCTGTGGAAGATGGCAAAAGAGGATTTATTTGATCCTGGTAGTGTAATTAATGAAATGTAGCTATGCTTGCACAGAGGTGAGGGCCAGGAGCCTGTGGCACAGGACAGTGTTTCAGGCATAAACGGGCCAGGAGAAAATACTGCTCCAGAAAATCCAGTAAGCAAGGGGAACAGTAGGCTTGTGCAGAAGGAAGGTAAGCACAGACCTGAGGTAGCAGTGGATCATTAACTATCTGTTCATAATTTGCTCTCCCTAAGACCTCCCTTTATTTTTTTAAGTATTATTTTTCTGGTGGTATTGCTGTTATGATGCTGTTATTAAAGAGTAAGTTGTTTGTGATAGGAGGGCATTTACAAATAATTTTGTGACAAATAATATGGTGACCATATCAGCTTTTCATGGGATGGTAGTGAACCTTTAACTATATTACTGCAGACTAATAGAGGGTCTTGGACAAAGTGACTGTACAGCCCTGAGACAATGAAAATTGCATCTAAGGTTTGGGCAGCCTTATCCAAGGTGCTAATAAACACAGTAGAATATTTGTAGTATTTAAAATTTGTATTTATGAAAGCAGAATTTTTAACCTTTAGCAAACAGCCAAGGTCATGTGGGCACATAAACATGTACTAACCTGCCCCCTTGCCTCTCAAGTTAGACCAGGAAACCTAATGATAAGCAGCAGCTTTTC
The DNA here is from genome assembly GCF_048771995.1 of Taeniopygia guttata. NCBI lineage: Eukaryota > Metazoa > Chordata > Aves > Passeriformes > Estrildidae > Taeniopygia > Taeniopygia guttata. Next base: position 24,423,026 of record NC_133033.1, on the reverse strand, counting down.
CAGCCTGCCAGCAACAGGCTTATGGGGGTAGAGCAGCAGCTGGTACAGTTGCTCTGAGATCTAATTTAACACACTTGCAACCTGTTTAATAGCGCAGAAATGAAATTTGTAACACAGCTCCAAGATGTCCAAAGAAGAGGCAGCCATGGCACAGGCTCTCCCTCACTCAGCACTTCCCTTCCGAGTCCCTGAGTGAAAACCACCACGCTCACAGTGACCCACATCTCACTGGTCCCTCAGTCCTGGCATCATCTCAGGGTAAGGAACACCTTCCACGTGTACAAGCAGCTCCTCCTTGCGCTGGCTCCTGGAAAGACTGGATGAGAATGCAAGCTTGGAGGCATGGCTGTGATTAAGTGGCTTCCATCTGGTAAGTGACTTATTTCTTTTAGGGTCAGATTGGTCAGAAAGGCTGTCAACTCTGTTGGGGTTTTTTCCCTTCACACAAAATATGTCAGAGTAGAAATTTTTGTGTTCTGGGAGTGGAATTAGACTCCCTTAAAGGACATCACTTTCAGTCTGATTCTCATCCTTAAAAGACATTGAGGTAATTACCTGTACCTATTATAACTTACTCTCATTTCTCCTTCCCTCGTGTCTTTTTCATGGGATTTGTCTTCTTTGAGCCACTTTTATTTTTCAAATCAGGTTTCCAAGAAGCAAGTCTGTTCAGTTTGAAGTCTGTAACTCAGATAAATTTGTATAAAGTACAAAGCAATTTTAAGTCATCCATGTTTTGCAGGACTACTTCACTTAGTGCACTGTAAAGGGGGGAAAAAACAAGGGGACAACAAGTGGGGATGTCTAAAGTCAGTTAATAATATACAAGAATAGAGACAAAATTCTACTGGGAGATAATTTGTCCCTGTAGCTAAAAATCTACTTTAAAGGTGGTGATAATCTCTTACTACCCCAGAGTGCCAGGAAGAGGGAAAAGAGCTGGAGCTACTCCCTGGTTTGCTGGGCACAGTACCTTCTGCATTACCCAGCACTTAGGGCAAAAGCTTTAGAAATGGAAAAGATGTTTTTAAAAGATAAAACTCCCAGCAGTCTCAAAGGTGATGGGAACCTTTATTTTGATTAGTTTCATTGTACTGACATTTTCCTTTTATGCAAACTTAACTGTAAAACACTCTTGAGATACTGCATAGAAAATACACATAGGAAAAACCACATATATACACGTCCATAAAAATAGAATACATCTTGGCAAAATTACTTGTGTACAGTGTATTGACATTATTGAACCAAACTTACATCACCTTTGGAGAAAAGTGTTCCATGTGCGTAAAACCCCAGACCATTTACTGAGCTGGGAGTATGGCAGTGGATATGGGTTTGGGTTAAATAAATGGCTACACCAGAATGGCAGAGTAAAAACAAGTTATAAAATACCTGCTCTATAAAGTAGAATAAGCCATTTTGTTTTTTTCTTCCAAAAAATAGCAACATCTCTACACTTGCATGGAAACCAAAGGTACCAGTTCCAAATTCTCCTGTAGATTTGTTAGCCACAAACAAACTTTAATGTCCTTTGTTTCAGCATTTACAACCCTTGGGCACAGCGGCATTTGGTGGGTTTGAGCACACAGCATAGTACAGCACAGCCCTAATTCTATTGGGTAATTGATAAGGAAAAAATCTAATAGATATAAAATTTAAAACACTTAGCAACCTTTAAAATATGAAGAGCACTTGAAATTATGGATTTTCTTCAGTTACTTTCAGTAGAGGCTGCTCCTTGCTTACTGCTTCGACTACAAGGATTTCTCTGCTGGTTCGCAGAACATACTGTGGAAAGTGACTATTCCAGTGTAATAAATAAAGCAAGTGGTAACAGATCCTCAGAGCCATGGATCTTCCTCTTGAATTGGAACAATGGAACTGGAGAGGCAGCCTCCAGGAAGCAGGGGAGGAGAGAAGAGCAGAGCACCCTTTGAGGAGAAGATGCTGCCCGTGTGGGGCAGGCAGCAGAGTCGGGCTGAAGCAGTAGCACCTCCTGGCCCTGAAACTGCGGGCGCTCAGTAGGGGAAGGCGGACACGGCGATGTAGATGATGAAGGTGGTGCGGTACTCGACGCTGCCGTCAGCGCTGTAGGACAGGGCCCGTACGCCCATGCGGTACGTCCGCGGCTCCCGCAGCGCCCGCGTGGTGAACACCACCCCCTTCCAGTTCTCATCCCTCAGGGCAAATGGCACGGCAGCGTCCTCGTCCGCCATCAGGAAGGTGGTCCTGGGGTGCATGACCTGGTCGTGCGTGTAGGCCACCAGCCGGATCAGATCCTGCCCCGCAGCGATGCCGAAGGGCAGCGACAGCAGCTTGTACTCCAGGGCGTAGGTGCTCAGGTCACACTCCAGGTCGTTGGCTGGGCAGCTTTTGAGACAGAACCTAGGAAGAAGCAGAAGACTTGAGCCCAGGGATAGGGCAGAGTATCTTAAGTACTGGGATAGGTCTTAGAGGAGAAATTCTTCCCCTGTTTTCCCTGCTGCAGATTAAAACTTCTCTAGAAGTGCTGATGCATTCTTCATCCACTGCTCCTTTAGAGCTGCAGCCCAGTTTACCATCTCTATTTACCTCAACAGAATCATTTCAGAAAGATGTTGGCTACATTGATATCATCGATATCTGTAAGGTAAGTTTTAGTCACTCTGCTCTTAAACATTAGAATGGGAAGATCTAGTTTAAAATGTTCTGGGCAACATTTGAGATGTGTGTCTGTTAGGTCATAAAATAAAGAATTTGGAATGAAGGGCAGAATAAAATTTGCTTTTATATAATCAAAATTTAAACCATGAAATCTTTGCTAGTGCAGTTTGCCAGTGCTAATGGCATGACCTCCATGTCAGCGTAGATGTCACTGCAGTTGAGTTTGATCCCAAAAGATGGTTTCTGACTATGAAACAAGCTATTTTTCTTTGATGATAATGAAAGATTAAAATAAATCAATATGGGTTTTTTTTCACAGAACAGGGAAATAACAAAGCTTAACAGGAACTTAGAATTATTTTCATGACTAAAAGAATGTATCTGATACTTTGAAGCTGATAGCAAGTCAGGCCATTAGAGAGATTCAGATTAGATATTAGGAAGGAATTCTTCCCTGGCAGCTGAGGCAGTGGCACAGGTTGCCCAGAGAAACTGTGGCTGCCCCCATCCCTTGGAAGTGCCCAAGGCCAGGTTGGACAGGGCTTGGAGCACCCTGGGCTAGTGGAAGGTGGCCCTGCCCACAGCAGAGGGTGGAACTGGATGTTCTGTTAAGGTCCCTTCCAACCCAAACCATACCAGGACACTCTGACTCTGATCTCCAATGTCACTGCATTACCTTTAGCTACTGTGAGCTCTGCTGGTGTCAGGCAAATTTAAATTTTCTTCTTTAACAAGCACAGGTTAAGGAGCTGAGCTTGGGGCAGGTGAGAAGGGGCTGAGAACAGAACATACCCAGAATGTGGCTCTCGCTGGTAGTTGGGTGGACAAGGAGTGTCTATGCACTGGTAGCTTCCTCTCATGTTGAAACACATCTGATTTGATCCACAATTTATGTTCTCTTCAAGACACTCATCAATATCTGGATGGAAAAACATGCAAAGGATCAACTGCTGGTATAAGAATTAAAGGGTGAAAAACAAAGTGGGTAAAGGCTGAGCAGGGCTCAGAATGTGTCTCTGCTTGACCCCAGAGCTTGGATTCCAATGTGTAATGAGAAAGTCACAGGGGAACTGCAGAGAATTAGAAGTTGCAATTGGCTAGCGTGCTGATATTTTATGAAACAAAAAAGTATGGAATATAAAAACTTCTGAAACTTGAGATTTTGAACGCTGACTCTCACACAGCCAAAGCAGAGAGGTGGCTTAGCCATGTGCTGGGCCTGGTTTGTGTCAGGTTTCTTGGCAGACCTCCCCCAGAGCACTGCAGGGATGCTCTCCGTACCTTGGCAGGTTTTCCCGTTGGACATGAGGCGGTATCCTGCGGGACAGACACACTGGAAGCTGCCCAGGCTGTTCCTGCACTCGTGCTGACACGTGTCTCTGCTCTCACACTCATCGATGTCTGCAGAGAGAAGCACCAACACCTCAGCACTCCCTAAGCCTGCCATGAACACAGGTACTTTCCCCCCTTTTATGTACTGCAAGTGTACAGATAGAGCTTGGTGGGAGTTGTCTGGATCTTTTTTCTGATGGAGTTGAACATCTAAGACTAGAGCATCCTCTCTCCTTACCTGTGCCATTCCTTTTAACTCTGAAGGCACTAAAGTCAGCTTTGAGGGGCTTCTCCCCTCGGTGAAAAGCAGCTGTGACAGATCCCAGCTGAGGAGACCAGTCCTGAGACAGAGCTTTGGGAGAAAGGGGGATGTGCCACCTGTGTCCACTGCCAGGGCCATACAAACACTGTCCTGCCCCCAAAGCAATTTGAGCTGCCTGATAATCAACCAGGTACCAAGCAACATGCTTAGGGAACACCCACACTCCTTATCTCACCAGAGGAAGCCTTGTTACTGAGGGAGTCTTCCTTACAGTCACTCCCTCCTCAGGCAAATCTGTTTCCTTTTAAACTGACCTTTAAAATCTGGCATCCCTCATGCCAGAGGGATGAATTAGGCTCAGTAGCTGGGAAGACTGTCACTAAATGCTCTTCTTTTATTTCTTTCTTTTTTTTTTTTTTTTTGTCTCTCTCTTTAAAACAGAAGTACCAGTACCAAACCACATTATGTAAAGTTTACAGAGCACATTAGCATGATTTAGACACAGCTAATTTGTAATTGTAATGGCTTTTGAAATATCTGCCTAGCTCAGGACAGCAGTAATCTCATGAAGGAGTTCAGACGTGCAAGGTTAAATCAGTGGAAGGAAGGTCTTTACTTCCCCTCTGTCTGACTGACAGGAGTTGCACTAGATCAAAATGCAAACAGAGAAGAGAAACAGCAGTGACTATAAACCTCTGTGCTGTTAGCAAATCCTGATGGTTGCCTATTGAAAGGATTTGCTTTAACAAAAGCATCATTTGGGGGTATTTTTCATATTAAACAATAATTTAAAATTCATGTATTTATTCAATGAAATGAAAGTTTCATTGAATATTAATATTGTTAATATTCATGGCATATTAACTAATTCAAATTGGAAGCTGGGATGAAGATCCAAATGTTAAACAAACCCTTCCTTCTCTCAAGAGCTGTATTCCTGGGTCTCTCAATTAAACTCCTATACCATAACAATCCACATGGATGTGACTACTGAAACCTATCTGTAGCTTAAATACAAAGTTTGATGTCTTCTCCATGCTCACTGAATTACATTGCAACCCCTTTTCGCACATAAAATTAATAATAATAATAATAAAAAAGCTTCTCTGCCTGTTGCCCATGTGACAGTGGCTGATGGTCCTGTGGCAGTGCTGGCACTGGCCCCAGTGTGATCAATTCTAAAATGTTTATTCCAAACCTTTCTGACACAGATTACTGCTGCCAATGGGAGTCTACAGAAGCACTGGAACTAGGCTGGGACTACTGGTGGTTTTTGTAGTGTGAGAAGATTCATCAAGGTGAGCCACCATGACCAGGAGAAAGAGAGTAACAGAGGGAAATTCTTTGCAAACAGGTAACAAGCAGCACAATTAAAACAAAAGGTTATAAGGCAAGTTTGAGAACATTTTTGCTACAATGTGAGCCAAGACAGCAGAGACCAGAACATGCAGAACCCTCTGAATATTGACCAGGGTAATAGAAAACACAACCCCAACACCACAAACCCTCAGCCCCTGGTATATATCACACAGTAACCTTAGAATAAGGCCCAAAACACAGTTGCATAGATAGGACTGACATTTACCTACACATCTGGCATTTCTTGCCTCATAGCCTTCAGGACAAGTTTCTCTAAGGTTCCTTCTAGTCCTGGAGAAAGGTATTCTGCTGTTCCTATACTCTGAGAAGGAGCTGTAGAGATTTGAGGAGTGCCTGTAATAGTGCTGCAGTTGCTGGTTGTCTCTCCCAGGGGAGAACTGAGCATAGTTATAGCTACTGTAATAGGCACCCGAATTTGGCACCCTCTCCAATCCGGCGCAAGATTTCCCATCACCCAGTAACTGCTGCCCAGGTAGACAGAAACACTTGAAGCTGCCGGGGGTGTTGGTGCAGTGAAGTGCACAGGGTTTAGGCACTTGTTCACATTCATTAATGTCTGCTCATGTGACATGATCCAGAGCCCCAAACCATGTGGAAAGGAGAGAAAACAAACAAACAACAACACATAACTATACGTATATATACACACAGATACTTATCTCAGGAACAAGCTGAAGACATAAAAGCAAGATTTGGAGGCAGTAGAACATGGAGAACACTAGGCCAAGCAGGCAGGATCCACTGTCCTGGACTGTAAGAGACCTTCATTCTCCCACAGGCTGATGTGACTGTGCTCACCAGGACAGGAGCCTTGTTTCAGCCTCAGATGCTCAACACTCTCTTAGTAATTTTTTTTTTTCCCTTAAGTGCTCCACAGGTGAGTGGAAGAAGCTGCTGGTCCCTTCTTTAAAAGACAATGCTCAACACAGAGCATTCTAGAGAAGTACAGTGCTAGAAACTCCTTACACCCCACACTAAGAGAAGCACAACAGGCTCTGACGTGGTTATTGTGCCTCATGTTGGGGGGAATCCTAGAATCATGGAATGCTTTGGGTTGGAGGGAGCTTACAGCTCAGCCAGTCCTCCCCTTGCCATGAGCAGGGACACCTTCCACTAGCCCAGGTTGCCTCAAGCTTGCTCAGCCTGGCCTTGGACACTTCCAGGGATGTGGCATCAGGCTCAAGAACACGCTTCAAGGCTGCAGGGGCAAGAGGTCAGGTACGTTCTAACTTTTGATGCTGTTATTGGTCATGACAGGTTGGAAACTCAAGAGTACATATTAATTCACTTTTGGACAATTAAAAAATAGAATTATTTTTGCTTTCCTAAGAAATGTATATTTTTAGTTGTTTAAATTAAAATCCAAAGTTATTTAGACCAGCAGCAAATATCCATCCTCAAATCAAAACTTAGTGCTGAGTATACAAAGTATGGTAAAGGCTTTGAGGGTGCAACATGCCAAGTGTCCTTCCCTCCAAGAAACTCTAAGTGCTCCTAGGCCTGCAGGACCTTCTCCCACAGTCTCTCTGACACTACCAGAAAGAAATTTTCTACAGTTTTTATCAAGTTACTTCAGGCTTAGCTGGAAATTTGACACATACTGTATTTCTTTTCAAGCTTAGCATTTCACCAGAAAAAGACAGAAGTCTGTTCATTCCAAACAACTCTGCAATGACCAGAAATAACAAATCTGCTATTAACATACATCACAACATATCAATAATTAACATATATTATAAATATTCTCCTAGTAGAAACTCAATAATAGTTTAATCATTCCATAGTAGTCTGCATTCTTTCAATTACTACTGTAAAATGCCATTAAGCCAGGGTTGTGAGTTTCATTTGGATCCTCTATGAAGAGAAGCTCTTGAGCACAGCTTGTAACTCCCCAAGCCACAAATTCAAGAAAATAGTATTTAAAAATCAATATTGTCAGAAATATAATAGACCATTAGGCTGTATTTTTGTGAAGTGGTTAATATTTGGTATATTTAAGGTTTTAAACAATTTAGGGGGATATTAATAATTAAATTAATTAAGAGTTGGAAATCCAGAAGTAGTAATTGCAGAGTGTTACAATATTTTCCAACTGTTATTTGGCAAACACACAACTGAAACTTCACATATCTGTGGAATTATCCTTACGGTATAATTTTTAAGTGTTACAAACAAGAATTTCACTTTAAGTATGACAACAACTGATCTGAATTTTAAGTGTATTAATCTCAGTATGTGCTTAAAATGAAAAATTTGTTATTCATATACATGTAAAAGAAAACAAACTCAATTATTTCCTTAGCATTCAAGTGCTGACTTTTGCATTCTACCTAAAATAAATTAATACTGATGTCTTTAGTTCAACCAGTGTCCTTGGAACAAGTTGTGGATCAGCAATAGAAGCTTTTCATAGAAATTATGAAAGAAAACAGGTGAAAATCTGTGCAACGAGCAGTCTGTGCACTATAAGCAGAACTGACTGCAGGTAATCACCAGCATTGGTTCCAGAGCTGCCCCTGTGAGAAGACGCTACTGAGGCATGGGAACCATAATATTTACAAGAACAAGGTAAAATTACTTTGAAATTGAAATAGCTACATTTTCAGGCTTTAATTTGCAGAACAGTACCTGATTTTGTGTTCTAGATAGTCTTGCATGTGTAATCTGCATTATAGTAGCTTTTAGCAAAGCCCTTCCACCCATGTGGAAAGGAGAGAAAACAACACAGCTCCCAGAAATTCTGTGATTCAGGTAAATGGGCAGACACAGCTCTGTGGGGGTCACAAAGGAGTATCTTATCCCCATACAACAAACGAAAAAGGGAATTGTGGCACAAAGGGCTTTATCCAGCGTAAAAATAGCACAGGCAGGAGCAAAATTCACTTCTTCTGTTTCAGTCTGAGCCCTGCTTAGTTTTCAACTCCTCCCTGTGCTCACTGTCAACAATGACAATAAAAACTGGATTTTATTAACAAAACAAATACTTTGGATGAATCTAAATTTTAAATATATCTTTAGGAACGTAAAAATACAAAGGATAAAAGAATACTTTAGGAGGGAGCTTTCAGTGGCACTTGGTCATAAGGCAGGTTTAAGACTGCTGGTGTTTTATGAAAACCTACAGTCCTAGACTTTGCCTGGCTTTTTCCTGTCAGAAGTTTAAATGGCTTAAATATAAGTTAAAAGTGTGGGGTTGGTTTTATTTCAGTACAGAGGCAGATGGCAGAAGTAATATTATATCTTGGTCTACAGCCAAACACTCCTTAGTACAATTTAATCTCTTTTAAAAAATCCCAAACATTCCTGGCTTTTGACAGTCCAAAATCTTAGGTTGTTAAACAAAATAAAATAAGAAAAAACTATTTATCTTGAAGAAGTCATCAGGGAGGAATGCTTTTCTGACATACGTAACAGCAACTGAAACCAATCTCACTTGGTGTTGCACGCATTCAGAAATCCTCATTATCATGGTAATAGGTCATCTCTTACATTTTAAATATTTGACATAAATGCAGTAAAGGTGATTCTAAATGATCCTTCTGCCTTCCTAAAGTCTCTTAAATGCCAGGGGAAGTGCTTGTCCACTTGCCCTGGCCCCACACATCAAACTCTCTTGCTCCCTACATCAGAGCTCCAGAGCCTCCTGTGACACAGGAGAAATCCCTGCGTGGCTTTATGCCAAGATGGCACAAGGAGTGACTGCATGGCTGGCATTCCTGTGAGTTCCAGGGATCCTAATCCTTCCCTGCTGGGAGCCACCCATGCCAGGAGGGGAGCACTGAGGGAGAAATGCAGATCAGGTCCCTGTGCTCTGCTGCTGGGGAACAGCCCTGGCAGTCCTGATGGGAGGACAGGTGTACTTGGGATGTTCAGGAGCCAAACTCATTCTGGGTCTGTCGGACCTCTTGCAGCTCCTTAGGGTGTGCTCCCTAGGGGAACCCACATGACTCCCTGTGTGACTGCCTTCAGGGGTGAACCAGGGCAGGCCAGGGCACAGCCAACATATCAACAAACCCCACCTAATTTTTATAACTGAAGCCTCCTGTGGAGTGGTTATTTGCCACATCCACCCACCAGTGCTTTGAGACCCTCTTATACTTTGTTTTGCAAGTACAGCCCAACCATCTGTAGTTTGGAACCGTTTAGCCCTGTTTGTTTAGAATGGAACACTTTAGATGGCCAATTTGGAAACGTGTCCCTAGAGCACGGTCTCCCACAGGGACAGCACTGCTGGTGTGCTGCAGCAGAAAGGCAGGCAAAAGCGGAGCGCAGGACTCAGTGGCAGCTTACCCACGCAGGGCCTGGCGGTGCCCTGGGCGCGGAATCCTCGCGGGCACACGCAGCGGTAGCTGCCACGGGTGTTCTCACACAGCTGGTTGTAGCGGCACTGGTGCGACCCCGACCGGCACTCGTCAACATCTGCAGCACACGGCAAGGAACAGTCACAGCTCTGCTCATCCCCACTGCGGGAGGGAGCTGGGGCTAAACCATCCCTGCCCTTCTCTGAGGATGGGGCTTGGAGCAACCTGGGATAGTGGATGGTGTCCTTGCCCACAACAAGGGGTAGGAATAAGTGATTTTTAAGGTCCCTTCCAGCCCAAATCATCCCATGATTCCACTGGAACAAAAGCTTTGGTACCACCTACAACATCAGCTGTGCTTAAAACCCTCCCTGATAAGCAGCAGGGACCTGTGATCTTGGTTGAGAGCTCCTGAGCCAAACTCTCAAGAAATCATGCACACACAGAGCAGAATATTTCAGTCAATGAATAACTGAGAGAAATCAAGGTTCTGACACAGAAAAGACACCAAGAGAAATCTTACTGCTCTTACTTAAGAACAGTGGAAAACTAGAAGTGGCAAGGATACATCTGCTTTTTAATACTAATTACAAAAAAGGTTAAACACACATGCTCCATAAGCAAAAACAAGTTGGTGCTTTAGTATGTGCAAATATTAATAACTGGAGATGGACAATCTTCAGGATTATTTAAAAAAATAAACATCATCACTGTCCCTGTGTTTCCTATAGCTACACAGTGCATTAATGCTTCTGCTCACCAATGCAAGTCCCATTCTCTGCTTTGGTCATTCCACTGGGACACAGGTCAATGCACTTGTAGCCACCACGGGTGTTCTTGCAGAGCTGATCAGGCCTGCACACGTTCTGCCTGCACTCATTGACATCTTATTCAAACAAAAGCCAAAAAAAAAAAAAAAAAAAAAAGCAGGATTGGACTCAATTATGTAATGAAATTACCCTGTATCCACACATTGAATCATTTCATGCACATGGATCAGTCAGTCCAATTCTTGCTGCCTCTGGCTTTCAGTACTGCTTGACAGATTCCAAAATGTACATCAAGTGTACCATCCATAACAGCATTTTCTTTCATAAGACAATAGAGCAACAAATAAATGTTGAACTCTGTCTGTTGGAAGGAGGGAATGGACATTCAGAACTTCATCCCTACCCATGCATTTTCTGCCCTTCAGCTGGAATCCTGGGTCACAGCCACAGTGGAAACTTCCTATGGTATTGAAGCAACGCTGATGGCAGGAGTTGGACTCTTGACACTCATTAATGTCTGTGGAACAACACAAATCCTTGACACCAGGGCTGGCAGTTTCCCTGTGGGCACTACCTGAGCAGGGTTTGGGTGAGCTCTGCTCAGGAGTGTTTGCTTCTCTCCCATCTTTATACAAGAAAATGCACATGGGACACAAACCCAAGAATGCTAATTTCTTCCCTGACAGGATTTTAAACTTATTTCTAAAGAAACCCAAACGTACAGAAAAACCAAAAATCCACAGCCTTAAAATGAAAATTTATAGACAGGAGAGGCCCTCTACAGCGAGTTTCAGCTGCATGGAGCAGCATTTTCAGCTGCAGGAGAGCTGACGAAGCCCGTTGCGTACCTTGGCAGCCGAGGCCGTCGGGCGTCCTGCGGAAGCCGCTCCCGCAGCGCAGCACGCAGCGGAAGGAGCCGGGCAGGTTCTCGCAGTCCTGCCCCGCGTGGCAGCTGTGCCCCCCCAGAGCACACTCGTCGATATCTGCAATGGGAAACCAGCTGCAAACCCTGCTCAGCCAGCACAGGGGACACACCAACCAGTGCCTTCAGCACCAGCAACTAGAAACACGTGGCCACGAGTACATTCAGCTATGAAATAATTAGAGTACCACCAATAAATTGTGTTCTTATAATAAGGAAATGGCCCAAATAAAACCTCTCCTTAGCAACTTAAGTGCCTCTTAAGGCATTTTAAGGCCTTCAGTTATCTAAGGGGCATTTGTATCCAACCTGTCCACAGCAGCACCTTTCTTACCTTGACATGTTCTGCCGTCAGCAGAGATGGTGAAGCCTTTGGGACAGGAGCAGTAGTAGGATCCCACAGCATTGTGACAGGTGTGGGAACAAGGATTTCCCACAGCACATTCGTCTTCATCTGGAACAAGAGAATGTTTGAAAAAACAGTGAGACTTCCCAATAAACTACTCCAATCTGATCCTTCCTTAGAGGGGTGTGACTAGTAAAGCCCACAGGGCAAAACCAGATCCAGCAACTCCCTTAATTTTCAATCTTTCCAGAGGTAACGAAATTATTCCACAAAATCATCTCAGATGATTTCTCCCCTAAAACAACCCCGACTCTTAGTGAGACAACCAGGGTGCTCATGTGCTTCTCTCCACCTCCATCCCCCAAGCAGGAACACATGGGCTCCTGTCTGAGGTGCCAACACTCAGCCTTTCCTCCACACAGGTCACCCAAGTCCTTCATTGTTCTGCAGGCTCAGCAGAGCCTGAGGCTCAGTCTCCTCCAGGTGTACCTGAGGTACTGATTTAAAAGCTGTCTGGACACTACTCATTGTAGGTAATGACTGAAGTAACATCTTCAGCTGGCCTTGGATCCACACCCTTTTAGCAAGGATAACTAACACTTTTTGAAGTGCATACTTTGAACTCTAAATAAAGGGGATGTAGGTTCTGGTGGCTTAATAATGTGTCCAGCTCTGGAGCCCTCAGCACAAGGTGGACACACACCTCTTAGAGGAGGTCCATAGGACACCATGGAGATGTGCCAAGGGCTGAAGCCCCTCTGCTGTGGAGCTGGGGGTGTTCACCTGGAGAAGGGAAGGCTTCAGGGGTGGAAATAGGGGATCTTTAAGGCCCCTTCCCACCCAAAGCACTCCAGGACTCCATGGTTACACCCACCCCTGTCAGTCGTTACCTGAGCAATAAGGCCCAGACGAGTCCAAAGCAAACCCTGCAGGGCACTGGTTGCTCCGATCCCCTGTGTGACAAAGGAAGCACATGTCACTTATGGATAAAAATATGGCCACTTCATTACTTTAACAGTAAGAATTGCAGCCCAGCAATTTTACAGTATTTATTATATTTCAACATTGAAACAGAAACTTTTAAATCCAGCCTTACTGGTTTTTCTACTTTGGCACAAAAAGTCAGTATTGCATGGCTATTGTAAATGCACGTGAACCCGGTGGGAAGAAGCGATGATGTCTGACTCCAGTTCAGAAGGCTGAATGATTTCTTTATTATAACTATGCTATAATACATTGATATACTATTTAAAGGAAGGTATTAAAATTACATGCCTACTATTTCTAACTACCTATCTACTCATGACCCTTCTAACTAACTACTCGTGACCCTTCTCTCCAGAGTCCAGACACAGGTGGATCTGATTGGCCATCAGATTCAAACAATCCTCACCAGAATCCAATCAAGTAATCACCCCAGGTAAAAAATTCTCTAAGCACATTCCACATGAGAAAAACAAGGAGTAGAAATAGAAATTGTTTTCTCTTTCTTCTCTCTGTACACCTCTATAAAAAATCCTGAGAGAGAGAAATGTGCTTGCCACACATGGCTTGTGCTGGTTCGAGTAATATTGAACAGGTGTGTGGGGGTCCCCTCAGAGTGAGCTGCAAGTCTCATCCCAGCCTAATGCATCCTGGAAAGTTTCTTATTGAAAGAATAAAAACCATTCAGTTTTAATTCACATAAAAGGAGGACAATAGACCCTAAGCAAAAAAATCACCATGTCACAAATCTTAGGAGGTCACTGTAGAAGAACACAACTGTGTACTACAAACTGCAACGAAAAACTCAAGGTGAGACTCCTCAAAGGACACAGGACTTTGGCTGCTTGAAAACTGAAATTTAAAAACCGAAATTTAAAAAAAATCCTAAACACCAGTGTCTTAATTGTTGAAGGAAATAAACACAAGTTCAGTAAAGGCTTAGCCAGATCTAATCACAGGCATATCTTGACCTGGAGACTCACTTTTATCAGATCTCTTTTTAAATTAGGAAAAAATGCATTTGGTTTTCAAATTATACAATGAGTCCCTAGTCTAGCAAGTCTGAAAAAACTTATTTTACTTAATTTAGAATCTTGTTACGAAAAAGAAAGACTGAGACAATCAACCCCTCTGTTTCATGTACTTCCAAACCAGAGTAATTTCCCTACCACATAAAAAAAAAAGAAAGCCCAAATAGCATTAGAAGAAGTAATAGGCCAGCTTGCTCATAAAGGAAAATCTGCTCCCATAAATCCATGCCTATCCCCTTTGGTCATTCAGGTTCATAAAATCCAGCAGTTAGCAATGCTAACTAATAGTTCATTTATGGATACATCAACAAGACTTTCAGGTCCTGGGATCTACGCTAAAGCTACCCAAGTTTCACAGAATTTCTTTTGAGATTATGGGTGACTCAATGAATTCTAGGAAGAGAAGACAGTCTTTCCTCATTGTCTTATTTCTGGGAAGGCCTAGAACAACACCTTTTGCAATGGAAGCCTGGATTTGGAAAGCCACGGCCTCCTCCAGCGGGTTGTACTCCGTGGCGATGGAGGCAGCGCGCAGCGTCTGCACCAAGAAGGGCATCCTGCCCTTGCTGGAGTCGTAGGTGATGGTGTGGTTCCACGTGTAGGGCACGCTGACCCCGTCTGCCGCGAACAGGCGTGTGGAGTGCGCGTGCAGCTGCCCAGGGCCCGTCTGGATGTAGTCCTCTGTGTAATCCTGCAACAGAACCCTGGCCATCAGCTGCTCCCACACCAGCACCACACCTGTACTTCAGAGCTGTGAGATGTGTTTAGAGAAAGGGGCTCATCTTAACCGCTGAACAACACACAGGTCCTTTTCACTCTTATTTCAACTGTTGAATCTTAACACTGCCTGCTCTATTACTTTAAAAAAGATACAGACTGATGTACTGAGGATCCTGATGATGGAAGACTCAACAGAAGACTTCTAAAAATATCTGACTCCTCAGTAACAATCTTCTGAGGTCTAAATATTTGGCTTTTATTTGAAGTTAGATGCTGATAAATGTGCTAAATAAACAAGTGGTGGAGAAAAATTTTGCCATGAAAGAGGGTTATAAATATTGGACATACTACATATTGCAGTCTTCCAAAATAGCAACAACTACAGGTATATTTACTGCATGGTGGGATTAATACAGTAAAATACTGGTTACCAGTTACTAATTACTATGTCAGAGAGGTTGAAGATGCACCTTTCTAGCTCTGCCCAAAGCAACCCTGACATGCCAGCCATCAATAACTGCCAACATCTCAAACTCTTGAGAGACCGACACCACCCTCTCTCCTCATGGTAACTTTCTGCTTTCAAAGGCAACATCAGCACCATCAGTTCAACCAGGCACAAAAGAAGTCACATACATTAGAGCAGGTTGCAGGACTCAGTGTTTCCTGCTTTCCTCTGGGTGAGAGAAGGACAGATGCATGAAGCAGCTTTACCTTGACACTGACATCAGCCACGGACTGGAGCTGCAGCACGTGGCCACTCACAACAACATCCAGCAGCAGGGTCCCGTCTGTGTCCAGGCCCCGTGCAACGTGTGTCATGCGCAGGATCTCACCTGCCAGTTTAACAGCACACTGATTTATCGCACATTCCCAACACAGACTCTCAACAGCCACATGGAACCGAAACTGCAGTCCCTCTTCCAGTTATTTATACTTATATTTTGTAAGATGTACCATGCCCATGAGAAAAAACATGACACATTTCAAACTAGAGCTAAATTTCAAACTAGAAGGTGGAATAAAGCCTCAGAAGGTTACAGTCAGTCTGAAAATATTAGTGCAAGCACAAAACCCATATTTCAGCAATGGTCCTCTGCTGTCTTTTCAGAAATGCAGCATCCATCTGGCTTACTGGACACAAAAAGAGCTGATCTATCCCAGGCAACTCACCAGTTGCAAACTCCACTTGAGTTTCTCTCTTGAAGATGGCGTCAGTGAGCGTAAACCCATTCATTGCTTCCCCAATTTCTTTGGCAGTTGTCCAATAAACCGGGCTGAGTATGGAAACAAGCTTTCTCATGGCTGGGCCTGAAGGAAACACCACAGAAAATTGGGGAGCTTTGATCTCATTACAGACCCATATGCACATGAGCTGAATATGAAGACCTCGAACTACTGTAACCCTTCAGATTTAAACCAGAAGACCATAGGTATTGGTGTATTCAGAGAAAAAACTGATCAAAGAGGCCTACCAAGGGTCCGAGGGATGTTTGTGATCTTTGCCTGTATCACTCTGGTGTCAGAATCCGGGCTGTCCATTACTGTGGCATTCAGAAAAGCAATCCCAAATTCCACATCATTGATATTGCCAATGATGCTGCCCTTGGCACGTGCAGGCCCACCTGTGCAGGGGATGGGGAGAGGCAAAACATAACCCCATGTAATAAGCGCTGTTGGGTATTTTAGGGGAGGGAGAACTGGGCTTTAGTTCTGGGCACATTTAAACCCAAAAAATTAAATAACCCAGTCAACTGGCCAAGATGAGAGCACCAGTGAAGTCAGGAGTGCCACAGGCTTTCATCACACTGTCACTGCATGCAGGCTGTAAACACTCACCAGGACACGCTTGGGTGTTGCACCTGGATATCTGGGAGGAGTCCCCAGGGCAAGGACGGCCACGATTTAATGGGGCTGGACTGCTGCACAGGCGCACCCGGCTCTGCTCTCCTCCTCCACAGGAAGCAGAGCACTGGCTCCATGATTGCCACTGCCCCCAGCTTCCATCCACTGCAGAATAAAGAAAGCAATTTTTCAATTTAAATGCTTCAGGCTGCATCGGTTATGCTGAAGTCAATTCCTTCCTGGAAGAACCAAGGTTCTAAAGGGACAGATCAAAGGACAACAAAAACATTAAAGCGGGCAGGTATGAACACTCCTGCCATCAGAAACACAGAATCCCAGACTGGTTTGAGTGGGAAGGGACCTTAAAGCTCATCCCGTCCCACCCCTTGCCATGGGCAGGGACACCTTCCACTGTCCCAGGCTGCTCCAAGCCCCATCCAACCTGGCCTTGGACACTTCCATGGGTGGCCTACATTCCTCATGGGGCATATAACCTGGTGCCTTCCAGGGAAAGCTGCATTCCCGCTGCTGTTGTGAGCACTGACCTGGGCACAGGTCCGTGCTGCACCTCTGGATCTGCACGTCAGCCCCAGCACAGGCCCTGCCGCCACTGGCTGGGCGTGGGTTGTCACAGCTCCGGTACCGCCTTGTCTGGCCCCCGTTGCACGTCCGACTGCAAGTTCCCCAACCGCTCCATGGGCCCCAGTTGCCATGAACTGCAAGAATAAGTCAGGTTTGATCTTCCTCAAAGCTAGGAAAGTATGTTTTTTGGAGAGTAACTTCTTGTTTTGTTTTGTTTTGTTTTTTTTCCAAAAGGAAACAACCAAACCCAGCGATAGGGCGAACAGGCAACCCAAGAACTTACCTGGGCAAGGATCACTGTTGCAAAAATCCATTTGAATGTCACTTCCCTCACACTTGTGTCCCCCGAACTGCGGGGCCGGGTCGGAGCAGTGGCGCGTCCTCTGCCTGCTGCCTCCCCCACAGGACACGCTGCAGGCGCTCCAGCTGCTCCACGGGGACCACTTCCCATCCACTGTGGAGAGAAGCACAGCAGTTAGAGCCTCTGACTCCAGCAGAAACACAGCACAGCGGTGATGCATCAGGGAAAGCTGAACATGGATGTCACTGACTCTCTGCAGCATCTCAGATACTCAGGGATTTCTCCCCAGGGACCTGGAGGTGGGGGTGGGTGAGAGCTGGACCAGCCCTGGCCACAGAAGGTGGGACCAGAACTCCCCATGCCCTGGACTCCCCGTGTGAGCAGCAGGGGAGAGGGGATTCTGCCTGTCTGCCCTTCTCAGGTGAGACCCCACCTGCAGAGCTGCTCCAGCCCTGGGGCCAGAAGCACAGGAAGAACATGGAGCTGCTGGAGAGGGTCCAGAGGAGGCCCCAGAGCTACAGACCCTGTCCTCTGGAGCCAGCTTAGGGTAGGAAGGGACCTTAACGCTCTCCCTCTGGGAGAACTTAGGATGTTCACCAGGAGAGGAGCTGGGGTCTATTTGCAGGGTCTATAGTACATGCTAAGTAGTGCCAGAGTCAGTGACAATAAAAAGCTTGAAGGGGAGTTTTTTCAGGGATTAGGCTTTTATAGCCAGAAAGTGTTAACCACGAGAGAAGCAGAACCGGGGGAGGGAAGGAGAAGTTTGGTCTCACCTGGGCAGCGCCGGCGGTAGCAGAGCTGGAGCTGCGTGTCGGGGCCCTGGCAGCGGGGGCCGCCGTGCGCCGGGGCCGGGCTGGTGCAGAGCCGCGGCCGCGTCTGGGTGCCCTTCCCGCATGTGGTGCTGCACGGCCCCCACGGCCCCCACGGGCTCCACTCGCCGGCCACTGCAACGGCAGCACTGCTTAAACACTGCCCCGGAACAGACACAGACACCTGGGATAGCCCTGACCCCACACTGCCCCAGAACACACACCTGGGATAGTCCTGACCCCACACTGCCCCAGAACAGACACCTGGGATAGCCCTGACCCCACACACTGCCCCAGAACAGACACACACACCTGGGATAGTCCTGACCCCACACTGCCCCAGAACAGACACCTGGGATAGCCCTGATCCCACACACTGCCCCAGAACAGACATCCCAGATAGCCCTGACCCCACACACTGCCCCAGAACAGACACCCCAGATAGCCCTGATCCCACACACTGCCCCAGAACAGACACCGAAACCTGGGATAGCCCAGACCCCACACTGCCCCAGAACAGACATCCCAGATAGCCCTGATCCCACACTGCCCCAGAACAGACACAGAAACCTGGGATAGCCCAGATCCCACACTGCCCCAGAACAGACACCTGGGATAGCCCTGATCCCACACACTGCCCCAGAACACACACCTGGGATAGCCCTGATCCCACACACTGCCCCAGAACAGACACCTGGGATAGCCCTGATCCCACACACTGCCCCAGAACAGACACCTGGGATAGCCCTGATCCCACACACTGCCCCAGAACAGACACCTGGGATAGCCCTGATCCCACACACTGCCCCAGAACAGACACCCCAGATAGCCCTGATCCCACACTGCCCCAGAACAGACACAGAAACCTGGGATAGCCCTGACCCCACACACTGCCCCAGAACACACACCTGGGATAGCCCTGATCCCACACACTGCCCCAGAACAGACACACACACCTGGGATAGCCCTGACCCCACACACTGCCCCAGAACAGACACCCCAGATAGCCCTGACCCCACACTGCCCCAGAACAGACACACACACCTGGGATAGCCCTGACCCCACACACTGCCCCAGAACAGACACACACACACCTGGGATAGCCCTGACCCCACACACTACCCCAGAACAGACATACACACCTGGGATAGCCCTGACCCCACACACTGCCCCAGAACAGACACCCCAGATAGCCCTGACCCCACACTGCCCCAGAACAGACACCTGGGATAGCCCTGATCCCACACACTGCCCCAGAACAGACACCCCGGATATCTGTGATCCCCCACATAATGCCACAAACGGTGGCCCAAAGAATCAGCACTTTTTTTTTGACAAGCAAAGATCAACTCTTTCTGTTTTTTAACTACATCACCTCACCACCATTGTGGAACATCAGAACTGAACACTTAATCAAATATGAATTTTTCCAATTCCCCAGGCAGGATGGAGGCCTGAGCAGAGCCAAGGCAGCCTGGCTAAAAGCTGCCAGAGAGCAGCAGCCAGAGATGATTTTCCTGCCAAAACCTAGAGAAATGAGTCTCAGGCCTCTGGATGAGTGTTTGGCATCACAGTGGCAGCAGAGCCAAGGGAAAACGGAAACGTCAAACATTGCAAATTGTACAGAAGGGAACATGTCAGTGCTGAAGGCTCTGAATAAACTACAACCTGTCAAATGTGGGAAATACTCATGGGACATGAAGGAAACTTGACATTCAGGTAGTTGGGAGCAAAATGTAGCTAAAAATTGCAACAACAGAGGAAAATATACAGATAAAGTCTTAAATTATTAACAATAATTTTTACATAGCTTTAAATAGTTGGTGGTTTAGGTTTGGTTCTTTTAACTGGCTTTGCAGGATAGAATTAGAGTAGAGAGAATTTACATTAAAAAAAAACAGACTGTGAGGATGTGGGTAATAAGTACTGAAAAACATTAAAATACATATTACCATTTTTACTGCTGTTAAAAAAAAAAAAAAAGAAATTGCTGAGATTTCTTACACTTTTGTAATTCCTGTTCCCAAGAGTTCATGCCATTCAATTAAAAAAAAAAGTAATTAACAACTAAAAATAAGCTGAGATAATTTGGATTTGGAGAAACAAAGAAACCTGTATGTGAAGCCCCTCATGCAAATAAGGTTAAAATACTCTTCTCTTACCTGGGCAAGGTCTAAGATTGCACATTACTGACTCCAGAGCGCTGCCCTCACAGGGCTTCCCTCCGAGCTGAGCTGGGGGGTTACTGCAGGTCCTGCTCCTTGTCCTGTTTCCTTGGCCACAGCTCCTTGAACACTCTTCCCACAGCCCCCACTCCGACCAGTTCCCATCCACTAAGGACCAGAAAAGCTCAGTTTTCATTCAACAATATTTTTGTGGCATTTGTTGAAATTTCCTCTTTCTTTCCAAAATTAATTACAACTACTTGGAAAAATTAATCTGCCATGAAGATCCACAGCAATAGAAGTTCATTGTTAAGGCACTTTATGCAAGGCACATTAAAAGTACCAATTCATTGTGGCTTTTCAGTACTTAAAGAGGGTTTACAAAACAGAGGAAAGGAGACTTAGAGGGGCAGACAGCGACAGGACACGGGAGAAAGGTTTTAAATTAGAAGAGGAGATATTTAGAAGGAATTGTTCTCTATAAGGGTGGGCAGACCCTGGAAGCTGTGGCTGCCCCCCTGGATCAACGGCAGTGTCCCAGGCCAGGCTGGACAGGGCTTGGAGCACCCTGGGCTGGTGGAAGGTGTCCCTGCCATAGCACTGGACGGGCTTTGAGGTCCCTCCAACCCAGCCCCTGGAGGGATTGTGTGTCTGCAGCAGTACCTGGGCAGGGCTGGCGGTGGCAGCTGCGCAGGTCGGTGTGGGGGCCCTGGCAGCCGCGGCCCCCGTTGGCCGGCACGGGGCTGTCGCACTGCCGGACACGCTCCTGCACGCCCTGGCCGCAGGTGACGCTGCACGCCCGCCATTCCAGCCAGCTGGAGAACCCGCCATGCACTGCAACAGGAGCAGGGATGCTGCTGGGCACTGCTGGCACCTGCAGCTCCCTTAGGCCAGCACAGAGAAGTGAAAACTGCACCTCCCGACCCTGGAAATCCACCTCTCTTCATGTCATTACTGTGCACAAATCTCTTACCAGAGTTCAACGACAATTACTGCATATGCTCCTAAATGCTTTTCTTTAGAGGCACAGTTCAATTGTGACATGTTCTGAGGACAGGATCTGATTCGAGACCTTTTCATTATAATTTTTGTCTCTCACCCTTCACAGCCTCTATCTCTCCCAGCTGGATGAGTATAATAGAATAAAATTTAATGAAAGAGAACCCCACTGACACTTCAGACTAAGCTTACCCTAGACCTAACGCTTACAAAGAAGGTAAGACCAAACATCTCATCCACAAAATATGGGCAAGATGAATGTTGACCACATTTGATCCAGATTAATGCTGTCATCTACCAGCTTCAAAGTCACTCTGATGCTTCGTGCACCTACCCTGCACAGTCAGGGGCACTGTGACGAGGACGGACCCCAGGAGATTCCTGGCCACACACTCGTACTCGGCGGTGTCCTCCCTGTGCAGCGGGGCGATGCGCAGGGAGCCGTTGGGCAGCAGGGTCACTCTGTCGTCGCCCAGCACGGGCTGGCCCTGGCGGGACCAGCTGATGGCGGGAGGGGGCTCTCCCCCGGCCTGGCAGTCCAGCACCGCCGTGGCACCGGCTTCCAGCACGGTCCCCACCGGCTCAACCGTGATCACTGGGGGGCCTGGAAGAGAAAGGGCGCTTTGGGCAACAGCACACGGGCACAGGCCTGACTGATTTAGTATTAAAGTGAGCACAGAGAAATCCCAAGTCAGTTTACTTTGACTAAAATTATTACTGCTGATCCCCCGCTGGCAAAAGAGAAACACAGAATCCTTAAGGCTGGAAAACAGATCACCAAGTCCAACCATCAGCCCACCACCAATGTTCACCACTAAACCACGTTCCCAGGTGCCACCAAATAGACACGTTACAATGCCAACAACAAGCTAGTTTGAACATGCTCCAATCTGAGGACTAAAGCAGGGATTAAGGCCCAGCTGTAAGAGTACATGCTCTTCTTTATTGCTAAAATGGGTTGTTTTTCATAAAACCCACAGGAAGATGTTATTATTCATGTCCAGAGACAACTGAAGGGTAAGGAACAGACCCACAGTGTGCTTAAGGCTACAGTAGGAAGGGCACGTTTAGAAATTATCCCATTAGCAAAGAAAAACTCTAACATTTTTTTTTGCCAAAGATAAAATATTATCAATAAGAATTAGGACTCCTCTAAATTGAAAGTCTAGTTTATTCCAGTTGTATTGAGTGAACTAAGAGAAACAGGCCCTTTCAGAGAGTGGCTCAGTTCACTCCACACTGGTTTCTATGATGAGGCTCAACCATCCTTAACATCCCTCTCTTCTTTGACTTCAATCACAGCTTAGACCAGACTGTCATATATTCATGATGAAAGATGCCCAGAGAAGCTCTTGGCTACCTCATTCCTGGAAGTGTTCAAGGAGCAGCCAGCTCTAGTGGAAGGTGTTCCTGCCCATGGCAGGTGACCTTTAAAGTCCCTTCCAACCCAAGCCCTTCTATGAGTCTGTGGAAGAGGGGATGAGTCCAAACCTCCAGGGCAGTGCCCAACCTGAAACACTCCCCCAGGAGCTGCCTGCACCTCCCCACAGGCAGGTTTTCACTCCCTTAAGGGGCATCAAGCCTCCCTTTGGGCCTTACTCTGCAGGGTCAGTGTCAGGCTGCGCTCCACCACGCCCACGTCATTGGTCGCCACACACTTGTAGTCACCAGCATCTTCATTCTGAGGAACAAAACAGGGGCTCAGCCTAGAGGGCCCCTTCTGGCAGGGAATTTTAATCCCAATTCAAAATGCATTCATGAGTACATAGGGAAAAATAGGAGTCTTGCTGTTCAGATTAGGAATTTAGATTTGGAATAAGAGATTTGCACATGGAGAATGCAATTGCTTTTCAGCCGACCTGTAGAAGCCAGGCTCTCTTAAGGTCAGGAGAAAAGGTCCCATTTAACAGGCCATGACCAGGATCTCACACATCAACAATTAGTATGTAAATTCAGTCCTTCTGACAAGCAGGGAGAACTCTGACCACCTGGGGATTTTAGCCTCAATAATTTGAATCTAATTCTAGTTTAAGTTAGAACATTTGTTAAAGGTGAAAGCAAAAAAGGATAAATGTCTAGCCTGACTCCTTCAAACCAACATGATCAATCAAGTTCAAAGCAGATACTCACAGTATAGGGGCAGGACTCACCACGGTGCCATAGATAGCAAGGGAACCATTGACAAGCTGTCGGATCCTGTTACTAATCTGAACTCCCACTCCTTTTCTGTTCCACTGGATGGTTGGAGGGGGATCTCCCCTGACTTCACAATTCAACATGGCATTGCCACCCAAGGGCTCAATTCTGCTGGAGTGATAATCCCCTTTGAAGACTGGAGGCTCTGAAAAAACAAGAGACGGCAGAGAAATAGTAGAGCCAAAATAAAATGTGCCTAATTGAGAACTGCTGGTAGGGATCACTCACCTCGGACTTTCTGAAGGGGGAATTTCAACCTGTTCAGATTTTTACCATTTAGCCAGTGGCAAGGTATTATATATTGGGGGGAATGGCTTTAAGCTGACAGCAGGCAGGTTCGAAGTGGATACTAGGGAGAAATTTCTCCCTGTGAGGTGGGGAGACCCTGGCCCAGGCTGCCAAGAGAAGCTGTGGCTGCCCCTGGATCCCTTAAAGTGTCCGAGCTCAGGCTGGATGGGGCTTGGAGCAGCCTGGGCTAGTGGAGTATCTCTGCCCATGGCAGAGGGTGGCACTGGATGAGTTTTAAGGTCCCTTCCCACCTATCCCATTCCAACTCCACTATCCAAGCCCAGTGGTTACATGGAGCTGTCCAGCAATAACCACAACTGCTGAATTTCATGTACCTTTGACATACACAAAGCCAATGGCCTTGATGGAGCCCACTGTATTCTCTGCAGAGCACACGTAGGTGCCAGAGTCCTCCTTGGACACCCTCTCGATGAGCAGCTCACTGTGCCCATTGACATCGTCGTACTGTGCTGGAGGGAGAGCAGGGAAAGGGTCACTGCAGGGACTGAAACGTACACAGCTCACAGGAGTGCTTGGATCTGTGCATTCTCAGCAGCACAGCTTTGGGGTCTTGTGCATCCCTGAGACACTCCAGGAATGCACAGAAAGTCATTGCTGTAACATTTGCCCACATGCACATGTTCACTTCAGCTGCCCTGTAATTTCAAGAATCAGTTGCTGAATACTGAGTAAATACCATCAGATATTAATATTTTTAATGTGCTACATTGTTGGCTACACAAGAGGAACCATTTTTTAATTACCTTCCTTACAGCTTTGTCTCAGAGGCAGTTTAATTACGTGATTGCGTAACACTGAAGATATTCCTCACACAATCACTAACAGTTTATTCCAGCTAGAATTTTCTTCTTTCCTGTCCTAAACTGCAACGCTGCATAGGGGAAAATAATGGCCATCAGGGACCCACCTGGAATGATGTTATTGTTAAAGGTCCATGTTATTCTGGGGACAGGTACCCCAGTTGCTTTGCAGGTTAACTTGAGCTGTTCTCCTTTGGTCAAGGCTACGTCTCCAGGCAGTTCAATGAAAGCTGGGAGCACGTGAACTGTCAGGGTGACCGTGTGCGTGTCCTCCCCAGCAGCGTTGGTGGCAATGCAGGTGTAACTGCCAGAGTCTTCAGGCTGGAAGGAAACACGGTGGGGAAGCTTCAGCTGGGATATCCTACAGCACAGGCCACTCGTATCAGTAGGATAATCTTGAAATGCTTGGAACAAGCATTCAGCAGAAATGCTCAGCTGAGCTCTTCCACTTCCCTGAATTTGAAGGATAACTAACACTTCTTTTTACCGTTCCTGAGGATTTACCACTACAAGTTCTTCATAGAATTTACTCCCCAGTGGAAAATGAAAGTTTTGTAATGATTTTGGAACATTAAGAAGAAGAAATCAAAATAAAACAATGACTAACACAGAACTGGTTCTTATCACTGCAAAATGTGTCCACTAATAGCTTAGATGCAGGGAGCTTACCACAACATTGTCCAAAATTAGGTCTCCACCAGGCACAGTCTGGTATTTTCCCACTGTGTCTCCTAACAGCATGTTGTCCTTCCTCCAGTTAATTGTTGGTGCTGGGATCCCCTCAGCCACACAGGACAGAAGAGCCTGGGAGCTCTCCGTGACCGTGTACTGTGTATCCGTGCTGCGGATCCTGGGTGGAACTGTGGGGAGGTCATTAGAAACATTTCCTCTGGGTATTATCCAAGCAAAACACTGGACTGAAGAAAGTCCTTGTCTGGACCTTCTGGATTGTCCATTTCCATCAATGACTGCGTGCCAGAATTCAAGCAAATGGCCGAAATTACAGCTTAATAACACTCCCCTGCATTAAGTAGCACTGTTTTCCTGAACTCCTCCCTGTACATCCCTAGTTCCTTACTCTCTGTGGGGTTACACTGGTAACACACATTTCCCTACAGTCCCACCGATCATGGAATCACAGGATGGTTTGGGCTCAAAGGAACCTTAAGAGACCATCTCATTCCAACTTCCTGCTGTGCACAGGGACATCTTTGACTATCCCAGGTTGTTCCAAGCCCCACCCAGTTTGGTCTTGGACACTTCCAGGGATGGGGAGACCTCAGCCTGTCTGGACCAGCTGTTGCAGTGCCCCCCATGCTCCCAGGAAGAGTTCCTTACCGTGCACAGCGAGCTCTGTGCTGGAGGTGCTGGATCCCGCGGGATTCGCCGCTGTGCAGGTGTAGCGGCCGCTGTCCCCGGGCTGCACAAACAGGATCTGCAGAGCTCCCGTGCTCAGGATTCTCCTTCGCATGGACTCTGTTATCTGCTGCCCATCCTTATGCCAGCTGATCTGTGGGCCAGGGTAGCCTTCAGCCTCACACTGCAGGGTGACAGACTGATCAACGGCAACAACATATTCCTCCACGTGGGACTTGATAACAGGAGGAACTGAAAGGAACAAAGACAATTATTGAAACAATTAGATGCTGTAAGAAAACACCTCTCACCTGTATGTATGCTGTAAGAAGGAACTCTAAGTTTTTGGTGAAAATAATTCTAAAAGCATGCCCTAAAGCAGACATCAAACTAAAGGGAATAAACCTCCTGGCTCTGTTCAGCATCACATCAAAAAGGATGCTTTCTACTGCTCAGAATTGTGTTTGGTCAAAGAGAAGGAATCTAAAAGGTGATTTACCTTGAACTTTCAGCTTGATTTTCCCCAGAGCAGTGCCAGCTGGATTCTGAGCAACACACATATAAGTCCCAGCATCTTCCACAGATGCTCTGGCAATCTGCAAACTGCCACTTGGCTGGACCATGTAACTGTTCCCTAAAACAAATATAATCAAAGTATGACACTTCTGGCTTGGTGAACCAGAGGAGAGGAGAAACCCAAGTTTCAGAAAAGAAAACGGGTGTCTGTGTCACGGGAGCAGGCAGAGTCCCAGGCTTTGGGAGGATACCTGTGGTGATGATGTTGATGCCCTCCTTCTGCCACATGATCACGGGCTGAGGAGTGCCCACGGCCTCACAGGGCAGCACAACAGGATTGTTCACAATGACATCCAATGTCCCTGGCTGGGCCTGGATAACGGGTGGCTCTGCGGAATGAAAGAAAAAGGGAAAAGCTAACGTTCAAGGCTAGGACAATACAGAAGAACACTGAAACTCTACAACCTGAGCAGGCTGAAGTAGCAATGCTGGCTGCCAGGACAGCCTTGCTTGTCAGCCTCCAGCTTACCCTGCACATGCAGAGTGACGTGCCTGTGAGCAGAGCCCGCGGCGTTCCGGGCCACGCAGGTGTACCTGCCCCCATGGGCCAGCTGGGCAGAGGGGATCTCCACAGCTCCTGGGGCAGAGAGAGCACCACAACATGCAAAGCATCCTTGAGGCACAGGTGCTTCCTTACAGCATCTCTCATTTCATTCCAAGCCATCAGAGAGGGGATCTCTGGGGGATTGTTTGCATTTCTGTAATTGATTACTTATGGGTGTGCGTGATTGCACTGATTTCCTGCAGCACATTACCTGAAGAGAGAATTCGGTAGCCATCTCCTCTGGGAAGCAACTTGATGCCATTTTTGGTCCAATGAACCGAGGGGATGGGAACACCAGAGGCAGTGCAGGAAACCACGACTGGAGAGAGCTTTGTTACCAGGAGCTCTGTGGCTTCATCTGCTATGGATGGGGGCACTAAAAATCAGGAGAAAGGCAAAGGTTACTTGCCCACATTCATTTGTTATACATTCTTGGACATACCAGACACTTATGGATATCAGTATCAAAGAGGAATGAAATGAAAATCTCATCTCAACATCAGAACACTCCAAAAAAGTTCTGGGTTGCACACACATTTAATAGCAATATCCCCTCTACCTTGAACAGTGAGATCAATTGCCCTTTGATCTTCTCCTGCATCATTTGACACAGAGCACTCATAGACAGCAGTATCATCCACAGTGGGAGAAATGATTACTAAGGAACCTGAAGACAGAAGTCTGAACAAAGAAAAAAGAAAGTAAAAGCCATTGAAATACTTCTTTCCTTCTCAGGTAATTAGCCCACTGAATTTGCTGGCTAGACAAGGTAGTGTTTAAGCACAGATAGATTCTTCAAGTGCCAAAATAATCCCTGAAAACTTGAAACCCACAATGAAAAAGAAAACATCTCTCACCTGTATGTATTCTGGTTCTGATCAACACTAAGCAGATGCCCATTCTTCCTCCAGCTAATTGCTGGTCTGGGAATTCCAGTGGCTTCACAAGGCAAAGTGGTTTGCACGTTTACAGTAACTGTGATATTCGTCTGCCCAGGAGCAATAGTTGGAGGAACTAAGGACAAACAAAGCCTAATTATTTAGAATAATTATATGTGTGTGTGTGTGTATGCATATATATACACACACATATTTCTTGTGAGAAATTGATTTGTAAAGGATTCTCAAAACCTGACAAAGTTCACATAGTCTTGTACATCTGTATGGAAACTCTGACATAGGGTGTGCTGGCTTTGAAAGGCCATGGAATAGAGATGGCATCACTGAGAGAGAGAGATTGAACTGGAAACAAGTTTCAAAAGATGGCCTTGCAAAAAGACCAGATATTTTGGAGAACTAGAACTGTGAAAGATGCATTGTAGCAAGACCATGTGGGGTAAAATAAAAGTTGATTTGTGTTAGAAGTATTAGCAGCATTGTGTGGCAAAAGCTAATAGACTGAAAAACATTTATAAGGTATTGTAACCAGGAAATAGGTTGGCTTCGGATAGAATGAGTTTTACATCTCTTATGTCTCACCCTTCAACGAGACTGATAATGGAATAAAATCTCTTAAAACACCTCTCAGTTGCCCTATCTCTGTAAAACCGGGATTTTCCAACAATTTCTCCCTTTTTTTTTTTTTTTACCAGAGCAACTAAGAAGGGGCTAAACGGAGACTGCCTCTGTCAGAAGCAGCGTGCTGCCGGTGGATTCAGCAGCCCCAAGCTTTACCGAGGACGTGCAGGTCGATGCGCTGGCGCTCGCTGCCCGCGGCGTTGGTGGCCATGCACACGTATCTGCCCGTGTCAGCCACCTGTGCCCAGGGGATGTGCAGGGACCCATCCTCCAACACCAAGTACCTGCAACAGAGCAAATGGTGCTGCCCACCACCCATCGACAGGGCACCCTGGCAGAGCAGAGATGAGATGACTCAGGGGACACAACCAACGGCCTAAATGAAGCATGCATTAATTGTTTTCTCAATTATTTCATTCTTTCCCAGCACATCTATTTCCCAAATAAATGATGAAATCTGGCTGACATGGTGATTTCACATAAAAGATACTGGATTTACAGAAAACAGCCCGCCCCCTTTTTTTATGGTTTCTCATTTAACCTTAAAAATCTTAATTAATGCCTGTACTTTTTTTCTGCAATATAACAGAATTCCTTAGCATTTACTCAGTTCTGGAAAATGCCAAACTACTTCCTTCTAAAACAGTCAGGAGACAGAAGCCATTCACTATAATAAAAGTTGGCACCAGAATATGTATAAAATGTTTCATGTATTAGAAAATACAGAATAGCTTTTGGTCTGCATGAAATTTCTTGGCTTCATCCCAAAACTGAGTATATATAAAAATCTAAAGATCTTTCACATTTACTCTTCAAAATCTCTAATGTCAGAATGATTATATTTGGTTGCCAAAGGAATTTTTCATCCTTCTTAACAAAAAGGTGAAACCTTTGGTGCTGCTACTTTTCTCTAGAACAATTTCATGTCTAATTAAGTTTCTGCAACAAATACACACTTACGTAGCAATGAAGAGTATTTATGCTAAAATTCTGGGCAATACCTGGAATTGTTTCCAGTAAAAACAGCCCCATCCTTCCTCCAGGTGATCCTGGGGGCTGGAACTCCTTCTGCAGCACACTCCAGAAGGGCAGAGGTGTTGATGTGCACCATGGCAGTCTGGGGGCTGCTCCGGATCGTGGGAGCCACTGCAAGGGAGAATTGCTGATGATACAAAGGAAGAAACTCTACATTGCAATGATTGAAACTGAACACATGAAAATAGGTGCAGCAGCGGGTTTGGGTTCACTGCACAGACAGAAACAAGTTTCTTACCATTCTGGGTGACGGTAATTGCCAAGGTGCAGCAGGGAAGGAGAAAGAAAGTTTGGCTGAAATGCATTGCAAAGGTCAGCTCTGCAAGTTACTGCAAAGGGGTTACTGAGCTAAAACAGCAGGAGTTCAGCACGTACAATTCGGCAAGCTAAGGCTGTGGGGATATCCTTGCTTTCTGATTACACACTAAGGAGAAAAAAGGACTTTAGCTGGACTAGGTAAGGCCAGTCACTCGGGGCACAGGGTAAGGCAGGGCCCATGCGACTGGGCTGGAAACAGAATAGAAAAAGGGGAAAAGTTGTTTCCAGGCACCTGAGTGTGAGAGTAGAATAACTTCTCATCAGACTAGAGAAAATAAAAGGGTTTAAAATGGAGCTCAGAGCTACGGTAGCACAGGACAAGTATTAAGCGTAAGGCCCCTCAAGCCCTGTCCTCTCCAGGCACAGAATAGCTGCCACAGCTCTCAAGTAACCTGTCAAGCCAGCTCTGAATCCTTGTCCCCAGGGTGCCAGTCAAATGCTTCAAAGAATTGCTCTGGGTTTGTTCAAGAGTATTTGTCAGTCCTGGATATGGGTGTTCACTCTGGATGTATCCCGACTCCATGTCAGGATGATGGCTGGATGCAGCCTCTGCTCACAGGAAGCACAGATGGATGGTGAGTGAGCCATGGCAAGTGCCCAGCAGGTCCCCTAGCCTGGGAGCCAGCTGTGGGCTCAGCATGGGACATTTGGCATGGCCCGAGTGGCCAACACACGGCTGGAAAGCGATCACAAATGCTCAGCTCCTGCTGCCTGAACTCGCGCAGAAACGCCGTGCAAAGGCCAAGCTGCCCGAGGCTGCTCCGCGAGGTTACCGTGCACTGCCAGCAGGAACTCCCTGGTGGTCTCCCCTGCCACGTTCCTGGCCACACAGGTGTATCTGGCGCTGTCCCCCAGCTCGGCGTTGTTGATCTGCAGGTACCTCCCGCTGGACAGGATCCGCAGCCGGGGGCCTCCCTGCGGGCACACACAGACACAGGCAGGCTTTAGAGCTCCACTGCTGGCCTCTCCTGCACAGAACACCTTGCACTGCACAGCACTGAAAGCCAGGAGAGAAGGGCACCGACAAACCAGGGACTGAATGCTCTGCTGCCTCTACATCCCTTAACAAAAGAGGGTAAAGAAAGCTTTTAAAACTTAGCATTGCTTGCTGGTTCTCCATTGAAACCCCTACTGAGGCTTGTGCCTGAAGGAGGCAGCTGTTAAAGAGCCAAAGGGCTTTGGAGTTTTTATGGAAAGGGGCACCTAATAGCACATGATTAATTTCATTTATCTTATGTGTTATCTAGGCACACTACAGGCAGAAAGAATCAAAGTTTCTCTACACTTCCAGCATCACAGTCTGGCTCGGCTGGGAGGCAGCACAGGCTTAGCCAGCTCAGTTTACCAGCCAGGAGTTCACCAGCCAGCAGTTCTGGGCACAGGCTGCCCCTCTCCCCAGCCCTGCAGTGACTCCACAGCCCCTGCCAGGAGCCAGTCCAGTGAGAGCTTCACGACACCCAGCCCGGGTTGTGTCTGCATCAATCACTGACAGCAACATCAGCTACGAGTGCTCAGAGACTTTACTGGATAAAAACCAACTGAGCTTTTCCAGTATGTGCTACCCATCCTCTGGATGGAACTGAAAGCTGACATTCCCATCTACTCTTCTGGTTAGAGGGTCTGAGAAGGGTATCCCAGAGAGATGAAACTCCTCTGGCTCTGCACTAGCACCCTGGTACTCTGCTCTCACACCAGGCATCACCCCTGCAGTGCAGGACTGGAGCTCTCAGGTGACACAGTTCACCACCAGGGTGGGTTATTGACAGATTTTGGGCAATCACTGGCATTTCGTGTTGAAAACACAACCTGTGTGATGGTTTCTAAACAGAGAAACCTACAGATAAGAGAAGACAGAGGATGAAGCTATAACTTAATCCTTAGGCTCTACTCAAAGTAAGCCAGAAAACTCATGTTGGAAAAAAAATACAAACTCAGCAAGTATTTTAGTGTTTGAAAAAAGCCAGGTTAGGCCAGGAGGCTCCTATTCTTAACTCTCAATGTGCATTTCAAGAGTGCCACAATTTCAAAGCTGCTGGAGGCCAGATCTTTCCATAGTTCTGCTGGCAGAGAAGGTGGTGCTGCACAGTTCCATCACTCAGCACACAGAGATGGACTAAGGCAGGCTTCACCTCAAAATCTGCCCAGTGGAAGACAACAAAAGCAGGAGGAATGACAACCTCTACAAGGCTGCCTCACAAAACCAGTGATATTTAAATTGATTGAACACTGCAGGCTGAGAACCTGGCTTTCTCCAGCCCTCTCTTGTCACTGTGGCACTTACACTTTTCCAGGAAAAAAGGATGACTTTCCAAGGAGCTCCTCACCTCTCTTCCCAACCCAAGGACACCCATTTCCAGCTGCTCAGGATTAGTCAGCTGTTACATTTCTTTGGGGTTGAGAAAGCAGCGAGATACTGATTTCTCCTGATGTCTAGCATATGAGCTCATGGGTGGGCAGGCCCTGGCACAGGGTGCCCAGAGAAGCTGTGGCTGCCCCTGGATCCCTGCAAGTGTCCAAGGCCAGGGTGGATGAGGCTTGGAGCACCCTGGGCTAGTGGAAGATGTCCCTGCCCATGGCAGAGGGTGGCACTGGATGGGCTTTGAAGTCCCAAGAAACTTCAGCCCCCACATTCTGACACGAGTTCCTGAGGCAGGAGAAGAACTAACAGTGCAAAGATGATTCCCAGGTTACCAGCTGAGCACCTCTGGCTGTCACAGTGTTCCTCTACTTTTCTGGTGAATATTTTTAACAGTAGCTGCTTTTCATGGTTTATGTTCCCTAAGCATTGCTTTTCAAACATAAGCTTTCCAATGAAGGGCAAGGCAAAAAGCATTCATAAGTTTTATTTCCAATCCTTGTTCAACCTTGTTTTCATTAAAAAACCCCACCACTCAATTAGAAAATTAACTGTTCAGAAGTAGAATGGTCCTGTTAAATTTGTTTCCAGCTGGTTCCTGGGCTACATTAAGATCATGGTCCCTAGCAGCACTTTGTAAGGCATGTTCACCAACCAGATCCTTCTTCCAGTAATACTTAATTCTTCAAAATCTACCACAGAGAAAGAGTCTAAGGAATTACATGTCAGAGGAAAGCAAACAAGCAGAAACTTGGGTGAAGATTTAGCGATGGATCACAGCTAAAGTCAAAAAGTCATAGTCTGTATTTGTTTCTTCTTAATTAATGAACAAAGGGTGAGAAAAAAAAATTTATAAGTTCAATTAATAACTGAATTTTAATGTTAAGTTAAAAAGGACCCGTTTTGTCAGTGGTCCCACGGATGGGAAGGAAAAAAATTCTTTCTATATAAACCATCCTCATCTTGACAATCCTCTCTCATGCAGCACAGATTCTGCCTTGCCACGGCACTATGGAATTCTGAGTGGGAAAGATGCACTTGGTAAAACCTGGTGATTAGCAACCCATTTTCTTTTAAAGAATTTGAATTCCTTTCTAAATGCTACTAGAGTAAGAGGATGCATAATATAGCCAAAGGAAACAGAGAGTGCAGTCTTGTCTCAGCTACCTTTCCTGGGAAGCCATTCAGGAGTTTACCGAAGGCTTCTAGCATTGCTCAGAGGATCCAGGAGGAGCAAGGGATCCCCCTAAAGGAAAAAAGAACAAGTAACAGCGGGATGGCCACTTCACATGCCCGCTGGCTCTGGGGGCTCACTGGGGCTGGCTGCAGAGGCACTGGGGCTGCCCAGCTGCTCTGAGCTGCGGGCACGGAACTCGGGCTGAGGGGCGAGCGAGCGGAGCAAGAGACCTGGAGCACTGCTGTGACAACTGCAGCGAGCAGAGGGCCAGACAAAGGCTGGAGGCTCAGTACCTGCAGCAGCTCCCCGTTCTTCAGCCAGGAGATGGTGGGAGGGGGCACAGCGTCCGACCTGCACTCCAGAATAGCCTGGCTGTTCTGCAGCACCGTCAGCTCCTGGGGCCCTCCTGTACCAGCGATGTTGGGGGGGACTGGGACAAAAAACAGAGAGCAAAATCAACACCGCACATATGAACCATCAGGAAAACTACTGATTGAAAATTTCCAGTTTATCTCAAGTTTAAAATAAACGCAAAGCTGTGGGATCATTAATTAATTCTTCCTCTCAATACCTGTGTAAAATATATTAGTATATTTCACATCTCTATAGAGTGAGCACAACAAACTTGATCCAACCAAATACTGACATCTGTGAGCTTCCTGGATATTCAAAATAAGACTTGGAATTGTAACAGAAATCAGGCGAAACTTCCTTTGTGTATCACATTCAGAATAACCATCCTTAATGAGAAACACTAATATGATCATATGGTGTAATATCAGAGACTATTTAATCTTTAGGAATATGGGTTTGTTAAATGAGATGCTGACATGCACCTTAGCAATTTACAGTTTGAGGAAATTTTTTTTCCCTAGATTAAACTTACCATGCACTCGTACTAAATACTCCTTGTCATCATCTCCTGCCGGGCTAGATGCTAAACATGTGTATCTGCCTGTGTCCTCTACCTGGAAACACAGGAACAATTTCAGCAGAAACTCCCGATTATGGGGAAAAATTCAGCAAAACCAAGAGATACAAACACTGTAACAACATATAACCCACACCACTTGAACACAAGGACAGGAGACACAAAATGCCTGGAAAGAAAGTAATGAAGTTGTTGAATACTTCTTTACTTCACTTTGGTGGGGTTATTCAGAGATGGCTCAGGAGTTGCAGGACTCCATAAAATCTCTCTGGATAATGTGTGTCCAGCACTAAAGATGGAACTGGCTATAGGGATCCACCTAAGGAAGGCTCAGGTTTGGGTACTGAGGAAAAGCTTTTGTGCACACAGTAATTAACGTCTTTATGGTTTCTCCTTTCTATAAACTCATTATATAGCCCAGAAGTGTTTCTTTTACAAACAAAACAAGCAGCAATCAACCCTGAGCCCTATCTAATTTCTGTCTGGGGAACTTCACCTGGGCACCCACAGCTGGACCCAGCCTTAGTTTACTGATGCAGGTTTTTAAAGGTTGTTTCACCTGGACCTTTCTCTAACCACAGATGCAGGTGAGTGAATTTTAGGGCTTTTTAGGACACCTTAGGTTTCTTCCTAAGGCAGGAACCATTTTAGGGATTGTAGAACTGAGCCTATTTTGAAACAAACACTCTACCTGAGCACTGGTTATTCTGAGAGCTTCTCTTAGCATGTGAATATTGTCAGTTGGCAGCAATGGACGCCCATCCTTCATCCATGAGATTTTGGGCTCTGGGATGCCAGAGGAGATGCACAGGAGCTCAAGTGGGTTGTTAACAATGACAGAGAGCTCTTCTGGTTCATCTGAACCATTGATATGAGGTGGCTCTGAGGAAGGAAAAACATTCCAGTTCTTTATGGTCTCAAAACACTTGTAAAAACTGACTGAAAACATGATCTTGTGGGTAGAGTCTGTAGAATTAGTTTATATTAAATTATTTCTGATTGTATCATGAACTCATGGAGGAACTCAGGTAATTTCTATCTAACTCTGCCTATTAATTTGCTTATATTGTGATTTAGAATTATTAGTTAGAAAATGTTTTAAAAAACACAGATAAAACAATGTATAATTTCAGTAATCATATTTATCAGCCTTTTAACTGTTGTGCTTTCAACTGTTCATCTTCCTGTCAAGTTGACTTTTCGCTAAGCAAAGTTACTAATTTACAGCATATAATTACATTAATTATAGCACATTTCAGTACTTGGGAAATACACACTGTATTGCACATTCACACATCTTTAGGTATCTTTCATTTCCTTATTCCTCTCATTTATCATTATTGAAATGACCAGGTTGGACAGGGCTTGGAGCAACCTGGGCTAGTGGAAGATGGCCCTGCTCATGGCAGAGGGTGAAACTGGATGGGCTTTAAGGTCCCTCCCAACCCAAACCACTCTGGGATTCTGTGAGCCTATGGGAACACTCCTTATCCCTGGAGGAGTTGTGTGTGTCATGCTGGCAGGGAACACTCACCCAGCACCCTCAGGACGAAGTGCTTGCTGCTCTGCCCAGCGGCGTTGGAGGCCAGGCAGGTGTACGTGCCCGCGTCTGTGGGCACTGCCCTCAGCACCTGCAGCACCATCCCGCGCCTGCTGGAGCTCAGCTGGGCCCCCGGGGGCAGCGCCAGCCCGTCCTTGAGCCACGACACCTCGGGGACAGGGGAGCCATCGCTCACACAGCCCAGGGTGGCAGCATCACCCCGCAGCACCAGCACCTCCTCCGTGCCCCCCGCATTGTCCAGGCTGGGCGGCACTGCGGGGACAGAGCTCAGTCACACACGGGACAGGGACACGGGGACACGGGGACAGAGCTCAGTCACACACGGGACAGGGACACCGGGACACAGGGACAGAGCTCAGTCACACACGGGACAGAGCTCAGTCACACACGGGACAGGGACACAGGGACAGAGCTCAGTCACACACGGGACAGGGACACAGGGACAGAGCTCAGTCACACACGGGACAGGGACACCGGGACACAGGGACAGAGCTCAGTCACACACGGGACAGGGACACGGGGACACAGGGACAGAGCTCAGTCACACACGGGACAGGGACACGGGGACACAGGGACAGAGCTCAGTCACACACGGGACAGGGACACGGGGACAGAGCTCAGTCACACACGGGACAGGGACACGGGGACAGAGCTCAGTCACACACGGGACAGGGACATGGGGACACAGGGACAGAGCTCAGTCACACACGGGACAGGGACACGGGGACACAGGGACAGAGCTCAGTCACACACGGGACAGGGACACGGGGACAGAGCTCAGTCACACACGGGACAGGGACACAGGGACAGAGCTCAGTCACACACGGGACAGGGACACGGGGACACAGGGACAGAGCTCAGTCACACACGGGACAGGGACACGGGGACACAGGGACAGAGCTCAGTCACACACGGGACAGGGACACGGGGACACAGGGACAGAGCTCAGTCACACACAGGATAGGGACACAGGGACAGAGCTCAGTCACACACGGGACAGGGACACAGGGACAGAGCTCAGTCACACACGGGACAGGGACACGGGGACAGAGCCCAGTCACACACGGGACAGGGACACGGGGACAGAGCCCAGTCACACACGGGACAGGGACACAGGGACACAGGGACACAGGGACACAGGGACAGAGCTCAGTCACACATGGGATAGGGACACAGGGACAGAGCTCAGTCACACACGGGACAGGGACACCGGGACACGGGGACAGAGCCCAGTCACACACGGGACAGGGACACAGGGACACAGGGACACAGGGACAGAGCTCAGTCACACACGGGACAGGGACACCGGGACACGGGGACAGAGCTCAGTCACACACGGGATAGGGACACAGGGACAGAGCTCAGTCACACACGGGACAGGGACACCGGGACACGGGGACAGAGCTCAGTCACACACAGGATAGGGACACAGGGACAGAGCTCAGTCACACACGGGACAGGGACACAGGGACGGAGCCCAGTCACACACAGGACAGGGACACGGGGACACTGGGACAGAGCTCAGTCACACACGGGACAGGGACACAGGGACGGAGCCCAGTCACACACAGGACAGGGACACGGGGACACAGGGACAGAGCTCAGTCACACACGGGACAGGGACACAGGGACACAGGGACACGGGGACAGAGCTCAGTCACACACGGGACAGGGACACAGCTCAGTCACACACGGGACAGGGACACGGGGACACAGCTCAGTCACACACGGGACAGGGACACAGGGACAGAGCTCAGTCACACACGGGACAGGGACACGGGGACATGGGGACAGAGCTCAGTCACACACGGGACAGGGACACGGGGACAGAGCTCAGTCACACACGGGACAGGGACAGAGCTCAGTCACACACGGGACAGGGACACGGGGACACAGGGACAGAGCTCAGTCACACACGGGACTGGGACACAGGGACAGAGCTCAGTCACACACGGGACAGGGACAGAGCTCAGTCACACACGGGACAGGGACACAGGGACAGAGCTCAGTCACACACGGGACAGGGACACAGGGACAGAGCTCAGTCACACACGGGACAGGGACAGAGCTCAGTCACACACGGGACAGGGACACGGGGACAGAGCTCAGCCACACACAGCACAGGGACAGAGCTCTGTCACACACAGCACAGGGTCACAGGGACAGAGCTCTGGCACACACAGCACAGGGACACAGGGACAGAGCTCTAGCACACACAGCACAGGACAGGGGTATTCTGGGCACAGAACAGCTGGAACAGCTGCCTTTCTGCACTTCCCCACTTACATAGCTGTGTTAAACTTTTCTTAGAAATTAAATATTATTATTTCTAAAAAAAATCTGTGACACATTATGGGAGTTGGAATTAGATGAGCTTTAATGTCCCTTCCAACCAAAACCACTCTGTGATTTTATGGCTATGGGTGACAATTCAAGTAAGGATTTTTCTAGGGTTAAAACATGTCCCATTTAAAAAAAACCCAACACTTTGAAAAGCTAGTATTTCCCCAGTGATCATCTCTAAGATGTACTTGTGGCTGTCTGCAATAAGGTGTTGGTGAGAAAGAAAACTCAAGAGTAGGTTTAAGAAATCAAGAAATAAGATTCATTACATAAAATATTTCAGAGACACTCACCCAAAATTTGCAGGTTGTAATGTTTGTTGTGCACTCCAGCCCTGTTAGATGCTACACACGTGTACACTCCAGCATCAGATATCTGCACTCGGCTAAGTCTAAGGAAAAAGCAATTAAAGCAAGCTGTAAATGGAATACATGGAACACATTACCTTTGTTATGGCGTGGTTTGGATCAAATTTTACTCTTGCTTCCAAAAATACAGCAGAATTATGCTGATATCACAAAAAAACCCAGAAAGTCAGCTAGTTAAAAGAAAATAAAACCAACCTGAGGATCTGTCCAGCTGAGAGGAGCTTGATCTGGGAGGAGACAGAGAGAGGAAGGCCATTCTTCAGCCAGTGGAGCTGTGGTGGGGGGGTCCCAGCAGCAGCACATTCAATATTTAGGGAGGTGTCCAAAAGGGCCGTGAGTTCCTCTGCTTCATCTTTACTATTGGCTATCATTGGAGGAACTGCATTTTGTAGATGATGGAAAGGAATGTATTAAAACAGGCTCTTGAAACCATTCCACTCCACAGGAAATCCTGCCCCTAATGCCCCACCGGCAATCCAGCAAGAGGATCCCATTTTTGGTAGAATAAATCCTCAGACAATAATATTGAGTGCTAAAAATCATCCATTTATATATTTCAAATCAGAGGCACTGTACAATGACAGTAGACTTCTCTTTTGATTTACCAGCCTGCAGCAAACAAGACAGAGCTTAGGGCCTGAAGTTCCTGCGGAGAGAAGGACAGTGCAGGAAGGGATGGGCTGAACTCAGGGCCAGGAAGGAGCACTCAAACTCATGGCCTTCAATAAATCTTAAATACAGTGAAATCACAGAGAAGGAAAGTTAGTTTATTGATGTCTGGATGCATCTGCTGACTTCATTCTTAACTGGAGAAATTTCAAAATGTCTAGGTAAGTATTCTGCATGATGACACAAACTGCTGCTTTGGGGCTCTTTGGGGTTACAGGTGCGTTTGGAAGCCATGACCTTGGGGATTCACTACATAAAGAAGCCCAGCCAGGCGCATCTCCAGGCACTGGCTCAGTTAGGATCCCATCACTCACTGTGACAGTGACACCAATAAGACCTTTAAGTTGGTTATTGCTTGAACTTCAGCCAATACAAACAGAGCACAAACTCCCTGCAGAGCCATTCTGTTCCAAAAAGATGTGCTGTGGTCATTCAGGACTGTTTTTTATGATACCAAAGGTCTTTTCTTACTGCTCTGCTCATGCCTGTGTTCCCAGTGACTCTGTGTAAGTGGGACAGACACCTACCCTGCAGTGAAACCCTGCCTCAGAACTCTCCTCTCCTCTCCTCCCTTTACTTAATGACCACATTTTCCACAACTTAAAATATCCACTCTCTATGCTGCTAAAGGATTACACTCACTAGCCACTGGATGTCAAACTGTGCAATTTCCTCCAACACTCCCTCATTCTTAAACTCTGGGGACCTTTAACTATCAGTTGCCTTCATACCACTCTGCTTCTAGCTGATGTGCTTTGACTGGAATTAGGGAAGATAATACAACAAAACAGCAGGGTCACAGGAAATCAGCTTCAATATAATCTCCCCCACAAGAAATAAAAAATCACCACAAGCAGAATCCCTCTATTATGAAATCCACTAAATAATTAATTCCTGTTTATCCCAAACCACATTTACCAACAATTTCAACCCTTTTGTCATTGACAGAGCATCCTGTGTAATATCTACAGCACAGGCAATTGGAAACATGTGCATGCAGGATTCCACTGCAGACAGGCATTCTTCTCTGGGGTCTCCCTTGGGAGCACTCCCAAGGATGGGATTATGGAGCAGACTTGGGTTTCACATCTGTTAGAACTCACCATATACATTCAGGTTGAAAATCCTGTCCTCCTCTCCTGCAGGGTTAGTAGCCACACAAGTGTATTTTCCTGTGTCTGAGGTGAGAGCTCTGGAGATGTTTAATGTGCTGCCATCTGGAGTCACTCTACAAGGACCATCATAAAGCACAGTGAGTTTGTTTAGTGCTCCTCTGACCTAGCAAATAAACAGTCTGGTCTGGACATTTCAGTAACTATGTCTATCCTCCTGGGAGCTTGATGAGAGAAGCATTGTGTTTTGCAAAATATTTTTGTTCAAGATAGGCTAAGAAGTTTTTCCTAGAGATGTTCTGTTTAACTTGGTTTTAAGATTCAACTCCAGCCAGGCTTTTGAACGACCCATAATGAAAAGCATTAAGTAAAGTGTTTCCATGCCTCAGATCTTTCCCCTCCAAAGTAACTAAATGACCGTAATAAACTTAATAAAATAAAAAAGAGGCTTATAAACTTTTATGGAATTAATTACTGAGAAAGATATAAATATCATATACTATCTCTGTTAAGGAAATTAAATTTTAAAAAAATCAAAGGACTAACAAATTATACTTGATTTATAGAAGCTAAGGAGGGAGATGATGTTCTTAACCTGGCTAAGCTCCAGTTCAGGCTCTCCTCACATTCCCTCCTTAGGGCCCTTAAAATTATAGAAGAGAATGCAGTGTCTGCTTATTTTTCTTGCCTTATTCTTTGTAAATCATCGCTGGCAACTGCTTTTCCATCCTTTAGCCACTGCACATCCGGGGTGGGCACTCCAGTGGCGTTGCAGAGCAGCTGGGCACTCTCTCCCAAGAGGACACTGACCTCGCTCGGCATCTCAGAGCCAGCAATACTGGGAGGAACTGGAAATGCACCACGGAAGGATGACATTAAGCAGCAAGAAATGTAAGCTGAACTAGAAACAGCCACTGCAGTAGCTCATGAGCACCAGCATTAGTGCAGCAGCTGGGGCAGGTTCTCAGCAGCTGCCCCTGGACCTCTGGAATTGTCCAAGGCCAGGTTGGATGGGGCTTTGATAGTGGAAGGTGTGTGTGCTCGTGGCAGGGGGTGGCACTGGATGGGCTTTTAAGATCCCTTCCACCCCAAAGCAGTCT
The DNA here is from genome assembly GCF_048771995.1 of Taeniopygia guttata. Taxonomy (NCBI): domain Eukaryota; kingdom Metazoa; phylum Chordata; class Aves; order Passeriformes; family Estrildidae; genus Taeniopygia; species Taeniopygia guttata. The sequence continues at coordinate 24,381,363 of NC_133033.1, read as the reverse complement.
GGGATTCTGTGACCAACACCATCATAGCCCTGTGAACAGCCACACTAATTCCATCCTAATCAAAGCCACTTCCAGCCTGCATTCCCACGGAACAAGGGTGAAAGTCCTGCTATCCATGAATTCAAGACTGTCAGTCCCACTAATAAGTCCTGAGCATTTCAAGCTATTTTAGACACATTTGATCAAACAACCAGCTTGACATTCCATTCCTAAACTGGGGGAAAAACTGGCAGGCAGGGGTACACCAGTGCAATTAGTGGGGATGAGTCATTAGGAACAGAGGAAAACACAACAGTCACAGACTAAGGGTGATTTGCATTGAGGCAGGAGACAATTCCATAACAAATATGGGTTTGTCATTTGAGGTGGGGGATAGGGAAAGTATTCCTAAGGAAATTCTGGCAGTAGGTCTTTGCTAATTCCTGCCATGGCACAACAGGTACCCCTGCTCCTGAATCCATCTCAGTGTGCTGCTCCACAACCAACCAAGGCAGCTCCAGTGCTCAGCAGGAGGAAGGATGTGACCAGCAGCAGACACACACAAGCTGCACAACTCTGTTCAAGTTCCACAGTCAGGGCTTAAGGATATTCTTTTCCATGCAAATTTTGGACTAGAAGTACTAAATTCTCCAACCACTCTCCCCTCTGGTTACAGAAGTAACAGTCCAAATTCTCCACTTTTCTATGTGGTTATGTGATCTCAGTGTCCCCAGCACAGACAGTGTCACATCTACCCAATGTTCAACCAGTTCTGCTCCCTGCATCCTCTCCCATCCCTTACCTTGGATGGAGAGCACATAGGTTTTGTGAGCTTTCCCTTCTGGATTGGAGGCAATACACATGTAGGTACCACTGTCCAGGAGCTGAGAGCGAGCTATCTGAAGCTTGCTTCCACCAGATAAAATATGAACTTCAAGAGAATCCAAGTTTTCTGAAATACATAAACAAGTTGTCATTCCAAATCAGCTACAGGGTGCAAACATCTCTTTTGGGAGAAATTGTTCTATCAAAGTTTCAAAACAAAGATTCCAATCAGTTCTTGTAAGACTCTGTCTAGAGACAAATAAAGAAGAAACACAAACCAGACAGCAAACAGTAAAGTGGTGCCTCAAAGAAGGGAAGAAGAGGAGTGAAAAGCACGAGACAATGTTACCTATTGGTTTTCCATTCTTAAGCCACACTAATGTAGGTGGAGGAATTCCAGTAGCATCACACACAAAGGTGACAGGATTACTGATGGATTCACTGACCAGCTCTTGCCCAGGGCCTTCTATACTTGGAGGCACTGTGAATGGAATGGAAGCAGTAAGAATGTTTTCTAAACTGATTTTGAAGTGCCTAATCTGCTAAGTTTATGTTATTATTGTAGATGATGCAGAGGGTGCTTACCATAAACATTGAGGTGGAAATTTTTATCATCTCGTCCTGCAATATTTATGGCTTTGCACACATACTGTCCCGTGTCAGAAACCTGAAATAAAAACAAGTTTTAAAATAAATCATTATGGATTCTTATTTTAATGCTACAGTTTAGAGACATTAACAACCTATGCCTCTGCCAACTCAAAGTGCTTCTGACAGGATGAAAAGCCTCCAGGAAACACATCTCCCATGTACAGCAAATAAAACACACCACTAAAGACTGAAATAATTGCTTGGCAGTGGCAGAGCAGTGGCACATGCAGCCTCCCCCCAGCCTGGCCCACCTCCGCAGCCTTAATCCGCAGGGTCTGCCCATCTGCCAGGACCTCCACGGCAGCAGAGTCGGGAATGAGGCGGCCGTTCTTGTACCAGGTGATGACAGGGGCTGGGATGGCGTTGGACTCGCAGTCCAGGGTCACCACGGTGCCCACTCGCACGTTCAGCGCTGTCACCGACGCTCCCCCCTGGGCCTTGATGCTCGGGGGCACTGCGGAAGGAGCCCACACTCAGTTCTGCATTGTGTTGAAACAGCCCCATAAAGCAGATAAACCTCTCCACACTTCCCAAGTAAGAGATAGCATTTCAGAAAACAATAAAACACAGACCAAGGACAGTTAGGAAGCTCTTCTTCTGACTTTCCCCAGCTTGGTTCCTGGCAGTACAAGTGTATTCTCCACCATCAGTCAGCTTGGCTCGGGGAATCTGCAGCGTCCGAGCACCTGGAGCGAGGAGAGAAGGCTGGAGGTTTGCTCTGTGGTGATTGTGTCAATCCCCAAGCTGGTTTAGAACTGCAGGTGCAACAGGCAGAGCACAGGCACTGTGCCCCATGAAGAGTGGCCATGGGCCCTGCCACGACAAACCAGACACTAGCTGAGCCCAAAGGCTGCAGAATAGCTGAGATTCCTCACCAGGCACAATAAAAGTGTTGGAGTTGGAACTGATAGGCTTTCCATTCTTGAGCCAGCTGAGTTCAGGAGGTGGAAAGCCCGTGACCTCACAAGTCAGAGAGATGAAATTATTCACCACCACGGTCAGATTCTCAGGGTTTGTCCCAACAACACTTGGAGGAACTGTGGAGAGAGAAATACATTAATAGCATCTATCACTGCATCAGCAAAGGATTTCCCACAAGATCATGATTTACTATATTACAGCTGTACTGCTGCATTCTGCCAAAGGGGCAGGTTGCAAGGATCTTTCACATCCTATGAATGGATCTACTGCTTTTTAGATGCATCTGGAAATGAGACTGGAACAATCTAATGGTCATTCCTGTTCCTGCGCTTCTCAACACTGTCAATTATTTCATTTGCAGTCCTTCTGTGCTGGAAGCCTGGGAGGGCTAGTGAACCTACATGGGATCCTGACAATGCACTGCCAATTTTCTAACACTGCTCATGGACACCTGCTGTGGGAGGCAGAACAGAGCAAATTCCCATTGTCAGGATAAATTATATAACTATCACTTCCTTCTGATTCCTTGCTGCTCCTGTTCTCTCTGCAACAGTCCATTTTCCACCTACAGAGACCCCAAACTTATTCCTCCCAACACAGTTCAGAGTGGTTCTGTCAACCAGACAAACCTGCTGCTTAGCAGTGAGCTAAGCACTGGAAAATCCTGGCATGCAGCATTGCTCCAAGGGGTGCATTCCTTAAGCTTACAAGTCCCAGAATTTTAAAATCAAGAATAGTTTGACATGTGACCTTTCTACAAGAATGATTTAGAATGAAAGAACTGTAAATCTCTTCCTTTTAATAACTCCCAAGCTCTAGTTGCCATGTTTTTGCAGTGGGGATATATAAAACACTTAAGAGGAAGGCAAAAACATGTTCTTGGCTTTATTGGGTGGAAAAATCATTCCAAAGAACAGATGGAATCCTCCTCTTTAAAGACAGAAACACTGAAGTATTTTGGCCCATCTTCCTCTGAAATGCTCCAGCTGTTTGCTGCCACTTGAGTGACACAAACGAGTCATTTAGGCAACTTTATGGCTCCTCTGGGCACTGCATAAACAAGAGCAGCTCATGTAAATGGGGAATTCAGTCCATATTTTTCAGTTTGGAATAACTGAAGAATATTTCCCTGATAAAGAGGATAAAATGCTTTACAAGAGCAAGTGGAGAATTCTGATCTGATGACATTTGATAGTTATTTATATTTATTTACTTTTACAGTTCCTTTTCCACAGATGTGATTATTGGCAGTGGGCAATTTAATGTACAGGGCCAAATCTCAGCTGTTTTTAATGAAACTTGTTTAAATTGTGTCTTTGGTTGATTTCAATTTCTGCAGCAAAAAACACCCAAAATGTACAATAGGTAATCTGCATGGGCAAATGTATCTGTATGTGCATAAAGACACAGTCGTGGGCTCAAATATAGCACTCAGCATGAAAATTACCTACTATTTCCCTATTTTAAATCTGGTTGCTTATTTTCTATGTTTTAAAAGGTGCTATATTAGTTTTATTCTTTTTATTAGTTTATTTGTTTTATTTATTTAATCTTCACCTTGGAGACCAGAAGTGAATTTTTCAATTCAATAAAGAGGATCATCTTTAGTATTTTATTTCAATTTATGAGAGCAGTTCTATTAGAAACACATAAAAGTGTTGGGAAATAGCTTTTTTTTTTGACACTGACAAAACACAGATCTTTCTGGTTACTGATAATGCATTTTCCTTAGTGCTTCATCCTGTGTGGTCTTTTCCTGAACAGCTACATTCTAATTTTTCAAATTAAACTGCATTAAGAAAAATAGACCTAAGTTGGTAATACTGTTGAGTTAGAATTCAGACTTCATGAAAATATTTCTTTTAAGAGAATAGTATTTAGCCACAGTCACTAAAACCAAATATTTTTAAGACAGAAGTTTAAATTTAAACATGAATGTCAGGAAAAGTGAAATGTTTTGATTTAAATGAAAAACTCACACATCAGGAAATCTCGACAGACTCCACTGTCTGTCCAGAAAATAACTTCTGAGAGAACAACTCCAGGGCAAATTCTTCCCACAACAACACTATTTTTGGCTAAATGCATTACTGAGCAGCAAAAAGTGCTACAAATCTGTGCCATGTAATAGGTGAATTTGCTAAACGTGTGACAGAGGAAAAAATGCAATTATTCTGGGTGCAATAAGCTGACTCCTCACATTTCTGGGATGCTGGTACTGTCTTTAGGTGGGAGAAAGGACAGCCCTTGTTTTCTGTGAGATAAAGCAGAAAAAGATGTAGCTGCCAGTATTCCTTGTCAGGTTGAAACATGGAATGGTACAGAAGAATTAGTGGGAATGATACTTCTTTTCTCTTCAGGAGGGAAAGCTGAAAGTGGGCAGAAATAGAAGGGGAAGTTTGGGTTTTCTCTGAAATGTTAGATGTCTTAATTTTCTGAACTTATCAGGAAAGGGAAGGGAAGGTAGTGGAGACTGTTTCATGAAAATGTCTTGGTTGTATTTGTCTTAGACTTCTGATGCTTAAAGCCAACATTTATTTTAACCCTATTGCAACTCCACAAGAAAACCAAAAATAGAGAACAGAAAGGAACCTCAAAGGACATATTTCTAAAAACCAAGCTTTTACAAGCTGTGTACCTTTGTTCAATGCTTTCTATCATTATTTTTTTGAATAAATTCATTTTCTGAATGCATCAAAACAGGGTATAATCCAACCTACTTATAATTCATGACTCCAGGGCTCAGCAACCCAAACTGGGTGAACACAGCCATCACACAAAGCTCCCTCAATTACAATTCCCACCTTTCTGGAACACCTATGAGGAACCAAAGCCACGTGGTATCAAGAGCCATATGTTGTAAAGGTACTTTAAACTGATATTTGAGTTCTGATCTGTCAGAATCTCCATCACACCCAGTAAGACTCACATGAATGAAGGTGAGGGGGTCTGAGCACTCTGCTAAAAGTAACACACCCAAGCTGAACCAGCACAGAAGACAGAAGTTATGGATAACAGTACTTACCGTGAACATTGAGGTTAAAATACTTCTTGGCACTTCCAGCTATGTTTTCTGCAATGCAGACATACCTGCCAGTATCTGTTATCTGGGAATTCAAAATCTAAGGCAAAAAAAAGACAAAATATGGCTTTGGAGCTAATATATAGACAACTCACTGCCAAAGAAACAAGTGGAGAGGATTAAGCCCAACTCTCTGTTTTTATACTTTTATTCAATTTCATTCATCAATGGGAAGGGAAAGTCTTCAGAATATGCTATTTTCACTATTTTCTCAAAAAAATCAGTAATATTTAAAAGCATGTGATTTCAATTGATGTGGTTCACAGCATAATCCCACAAATAGCTGGATCTGAGGAATTGCACAGGAGTGAGAAGCAGCAGGTGAGGGACAGGAACAACGGACAAAAACTCCTTATGTTTGCAGCACCTTGTGGGAGAAAGAAAATACTTCCTGCTCAGCCCAACCAGTTTTTTGTTGCCAAAACAGAGCTTTTCCACTATGAAAAGGGTTACGCTACCTGTAACCTCCTTCCATTGGAGAGAAATGTGTGTTTGTCGTCCTCTGCCAGGAGCTGGCCTTCCTTCTGCCAGGTGATCCTCGGGGAAGGGCTCCCACTGGGAATGCAGTCCATGGCTGCCTCCTTGCTCACCAGCACAGTCACCTCCTCAGGCAGGTCCCCATCAGCCCCACTGATGGATGGGGGAGCTGCAGGGAGCAAAGGTGACAAGAACACTCACTCAGCACTTCTGAGGTGGTTGTGAGATTAGACTAGGTTTGCAGGAGGAAGGAGTGAAACCTCCAGTGACTGATAAAGCCATCCCATGACCACTTCAGCTGGAACAACTCAGCCTAACTCCAAGGACTGCAGCAGAACTACAATTATTCACAGCACACGGAGAGAAGGAGAGGTGAAAACCCATCTTCCAATTATTCCACTGTATTCTTTGCCATCAAAATAAAAGACGATTTCCAAGGCAGGACCCCCTTGTAACAATAAATCAGTATTTCCAGTGATATAACACCGCCATAAAGGCAAAGAAGTGTTTCCCAAGGCTAAAACATTGAGTCCATCAACAAACACAAAAGGTCATCCAAATGGTTGTGCAGGCATTCATTAATCTAAATCCTCAGTTCCCTTCAGGCTTCAGGGGTTCTGCAGGTATTGCAGAAAATTAGGGCCAAAATAAAGAAGGAGAGAAAATCTTGGTCACAATTTTCAATGGGAAGCTGAAGAGAGAATTAGAGATACCAAGATAAAAGCTGGATTTTTACCTATGCTTGTCTTTCTGGTGAATGCTGAGAGCTGTAACACAACCGAGTTCCTATAACAACAAACTACAGACACGGAACTAAGAACATCAGCACTCTGTTCACACAGCTCCGTACAGCTCCAGCACCCTAAACACATTAACATCACGGTTTACAAATAAACATTACAAACACTAGGGACTCCTGGACTGCAGTGGTTGGTTATTTTGCACAGAAGCCTATTTTGGCACTCAGAGGAGAAGAGGAGCTCACAGAGCACTCGGACGTGGTAGTGGATGGAGTCCTGCCCCGCCTCGTTGACCGCCACACACGCGTATCTGCCGGCGTCCCCCGCGCGGGCCCGCGCGATCTGCAGCGCCCGGCCTCCTGCAAACAAAAGCCCAAGGCAGCGTCCAGCACTCTCCATCATCTCCACACCACATCCCACCAGAGACCTGAGCAAACAAACTTATGAATGGTCAGCATTTGGTCTGAATTATAAGTAGCTAAAGGTTTTTATTTCCTGGCTACTTTTTCTGCAGATAGTTGGAGTGCAGCCATGCTCATACTGAAATGTTAGAAAAGAGGAATTAATTCCACAAAAAGGAAGATCATGCTGCAGCAATATGTAGCCAGACATTACTCTTCCATCAAAAACAGAAATATTTCTCAGTAAGATGGCACAGAACTAATAGGCAAAAGGAAATATAAGCACAGAATATTCTGTTCCAAACTGAAAAGATTAATTTCTGACGCTTAGAGGTACTTTTCACTCTATTCTTCATAAAAGCATAGCCATATAAATACCTGCAGAAGGAGAGGAGATCTTAGGAATACACTTTGGGAGTATTTGCCGTTGCTCTCTCAAGAGATGAACAAAATGGACAAACAGGTGTTCCCTTTTTACCACTGCCCTTCCTTAAACACTCCATCCCAAACCATCTGCATAGCAACGCTCATGACTGTAGACAGCTCCTTCCCTTCCCCACGAGCTTTAGTAGGGGATTATGGCCATTTTTCTGCTGCAGACACTCTTTCCATGCCTTACCCTTTGGTTAAGAGGCTTTTTCTAATCATTTATTTTTTCTCAAAGCAAATTTAATAAGGAAATAAATCAGGAACACATAAGAGAGAAGATATTATTGCTGTATTTCATTCTGCGATACACTGAAGTGTCCAAGGCCAGCCTGGATGGGGCTTGGAGCAGCCTGGGATAGTGGAAGGTGTCCCTGCCCATGGCAGGAGATGGAATAAGATGGGCCTTAAGAGTCCTTCAAATCAAACTGTTCTGCAATTCCATGATTCACTGTGAGAGTTCAGTGGTGACATCCACACAATTTTAGGGACTATTTCTTAAATTAAAGAAAACAGCTTAAGGCCAAGGACCGGAGAGAAAAAATTTCCAACTAACAAAGTCTGAAAAGAACATTAAAGAAGCATTCTGAAGACAAGAAGTGTGTCAGCACTAAGGCCATTTCTTAACCACAGAATCATAGAATGGTTTGGGTCGGAAGGGACTTTAGAGATCATCCAATGCAACCCCCTGCCATGGGCAGGGACACCTTCCACTAGCCCAGGGTGCTCTAACCTGGTCTTGGACACTGTCAGGGATCCAGAGGCAGCCACAGCTTCTCTGGGCACCCTGTGCCAGGGCCTCCCTACCTTCATAGCCAAGTATTGCTTCCCAATATCCAATCTAAACCCACTCTCTTTTAATTTGAGTCCATATCCCCTTGTTCTCTCCCTCCATCCCTTGTACTCAGCCTCTCTCCATCTTTCCTGTCAGCCCCTTCAGGCACTAGAAGGTCACAATGAGGTCACCCTGAAGTTTCTTTTCTCCAGGTGAACAATCCCAACTGTCCCAGCAGAGCTGCTCCAGCCCTCTGACCACCTCAGTGCAGGGCCAGAGAGTGCCAGCTGCACACCCACCTGGCAGGATGAGCACTCTGTCACTGGAGCTCAGGGGATGCCCATCCTTAAACCACGTGAGCACAGGGGGAGGAACAGCATTGGTCTCACAGTACAGTGAGAGGGGGTTGTTGACAAGCACATCTTTACTTTCTCCACCTCTTTGTGCATCCACCATGTTCCCAGCTTCCCATTCCCTGTAAGACTTTTGGAAGCTAGGAGGAACTACAACAAAGAAGAGGAATAATGTTAGCATTTTGCAGCAGAAATAGCTAAAAATAAGAATGTTCAATAGCAGCAATAAAAATTACATGTATTAAATAAACCCCTCCCTCCACATTAAGCTACCCAGGAAAACTCTAGATCTTCTAGAATGAACAACTGAGCAATTTACTGAGTATTTTTTTTTGAAGAATAATAAATAATAGTGTAAGATCACCTGGTAACAAACACAGAGGGTATTCATAAACAAAAATACTTAAACAATGAGGTATCTGGTTTCACTCAAGCTCTCATTTTGTCTATATTTTCAGAAATTACTCATGATTGTTTCCTTGTATTGACACAGAGTAGGCCAATAGGATGTTTATGCCTGGAGCCTCTAAATACTACTTGAAACAGAAAAGTAAAGTATGTCTTTGTTCAAAACAAATAAAAATATTTCATGGCATTTAGAGGAAGATCAGAGTTGCTATGTCATTGCACTTATTTCAGAAACACAACATATAAAAGAATAATCAAATACTATATGTCAGCAATGAGCAAAATATCCCTGAAATCAAAGCCACACAGAACACAAAAGCACTGGGTTTGACAATGCAAGGGTAAAGGACCTAAAATTATTAATTCCAACATCCCAGAATACTACAAAGGCAGGCTACTAGGAGAGTTTTATTACCCTTTTACCTTGTATATTTACATCAAATTCCAGCTCATCCTCCCCAGCAATGTTGGAGGCCAGACAAGTGTAGCGCCCCGTGTCTGACACCTGGGCCTCCTTGATGTGCAGGGTGTGGCCACCGCCCTGGATCAGGACATGCTCATCTGCCTGCAGTGGCTGCAATGTCAATTCAAACGAAAATTAATACCCAGCAAAGAACACACCAGAAACAGCCAGATTCGTGGTAGTGATATGAGTAAACTCAGTCAAGCTCCAAGTTCCTGGAGACAATTTTCTTTTCAGAAAACTCTGCATCTTCACCCTTCTGATCATGATGGCTGGTTTCCTCAAGGATGTAATTTTCCATCACTCCTAGCCCCAAGGACACTGCTGAGAGGAGCAATGCCATTCCCATCAGGCCAGGGCTCTGGTGACATTGGATCCAACCAGGCTGATCCAATCCCTGAACTCACTGGCCAAGCTTCCAATACCTAGAAAACTCACAGTAAGGTGAACAAATGGATCTAACCCATCCTACAGATCTGCTGCCAGCCAGGGCACAGTTTGAACATAGAATAGACACAGCAGCAGCACAAAGAGACACAGAATTAGATACTCCTGTGCCCAAATGTGGCTCACATGTGACAGCAGAGGCTGCAGTGACACAGCCTGTGTGTTCAGAATATATTAGATGTGCTCATCTACATCAGCAGTCTGGTCTAGTGGGAGGTGTCTCTGCTCATGGCAGGGGTGGAACTGGATGGGCTTTGAGGCCCTTCCAACCCAAACCATGCCATAAGTCCATGCTGCCATGATTAGGGAGTCAGCACTCAACTCCTGGCCTGCAGGGGACAATTTGTTCAGTCCATGGACAGGAGTGAGAGCCTTTCACCCAGGGCAGCCTAAGGAGCAGCAGCTGGTGTTCCAGTGGCAGTGATGTGTGCACAGTCACTGCCTTTGGGGACCTCTTAACTCCCCAAATTGAGTTTTTCTTTGGCAATAGAGGCAGGACTCCCAGGGATCCCAGAACAGCAGAGCACACCTGAAACAGGCAGTAGGTGATCCCCTCATGCTTGTTAAATCCAGAAAGAGCTGTTCCACAAATGAGTGCCCTACCAAGAACAGCTCAAGCAAAAGATTATACTCTCCTTTCTTACAGAAGAGCAGCACAGTTCCTTTTTTATTCATCCCCTGTGCTGTATTTCAGTGTGTCCCTGTGGCCTTGCCCTTCCCAACTTCTCCAGATGGATTCTGGAGCGCTGTGTGTGGCAGGACTTGTGCCTCACCCCCTCTGGAGCAGCCAGATGCTCTTGTGGCTTTGTGAGCTCTGCCAGGACCAAGGGGGAGGCTCTGCAACTTCTGCAAGGGCAGCACTTGAGAGAACCATCTGTAAATAACAGGGCCTTTGGGGGCTTTACACAACAGCCACGGGCTCTGTGGTCATACCATGGGATGCTCCTGCCAAAAAGGGCACTCCCTGTCCCAGCACAGGCCAGTGCCAGGCCTGCAAACTCTGGTCCTGGTGTCTCAGGCACTGCCAGGCACCCACCAAAAGCCAGGATACTGATTTGCAGAGGTCTGGGTGCCAGCAAACACTCGACACTGCTAGGCAGTGCTTCTGCCAGCAGCAGGGAGTGAGGGTGACTCCTGCTGCCCTGCATGGATGCTATTTCCAGGGACAGGGAACAGCTGTCTCTGTCCCATGTCTCCTCAGAGGAAGGAATTGAGTTTTGACTGGCCTGTCCATCCTTGTACCAGCTGATGGCAGCAGCAGGAATGGCATGAGCTTCACACTCCAGGGTCAGGCTGTGGTTCACTTTGATCTTCACCTCCTTGGGGGACAGCCCTGTCCCTGAGACATCCCCTTTGGCAATGGTGGGGGGAACTGCACACAAACAAAGGCAGAGAGGGGAAAGACTGTCATGGTTTACTGCCTGCTGCAGCATTTCAACACTAACTGGAATACGATTATAACCTCCTGGAAAGCAAGCATTCCCCCATTAACTGCCTCTTGCCCACAGCCAAATGCCCAATTATTACTTTTATATATATATATATATATATGTATTTTCAGCTATTTTTAGTACATTTATTATGTACAAAAATATGCAAAACAGTGTTTAACACTTTTAAACATGCAGATTTTTAAACATGGAAACCTGACTAGAGCCCTACCTAACTGCAGCACTTCATTATTACCTGCCTGGCTTCAATTCTACAAAGTTCAGGGTATTGTAGTCATTAAAGAGCATTTTAATGGAAACTAATATTCCCAGAAACATATGTTTGATCACAAGTCCACACTCAGAGTAGCTGGTAAAAACTCAAAATTTCCACTGAAATTCCAGTGTTGCAAAATCCTGTTTCTTTCTGAATCAGAAAGAAAACAGAATATTTCAAAATTCTTCAGCTACCCCCCAGCTTGGTCTCATAATATTTTTGAAATTATGTGAAATGCTTTCAGAGCATTTTCAACTCTTTTTTTCCACTGGGAATTTCTAAATTTTCCCCTAACCTTACAGTATCCTAATGACTGACAGTTGCAATGGCATTTGGGAGTGGAGGGCATTACATTCCCACAGGCATGCATTAGTAATGAACTCATTTGTCACCTTCTCGTTATTCCAAATCCAGTGGGACTTTATTAAGGACTTACTGTAATTAAATAACAGTATGGTTACTGTAAGAGAGCAAACCAATTCCAAATCAGACTGGGAAATTTAAAAAAAAAAAAAGGTAAAAATCATGCTTGATTGAGCCCATAATGAACAGTTTTAGCATTAAAATTGAGTACTTAGGTAGAGATGCTCAAAGGATAATGTTCTGAAAAATACTTGAATGGAGAAACTTTTGTGGATATGAAATCTTATGGAAGGATATAAAAATAGTATTTTTATATTTTTAACCTTCAGTTTTACTTTCCTCAATAAAATGTCCCACTAGATGTTACAGGCCCTCTCCTGTTTTTCCAAAATGGTTTCTGTGCTTAGGAGATTCTCTGCTCACATCTCCCATTGTGCTGCTCTCATCTAACTTGAAAATGAGCATCAAATGAGGCATTTCAGAGGAAACTGGAGTTCAGTGTCTCAAATGTTCTCCCCTGGGTGACATAAAGGCTTTTAGCACAACTGTAGCATTGCAAAAGATATAACAATCAACTTTTCTGGTGTCTTTCCTTCAGCAATGCCATAAGCTAATGCAGATGTCTGCTCAGCAAAGCCATTAATAGGAAACCTTGTATTCAGTAGGACAGATAACACTGCAATGGGGAAAATGGAAGAATGGAAAATTAGAAGAAATTTCCAAAACTGAAAGCATTGCCATACTGTAGACTTTCACTTCATAGTGCCTCAGGGTCTCCCCAGCCTCGTTAGTGGCTATGCAGGTGTATCTTCCAGCACTGTCCTGCTGGGCATTCAGGATCTGCAGGGTCCGCCCACCTGCCAAAGACACCAACCTTTAATAGCACTCACAGCACACTCATGCTTCCCCGTTATTTAAATACTTTTTCCAGCATATTTCCAACCCTTTGGTCCAAAATCTGCCCTTTGAAAAGCAGAAAAACTGACTGCTCACTACCACATGCAACAAATGAGTGCATGATTCATGGCAGTGCTGTGGAGCAATTCCTGTTGCTTATCGATTCTTGGGAAATTTGCTAACAAATTTTCTCAAGAAATCCGTGCAGGGAATTTCTTGAAGATATTTAGCCAAGACTCATTCTTTCTCTGAACACTTGCAGTTAATAAGGTAAGGTATTCATACATCTACAGTAATCCAGTGTTCCCTCTGAAGCTTGTTCCCATTTTCCACCTCCACAAATACTAGGGAAAAACGGAATTCAGTGAGAAATTATTCTAGGGAGAAATTGTTCTACTAACTAAAAATGGCAAACTATTAATGACCTAGAAAATTCCCACCTCATTCTCTTTATAATTTATATCTCTCTCCATCTAATTTCCACACTTAATTGCAAGTCATTTATATTCATCCTTAGCTCACATGAATTTTCCCATAATTTTGCTTGATGGTACAAAAGAATAAATACATAATAAAACACAAATAAACAATCAGTTAATGTGAAGTACTTAAAAATATTGGAATGGGAAGTGCAATCCCAGAATGGTTTGGGCTGGAAGGAACTTAAAGCTCATTCATGGCCAGGAGCATCTTCCAGTAGCTCAGCTTGCTCCAAGCCCCATCCAGCCTGGCCTTGGATACTTCCAGGGATGGGGCAGCCACAGCTTCTCTAGGCACCCTGTGCCAGTGCATTGCACTTCATAGAAATATATCCCTTGATTTTTTTAAAGAAGTCTGTACCAGAAAAACACTCAATAAAGGAATCAGGCATTATTTCCCAATACTAAGAGAGTTTACCTGGCAGAATGCGGATGTTTCTGCTGGACTCTAAGGGATTCCCATCTTTCAGCCAGGTGATGGTGGCTGGGGGGTAGGAATAAGCTTCACAGACCAGTGAGGTGGGGCTGTTGAGGATAACAGTGATATCCTCTGCATTCCCTTGGCTGTCTGCTCCCACAATGCTTGGAGCCACTGGGAAGAACAAAATCAGTAACCAGAGGGAGGAAAGCACCTCTGAAAAGCCCCCTTTCTGGTCCCTGTTCAGTCTAGGAATCTGGCTGCAGCCTCAGCTAGCTGGGAGTCCTACAAGGAGCACCAAAACCCATACCCAGACAATGTTCAGCTAGTTTTATGTTTTGTCCTGAAGTCAGCAGTGATCCCTAACCAGTGGAATTCACTCCCACCCATGCCTTTGTCAAGCACAGCTCCCCAGGAAGCCAGCCACCACTCCTTGAGCAGAGCTGCTGCTTGATGATCCTGGAAAGAAGGATGAGCCTAGGAACAAGGCTGTAGAAAACAAACTCACCATTGTTTGCACTTTGTTGTGCAATAACCCTCATGGAAAAAAAAAAAAAAAAAAAAAAAAAAAAAAACAAAACGAAACAAAATGAGGAGCGCAGATGGTTTCAGCTTTTCTGAAGAGATCACAATCTGAAATGCTCTTCAGATGCTCCTTCCTTGAATCACAATAAGCCGAAGCGCTGTCCTGCCCATTCCATAGAGATGATATCCTATGAAGGCTCCCTATGTTCCAGCTCTGCTGTCTAAAGCACAGGACTGGTGTTTCTATTAAACCATTATCACTTACCAATTACTAAGATGCAAAATTCTAGACAGATAGGCAACCTGTGCACTTGTGTCAAAAAAGCCCTACAGAATTCCAACAGGACTCTTTCTTCCCAAGCTGCCTGTTCCCCTGCAGGCCAGCTGCTCACCAAGCACATTGAGGCTGTAGGTTTTGCTCCTGTCCCCAGCAGCGTTGGATGCCAGACAGGTGTAGCGCCCCGTGTCCAGGAGCTGCGCCTCGGAGATCTGCAGGGATTGCCCGCTGGACAAGATCCTGGGATCTCCAGCCTCGGCCAGAGCCTGCCCATCCTTCAGCCACCTGACCTGTGGCATGGGGTTCCCTTGATGGATCAGGAAAATGGCAAACATGAGTTGGTGCATAACCTCTAGGATATACCAAGATTTCTGAGAAACAGGAAAATACAGTTTCAGGTGTGCTTTTCATGTACATTCAAGGAGAGAAGCTTTGGAAAACGCATTCTGAAGTCTCTGAACCACCTGAAGCGATATACACCTCCTCTGAAATTCCACAGGCCTTTGGAGAAGGAATATCACAGCAACACCCCTCTTGGTTCATCTCATCCAACATTTACAAGGAGTGCTTAGCCCTGTTCTAAGCATCACAGTTAAATCCGAGATTTAAAAATCCTGCTGAACTGAAATCCCCTTAAAAACAGGTTGTGCAGCACCAGTAGAGATCTGCCCATGGCTTTGATGAGCAAAGGTAAATCACAAACTGTTCTTTTACCTGTCACCTCACACGTCAGGGTAACTCCGTGCTTCTCTTTCACTTTCACATCTTCCAGAGCATTTTCCCCCACAATCCCTGGAGGCACTGCAACAGGCAAGGACACAACATCAGCATGGTTTCAGCAGCACTCAAACACAACAGGCTTCTTGAGGATGCTGCTAGAAGGGATGAGCCTGGGAACACAGGACTAGGAAAACAAATTCACCACTGTTTGTGCTTGCTTACACAGTAGCTGACATAAAAAAACAGGAGCAATACAACAGATTCCCAACAAGTGGATGCTGTGCCACAGCTTATCACTGTTCTCTGCAAATACACCTAATTCCATACGGGAATAAACCACTACATAGGTCTAAAGGCAACTTGCTGTGGTACAAATTACATTTCTCTAGGGAAGTAGAAGATAAAACACCTAAAATACCTATCCCACACCCCCCCCCCCCCCCAAACAGCCAACCCAAGGCAAGGAAGCTCCTACTGTATAGCTGAGATGTTTCCAAATTATCCTGGTCAATTTGTGCTTTTGGATGTGGTGGGCAGATTATGAGCATGCTGGGGAGTAGCTGTGCTGGTTAAAAGCTGTGATCAATTATTTCTTTCAAGGTAGAGGCATTTGTAGATCAGGCCAAAAGAAACAGGCACTACAAGTTGAAGTAGGCATGGAGAGTACCAGGTTGAAAAGGAGACCTGTAGTTATTAGAAAGCAGCTTCATCTCCAGGAAATACAGGAAATTTTGTAACAAAAATATCACAGTAAGGAGCCAGACTTATGTTTTAATAATCCTGCAAAATGCAAACCTTCAGCCTAGATAGAAGACCTAAGAAGAAAGGAATTAAAATATACTTAACAGTTTATTTGTGATCTCGCTTGTTGGAAGCAAACATTTTATCAAAGTAAGAATCATGGAAATATGCAGAATTCATTGTCAACAGAGACAAGAATGTTACACCATATTTCTGGTAACTAATGAAGGGTTTAAACTTGAGTGAAGAAAACAGATGGAGAAAACAAAACTTAAAATCATTAAGTCAGACCAGAAGTTACTCCTATTGATAAACAAAGACAACAACTCATTGCTTTGACTCCAAAAGAATACAGTAAGTCGTCAACACATCTCAATTTCAAAAATATGGCAAATTCAAACCAAACCCTATTCAAATATATAAATATTGTGCTTATTACACCAAGCTCTGCCTGCAAACTGCTGTGCCTCTGATAATAATCCAGAAAAATCCTGGCATGTCTGTGTACAGTTCCCACTGACAGTGACTGGTGAGGATTCCCATTCCAGTAACTTTCTTCTAGAAAGACAAAGAAATTACTGGGGGGAGGGAAGAGAAGACTAACAATGGAATTTTCCACTTGAAATCAGCTTCACTGAGCATTTTTCTTCAAGGAAAACAAAGCCTAATGCAATAGAGATTCCCAGAACCCTCAAGAACACCCTCCTTCTAAAACCCTCCAAAGAAAACAGTCAGACAATGAATGCTTTCCAGTGTTTATCCACCTCATCCATTCTACCACACTTACATTTCCATGAGCTCATCAAATAAACATGAACTGACTTGAATGGGAGTTATCATTTACTGGCTGAATACGTCCAAGTCAGCTGAAGGCAAGGGAAGATGAGGGTGCTCAGCACCTCAGAGAAAGGAAACTGAGAACAAATTTGACACAGTAATGCTGAGAGAAAACTTGCACTGTGCCAGGTCTGACAGTTATTGATAAACAAGAAGTAGTGTTTTCTGGGGAAAACACTGATTTGCAAAACTAAGCAATGTGATAGAATAACACATTAATGGTTCCAAATAACATCTAAAGAGCCTGCTGGACAATTCCTGGTCTAATACATCAGCAGGATCACCCCCTACCACATTGGTTTATAACCTCTTGTCATACTAAAGGCTCTGCTGACTGATGGTTTCCACTGCATTGGAGCTGGGATTGCTGATCCTGGAGAAGAGGAGGCTCTGGAGAGACTCTGGAGCCCCTTCAATGGGCTCCAGGAGAGCTGGAGAGGAACTTTGGACAAGGCTCTGGAGAGACAGGACAAGGGGGAATGGCTTCCTACTGCCAGAGGGCAAGGACAGATGGGATATTGGGAAGGAATTTTTCCCAGTGAGGGTGGGGAGGTTGTGGCACAGGTTTCCAACCGTGAAAGTACCCACAGCCAGGCTGGACAGCACTTGGAGCAACCTGGGATAGTGGTGCTCATGGGGGGAGGGTGGGGGTGGTTAGAATGAGACAGACTTTAAGGTCCCTTCCAACCTAAACTCTTCCAGGCTTCTATGATTCTGTGTAGAAGAAGCTTATCTTTACAACCTAATTTTCTGTCTGTGATATCAAATTCACTTTTTTTCCCTAATGATGCATGTTTTGGCATAATATTTTTTAAAATACCAGCAAAGTATACAGAATACCCTGCCTCTTACTGTATAAACCCCTCTCTTGTGCTGTTCCAAATCCAAGCAGGTACTCACCCAGGACAGAGAGGTAGAAGTCCTTCCTGGCCTCTCCTGCAGCGTTGGTCACCACACAGGTGTAATGTCCCTCGTCTGCCACACCCACAGGGCTGAGCCGCAGTGTCCGGCCCCCTGAGACAGCCAAAACAGCATCAGAGTCCTGCTCTGCCCCCCAGCACCTCCCCAGGGCTGGGCAGGGCAC
This sequence comes from Taeniopygia guttata, assembly GCF_048771995.1. Classification (NCBI taxonomy): domain Eukaryota; kingdom Metazoa; phylum Chordata; class Aves; order Passeriformes; family Estrildidae; genus Taeniopygia; species Taeniopygia guttata. The sequence goes on along the minus strand of NC_133033.1, from coordinate 24,363,367 downwards.
ACACACCCTGCTCTGCCCCCCAGCACCACCCCAGGGCTGGGCAGGGCACACACACCCTGCTCTGCCCCCCAGCACCACCCCAGGGCTGGGCAGGGCACACACACCCTGCTCCACTGCACGGGATTCATGGATTGGCACTTAGGACATGGCAGGAATGCTGTGCTTGTAACACACACTGCTGGGCAGGAAATTAGGACAGCACACAGTGCTTGAGACAGCAGGGTTTTCACTCACAAGAGTGCTTTCCTGTACTGAGATTCTAGATGAGTATTCAGGAAAATTAATAATGCCTCATCAGTGCTTTTTATGTGTGCACACACAAAAATAAGCTTATTTCTATAAATACCTTGTGTTATAAATACCCTTTCATACATATAGATAAGGAATAAAATTCCACTTTGCCCTTCTAGCATTTGCATTAATTGTGCCATCAATAGTAATAGTAACAGCTGATAATAGCACTGGTTTACATGCAATTGTTTAAAAGAACAGATTCTTCTTGACTCTGTAGTTGTCCAGTCACCTTTGTACAGACATGCTCATTTAAAGGAAGATTTGCAAGTATATTTGACCAAAGATCAGGAATATCCCTGCTTTGCCATCACAGAGTAACTTCTCTTTCCTTGCTTTTTGGCACAGGAACAGCAGAACAGACATTAGGGAGCATTTGAGATTGAAGCCAAAGGTGGCAGCCAGCCTGTAGCTTTTCCCAGTTTCTGGTTAGCAGCTCTCCCATCAGCAGCCATTCCCTAATCCACACTACACTTGCCCTGGGCAGCTCCTGTCTGTGGCTATCACTGTTGGGACACAGCCCAAAAAGTGATGATCCTGGTCATGCACTTGGAGGAACAAACTGCTAAGCTGGTTAATGAATGTGGCTCTACCCAAGGAATCCTGCCTGCCAGAGGGAGCACTGGGAGACTGAGGGAGGCTCGGGTCTTCCAGCCTCATGTCTCCCTCATCCCTTCTCCCATCCACCCCTGCAGAAGGCCAAAACAGAAGTAGAAACCTGCCTGCAGGAGACTGTGACCTTCCTGGCATCACACACCAGAGCACACCCAGCCCTCCAGTGCTGAGGCAGGACAGATTTTTTACATTTGGCGAAACAAAAGCTCTTCTCCTTCCTAAAGCCCATGTACAGCTTTGGGCATGGGCTGCATGGGAAGCAGGAGGGGTACAGTGGATTTTTTTTTCTTTTTCCCAGAAGATATGCAGGAAGGATCATCAAAAGCAAACACAGGTATTTGGACAATACTCTCAAGCACTGGGTGGGGTTGTTGGGGTATCCTGTGCCAGGCCAGGAGTTGGACTGGATGGTCCTTGTGGGTCCCTTCCAGCTCAGGATATTCTGTGATTCCATTATCTGAATTAACTGACTAAAAGCTGGCAGCAGTGTGTCCACACACTGAAATGATCTACAATGCCAAGTATGTTTTCAGTCAACAGAACCAATATCTTGGTTTGGCAAAGTATTTAACTCCAAAATTAGAGGAGGATTTTTGTTATTGTTGTTTTTTACAGCTTTACAAGCACAAATAAAGCTCCAAGTGGCCATGCTGGCTACAGTTCACTACCACAACATGTAGCTTTTTGAAGCACAAAGTTTGGAGGAAAACAAAGCCCTGAGCCTTGGAGTGTTTCCCCTCCCACACAATAAACATCTTTTTGTCTCTCCCTTCCTGACTCTCGACCCAGGAGGTGAGATTAGTGTGGGTGTAGAAAGCAACAGGCAGGAGAGAACCAATCAAGCCCAGAAGATGTTCATTTTGTTGACGGTAACTTGAGACAGAAGGGAATGCAGAGCAGCTCCCAGAGCCAGGTTCATACTGGGAAAGAATCACACACCCACTTCCTTTTTCCACACACCATATGCAAAAAATGGGAAAGCATAGGACAAGACTATGTGTAACATTAAAAGCTGCACTCATTAAAATATCCTGAAGCTTATCAGCTTCAAATGCAGTCTTAGCTGAGCTCTTAAACACCTTCCAGTTCTTTACCTGTCTGATAGTTTTCTTAGGTTCATGATGCAGGCTTTCCAGGGTGGCTATCACAGTGTATTAGAAACTCCATCAAAACTTATTGCCATGAGATTTCTACTTGCCAGTGGCAAATCCAAGGTCAAAGAAACAACACAGCCAGAAATGCTTTTACATGCACTCATTTCTGAGGCTCTCTTTGGTTTCATATACAGACCCATAGAAATTAGAGATGTGCTTTGGTTTTTGTCATTTCTTCTTTCAAAGATTTTTCCTCTTTAAATGAAGAGGAAGAGGTGGAGAAAAAATAAATAGGAGAGCCGATGAAGAGTATTTCTGGGCATGACAAATTGAGATGTTGCCATCTGCCCTCCAGCTTTTGTACCTGAGAGGATCCGCACCGAGCTGTTTAAGGTGATGGGCAACCCATTCTTGAGCCACGTGATTGTTGGCAAGGGGATTCCTGAGGCTTCACAAACCAGGGAGATGGGATTCTTCTCCACAGTGCTGATGTTTTCAGGCAGCTGCAGATAACCACCGATGCTTGGGGGAACTACAGCAAAGTGTAAGGAAAAGCCACACTTCAGAACAAATACAAATTCATTTTGCTCACAAAATGTTGTGTCATCCAAATATTAGTTTACTGAGGGTGAGCAGCAGGGTGGTCTTGGTTAAACCTTAATTTCTCTCTCCAACAACTGAGTATTTCCCATCATGAAACTCACCCCAATATCAGGTAAAATTGTACCATATCCTGCTTATCTCAGTCGACAAAGCCACTCAGGGTAGATTGACATTAACAGAAAGAGAGCTACAATTTTAAAATATTCAGGAGTTATAAACCAGGATTTGGGCTTTGCCTAACACTGCAACTAGAGCTGCATTTGCTGCAGCAGATCCAGGAGGTGCACTGAGCTCCACACCACTGCTTGGCACCCAGTGGTGAATTTCCATGTACCCCCACTCACCGTGGACGCTGAGGTCGTATTTCCTATCAGCCAGCCCGGCGGCGTTGGTGGCCACGCAGACGTAGCGGCCGGTGTCGGACACCTGGGCACGCTCCAGCCGCAGGACACGGCCCCCAGCCAGCACCGCCACGTCCCTGCCGCTGCCCAGCGCCCGCCCGTCCTTCAGCCACATCACTGCTGGCTCAGGAATGCCCCGAGCCTCGCACTCCAGGGACATTTCACTTCCCTGGGTGACAATGACCTCTGACGGGTGGGGACCACTGTTCGATATAGTTGGTCGAGCTAGGGAAGAACAAGGGACACAGTGTAAGAGTCAACTGGAAGCTGCACTTCAGAATCTTCACCTGCTGCTGAGTCAGTTTTCCAGAGCAGCAGGGCCAGTAAAAGGCAAATCAGCTCCTTTCCCCCTCTCTCACAGCATAAAGTAAAAATGTTTTTTAAAATGTTAACTTACAGGCAATTTTTAAAATGCAAACAAGCAAAAAAATTAAATTAAAAAAGATTGTCCCCGTACTATCAATCCCTACATATTTTGGAAGATTTTCTTCCCTGTGGGATTGTTTAAAACTATTTCCTTTTGCTCCCAACAAAAATACAGTAAAGTCTAGGAGAATGAAGGGAAATCTAAGTTTCGTCAGTTGTCATCACTACTGCAGCTTGGGGGCAGGACTAAAGGGGTTACATCAGTGAATGGTGCAGTTTCAAAAGGGATATGCAATGTCTGGGTCAAGCTACAGGTCCAAATTGCCAAAATTTTAACGACAACACTTTCCTTTAACTACCTCTAAATTGTCCTACAGCCAGCACTCTGTCTCTGGAGACCCTGCAGCTCAACATCACTGCCCGGCTCACCTTCCCATAACATTACTGCACAACTGGTAAACCATGATCAGAGTTTTCCTGGCACTTACTGTACACTTGCAGGCTGTACTCTTTGGTGGCACTCCCAGCCACGTTTGAAGCAATGCAGGTGTAAGATGCAGCATCAGACCTGTCAGCAACTGCAACCTGGAGCTGTCTGCCCCCAGACAGCACCCGCACCCTTCCCGATGGCTCCGGCACCACAGGAGAGCCTGCAAGACACCTTCTGTCACATAAAACCACACAAGTTGCCAGGAGCAAATGAAAGTCATGTGGTGTGAAGTCTACTGGTTTATTCAAAAGGACTGAGTTGCACATTTGCCCATTTTAGAAGTACTCTGTCAGTTTTCCCAGAGAGCAGGAACTTGGCACCAGTAGATCCTGAGCACTTTCTCAGTGTTTAGAAATTAATTTAGGTTTCACACTGTGTGCTGTGTGTCACAGGCTTCTTCTTAGGAAATCCTCAGCAGAAACATGACAGCAAACTCCCATTGCATTCTCTGAGAGCTCAGAATATCCATTTTCATCTTTCCAAACCGCACTGAGACTTCCTGACAGAAGGAATGCACCTGCCATGGATTCTTCTAAGAAGTTTAATCTTCGTTTCCCTCTCGTGCATTCCCTCTCTACAAAGTGCATCAAAAAAAATATACTGCTAAAAAACATACTCTTCCTAACTGCTTTTCTAGACTTTCTAGCAGGTTTAAGTCTCCTTCCTGACATTAAGCGCACACACATTAGCCTTGCAGTGCATTTACATGTCATGGCTTCCAAGAGACGGGGTTTAAAAAGAACTTCCAAGATACAGGGATTAAAAAGAACTTCCCGTTCTCTGAGAATGTTATGCATTGGAAAAAGTGTTCTGTAATTAAAACCTGCTCTTTCCATGAGCCAAAATTAATTAAAGCAAGTACATACTATATTGAATTGTTCTGCTTAGAAAAACACAAATATAAGTAAGACTGATTAATAACACAAGAATTAACATAGTGGAAAAGTAAATTCTCTTTATTTTGCCCTGTATTCTCTCTCCAAGAGTGCTTAAAAGGTGCTGAAAATAGCTGACTTTGTCTGCCAACTCCTAAAGAGGTATTTGGCGATGTAACTTTAACCCCTAAAGCAAAAGGTGTGCAGACGACTCTTGAACAAGATGGGAGGAGAGAAAGGGTTTGGTGTATCCCCAAAGCAATTACAACTACACACATCTTCACCACTTGGCTGCAGATTTAAAACCAGCTCAGAGAATCTGTGATATGCAGTGGAACACAGGGCAGAAACTCAACTTCACACCAAGGAACTCCCAGTGACCCTGGCCTTGACATTTGGGACCCACTAACAAGTCTTACAATCCCAGAATGGTTCAGGTTGGAAGGGACCTTAAAGATCATCTCATTCCACCTCTCTGCCATGGGCCCGGACACATTCCACTTGCTCAAAAGAGAATAATCTGCTCCTGGAGTTCACATTACCCAATGCCAGGACTACACAGATATCTGCACACCTGAGCTCCTCAGAACACACCATCCAAAATGGACACAAAATGAAAAGCAAACCCACAGATCCGAGTTATCCCATTTGCTTTACAAAACAGACAATTGGCAGTTACCCACCATTCTTTTTCCAAGTGAGACTGGGTGGTGGGATGCCACTGGACTCACAGATGAGGCTAATCAAACTCCCTTCCGTGACTGTCAGCTGAGAGCTGTCATCTGAGCCAGAAATACTTGGTGACACTGCAAAGAAAAGCCAAATAAGTGCAGCCTTTAAAACAACACATCATCAGACAGCAGTAAACCCCAAATGACCCTCATTCAAATCTCTCCCATACAGCTCAGAAGCAATGACAAGGATTGTCTCCTCAATGCTAACCACACCCTGGGTAGGGAACAATACACTTGGGAATGACTGCATCCATCCTTTTGGGCTCCAAGGGCTGCTGCATGCACAGGCTTTATTTTGGACTGCCTTTAATGGACTTCACTGAACAAAGATGGTTTGGGGAACTTTGTCAAGTGACTCCAACTCTAAGAGCATGCCTCATTCATGGCCTCAGCTAATAAACCCATAGAGATAATCATCAGTAACTTTTGGTTGTTGGTATGTTACTTTAAATGGCATTAAAGCTATGGATCCAAACCAAGATACTTATCATAGAATCATGATCACAGAATCTTGTGGGTTGGAAGGGACCTTAAAGATCATCTTGTTCCAATCCCCTGCCATGAGAAGAGATGCCTTTCACTATTTATAGATCTAACTACTCTTATTCCTGCAAGCTCAACAAAGGCTTGTAGAGTAATTGGTGTTAATTTAGAATTAAATTAAAGCAATTTAAAAAATGTGTGCACTGTCCTGGGCGTGTTCAACTACAGCGAATACAACAATATATCCCTGTATGTGCCTCGGCAACTGAGTGTGGATGAATTACAGAGGATTTCAGTGTCTCAGATTGTAATTCAGCCCTGAGCTTCATTCCCGTTTCTGGAGTAAGCTTAATAAATCTTACCCCAAATATTGACATTATAGTTCTTCTCAGTTTTCCCAGCAACATTGGTCGCTTCACAAGTGTAGCGTCCAGTGTCCTGCACTTGAGCTCCTTCAATCTGGGGACAAAAGGAAAACCTTGGTTTTTTCTTCGTACATAATTATTCATGAAATGTGTAGGGAGAGGGGGCTCAGGTTTCAATTTTATTTTTACATATGTCTCCCAGAATATTATCAATAGACCATAGGTCTCTGCCATCCCTCCCTCCTCACCCTCTGTTCTCTGCTGCCCCAGAGAGCCCAGTGCTGTCCCACCCCCACGGAGGGTGCAGCTCCCCAGGAGGGAGCCCCAGCTTGCTGCCTGCCCAGCTTACCCTCAGCACGCTGCCATCTGCAGAGATGCTCAGGCCTGGCTTCTCCAGCAAGGGCCGCCCATCCCTGAGCCAGGCCAGGCGCGGCGGGGGCACGGCGCTGCCCTGGCACCGCAGCTCCAGGGCCTGGCCCAGCAGCACCGACACGTTCTGCTCCTCGCCCACGATGTCGGGGGGAACTGCACCAACACAGCACACACTTGGTTACCTTGGAAAAGCCCTCTGAGACCATCAAGTCCAGCCATTCCCCAGCACCGTCCCCAGGAACAACATCCACAGGTCTTAAATTCCCCCAGGGATGGCAACTCCTCCCTGCCCTGGGCAGATGTACCAGCGCCTGAGCATCCTTTCTGTGAAGAATTTTTCCTATCCAACCTGAACCTCCCCAGGCACAACCTGAGGCTGTTTCCTCTTGTCCTATTGCTCAAACCAAGGGACCTTTAGGCACTGAAGATTTCACAGAGCAAATATAATGTGGAGTTAAGGGACTTCACTGTGCAAAGACAAAATGACACACCTTCAGTTATGCATAACTTCAGTCTCCTTTATTCCACAAAAAACCACAATAATAATTTTTGTTATTTACAGAATACCTTCCACACTAAATACACACTAGTGAGGTACCAGCTACAGTAAAAAAAAAAAAAACCCTTTAAATGTAGCTAGAAAGGAAAACGCCCAGTACATAAAAATGGGGGGATGCATTCCTGCAAGAAGGAAAAAGAGCTGCTGAGTGAAAAAGCTCATGATAACATCATAAGATAACAATCAACCCCAGAAGCTGAAAATGTCTTAAGCTGTTCCAGACAGTGCCAAGAAGGATTCTTGACTTTAAGGAAAGCTCTGACCTACAGATAATTTGCCCAGAGATGGCCAAATACAGCTGACAGAATAAGAACTTACATGGTCAACAAGCAAGTCAATGGGTTAATGACTTAATCAATAAATCATAATCTACAATTAGCCCATGTATAAGGTTTGTGTGGGATCTAGTAATTATTGCAGTTGGCACTGAGCATTGTATTTACATTTGTCCTGCAGTTCAGTGGTAACCTAATTTTTACACTATTATTTCCAAATCAGACAGTAGGAAAATCTCCTTTTGAAAGGAAAGTTTTCTGTGTAGAAACACAAAAACCCAAAACACTGGACACTTTAATTGAAACCCATTAGCTGTTCTTGAACAGTATCAGGATTTAAGAAAACACATTTTCCCCCTCATTTAAAAATATTGTGTTTCCACAACCAGAAAGACAAAAGTAACTGAGAAGGCAACTGAGAACTAGACCTTGAACACAGCAAGTCAGAAATTTTCCATAGGGAAAGTGTTCTTGGCTGCAATCAAAAAGAACACAGGCAAAATACAACCCCCCAAGAAGTTGACCAGGACCAAATATAAGAACCTTTATTGTCACATTTCCTTTGTTGTTTAGTTTTGGGATCCATGACCCCAGACACTGAGGGTCTGAGTGCACAGAACTTTGGGGAGAGAAGGGAGATGATGGGACTGTCTGTGAGAGCAAGCACACTAGGTTAATCACACACAGGAGACCAGAATGTGTCCCAAAGTGGCACTCAGGGGACAGCAAGACAAGGTGGTCTAAAAAGACCAGGAACAATCAAGCCTTGTGTTTCTTGCCCAGGAAATTCAGAGCAGAACTGCTGATTTCATTATTTTGCAAATAAGGAAACTGCTGATTTTCCCTAAATTATTTGCAAACTGATTTCATCAGTTTGTAAATAATTTAGGGAAAAGCTTTGTCCCTGTGGATAAGAAATACAGCAAGTGAAAAAAATCTGTTTATCTTTTTGTCATTCTAGAACTCACCAAGGTCCAGGTTCTTTATTAGTATTGTGGAACTTAGACTTGGAAGCTGATCCATTCTGGCAGAAGGCAAATTTATTTCCAAAGACTTTTCAACCAATTACTTTTCCTCTCTGCTCAATGAATTGAAATGTGCTCAAAAGGAAACTGGGTTTATGACACAGACACTAAAGCACTTATTTCTGAAGGAACGGGTTTTAAAATTAATCTAATTATGCTCATAGTAACTGTATGTAAATGAGCTTGTTTCAACTCCTGGCTCAGTGCACATTTCCAACCAACCCAGCTCTAACTCTACTCCAAATTATTTTCCTCCTGTGGCTTCTTAATTAGATTGCCCTTATGAGGCAAGTCTGAAGAGCAATATTACTTTTTGGTGACAGCTCACTCAAGCTAGTCCTGCAGCTGAGCTCAACCCTGGCCAGCTTCTAATACAACACTAATTTTAAACATACACAACTCCTAACTCTTTTCATTTCCTCCAGCTAAAATGGACAGTGGTTCCAGAAAATACAAGAGGAATAATAAATATATCTATGTCATTTTACACAGACATACACACTTGTCCTCAAACTCCAAAGGACACCCTCATATTCCTTGCTCTAGACATAAAATGTTCCAGCCTATATTAACATTTGCTCACTTGCCACAGCAGAGCCCTGGGTTTCCAACTGGCCCTTCTAGATGCAAAAGTTACCAGGACTTTAGTCAGGGGTACCCCAACCAAGGGAGACAATTCTGAAAGCCAAACTCAAGAACAAATAACTTGCCCAGCTGCCCCTTCTTAGAACTCATCCTAACTTTTCTTGCAAGGTTATCCACAGGGGATTGCCATAATGCCAGAGACTGGCAGAGTCCACTGACCTGCTGAAAGGAGAAGCCAAACTACATTTGGAACCTCAATTCTAAATGCCTCTCTACACATCTGGTACTGTAACATTTCTGAAACAAACGTCAGATTATTGTTCATCCTCATTTTGCTGTTGGACAAATCCTCTGAGGTGTCCAAGGGAACTCAAAACCAGCTACAGTCACACTCCCTGGCATCCCTGCTGGCACAGCACCCACAGACTCTGAGAACACATCATGGAGTGACCTTAGGGACCCTTCCAGTGCCTGAAGAGGCACCAAGATAACTGGAGAGGGACTCTGGGCAGGGGCCTGAAGGGACAGGACAATTATGAGTGCCTTCCAGAGGCAGGGTTAGATGGGATATTGGGAAGGAATCCTTCCCTGTGACAATGGGGAGACCCTGGGACAGAGTGCCCAGAGAAGCTGTGGCTGCCCCTGGATCCCTGGAAGCATCCAAGACCAGGCTGGATGGGGCTTGGCACAACCTGGGACAGTGGAAGGTGTCCCTGCCCATGGCAGGGGATGGAACTGGATGGCGTTTAATGTCCCTTCCAACCCAAACCATTCTATGAATATGAAAAAGCATCTAATACAAGTTACAAAAAATCCAGGATGAAATTCATACAAGTTACAAGAAAGCACAGAATCACAGAATGTTCTGAGTTGGAAGGGACCCGCAGAGATCACCAAAATCCTGCACATGACAGTGCCAACAATCCCACCAGGTATCTGAGAGCATTACCTGAATCAGAAGAGAGGATGAATTTACACAAGTTCAGGTAAAAAATTCAGGATTAACTCACTGACAACCTGGAAAACCGACAAACTAAAAAACCTCTTCTTTCCTGCTCCTTGAAGGAGACAGAACTGACTGGCTGGGCTCAACACAGTGTCACTATTTAGCACTAAGAGAATCCCCTCCATTTAGGGAGGCAGAGCAAGGCTTGGGAATGGCATGGGAACTGCAGAGTTCCCATGGAACTCCCCATGGATGGGGAACTCCCAGTACTCTTGCTGGTGCAATAAAGACAACAGAGCACTGGGCCCAAGAATATCTCTCACTTGGCAAATCTATCTGCTTTTACACAAACACGTGTTTTATCATTTGTAAATGAGTTTTTATGCATTCAACTTGTAAATGCACTGCTGTAGTTACATTCCTTCAAGGATACACAGAAGGACACACCCAGACACTTTAGTAAATGAAGGCGGATGTGCATATATGTTTTAACTTCCATACACAATCCACTCTTCCTCACCTGGCCTTCCATTACAGACTGGGACAATTTTTACTCAGCACTGCTCAGGGTGTGGGCCCAGTGTGTTAAATTAAAGCTTCAAGAAGAGCTCAGAACCAAAAGGAAGACATTTGTCACTCACCATAAACATGGAGGTCGACGTCCCTCTGGCTCTCCCCCGCAGCGTTGACTGCCACACACGTGTATGTCCCCGTGTCACTGAGCTGGGCACTGGGCAGTGCCAGCACCCGGCCCCCCGACAGGACCTGCAGCGGGAGCACAGCACCTTCAGGCACACCCCAGTGTCAAACACAGCCAGGGGGAACTCCCAGGGCTCATTTCACAATGGGACACTCGTTTTGCCACTGCTTCCCACCATCTCCCTGCACTCCAGTGTTCTCTTCTAATCCAGACTTGCAAAAGCAAAACTCTCACTTCGTGCCAGTCCCTGGGAATTCCTGGCATTCTCAAGACTTTGCAGGATCTGGACACCCCTCCCTCCCTTCCTCCCACCAGCTTTAAACATGCTGTCACACCTTTTGTCTGTGCCCTGATATGTCCCCACAGAACACAGTTCTCCCTCTTCCCTTTCAAATTATGAAATCAACTTCCACAAACCAACCACGGCCTCTCATTTTACCTCTGAAATATCTCCTTATATCAGAGGTTGGTTTTCTTTTCTCAGTTACTGTTGTATGTAATGAGCTTCCAGATCTCTTCAGCAGAGGAATCTGGTCCAATTTCCCCTTCTTCCCAGTAAGCAGAAAATTTGTTGATGCAAATTTACTCAGTATGACACCAGGTGAAAGGACCACTTTATTTCAATATATCTCTATCTTCCACTTCACACAGTACTGGAGCTAAACTCACACAAACAACCCAGAGTGAAAGGCCTTGTATTGTATTCTAAATCCTCCAACTTATTCTCTTCCATTAAACAACACTGACTTAAAAGCCTCCTCCCACAACAGGGAACACCATAGAGCAGGATCTGTGCCTGGTACCTGGAGGCCATTGCTGACACTGGACACAGGGCTCCCATCCTTCAGCCATGTCAGGATAGGGGCAGGGATGCCTCTGGCTTCACACTCCAGTCTCACTGCATTATTGACCACTACTGTCACCATGTCACTGCTGCCAGAGATGGATGGGGGCACTGAAAAAAAAATCCACAGAAAAAGGGCTGTAACAGCTGCATTAGAGTATTAATCACAATGACATTAAATAGGCTGCATAGTTTTGGATGTTATTTCTCTTTTCTCATGTTATTCCTGCTGAACCCTTGTCATGTCTTTGCTCTGTGCCAGATCCTGCTCTTCCCTAGCATGAGCAGGCAGATAACTGCAGTGAAACTACTGTGAGCAAGGTATGTGGGACTGGGCCCACAGCCCAAAGGACAGCTGTGAAACCCAGGAACTACACCATAAAGCCAGAAAATATCCCCTCAAACTTTTCTACTATTCCATTTAGACCTTGTGAAAGACTTTAGGAGTGGTGGGGATTAAAGAAAGGAGTTTACCATATAAACCACATAAAGCAAATGCATACACAGAGTGATAAATTGCCCTAGCAGAGCATATGGAAATGTTTATCAGATTAGACTGGAAAACATCTGCCTCTCTGATGACACAAAACATTGCAATGGAACATCTAAAGCACTTACTCTAGGCACACAGTCTAGCAAATGTAGGGCTCTGATAGAAAGGGAGACAGGAATCATTAAAAAAGGGAGATTTTTCAAATCAAAACTATTCTGTTTGCTCCTACCACTAATAACTTAGTGATAAAGTTTAGAAGTTAGTATCACGTGAAAACTTAATGTTTAAAGTCACTCCTGCAAAGAGATGAGAATGGTGTGTGCAACTCATACATATAACCCTGTGTGAGGGAAGGAAACATGTAAAAATTCTGCACCGAAAATAAGATTCATTAATGAATTTAGCAACTTCTAAGAGCCTGTAGCTTAGATTGTGGCTGCCCCATCTCTGAAAGTGTCCAAGGCCAGGCTGGACAGGGCTTGGAGCAACCCAGGATAGTGGAAGTTGTCCCGGCCTATGGCAGGGGGTGGAACAAGGGCAGAAAAAAGGCAGAGGATTTTATAACTTTTTAATCTTTTCCCCACACAGAGTTCCTCCTACTGCAGTACAACAGCATTCATTGTTCTCAAATGCCTGAGAAAGCTATAGTGGGGAGAAGGAAGTGAAAAAAAATTAATACAATGAAATCCTACGAATTCTAACTAAACTGGAATTCCACCTGATTCCTTCAGTTGGCCTGTCTGGTTCCATTCAGTGTTAAGCCTGTGGTATCAAGCATTGCTTTTAATGCCAAACAGAAACTAGTGAATAAGACCAGTAGTAGACCAAGGCAGGTGCTCATGAACATCTAGAGCAGCTTTTCCATAAATGCAAAGTACTGAAGATTGTGCTGCACAACTTTCAGTACTTGGCATTTGAGCCTGCTCTCCATTAAGGAGTCATTGCTTCCACTGGTAAAGAGGGCAAAACTCAAACTCATAAACTTCTCAAACTCATGAACTCTAAGGACAGTGGATGATGAACCTGTGGATGGCGAATTCCAGCGCCTCTCTACTGTCAGCCTGGCAGGACACCAGCTGAATGAAGCAGGTTCACAGACAGGAGGTCAATGCAATTAGCTCCTTTGATGCCACTAGTTGTGGCATCAACTAAAGTAACAGCAGATACTTTGTTCTAGAAGGGGAAGCTCTGTGTCTTAGAAAATTTTAGTTCCCTAGAAAGCTCTGGACATGTTTGCTGAAATTCTGCCACTCCTAAAAAGACACAAGTGTACTGAGGAGTTACTTTCTATTTAACTAGAAGAATGAACTTAGCTCTAAGGATTTCCTGAGAATTAATCACTGGGTGGGGTTAATTGCCTTTGACTGTGTCTTGTGCCATCAGTTTTTCCCATGATGGTCATTAAATCCATGGAAACGCACTGCCCAAGTCATTTACTAACATTAATAGGAACTATCTACTGCGCGTGCATCTCAGGTGGGAACACTGTGCCAAATTTGGGCCACACTTTTGTATGGAAGACTCCCACAGGAAACCAGCTACATGCATATGCACGTATTGAAGATAAGAATTTGGACTATGGCCATATTCAAAAGCCACTGAAATCACTGGAAAAGCTCCAATTGGGCTTTTGCTGGGTTCAGCAAACACCCACACTTTCATTTCATCTTCTTAGACACAGTTCTTTTTTCTTTAAAACTCTTGGATTATTAAAGAGCATTTTATCTGAGTTCTTTGTCTACTGTGAGCTTCGAAGTCACCTACAACAAACCCCAGCAACTGCCAGGCCCTCAAAATTGATCAAGTGATCCCTTAAACGGAATACCTCTTCCACAAATTCACTCTTCCTAGAAATGCCTTCTCTTGGCACATTTTCCACATTCAAAACACTTATTCTAATAAGAAAACAGAAGAGTTAAGACCATGGAGTGCCAGGACAAGGGGGAATGACTTCCCACTGCCAGAGGACAGGGTTAAGATAGGATATTAGGAAGGAATTCCTGGCTGTGAGGGTGGAGAGGACCCTGGAAGGAATTTCCAGAGAGGCTGTGGCTGCCCCTGGATCCCTGGAAGTGTCCCAGGCAGGTTGGACGGGACTTGGAACAACCTGGGATAGTGGAAGGTGTCTCTGCCTGTGGCAGGGGGTGACACTGGATGGGCTGTAAGGTCCCCTCCAACACAAACCACCCTGGGATTCTGTGATCATATGATGAGTGACACCAAGTCTGTTAAGCAGACTGGAAAAGCAGGAAAACAAAGGTGGAGCTTGCATGTATTATTCGTAAGTGTCACAATTCAGGGCAAGAAGAAACAGTCTCAAGTTGTGCTGGGGGTAGGGAGGTTAATTTGAATATTAAGACAAGTTTCTTTATGGACAGGATAGGCAGACAGTGGCAGAGCTGCCCAGGGCAGTGCTAGGGTCCCCATCCCTGGAGGGATTTAAAAGCTGTGTGGATGGAGCACTTGGGGACATGGGTGAGGGGTGGCCTTGGCAGCACTGGGGGAAAGGTTGGACGCAATGCTCTCAGAAGTGCTCCCCAAGCTCCAGAAGTGACAGCTCCGTGGTTGTGCACTCACCATGGACCTGGAGGCTGTAGAGCAGCTCAGCCGTGCCAGCGGCATTGGCAGCCAGGCACCTGTAGAGGCCGGAGTCAGCCACCTGCGCGCCCTCGATGTGCAGCACCCGGCCCCTGCCAGCCAGCGCCCGCCCGTCCTTGGACCACGACACGGCTGCGGGAGGAACGGGGAAAGTCACTGACAGCCCCGACAAATGTGGCACCACAGAGCTGCGACACGGCCACCCTCAGCTTTCACACACACACACCAACGTTTAACAGTCAATGGCAGTGTTAGTCGTGAGTAAGAATAATAAAATGTAACAGAAAATCAGGAAATAGGAAGATTTGCTGACTATGGCCCAAAGTTCAACACGAAATTTGACACTATCCCCCCATATATTTATGGAAAACTGTTCTGAAATTGAGAAATTATCACACAAAGCAAATTACAGGAAATTTACTTGTCTTATACCATGGTAAAGAGCAGCTGTTTAAAACCACACAAAAATATGAAGGCATCCCTACCTATGGCAGGGGGATGGAAGGAGATGAGCTTTCAGGTTCCTTCCAACCCAAACCATCCAGGGATGCTATAATATCCCTGACATCATAGATATTTATAATAGGGGATAGATAGAGGATCTATACAGGGATTCGATAACATATATCAATTTTTTTTTTACCTTTTACCTTAAATTATCATTACATTAAACTGAACTATGTGGAACAAAGAATCAAAACATAAGCAACCAAATCAAAGTGCAACTGGCAGATCAAAAATCTGAAAATAAAGAGCAGAAAACTTGGTGTTACTGCAGAAGAAAATTTTATAGGAAGTTGCCAACCAAGAAAATCTGCAGATTTTGCATCTCAGCCAAAAGATGGCACCATCCATCAGGAGAATGGGACATTGAGGCTCTGCTGGCACCACTTCACTAATGAGATGAAATTCCTGCTCAGGGAAGGATTATCTGTAATACACTGGGGTTTTGGAGAAAGACTCACACTCACACTAAGTGCTCTGGCCTGACTGATAGACAAGACTTGCACACAACTTCTCTCTTTTCCAGTGGGATGCTGTGCTCCTCAATTTCCTGAGTCATGTTATATCTTGACAACAGGATGTGACATTGCATCACACCAGGGGTGACCAAGCTGTTCTTATTGCATAAATTATCTGAAATCCATTGTTTTAATTATTGATAATTAAAATAACTGAAAATTTGGAGGATAAAGGAGAAAAAATTTAAAAGGAGCGTAAAATAGACATAAAATTCTTATGCTAAGATTTTACTACCTCAGTATTTTAATTTTTTCATGTAAGTATAAATTATTCTACAAAATAATACTTTGCTGTGAATTAATTCTTAATAAGGCACAAAATAAGAAGCTGGTTGCACATCTAAAATGTAATAACACCTTTTATCTGAAAATGTTGCTATAATCAGCATGAGAATAATTTGCTATATTAGCTATAAGATCTTAGTAACTATTCCCCCTGTTTTGCCCTACAACAATAGGGCAATTAATACAGCAAATTGCTCTCATAATTATTTATCTTTTTATATCTTACCAGGTAACAAAATCCACACATTAAAAAAGTCCTAGACACGAGCATACTTGACAGGCACAGTTAATCCATGAAGTATTACAGGTCTGCCCTACACTAACAAATACTGAAGTGACAGGAGATAAAAGTGGATGTGTTTAAAGCTCATTCAGTAGAAATCAAATAGTGCTCTTGCCCGTGGACAGGGCATCACAAGGGAGTGGATTATCCTTGCGATGTCTTTTCACTCATTTATCAGCGGGGATCACTGAATTCCTCAACCCTTCATCCATGTCAGCCCGTCCATTGACATTTTCCATCACACAGTTTCTAGCTGGTTTAAAATCACACAATTAGCTCCATATTCAGCATATTCCTTACTTTCCAAAGACACATGAAAGTGAAACCCTTGATGAGAATGTTCCCCGAGGTGCACATGGATACCTGGCAAAGGGTTCCCAGATGCTCTGCATTCAAGATGGATTGGATTATTCACCACCACTGTTTCATTCAATATTTTTCCTGCATCTTCCAGACTGGGTGGTTCTGGGAAGAGACAAAAGCAGCAGGTTTCTGTTAATTCAGCCACCCAGCTAGCAGAGCATATGATCATAAAGTCATCTACCCCTGGAGAAACTTTGGGCAATGAGTTGCACAAGCTTCAGCTGCTGGGTGACCAAGGAATTTCTCCAGAAATTTCACCTCTGAAATGGGAATACTCTCTAATTACATAGTATCATTAGTGGTAAGAGGAATAAAACATTATTTTTGCTAATTTAAATTTTTTTCCAGGAAAAATGGAACTTAAAAATTTGCAATTAATGGGTACACAACACAGAACAGCAGTTATTCTCATGGCAAGCTCCTCTCACTTCAGCTGGTGATAGTAAACTGAGTAGTGTAGACAGCTTTTACATTCCTGAAGTTCCAAAATCTGAAACATGACAGAAATGCCAGCTAAGAAGACTGATAGCAAAGAAGAGCTTTATGAGCATGGGATTCACAGTGAAGTTAGCTGTGATGCAATTACCACAGTCTGAATGTGGCTCCTCTTTCTAAGTCCCATCCACAGAGACTCTGAAACCTCTCCTCGCTTCAGTTTAATGTTTTCCAGTTACTGGTTTGGTAACAAAAGTCAATATAGCCATACTCTGTGAAAATATTGCCACAGTCTTTTCATGCACCTCCTGAGGATTCTCACACCTCCTTTGAGGACTGGGTCACATCAGCAAAGCATAACATTTCGTGACCACTTCTAAGCCAAAAATATGTAAATCATGGTGAGAGCATTTATTAAATTCACATGCAAATGACAGATTCTTAAGTCTCCCTGATTTTTTTCATACTGTTTTTAGCTGCAAAAGAAAATTCCTTTCAACAGGCAGAAAAATCCCCTCACAAGAAAATGTTCCTTTCTCAGGAAAGTTATTCCTATAAAAATTTCCCATTTCCCAGGGTCACGGGGAATACCAATATCCACAAAAAGCTTGATGAAATTAGTAATGCCAGTGGTAGTATATCACACATTGATTAAGAAACACAGAATACCCTTCTGAGGGGTAGGTTAGAAGGAATGTGTTTGGCTTTTTGGGGTACCTCTGAGCAGCAGAGGTACCTGTAAAGACATTCATTCATTTCGGTGTCCTTTGGTATTACAGGAGAGAGGCCAAACTCTACAAAAGCCAGTTTTTGCTCTCACTCCTTACCAACGGAGTGGGACAGAGAAAGGGAACTGAGAGATGGATGCGCAGAGCCAGGAGAAAAGCCAGAGCAAGGAAAGCCAGGTGCCTGAGCTGCTGGACAGCCCCGTCTGGGCGCGTTACCGTGCACATGGAGCCGGGTGTGCTGCTGGGCCTCCCCCGCAGCGTTGGTGGCCACGCAGGTGTAGCGGGCGGCATCTCCGGGCAGGGCCTTGCCAAGATGCAGGACACGGCCCGAGGCCTCCAGCTGTTCCCAAACACAGAGAGGAGTGTGTGACACCATTGCCCCCAGCACAGCCACCCTGGGGGAGTGGACATGGCCAGGCTCATCCCCTCCCAACCCTGGCTTCATGGAATGAGGAAACTGCTGGGTCAGAGATTTCACTGTCCCTGGGACAGCAGCATCAGGAGCCGTACAGGTGTGAGGAGACCTGGCTGGCAATGGGCAGGCAGGCAAAGAGACTGCAGGCAAGGTATCAAAAACTGCTCCAGCCATGGGAAATCAAAGCCACTGCAAGCACTCACCCTGGAACATGCGAGCACTGGGGAGTGCTCTTCATGGAAAGGCAGGATCTCATCAGGAGAAGGGAATTACAGGTAGGTGCTGCAGTGATCACAGAACAGCTCAGATAATCCCACCTCACAGGGACGAGTGGCTAGAGCCACCTCACAATAGGCAGATACGCATTTGACCTTGAAGGGCAAAGTACAACTGGAAGGAAACAGATTCTGAATTTCCAGTCATGGACTCTCCTGATATGAGGTATCTAGTGACACCACCCTAATCAGGTAGAAAGCCCCTCACTCTGCAGGATGGCTCTTGAGCACTTTTGTATTACAGTGTGAGGGAAGCGAAAGGAAAAGAAGCACTAACACGTACAACTTACGGCAATTACCTTCCATGGTTTGGATCCCATAAAAGAATCATGCTTACTCTGATATTTCCCCTGGCTGTGTTTACTGGCTGTCCATCCTTTAACCAGGTTATGGAAGGGCTGGGGATGCCACTGGCTATGCACTGCAGTGTCACAGGCTTGTGGAGCACAACTGCTCTCTCGGAAGGCCCAGCCGATTTAATGGTTGGAGGAACTGCAAAAAGCACCGGAAACAAAAACATTGCCTCACTTAAACATGTACATCTAAACATACAGAAGCAGTATCCCAGAGGTAAGTGCAGCTTTACTTCTACTTCCAGATCTAGTGGAAGGCATCCCTGCCATGGCTGGTGTCCAACCCAAACCATTCTATGATACTATTTCATCTAATCTCCTCTCCAGTTTTACAACCTGCTAATGCAAATAAACATGTATAAAAAGTTTGAGCACCTTCTTGCCAGCAATTTGAAAAAAAAAGCAGTCTGCTGCTTCCTGCCGACCTTGAGTAACCTACCGTGCACTGTAACATCAAATTCCTTTTCATGTTCTCCAGCCTTGTTTGTGGCCACACATTTATAGCGGCCACTGTCTGACACTTGAGCTTGAGAGATGACAAGTTTCTGTCCATTTAGTAAGATCTTGTGTCCAGCCTCCTCTCCAACTGGCTGGCCATCTTTGAACCACCTACCAAAAAGAAAGTTCCATTTCAAGTTGTCAATGAAAGGAAGATCAACAACAATCTTAAAATATCCACAATTCTGTCAAACAGAATGCCTCAGTAACTGTTTGCATTTCTAGGGAAGTCTGGAAGTGCCAAGCATTCCCCTTGTCTGAGTGCCGTGGATTGAAAGGTTTATCAGAAGTGAGTATTGGGGAATAGCCACTAAAGACAGTGTCAGAAAGGTGACAGCAGATACCACCAGAGGCAGAGAGGAGCCCCAAAGCAAAAGCAATCATGGGTGGCAGAAGAAATGGCACATTTAGTTTCATTAGCAAAGGACTTAAAGCTCTGTCTGCTCTTATTTTCTGTCCTCATCTCCAGGACATGGACACTGGCACAACAAACCAAACTACTTTAAAATGAAATCATGATGTTGCCAAGTGAGTGCCTGATGGTGGAGTGGAGCCAGGAGTTTGTCCTCTACTCATTAACCACCACTGATTAAAACAGGTGGTTTATTAAGCTTCCCTAATCAACCAGCAGATTTATTTGTATTTTTTCTACTGTCATACCAGTGCCCTTACGTGATAGTCGGTGAGGGTGTCCCTCTTGCTGAACAGTCCAGCTCCAAAGGGCTGTGGAGAATCACAATGTAGCCCAAGAGCTCATCCGCACCTTCCACAAATGGTGGCACTGTAAGAGAGAAAAATCCACCAAGAGAAACATTTACACATCAGAAATATCAAATAACAAGTCTCTCTCAAATAGCACTGTTAAACACACATTGTTTCATTATGAACCACTAAAGTTCCTTTCTAAAGGGAAATATCTGCCCATTAACATTTTGTGGCTTCAAATCACTGCTCTCACTTTTTTACTGTTTATTGTTTGGTTGGGTTTTCCAGATTCCATCAGAAGACCCTTGTGAATGGGTGGGAAGCAGGAGGAGCTTCCTGACTCATCTTCTCTGGGAAGGAAGCACTGCCACACAGCTTCTCCCCTATCAAGACCAGTGACATTACCTGCAGAAGCAGAAGGGATGCTCTACATCTGTATTCAGTAGTATGTTTAAGTGAGCAAAACATAAAAATCAGTTCTTTACAATTCTCTTCCATGTCAGGAGAAGACCTTAAGACATTCAGAAAGGACTGCTGAGATACAGACTGTTTAATTGATTCAATTATACAGTCAAGGTTTTTTCAACCCTTTTCAAGAAGAAAAAGGGTTTTTTTCACTAAAATGTTCAAAACTTGCACAACACAAATTCAGAGAAAAATGTCCTCTCCCAGAGGCAACTACTAAGTGATATTTCTAATGGATTTTTGTGATTTTCTTCTCTGAAGACAAGTAAGAATAACTTTAGACGTTGCTGAGAATAGTTACCTACCACATGCACAAAAATCCTTCAAGACCTAACCTGAAATACAAGTTTTCAACTGTCCCATAGCCCTGGACAGAAAAGTTGTGCAGTGCTAGTTCAGCTAGATACAGAGCATGACTAACTCATCTTACCAACAAAACCATTGGTTTCATAGAACTTTTCTATCTTAGGTTTATGGGAACCTGATAAATCTGCAGCTCACACACCTAAGATTTCAACGTCATACTTGATTTCTTGTTCTCCAGCTATGCTTGTGGCCACACACCAGTACTGGCCCTGGTCAGCTTCAACGGCGTTTAGGATCTCCAGCTGCTTCCCCCCAGCCAGGACATGGAGCTTGTCACTTGCTTTCACAGGAACTCCATCTTTTAACCAGGTCAGGAGAGGGGGAGGGTTGCCAGCAGCCTTACACTCCAAAGTCAGGGAATTCCCAGCAACCACCTGCCTGCTCTGGACTGTGTCACCATCACCCTCAATTACTGGAGGAACTGTAGAAAGGAAGAAATATATTGCAAGACATTAACTCTGTAGCCAGAAAATGTATTAAGAGAAAATGTGTTTGTTCCACCCACTCTGGCTCCATCTGCCATCATGTCACGCACAATTTCATGTGAGAATTTGCTGCTGGGGCAAGGCAAGGCAGAGAAGTCAAATGATGTAGCTCAAAATTGACCAGCTGTATAAAAAGAGGATTTGCAGTACTTTGAGAAGAAAGAACTAGACAAGAAGGACTTAAAGCAGTAGAGTAAAGATCACATTCGGAGTGGTTCTTTCAGGTAAGTATTGCTTAGCATGCAGATGTGAGATAGAGAATGGATATATATGGAAGAGAAATAGCTGAGTAGAACAAAGCATGGTACCAAGGCCAGTGAAGGGAGGGCAGGGCTAGATGGGGTATTGGGAAGGAATTCTTCCCTGTGAGGGTGGGCAGGCCCCAGCACAGGGTGCCCAGAGAAGCTGTGGCTGCCCCTGGATCCCTGGAAGTGTCCAAGGCCAGGCTAGATGTGGCTTAGAGAAAATCTGGGCTAGTGAAAGATGTCCCTGACCATGGCAGGGGTGGCACTGGATGGGCTTTAAGGTCCCTTCAACCCACACCATTTTATGATTCCACGAAGTCAAGAGCTGTCAGAGAGTCCCATAAAGCAGAGGGTCTCCCTCTACACAGCCCTGCCAACAGAGGCCAGAATTTAATCATAGCCACTGCCAGGCAGCAGAGGCTGAAGATCTCTTCCACAGCCGCTCTGCAGGAGCAGTAAGGCAGCCCAGGAACTGTCCCTCACCGTAGACATCCACGTGGAAGAGCTTCTCTGCAGCCCCCGCAGCGCTGCTCACGCGACATGAGTACTGGGCAGAGTCTGACACCTGTGCCCGCGGGATCTGCAGGAACTGCCCTCTGTCCACATACAGAGCCTGGGGGCTGGAAATCACACGCTGCCCATCCTTGTACCAGGTGATGGTGGGCACAGGGATTCCCTTGGCTTCGCATTCCAGATTTATCAGGTTGTTGAGGAGCACTGATACCTCTGCAGTAATGTTTCCTCCCTTAATACTGGGGGGCACTAGTTCAAAAGACAAAATAACAACATTAAAGCTTTAGACTACAAATATGTGCAGATTTGCATAAAACATTAGAATGCTGTAAGAATACAATATCCTCATCAGCCTTCCAACCCTTCCTGCTGTGTTTTCTTTGTTTCTTTAGCCAGCAGAGCTCAACTATCACCTGTACAGTCCTTCAAGGCACACAGGGTGGAAAGCATGAAGAGAACACAACAAAAAGGCCTCCAGGCTCCAACATGTGGCAGGTTAGGACAGCTGGGCCTCCATGCCTCCTGCAATGAATTTGGGCAGCCCTCTTCCCTGGCTCCAAAGAAAGAGTAATCCCTGAATGCCTTGGGAGATGCATCCTCCCAGCAAGGATCCTGCTATTGAAAATACCAAACACACCCAAGAGCCTCCACAATCACGGTGGGAACTGCTCCATGCTCCAAACTTTTGAGGATGAAGTCAGTTACTTTGAGACTAAGTATGAGCTTAATAGTCTTGCTTTATGCTCCTATTTTTGAAGTTTTTTGGCCCATAGTCATTTCCCTTGCTCTCTAGGCAGCAGGACTCGGATTTTTCTAGCAAACAAGCTCTTGTGTAAATCAGCCAATATAAAGAGTCCGTAAATCTCTATAGAAGCAATAAAAACACAGTGCAATTGGCAATGACTAAATTTATGGCTGCTGAAAGGACCAGACACATCTGGCAGACACATTGACTCCTCTGCTGCCAAACATGCTCAGTACATCCATGGATTCCTCTGACTTCCACAGGGGTCATTGAAAACACTACTGCAGAAATGCAAAGCAAAGTGTCTGAACGGATGGATCCCCACCTGAGACAGGTCCTGCAGTTAGCAAAACACAATGAAATATTTACTAATTAAACACTTTTTGTATCAAAAACCCCAAATCCACTGAATATGCTGAAACACGCCCAGTTCAAAGGCGACTGCATTTCTCTATCAGAGATGAGGAATGGTTTTAATATGGTGTTTTGGAAAAATATCAAAGCCAAAAGCAGGGCTAAACAGCTAAAACAAAGTAAGAACTAGCAAGCATTGAGGTTCCTCACTTACTCTGTGGGCTTCTGTTTGTCTAGCCAGGACTAATAAGAAATACAAAAGTAAAGAGAAGCTCCATTCTGCTGTCACAAATTCATCTTTCCTGAAGAACCTGAAATAAATCTACTCATCTGTGAGGATTTTATCTGCAGGGAGGTGGGGGAAGCTGTTTTATTCCTCTAATCTCAGAACAGCCACAATCCCCTGCAAGTCCTCCCAGTATTCTTTTTGTTCCTAATAGAATGGTGTGCAGCCAAATTCCTGTGCCTATTGGTGCTCTGTGCTTTACAAATGTCCCAGGTGAGGGAAATAATGTACATTAAGTTCACAGAATCACACAAAATGTTCAGGAACAAATCCATAGCAAGGGAGGACTTCAGAGCTAACAGATTCAAACTTCACACTCCAGGCACAAGAACTTCTGAATCCCATGAAGTACAGGGTGTATTCTGGCACCAGGTTAAGAAAAATAAGACCAATTGTGTATTAAAATCAAAATCTTAATAATTTTCTCCTATCTAAGACAGATCAAAACAATGAAGACAATGTGATAAAAATTCAGTTGAAACTAACAGCAGAATTTGAGAACACCCTTCAAGATTTTTTGCTTTTACTAATTAGAAAAAGAAGCAAACAAACAATATTTCAAGGTGTTTTTCCAAGCCTGCAAAGACTACATTCATATTTGAATTTATACACACAAATGCCTAAAAAGATCATTTTGTGAACACATAATTATCAAATTAATTTACACACAAATTTTGTAGCTTCAGAGACTTAATTTGCATTTGCCTGAGTATCTCCATTCAAAAAGAAACCTTAAGAGTAAAACAAGAGGATCTTCTGGGATCAGGCATTCCATAAACTTACCGTGGACAATGAGCCTGACCTCCTTCACTTGTTTGCCAGCGGTGTTGGTGGCACTGCACTGGTAGCGACCCTTGTCAACCCTGCGAGCACTCTTGATGTGGAGAACTTGGTCTCTGTCCAGGAGCTCAACATTGGGATCACCCAAAAACAAGGGCCTGAAACAGAGACCATTTTGCTTCACAGAATTCTGCCCCCACCCTTTCAGCACTGATTTAAACTGACAGTAAAAAGAAGAAGCGCTTTGGTGACAATAATTGTACCATTCCAGAGTGCCATTTAGCACTAATTAATAGCATTAATCAAAAGAATCACCCTGGAGTGACAAGCTATTATCGTTAACTCTACTCCTAACTGCTAAAAGAAATCAAACCACAAAAAGTACTTTTCTGAGACCTCCAGGATGCCAGCATCAGAGCCAGAATCACACACACACCTGACCTCAACTCATTTTCCTAATTTATTTAGTCATGCAAGCTTTTGCTGATAACAAAATGTCAACTACTACACAGGAACAATACCCATAGCAAAGGGTAAGGCATTGTCACAGCAGAGTATCTGTGAGTCCTGACCAATGCCTATACTGAACTACATTATTAAACACTAAAAACACACAGCCCAGCTGGGTTTTCAGCTAATATTTAAGAATTCTTCTGGTGTGCTTTCCTGGAAGATGAGATGAGGAATGGAAAACATGCAGGCTATAAATGTTTTCAAACATATATATGTACATATAACCTTTCAAACCTTTAATGTATAGATATAGAATTGCACAAGGCACTAGCCAGCAAAACATCTGATACGAGTTCTGTCTATCAGTGAAAAAATCATCTCAGCTAAACAACTGCATTTTAATTAATAACATGTGTAAAATAATCCAGGTAGAGTAACTGATAGAATAAACTCAAAGAAATGGTTCTGCTTATCTTGATTCAACTATCATCTTGCTCCAAAAACCCAAAATCTGCTCTGCAAGTGCCAATAATGGGCGAGTTCAGAAAGGAAAGTGGGATGTTAAGTTTTGATTAAAGAATTTACCACCTCACATCACCCCAAATTCTGTGACACTAAGTTAACATGAAGTAGTTAAACACTGCACCCCCTTCCTCTCTGCTCTAGGGGAGGAAGAAGCTGACACAAACCACAAAAGCTGCAATATACTCACTTGCCATCCTTGAACCAGTGAATGTCGGGAACAGGGAAACCTTTGGCTCTGCATTCCAGACGGATTTCCTGGTTGAGGATGACTGCCACTTCACCAGGGCTATCGGCACCTATTATGCTCGGTGGAACTTTAAAAAGACAAACATTAAGGAAGGATTGGTATTTAGCCTGGGAACCTCTGCCCTGTGACTGAAGGGAATGCAGCAGTGGGTCTTATTAGACCGTTGAAACACCTTCAGTGTTCACTGCAGAGGGAATTCTGAAGATAACAGCAGCATGTCAATTGTGACAAGCACTTCCACACCTGCACTGGTGAACTGTACTGGGGAACACCCCTGTGTCACACTGCACACCCCAAACACAAAACAAAGCACCAATGCCCAGGAATAAAAAGCAATATTTTGTCTGTGTTGCTACAAGAATGGCAAGGTTTAAGCACTCAAGTGCTTCAGCAGCCAGTAATTCATGGGCAGCGAGTGGAACAATCTATTTATAATGATTTGAAATTTACTGGCTTCTTAAATATCAGCTGTTTTTCCAATCACCAACTAAAACCCAAACCAAACAAAAATCAATCCCAAAGCCATGGAACTAACCAAGTATATGGAGGTTAAACAGCTTCTCAGAACTTCCCGCTATGTTTATGGCTTTGCATGAATACTGTCCTGCGTCCTCAGTAGTAGCTTTCAGGAGCTTCAGTATCTTCCCATTGTGCAAAATCTGGAGAGCACTGCTTTCCACAACCTTAGAGGAACCCGAGACATTAGCCTTATGTGATCCAAATACAGCAGCCAAGTATCACAGCTGGATTTTTATAAGAAAATGGTAGCTTTAGTGGAACGATAATCTGTTTCCCCTTTCAGTTTCAGCACTAATCTCCTGCCCTGCTGCAATGTATTCAATATGGTTTGTAGCTCAGCCTAGGGCAGGGAGTGGGGAAACTCCAACCAGCAGCAATGGGCAGTCCCAGGAGCAATGGGCAGTCCCAGGGATAAAGGGATCTCTCCTCATCTTAAACTACGACTTATCAGCTACAAGTGGAAACAGAGGGCTGAAGGATAATCCTGAGGAATTCAATCTACCTCCAAAAGTTCTTATTTATCCATCTATAGAATGAAAAAAAATGGCAATATTGGTCCCCTCTGCATGGATTGTCATCTACAATACTGGGGGATTGCCAAGGTCAATTCGTAAGAGAATACTGAAAATAAAGAGTTTACATTTTACTTACAGAATTAATGGATAAGCCATATTTAGCTGCCTTTTTGTGCAGGTGTTCTTAGAGCACTTAAATAAACATAAAGGCATTTTTCTGTATTTATTTTGAATGAATTCTCATACCAAGCCCTCAGAACTCCACAGTTAGATTAATCCAACATACCTGGATATCATCCTTATACCAAGAGATGACTGGAAAGGGGTTACCAGTTACTTCACAGAAGAGACTTACAGGATGATGCACAACCACAGATGTATTTGTCACCTTATCTTGGTCTCTAATTTCAGGAGGAACTGCAAGAAAGCTCAATATTATGATTTAAGTCTTCCTATTCCAGTGATTTCCCTGTTCTTCCTTTCCATCCCAGTCAAGGACCACTATAAATCAAAATTTCTCAAACCCTTCTCATTCCCTTCCCAACATTTCCATTTGTCTTCAGGCTCTGGATATATCTCCCTGCGTCCTTCCTTCTCTTTGCCAAAAACAGTTCTCTCTTGCTCAGTAACAGACTCCCAGGGAAATTCACTCGAACACAAGCAACATCAACATGCTAAGAGAATAATCTTAATCTGAAATTTAATCTTGAAATCTAGTGTTATTTGTTTAGCATATGAAGGAAGCCTATTCCAGAGTCATCCATCCTCTTCACTGGTCCAGTCATACCCAAGAACCCCATCTATCATTTGTCCCACTATGAATGCAGAGAGAATGGATTTAAGATGTGGATTAGAAAGTTCCAACCCCACTGAGGAGCCCTGCCGGTACAAGATGGAATTCCTGCTCTTCTCAAAACAAGAATATAATCCTGCTCAGGCATTAGAACTGACCATCATGGGAAGTGAAAAAGGCTGGAATAAAAGTAGTTTGTAGGGTTTCTGTTTGCTAACTAGGATTCTGGAAGAGGAAGAATATCAGCAAATAGAAAATCTCCTAGTCTGTGTTCACTCTGATAACTCTTTTCTTATTTGAAATGCAGATCTAGCCCTCAATCTGTAGCTTCGACAGTAGAAAGCTTCATTTGTTATTCACATTAAATTTTCAAGTAAAACTGGAGTTTCTATCAATAAGATCCTTGAGCAAAACAAGGATGGTTTGTGCATAAAGTCACAGAGAACAGAAAAAACAGGGGAAAAGAAAACTACAGAGAGTGTCAGAAAAATAGGAAGTACTCAGATTTTATAATTTAACAGCACAAGGGCAGCTTTGGGCCATGTGATTTGGAAGAAGAAAACAGAAGATACTTTCCCAAGGCAGCTCCCCAAGGGCTGTGTGTATTATTTACCATGGACTTTCAGGCTGTATCTCCTCTGTGTGCTCCCAGCCTCGTTGGCTGCCACGCAGACATAGTCCCCACTGTCTGAGGGTGTGAGGGCAGCTATGACCAGCAGGGTCCCATCCTCCAGCACCGAGAGCCCCGGCTCAGCCCCGGTCAGCTCCCGCCCGTTCCGCAGCCATTTGATGGCTGGCTTGGGAATACCTGCACGGAAAAGGGGAAATGGCCACAAATGCTTCACTCAGCTCAGAAGAAGATTGATTCAAACAACTCCTGCTGCTTGCTGGAAGTCTTGCTGAAAGGACAACACACAGGGAGGCCAGGAGCTTCCAAGAGGAAGCCCCAGCTGTTACAGGATGATTTTAACATTAAAAATCTTCATCCTAAACACTGTAAAATCCTTGTTGGCTAGCAGTGACTTTCCACAGGACTTCCACACATGGTGGTTATTTAAATCACTATTTAAATCATACTATTCATACAAAGCATACATGGAAAATACTGTGCGGATAGGACATTTTTACAGCAGCGTTGTAATCTGCAATGGTCAACAGATAAAGATCCTTTTGTCACCAAGACACTCACCTTTTGCAGGGCATGGGAACGAAATGTGTTGGTTGGCCACTCTTTCTTGGAAAGGACTGTTGAACGGAGGGTCCAGGTCCTCAATAGTGGGAGGCTCTGAGAGAAAATTAGACCCAAAAAACTGCTTGATCTCTTCTCCAAATATAAAAATACAGTCTGACAATACATAACACTGAGTCTCTCTCATTCACACAAGGTCACATTCCAATAAGTCTCTTTACATTAACTGGAATGGGTACTGCACAAGTGGTTTCCATTTCAGTGGGAATATTTAGGAAGTCAGCAGTATAAAGAGGCTTTCAAACTTGACAGAAAATAGCTCTCTTTAAATTTTGCTAAATTTATTTTGAAGGCAATGTTGCTGCATAATCTGAAAAATATTATTTTGGTTTTTTCTCCACACATATATTACTGCTACTGCCATCTTTGTTCTCAAGACTCATTTTAAACTCCTGTGCAGACTGAGACTATACGAAGCATATTCTTTATAATTAAATAAAGTTACTGAGAGTTCTTTGTTGTCTGTAGGAAGCATTTCTCAGCATCTCTAATCCAAAGGGATCAGAATGTTGCCTTTATACTTTTGCAAAGAAACAATTCCTGCTTAGCTTAAGTCAGTCATGCTCCATTGACATCTGTCAGCCCTCAGGTGAGGACCTGCACTACGTATTTAAATTGGCACATGGACCACTTACCCTTTTACCATTTCAACATCATTTTTTAATTTCAAGAGAGAGAGAAAGAGAGAGTGTGTGCACACTTCTTTTTTTTTATTCCTGCAACCTCTCCAAAGACTAGTTGCACATTCTAACTCTCCTCAATTACCATTAGAACATAACATCTAAACCAGATGTGGCTTTTGCATCACGTAACAGTGGGAGAGAGAAAGCCCTGCCCTGCAAAGTCCCAACCCCACATCACCGGCAGGGAGTCCCTGCCAGCCCGGGCCAGGGCAGAAGCACAGCCCCAAACAAGTACCTTGCACTTGTATTGTGACCTCTGCCGTGTCACTGCCGGCGCTGTTGGTGGCCACACAGGTGTAGATGCCAGCATCAGAGAGCTGGGCACTGCTGATGCCCAGAGCTCCATCTGGGCTCTGCAGGAACTTCCCCCCATCTGTGGGCACAGCACTTGTGCCTCGGAACCAAGAGACCGACGGGGCAGGGATGCCCTGGGCACTGCAGGGAAGCTCCACTCGCTGCCCAGCCTGCACTTTCACAACTCGAGGCCCATGCTGGATCCTTGGAGGAACTGAGGAAGACAATTTCAGTCCACAGAAATGTTAAAGAAACAACATACAGGATCATTCTTCAGGGTGGGAGAGCTGGGGGTGTTAAGCCTGGTGAAAAGAAGGTTTCAGGGAGACCATAGAGCAACTTCCAGTGCCTAAGGGGGCTCCAGGAGAGCTGGAGAGGGACTTGGGACAAGGGGGAACTATTTTAAATTAAGAGAGGGGAGATTCAGAGCAGGTATAAGAAAGAAATATTTTATGGTGAGGATGGTGAAGCCATGGCACAGGGTGCCCAGAGAAGCTGTGGCTGCCCCTGGATCTCTGGCAATGTCCAAGGCCAGGCTGGACAGGGCTTGGGGCACCCTGGGATAGTGGGAGGTGTCCCTGCCCATGGCAGGGGTGGCACTGGATGACCTTTAAATGTCTCTTTCAACTCAAACCATTTTATGATCCTTTGAAATTCTTTTCCATTTTTATCATTTTAGAAAATGTTCCTTATTTACTGAAATCAAATGCCCTCAGGTGACTACAAGAGCATGTTCTCTGCACAAAAGAGGATGGGAGAGGAATTTATTTGAACAAGCCACACTGCACAGCTCCCATGAGCACTGCCATATTCTAAGCACACTGGAAGAGCTGTGGGTACTGCTTCTTCATAACACAAAACAATTTAAAAACATTTATAATAGAGTTAATCACATTTTCCTTTTGGAATTTTAATTTCCTTTCCCTAATCCCTGATCTTTGTACCTTTCCAAACACAAGTTCAGACAAGGGAGACAAAATATGACTGGAAGTGATTTTGCTGGTCCTACAGAATAATATAAATCCACCATAATTCTTTTGCCACAATATATTTTTTCCTAAAAATCGTTGGCAATAAAAAGACTTTTAAAAATGCCTGAAACAATAACAAGTGACATTTTTCCAGACTTGACATTGAGTGTTTAAGAGACAATGGTTGGGCCCCAGTGTGGGGAGAGCAGGAGAGAAACAAAGGAGTGATATGGGATAAAGGTGAGGGGCACAGGTCCTGGCTGGAGCCACTGGACACCTTTACACATATCTATGTATTTGTGGGTGTTTATACAATATTTACTTTCTACTAAATCAATAAATCACCTATGAAGATAATACAACCTGAAAGAACAACAGCTGAGAGGATTTAATGTCAATTAGGAAAAAAACTTTGGAAACCTCTTAAAGATGCTCAGATCCATGTGGAAACTTGCAGATGGTGAACCCAGAAGTTCCAACTCACCATGTACACTGAGCTTCACTGACTGAGTCACGTTCCCAGCAATGTTTGTGGCGACACAGATATACATTCCACTGTCTGAGACTTGGGTCTCACTGATCTTCATCGACCCTGAGGGGAGGAAAGTGTGTCTGGAAAAAGAAGAAGCAGATAAACTGTATAAATATGTATAGAAAGGTGAATGACCTCTCCTTGCACAATGCTAATGTTTTCTATGAGCTAAAACAACATCACTCTGACATATTATGCAACTACGACTTAGGTTTACTCATTTTTTTCCTAACTGTTTATGAAGCCCCTATATTCAGAATACACAATATCTAATATTGTAAGAATACACAATAGCAAATATCTAAAATTTAAGATCCAAATTACAAAATTTGGTTGTAGATATTTATAGGACTTATTAAAATGTGATAGAGGCAGAGAAATTTAGCTCTTCACTCTCTTGTTAAAATTTTTTACTCAGCTCAGGTCAGCAGGGTCAGAAAGTTAAAACTTTTATTACTACTTCATGCTGGCAAAAAAGTGATGTTACATTGATTCAAGATGGAAGATAGGATTTTGATTCAAAACTGCCAGTTCTCCATTATTCCCCAGTAAATAATTAACTACACAGCATTAAGGTCACAGATCTGTAACACCAGAAACTACTTTGGCCAGCTAAGCCAAAATCTTCTATAGGAGTCAAAGGTAACAGAGACAGGGAAAATAAGTGAGGAGGAAAGAAAAAATTACACTAAGGATTGACAAGAAGAAATTGATGCCTGGTGCTCAAGGTAACATCCAGAATTTGTGGTAATTGGTGGGATCATCTGTCTTCCTTTCTGTGGCACTAATTAGGACAACATTACCATAAGGATATAAATGGTGAATTTTGGGATTGCAATGGCTGGAGAGATGAATAACAGTGAAATGTATTTTCTCCAGTGTAAAATCTGTCTGATAGTACAATTCCTCCTCTGCTGCCTGTATCTTCCCAAACTTTTAGGCACTTTTTTTATAAGCCCAAAAAACAAATTTCTGAGGCAATTTCTCCTCCTTGATTTTGTCCAGTAATTACATTTTCTTTCTGATAAAAGTTCCTTCATATCTGATTTCCCTCTCCCTTTCTTTACTGTTCACATTTTTAACAAGGTCTTTGGGTGGTCTCAAACAGTTCTGTTTGGACTAATCTGTAACTTTTGCTGACATCTGTAAACAATTTTATGGAATGGGCTGAGCTGGACTTCTATTCCTCTGGACAACTTGGATTTCACCACAGCAGCCATGAGCAAGTACCCTAATTTATCAGTGTCTCCTGAGGTAAAACGAGGACAAGTAAGAGACAAAGAATGCAGATTTGTTAGCGCATGCAACATGCTCACAGGACACAGCAGAAAATCCCTCATGGATTACTGACAACAAGCCAAATCCTCGAGCCTCCTTCAGCAGACATGGTGGCAAAAGATCTGCTGAGGCTGTCACAGGCTCCCCGGAACGCCTCCAAGGTGCAGGTTTGGCCACAAGGGAAAGAGGACCTCCAGTACAAGTCCTTAGCTCAGACACTGGCTGATGCCATCCGTGGGATCACTGGGAGATACCAGCAAGCACAGTGCCAGCCTTGCACTGTTTTATGAACATAGCTGGTGCCTGGCCCTTCTGAGGGACCCTGAGGAGCAGAAAGCAGCACCACAGCTGGTGACATCACCCAGCACTCCAATGGGGAGCATCCAGGGAATAGTTACGGGCTCATCTCCCCTCTTGCTCTGTGCCACATTAAATGATAAGGGAGAACTCCAACACTGTCCAACACAGTCCCCAGCTCTTCATTCTCTAAGGCTGTCACCTCAACATTTTACAAGTATTTAATTCTGCTTTCACATGTTCAAAAGTCTTTGGTGAGTTTTTGGATCCAAAGCACGGCACACCACATGCCCTTGTCCACACACCTATTTATCATCATAACCTGTATCCTACAGGCAGCCCAGGCTTCGTGTAAATCACAGACAGTGCTCCCCTGAGCATAAATGTGAAATACATAAGAAAAAAATAGTTTTCAAACAATTATAATCATGCACAGATGATGTGGGTCTCTGGGCACCACCACAGTAAAAATACCCAGGATCTCTTTCCTCCTCGCCGCCTGAAACTGGATATAAGCACACGCTGGAAAGGGAGCTGTGCACCGATACACATGCTTAGCAGGCTTGGGAAAGAGAGTTTCAAGACTCAGTACAACAGGTCAGGCAGGACAAAGAAACACAGTAACACCTGAGCAATCCTGTGGCAGTCAGAAATCACACACTCTTCCAAAATCCTGACAGTTTAGAGGCAATTTCAGTTTTATTTAGTTTTTCATCAAACATCGTTACCTTGGAGAGAATGGAGATATGAGCTGCATTTCTTTGGCCCAGGTTATTATGGGGGGTGGTAAGCTCCTCACTTCACATGGAAGTGTGACATCTTCTCCTGCAATTACTGAGACCTCTATGGGTTTATCATATGCATTTCCTTGCTGGTCTCCAGGCCTGGACACTCTAGGTTTCACTATAACATGGAACACGTTAAGAAGCTGCAATGAATATACATATTTGTACAAATGTAACACCATACAACACCTCTTTTTTAATCAGGTATAAAACACCACAATCCTGTTTTAATGACATGTCTGCAATAGAGATAAATCACTGCTGTGCTGATGTACAGTGCCTGTAGCTCAGACACAGGCTGATGCCCACATGGAACACCACAAATACCAGAAAGTCCATTCAAAAAGATGGACACAACAAATGGCTGTAATTCCTGTGTGTGCTGAGCTCTGTATTGCATAGGTAGTTAGCAACCACAACCTGAACTGTTACACAACAGCCCCAGTAACTCCAAACCATAAAAGCCCTGCAAAGCACACCTACACCTGAACCAAATTTTAATAACATTGGATTGATGATGACAGGAAGGTTTGGGACTGGTGGGATTAAGGGATCTTCATTCCTCTCTCAGCAGGAAATCCTACTCCTGAACAGATGCTTCCTATGCACTTCCATAAAGCTGAAATTATGCTCAGCCCAAGGTCTGTGACCTCGAGGTAAGAAGGATAAAGGAGGTTTTAAGGTAATTATAATGGCTGAGGGACAGGCCTTTTGGGATCAGCCATGTATAAAACTGCCTGGTTTGGGGACCCCAAAGCACTAACTAGAGTGGAGTTCCCATCCATGTGTTCTGGGTGTGTCTATCTCCCAATGACTGGATGGGTGACAAGGATACCGCAGCTGAGCTGAGGTGACACCCACCATAGACAGTCAGCTGCACCTTCCTGGTGGCATAGCCAGCAGCATTGGTGGCAGTGCACATGTATTCCCCGCTCTCTTCTCCCCCTGGGGACACCACATACAGGCTTCCATCCGACCCTGCTGAGAACCTCACATTGCTGGGAAGGATTACCTCTCCTTTCTGAGGAAAGAAAAATAATTAAAGTCCACAGTGCCTGGATTTTCCAAAATAAAGCAAATTACAATTATTTAACTCAATAAAGGCTGCTTTTATTTTTTCAAGGCTGAGATGGACAAAATCTTTTACATTAACTAAGAAACTTTGCCCTAAAATTCCATTTACACAAACTAATTAACTACAATTAACTTCTCGCAGTCCTTGAGTATCACTTTCTAAGCACAAGGATTCTTACGCAGATCACTTACTACATTTTACAGACTCAAAGTCTTAAAAGAAAATTTAAAAAATAATAGTCAAGAATAATAATCAAGATTTCAACTGAGTTCATTTTGACATTGATTTCTGATGTAAAAATGGATCTTGTATACATTACACAAACTTGTTCTTAGTCAGCTGCCTTGTCTGTAATTGAATAAGCGATAAAGAAAAATAAATCCTCACATATTCTCTTCCCTACCGAACTAACAGTTAACCATGTTCTATTCCTTTGTTGAAACAAAGCTGTTCCCAAGGTCCCAATCAGTTCCATCTGCACAACCTCTGAGAACCAAAAGTGCCTTCACACCACATCATGTGAGCTGTAACATACCCCAGATAACTGGTACTACCAAAAATTATCCTGTTCAAGGAGGAAAAAACCCCTAAAACTGGCTTTAAGACAAAGTCCCTCAAAGGCTGAGGTCCTCCTCAGTGCACATCTTGTCAAGGCCATGACTGAAAAGTCATGGGTTAACCCCACAATGCCATTGTTAAATACACTTTCCTCAGAGAAAAAAGTCAGAGCTCCACAAGAAAAACGAACTCTCAGTCTGTGGCAGGCTGCCTAAACTCAAATTATCAACTCACAACAGGAACAGGAACAATTTCTAAAGTGTAAAACCCATAAAGATACAGCGATAACCTAAGCCCTGCCAAAGAATAGAACATTGAACTGTGTCAGGACCACGGCCAAAAGTTCTGCTCTAAGAAACAAAAGCAGCTCTGAACAAACAGAGATTTCCAGGTCCCTCACAAGTGCAGTTTTGGGCCATGTTCCTTAAATATAGTTTTTATGACAACAAAATTACGTGTTCAGCCCATTTTTCAGCCCAAACAGCTCAAAGGTGGGGGGTTACCTTAGACCAGACAATGGATGGCTTGGGAACTCCACTTGCTTTGCAGGGCAGTGTCACTGGGATTCCTTCGATGGTGCTGAATATCTGCTGTCCGTGCTGAATGACAGGCACGACTACAAACACATGCAAATATTAAAGACATGCAGAACATACTTCAACATGGAACAACTATTATGATAAAATCTTTATATTCAATTACTACTTCCAACAGGCAAGCAGTTTTCAGGCCTCTTCTCCAAGCCTAACATGGACAAGGAGCCACTTTCCACCCTTTCAGGAGAGAATAAACCCCTGTTCACTACAGAGCCTGCCAGCCATAGGCTGCATTATGTAGATGCAGTTTTAAACTAACTGCAGGTATTTCACTGACTGAAATTATTTCAGAAAGGCTTTCTCACATTATCCTCTGATAACATTTTAGGCATTGCTTCTCAAAATCGGTAACAGGAAGACAGCAAAAACCTGAATTCCTTCACTCAGTTGAGCTGCCTTTCAATTAACAGAAAAATAAGATAAGATTTAAGGATACAATACCAAAACCTAGATATTTCTAAACACATAAAAAGATAGTCTTCTTTGTTTTCAAGCTCTGAAACATTCAAAAAACTAGTGTTGACATGGAAGATCTTATGAGTACTTGCCTGCACTAAAAATTTATAGTAATTCTTTTATATAAAGGAGGTTTCAGCATCGTCAGTGAAGCTTAAAATAAATCTCCCATGATTAATTTAACATGTGAGAACATCTAACATGTGAGAAACCATGAAGGGATTGTGGCCTCACAGAGTTAACACAAATACACTCAGCTGAAA
This sequence comes from Taeniopygia guttata, assembly GCF_048771995.1. Taxonomy (NCBI): domain Eukaryota; kingdom Metazoa; phylum Chordata; class Aves; order Passeriformes; family Estrildidae; genus Taeniopygia; species Taeniopygia guttata. Next base: position 24,326,963 of record NC_133033.1, on the reverse strand, counting down.
TACAGATGGCTTACCAAAATGCTAACACTTTGTCTCGCTGTCAGTGCAGTTTTTGGTATGTTGTATTTAAAGAGAAAAAAATCAGAGGGAGGAGAATGGGGATGACACCAAAACCAACAAACAAATTATGACTTCTACCAAACTCATAATTAATTTTCTTTCATTCTAATTCTCCCATGAGCTGCGCTTCCTTACCCCAGTTCTGAAACACTCAGACAGCACTTCTCATGGCTTTCCAGCAAACTCCCACTTGCACCTGTTTGTTAATTAAACCAGATGAAGACTGCACAGCCCAGCCTTTGAATGAAGATCTTTTGTGAACACAAAATAGTTTTACTTGATGTTACTTGAGAAGCAGTCCTGATCACTCAGCTCCTCCCTGCGCAGTGGACCCAATCTCCCCGTGTTACTTTACAAAGCAGCGTCATGAGAGAAGAGGAAAGGTGGGAAGCTGTAAGTGCAGCGAAGCAGTGAAAGCTGCAGTGGTGCTGCTCACCGAAGACGTGGACAGTGGTGGTGCTGTTGCTGGTGCCTGCCACGCTGCTGGCCATGCAGGTGTAATCCCCCCCGTCCTGCAGCCGAACCCGCTCCAGGTGCAGGCTCCCGTCGCTGCGCACGCTCACGTAGGGACTGGGAACCAGCTGCCAAAGGAGAGACGGAACCTTTCACTGGGAAAATACTCCCTGACAAGGTGCATTTGGGGATGCAGTGCAGCTCTGCTTGGCTATGTCACATTGTTAAAAATTATGTGTTCCTGCAGAATTTTACTAGAGCTTTTCTTACTTTCCGTCTTTCATACAAAGCTAATTTTACTTAAGAGTTTCAGTAGCACCTCGTATTTACTGCTGGAGTGAGAGTAAGAACTGCAAGAGACACTCAGCTCTGCCACAGCATATCCTGTGCTGCCCCTCCTGCTTTTAATGAAGCAAACCCAAATTTAGCTCAATTACTTCACTGTATTTTTATTGGTTATTCCAGTAATTGATAAGTGCAATGACTTGTTCTTCTTCCACAAGCAGACTATTTTCCTTTACAGTTATCAAAACCTTCTAACTTCCATATCCATCAAACAGATTGGCTTTGAAACAAACCATTGTGAAAGAGAATTGTAACTTTCACCAAGGAGTAACCCTTAAAGAGTTATATATCCTACAGCAACATCAAACACCTTGAGCTTGGCAGCACAGCCCTCCCTCATAAAGAGTTGTTAGAAAGCAAATCTCTTCCAGTCACACTCAGAAGCAACTGAATTCTTCTCTAAATATAACTTACTCCAACACTTTCCTTGGAGCACAGCATTTCCCAGCAGTTTACAATGACAGGAAACCAGCACTACTAGAGAGAGGAATTAGCAACTCAACAAGGAGGATCCTGGCAGTATTTCTCACAGTTTTGTGTGAGAAATACTGGCAGAAATACTTCTTGCACAGCCTAAGGAAAAGCCAATGAATTCCCAGAGACACCTATACTGAGCAGGAAACCTGAACAGGGGTCAGGTAGTACCAGGTTTTGCTGTGACAATGCACAAGGCATTTTGCTAGAATATTTTCATTCCAGTTGTGCAGAAAGGGTTTCAGGGAGAAATTAGAAACAAAGATAAAAACCAGCTTCATGGTGTAGTCAGAAATTTTTGTATTAAAGAAGTGAAGTTTCACTCACACAACCAACCCAGGTGCAGTGTCTACAGCACCTTTCTAGAATCTCCAAGTGGTTTGGGTGAGAAGGGACCATAAAGATCACCTAGATGTGTCTGTAGGAGGTATAAACTGGCAATGGTACGTTCCCAAGGGTGAAAGAAAACACTCATTCACACTCTGAGTAGAGCACCACCAGGAAAGGAGGATATGGAACAGGGATGCTGGTATTTAATTCAGCCCATCAGCAACAGGAAAAGGCAAGATGTTAAAACATCTGAAATCTACAGAAATTTTCTGGTATGTTTATTTTAAAAAAGCCACTTCTGTCATTCTAGTAAGTATATTCCACTAGCATTCCCACATTCAGAGTCCAAGGCTGAAGTTCATGAGCTACAAAAATGCATAAAACTCCTTTGAAAGCAGGAAAAATAGATGATAAAAGGATAACTCGCAAATACTGTGGTTCCAAGTTCTTTTCTAGACCTCCACATCCCCCACTGCCATCTCCTGTTCCCTCATCTGTACATCAGGGTCAGAACTTTCCTGGCATGGGCAGTGATCACATTAAATTTGTAAATTAAACCAAGCTGTTATCATGCCTTGAGATGTCAGTTGTAGTTTTCCTCTGCCAATAAATCTCACATGAAACAAAGTAGTCTTACCACCACATTGTTTTTAATCCACCTCCTGTCTGGAATGGGGTTCCCAGCAAGCAAAACACAAGGCAAAGTGAGCTGCTGGCCCTCAATGACATTGGCTGTGGCCGGGCTTGCTCCAATCAGAGGAGTGACTTGAACAAAAAGGAAGAACAAGAACAAATTACTAGGAATTTTTATACATTCATGTAAAATATTACATTAAATTAGTATTAAATTAAACACACGAAAAAAAGAGAAACAAATGTAGAGGTGGGGGTAGCACAGGAGAGATGGGAAGCTGGGGAAATACACCAACAGTGATCCTTAGCCTAAGGAAGGGAAGCAAATGGAAGATGCTGTTCAGCTGGATCTGGATCCAATCAAGGATTTCCCTGTGAACTCATGTTGCCCTGGCACCAAGTTGATTTATTATTTTTCCTTACTTGGGCAAAATACCGAAGAACAGAAGTAGTGGGTTTGGAGAGGATAAAAAGTAAGTTGCAATCTCCATTGGGCATAAAATTGTGAAGGATCAGAAGAGAGGTCACAGCCCAGCAGAAAATCTGCACATTCTGTGAAAAGCCAACAGCAAGCATGACTGGGCACATGGCTGAGAAATTAAATTAAGTACTGGGCATTGAATAATACTTTTGAACAGGTAAAAAACATGTCTATCAAACCCTACCAGTATTACTGGCTCTTGCATAGGTTTGAAGTTAACAAATGGTTTCTTTGATGGCAGAGAGACTCTGTTTTTATCCTCATGCAAATGCACACATTCCATTGCATTATTTTTTCCTTTTATTGCCAGATGTCAAACTGAGAACAACCAAGCCTCTAACAGCATGGATATTTGAAAGAGAGTAGGGTTAGATGGGACATTGGGAAGGAATTCCTCCCTGTGAGGGTGGGCAGGCCCTGGCACAGGGTGCCCAGAGCAGCTGTGGCTGCCCCTGGATCCCTGGCAGTGTCCAAGGCCAGGTTGGATGGGGTTGGAGCAGCCTGGGCTAGTGGAAGTTGTCCCTGCCCATGGCAGGGGTGGCACTGGATGGGGTGTAAGGTCCCTTCCAACCCTAACCGTTGTGGGATTCTGTGGTAAAGGCCAGACATTTATTGTCTTCTTGGATCACCAAGATTCCTTCCCACCTATCTCGACACTAACACAACCACGTTCATTGCTGCCTTTTTTATTAGTTTTTTTTTTTTTTTTAAGATTAATTAAATGGCAGGAACTTCATCATTAGTATTCATCACTACTGTGATTTTTCATTCCTCAATAAATTTACTTAGGAATTAAAAAAAAAAAAAAACAGGATTAATTTCTTTAAGGTCCAAGCTAAAAGTGCAGGTGGAATTGATTCCAGTAAGTGTAGACAGTCAAAAAAACGTTCTAACAAGCAAAATCCACCGTAATCAATTACAATGCTCCATGTAAATGTTTTCTAATTCAGTTTGTATGGATGACACATAGATACACCACACAGACAGGTCAGCATGTATGGACATAACCCTCAGGCATCCTCTGTGCTGCCCAAGCACCAACAGCTCCCACTGCCATGCACTGCTCTTACCCAGTCCTGTCACTGTGACCGTGGCTGGCCGGGACTGAATCCTTCCAAACTGGTTCTCAGCTTCACACACATAAGCCCCTTCATCACTGACCCACAGATCTGCAGGGGGAGGAAAGAGCCAACTGCAGCATCTGAAATGATACTGCTCCTCCCGCCCCACATGCACACCATGTCCTTGTCTCTCCCACCTTCAAACACTCAGTTTGAAACAGAGCATTCCTTTCCATCAGTCACCAAGTTCAGAATGAAAATATAGAAAGGAATTAAAAGCTAATTAATAAAACAGAATAATATTGCTTAATACAAGAGTGACTGAAATGCTGCAAAATAATCAAAATCACAAAGACACTTGCGAAGTTTTTGATTATTATCCAAATTACGACAGATCTAAAACACTGAGTTTGGAACCAATTCTCTACTAAAAAAACCAAAACAAAAAACCCACAAGACCACAAAACAAAAAAAACCCAACTGCACCAAAACAAAAAAAATAAAGAAAACCCACCAAAAAATGAAAATTTGCAGCTCCTCAGGATCAGAGACCATAGCCCATGTGTATTTCAACATAGATTAATAATAATTTGCATGAAGAAGAGTGAAGCCAATGACCAAACACAACTGAATTCACAAGCTCATAGCAAAATGAACTGCATGTCAACAACGATGATGTCACTATCACAAACACAATCTGTTACAAAAATCCAGTCTTTCTATATAGTTAATAGAGTCATAAAGCGACTTAAATTCCTTGCAAATGTCTCAGTTCCTGATGGAATTCTGTTCTTTTAACGTTGAGTCTACCTACTCTGGATGGCCAGGGCGCCTGTCCTGAGCTGGCTGCTGGAGCTGAGCACGAAGGGCCGGGAGAAGAGGGGAGCCCCATCCAGCCTCCTCCACGTGACCCTGGGCTCAGGGTAGCCCTGCACATAGCACGGAAGCGTCACGTTGGAGCCCAGATCCGCGGATTCGTCACCCGGCTCCTGCATGAAAACGGGTGGAGCTGGGGAGAGAGCACACACAGAAAGCGAGCATTGTAACACAGCAATCCCAATCTCTAACACCACTGATGAGCTCAATTTATGTCCCACTGTGCATAGGCTTTTTTCTACCATTCCCAACTCTAGAAACACTTCAAGTATCAGCGTCGCTAAATTCCTTTTCTTCTGCAAGCAGTGCCATGCGTTCAGAAAGCAGATGTGCCTGACAGGAACATTTAACAGGATGCAATGTGTCAGGCCACAGGCAGATGGAAAGAATTAGGGAAGGAGGAGAGGAAGGGCTAAATTACAATAACCTCACATAGTAACTCAAGTTTCTGTAATTAATTCTCTATTTGAGAATTTTGTTAGGTTGCGGTTTGAACAGCTTCCTCCTTCTGTGGCTCTCTTCCTCCCTATAACTTTTATACTTTGCAAAAGAAGTAAGACTAGGCTAGAAACAGATGGGCTTTAAGGTCTCTTCCAACCCAAACCATTCAGTGATTCCAAGCTGGAGTCCAAAAGGGACAAGGAAACTGCTTAACCAACCCCACCAAAAGGTGTTCCCAGCACACACATAGATCTGTTAGAAAGATCTGGGGAGCCAAGGCACCACTCCCTGACCAGTTCAGAAAGTCAACCATCTGAGTGTGTCCCATGCAGGTTTTAACTACTTACAACCAACATCCAGAGTTATCTTGCCAGCAGCTCTCCCTGCCTCATTGGTGGCCACGCACGTGTAGTCACCAGCATCCAGGTCTTGTGTTTCCTGGATCTTCAGAAGACCCCGGTGAATATCAATAACAAGAAATGCTGATGCCCTCAACTCTAAGTCACCTAAGTCCAGATAGAAAAAGGCAGTATAACTATTTATATCAATTATATACCTGTATTTATCAAAATTACCCCAACAAAACAGTGTCCAAGTTTGAGTTAGTTCACAACAAAGCTGTATGAACTCAGCAGATGAGAATTCTGACTCCCACTCAACCAAGAGGAAAAGTTCATTACTACATTAAATCAATCTTTTTTTATTTATTAGTTCTACAAGGCAGGCACAAACCCAAGTATCTCTGGGTAGAGATCAGCATTAGGACAGTGTGTCAGGCAGCATTTCTCCTTTTGTAATTAGAGGCTACATGAAAACAGAACAATAAAGGCTACAGAAAAATGTTTTGTAGCATAAAGCTAAACATTTTCTGAAAGAACGAACCTTATGCAAACAGGCAAGAGGCTCAGCTTTGTTTTACTATTATTATTACCTATGCTACAGTGTGTTAATTCAGCATATTCAAATAGAAGCAGGAATTTATGCCCTAGAGGTCAATGCCATTTCTTCTAGATATAGAGAATTTCACAAGTCTGTCACTGGTTGAATACAACATAATGCTCTTGAGAGAAATGAAGCCACTCTTGATCATTGTTCAAAATATTGCTGCTAAATAAATGACTCAATCACCAAGCAATGAGCACACCTTTAAACCATTTCACTTGGGGGGGTGGGATTCCAGTTGTTTTACACTCCATAACAGTCGTGTCTCCAACACCAACCAGAATTTCACTCTGAACGACAGTCAATGTTGGACCCTCTAAAAAGTAACAAGACAGAATAAAATTAGTTCTTCACCTAAATTACAGGTAATTTTTAAGATAGAAACATGAAAGACTCCCATTTGCTCTTGTTATATGGAAGAATATTTGCATTAAAAGTCAAACAGACCTAAAAGTGGAAGATAAACACTGGGAAACAAGGAAAAGTAAGGTCTGGTCCAGAGCACCTGAATCATATGCAGAATGTACATGAAATATAAGGACAAAATCAAAGAAGTTTCACCATTCAGAAAGTACAAACAAAACATTCTCCTCCTTCAGACAGATGTTGGTCATAAAACAGTTTAATACTCTGCTATCAATACTTTAACACAGTATTTTGATACAGAAACACAATTTCTGTTCTAAAGGACTCGCTCAGGTTTCCCGGTCTATCCCATAGTAAGACTGTATTTTAGGGAGGTTTTTTTAACCTAAAAATGTTTTTTTAACCTAAAAAGCTTTCTTTTTAGAAAGAGCATCATGCTCCAAATACTATCTGACAATACTACTCAGGTTTGAACAGAAAACAAAAGGGACATTTGTGAGCTGTGTAACATATCTTCTGAGGTTTTTGAAATTTCTACCAGTATGTTCTGCAGGGTTCTACTTGTTTTAATTACTCCTATTTCCTGATGAGGAATTAGTTTATTTTTTAAATTTTAATACATCGTTTTTCTCACTTACCGATGTATGTGAGGGTGGATGTCTGTTTCTCTGTCCCAGCTGAGTTACTTGCCAAACAACCATAAATTCCTGCATCTCTGGGAATTGCCTTTCTTATGATTAAGGTGCCTTCTGGGGTCATTCTGTACCTGGGAACACACAAGGGACCAAGCAAAATTATTAGAAAGAACAATAGTTGTATCCACATTCCAAGCAGCCACAGCAGCACGAGCAGATGGTTTATAAATAGGTGTTTCTGGGTTTTTTTCCCCTCATAATAAACACTTTTAGTACTATTATATCTAGCACTACATTTTGTGAAAAGTACATAAATTAATCTTCTGAAAAAACCTGGAAAAGAGAACTAAAGTGTTTCTTTGTTAGAGATAAGGTAATTGCAATTAAAGAGTTATCAAAGTAAAGACTGAGGTAGTATTTCCAAAACTCACAGACTCCTGTTGAAGTAGTAGACTATTTTGGCACTATTCAAACCTTATTTCTCACATATGATATTAAAATAAATGGAGACAACTTCAAGTCCCACCTGCTGGAGCCAATGATAAACATATCGTTGAGTGTCCACACAACCGTTGGCTTTGGGTAACCCGTGGCAGAACACCTGATGGACACTTCAGAACCTTCTGTAAAAGTCTGGTTCTTGGGTGAAATTACAAGCCTTGGAGGTTCTACCAAAAGAAATTAAAAGCAGCAATTAAAAATGTCTTCTTAGAATGCACAGGTTATGATAAGAACTTCATTCCCATTTTCAAACAGCTCCATGGTGAAAAAGCAACCAAATGAAGGTCAGAGCTCACTTGTTTTCACTGGCACAGTCAGTCCCAGACTAAACCACCTTTATAAGGGGCATTAGGTCAGAATTCAGGTATTGGTCTTTCTGAGATGGGGTTCAAAAAGCAGCAACAGAGTCAATTTTGACAAACACCAGACAATGAGCAATGTGGAAGGTGTCCCAGCCCATGACAGGGGTCAGAACAAAATGAGCTTTAAGGTCCCTTCCAACACACACCAGTCTTTGATTCTAAGAAATTTATTCAGACTATTGGACACTAAAGCCCACAAACATTCAGGTTGGTCGACTGTCAGAATGTAACCTGAGGATTAAGAATGAAAGTCACAATATATGTGCAGACACACAAGTGAAGGAGAAGTGAATCTGCTGTGTTAACAATTGTAGAGGTTGTTATGGGTTTCAGAGGTGTTTTCACAAGAAAAGCAATTGGTGAAATCAGTGGAATTAATTCCTTTTTAACCCAGAGAGGTTGTGGATTCTCACCCCTACAAGTCCCAAGGCCAGCTTGGACAGGGCTTAGAGAAACCTGGGATAGTGGAAAGTGTCCCTGTCCATGGCAGATGATGGCACTGGATGAGCTTTAAGGTGTTGCAAACACAAACCATTCTGTGATTCCATAATCCTTAGATTTCCTCAGTAAAATATTACCACCAAAGCAGTTCACTTGGGCAACAGAAACTTTCTATGGTATGTATGACTTTGTCTTACAGTGGCAAGAAGATGATCCACACCCATGGATAAAGTAAGCTGAGACATGAAATTGGCTGCTATGAAATAAGTATCACCGATCTTCATCTTTGGAGCTTTGTCTTTTGCTCACCACTCTATTTATGAATTCCACACACAGGACAAAAGCATAAGTCCAACTCTCCTGTTCATGAGAGTCCAAGAGGCTGAACACATGAAATGCTGAGGTACCTCACATCTAGGGCTTCTCTGCACAGCCCTTCCTTCTCAGCTCCAGCAGGAATTACCTCATCCCACTGGCCCAGGTGACACTTGACACATTTCAGTGGCTGCTAAGGAACAGTGTGTTTAAGAGCCAGCACATGGCAGAAGTGGGCAGGAAGGGGCCAGAAATGGCTCCAAGCTACAGAACTGTCCTCAAGTGATTCATGATGTGCACAGCTGGCTCAGCTATTTTTATTTGGTTTGAAATCCTGACAAGAGATGCTGGGGGTATTCTGCATGCTCTGCTCACAGGAAGGTCTCCTCTCCTGTTGGGATTAGGAAACTGGCTCTGATGGCAATTACACATCATGCTTTGACAACACACTACTGTCCATGCCGGTATTTTCACATAGTATTAACAGGTAAGCAGAAGATGAAAGAAATTTTAACTTATATTTGTAATAAAATTATTAGAAAAAAGTCAATATACATAGCTGTAATAATCAAGATATTGACCAAAATCAGTGAGGCCCCATTTGCCACCAATTAATCCTCTTGTTTTTCTGCCCAAATGCCAGGGACCAGGCAGGCACATAGAGGGGCTTTCTTGTCAGATCCATTTCATTTCCTTTGCTTTGTCCTCTGTATCTCAGAGGTGAAGATTTATAGATCTCCAATCTCAGCTACAACATAGTCCTCTAGACACCTGAAAAAGTAAGGAATCCCCTCAAATTCATTTATGTTTCCATACAAGACCAATCTGATGGGAGGACTTGAACAACTCACAATATATAGCCACTCTTGCACAACTCCAAATTTGAGCACATACTGTTTAGTCCTAGCACTCAGTGGGCATCAAGACTCCTTAGGATTTATCAAACTGCATTCCAGGACCTTCCAGAGTGCTCTGGGCAGCACCCCCAGCCTACAGAGGCCCAAGTTTCACACAGGGTTGTGCCCTACCTGTGTCCTGCTTGTGGAGAGCAGTGAAAGGATGAGGACAGTGTGTTCTCCTGAGCACAGAGCACACAACTGGGACGCAAAGTCAGCCCCACGAAGGCTCCAGGCTGTACTTGCACAGATGCTGGCACAGGAGTCACATCAATGTTCCTTTTCAGAAACAGCAGCATCAAACCCAACACTTTCAAAACAAGGGTTTATTACAACACCCTTCAGCAGGAAAAGCAGATGCTGGGTAATTTTTAGAGCCAGCAGCATTTGTTCTCTGCCTTAACTCACCCCCAGAGAGAAAATGGGGATGAAAGCAGTGTTTACTCGCTCATGATCAGAAATTCAGAGAGCTATATGAAGCTTGTCCAACAATAATAAAGGGCTTCAGGATTAATTTAATTTGACATTCTGAATAACTTACACAAAGCATGGACCCATCTCCATCAATTAACAAGACTTCAAATTTCCCTCTTTGGCATGTTAATAACGACAAGCCCATAAAGCTGTAGCTCTTACATATGGCCACCTTTTACTCTTTACTGCCAAATAAAAACTGATTTTTGAAAACCACTCCAGGTCCTAACAAGCACTGCAAGCTGTACATAACAATCACACACTAAGTAGCCTAGAAATCTGATGGAAATAATTTTTTCCAGAAAAACTAAAATGATCACAAGTAACAGTACTTGCAAACCCTTCAGCTTCTGCATGCAGCCATTGGGAAAGCTGGCACTATATTACTTTTTCCAAACAAAATAGGCAGGCACTACTGCAGAAAGCTGAATTCAGCTTCAACTTAGTCCTTCACATGTATTTATTCTGTTCTAAGCATCCTTAAAAAAAAAAAATACAGAAAACTGAACGCAGACTCAGCTAAGGCTGTCTGAGCTGTCCAAGAGGGTTCTCTAAAACATGTTTGAAAGCTGTTAGCACTACCAGGACCAGCCAAAATGTAACTCCCAACCATTTGATACAATCATTCCACATATATAAGGGATTTGAAACTTAATATTCTGTTGTGGCAGCAGTAAAACTCTGTTAGATTTTCTAGGAAAAAAAAGCACCAGAGCAATTTGGTTGGTGCATTAAAGCTCCCAGCTGAGCTACAGATATTAGGGAGAAAAACCTAAAGCCCAGGAAAAGATGAACGAGGGAGGCATTTCTCTTGATACCTTTGACATGCTTGAATGAGTGTCTTGATAGAAAAATTCTGTACAATTCAAAACTAGATTTTCCAAATGCATGGGGTTTGAAGCTTTTTCATTACTTTTTTCCTTCCAGCTTTGTTAAAAATTTAGGTTAGAGAAATCATAAGTTAGTTAGAAAATAAGTTAAAACTCTGCTGCAGCAATCTAAGGGTAATTCAAACAGATACTGAAAAACCACACTTCATTTTGCTGTATTTTGTACTAGGCCCTACACAAGTGGTTCCACATCTACTTATTCTACCTTGGACACAAATATCGGAAAAACAACATCCCTTTATTAACTTTTAAAACCCCACTTTCGACCTCTGTTTTGGAGCACATCAGGTCAAGATATTCCATTCAAAATGTCTTTTTTCCATAATTCTAAGTTTTCTATTAGCTAACAAATTTCTAGAATTATATCAGAAAAATTCATTAATGATGGTACCCCCTTCTGCACAGAACATGGCCCAGCAGCATCAGCAGCAGAAATCTGTTGGAATCACCTACAAGGGACAATAATTTTCTTTCTATAAGATTTTGAGTTCTCTCTTCACCCATAGACAGGCATCAAAGAACCAAGGTTGAAACCTCCACACAATCAAGGCAAATAGGAAAAAAAAAAAAAACATCCTGCAGGACTTTAAAATTACAAAAATATTTGCTCCAATACCAATTATCGTATTTATTTTTTTATTTCTTTTAAATTTGTTCCTGGTATACAGCAAAAGCCGAGACCTAGATTTGTTTGGTCTCACTCATGCTGCCTTTTTTAGTTCTGACTGATTTTTCATGAAATGGGATGGTTTTTTCATGAAACACGATGGTTTGGGTTGGAAGGGATATTAAAGCCCTCCTCATTCCACCCCCTGCCATGGGCTGGGACAGGTTCCACCATCCCAGGTCGCTCTGAGCTCCATGCAGCCTTGGACACTTCCAGGGATGGGCCTGTCCAAGGCTGTGACCAGCCTGTTCCAACAGCAGCCCTGCCAAGTGAGCTGCAGGCAGGGTATCCCACGGTTACCTTGCACGGTGAGGAAGACAGCAGCCGTGGCAGATCCGCCCTCGTTGGCAGCCGTGCAGCTGTAGCTGCCCGTGTCCGAGGGCTGGGCTGGCCTCACCTCCAGGGACAGGTTGGCCAGGACGCGGAGCCGCAGCGGGTCCTGCAGGCGCGCGTCGCGCCCGTGCCGCTGCCAGGTCAGGTTGTACTGCCCCGCGCTCAGCACCAGGCAGCTCAGCACCGCCCCGGCCCCGGGCACCACCGACACGTTGGCGGGCACCTGCAGCACCGGCGGGGGCTCTGCGGAACGGAGAACAGTGGCGTGAGACACATTCCAGCCACCTCTCAGCATCTGTGCGTTCCTGATAAACAACTCTAGGCACACTACAGAACAGAAAGAGTTTAGTATTTAAATATTTAATTATTTAACTAATAGGTTAAGGGTGAAACAATAAATTTAACTGCATTATTTAATAATACAGGTTTAATATTTGGTTTCATCTCCCATTCTGAAGCCACGAACAGAACCCAGGGCAGCAGCCTCATTCTCTGATGCTGAGCTACCTGCCAGGAGTTCACATCACAAGGGAGCACCTGGTCTAGATTCAAACTATCACATCCCGTAGGATGAAAAATCACATCCTATATGAGAAGGGGCAGCTCTGTGTTTTTTGAGCACAGCCAACAAGGGATCAGTGTGACAGCAACACAATGAAGGGAAGGAGACAGGACCACCATAGGCCTCCAAGTCTAATCTCTGCCCCAGATGTGACCCCACCTGGTGACACCTGAGCTATGCAGTCGATTTTTATAGGTTGTATACGGAAAAAAATGTTAGTAGGAAATTCTTCCAGCAGCAACAATGGAACCAAGTTACCACTATTAGTGTTAGCACCATTAGTGAGCTCTTTTCATGATGGATTCTATACAAAAATGTGGAAGGAAAAAGCATCCATACTCTAATTTAATTAAGGACCTCATGAAATAAGGTAAGAAAAGGGGAGGTAATAAACACACTATAGAGATAGCCCTGACAGACAGACAGCAGACACAATGCCAACAGCCACTCCTCATGCTGACTGAAGGGCACCAGAAGTTACCAGCATCATTGCACAGAGGGGCCAGCCCAGGCTGTGCAGCTGGTAAGGACACAAACCCGAGGTCCCTGCTATGGTGGGGGTGAGGGACAGCTGGCAAACTCATGCAGGAATATGCACGGAAGTGAATCAGAGAGGAGAGAAGGGAGGCATAGGCAGGAAGGGACATAAAAGGGGCCTGTCCCCTGCAAAGCACCATCAGCCAGTGCCCTGTCTGCCCCAGCCCTGGCCAGCACAGCCTGTCCTCTCTCACTAGTAAATCCCTTTTTTAAGTCTCCCAGGGTAACCTCAGTCCCTGTTCCTTCTCTGTATCCCTGCAAATATTAAGTGCCAGCTACTAGGGGATCAGTGTGAGTAGACTGGGTGCCAGCTGCTGGAGCCACACCAGGGGTTTAGGAACCTCATGTCAGTGGCACCAGCTCCTGGGGGGCCTGGGGTCCCAGCCCATCTCTGGGAGCCCACAGTGACCTCAGGCAGTGCCATGCTGCTGCTCACCAGCTGTCCCTGGGTACATGGCATGAGCTCTGGCAGCCAGGCAGGAGGAATTCCTGCAGCTATATACAACATCCTTCAACTCTCACTTCCACTCAAATCTCTGGGAATTTCATTATCTTTTCCTGTGCATATTTTATGTTGTTACTCCCAGTATTTGTTGTCTCCTTTCTACCCGACCATGTGTACAGTTCTACCATGCTCCCAGAAGAAAGCAGATGCAGTAATATTCTACTGAAATTAAACTTTGAAACCACAGATGGTTAAAATAGCAGCAGTCATTCTGCACATCCTTGAGATATCACTGATCAAGGAGGCAACATTTCAAGAAAGAAAATGAATTATTTATGACTTTATGCATTCCCATTAAAAATATCACATATATTCTATTTGCTTTTCCCCAGACTGGTTCTTGAACAAAGAAAGCTCTGCAATAAATAATACTTTGAGAGAGACGCTTGTGCAGAAATGAGACAGCTGTAAGAGCAAAACCAAATCTTTATCAGTACATACTAAAACACAACTATCCTAAAAAAAGCAAGATAACGGGGAATTTTAAAAAAAATCTGTATTTATTAAGGGTTAAAGTTACTCCTAAGCCCAGAACCAGCCATAAATCCTCCTCCTCAAGGTCTCCTGAGGAGTCTCAGATGAGGTTCACAAGCTCAGTGCTGGATCCCTGCACAGCACTGTGTGCTGGGTGTGCAGCTCTGCCTCCCTACGAACACAGTCCTGACAGCAACTGCCCCCATTGCCAAATCCATAGACTTTAACCCATGCAGAGGAGAGTCAGGGAGAGAGCTACACTTGCTTACTGAATGGAATTTCTCTCCTGTACTTGTAGGTTTGGGGTGTTTGTGAGAAACAGTAAGTCTTTACTGCTTTCCACAGGCTTATCATCAAATGTGTTCTCTAAACTCAGAAAAGAGAGGTGAGGCCAGTAGAGGACTGGAATCCCCATCTTTTGGTGGCCAGCCTAGTGGGACAACACAAGTTTTGGACTACCCCAGCCACTGCCCACAGCAGTGCTCACACTCAGCCATCCCCCAGCACTTCACTGGCCCTTCAGTTAGGGTGCTGCACAAGCTAATGAGCCGTTTGACATTTTAAAGATTTAACAGGAGTAAAAGTCAAACTCAAGTGCTCACTTTCTGTGAAATGAGAAAATGTTGGCACAGCTCCAATACCTTTTACACAACTGCTGCCAGAAGGGATTATCTGTGCTATACTGTCTGTCAGCTGGGTAAACCAACAACACTTGAAAAGATTGTTTACTTTGCTTCAAGAAGAAATTTCAAGTAATTTTCTTGCAAATATTTGTACACAAGGATTTCAAAGCATCTCCCTCCCATTAATCCTCTGCAGGGCACTGAGCAGAACAAATTGTCGTGTTTACACAGTGACTCAATTCCAGGCTATCTCTTGTGCTTTTTAAAAGAGGGGATATGGGATTTTCCCCCTTATTACTCTTGGCTTTCAAGTGTTACCAACATCACAAGAAAAAGGTCAGGATTCTCCTTCACATTTCTCTTTGATGAGGAGAATGGTTGCAACTTCCAGACTGAGAATCTTTATGCCCACAATTGCTTGCCCTCCAAGCCATGGTCTGAAACGAGCATCTGGGAATATCCTTTCTGCTTGAAGGATTTTTGTGGCTAAAATATAAACTAGTGCTCTAGAACCAGGACTTGGGTAGGGCAGATGTTACTGTTTCCTTCTACTCAGTACTTTGTGTGAATAAAAGGATGTTCCTCTCCTCAAATTCATCTCTTGGTCCAAGAGGACTCTTTCTCTACAAACTTTGCCTTGCACAAAATCAATGCAATCACGGTAGTTTCTAAGAATTTGCTCATAGTACAATGAAAGGAACATCTTTGCCTGGAAAAGGGAAGGTGAAGGGTTATGGAGCCACTCTCTTCAGCTATTGAAAGGGTTGTTTTAGGGAATACATGATTAGAGTGTTCTCAGGGCACAGGGGAGGGAAAAGAAAGATGAGAGTCTTTGTTCATAACATGCAGCAGAGGAAATTCTGACCAGACATACAAAATATTTTTTTAGTGGGGGTAGTTAAGCACTGAAGGCTGCCCACGAACTTGTGAAATCTCTACCCTTGGGGACATTCAAAGACTGATTGGACAAGTTCCTGAAAAACACAGCCAAGCTTGGAAGCTAATTCTCTTTGAGCTGTGAATTGGACTAGGTGACTTCCAGAGGTGACTCCAGCCTGAATTAGTTTGTGATTCTGTGACTCATAATCCATCTGGAGTGGCTACCTGGAGTAGCTACTGCAAGAGATATGAGGCAAGACAACTTTAATTTCAAGCCATTAAATGAAACCCTGAGTTGAAAATGTTGTTCTGAGTTCTCCCATTCCTCCCTGTCACAGATTAACTGCTCCAGTGTTTTTCCAGCTCACCAGCAACAGCTTTGCTGTTAGCATATGGTTAGCATATCTAATCAACACCAACACAAGGCTGTACAGAATGGATCTTTGCTACAAACCAGAAATTATTGTTCCCTCTCACTGTCTGCATTGCAACTGTGAAAAATTAAGTGACAAAATTTGCTATAGTATGGACAGGGATCTCACCCATCCACCCACAGACAGAAATAGCCTACTGTTTATTGAAAATTATATTTGTGATTAGCCCTGTTTTTACCTTATTCATTTTACTTTCTCATCTTTATTACCTTAAAGAAATTCAAGGTAATAGATGAGATTTCCAACAATTTACTGAATTTTGTATTGTATAAAAGCAGAAATTTGAACACAATTTTCTTACTTCCTTGTCTATACATGCATACAATCAAGCCAACAAATAATTGCTACAAAGTGAAATAAAAATAAGAACAGTTGAAATCTGAGATTTAGGTTTTGGATTCTACAGGTCAGATCTACTCTGCAAGTCCAACTGATAGCAGGAACTAAAACCAAACCAACTTTGATATTTAAAACAGGTTTGCTGAATAAACCTCAGCTCACCTGTGGACATGGGTGAGGCAAAAACACAGTAATTAAAAATACACTTAAAACTGGGAATGCATTTTATTGGCCCCATATGCTTTTCTTAAGTGTTTGAGCCCGTTATCCACCCCAGAAGGGCGGTGGGGACGCACCTGACACATCGAGGAACGTCTGCGCACGTCCTGTCCCCGCAGTGCTGCTGGCCACGCACTCATAAAAGCCCTCGTCGGACACAGACACCTGGGCAATGTCCCAGCTCATGCTGGATGATTCTCTGCAGGAGAAAAGGGCACCCACTGAATCCCTCAAGGAACCAAGAGCTACACCAGCTCGGTTTCCTGACTGCAGACACAGGAAAGTTTCACAATCATCAAGAGGCAAAACAGACCCTCTGATTCATCAAACTGGATGTCACTTTATGGATGATTATTTTCTCTTAAGATTTTGCAGAATGTCCCACTTGAACATCAAAAAATAAACCTTTAACAAGTCAGCAGTTGTCACACAATACCCAAATGCCATGTATTTTTTTCAGTCCCTCAGCTGCTTGTGCTCTGTTGTATTTCCCACCTGAGAAGACACATTCCTTGATGCCAGCAAGTTTCTGTGCAGAGCCAGTGTGTGGTACCAAACCCGTGACTCTTACCAGCAAAGGCAACAAGGTCTCATCCTCCCACCTGAGCTTCCCAAACTCACAGGTACAGCAACCCAGAGAACCACTGCAGGTTTTCTCTAGATCCCAGCGAGGCCAAGGCTGCTGGGCAGTAACACCATGTTGGTATCAAACATAATGTGAAAGCAAGAAGAGAATAAAATTGTAGCTACGTAGGCTGCTTCATGTGCTTCAAAACAAACATTCTCAGTTTCTCATGATACAAAACCACATTTTATAAACTTCTGGTGCTACAGACACACAGAGGACTACATAAATGAGCAAACCAGTGGTTCTGCAGTATCCCAGTGCTCCCCATGGTCTGTTGCTATGGCACATAAACAAAACTGATAAGCACCAAAATATCTGTGAGAGCTTTGGCAAGTCATTGCCACATTACAGGAAAACACTACATTAATGACCCCTTTGTTTGTCTGAATAGATTGATTTATCAGCCCTTAAAGAATACAGAAGGAACAAGAGACTTGGAATCTGCATGGAAGTTCAATGCTGCAGCACCATGAGACAGACAATCCAACCACACCACAAATGAAAACAGTGTAGGGTGACCTTAAATGGCTTTCTACTTGCTCCCTCTTACTTCATACTTACTCTAGATAACCTAATATATCATACTTCAAATCTGTGACATTTCCCAGTGCAATGCTGGCATGTGGACATGGCAGCAACTGCCAGCACTAAAGAATAAGGTGGTGTTTCTTCCAAATAACAAGTGAGAAACTCCTTTATTTCATGGAAAGTATGGTAAAAGTGAGGTTAGGCAATCCTGTTCTGCTTCCTTCCTGACTCGTGCTACATGCCAGATGTCAAACGTGGAAGCCTTGAGAACAGAAGCACAAAGGGAAATGTGCCCAGGGGCATGGAACAGCTTGGCAAAACAAAGACCTGTGGTGGACTATTAAAGAAAAATTTAGAAATGAAACCAACACCAGCAGCAAGGACTAACACACAGCTCAGGGCATCTGCTCCACACATTGGCACTGGGTAAGGAGCTGTAACTGCACACAAATCACAGCATATGTCATGAGATAATTCAGCACCTTCCAGCACCAACATTATTTACCAAATTAATTTTACTGTACATGCAATCTTCTCACTAGGCTGTTTGTCTGGGCAGCTGGGCAACTACAAACACTCAAACTCCACAGCCCAGATGACCCCCTGGTCCTCAGTCATGCAGAGAGCACGGTGGTGCTTGGGTTGTATTGGACCTCGCCTCCTGGACACTCCCACCACGCTGCTCCAGACCCAGCTGGGAGCTCACCAGCAGAAGGGTACGGCTCACAGGGAGAAATGAAACCTATAATTTCACTTCCTAGCACGTGGTTTGGAGGGATACATTCTGCATAGTTTACTAGACTTGAATAGCAACCAAAAATAGCAGCTGATTATCAGTGAATCTTTTAATTATCATGACTGTTGTTTTGCTTAACTACATGAATTGCCTTTCTTGTCAGAATTTAATGTCTTAATTTTGCTGGTTCTAATCTCTGCAGGATTGGTGGGATCTGCTTTTTATAATACATATAATGTACAGAAATTTTAGTGCTCAGTTCCCACTGCCCACTGGAATGAGGTGCTCAACTACTGCTCTTAACCTCCTTTATCAGGCTGGTAAAAAAATGCACTGGGATATAAAGCAAAACCCAAATTTTCTTACTACACTACCACAGGATGTAGAAAGACAAAGCTGTTACAATTTGACAAAAATTTCTTCTTCCTAACATATATTACTCATTTTAAATTAGGAATTATTACTGCAGCTGATAGTACCTCTAGAACCAAAGTCAATTAAAAAATCAAATTTCAAAGTCTGTTCTCCTCATGAGCCCTGAACCTGCAGTCATCCTAAGGGTATTTTCACATAGATGGCTGTCACAATAGAAATATGATATTCAACAGAGGAATACTACAGTTCAAACCTGCACTGAACTACTAAGCTGGACAAACCCTGCCTGGAACTTCACTACAAATAAGAGGCAAACAAGCCAAGCTGAATTAGATCCTATTTAACTGTGAACAACAATATTTGGCTTGAGATATGTTTTGTTAAATTAACTTGGATGATGCGTTCATTCATCCGCTCTGTAACAGAAAAAAGAAAAACACCACCAAATCAGCAGTGCTGAATGCGTGAAGAACAAGGAAAAGCGTGGGTTTGATACCTAAGGAATGGAAAACATTACACAGCAGCCCAAGTATGTGCTGTGCTGGGGCTGACTGTGTGTCAGTGGCACCTCATTAAAACCCAAACCACACCAAGCTGCAGCATTTCCCACTGCCAGCAGTGCACAAGGGAGCTGCAGGATGTGTTGACTTCGGTATGCTGTACCTGCTGGGCAATGCAGAATTTAGTCTTCAGTCTGCTCCTGAGGTGCTTTGGGCTGCACAAGAGGCTGCTGACACTGTTTGCTAGTGCACACTTCCCTTTTGGTTTTAACAAACAGAATTAAAAGGGGTACTCTATAAGTATTTTAACTAATTCGCCTTTTTTTAAATTATTATTTTCTCACCCTACAGACAAAGGGCACACACTTCTTTTTCTATACAGAAATCCGAAGAGCCTTCTGGTATATCCCACATACATTTTGCTATTTTGAGAGATTTACTGAAGATGAAGGTTTCTAGGGCAGGTCATAGTATATGCTTCTTTGGCATCCATGAAAGGCATTAAAAAACAAACAAACTAATGTATGCCCAGTCATCTATGTATCACTGGGGCCAGAGTGAGAAGTGTGTTTAATAAACAAAGCTAGTTACCAAGTTTACATAATTAAAAATATAAATTAAAACCTTTTACTTTCTAGACTTTTAGACCCAGTTTATCATAACTTCAGAGCACACATTTGAGGGGAATTTAGGCCAGAACCTTATAAACCCCATCACATGTACACAGCGTACACCCTCCTCCTTACATCATACATAGATATATCTCTCTACATATATAAGTACTATCAATATCTCCACAAAATACAGCTGTCCTGATGAAGAGCACCAAATATAATAGACTAGAAGTAGCAGGATGTAGACAGCACACAGCAGTAAATAATAACAGAAATCATAAGCTATGAATAGGAAATGAAGCAGCATTGTGAAAAGAGGTCACTACTTACTTGAAGAACTGATCCACTCCCAGTTTTACTCCATTTTTAGTAAAACGCTGAGTAAAAGGTATAAGGCTGTCAACATGGCAAGGAACAGAGCCTGGCTGTAAATAATATCCTGGAGTCTTCATGGGCATTGTAACTTTGGGGGCATCTGAAGAAAGAAAACATTCCCCAGAAAGTGTATCAGCAGCTACTAACACACATCCTATCCTTTCATTAAAAGGAAGCTCAATTTCTGATAAAGCTCCACTTAGGAGGTATTGACCATCATGAACTAGAGACAGACCTTTGGAAGGGAGCAGCACAGAAAGTGCTTGCATAAGTTATAAAAGCATACAAGACCTCAATTTCAACTGACTCAGATGAGACAAATGAACAGTCAATTCAAGTTAAAGTCACTTACCAGGAATAATACTAGAAAACAAAACACTTGAAACTCTCTGAAAAAGATAGCCATCCTTGTCATAGCCTGTTATTTTAACAAAAAAAGCTTCATCTGGTGGAATGAAGTCAGAAATATTCCATAGTCCATAGGGCTTTCTGTCAGGATAGTATTTCACAGGCAAGGTCTTAAGGAGTTCCCCTGTAATACTCAGAAGTTCCAGTCGGTCTACTCTAGCTGGAAGCAGGATCCCTGTGGTATTCAGCAGCATGAAGGTAGGAATCCCTAGAAAAACAGAAACACACTATTTTAAGTGCTAAAGAAAACAGATAATTAAAACTCAAAAGATTAAATTCCAACAGCATGGCTCACTACCCCATGAATGTACCATTCAGCTCCAGCCCTTACCTACTGCGTAAGGAAAGAATAAATTGTGCTCAGTTGAGCTGTGCTTATTAGCCATGAGGAGACCCAGCTGGGGAGGGTTTAAATTACTGATTTCCAACAGGTGTTTCTGAAAAAGCAGCTTCTTTATTAACTCCTCACCACGCCCCTAGGTCAAAGTCTTTTTCTGAAGCTCCAAAAATAACAGAAACAGCACTGTAATTTTGAGGTGTAGTTAAAAATATCTGTATTTATGTCACAAGGATATGAAGTCCCCTCCCCAGAGTTATCACAAAGCTCGTCATAGAGCTGTACTTGATTCTGGGGGCCTGAAGCTATTTAGGATGGACTGAAGTGGAAACAAACCTTGCACCGGCCTGCTGGATGTTTTCTTGAAGTCCAAGGTGGGCTTCCTGGAGAAGCCAGCCCGGAAATCGATGGTGCTGAGCCCTGTGATGCGCACGGAGTGCCTCCCGCTGCTGGAGGTCTGCAAAACAGCCAGCACAGGAATCAGCACTGCAGGAGTGCACAGAGGTGAGCCAGCCACCGAGCTCAGGGCTAACAACAGCACTGAGAGGAGCCTCATGGCTAAAGTGCTATTGAAAAGCACCTTGAATAAAGCTTTGCTTTCACATCCAGTCCTAAAATTGTGGTGACAGCAGAGAGAGCCAGTTTGTCTTGGAAGTAAATCACACCAACATATCCACAAGTCCTTGCCAGGTGCTAGTGCCTGCAATGGCAGTGGTCTGGGAGTCAGGACCTGACCATTTCAAACTCCACTAGAAAATGGTGAGTGAATCAGAACATAACACAAAAATCTATGCATTAAAGATGCTTCACTTCCCCAGCCAAGGGGAAACAGAAGGTGCACAGGTACCTCTCCCCTCTGGTCTGTACCCTTGTACCATCACCTTATCATTCTGTTTCAACCAGCAAAAAACAAATCAGAACATCACCCTTGAACAGCCTGAGCTTCATGTTCTGGAGACTACAACTGATGCACAACTTTCATCTTAAAGAAGACAAACCAAAGTAGTTATATGTTACTTCCTTTGATTCTATGCAGAAAAAGAAAGGTCAACTGCAACTTGCCAAAGCTGCACAGGAACCCATGGCTTTTTGTCCTTGCCTACTTCTACACCCTTCAGGTGTCTGGAAGCTTCCATTGAGCTTTCCTTGGAGTTTTATCCGATCCATTCTCAAATTCCTGCAACTCTCTGGGAGAGGTTACTCCAGAGTAACCCCCCCTGCCATCACTGCATGTAAGTATCAAATTAAACAGTTGTTTCTTCTAACTAACAGCCTTTGGACAGGCATTAGACACCATGACAAATCGATGTCTATCTGATTAAAACAACCTATTTCCTTCTATTTAGTTAGCCTTTCACCTCAGAAATAGCACCCCTAAAGCCTTTTTTATATAAGCCTGTTAACAATATAAAGAAATATTTAATTGTGCCAAGCAACTCAAGGTATCAAGTGTTAATTGCTGGTTAAAATTTCACTAGATAAACTCTATGATAAAGTTCTGGTTTTATAGCTTGGTGCATCTGTATAAGGAGTTTATGGTGTGAATAAAATTTTCACAAAGCTTAAGTCTTAACTCTTAAAATCTTTGTGTAAATAAACCAAGCCAGTGACTAAAGCCGAGTAAACAATCCACAGAAAAATATACTAGGAAATCATTTCTCTTTATGAATTACTCAGACCTTTGGATAGTTGCAAGTTTTAAGGCCGCAAAACCCTTATAAAATTTTACCATTTCCTAATAACAATAAACACATCTCTCACTGTCATGTCTAGGAGCTAGGGGTGTTTAGGCAAACACCAGGAATTAGTTCTATCACACAGGACTGCTTCCCAATTATTAACTTTAGGTCTCTTCTCATTATTTGTAGCTGAACATGGATTAGAGAGACTATCTGCATTAGTGTTTCCCCTCCCAGGCTGGATGAGTATAATCAAAAGAGCAAGCACACATTTGTGAAAGATGCTTTCCTGTTTTGCAAACAACATCAAAAAATTGCCCAAAATACAGATATCTATGAAGAAATACATAAAATTTAGATTTAAATATTTCAACTACATATTCAAGAGATTTTCTTCATTTCTGTTTCAACCCAAAATGCATTAATTTGAATGTTTTATCCATGCTTTCCACAGAGCTAGAGAAAGCATTATGCTGAGCTTAGGAAAAAAAAAACCTAAAAAACTCCATACCCCGAAAAGGCTCCCAGGTCCTGCCTGCAGGAGCAGCCTGATGGCTTGGCAGGGCTGCTGTCCTGCAGCCAGGAGTGCATGCCACCTGTGCTTGGGAACTGTTGGCTCTGCAGGTGTCCCACCCTGAGCCCAGGACTCCTCCCCTGCAGCCAGCACTTGGGTGCTGGCACACACCAGTGGCTCAGCTCACATCACACAGCCAGGAGCACACAGGGCTCTTCCTGCACTGCCCCTCTGGGCTGGAGAGCACTGGATATTTGCTGCATTGATCCCTCACCCCAGAAGCCTCCAACAAGTGAGAGAAGTGAATCCTAAGGCATTGACTTGTAGGAAAAGGTCTCAGGATCCAATGTGGCTCATGTTATGTGTACAGCAGGACCCAAAACATTTTCATTTTTAACAGCCCAGTCTCTGTACTGGTTTTCAGCACTTTTGGTCACAGAACCATGGAATTGGAAAGAACCTTAAAAAAGTTACCCAGTGCCATCCCCTGCCATGGGCAGGGACACCTTCCACTAGCCCAGGTTGCTCCAAGTCCTGTCCATCCTGGCCTTGGACACTTCCAGGCATCCAGGGGCAGCCACAGCTTCTCTGGGCACCCTGTGCCAGGGCCTGCCCACCCTCACAGGGAACAATTCCTTCCCAATAGCCCATCCAGCCCTCCCCTCTGGCAGTTTAAAACATTTCCCTCTTGTCCCATTACTATCTGCCCATATAAAAAGTCCGTGGCCCTTGTTTGATAAGCCCCCAGTCCTAGACAGACATTCAAACAATTCTCCCCAGAGCTGCTGAGCTCAACATGCTTTTGTGGCTGCAGTTCTGCAGCAGGATCAGCAGCTTCCCCCAGGGCTGTGTGTGAATTGATGACCCTTTTCAAAGCACCTCTGTGCTTAGGGCAGGGACAATGCAGAGCAGGATCCATTCAGCACTGCCTATAAAGTGTGCCGAGTGCCTTCCCCTCCAAAAATGGCTATAGAGTATTTACACTGCTACAATAGAATAGTTCAGTCAGAAAGGATCTACACCAATAGGATTGTTTCCACATCCATTTAGGAAAGCTGGGATCATGCAGCTTTACCTACATAAAGAGGTATACAACAATATTAAATACAAGATCACAGGACATTTACGGTAACACAGACTCAGCTGTAAGTATCTATGATAAATAACATATCAAATCATTATGCAACACCCTTATATGCTACAGGACAATCATACAGAAGTTCTGCAATAACTTTACCTTAATTGTCCATGTTCCAGGCTCTGGATCTTTTACATTTACTACCTTTGCAGAGTTGTGGATATTTAGCAATTCATTCAGTCCTGATCCCTTACTGAGTTGCTTGCCTGAAAAAACAGAAACAGGAAGTAAATACAGGATGGAGTAAACACAGTATTGGTTTAAAAAACAGAGAGCAAATACAATATTGTTGTTTTGTACCAATGTATTTCTGATACTTGACACTCACTACTTAGCAGTCAATGACATTTACAACAAGTCAACATTCCCTATAATTCTCTGACAGAATACTGAAAATGTTCATTTATTTGTGGGTGATTGCAGGAATTGGCTCTCTAGAGAGCGATTTTGCTCACTAAAGGCTGACCCTGAAGAATCACCAGTCCTAACACTCATCTGGCTCTTTTACAGCACAGGAAAGAGGAACTGGAGACAGGGATGTCCCAGTGCCCATTTTCACAACCTACTAGACATGCCTTGAGTAATTTCAGTGAAACCCTGTAGATTTAGATGCATGGAGCTATCTATGAAAAAGGCCAAAAAGAGGTGGGGTCACAGCTTCAGTGAAGCCTGACACTTGCACCCAGGACTGTGTGTTGTCATGGCTTCAACACAGAACTTGAGCAAATCTCTTTCCTGTGAACAAGAATGCTTCAGTGCAGGACAGACCAGGCCACGTTGCAGGAACCCATCCTGAGCATAAAATATTTCCTAGCTACTCAAATTTAAGCTATGCTCTTAGGCAAAAGTCATTCTGAGTATACAAAATATGATCTGAATTTATTTCTGGAGTGCTGTTCCAAGTTCCTAAGGCATCAACATAATAATAAACAACAGATTTGTTCAAAATACCTTCAATTACAAATTAGCTCCAAATCTGTGACTGCGCTCCCTATCACACACTACTCAGCTGTAGATGGGCAGGGGAGACAGGTTTGGATCTGAATGTTCTCCGTTCAAAAAAGTTAGACCGTGGTTGAACTTCCCTTGCATAAAACCCAACCACTGTGTACTTTAAATGATGGTTCAGGGAATACAAAAACAGATGAAAGGCAAAAATATCCAGCAATCTGGAATGCAAGGACAAATTGTAACAAAGAAGATGGAGGTGACATGAAGTGGACAGAATAAGGAAGTTTTCCAGTTTCCTCCAAGTGAAAAAAAAACACGGAACATTGGGAAAAAATAAAATATCAGAAAGGATTTTTCCTTCTCTTTTTTTCACTATCACAAAAGAAAGTATAAAGTACTTCACCTAGAGGATTATGAATCTCCATTGCTGGTGAAGGACCACTCAAGGACACTGTAACTTCCTTCAAACTGGGATCAAAAGGGATCAGCCAAGTATTTACGGCCATGGACAGATGGTCTGTAGACAAGAGATGCACTTTGGAGGCTTGAACTGCTTCTTCAACCCATTTTAACACCTAGAACAGAAAAGAACAGTTGTTACTATACTATCAGCAATACTGGCTGTTGAAATATTTTCTGCTGAAATGCCTGTCTCTACTGTCTTGTAGAGATTCCATATTGATTTATTTTTTAAAACGTGAAAACTTAAAGGAAATGCAACATTAATAGAAGATACTAGCAAAGCCATGGTCTGCATGGTGTTTAAAGGAGTACACAAGCACACCTGGATACTTCTCTACACAACAACCACAGGTAAATTTTAAAAGGAATTAGGGACACAAACCTGTGGACATTTCTGCTCATCAATTATTAGTTGCATGAAGCAACAAGGAAAATTTTCTCATTCAGATGTACTGAGTAGTTGCTATCTCTGGACTTTTCCAATGTTTTTTTTCCCCTATGACAAATTACTGTTGCCTAATACAAATTACTGTTAGGCACAGCACAGAGGTGGAACTGGAGGGGAACACATTTTGGAAAGTGTGTCCCTGCAGGGCACGGAGGCTCGCACACACGGGACAGGACAGCAGCCCATGGGAGAGGCACAGTGAAGGAAAGGAAAGGTGTGAGGAGGCAGAGCAGCCAAGAGAAACCCATCTGTGCTGACCACAACCCCACTCCTGATGGCACTAGGGAAGGGAGAAGGATCAGGGGAGAAGTTGAGCTGAGCAAGTGAAGGCAAAGGTGTTCCTACCTGTCTTTGCTTCCCACCACCTGAAGGAATAGTTGAATATCTATTTTAATTGGCAGCAAATTAATTTTCTTTAAGTCAACTTTGTCTTGCCCTCAACAACAACCGGTGATTTCCCTGTCTTTATCTCAGCTCAGAAGCTTCCTCAACCCATTCCTCCTCTGCAAGGGGTGAATGAGTGGCTGAGAGGGAGCTTGACAATTAGCCAAGGGAAACCCACCACAGCCAACCCAGCCTCCCCAGAAACACACCTGGTTTGTCAAACTATATGATTTTGCATCACCTCTGTACATCACAGAGCTGCAGCATAATTTTTAAATCCTACTGAAGTAATATTGGGTTTGTGTAACAACGTGAATGTAACTCACAGTAATACTGTACCGTGACTATAGGCTGCAGTAGACTGTGGTGGCATTGAGAAATATCTTGTGAAGGAAAGCCATCTTTTGGTTATGTCAGTTCAAGACTTGGAAACCAGCAATAAAGTAACCTGGTACGTTTCCCCTCAGTACTAGGGGCAAGTCCTTCAACCTAGGACCCAATTAAACATATTGCCCAAAAGAACCTCATTCCCCTGATTTATTGTGCATTACTTGCCTACTTTATCTTTTAAAAAATGGAAATATGCCATAGGCTTGTGTGTGAGATGACTTTGTGATAGAAACTAGAGTCCAGCCTCCTATAAAAGTGTACTTGCTCTCATTTACAGTATGAATACCCAGCAGCCTTTGTGCAAAGATGAAATAAATTTAAATAAGTGAAGAGCATCATTGGAAACATATTTGAAAGGGTGGGGGCAGGTTTTCATCGATCATTCCCTCTCCACTCTTAGGAATCTCCCACCTGAGCTGTGCTGAGTGCTCCCAGCACAGGGTGAGACAGCACTGACCAGGTGTCCCCTCGCCAAGGGTGTGCACGAGCCAGCTGCTTGGGCATGTTTGCAAAACAGCATACCCAAAAAATCACAGTAAAACTGCCTGTGCTGCTCAAAGCCTGCAGTGACATGGCCCAAGAGAGAACTGGGGTTTGTGCAACAGCTGGTGACACCAGCTAGGGAGCAACTTGTGTTTGCTTTAGACAAGCCTGGAACAGTTGTTCAAAAAGATCCAACTCATTCAAGTTCTACTTTAGAAATTATACATCTGGGCCCAAAAGTGCTTCCAAAGAAATTCCAGTGTTCTACTCCCAGTGAGATGAACACGACACTTTTTTGTATGAGGTATATGGAAAAGTTCCCATTTAATTCCAGGATCTCACCTCCACAGGTAAGTTTTTAAATGGATTGTAAAATTCAATGAACCCATACGAACTTCAGTTTCTGAGAGTTTTTCAAGATCAAAACCAAAAATGGAAGGCAACAGAACAACCCAGCTGTCTGCAGTCTGGCAGCAGCTTGCTTGTGTAAGTTCAATAGGCAATTCTGGGAGATCCATTTCCCAACCCTGTCATTCCAAAGTGCTTTGCAATAATGCTGTAACACTGGTTTAGAAGTAGGTTTTTTCTCCTCTGGGACCTTTACAGAAAGCCCCCAAAAGAACAGCAGCTTTTGTTGTTCTGCCAAAATGTGACGTGATGAATATTATTAGAGGGGGAAGGGCAAATAGAGCAATGATTTATAACTTTTCCCCAGAAAATTTGCTCTTGCAACCTGCCCTGCTGTCAGGTCATTTCTTGGAATGCATACTGAAACCTGGAAAATCTGTGCAGCATGGCCTCTATTCCCATTTGTTTATTCTGAGACTCAAGAATATTTCTCAAGCAGTCAAAGCAACGGGATTTCAGGTTAACTATTTCATTGCTTAAGTAAATTTAGGTTCATACTTACACCCAAAGAGGAAAAATATTCTAATAATGTTTTTAAATGCACATCAAAAAATATAATTGAGACAGTATATGAGAAAATAATACTGTAAAAATAAAACATGAATTATATATATAACATATATGAAAACCACACTAATGAAAAGTTTTGGTGTTGTATCTCAAGCTCTTCAAAGTTAGGAAGCACAAGAACTAAGCCTGACTGCTTTCAACTCCCTTTCAAACGCCCTTCTGCAGTTGCTTTATGACAAAAAGCCTTAGGTACAGGATCCTGGTTTATTTTTTCCAGAGACTCCAAATTCCACAGAAAACAGAGAAAGACCAGCTGTAACTATTTGTTTTTCCTTTCTTTGTTTGGCATTCACTGTACATTATGTATCTTCAGAATAGAAGCACTCAGCTGCTTCTCCCATTAAACCATTCCTCCTTTTTCTATGAAAATGGATAATGCCTGTTTGGGACAAGGGAGAAGAAAAGGCAAGAAACTGAGGTATTCAAGAAACCTTCATTCTATACTGTAATTTTGAACTTTTGACTTTGTCACCTCCATTGTATCCTTGAAAAGCAGTGGAGGGGCTTTTACACCTTTAACTGAGTGAAACAAGATTTCAAATTGCTTCCTCTACAGCATTATCCAAACACACGCTGGTCATAGACAGCAGGCACATGTAACACCAACCCAAGCTGTGTTGGTGTAACCCTTGCGTTGCTGTCACCTGAGAGGACTAAGAGCCAGCAGAAAGGGGATGTTCTCCAGTGGGTTTAGGGACCTCTATTTACAGCAGAGCACTCATGAGTGAACACCACCAGACCCCATTCCCCGTGACCTTACAAATGATACCTTCTCCACAACAACAACGCCTTTTGCACCATCCCTTCTAAATGTTCTGTCACCAGTCTTGCCTTCAGTCTCCCTTCCCTTCAATCTCGTCTCATCCACAGCATCCCTTTCATTCACAGGCTTCTCATCCAATTCCAAACTCTTGTTTTTTCCACAGAAGTTCATCCAGCTTTCAAGTCACTCAACAACACCCCCTTCGTCCATCAAAGTCAAAGTTGTGCCTCCATGTCATTCTCAGTTCTCCTCCCATCAATGTTCTGTATATGGAAGATCCATTTCTACTTATTTGAAAAATCAGGAAGAAAGATGTATTTTTAGGCAGCCTAAGGACAGGAATTTTTCCCTTCTTACAGAAAGGTTAGAAGTAAGAAAAATTAAGTGCTTCAACCCTAAAAGAAATGGAAAAAAGACCAGTCACCAGCTCAGTCCTTGTGAACTCCCAGCTCTATCCACACTGATCAATCCAGTTCATCAGACACAGGAATGACTCATATTTGCCACAAACAATCAAAACGACCTGGAGACATGACCTGAACTGCCAATGACTAATAAATCCCCACTATTTTCCATTGCACCATATTCACACTCTCCTGATCATCACAGTTCATCTCAACACCCCCCCTGGCATCAGTACAAACTTTTGGGCATCACAACCATTTACAGGAATTTCCTTACAGAAGGATAATTAAGTGTGGTGTAATGTAACTTCAGTTCAAGTCCAAATTAGTACCTTTTGGAAACTGGTCACAGTTATGAAAAGAGAGAATCTGCTCCTAACAGGGAATTTAACCCATGCTTAAGGAATATTCTCAACGCCATGAGAACAGAACCTAAGGGAAGGGCTGGAGCTGTGCCAGGGAGGGTAAGGCTGGAGATCAGGAAAAGGTTCTTCCCCCAGAGGGTGCTAGGCAGGCAATGGACAGGCTTTCCAGGGAATGGGCACAGCCCCAAGGCTGCCAGAGCTCCAGGAGGGTTTGGACAATGCTCCCAGGGATGCACAGAGTGGGATTATTGGGGTCTCTGGGCAGGGATAGGGGTTGAACTCAATCCTTGCAGATTCCAAAGATTCCCTCTAGCTCAGGATATTCTGTGATCCATTTAAATCCCAAGCAAGTATTGCAAATTAAGCCTTGAGTCCACAAAAGCAACCAGAGAAATCTCACCTAAAGAAACACTTTTCAAAACCAGGATTCCAATGCTTCGGTAAAGCACTTTGATAAAGGCTTTCCAAGACACTGGGAACAACATTTCAAAATATTACAATCCTATAATGATTTGTGTTGGAAGGAACATTAAAGCCCATCTTGTCCCACTCCCCTGCTGTAGGCAGGGACACCTTCCAATAGGCCAAGTTTTTCAGAACCCTGACATGGGCCTTGAACACTCCAAGGGATGGGGCCTTGATTCTCTAACAAGATAAATATTCTTATTTATCTAACACACAGAAATCACAGTGAGTTTGTAAAAATAGGACCTTCATCCCAGACTCTTTAGATACGCTACCTTCAGCAGATAAGTGGAGATACATATGTATTTCATGCTTTGCTGGACTGAACCCAACACAACTTTGTCAATCACCAATAATTTTGCCCAAGTTAACTGTAGTATTTGAAATCAGACCATGTTTTTCAGAAGTAAAAAAAGGCACTAAATTTTCATTGTCCTCTCAGTACACAAGCATTGGATGTGTATCAAGTACTGTTTTGCTGTGTTTCCTTGTATCTAGTTTAGAATATTGCTTCATTCTGCACTTAATGCTCAAAGGGCAAGAACAAGAGGAATGGTTTGAAACTTTATATACTAAAAATAGCTTTGTTTGAGTTTTTTGGGGGGTAGAATAATCAAAATGGTTTAACAAAACAAGTCGTTGGTTTGGCAGGGTACTTGGCAGGGACTTTGTAGTTATTCCCTAATCCCCAATCCAGCATTGGCTGTCTCTAGGCCCACAACGGTGAGTGTGCTTCAGCATTTATAAACTGCATTCTTTACACATCATCGACTCCTCAGAGAAAAAGGAGGGCAAGCATGATTGTTTGATTGCAGCTGAATCCTGCCTGAGGGCTATCCCATAAACAGCTGATTAGATCTCTGTGAGATGTCCTGTTGTTTGCATCCACCCACTGGTGGATGTGCTGCTTGGAATCAGTGCTGATCCAAAACTGAAACCACAGAGAAGGTTTTACTGGGGATGGCAGCAATCTGTTCAACTCATTTTCACAGTCACTTGGTCCAGACACAGATTCATGTAAGGTCAACAATTACTAAAATTGCTGAGTCTTTTGGGTTTGGCTTTAACACAAATTGTTCAGCACTTATTGTGGAAGACTTCTTAAAGTTATTTAGGGTTTACTTTTTTCCCACCTTAGGCAATCTCTTACACTGTTTAAGCATCTCTTTCCAGTGGCCATAGGCTGTGTTTTTGCCTCTCTCTCAAAAAAAATGTGCCAAAATATCACCTACTAATTTCACCCTCTGCTCTTGTGCAGAGGTGGTGAGGCCCTGGCACAGGGTGCCCAAAAAGCTGTGGCTGCCCATGGATCCCTGGAAGTGCCCAAGGCCAGGCTGGACAGGGCTTGGAGCAGCCTGAGCTAGTGGAAGGTGTCCCTGCCCATGGCAGGGGGTGGAATGAGATGATCTTCAAGATATCTTGCAACCCAGGACATCTTTTGACTTTACAATTA
The DNA here is from genome assembly GCF_048771995.1 of Taeniopygia guttata. Lineage (NCBI taxonomy): Eukaryota > Metazoa > Chordata > Aves > Passeriformes > Estrildidae > Taeniopygia > Taeniopygia guttata. The sequence goes on along the minus strand of NC_133033.1, from coordinate 24,295,037 downwards.
TTTACTCAAAAGAAATGTTGAGATGAAGCTGGAAGGAGGTGAAAGCAGCTACTGAAACCCCCTGCTTAAAACTTTACCCAAAACTCCAAGGCAGTCTGTCCTTTCAGGCAGAAGCTGGTGTTCTTAGAAACACAGAAGTGTCAAGTTCAGAAAGCAGCAGCAGGCAGGCAGGAAAGCCGCTTGTGCCAGCTCCACTCCAGAACACGGTGCTGTCTAGCACCTACAAATGGCTTTATCTGCTCACTTCTACCTCTCAAAAGCAGAAGAAAACAAAACCACAACAATCCAACCAAACCTTTACCCTAAAACTGCAGTCCTAGCAAAGAGCATTCCCCACTGGCAGTATCAGAGGGTCACAGAATTGGTTGGGCTGGAAGGGCCCTTAAAGACCATATCATTCCATGGTGACCCCTTTTGTATAAAGGGATTTCATGGAGTGTCACAGAGCAGTTTTACCCTTTATATATAATAGCAAAATGCAGACCAGGAACAGACCAAACAGGTAAATTCTTTTCTTCCAAATTTTAACCTAATTTTTGGAGGATGAATCTTCTGCGAAGTTTCTCTTTTTGATCACCTTCACATCACTACCAATAGCTTCTATCACTCCCCATGAGAACTTCAATTTTTCTAGGCAACAGCTGTAGAAAAATGCAATTTATCGCCAACATTTATCATTGTCAGAATTTTAGGACAGAAAGAAGGAACAAACCAGGGTAAATTTTTATTAAAAAACTACACTTAGTTATTGCCTACACTGGGAATTCAAAGGGGAATGTTTACAACATTTATAAACAATTCCAGCTCTCCAGATAAATACCATGTGATTTCACCTCTCTCCAAACTGTTTTCTCATGCACTTCCAAAGTTTCATTCCTGTCTGAGACTCACTGAAGTTCCCAAAGCAAAGAGTCATTCATAGCTGTGGGTCAGGAACCACAGATACCAGGAGGGCAGCAGAGGTGGTAGAAGTATCACAGTGAAAACCTCAATTTAAAAGTTACTTCCATGACCCTCTGAACAATGGAAACCTGAGAGTTCACACTATCTATCCTATATCCATTTTTGTCCAGGCTGAGTAACAGTTATTTGCTTGGTCACAAAATGCTTGTTTAAAGCTAATGTGTGCTCTTGTTTCGAGCAGAAAAGCCACCACGTTACACAGAGCCCAGAACCGCTCCTTTTCTTAAAGGCTCTTCTCCTGGAAGCCTTCTGGCACAGGCAGAGGGAAGCTGGGCAGGTTCTAGTAAGTCACAATATTGCATCCTGATATAGAGGATAGAGAAAGGAAGGAAAGGAAAGGTCCACATACTAAGACCAGAACATTTAGAAGTTCCTCTTCTGCTTCCTAACCCACCACCAGGTCTCTTAACAATTTACAGTCTAACTCTTGCCTCATTTTCTTTATTGATTGCAAAACTCAAGCAAAGTTACCTCATTGACTTGCTTTTTGTCCAAGTGAAAAACTTGACCAGAACTTGTTGAAGCAATTTCTTCATAGACCTTGTAACCAATATGATCCCTGTCATCACAGTCTCCAGTCAGCACAAACACCACCTGGATTAAAAAAAAATCAGTGAATCATTGGACACATGGTGCACAGGTGAGGAAAACACTGCCATGGCAGCATTAAGGCAAGACAGCAGAAGAATGTGTCAGTCGAGATGGGTTTGTTACTCTGCATGGGCAGAGGCATTGCACTCAGTAATGATGGAAAAAACAGTGCAGAAGAAAAGGAATAGACAAAAATCCCTTTAAAAACCAATCAGCCCTGTCATCCACATAATACCTCTTTTAGGAAAAAAAAAAAAAACCACGTTAAGTGATAAGCTGCCAAAACCACATACACACTGGTAGAAGATTCAGTTGCATTATTTAATGCATAATAATAAAAGAAGATTCCACTAAGGTTTTCCTTACCCACATCAGTTAACTCTATTAAGAAAAAATAAATACTTAGAATGCAGTATTATGGTCCCTTCTGTAATAAGAGTTCACCAAGTTTCACACAGAAGAATTCTACTCTTAGTCATCAAGAAAACAGAGCATTAAACACACAACCCAGGTGGGAATGCAAATCCCCTCAGTACCTGTGACTGTTTCTGTTGGATGAGTTGAAGCACTTCATGGGTCAGTCTGTAATCCTTGGATCGGGCATCAGTAAATACATAGATGAAAGAGCCAGGCAGGGAAATTTCTAGAGCAATCTTTATTGCCCCAATGCTCATCTCTGGACAGTCTCCACCACCCTGTTCACAAGTAAAAATAAAATGTTTTTTTTTTCTTTTAAGAAAGAAACTTATACCAAGTAAGTTACTTTCTTTTGGGACATTCAAGACAGATACTTCCTCAGCCTCTCATCATTTATTCACCTTTTCTGCCCTAAGGATTTTATAGTTGCTGCAGAGGGCTGTAACACACTCAAAAGCAGCAACTGCAACAATTCCAGAGACATAAAGTCAAAGGAAGAGCCCTGATGTTGGCTGGTGCCATGGTCACTCTTATCCATGTCCTGCTCAGTTCCAGCTTTTGTGACAGCTTCATTTCCCACATTTACATGGGGGACTTGTCAGCTCCTTCCTGGCTGACAAGTCCCCTGCTCTGGTAGTCACGGAAGGTCAGGGGCACAGACAGATGGGAAATGGTCCCAGGCAGGCAGTGCCGAGCTCCAGGAGCACCTCTGGACACCAGAGCAGCAACAACCTGCCCTGGACTCCACCCTGGGACAGGGAGCTCAGCAGAGGGCACAGGTGCTGTGTTCCCACAGCTCTGCACTGCAGCAGCTGCAGAGCTGGAGGTTTTTCAGACCATGTGTTCAATCAAAATGCTTCCAAGTATGACTTTATCTTCATAGGAAAGGATTCATTTTTCTCACTGAATTAAGAACTTGGGAAAAAGACTGTTTAAATAAAAGCTCACTAACTTACATAAAAATTAACTTGGCATATTGAAGACAGAACTTTCCAAAGAGCTGATACAAACTGTAAAACTTGCCCTGTCATCTACAATAGACTTCTGCATAGACTCAGTATTACATATAAAATTGATTCCTTTTATTTTTACAATCAACATGCCTTCACACATATGTATATACAAATCTACACATGATAGGAAAGAATAAGGCAAAAAGAGAGCAGTCCTTCACACTTAAGAATTTTGTTCATCATCAGTGAAATGTTCGTGTTGGGAACAACATTGTATTGGTGAAGGACCAAAACAGAAATCAAAAAATGATTAGAACAGGACTGATAGGTCATCTTGGAGTAGAGAAAATGTAAACACTTTCTACAGGTTAATCTATCAGTATCCTTAACCAATTTCAAAGCAAGAATATCAATAAGTTTCTCATCTATGATAAAGAATAAGCATGTGGTCACTGTTTTTCTGTAAGTCATATAAGAACCATTGTTCTTTTTCAAAGTCAGTTCTCCTAAATGTAGCCTTAGTTTTATGGGAAAAGCAAGTGGCAGACTCCAGACAGCCTGAAATTTGAGAGAGAACTCTCCAAGAAGATTTTTGACACACGTCAGAACTTTATCTTGGCAATGCCTATACAGTCCAATGGGACACATCAGTATATCCAAATTCTTTCAGCAGAAGACTCTTCCACATAAAGCTTTAATTTGTGGGCAAAGTCAAAATAATAGCTAATTTATACAGACATCTACTTGGAACAGGAAAATTTCTATTCCCACTTCAAGTCTACTTGATTATCATCTCATAATATTCTATATGGCAGCATCTGTTTTCTACATAGAACATGAAAAGCACTACTTAGCTAAATGGTTGCTCTGAGAAGCATGGACTTTTTTATTCCTATAATGTAGAATAATACTCTTAAAAGGCAGCTGGTAGAACAGCAAAACATCATCATGGAATGGTTTGGATTGGATTGGCAAATCCTTAAAAGCCCATCCAGTGTCATCCCTGCAATGGGCAGGGACACTTTCCACCAGCCCAGGTTGTTCCAAGTCCCATCCAGCCTGGTCTGGGACATTTCCAGGGATCCAGGGGCAGCCACAGCTTCTCTGGGCACCCTGTGCCAGGGGCTGCCCATCTTCACAGGCAGAATTGCTTCCTAACATTTAACAACAGTATTGTCTTTACCTTAATTTTAAAAAGTAGAAAATTTTCCACTCAGTATATTCAGTATTTCCTGCCTTTCTCTCCAAACTGAAATTAAATACAACTACCTTGTGAAGCTTTCTGGAAAAGCTGAGGCGAGTGAACCTCAGGAAGCTTTGTTTTCCCTTCAGTTTGAACAGGCCCACAGAAATACACAAAAAAAATCTGCTTAACAAAAAAACCAAAACAAAACAAAAAACAAACAAACAAAAACAACAAAAAAAAACCAACAACATTAAGGAGCCATTGCTGCCCAAGTCCACATTCTTATCACACTGTCTGTAAGAATGATTCAAAGGTAATTACAGATTAAATATAAGTGATACCTCCTAAGCTGATCCTGTATCCAAGGAATATGTTCTTTATCACTCAGAATGTAAAAGAAAAGGGCCCAGTTTCTGCAGCGAAATGTACACAACCCAACTTTTATCTCATGTCAAATGTCAGCCAAAAGATCCTCCAACTATTCTGTGACAGATGAATGGAAAAAAAGAGCCGGGCTTACCATGATGTTCAGGGAGGACAAGTTGAGCATATTTTGATTTAATATGTTTTATACACAAGATGCCTTGAAATACTTATCTTTGCCTTAATTTTAGCTTTTTTCATTAATGAGAATATTTGGTCCATGCCCTTTCTCAGAATGAACTCAGCTCAAAATTTCCTCTACCTTCACAACATTCACTCTTGCATCTTTTATCAGTCGTTTTGGAAAAATACTGGTAACAAACCTGTAGAAAGTTCTTATATTTCCTCTACTGCAAGATGACCTATCAGTCCTGTTCAAATCATTTTTTGATTTCTATTTTGGCCCTTCACCAATACAATGGATGAATACAAGTCAGTGAGAGCCTTCATATAGCAGAATGAGCATATCATCAAAATAATTATGAAATATGTGATCATTAAAGAATGAAATCTAAAATTAATTAGACAGAAACTTTTAAACAACTTGATTAGAAATTAAGAGTTTGAAATTCCCAAAAGCTTCACCTAAATAATCCACCTTTTAGAAAGAGCTGCAATTACTGTCAAGTACAACTGTTGAGGAAACAAGACATGAAAACTGGATGGAGTTTTAAAGCTTCAATTTCCCCATGAAGGAGAAAACTGCAATAGCTATTGTTTTCTCTGGATTTCAAACCTCCTGCCAAGTTTTTAAGTAATCTTCAAGCAATCTGTTCTTACAAGCATTATATCATGTGCCAGTTTCTGAAGGAGAGCCTGTCTGGCACTACTGACTCCAGCAAGGTTCACCACAGGTCAGAAGCATTTTCCTTGGTTAAAGACAGGACAATAGGAGCATATGTTCTGTCAGTAAGGATAACTCCACTCCAGTACTTCCTCCTTTCTTTCTATCACCCGAAGGAACAGCTGGAGCTGTGCCAGGGCAGAGTCAGGCTGGAGCTCAGGGAAAGGTTCTTCCCTCAAAGAGTGGTAAGCACTGCCCAGGCTCCCCAGGGAATGGGCACAGCCCCAAGGCTGCCAGGGCTCCAGGAGGGTTTGGACAACGCTCCCAGGGATGCACAGGGTGGGATTGTTGGAGTGTCTGTGCAGGGCCAGGGATGCTCCTGTGGGTCCCTTCCCACTCAGGATATTCTGTGATTCTAAGAAGCCCTTGAATCACTAAGTGCCAAGTAATGCACAGCAGGGAAGGCAGTACCTATGGAAAACCTGATGGGTCTTACAGTCCTCTTGTCTGAGTGGTGTTCATGGAATATAATATCCATAACACAGCAGAAGTCCATAAAAGTGTCTGTGGACAAGTGGCAGGACTAATGAAAATGCCAACTAAATGTTAGTGTTACTTAGCTATTCCTTCTTGTGTTATCAAACCGAGTCTCCACACAATGATGTGAACTAAGACAAAGGAATGAATCATAACCCTACATTAGGATGAGCAGGAAGTTGACAGTTTGTGCAGGCAAAATGACAGAGGTAAGTGATCTACATCCTCATGAATGCTTGCAGCATGAATATCAGCACAAGAAGAAGGATGACATGAGGAAACAGTCTTTGCTAGAACCACATAGGAAACAAGTTACTCACCTGAACATAAAGTTCCCTGAGTTCAAATTGAAATTTCTTGGGATCTGTGGTTATTGTCACTGGACCAATTTCTAGAATGAAATACAAAGAAAACTGAGTTATCCAAAGATACATGGTAGTAAAAAAATGAAACTAAAAGCATTGAACAGAAAGAAATAGTAGAGAATGATATTCCCAGCACTGAAACCTGTGATTTCAAATCTGGTAACTTTAATATTCCAGTATTACCAATGTCTATGTGCCTTAAACATTTATAGGCACATAAAGCCTTTCCTCTTTGATTTTGATCAAACATTTAATTGTTCTTAATAATGAAAAGGGAACAAAAAATCCCAGAACAAATGTTGCTGGACCAAGAAATAATGTATTTTTCCAGAAAGAGGCTCTTTAGACTGGAGAAAACAAGGCTTTAGGAAAACCTCACAGCAGCCTTCCAGCGCCTAAAGGGGCTCAAGGAGAGTTGGAAAGCGACTTTGGACAAGGGCCTGGAGGGACAGGACAAGGGGAAATGGCTTCACACTTAAAAGATACTTGATAATAGGGAAGCAGCTCTTCCCTGTGAGGGTAGGAAGGCCATGCCACAGAGTGCTCAGAGAAGCTGTGGCCAAGACCAGGGTGGTTGGGGCTAGTGGAAGGTGTCCCTACCCATGGCAGAGGGTGAAACAAGGTGAATTTAAGGTCCCTCGCAACCCAAACCATTCCACAATTTTGTTATTCTAGGTAAACATGAAGAGGCCTCTCTGTAGAAAACATACATACTTGGCTTTGCAATTTTACCCCGTTAAAAAAAAAAAAAAAAAAAAAAAAAAAAAAAGAAAGAAAGAAAAAAGAAAGAAAGAAAAAAGAAAGAAAAAAAAAGGCATTTGCCACATCTCTTCTCTGAAAAAAAAAATTGTAGTTCTGGAAATATCCCAGTGTGAGCCCTATCCCCAATCTAGCATATCCAGAGCAGCTGCCAGAATGAACCAAAGCAGAAACAACTTCATTCATAGCATTTGTCATGTCTGGCTACTGAGGAAGGGCAGGACATGCAAGTGAAGTTGCTTGGGGTATGCAACAGCAGCACGTATGTGAGCATTTCCCAATCCCATGGAGCTGCCCCTCACACAGCTGCCTTCCTGATTGGTATCAAATGTGATTCCAGCCAGCTGGTTCCTATGCCATGATTTGCTGCCTGTTCACCTCCATCTGCCTTGGCACCAGTGCCCTCCATTCTTGGCTTGGCCCAGGCAGGCACTGCTGCCCTGGCCATGGGCACTTGCCCAGCTCAGCAAGCGCAGTCAGGGTGCTACGCCAAAAATCAATAAATAAACACACACACACACACAAATGAAGAGATTTCTGCCAGTTGAGTGCTCCAAAGCACTCAAAGATATCAGCTGAGTCCTGACAGACCAAATGGGGTATAATTCTGCTGTCAGGGTAAAAGCCAAGCATGAAATTGCAACAGTGCCAATTTAATACAGCTGCAGCTTACAGGGAAGTGCTGCCTCAGCAGACCTCACAGCACTTTCCAAGCTCTATAAAAGTTAATACACACTTATCTTCCATATTATGCAGACATTTTTCTTTTTTAAACAATCCAAAGTTTTATTTCACTGGAGTTACAACAACTGCCATCACCAAGGTCTACTTTAATCACACCAGTATTTGCTGGGCAAGCTCTATTTATGGATGTCTTTTGGTTTAATTTCTTTGCAAGTCACCCACGAGATCACACAAAACCTTTCCTAGAACATTAAACTGTCCTTGGGGATTTTTTGTATGGCTGTGAGTCATTTATCTGTGAATGCCATGTACTAAAATGCTGCACTATCATTAAAAGAGCCATTATGTTCCTTCACATACCTCATCCTGCTGTGCTCCCGCTCCCCCTGGCACTATTCTCCTTTGGGTATCCTTTACAGCAAACACCTGCAATAAAGCTACCTCCAAGTTGTTTTGCTTCCAATCTCCCCTTTGCCAAGCTCTGTTCTAAAGCACATCACTGACTGGAGTTTATCCATACAGTAACCCCACTAGTTTCATTATTCCCATCCGTTGAGGGATTCGGTGTTTCAGTCTAGAGCGGTAAATCCTTTGGAAAGGCTTTCTTACCCTATAAAATAAAGATCTGAAAAGCAATACTCCTTCAGCTAAGCTAAAACAGCCCATCAGGTCAGATGGGCTGAGAACTTGGCCTTACTCCCCCACAGGCAGCACGGGCTGACTCCAGCAGTGCCAATGCCCAACAGAGCCTGGCCAGATTCCTGCAGGATCAGAGTTCCAGCTGCTCTCTGCTGAGAGCTCAGCTGGGAAACAGCACCCGGGCAAACGAGCGAGGCATGGTCAGCATCAAGTGCTGTGGGCAGCAGAGAGCAGAGAACCCTGCAGGAGCCGTGCAGGGCAGATGTCCTCAGCTGATTCCACAACCCAGGCCATGTCTGAATGGTGATGTTGGTCCTCCTCACCACTTGAACACTCACCAGCCTCCCCCAAAAAACCCAGCAGCTGTCCTTCACATACTGTTGTGCCACCAGCTTATGTGACCTGCCTGCCAGAAAAGCTTTAATAGCCTTCACCAGCTTCAGTTTATTTCATCCTCATTTGGTGACCTACAAGTACAGCCCAAATAAGGCTGTTTCACCAACACAGGTAAACACAGATCTCCAAAGTGTCCAAAATATAAAAAAGAAAGAGCATGATGAGAAGTGATTTAAATTTACATAACAAGCATAGTTTAAACTGAATGTTCACTCAGAAACTACACCCTGTAAACACACCAAGCAGAAGAAAATAATAAGCTTTTCACCTTCATTAGCTCTTTAGGCAAAGCTTGAAATATGGAATACTCTTAAGAGAATACACAGTCACAGAATGGGTTGGAAGGGACCTTAAAGCCCATCCAGTCCCACCCTCTGCCATGGGCAGGGACACCTTCCACTAGCCCAGGTTGCTCCAAGCTCTGTCCAACATGTCCTTGGACACTTCCAGTGATGGGGAGGTGTGGTTTTCCATTCTCATCCTGCAATCTGAATCCATTTTTAGGGAGTGAAATGGATATGGGAATATTTGGAACTGGATTGTTGTGGGAGTCTCTCCATTGCTCACTACTCCAAAACTTTCATGATCACCCAGAGGGAGCTGTGCAAAGGTAAAAAAGCTGACACAGCCCCAGAACGGCAGCAAATCTTTTTGAGGCACCAACTCAATCCTCTGGCCTCACAAATACAGTGTAAATTTCAGCTCTTCCAGACTGACTCAGGAATCAACAGTCAGACTTGCACACACACAAACTGGCACCAGCCAAAAGGAAACATTTTAAAGGCATGGCTGCACATCCCTGAGCAAAGCCTGGACTTCCAAAACTGAAATCACAGAAGTCAACGTAGCCACTGTGGCATCTAAGCTTCCACCTAAGCAATTAAACTACGACAACACACGACTGAGTAACACAGAGACCAAGGATTTTGATGCTTCCTTTCTGGGGCTAGTCTTGCAAAAACCATCTCATTGGTAAATAAGGAGAAAAACCCACAGCAACCTAATAAACTGGCCATTCCAAAAGGGTCTGCTGTTTTTCCATGGCTTTCTGCCACACCTCAATTGGCCACATGTTTATGTACAAGCTGAGCAGCAAGAATGTTGGGAAACCCACAGATTTCCCCATGACACACAATCGCACATAATTACCACTGACGGTGATTGCAAATTTGGCACTCCCCTAGTCCTGACCACGGAACACATCTGCACCAAATGTCTGCTTTGGACAGCTGGGTGCTTTAGGAGATCTAACAAAGGAATATGGAAGTCTTCTGCCTACCTCTCATCAACTCGGAACACTGGATTTGTTTATTCCAGAAGGAATAAGAAAGCTCTAAGTGATACATGGTAACTGAAGGAATTTTGGCAGAGATGCTAAACCTTGTGGAGTGCTCTCACCCACAGAATTCCTTCTTCTAATTCACAGCAAGGATGTTTTCCTGATGCAAAGCCATATTCAGAATTAAACTAACTAACTAAATAAAGCAAAGATATCCCCCCAAAAAGCCTCCACATCTTTGAATATTTCCAAAGAAATATAAGTTTAAAAATTATGACGCTACAAATGAAAAAGTAAAATAGAAAAAACCAAAATCCCAAAGCCTACCACAGTATAGCAACAAATCCCTGATATTCCAATAACAATATTAATGTCATATTATATATAATATCAAAATAATTACACTATGTTACATTATGTAACTACATTAATTATATACTAATAAAAGCTAATATTATAGTTAGTATATTTAGTTGTATCTTCATAACACAGGATACGCAGAAAAAAACTGGGTGACAATTATCTTCCACATTCTTTTTTATTCATGAAGTGGACTGACAAGTCTAGCACTGGGCTGTGGCAATTCTGACAGTTTTTGATATCAGAGGATTAATATGAGTTTCACATACCCATATAAACAAATCCTCACTTTCCCATTGATATATGTGTGTATATATGTTATATATGTGTGTGTGTGAGTACACATATATCAAATAATTTTCACCACAAATGAAGCGATGCTCAAGGATTACGAGTAATCAGATTAGACAGCTGAAATGCCTAAACCAAGATCCCTCCCAAAAGAAGCTGGTGTACAATTATTCCCTAAGAGCCATTTACTAAGGGTGCTGAGCACCGAGGTTTATCTGATTTAATGCTCTTCTCAGAGAAAGAAGAGAACTGTATCCAATCCATTGCAAGGCTCTGCTTATAATGCCTCTGAAGACCTTTAAAAACAGCCACTGCCAAGAACTCAGAGAATAAGAACAATGGTAGAGCTGCTCCAGCCAGCTGTCCATCCTGAGGGCACAGAAGCAGAAACCTGCAATTTTCCAACAGCAAATTGGGTCCTGCAGGCTCTTCCCTCTACAGATCCCTCATAAACTGCCACTGGAAGTGCTTCACAGGGCTCTCCTTCCCCTTAAAGAGAGGGTCACCACACAGGTGAGACTACATAGAAGAAAACCACTTGTAACTGACATCTCAAATGATAGTGAATAGTTTTACTCATCACACAGCTGACAAGTACATGCACACAGGATCAGAAGCTGTTTTATAGCATGATGTTTTAATGCACCAAAAAATGCTGCTCCATTTTAACTGATTGCAAATTTCTGTTGTAGACTACCAAACCAAGAAGCTGACTCCACCACATAGTAAAAATGACCAAACTTAATGTCTTGTGCTTTGTGCTCTGACGTGAAGGACACCCTCAACTCCCATTCAGATGATGGGAACTGTGTGATTAGAAACCTCGATGAATTTTTCCAGGAGCACAAGGCAGCACTGGAGATGCTGCCTACAGCCATGGCTAACACCCCCTTGCTAACACACATCCCAATGGATTCAGGGAGCACTGAGTAAGGCAAGATGCTTACCACTAGAACATGCAATAGGCTATTTAAAGTTTCCTCCTAAATGATATTTCCTCATGACTCAGCTGCTTTCAGATTCTAACCTGGCTATAATCAATTTTTTTAAAAGCCCAGAAACTGCAATGAGCAACTTTTACCAGAAAGAAATGAGCCAAACCAGCCCAGCAAGCTCACATTTCCTTAATACACTCACTTTTTTATTTCTTAAATCATTTTTCAGCCTTATGACTTATGACTACTAAGTCTAACAGCAGACAGGAAGGAGTCAGACTGCTCACAGTTGTTCACCCAGTTTTTCTTGAGTTGGCTGTTTACAGACAAGCCAGATAGATTATCCTGGGAATTGCAGAGCCCTACTAAGCAGCCCAACCCAGCACCAGTGGAGCTGATGAAGCTCCATCCTCACAGATGGCAAGGGCCACCAACCTCATGCATCAAACTCTTCACCTCAGGACAGTGGCCAGAGCCTGGCTGAAATTCAGTGACCAAAGATGTAACACAAGTTCTACTTGCAATGTGCCTTAGCAAGTGCCACATTTATGTTGTTATTTCCCATTGTTTTAATAGTTATGAGCTCATGACTTTTTTTTTTTAAAGGAAAATAACAATGACAAAAAAAAGCATTATGCATGCTTCATTTCTTGGAAAAGAAAGCTCACTTGGAGACCCAGAGTGGATAAAATCTATTATTCTCATTTTTTGTCTATTGCAACAAGGACTAAGTTTAGCTTACAAGCCTCAAGTGCAGTTGTCTAAAAGTTATTAACCACATGCAGTAAGAAATAATAAAAATCAGGGTCAGATTTGCCCAGCACACTGTTAACTCCACCTTCTGAGAACTACAGTCACAAACCACAGTGTGTGCAGAGTAACCTCCTCTACCCAGAGATGGTTAAAATAAATCCAGATTTGCTACAAATGCTCTCTTAAATGGGTGATGCCCTGAACTGTCGTGGAACTTCTCAAACCCTTTGCATGAGTGGCACATCACATTAACCAAGGAATCCTAATTTAAAAAACTACCCCCTTAGGCTGGAAATGAGAAAAAGATAGCTTCAATGCAATAGAAACACAGGCTGATTATTGCTCTGAGGAAGTAATCCATCTGAACATCTCCTCTAGCTCCACTGCAAGGCCAGAAGTTTTTGTCCATTGCTGGTGCACAGCTATGGGCAAAGAGACCAGAAAACTTGAGTCCACGTGGTTCAGATTTAAAGTAATGACTTTAGTGGCTATTAAATGTCCCAAAAGATGACACAAAGCAAGTTTTTTTCTTTTCTGGGGACAAGTAAATATAGTGAATGCTGAAATCTGGAGCAGCCCCACCTCAGGCTTTTGCAGAGCCTGGAGGTCTGTTCCCAGAGGGGCCACAGAGCTGTGTCTGAGCTGACTCTGCTGCCTCTGGCCAGCCCTCCGTGGATGGCTGCCCAAGTCCCAGCACACAGCCACGGCTGGCAACTCGGCTGACAGGCCCTGAGAGAGGCCAAGGGCTGAGCGAGCCACGGAGATTATGGCAAGCTCTTACAACTAGGTGGTCCCTGACATCCAAGCCTTGAGCTTGAGCTCCGTCCCAGCACTGAGTATGTCCAGGACTGTGCTCTCCTGCACCTCCTGCGTGCCCAGAGCTTTGGGGTTTGTGCTTGCCTGTCCAGCACTGCCACTGCTGCAGGTATTCATGGGGCTGCTTTGCTTTTCCAACAACAAAAGGCACGAGCAGACACAAGGGGAGAAAGCTTTGAGCGATTTGCTTTACTCAGCCTACAGTAAAGGACAAACAGCTGATAAGGACTGCAGACACAGCTTTCTTACTGTCCAGCCTGGGAGCAGCGCTGGATCCCAGGGCTGGCCTGTGCTCCCAGCTCCCACTGAACATCTGAGAAGGTCATCAGCTCACTTTCTGTTTGTGTTTATTTCCCCTTGTTAACAACAGGCTGAACAGAGTAAAACTCAGTTCATAATGCTCTTTAAATTCTTTCTCCAGACTGAACTCCAGATCAGTCCAGGTCTATTTCTGTCTCATCTCTGGGTTTGTGTATTTTGGCACTGCTCCTTCTACACTTGTAACAGCACTGGATAAAGAACGTGCACTGAGGAACCGGGCAGGAACAAATGCAACTACCCATTTCACAGTGCTGCTTTGTGATTAATTACCTTACCATGCTGAAGTGAAATCAAGAGGGATTTAAAACACAATTTTAAATTCACAATTTATACTTAATATTGCACTACCAAATGAATTTATTTACTGTGACATCTAGCATGATTGATTTTGAGCTGCTGTCCACACTGCTGTCGGCCGGGAATATCTGAGCTCCACCATCGGGAGCCTCCTGGCACTGCAGGGTACCACAGCCTCGTCCGTAAAGCTCCTCCTTCTTCATGGAACTCAGGCTCCCACCGTGTCTCCGAGTGTATCTCATCGTAAGAGGGGTCCAGTGGCTGACTGGCAAAAAAAGTTACAGCTTCTTTTATTTGCAGGATAAATTAATTCAATTAAAATGGCTAATTAAAAGCTTCTTCTGCTTGGAAGATTATATTCCCAGATTGCTTCCTTCAAAGAGATTTGGAAGATCCTTGGAGAGAGCTACCTTACTGAAGCCAAGTCAACTTTTTGGTCTTGAGACATCAGCAAACTGAAAAGCAACTGGCTCTTTCCTGCTGAAAGTGCAGCTGCATTGCTTTCCCAAAGGATATGGAACTACTAATGCAATCAGAACCCACTGCTATAGAAAAGCAGGCCCTGTAAGCAAATAAAGTCACCATCAGCAACCGGAACATCCTGGGAGCAGGATTACCCAGACATGCTCAGTCTGGGCTGAGGGGAAATATTCTACATCCCCATCATGTAGCACAAACCAAAGTCCCAAGGCAGGAACAGTATTTAACAGGGGTGATTACCCCCGAGTTATTAATAAAGCAGCAGTCAGTGTTTTCTTCAAGAAGCCATTTTCCCAACAAGCTTTATGGAGACCATGGCACTAATCCATCAGTCCTTAAAACTGCCAAGAGACCATGGGAACACAAGGAATTCCCAGAGTATGTTCTTATATTAAACCTATCCTGCTCTTTAATAAGCTTATGCTGGGGTTTGACTTCACATGGTAAAAGATTATTTTAAATCATCAAAGAATCATAGGCTTAGGTGGGAAGGGATCTTAAAGTTCATCTAGGGGTCCATCAGTTGGGCAGGTACATTTCCACTATCCCAGATTGCTCCAAGCCCTGTCCAATCTGGTCTTGGACACTTCAGGGATGGGGCAGCTACAGCATCTCTGGGTATCCTCTGCCAGGGCTTCCCCACCCTCACAGGGAACAATTCCTTCCTAACACTTAATCAATGCTGCCCTCTGGCAGTGGGAAGCCATTCCCCCTTGTCCTGTCTTTCCATCCCTTGTAAAACTCTCTCTCCATCTTTCCTGTCTGCTCCCCTCAGGCACTGGAAGGCCACAGTGAGGTCACCCCAGCACTTCTCATCTCCAGGCTGACCAATCCCAATGCTCTCAGCCTTCCCCATAGGAGAGGTGCTCCATCCCCTTGACCCCCATGGTGGCTCTCCATCTGACCATAGATGCACTATGGTGTATTTGGTTTAAATGGGTCTCTGGAGGTGTCTTTGGCTGGAGGGAGTCACATGGCCTGGGAAAAAAAACACCACTGTTGGATATGAAGCTCAGATACAGTGCGGTAAGTTTTCCCTAAAAGAAACACAAAAAAGTAAAGACTGAGCTACAATTCCTTCAGATGCAGACACAATCCTTGAAACACTAATTAAATTTTGCTCAGTAAAGTATCAGCAAACCACATAATTATTCAATTAGCCCTAAACAAAGGGAAAAGACAGACATTAAACACAGACCTACCTACACTTGCATAATTCAAGCACTACTAAATAGAGTCCCTTCAGTTTTCATACCAAACTACCTAACTCTCAATAGAACACAAGGAAGAAAAAAGTTTAATTTTGAAAATTCTAGAATAAAACCAAGGTTCTAGGAGATGACCTGTGTGTGCCTGCACACATATACATACATGTGCATGAACATCATGATTTAGATACTCAAAAGAACTTTAGGATATATCCAGCTGCCATCCGTTGAGAATGCAGATGTCCAAACATAACAAAAATCAAGTTATCTGACGCCAGCTGCTGGGAGAAAGAAGTGTCACATTCAGTACAAAACTCAGATATTCTGCATGAGATTACTCTGTACCTAAAATATTCTTTTATTTCCTTTTTACTACTAGAAATGCATCTGCCTTCTTTCCAAGTAACTGACACAGTTTTTACTGATTTCAGTTAGAACAGACTCCAGCTCCCATCCAAGTATTCCACTATAAAGTGAATTGCTAAAGGATTACCAATGTAAAACCATTAGAAACCCCAATCCTGTCCTTTCAGGCATTACAACTATAAATTCAAATCTCTGCATCATTCCAGCTAAGTCTCCACTTCACAGAACTAATCCATGTGCAGCTGACAGAACATGGAATGTTACAGCAGATAACACTGTCCGTGTACAGCAATTATTCACTCTGACAATATCCAATTGGGAATATTATCCCTAGGGCTCTAACATGGGTCCAGTGATGCCTCAAATACTGCTGCGAATAGAGAGGCATTGATTAGTTGAAATTAAAACACCCATTTAAGGATGTTCAAAGAAGGGCTGCTACTGGTGTTCCAGGTTAACATGAACTTTCTGGTTTGTTCTGTTTTTTTCTAATTTGTTACTAACTTTCTAAATAATTCATTTTCTATTTCTACCTATCAGACACATTTGTTACTCCTGGCAAGGCACTGTTTGAGAAGTTGAATCAGATGATTTTTTTGAGGACCTGGGCTGTTGCAGGACTCTATTGTACAAGAAAGCAATGGGAAAAAGAAGCAGAAAATAAGACTGCAAAATAGCTTATCTGACAGAGCCAACCCAAGAAAAAGAGGATACTGAAACATTTTAGTTCTATTTTTAAAAATATGTGGTTTGGATTGAAATGCTGATTTAAAAAGAAAGATATAGCAAGTTTTTCATGGCCAGACAAGCCTCTCAAAAGCTTCATTACAGCACTGTTTACTTTGGTAACTGGCGAGTCAGCTGGAAGCAGCTCTCTCCCATCCCTTCACTTTTGCCTGTATCATTTGTAATTGTGTCATTTTCTAAATGGCACCAAGAAAAACATTTTTAAGCAGAAACCGTTCAAGTAAGGGATAAACTTCTTGTGGAAGTCTAGAGAACCAAGGCTGAGAAACTGGAACACTCACCACAACCCAGGGGAAGGGGAAAGGAGTCGGGCCAGTCTGAGCAGTGTCTCCACACTGCCGGAACAGCTCAGTGGTGACAGTGGTCTCATGTGTCTTCTTGCTCTCCACGGGCCACAGCAGTCAGAATGCCCAGCCTCTGGTTCTTCCCAGCTCTGAATCTGACCCACACAGGGCTCCCTGGCAGCTCTCCTCCCTAAGACAGGCTGCAATCCCTGGAGCTGGGCTGCTGGGAGCCATCTACACAGAGGTACAGAGGCTCTTCTCCCCCCTCTGCAGCACTACACTCACTTGATGGTTTTAATCTGCTAGGAGAACCGAAAACCAGAACTTCTCCCCACAGTAGTCACACAACCCCTGAGAATGACTGCTTGGTAAATGAATCCTGCTGCACAGAAGTCTCCCACTCAATGCTGCTGAGGGTCTGGCTGCAAGACACACATCTTTAATTGTCACTTTGGAAAGGGAATCTGCACATTCACTGACTTACATACACTCTGTGGCATGTAAACTATCCCCCAATCCATGTCTAAGCATCATTTCTGCCCACAGTCATTTGTCATATAAAACTGACATGTCATTCAGATAGCAAAACACCTTATAATAAAGAATCATGGAATCATTTAGGATGGAAAAGTCCTCTAAGATCATCAAGTCAAACCACTGACCCAGCATTGCCAAGGCCACCACCAACCACGTCCAGAAGTGACACATCCACACAGCTTTCGAATTCCTCCAAGGATAGTGACACTTCCCTGGGCAACCTGTCCCAATACTTGTCAACCCTTTGAGAGAAGAACTTTTCTTAGTATCAATTTAAAGCTCCTCTGGAGCAACTTGAAGCTGTTTCTTCCTGTCTTATATAACAATATAGCTTTAAATGTCAACTGAGAAAAGACCAGAAAGAAGCCCAAAGCAGGAAGAGACATGCACTTGTTCAGGAAGAATTTCAGGTTGCTTCTCCAGCTCTGAGGGTTCATCACCAGCAGGTCAGCCAAGAACTCAGAGCATGTCATTGTCTCAGTGTGACTTGGATCCCTGAAGGACTCAAAATCCTAAAAAACTCACCAGGTCCTTTCTTCAGCGTCCTTCAGAGTCTACCTAAACCCTCAAGGGTATGAGAAGTTTTCAAAGCAGATGAGCTGCCCTAACAAGCTGAAGGACTTGCCCTGAGAGGCTGTGGCTGCCCCATTCCTGGAAGTGTCCAAGGCCAGGCTGTGCCCCTTGCATGGGACAGCCGGGGATGGGGGACACTTGTCCCTGGGGGAACTCGGCATGGAGGGGAAACCCTCGCCTCCAATCAAGTTGTGAGAAGGTCTCCACCGGTGGACAATGGAGGAAGGTCAACTGGCAGACTTTGGGATGAGTCAAGTACATATAAGAAAAATATTAAAATGTGCATGACCACTCATAAATATTCATGTTGCTGATGCAATTTTCCCAGGTGTATAAAAGGAGGAGCCACCATTTTGTGAACAAGCCCCTGGCATCGAGCCACGCTCCCAGCGCTGTCCCTTTTGCTTTGTGTATTTTTATTAGTTCTCAATAAAACTTTTTATAGCTCATCCCCACTCAGGGTCTGAGTCATTTACAACAAGCTCCCTTACAACCACACTGCCTTTTGCCAACTCCTCTACGCAAGCAAGAACTCTGGGCAGCTCGTTACAGCAGGATCCACGAGAGCTTAACTGGGGAGCTGCTAATCCGGGCAGCTTTGCCCAGCCTTGTCTGCCCAGCAGCGGAATCCCAGCTGTGCAGATCTCTATCACCTCCCCACATGGGCCCAGTGCCCCTGCACTGACCCACAGACACAGCACAGCCATGGGGAGCACTGGGACACCTCACAAGAACGGGAGTCAGCAGCTAGAAGAAAGCTGTTTCAGGGCTTTGGAAGAAGGAAAAAAACGGCATCAGACTATTTCTGCTCTTGATGCAGGTTTCAGTGCTCGGTAGTTTTTAGGAAGCTGTGGAAGAGAGGGAAACATTAAATATTATCTGTGGGTTGCAAAATTCCACGGAGTTTTACTAGTGTAAAAATGCAAGCATGCTCCAAACTAACTCAAAAAGCAGATGTGAACAGGGAGGAGGGAAAGAGGATGAGAACATTAACTTTTTTGCCCTAAACAGCTAAACAGGAATACATTAGGCAAAACCTTGTTTTCTGTTCACTCATTTTGTAAAATTTCTTTGAAATAATGCCACTATTTATGTTTAGATAGAAATTAATTTAGACTAACTCATTTGTCTTGAACCTCGTATTTCCCAGTTTTACTCTCCATCTGGCCTAGTCCAAACAGACTGGAATGTACTCAGTTGACTACTGGAAAAAACATGGAACTCTCACAGGGCAATGAAATAATCGATTGCTAAATAATTACCAAACTTACTCTAAAAGAATGATTACAGTTTAAAAACAGAAGCATTTACCATGATGATTGTTTTCACTAAACTAGTTCAGCCTGTTTATACAACAGAGAGCACAAAGATATCTTCTATGGGGAATTTGGATCTGGGACCATAAAGCCATCAAGCTCCAAAAATCAATGTTACCACCTGACTTGCACTGTTTGTGTAGGCCAATCTAAAGCATATTTTCTCAGGGTCTGCATTGTGTCTGGAAGAAAACCCACTCTCTGAACTGGCAGGTCCTTTCAAATAGAGTCTGACAGCTCACACTGGATATTTGGTCAGGTCACCACTCCCCTCACGAGTCAACAGAGTGAAGGGTGAGTGCTAATTCCTGAGCTGCTGCAGCAAGTATAGTCACTGAGGATGCCACCAGTGAATGGCATGAAATCATGGAATGGCTTGGGTTTGGAAGGGACCTTAAACCTCATCTCATTCCACCCCCTACCATGGGCAGGTACACCTTCCACTAGGTTGTTCCAAGGCACTCCAACCTGGCCTTGGACACTTCCAGGGATCCAGGGGCAGCCACAGCTTCTCTGGGCACCCTGTGCCAGGGCCTCCCCAGCCTCACAGAGAAGAACTTATCCCCAGTATTAAACCCTGCCTTCTGGCAGTGGGAAGCCATGCTCCCTCCTATCCCTCTAGGCTCTTGTCCCAAGTCCCTCTCCAGCTCTCTTGGAATCCCCTTTAGTTACTGGAAGGGGCTCTCAGGTCTCCCCAGAAACCTCTCCTCTCTAGGTGAACTCCCACAGCTCTCCCAGCCTGTCTTCAATCCTTCCCTTAGAGAGTGGTCCTGTCTTTGCTCTGATGTGCTGCTCAGTGCTCAAGCTGCAAACTCTCTCTGGCTCCCCCCTCCAGCATCATAAAGACATTCACAAAACAACATGGAATTCCTGCATACACTGAGAGTCGAGGCAATTTCCTGAACATGGTGGCCAAGGAACAAAGATTGTAAGGGCATCACTAATTCTTTAAACAACAGCCTGTTGTGCAGGTTCAAGGCACGTTTTTGTACCAACTGCCCACTGGAATGGTCACAGTGGAGACTGTAATTTCATGGAATTCAGGAGCTATTCAGGTACAGACATGGATAGTCACCCAGTCTCTCCTGAAGATCTTGTTCAGGTGTCTGCAGTACAAAAAGGTATCCAAATGATTAAGGCAGGATGGCTCAGGTTTAAATCACCAGTTCTGCCAAATATCCCCTTTGCTGCCAGAGGAAAATCTTCAGGCTCCACTCAGGAAAACACTTAAGGATATGTCAAAAGGATATCAAAATCAACAGGATATATATGAAAACATTCCAAAGTGTTTTGCTTAACTTTGTGCCTGAAATCTCCAAACTAAATGAGGCAGCGTTTCCCATCTCCTATCCCTTCTTTATCCCTAGAGCTGGGGCTGGATATCCTGGGCAGGATTATTTATCATCACATGAATGTAGCAATACTATACCAGCATAAGCCCAACTGTAAAAATGTTAAGACAAATGTTACGGATTAATTCTGGAATGATTACAAGGCCCCAGACCCCAGTGTCCAGCTAAACTACATAAACACAGATAAAACTGTCCAAACTGCAAACCTGAATAATAAACCCTATTTAATTAACAGAACAGCTTAGATGAAATTCCAGCTGTCCTTCACACATGATAAATTAAAATACTCAGTACACAACAGTACACAAAGGAAATATCAACAAAACCAGGAAAAATTTAATTAATTTCATTCTCCGAAGTCACATCTCACATTCACTGAGCCCTTCCAAACACATTACGTTGCTGATTAACAGTGATGCCTTAAGGTACTGTTTTTTCCTTTTTTCTGATCTTTGGAGTTAAAAACTGCTTTAAAACATCACTGAGGCACATAATTCTTACTGAACGATAATGTCGGGGAGCACCCTGTAATTTGAAACACTGCATTTCTAATGGACAAAATTGAGTCAAGTAGGAAAAGCAGGATGGATCCAGATCCCAGCCTGAGCACAATCAGACTTCAAACAGAGCTGAAAAAATGAAAACCAGCTGAGCTAATAAAAACCAGACCCTGCTTAAACAATCTTTCATCAAGTAAACTTCACCTATATTGTTACTCTTGGAATTTGGTAAAGTAGGAGGAGCCGGCAAGGTCTGAAGACAAGATGAGAAAGGATATTTGGGAAGGATGTAATATTTAGCAAAATAAGATGGCAGACAACCAAAGCCAGACTCTGAGCTCAGTTGTACTGGTGTAAATCCAAACTAGCATCACTGACTATAATGGAATTACTCTGGATTTACTCCATGTTAGCGGAGATCAAAACCTGATCAGAGACAGAATATCAAACTGGGAAAAAAAGGCTTTTATATCTACACAATGGGGCATACCATTGAAAGTAACTAAGCAAGTGTTTAATGCTTAACATTAAACAACACAAGGTGAGATGGACTTAGGTTATCCCATAAATACCCACAGCCAAAATTCTCTGTAGAGCAAAAAGTTTCATATACTTCAAATCTACCTCTAAGCAAGATTTATGCAAATTAATGAGTTAATTCAAAACATGCCTCACTTATTCAGGGGTTTTCTTATTTGCTTGTTTTGTAAAAAGGACAGTTTGAAATGAACCAAGACTCATCCCCACAAAGCAGGAACGCAACAACATCTCTTCAGCTGCCTCCTTTCCAGAAAGGAATACAGACTCTTACCATTTGCTAAACTGCAGCTCCAGCTCCAGACTGTACCGTATACCTCTAGACTGGGGAGTATTTCTGTGCCTTCCCTCTAAAAAATGTCCCATTCTGTTACCCATTTGGGTAACAGAATGACATTCAGATCAACTTTGGAAGGTAGAGAAAGGGCCAACATTTTACAGCAGTGACATGATCCCCACTTTTCACACCCTAAGCACGAGCCACAGCAGGAATATTGAGAACAAAGCTTGACACACAAAGCAGCCTCGTTTTTCCCCCACTGTCAGCATTCACAGACTGTCCAGATTCTCCCTCATATACAGATCCCATGTAACTCAATTGTTCCAGTTCACTAGCACTAGGGATGCTCCCTCCCTGCCTGCTGCGGCTCTGCCAGCTAAGCCCACTGCCAGTCCTGCTGGCCAGAACCACCACAACACAAACCATCACCTCCTCTGCTCAGCCCCAGGGTGGCTCATGCACTCTAATCAAGCTCCCAAACTAAAGAGCTTCTTCAGCCTCTGCTAACCTGGTCTCTTTGGGAATGAATCTTGGATTGCCAAGCAGCACTCATGGCTGAGGATCAGAAAAAGCCATGACCCTAAAGAAGAGGGAAGAAGGAAGCAGTACAGAACAACAATTATTTTGTCCACAACAGTTACAACTCTAGGAAAATGTCACTTAACAGATTCAGCACAATTTCAGAAAACAAAGTATCAGGGTCAGTTGGTCCAATTTTGACCCAGAACAAAATCTACAAAAGTACTCACTCCCATGGCCAACATGTGAAGTGGGAATGAGGTGGTCCTAGCAACCAGCCTCATTCAGGCTGAGGCAAACACCACCTGGCAGGTCAAGAGAGGGGATTCTCCCCCTCAATTCTGCTCCGGTGTGACTCCACCCTCAGCACAAGAAAGACATGGAGACAAAAAAGACATGGAGACATGGATCTGCTGGAGAGAGTCCAGAGGAGGCCCTGGAGATGCTCCCAGGGCTGGAGTGCCTCTGCTCTGGCACCAGCCTGAGAGAGCTTAGGGTGCTCACATGGAGAAAAGGAGGCCCCAGGGAGACCTTACAGTCCTTTCCAGTGCCTAAAAAGGCTCCAGGAGAGCTGGAGAAGGACTTGGGACAAGGACTTGGAGTGACAGAAGCTGAGATTGCTTTGAGCAGAGTGTCCCTGCTCATGGCAGGGAGCTGGAACTAGATGGTCTTTGAAGTCCCCTCTAACCCAACCCATTCCATGATTATGTGTTCCCTTGCACAAACCTTTTTGTGGGTAACACAGCACCTCTTTCAGAGCAAGAATATATTGTCTTTAGCACCAGCACATTTCACCACCAGGATCCAGTGTGTATAGGCAAAAGATACTCCAGACTGCCAAGAAATCTTGAGATATGGAAGGGAGTACTGAGAAGGGACACTGAACCTCAGAGGGAAAAGGGTCAGTGGAAACTTGGAGGAAGTGATGTGCTGAATACAGAGACAAAGAAGATAAAAAGATGAGTAGTCATACTAGGAAAGAAATGAAAAGAAGAAATAAACATTTCAAGGAGAAAAAAGTGATTTGTGGTTTTGTGGTTAACACAGAGAACTGTGACTCAGGGGTAGGTCACATGAATATCCTGTGATTTGATTCAGCGTATGTAAAATTTAAAAAGGGAAAGACATGACCAAAACAAAACAAACAAAAAACCCAAGACATTAAAAAAAAAAAAACAAAACGAACAAAACAAAGCCAACCACACAGATATCTGAAATGTCCTAAGACACTGAGAGGTAGGGGTTTAAGTAGATCAGGACTAAACAATCCTGGTCAAGCACCACTGCCTAAGCACCTTGTTATGTTCCCCAAAAGCTGTAGCAGAGCAGCCAAAATGTTACCACAGCCAGTGCACACCATGTCCTATTTCAGCAAAGTACCAGGGCATCACCGGGTACTTGGCCCAGCCTGCGCCACACCCTGGATTCTTGTTGTGTTTCTGGTTCTCAGGCTCTGGTACATGACAGCAATTAGTGTGCACAGGGATGCTAAAGATCTCTAAAAATTACACCACTATGGTATTGGTATAAGTAACAGAAAATGGGAAAAGATCTGCCCAAAGATGGGCAGAATCACAGAAACCCAGAAATCTGTCTGGGTGCTCCAGCTATTGCTCTTTTACCTAAAACTGTGTGCTGGCCCAAACATTTCCCTTATTCACAGACTAAAAACCCGTCTCTGACACAGTAGCTTTAAGTCACAATCTCATGAATACCTTAGTAAACAGAAATACAAATTAATATAGGGGCATAAAAGAAATTACAGTACTCCTAGCTATCCCAAGACAGACCCTATCATTTTTCCTGCACAGTTTTCCTCCTCTTCTGTTCATCACTAAGTTCCAACAGCAAAAGCACACTACTCAAGTGAACTAAGACCTCACTAACTAAACAAAAAGCTCCATCCTTTGGAAAACAGACTCGGACATACCATTGCAGAGCTTAAGTGAACTCAGGAAATGTTTCAGAGATATTCAGCATCCCCAGAGACACTTCACTTCAGCTCATGAAAATACACTGGTGTCCAAGGCATGAAAATTACAATGGCTTCCTGCTGACCACCCCAGCCCCCGGGCTAGGAATCTAATTTAAACAAGCTGGCAGGAGTCCAGCAGTAACCTACAGTCACAGCTCAGAGCTCCTATCCCAAGCAAATAGCCCAGACATTTAGCAGGGACTACAGCAACACAAGACATTCCTTCATTTTCATTCCATGCTGCAAACCCACCCCCACTCACTCCACTTCAGCAGCATTTTTCCAGGCTGAGAACTGGGGTACTGTTCTGCTTTGGTTACCTCTCTTTGCTGAGCAAGGTCTGCTGGTTGTAATTTATGTTTATGAAGTTGATATTTGGCTCCACTATGTATCAGGCTACATGAAATTGGTTTTTAATGCTGCATAATATTAATTCATTGTACCTATATCACACATGTTTTCATTCATTGTACCTATATCACAAGTGGTAAGGAAGCAACTATTCCAGTGAGAATGGATGAGCCTGCTAACAGGGACACATCACTAAGGGGAAATTCAACCCTTTCAGTTTTCTCCGGTTGTTTGTGGTGTTTGCCACATGCTGGCTCTCTGTCTGGGAATATGTCATCTGCAAAAATCCATGCATCTTACCAGTAATGCCTTGTAGACTGAAATCAAGGCTAGGAATGTTGCAGGAGAAGGGCTACGACTTGGCAAAGTGATCAGAGTGAAGAGGAGAAGGAAGGGTGCCACAGCAAATCAAGATGGAGGAGCACAGGGATACAGAACAGTAGGTTAATGTTGCTGCATGAAAACACAGGGCCTGTTTACATTTGCAGTACACAGCACAAGGCACATCCCAGCCCCTGCCTGGGAACTGTCCCATGGCACTATCGGCCTTGGAGCTGCCAGTGTTACTCCTTCAGCTGACAAAGGAGGGGTCTCCCAACACCCAAGGTCCAAACCCTGCCAATAACCTGTGGAGAGGGCACAGAAGGTGCACGAGCTCCTGAGCAGCCCGTGATCAGACATGCACCAAGGCCCCTGGCAAAGCAGGCGCACAGGAGCCCTCAGGGTGTGCTGGGGCTGCCCAGCCAGGGGCCTTCTTCAGCTGCTGATGGGAGCCAGGGAATCACCATGTGGGAATAACCGATTTCCCCACGAGAGCCCTTGGTATCCCTGTGGTAGGATGAAAACCTAAGTGTGAAACAAGCCTCAGGGACTATTATGTGGACAGTCAGCCCAGTGCAGAATGTTAGAAAGCAGAAAGCCTCTTAATTAACTTCCTATGTTCTAAATTCAGGGCTTTGATTGAACTAACCTTTGCTTCCTCCACAGCCAGTGAAAGCAAATGAGATCTCCAAAGAGTATTTACAAATTCACAGGGGATTAATTGCTCCTTAAGGTGCCAGCTTCATTTCACGATTTATAGAAAGAGCCTCTGGGTCACCAGCCCCTCAGCTGAGCGTCTTCAGCTAAGTGCCTGACGTGAACTGTGATTAATCCTGTCCTCAGTGCCGTGGCTTCATGGATCTTGACATAACATGATCCCATCCAAGTGCTTTAGAAACATGAAGTCATTGTGCTTCTCCTCTAGCAAAACCAATTACCAAAGAGTAGGTTGCATATGTGCCTCAAAAAGCAACAAAAGAAGCTTAACCATAGACCACAAGGGGATATGCTTCACCTAAACCATTCACCCCCTTAAAAATGCAACACTGTAAACAATCCCTTTGCAAAATGCAAATCTTGGACCCAGAGTTCACCAACAACAACGGCACGGCATGAATTCATTGACAGCATCACTGAAGGATCTCGTAAATCTGATCTCAGAGCAGCACACCTCAAACAGGAAATCCTAAACACCAGCAACAGTCATATAAAGCACATTATGTCCAACAATATAAGTGAGGGGTAAAACATTTTCCCTGGCTGGAGTAATGAAGCACAAAAAGCAGCCAGCCAGAGCACATTTCATTGAATCCATCCTATTCCTTCTAACAGAACTGCTGATTACCAAGTCATGGTGAGCTGATCAAGTAACACCATCACTCTCTTTCAACAGAGAAACTGTTTTGCCATTTGCAAACTGAAAAACATATGTTCTCAATATTTCCTCTGATGCATGTGTCTCCTTCAAAACCAAAGTCACAGCATATGCCAACAATTAAATCATTGACTGGAAAATATATACCAACTGGCATCTGAGGGCTCTATGTCTAAAGGGTTCCTCCTGCCAGGCTTTAGGCCACATTCAAAGTACATTAACTAAATGAAGTATCTGCTCCTTTTCCATAGTCCTTAATCTGTTTTAGGCAGATCCTCCACTGAGCAGAATCCATACTAGTATGAATTCCAAGCAGCCTCTGATATGCACACAAAGGATAAAGCACAAGTAAGAAGAAAGATGACAGAGACCTCAAGTCATAGAATTGTAAAGTACCTTGAGTTTGTAGGGATCCACAAGGATCATCCAGTCCAATCCCTGACCACACACAAGACACCCCAACAATCCCATCCTGTGCCTGAGAGCACTGTCCAAACGCTCCTGGAGCTCTGGCAGCCTTTGGTCATGACCATTCCCTGTTTTCACACTACAGGGGAAATAGCTCTAAGGTTTCTTACAAGCTGGCCCAGCAGGATACAGAACGAACATTGCATGATGCATTGAAAAAAATCACCAACCCAATACAAACTCCTTATGCTCCCCATTGGTTAAGAAAAGCTCAAACACAGGGAGCCCCATCACTCCATGTCCTCTCAGCAGGACAGGTACAGTTCACTCTCTGCAACACACAACAGTGAGCTTTCAAAAGGCACCTGGGCATGGCCTCATGCCTCATCCTAATCAAGTCAGTACTGCTGGACAGCAGTGCAGCACACAAAGCAAGGATTAAGGATCAGAGGGTCAGTTTCACCAGTTTTCAGGTCTTGGGTGGCTCTTTTCCTTCGTTCTACCCTGAGAACTCAACTTCATTCTCTTCCCTAAAGGCATTCATTCACTATTAATTCATGTCCAGGGAAGGGAACAGGGCTGGGGAAGGGGCTGGAGCACCAGGAATGGCTGAGGGAGCTGGAAAAGGGCTCAGCCTGGAGAAAAGGAGGCTCAGGGGGACCTTGTGGCTCTGCACAACCTCCTGGCAGGAGGGGACAGCCACTGGGGTCGGGCTCTGCTCCCAGGGAACAAGGGACAAGATGAGAGGAAAAAGCCTCAAATTGCTCCTGAGGAGGTTAAGATTGAAAACTGGGAAAAAATTCTTGACTAAGCATTGGAACAGGCTGCCCAGGGCAGTGGAGGAATCACCATCCCAGCAGGTGTCCAAAAGACATGTCTGTATGGCACCTGAGGTCATGCTTTAATGGTGAACATGGCAGCACGGGATTAGTGGTTGGACTCAATGATCTTAACAGGTCTCATCCTCTCTCATCTTAACAATTAACCTCTCTTAACAATTCTATGATTCTAATTCCCCACCACAGAGACATATTTTTTCCTAGTTTTCGTCATGGATTGGCACTTGAAAAGAGGAAGCTTGGCATTTCAAGAGGGAAATACTATGATTGGCCTCCTTTTCAACTTTCCTGTCATATTTCTGTGACAATTCTCTTTACAATGAACACTATTGACTCAGTTACAGTGAGATAAAAGACGTATCCAATATTCATGGCTCCTTATTCACTTCATTACCGTGCATTATCAGGGAACAGTTGTTTTCTCCAGATGAAAACATGACACTGTATCAGTCTCAGGGAGGGACAGTTTATTCATAGTTTAAATGTACTTGAGGATCTGCATCAAATATCTGCTTTTCATACAGCAGTAGGAATTTGATTTGTGTGCATTTAAACCAATCCAGGAGATGCATGCAGCAGCAGAAATTGCTCTTTGCTTTCCATACCACAGAGCTCCCATCAAGACCGGTAGCCAGTGTTAAACAATTACTGCCATGAATAGGATTAATTGGGCTTCTCTGTGTGATTGTGTGAAACACAAGCTGCTGTAACCCCTGGGAGATAAATTCAGAGTGCAGGAAAGACAAGAGGAAGGTGAATGAGAAAGTTTCTTTGTTTAAAAAGTGGTTAAGAAACTGAGAGGAGATCTCTCTGTGAATTGTCACATACCTAAAAGTTGATTTAACAAAGGCACTATGACTTTTACCTGGGACACAACAGGTGAAGTATCCTCCATGCAAATTCCAGCTCTAGGGAAAAGGTGCACACTGCTAACAAACAGCAAGGCTCACCTGATAAATTACATCAGAAGTAATTTTAAGGACAGAATAGCACCAGAATACATTGTTGTTGAGCTGCAAAGCTTCCCTTGGAATAATAATCACTTGGAGCTGAAGAGAGCAAAGCAAAACAAGTAGCTTCTAAGTTCTGTAGGCAACAATTTCAAATGCAACATGAAAAATAATTTGTAATTCAAAGCAAAAAAAACTTATGTACTTGAGGCATTATAATTTTTTTTTTTTTTCCCAAAGGAAAGAATCTCTATTGTATCTTCAGATAAAAATGGAGAATAATCCTTCCTCTTGCCAGAAGGATTCAAGAATCAGAGGGGAAATTCACCCTTGCGCATACCTTCTGGGCTGGACATGCAGAGTTAAGACAGCAGAAAAATAAGTTGTAAGTGATGTTTTAACAGGCTTTTGGATCATGTCACAGCGTTTTGGCTGCCTCACAGATTTTGGAGCTTCTGGCACTGTCAATACTTGCTGTGTTCTCTAATCTATATAAGCAGCTACTTTTAGAGGGACCCCAGATAAATCCCTCTAGAGGAACAAGAAAACATCCATGCAATCACAGGGTATTAATTTTATAGATATCACAATGTCTCCGTTAAGGGTGACAATAATGTTTCAAATACTCATTTCCCACATGGTCAGTACAGTTATCCCAGAAGCCTTAGAGATCGAAAATGTCTTTGAGTGTTTCAGACTTCATCTTTATCAGCCCAGAACTGTTCACTTACACTGCACTGGTGACAGCCACTCACCTGACGACAGCAACGATAACACTTGGTAGTGGTAACAACATAGAGCAGTTACTGAGCTTTAGGGAAGCAGTATTTCCCATTGAAATTGTCACTTGTAAAATATTAATAGCAATACTTCATCAGCTTTAGCACAAAAGAGCAGAATTCCCAGTTATTATGCCCAGGTCTGCTTATCATTTGCCCTCAGACATACCAAGGCAGCACTGAACAGTTGTACTTTTACACTGCATCTCCTAAAACACCAAGGAAAAACCTCAGAATTAGGACGAGTGCGCTCATTATTGCTGTCACTGTGTATCTAAGTCCAAACTAAACCAGCTTCCAAAAAACCCCAAATCCTTACATATCCTTGAGTTGTCAGATGGGATGTTCACAAACGTGAGGCCACCAAACACAGAGCTCTGACAGATAGGATGTCACCAGCTTTAATCTGGTATTCTGTGATCCATCAAAAGAAGAAGGAGATGAGACTTAGTAAATTAGCACTTTTTCCCCCCCTACTTTCAATATTGGTAGCAATATAAAAGCCACTCAACTCTCAAATAAGACAACTACTTGAATTAAATAGAGAGCATAATTTTCTTGGTTTCTGACCTTACTCTTTCCAAAAAGAATTGAGGCAATTCTTCTCTATCTATCTGTTGTGCTTTTATACTGGCCCAATGCCAAGGACCCACAGGAGTTGCTCACTCATCCTCCCCTGCCACAGCTGGGCAAATGAAAGGGAAAAAAGTTAACAAAAACTTTGTGAACTGTGATAAGGACCAGGAGAAAATACTTCAAGAGCAAAATTAAGGTTGGAAAGTGAATTTATTGCTAACAGAATCAGAGGAGGATCATGAGAAGTAAAATAAGCCCTTAAATCACCTTTTTCCCCCCAGCCCCTCCCTCCTTCCCACTGACAGCACAGGGAGACAGGGCGTGGGGGTTTTGGTCAGTTCATCTCCCAGATTTTCTCCCCTGCTCAGGAGAGGGGTCCTTTCCCTGTGAGACCCTGGGGTCCCTCCACAGGAGACAGTTCCCTGTGAACTTCTCCAGCGTGGGGCCACTCCCACGAGCAGCAGCCAAACCTCACCTGCCACAAGGTGAGTCCCTGCCACGGGCACAGAGCCCTCCCAAACCTGCTGCTCTGGGCTCTGTGTCCATGGGCTGCAGTCCTGCAAGGACAGGCTGCTCCAGCCTGGGAGCAGGGGCTGCTCTCCACTGGGTCTGCACTGAACACAGCCTCCTGCAGGGATCTACTGAATCACAGCCTCCTGCAGGGATCTTCCCTGAACACAGCCTCCTGCAGGGATCTTCCCTGAACACAGCCTCCTCCAGGGATCTTCTACTGAACACAGCCTCCTCCAGGGATCCACCTGCTCCAGCATGGGCACCTCACCCACGGGCTGTGGGTGGATCTCTGCATCCCCCATGGACCCCCAGGGGCTGTGGGTGGATCTCTGCATCCCCCATGGATCCCCAGGGGCTGTGGGTGGATCTCTGCATCCCCCATGGACCCCCAGGGGCTGTGGGTGGATCTCTGCATCCCCCATGGACCCCCAGGGGCTGTGGGTGGATCTCTGCATCCCCCATGGACCCCCAGGGGCTGTGGGTGGATCTCTGCATCCCCCATGGACCCCCAGGGGCTGTGGGTGGATCTCTGCATCCCCCATGGATCCCCATGAAGGGGCACAGCTGCTTCACCCTGGTCTCACCATGGCTGCAGAGGAATCTTGGCTCTGCCCCTGGAGCACCTCCTGCCCCTCCTTCTCCACTGACCTTGGTGTCTCCCTCACATGTTCTCACCTCCTCCTCTTCTCTGACTCGAAGAAAATCTTATGTCCACTTTGTTTTGATTTTCTCCTTAAATCTGTTATCCCAGAGGCATTACCAGCCTCTCTTGTTGGCTCAGTTTTGGCCAGCAGCATGTCCCAGCTTCAGAACCATCAGGGACTGGCTCTGCTGGACATGGTGGAAGCTTCCAGGAGCTTTTCACAAGAGCCCCCTTTGTGACCCCTCCCTGCTACCAAAAACCAGGTCATGCAAAACCAATACATTATCCTATAAAAACTATGGGATTTTGATACATACCCAGTTCTCACAAAATATTTGCCCACAGAAACTTTACTTATTTCTTCTGGGCAACCTAATAATTTATCCAGCTCAAATAGAAGACAGTTTTCAAACAGTTTTAAGCAGTTTTACCTACTAAGAAAGGTAAGGAGGCCTCCAGAATGTGGACAGGAACACAGGGTCTATTCCTCTCCCTCTTTCAGCTGTCTCCCTATTTATTAAAATCATAAAATCACAGGCTGGCTTCAGTCAGAAGGGATCTTAAAGCTCATGCAGGCTCACCCCTGCCATGGGCACAGACACCTTCCACTAGCCCAGGTTGCTCCAAGTCCCATCCATCCTGGCCTTGGACGCTTCCAGGGATCCAGGGGCAGCCTCAGCTTCTGTGACACCAATCTTTTCTCATGCTGCCCCCATCCCCCTTCCGTGGTGTGGGCAAACTCAGATACCAGTACAGAATACCACATTTCCCTTAAACTTGTTCTCCCTGCCTGGAAAACCACTGCTGCAGTTGTGTTTTCCACAGCCATGTTCCTGTTCTTTACTGAAACTAATAACAAGTCTTGAAGCACTTCTTCCACCCCGCAAAGGAAGCGGAGGGAATGCTGAAGACAATGCCCCTCTTCTTCAGGCTATACCAGAAGGGCCAACTGATTTACACACTGAGTGTAGGCACTCATAAATCTGAGAGTAAAGCCAAAGATCAAAGACTTCAAGTGACGGAAGAATGCAAATGTGCAGGGCAGCACATGGGAGAAGGGCTGTCAGGAGAGCTGATGTGAGAAGAAGAGGCAGGACATCATCTGTGATACCATCCAGCTGAGGGTACAGCAAGGACACAGCAGTGCCTTCCCTCTCCCTTCATTATCCATCTGCATACCCACAGCACTTTTTCTGTCAGGAAGTATGAAAAACTTTAACTCCATTAATAGCCTAATTTTAATTTCACAGAATTCCTCCTCTGGAAAAAACATTACTTCTTCATTAAAACTTCTAAAAAAAATCTATCAAACCTGCAAAATCCAAAGTTCCCAGACTTTTCATATGACCTCCTGAATTTGATCCAAGCTAGTATGTGGCTCAGCAGCCTAACCATGTTGCAGACACAGCCCTGCCAGTCTGTTAAAGGAGACTCCACTTAAATATAACTATGTGCTTAACTATGTGCATAACTTCACTTCAAGATAGGAAAGAGCTTTACTCTCTCAAAAGAGAAGAGTGGGATCAAGGGAAAGAAAAATTGATTCCTTTTTCTCCTACACACTTACTATGTGACTTAAGTTCAGTACTGTTTTCCCATCTAAACTAAGCATTATTAATGTTTCCCCTTTTCTCCCACAGTGTTTTCTATTTGATTTGTAAGAAAAGGGTCAGGAGATGATCACAGTTCTGTAGATATGCAGAATAAGAACAGGCAAACACCATCCTCTACCCTAGGAAGTCCAAAGGTTATATATTCCCTTCATTTTTCTCCTAATTAATTACTGGAGTTTGGTCTATAGAATAGCCATTCACACTTAAGGAATGCTTGATTAAATCCCACAGAGTGAGTTATGACTGCTATAATTCCATTAGCTTTATAGAAAAATACTAGGGATGAATTACTTCTCTCAGGCTTATTTTCCATTCCAAAATTCCTTAATGGCATAAAGAAAAAATAGCAAAGCTGGCCACAGATGTTAAATAAAGACATTCCAAGTCAAATCCCATTTCCACAGGATACAATGGGAGTTAGTAGGACATCAGGACCCACAACACGCAACTACAAAAGCATTTGCTGATCTTCAGCTTTAGCTCCAGTTCAAAATTTTCCTGTGCCAACTCTTCTTAAATTTGGGACAATTTTCCACCCCCCACGCCAGTTTTTCCATTGAACACAAGTCTGGCAAGAGTTTTCTTAGTCAACAGCCCTTTTCACTATCTACAAAGTTCTGTGATCACATTCAGGCATTGAAAGCCCACCATAAAAAAATTCTCTGTAATCTGTTAAAGCACTGCACATGGTTATTCACAAAGTAGAATCCAAAGCAAAAGGTTTTTCCAGAGTTGAACTCTCTGCATCCCACCAGATGGTACATGGTATAGGATGTGAAACCCATGACAAATTTTGCTATAGGCCATAAGTCTGTGCCAAAAGCATCAGGTTTGATACTAAAAATATACTTGTATTCCTGTTTTACCAAAATGCCACTGCAAGTAGGGAAAACACGACATTTAAATCTACCATCACACACGCCAGTGCATTGGCACATCACAATCACAGAGTCACAGAGTCATTCAGGTTGGAAAAGATCTTTCACATCATCAAGTCCAACCATCAACCCAACACCATCACCACAAAACTTTTTCCCCAAGTGCCACATGCACTTGGTTTTTGAACAACTCCCTGGGCAGCCTGTGCAAATGCTTTACAGCCCTCCTGGCTGGCCCCTCCTGTCAGGAACTGTGCAGAGCCACAAGGTCCCCCCTGAGCCTCCTTTTCTCCAGGCTGAACCCCTTCCCAGCTCCCTCAGCTGCTCCTGGGGCTCCAGCCCCTTCCCCAGCTCCATTCTCTTCTGTGGACAAGCTCCAGTGCCTCAATACATCATTAATAATGCCACACTTTGAGTTATTTAAAAATCCTCCCATATTCTGCTAGATTACATTTATACCAAATCATTTACAATCCACCTGTACTCTGTGGGATGCCAAATGCACTCTGCAATACAAACTAGGAAAACAATAGAGTTCAAAACCAAATCCACACCCAATTTAAATTGCAATTACCTATCAACAGTGTATCTGCATCAGGGCACCTTTATACAAAGAGAAGCTCCTTGGACCTGAGCCCCAACTGTATCTCAACCCCTTGTAGAGTCCCATCTTGCCCCAGGGACCACAGCACCTCACCAAAACATCCAGAAAATTTGCCTGTGAGGCAGCTACATATAAAGCTCTCTTTTTGGAAGAAGATTTAAGTGAATAACAACACAACTTGTGAAAAAAAGTAGCTTAATGTTCATTAATTCAGTTGAACAGCCTTCAGAAAGAACAACACTAGGTAAACAAATTGGATGCTGTGAAATACTTGCCAGGCAATACTTTTATGAGGTTTGTGGTCACAACAGCATTTCTTGCATTTTCTTTTCAAGTGCCTCAGCGTGGTCATCATCAGATGTATGGTACAGATGACCAGCAGTCATCTGAACCTTATACATACATAAAATTCAAGACATTGGCCTGTGGCGTGTCTTTCTAACTCTGAGAAAGGCCAAATAAATTGTTTTCAGAAACTAGTATAAAATGAAGTTGAAAATTGTCCATCCTCCACTTTGAGAGAGCTCCCTGCCCTCACAAATTGCCCATCACACTAAGAAGTAAGGCTCCCTCAGGGAAGTTGGACTTCCACACAGAGAAGTGTAACAGGATACTCTGAGGCACGTTTGCCAGCAGCTCTGGGCTGTACAGGTCAGTTCTCTGCAGGTTTCAGTTTCAGTCACTCCACTGAATGAAGTCTAACAGCTGCCAAGGAAAGGGATCTCCTGTGCAAGGAGAGGGAATGGGGGAGGAGGCAAGGAAGCAAGGAGTCAGTGAGTGGGAAAATGTGACTCAAGCAGGGAGCAAGAAGGGGTGGTACAGCAAAGCATGGTCAAAGGAGTCAGTCTGGAACACAAGCAAAGAACCTGGAGAGGCAGTGGGAGCAAGAATGTGAGGAGGATGGGAAAAAAAACTGAAAAGGTGAAAATGTGCAGAAGAAAAATTGAATGAAAACATATGAGAAAGAAAACAGGAGCTATTGAAACAGACGATGTGAAAGAGGTCTGTGATGAAAACTAAGCACAGGACCCGTGAGAGAAAGCTGAGACTTCTTTCTACTGAGCATGCACAAGGACAAAGGACCACCACACAAACCTGCAAACTAAAAGTGCACCACACAAGATCTCCTTGCTCTTGTGGATGGGCTAGTCTCTGAAAAAGAGAACTATCAATTCCTACCCTGAATCCCTTTCTGCTCACTAAAGTGAAGAAAGTGATCATTGAGAGAAAATCAAACCAAAACATTCCTAACCCATCCTCTTGATTTTCTGGCCATTCCATGGAAAAACAGCTCCAAATAGATGAACTTGACTTTCCGGAAGGATATAAAAGAGTTCTAGGTTCTACTCCTGACCCAAATCTTTTCCTTCTTGTTTATTGCTGTGGCAGGATGCTTTTTAAGTTCCATATAAGTTTGTTCCATAAAATAACAAAAAATGGGGGGATGGGGGGAACAGAGGGAAAACAAAAAGAAAATTACACCAAATGTGGATACAGTAAGGACCCTTTTGTGAGAGAACACTCTGATACTACAAAGAAGAACTCTTTGTAAGGAAAAAAAAGAGAACCTATACAAGCTATTCCTTCTAATTTTCTAAGCATTTGGTTTAAGGTATTTATACCAATAGCAAACATATATCTTGTAAACAGAAGAATCTTTGACTGGGAGGAAATAGAGAGGATATCCATTTTTTTTGATGACATGCCTGCAAAAATGGAATTCTTAAGCATTGAGCATATTCTGAGATATTCAATGGGAACTAAACCCAAAAAGTAATTTTCAAGGGCTTTTTCCCCCTTTCTGATTCTTTTTTCTTTTCTTTTTGAGAGAGTTTTTACTGCACTGTACAGCACACTTCACCAGCCTGGGGCATCC
The DNA here is from genome assembly GCF_048771995.1 of Taeniopygia guttata. NCBI lineage: Eukaryota > Metazoa > Chordata > Aves > Passeriformes > Estrildidae > Taeniopygia > Taeniopygia guttata. The sequence continues at coordinate 24,258,888 of NC_133033.1, read as the reverse complement.
TGTTCCTATTTCCTCTTCAAGTCAACAGAAGAATTTGACAAGTAAAGAGGAAGAGAGCCAGAAAAAAATTGATAGGAAGGGAACAAAAAACAGATGCTGAAAGAGAGGAATGCATGATGTACAGCAGAAGGGGTGAAAAAAGAAAGAAAGAAGACCCAAACAAAAAAAAAAAAAAAAAAAACCACACCATGTTCATTTCACTGCAAGATTTTGAATGTAAACATGGGATAATAAGACGAAATGAGGAGTGCAACTCCATTGTTCATGTTCTTAAGTGCACTCGCATGGAAGGGCATTGGAAAAAACCTCAGCAGCACCGTAACTACTACACGTGCAGTTCACTGACACTACTTCAGCTCGTACCTGAACAACTAAGGTGAGTATTTGATAGCTTAAGCTACTCTGGTGCACAAAGCGCACTTAGAGCCCGCTCCAGTCTATCCCGAAGGCTTTGGGAAGCTTTGTAGAGAGATAGCGAGGCGGTGGTCACAAAATGTTACTCGCCCTCGGCAGAGAAACGCCTGCGACAAAAACGACTAGGATGGGACAGGAACACTCAGGCTCCAGTCTCTGCAAGCGCAGGAAACCCAATCTCTTGCCAGCCCTCGGGAGCTCCCTGCTGCTCTTCCCGGCTCCTGCCCGCCCCAGCCAGGTCCCGCTCGGTGCCCCGGGGGAATGCCCTACCTGGGTCGTGGAACGGCACCAGCGCGAAGTTGTACAGCGGCCGCTTGGGTCTCTTCAGCGACGTCTCCAGGATCTTGGATGCGCCCTCGATGACTTGCACCAAGTCGTCGTACATGGAGCCGGTCACATCGAAGACGAAGGCCAGGGTGGAGGCTCCCTCGGGCACCGCCTCGGGCTCGGGCACGGCGCGGGCGCTCAGGGCGAGCAGCAGCAGCAGCGCCGTGCCCAGCGCCCCGGGGCTCCCCGCCACGGCCATCGCGGCGGCACCCGGGAAAGGCACTGCGGGCACCCGGGCCGGGGGAACACGGACAGACCGCGGGGACAGAGCGGGACGGACCCGGAGAGCGTGGGGATAAACCGGGACTGAGCGGGGAGACCGCGGGGATAAACCGGGACAGGCCGGGGAGAGCGCGGGGATAAACCGGGACGGAGCGAGGAGAGCGTGGGGACAGACCGGGACAGACCCGGGAGAGCGCGAGGATAAGCCGGGACGGGCCGGGGAGAGCGCGGGGACAGAGCGGGACGGACCCGGAGAGCGCGGGGACAGACCGGGACGGAGCGAGGAGAGCGCGGGGACAGACCGGGACAGACCCGGGAGAGCGCGGGGATAAGCCGGGACGGAGAGCGGAGAGCGCGGGGATAAATCGGGACGGAGCGGGGACAAGCCGAGGGGAGCAAAGACCGAGCAGAGCGGACCCCGTCGCCCCCCGCCCGCTCCCCTCCGGCGCGGCGCAGGAAGCGCCGCCGCTTTTGTCTGCGCGCGGCTGCGGCCCCGCTCCGCCTTCGCTACCGGGCAGGGCTGGGGCAGCGCCGCCCCGAGGGACAGGGCTGAGCCCCGGCCGTGCCGCGGGGCTGCTGCTGCCAGCCGGGGCCGGGGATGGAGCTGCGGCTGCCGCCCCGGGAGCACCGGCTGCGGATTGAGCCCGCCCCGGCCCCGCCTCCCGTGGCCCGCTGCGGCCCCTGCCCTCACTTGGGGTCTCCCCCTCACTTCGGGGTCGCCGTCCTTACTTTTGGGTTTCCGCCCTCACCAGGGGTCCCTCCATCACACCCGGGGTCCCTCCCTCACTTCGGGGTCGCCGACGTTACGCCGGGGCCGGGGTCCCGCCCCTTCTCGGGGTCCCGCCCTCACCTGGGGTCCCGCCCTCACCGAGGTCGCCGTTCTTACGCCGGGATCCCGCCCTCCATCAACCCCGGGTTCCTTCCCTCACATTGGGGTCCCGCCAGGCTTCCATCCCTCACCTCCGGCTCTCCGCCCTCAGCCCGGGTCCTTCTCTCACCGGGGCTCCTCCCGCCCCGGCCCCAGCAGGACCGTCCCTCACGGCCCGGGCTCTGTGTCCGCACCTGCCGCAGCTGAGGGCGGCGGTGCCGGCTCGTCCCAAGAGCAGAGTTAGATGGGATTTGGGAAGGAATCCTTCCCTGTGAGGGTGGGCAGGCCCTGGCACAGGGTGCCCAGAGCAGCTGTGGCTGCCCCTGCATCCCTGGCAGTGTCCAAGGCCAGGCTGGATGGGGCTTGGAGCAACCTGGGACAGTGGGAGGTGTCCCTGCCTTTGGCAGAGGGTGGGACTGGATGAGCCCTATGATCTCTTCTGACCAAACCATTCTGAGATGCTGTGATTTTTAGTGTTTTATTATTGGAAATGTGATACAAGACTGAAATCACTCTGACATGCGCTACTGCCCTGACTGTCCCTTGGCTTCAGTTACATGTCCACAACTACTACTGAAGACCTCCTCAGTGCCCATGAGCATATCCTTAAATTTAATAGTTTAAAGGAGTAGGGAAGACTCCAGACTGTGACCAGGACCGTGGTACCAGCCACTGTTAGTTCCTGGTGCAAGAAAAACCCTGGAAAACAAAAGAAGGGGAGCGTCCAGAGTGCAGTTTTAACCCTGCTCAGGCGATGAAAAAGATTAGAGGTTTTATATTTCAGGCCTCAGTCGTTAGGGATGCAGCAATATCCCAGCAGGCATCTTCAAAACTCAGTCCTGACCCAATGCCACACAGAAGGGCTCCGTAGAGAGTCACGAGCCAAATTCCCTTTGCTCCAGCTCACCTCAGTGCTGCTGTGTAATCTTCCTTTCCATGGGCTGCATCCTGCATTATGGGGAGTAATGGGACATCATTTTAAAAACCAAGTGGGAGGGAAATCCCCAGCCTTTGCACAATGTTCAGTGCAGCTCAGAAAGGTAGAGCATGAAGCAGGATTTACCTCGTTAGTTTCCATCCTTATTTTACTAATCTTCAAACTGCTGCATTGTTGTGACTGGAAAATAAATCATGTAGAAACATTGCTTATCCTAATCAAGTTATAAGCCTGGAATTGAATTATAAAAAGCAGATGTTTACATTCTTTCTCCCCTTCAGCACTGATGTCATGAGAAGGGAGCACATAACCAGAGCTGTGCGAAGCATTCGCAATAAAACCCCAAACCATGGAAAACTTGTCTCATCTGTAACTCTGCTAGCAGAAAACTAGGACCAGGTTTGTCAAAAATACTCACAAATTGTGTAAAGAGAGATGCACTCACGCCATTAAATGGGAATATGTATTTCGAACATCCCAAGGACTGGCAGCATTTGGATTTAAGGATTGCCTTCAGCCCTTTAGGAAGACAAATTCCTGTTATGTTTTGCATCATAAAGAAAGCCATAGTTTTCTTTCTGTCTTGAATTATTTCCCAATTTGCTGTGAACAAGAAAGAACAAACCCAAGAACTATACGAGAAAATAACCCTCTGGGGTTATACCTACTTCTGTGTCCCAAAAAACACATCTCTGAACATGGCTTTTAAGGTACCCCATACAGCAAAATCTTTATTTTGTAACAGTGGAAACTGGTACTTATTTTGATTGTCTCACACTTTCCACTATAAAATAGCCTTGCAGCTTGGAAGCTCTGACACTATTATTCACAGCAGGCCTTTGAAATCTGCAGAAAATCCTGTAGCAAGAAGAACAACATTTTTTTCTTCTTCTCCAATGAAATGGTTTTCACAGTTTGCCAAAGATTCATCTACTGAAAGAAAAAAAATCCCTGTGTTCCTTCTGCCATGCTCTCCAGTAAGGTTTTGCCATCATGCCAGAATGAAGCCCAGGCACTCCGAGGTCAGGCCATGGCAGTGTGGGAGTGCTCCGTGGCAGGAGCACCTGGGGTTATCAGGGCTGTGGGCAGGGCAGGCAGGGCAGTGGGCTCGGGGTGCCCCAGAGGGAGCAGCCCTGGCTCTGCCACAGCGGTGCCACCCTCACAAGGTCCACTGGAGTCTCCTTCATACACACAGGTATTTCAGTTGCATTCACACTTCCTAATTCTGAGCGTTTCTAACTTCGCCTTGATCATCTTTTTGTGCCTGTTTCGGGGCTGGAAATTAACATCTGCTTTATGCAATTCGGTAGCATGGAAGAATCCAACAGATGTGGTCTTAACAGTGTCAACCCTTGCCAGCACACTCCTGTACTGTCACGCCGAGTGTGGGCAAAGTGTGGGCCAGCTGACCTTTAGAGGTGCCTTCCAACTCAAACAGTGCATGAGTCTTTCCCTATGTATTTATCCTGGACTGTTGTAAAGTATTAGTTGAGGTGGAGTAAAGAATTAAGTTAATTAATTCCTTTTTCTAGCTCATCTCAGTCAAAATGAATAAAATTTGTATACTAGCTTAGAAGATTGGGAAGGAAATACTTTTCACCCTTTGTGCTTCTGTCTGAATCTGCTCCATTTTGTAATTTGCAGCTAAAAATAGTAACTGTTCAGTGGCTGCTAATGAGGAAAGAGCTGACTGTTTCATCCTCGTTTATAATAAACAAGACTCCTCTTCAAAAACCCAAGTTTCCATCTGAAGGAGAACATCAAAATGATTGTTTTTAAAGCTGATGCTGCTCTCTAATTACAGAGCAACTGCTGGTCCCAAAACAGATGCTCCTCCTGGGATCCCATGGACCACTCGCAGCAGGCTGCATCCACCAGAGCTCTTTCTCACGACACCTCTCTCCTGGCCAGCAAGTTCTGCACGTATCCCAGATACTCTGGGCTGCCTTGTCACAGACATTTGACAATATTTTGTTTCCTCTGGAACTCCAAAAAACTTTTTAGGCATTTATGCATTTAAAGCTTTTATTCCAACTCCTCCTAAAAGTCCCATTCCTCCTTTTCTCTTTTTTTTTTTTTTTTGTTTTTGGTTGTTTTTGGGGTTTTTTTTGGCGGGGTTTTGGATTTTTTTTTTTTTTTGTTTCAACTTGATTAATTGTGGAAAAGGAGGGAATGGTTGCTGTTTGTTTTGGGCAGGTGGCTTTGGCTCTCCCTGTGAGTAGTGTGTGTATTGTAGAGTGAGAACTCTCCAGTTCACTGACCGTATTTTCTTAGCCAATCTTTAGTCCTGTCTTTGTACTTAATGTATGCAGACACTCTGATCCTGCATATGAGAGTTGCAAATTCACTGCTCTAAAACTAAAAATAACCTTTTTGTCTCAAATTGTTGCATGCAGGCAGAACCTATGTTGCTTTTGGCAAGGGCAAGGTTAAGGTGCCATCCCAGGACAGGAATGTTACAACAGGAATTAGCAGGTAGGTGTCTCAGGAGCCTGGAAGCAGATAATGCAGATCACTGGAGTTGCTGCTTAGAGATCTGCAAGGAAAGATAAGCAAGGTGCAGAAAAGAGAAAGGGCTGATAGATTAATCTGTGGTTATATTGTTATAATCTTCATATTCATCTACAGAGACCATGAAAAGACCTGCATAGCTTCTGGGGGAGATTTTGAAATGTGAATGCCATTGTATGATGAGGGTTCAGACTCTGAAGGGATCTGATAACCCCTGACCCTTTTCCAGCCTGTGCCCTGTGGTTTTCAGCTGTGCAGCTGCTGTCACACGTGGACAGTGTGTTTTTAGTACTCATCTCTCCGCTCTGTGGCCAAGGCATTTCACTGGAGATGGTAAAAAGCTGTCCTGCAGACAGAACCAGAGAGCCTTTATACTGAACAATCTCAAGGCCTTTCAGTCACAGAGGATTCACAGCTTCCTGTGAGGTACCTTATCTTTGCCAACAATATAAAAACTGTGATTTAATATAAAAATGGGATGCATATAACTTATGTTCTACTTCTGCCTTCTGACTCTTTCCGAAGGGTAATATATTGTGAGTTTTCTCCAGAATCCACATTACTAGAAACAACCTGCTGTAGTTAAGGAAACAAACCCTTGAATTCTAGCATCTGTGTAGGAATGAATGTTTTTATTACATAGTCCAGATGCTGAAGAACTGCAAGTTTCTGATCTCCACTTTCCCAAAAGTTTTGAATCTGAAACTAAGCCACTAGGCTATGTTCCCTGCTCCTACCCTACAGCTATAAAGAGATAAGCTGGGAACTGAAATCTGTTTTGAAATGTTCACACCTATAGTGTTTGGCTGAATTCTGGCCTTCCTGTGTTTTATGGTTCCTACTTCCTTTTTAAACTCAGTCTGCTCTAATATATCATGGCTTTGCCAATTAATGCTTTACAGCAGAACCAGAGGAGACAGGTGAATGGTAACAATTCCCTGTGTTCTACAAACATTTCTGATGACAGGCAGTTTTTCACGTAAAAGTTGTAAAAATGAGATATTTTAACATGTTGTGTGTTCTACATTGTGAAGAATCTAGAAGTCCTGCAGAGACACTTCTGCTAGTTTGAATCTTCTTTCTGCTACACAGAGGTTTGTTTAAATACAAATGTCAGTTTGATTCACAGTTCAACACCTTTCAAACTCTCACATCCCAGTGAATAAGAGTGAGACTCAGGCCTAAGTAGCTGTAGCAACTGGAGTAGTTTGTTTAACAAACCCTGTGCCTGAGCCAAGAGACCATTTCACCCCGCTGTAGCACTGAATCATCTCTCATCTGCAAGATGAAATCACTTTGCTTTTGGTTATAAAACATTTGTTTTATAAAATAGGCCATCCTGTGATCATGACATAGAAGTCAGGGGTCAAAAGTCTTGTTTCTGGCTCGGAAGCAGACTTGCTGCCTTCATTAATACAATTATGGAGCAAGACCAGAACCAAGTTAGGACCTGCTCTGCTGCTTACTTGGAAAAACAAAGGAGAAGATAAACTGACAGATGGAGATTTCAATATATGAAATACTAATGAGAAAAGTAATGTATTTCTTTATTAAAACACTGGGAACATTATCACACACTGAAAGCAACAGAAGAACCACACCATTAAAGTCATTTTTCAAGATCAGCTCCATGAAGACAAATAAATCACATACTTAAATTTTTTAATTCTGCACATGGGGAATTCATGCTAATTATCCATTATTCCAAACTATTTTTGCCCACAGCCATGTCATCATGCAAACCTTACTTGTGGTTGTGTATTAAATACAGTGCATGAGGCAGTGTGGGGTTCATCGCCCCTAGAATATCAGTATCTCCACTGTCCATGGCTGTCCACACCCACCCTAAACACCTAGAGCTCCTTTTCCAGTCCATGGAGATCTCCCATTTGATTTCTCCAAGAAATCCCCATGTATATGCATTAAATTGCACACATGAACTTTACATCCAATTATATTTATAGAAAACTAGATGTATAGATGTAAAAAAAAAAAACAAGAATGAGAGGAAATGGCTTCAAGATGCACCAGGGGAGATTTAGAATGGAAATTTCTGGGAAAATTTCTTAATGGAAAGAGTGTTTATTGGAACAGATTGCCCAGGGCAGTGGTGAAGTCCCCATCCCTGGAGGTGTTCAAATAATGTGAGGATGTAGCACTTGGGTCAGTGGGGAATGGCTGCACTCAATGGTCTTGGATGGCTTTTTTCCAACCTAAACAATTCCATGATTCTATGGAAACAGATAAAATTACTACACAGTTACTTCTTTCACCAATTACCAGGAGTAATTGCCTGTTGCATATAGGAATTTTTTGAAAAAAAAATTTTAAAGGTGTGTTAAAATTTTTCCCTTGGCAAGGATTGTATTCTGGAGAATTTCAACATATTCTATTTGCCATGGCAGGATTATCAATACATTTACAATTAGGCAACCAGGCTATTAGGAAAGCAAGAGGAAGAACAAGAACATGATCTCCCTCTGCTGGTACCTCACAAAGAAATGTTGTGAGAAGGGATTAGAGAAAGGATAGATTTTTAGCCTTATTTTTAATAAAGTTAGAGAATATAAGATGAAATTACTTTTCACACGTGAGATTGAAAACAACCTTAAAATAGCAGCAAACATCACAGATACACACAGACCCATCCCTATGCCCAAATGTTTTGTACATATATTTGCACAAGTCTTTTCTACAGGAAGGTTTTCTGGAAAGTAAATTAAGTTGCAGAGAGATTCTAGTGATAGAAGAATTCAAAAAGCAAGAGTACTTTTTACATTAGGGGGAAAAATGTATTTACTTAGAGTATATATGTTTCAAAACTTTTCCAATGATAAGTTTGTTGAATAATTTGACCAGAGAAAATCTAGCATTTAATACCTTTCTGTTGTCTACTTCATAGTTCTGAATTAATTAAAATGAACTTTGATATTCAGAAAAATCTATAAAAGTTTCATCACATGACAGTTTATAACATGTAACAGCAACTTTGGATACGCAGAACTATTCTCAATTATTTTATTACTAAAGCAAGTCGTATACACTGCAGAAGGACCTGAGGTTAGATGTTTGATGCAGTGCTAACAGAATTAGTCCAGAACATAGCTCTGCAATCCCTTATCTGTCAGGCAAGCAGCAATATTTCATGGCTGACACCCAGAATAGGTTCTGAAAGAAGAGGAAATTACTTCGAGTGTCATAATCCTGTTACAAAGGGCAGCTGCTTTGCCACTTCGGCTCTACAGAAAAAAACTTGTTTTGGAGTCAATGACAGACACTCAAATCATAGATAAAATCACAAAGCATCCCATTCCTCTCATACCTGGAGCTATCCTCTGGAATGCAGTTGACAGATGAGCTTAATTACTGCACCTCATGCCTTGGAATGAACTCTTCTAGTTTTAAATTCTCAGGAGGAGTGAGTTAGGGCTCAGCATCAAATCAACACCCTATGACAGAAATTAGATAGAGCTGTCCTGTGGGTGTGTTCTGATAAAGCTGAAGTGAAAGAGATCCAGGCATCCTTGATCATAAATCATGAAATAAAACTATTTTGTGGAATAACAAACCATAGAATCCTAGAAAGGTTTGAGTTAGAAGGGATCATAAAGCCCATTCCATTTCACCCCCTGCCATGGGCAGGGACACCTTGAACCCTGCCAGGAAGGGGAATGAGTTTGGTGTTTGTGCCATTTGCATAGTAAAGAAGAAAATAAATATTTAGTTCACCAGAGTTGTAATGTTGCTCCTTTAAAGCCTGTCAGAAAAGTATTTTGTTTTAAACCAAACACAAGTCCAGGTTCCAGGCACCTGTCTGGACAGGCTGAGACTGATGAAAATTGCTTGGCACTTCCCTCCCCACCTATCCTCACTGGCATGAAAGTGTTAGCTCACAGTTCCAATCTCAATATTATATTTTTGTGTGTGTGTCAACCTGGCTAATTTAAATATTTCTCACATTATTAAAAATCCTGCTCTAGATTTCTTCAGCAACAGAGCACTAAATATCTTCAGGCATGTGAGATGTGTTTTCCTGGCATTTGGAGAAACCAAGTTCGCACAATTTATGAGTTCATAATTTTTGAGTTTTTTGGTTTTTTTTTAGTCTGCAGTTTCAGTTTTTACATTTAAGCCTATAAAGACCAAAGCAATCTTTAAAATCCTGCCAGACTGTAAGTTAGCACCTCCCCAGTAGTTAACAAGGATAACTTTCCAAGACCTCTAGGTAGTGGAGAGCTAGTTTTACTACCAATATGGATTGTATTCTCCACAGTCACACTCTTCTTGGCATAACAGAGGTATTCTTAAAACTTGGAATGTTTTGCGTATAAATTCTTTCATTATTGTCTGTTTCTGTTTCTGCTGTGAAATGTGAGCCTTCTGTCAGGCATAGCATTTTCTAGGATTAAAGGGATGAGTTAAATAAGAGTGGGCTTGAGCCTTTATTCATAATAAGAATAAAAAGCCTTTCATAGGAAAGGGTGATAAAAAAGGTTTCCTCTTACAAAACATAGTTGTTAATGCACACACACAACAGACAGAAATGGCTAATTCGTCATTTGGCATCAGGTTTACCTGGCAGCTTCCATTCCAAACCTGCTTTCAGGGCCTTATTTTGTTAGGTTCGTGGTCTGGTTTGAAATTTTCCAGATAAAAAGTCTGCTCTGGGGTGATTTTGTTGGCTTTCCCCCAAAAGAACTCAGGCATTTCCAAGAGCACTCACTGCCCCAGACAAGACCATCTGTACCCTTCTCTGTACTGGTTTTGCAAAGCACGGTGTGGGGAGCTAAATGGTACCCAAAGTAGGAACCAGCAGTACCAGATCTGGATCAAAGATGGAAGGAATCACGGAATCATGAAGGTTGGAAAAGACCTCCAAGACCATCAAGTCCAACTTTTGACCAAATCCCACCATGCAAATAAACATATTGTGAAGTGCTACGTCAGTTTTTGAACACCTGCAGGAACAGTGACTCCAGCACTGCCCTGGGCAGTCCCTGACGGTGCTTCACCACTCTTTACAAATTTTTCCAAATATCCAATCTGAATGTCCCCTGACACTACTTGGGACCAGGCTCCTGAGTCTGCAGGGGTGAACTGGCACCGTTTCAATCGTGGTGGCTCTTTGGTCACAGATAGTGAACCCAGCACAGAGCAGGGCTCTGAGATGGGGCTGGGTGAGGTGCTGATGTTCTGAGCCTGGTGCTGGTGGCAACACCCAGGCTTGCAGCTATGCAAACTGGAGACCAGGAGCCACAGGTCTATGCTGCCAGGATTTCAAACTCATTTTCTGAGACTTGAGAACATCGAATTATTTGCACAAATACCCATAGCTACGGCTGCAGCTGGTCTGTACAGCCTTGGCAAGCTGCTCAGCTTTACCTTATTACACATAGCAAAGCCAACCCTCTGGTCTGCAGCTTCAGTGGGTGCCAGATGAGGTCCTGAAGGGATCTCAGGAGGTTGATGCAGCAGTGTGGGGCTAAAGCCAGATGTAAGCAGGTGAGTTCATTCCCCTGTGGTCACCAAATCCCTTGGTCACGGTCTGAGCACAGTGGTGATTCCTGTCACTGCTCTAAGACCTCAGTTTTAAGTGAGCTTTGCCAGTGCCTTGTGACAGCTGAACTTCTCTTAAAAAGTCTGACTTGCAAGAGAGAAATTTGGTTTGCAACCAAGCCACAGCAGCATGTGAGACAAGCAAGCCCATTCTGCTCCAGCGCAGTGGAGCATCAAGTGATGCTCTGGTCACTGTCTGCGGTTTGTCTCTGCTCCAAAAGAGTGTGCAGCAGATTGACTTCATGTAACTCGATGCCAAGCCCTTTCTGAAGCACCACAGTGAATCTTGGTAAGTTTACCTCATGGATAAATGACATAAGCTGAGCTGGGAAAACTGTTTCTGCAACTGCAGAGGCTGGCCTATGCACAGGGACAGCTCCTGTAAGGAATGATCACAGCTATGTTTAAAAAGACAAATTACTATTTCAATGCTCCAGTCCTGGATAGATTTACCTCCTGCCTTCAAGCTCCTGGGTCTGAGAGTCTGAAAGAAAAATGTTGTCTGTTATGCTGAAAGGTATCATAAATAATGTTGATTCCAGTTAAATACAAACTGGAAACAATACACACATTCCTGGTCTGAAGAGGTGAACAGGCTCCTTCACTTCTTTTCCAGCCATCTCTGGATCAGACCATTCCTGTTTAACCAGGCAATGTGTTCAGACCCAGGATAAGCTGCTCCTTCAGTATGAGAGGCCACACTCCAGACACAGGCAGCCTGATCACCTTTCCCATTTCCCCTGCCTGTGTACTTCACTTCCATTGGAAGTTTTTCTGAATCCACTGATTAAGGTGCCATGTATATTGGCATGTATAATAATTCCAAAAATGCAGGGCCTAGATTAGTAGGGCTGCTGCTGAAGCCCATGGGTCTGCTGGCAAAGTTCTGCATGACTGTGACCAGTAATTAACACGTAACAAAAGTAATAAACTAATTTTCATGAGTCTTAGGATCCATCAGTATAATACAGAGAAACCACTCCTTCCCACGGCTTGTAGATAAGCAGAAGGTATGGGGAACTGCCCTTTCCATGTATGTCAGCCACAGAACATCTCAAAAATGCATATTGTCTTTGCCAAGCCTTCCTGAGCTGCTGTGAGGATTTTTAAGATACTCACATTTTAATAACTTAAAATATAAACTTCTGTGTGTACAATAAAATAGTTTACAGGAAGGTAATGCATTGTATTTTCTCTGTTACACTTCTTGAATGCCAAGATAAAATGTATTCTTGCTTAATAACACCAGTGGCAGTATTGCAGGGTTTGGGTATGTTCTGGTGATCAAAGCATTTCTGCAGACTTCTTGGAATGCTTGTTACAGTAGTTTAGTTTCTGTTGCTTGCAGTTACAGAGTTTTTATTGTTTTATTTTTTGTTCTGGTTAAAGTACTTCTAAATCCACCCCTCAAAACCAGAATAAACAGAGAGAACACACAGCTGAACTGCAATATTCAGCATCCAAATAACCTTTTCTGATAGTGCCACTCTATGATGCTCAGTGTGACTTTCCCAGCACAGGCTCAGGAACCCAAGAAGCAGGGGTGGAATTCTTTGCAGATAAATAAGTAGTAGCAGATAATGTCCTAAATGTATTTTAGAAGCTCTACTGTAGATGGCCTCAACAAATGGTTCTTGAGGGTCTTCAATTAAAATAAAAAAAAAAACATGTAGAAGCAGAAGGTTTACAATCTCTTGCAAAATAAAGTACTCTGAAATTTCAGTTTTGGACTTTTATTTCACTGATGCTACAGTTGTTCTGTAGAAGGGACCTACAAGAAAGCTGGGGAAAGACTTCTTACAAGGGCATGGAGTGAAAGGACAAGGGAGAATGGCTTTAAGCTGAAAGGGAGTAGGTTTAGATGGGATATATGGAAGAAACTCTTCCCTGTGAGGGTGGGCAGGCCCTGGCACAGGGTGCCCAGAGAAGCTGTGGCTGCCCCTGGATCCCTGGCAGTGTCCAAGGCCAGGTTGGACAGGGCTTGGAGCAACCTGGGCTAGTGGAAGGTGTCCCTGCCCATGGCAGGGGGTGGGATTGGATGGACTTTAAGGTCCCTTCCAACCCAAACCAGTCTGGGATTGTAATTTTAACTATTTAACTAACAAAACAACCTTCAGAAAAAGGCAGGCAGTAAGAGTTTGCTTTCAGGGTAAGACATCAGATAGAAACTGCAGTGGTACCACTATAACTTTTGGGTTAGTGCTTAAAGCTGGTATATTGAATGGAGTTTGGATGTATAGAGCTCTCAGGTAAAACAACTGCTCTCTTCACAAGCATTTGTGTTATTTCATACTATTCCAGAATGGTTTGGATTGGAAGGGACCTTAAAGACCATCTGTTTCCACTCCCTGCCATGGGCAGAGATGCCACTTATTGGATCAGTTTGCTCAGGGCCCCATCCTACCCCCCTTGGTTACCATTTTGGGCTCAGAATCACCTGCTACCCACTATTCCAATTTCAAAGTGACACAGCTGTAATGATTACTGGCTCTCTAAATTATTCATTTTTATTAATCAAGCAGAAGCTGCTGCACCAAATATTGCTCCCATAGCAGTGTCACAGCTTTGCTTTCAATGAAAGTTTATCTCCCAGTGGCAGGCCACGGTAACAAAGGCAGAGATTAGATTTGCTATCTTGGGCAGAGACATTTCCTGGAGCTCCTGGGCCGGAACACAGGAGCGTGTGCATAAACCCAAAGGCACAACTCAGTTATTAAACCGCTGGGAATTCTTCTCCTGAGCTTTGTAATGGGAATAGTGGGTTAAGAATAGGCTTTGACTGTCCTCAGACCAGGGCAATTTTGCCAGAGAACTGAGAAATAAATTGGGAAGGAAAATGAGTTATCTGTACAAAAATGACAATTAGTTCAATATCTAAGTTGTTTACATTCTCACTGGATTTGGCAGAAAGGTAATTTTGAAACAAATACTTTCACCTGCTGAAGGATGGATAAAATCAAGAAGTGGTCCACGGTTTATTTTCAATTAATATTAGTAATTATAGTATTTCAATTTGTCACATTCTTTTAAAAGTAACCTGGCAAAAAAAGAGGATCTGTTTGGGTTTGATCTAGTTAAATCCACTTACAAGTCTTGATGAAGCCTGTGTTTTTTCTTGTAGAGAGCAGGAAGAAACACACAAGTGGAGAATATTCATATGACATGGGTAGCTTGGGACTTCCAAAGATCAATTTTATTTTTTTAAACAAAACTCTCTTTTCAGAATATACTCAAAGACCTTATTAAGTGGGAAATGAAGATTAGTACAAACCTCAGCAGAACCCCAGCTCTCATGATCAAATAGAGATTCTAATCTCTGCAGAATACCTTCAAGATCAAACAGCATTTTTTAAACCACAGCTGTGTACAGTCCTGAAGAAGCAGCTCATATTTTCTTGGGGGCAGGGGCCAAAGATGGAGGATGTGAAAAAGAAATAACAAGTTCTGCTTACAAGGGGTAGCCCAGTGCAGCACCACAGTGTTTGTCCCTCTTGGGAACAGCACCTTTGGGACCCGACATCACTGCATCAGAAGGTCAGGCTGAGCAGGGTTGGGAAAGGAAGTGGGAATTCAGTCATCCTCTGCCTCAGGCTGCTCTCTCTGTCACATGAGGTGGCCAGAATCTCACTGAAGTACTGGGGAGAAGAGAGCAGAGGACAAATCCCATCCTGGAGGCATCACACACAGCCCTGATCCAGAAAGGTCCTGCTGGGCTCAGTGTGGGCTCACCTGGAGCCCCACGTGCAGGGCTGGCCCCAACACTGGGGAAGGACGGGCAGGTCCTTGGATGCATCCAGAGTGGGGTGACAGAGCTGAAGGCAGGTCCTGGGAAAGGCAGCAGAGGGCTCTGGGCTTGTCTAGTTTGCAGAGAAGGAGGTTGAGGAGCAGCCTGAGGAGGGAATGTACAAAGAGAAGTGCTGAACCCTTCTCCCTGGGATTCAGGGTCAAGATGGGTGGGAATGGTTAAAAGCTGTGCCAGGGGCAGTTCATACTGGATATTAGGAAACATTTCTGTACTGAGCAGGTAGTCATATATTGGAATAGGCTTCCCAGAGAGCTGGTGGATGCCCCAGGCCTGTCAGTGTTCAAGACATTTGGACAATGCTTTAACAACACACTGTAATTTCTGGTCAGCCCTGAAGTGCTCAGGCAGTTGGGTTGATGTGGTCCATTCCAACTGAAATACTCTATTATATTCTAAAATGTCTGAATTTGGCCAGCTATATCTAGTCAAAAGGTTTCTACAAGCAGTTTTCAGTGTCTCCTCTCAGCCAACAGCCATTTACAAAACCAGTCTGTATCTGAACTCTTTGCTGCCATCTGAGGTATTTCAGCTGCTTTTCCCCTTGCCTGACCAGAAAATAATCTGTTCCACAGCCTGATGCAGTCCTGATCTGCATTTTGAGGCGCCTCATGGGGTGTAGAGACAGGATCCCACAGCACCTGGGCATGGCCAGGCCAGCCTGGTGTCTCTTGAGTCTGCTTAAGGTCCGCTAGAGGTTAAAGTGTGCAAAGGAATGCAAGCAGTATCCTCCTCTTTTCAACTTCCTTGAGAAAAATCTGGAGGAGGGACATGAAGAGGATGAAGGGTCTGGAGGGGCCATACAAGCAGCAACTGAGGGCACTTGGCTTGTTCAGCTGGAGGATACTGAGGGCAGAGCTGCTGGCTGCAGCTCTTCCCAAAGCACAGTGTAGGGACAGCTCTGATCTCTGTGCCTAGGGACGGGAGCCAGGGAAGGGCTGGAGCTGTGCCAGGGCAGGGTCAGGCTGGAGCTCAGAGAAAGGTTCTTCTCCAGAGGGTGCTGGCACTGCCCAGGCTCCCCAGGGAATGAGCATGGCCCCAAGGCTGCCAGAGCTCCAGGAGGGTCTGGACACCGCTCCCAGGGATGCACAGGGTGGGGCTGTTGGGGTGTCTGGGCAGGGCCAGGGGTCAGACTCCATGATCCCTGTGTGTCCCTTCCCACTCAGGATATTCTGTGACTCTGCGACCGGGTCAAAGGACAGCCCAGGACACCGCTGCTTTAACACCATCCCTCACATTCCTCTCACACGGTTTTAAGATTCCCAAAAGGCTGATTAGGGAAGTAAGCAAAACGTGCAAAGCGCCTAGTATGAGTGCTAAGTTAAATTCCAGCCATGCCTGGTGCTGCCGGCTCATGGCGCGGCACAGCCACGAGGTGGAGCTGGACACATTTACACGCTTGTCACAGAGATTCTTAGGGATTGATGTCTTGGGGCTGAAAGCTTTGCTTTTGAAACCATAGAGTGATAAAATAGTTTGGGTTGGAAGGGATCTTAAAGCCCATCCAGTGGCTTTAAGGGCAGGGACACCTTCCACTTGCCCTGGGACACCTTCCACTAGCCCAGCTTGCTCCGAGCCCGTCCAACCCGGCCTTGGGACACTTCCAGGGATGGGGCAGCCACACAGCTTCTCTGGGCAACCTGTGCCAGTGTCCCACTGTCCTCACCAGCCAAGAATTGTTTCCTATTCGCTCGTTTAAACCTGTCCTGCTTCAGCCTGAAGCCATTATCAAAGCCTGCATTGCACAACCCCCCCACTGCATCAGCTCCATCCTCAGCCTGTGGCGCTTTGCTGATGCTCTGCCCTGCCTGGGCTGGAGCTGCCTGCCTGCCTTACAGCACTGACACCGAGCAAACAGCCCACAAACATTCTGGGTCACCTTTTTAGCCTTTCAAACATTTTGAGCATGTGGCAAACCTCCAAACCATTGGTGTTTTCCCCATTTAAAAAGGCAAAACCTACCGTTCTGAAGAATTTCAGAAGGTTATTGGTTAAATTAGAAACAGCTGAGCCAGCCTGAATTGTTTCAACTTCCTCCACATTTTTGCCTTAGCTTCAATAACATTGTATTTTTGTCTTACACGAAGGGCAGAAAATTAGATTTAATACTCTTGTGTTTTCTTGTGTTTGATTTTTTTTTTTTTTTTTTTTTTTTTTTTGCTTTTTTGCTTTGGCATTGAAGCAGCTGTAATATCTCTAACTGGGATTGTAAATAGGCTATATATAGGAAATAACAGGCCATGGATCTAATGCAGACTCGAGAATTAAGTATATAAATGTAGTGGGAAATAGTATTTTTTCCCAAATGCTGGAAGGGACTAAAGACCTTTGTGCCATAATCTGATTAAACACAGAAAGTCTCCTCCAGGAGGAATAATCTCTTTCAATATAAGTGGTTGACAAATTGGCAAACAAAATAGGCAACTCCTCCAAAGGCTATTAAATATATGGTATGTGTAATGCACAGGAGATTATTTTTTATGCTACAACCCCCAGAAATCCTGCTGTGACTTCTTCAGGGCCATAAAGTCAATCTCCATGCCCATTTTCTTTTGGGAAAAACCTACTGTTCCTCCTAACCCCCACCACCATCTGCTCCTATTTAACACCCCTGGCAATGGCTGAGCAAACACTTACAGACTACCCAAGTCTCTTTATGTTTTAGAACTGGTTCCACATTTCAGATTTAATTGATCACATAACAGTAAAAATTTTGATCAATAAAAAAGAGTCCACACTGTGAAGACCTCCTACCTTGAGAGCATTCATATGCTTCCAAAAAAAGCCAGGCCAACAGAAAAGAAAAAAAATGCAAAAAAACTATTTTAAAATAGTTGTAACATACTCATCACTTACTTGTTTCCTGTGTACTTCCAGCTGATAAATCATGGGATCCAAATGCAGCCACATCTCAGAGACAGTCCTTCCAGCCCCTCCTGAAGGCACTTGCAGCTGCAGCAGAGGGCAATAGAGAATGTTCATTTCCTCTCACTGCCTTTGATTTCCTGAGCAGGTAAGTCAAAAGTTGGAATGTTCATTTTTTAATCCATACCAATATGCTGATGAAGAGCAGTTTTGAGACTACAATTTAATATTTAAAGTCTTGCCCTACTATTATAGTAAAAGAAAATTGAGAGAAAATCTCTTGTGTTGTTTAGAGGCACAAACCTTTCTGTAATGCTGAATATTCTGATAAGAAGATATGCATGAAACAGTTACTCAGCTCCTTACAGAAACTAGTTTGGATTTATGCCTTGTGTTTGTAGTGTTTTCCAATACAAAATATTCATCCTTATAAGTCAGCTTTGTGTTCACTGACCTTCAATGAAGTGCAGGTCTAGACAGGGATATGAAAATAGTATTTTCACTTTAAATTCAATTGAAAAGCATGATGTCAGCAGGAAAACCAAGTCACAGCCAGATTTGTTACATTAACTTTTCCAATTAACTGTTCCACATTGCCGTGTGATGAGTATAACCATTGCACAGGATCAGGCTCTTCCCAGAAGTTCCATTAGCCCCAGATTCCTAAGTGCACAAATTCTCACCTGCTTGCTGTAGAGAGCAAGGACTGTTCCATGGCTCCTTCACTAGCAAGCAGAAGAGGAATCCAGGAAAGTCCATTTATGAACAGAAATGAACAGGTAAAGTGTTCACAGGGGAATAACAAGTGGCCACAAGGTGCCAGCAGACAGGGGGGTGTCTGTGCTAAGCAAGGTGCTCTTTTCCTGAGTGCTGGGTGTATACATTTAATAAACCAAAGACCAGCCTTGCTCCACAAGAGCCTGTCCTGCACTCAACCAGTTTCTCTCCTTTTGCCACCAGCTTTGTGAACAAGACACTTTGTTATTCTAAGCACACAGGGATTTTGCTCAGTATCTTGTTCATTCTCACAGCACATACTGAAATCAGGAACTGATAAGGTGAGGAGATTTGATATGTACAAGGCTCAGGGTTTATTTAATCAAAGGACCAAAATTCTTTATATTGGCTGGAAGCAGAAAAGAAGAGGAATGGGGATAATAAACACCCCAGAGGCCAGATATAAAAAGGCAAAATATAAATTGCTTATGTGAGGTTGAGTCACACTTTGAAAGTGAAGTGAAAATAAAAGATTTTAAATTAGAAGGAAAAAAAAATCAACCACATAAAATATTGGCTGAAGGAAACACAGACCTGTTCTATTACTGCCCATTAGTGATGCCAGCAAGTAGTGTCCAAATGACTACATATGAATACAAACTCTCAGGTACACTCCCACACTTATAAGCAAAGTAACAAGTAATGCAGAGGGAAAGAAAACAGAACCATTTAGGCTAATTTTTAGCTGGTTGAAAACACAGAAATGCAGCATAAAGTGCATTCATATATTTGGGGTTTCCCCAAAAAGGTTATGTAGTTCCTTCTAAAAGATTGAAAATATCTATTGTGCAACAGGGATAGAACTGAGGTAAAATGTAATAGACACACAGATAAATCGGTATACAGATATATATATATATATATATGTAGTCCCCAAAAGAAATGCAGATTTTGCCTCAGTTAGCAATAGAGTGATGACAAAGGCAGCGCAAAGGTGCAGTAAATTTCTAGGATTCGGGAGGATCACAGTTATCTCCAGAAAAAAATGGATTGCTCAAGATATTATAGTAGAAATTAAATTATATTTCACAATATAAAGTCATGCACACACTGTTGTGGACTGCAGTTACAGAATTTCCAGCTGGAAGCAAGAAATCAATTTTTAAAAAATAAAACTAAAATAAAAGTATTTCTATTATTTTGGTAAAACAAAATATGTCCATAAGCTGCTAATGTGGTGCTCTGAAAAAAAATACATGCAAATCCAAACATTGGCATGTTGGTAGCAGCTTTCCATTAAGGCCTGGAAGTATGAATACTAGTAACTGACAATGTGAGACTTTAGTTGCATATAATTTTGATCATATGAACTTCTAAAATTTTCCAGATGAAAGAAGACCAGACCTAAGTAAATCTTCCTTAAACAAGAGGCTGGACTGCAATGGTCTCTAGAGCTGCTTTCCAGTCTAAATTATTCTGGGATTCAATGACAACTTTATATTTAGATTATTCCAGTACTCAGAACAGAAAAAGGTAATTTATGCAAAATCCTACCTCTCTCCTTCTCCCAGGCCTTCTTCCTATATTTTTGCCCAATGCCAAACTCAGCTTTCTCTGGGAATACCTTCAACTTTTCTACTCTAGCTGTGATTAATTCATTCATTCCCTGTTGGATAGAATAGTTTGTTTTCCCAGTTCATATTGCCAGGTGGATATTATGTTGTGGAAATCCAGACTTTTTTTGCAAACAGCGTGAAAGTCCAGGCCCAAGGATGTTCATACTCTGCTGGTCCCCAGACACAGCACTATGCTCTGTGAGCTGTGTGTTTTGGGGTTCTTACCTTGGAATTAGGCTAGCAAGAAGTCCCAACTCACCCACTCTTTGTGTGTGGGTTCAGGTGTTATTTACCAGCAGAGGTGTTTCCATTACCTTGCAAACAAGGAAAATAATAATGAACATAATAATGTAAATAATAAACACTTCATTAAATAGAAGATAGGCTTGTTAATTGGCTCAGATTAAGGTGCACTGGTAATTGAATTTATTGTCTCCCTGCTTTCAGATTATACTTTTACATTAAAACACTCTCCATGGTCTCTCTCTTTTCAGAACTTTCATCTATGATGGAATGTTTTTCATTTAGGGATCTAATTTTTTCCATTAAGATCCTGGAAGAAAAATGCAGCCAAAGGGCTTGCAGGATCAGAATTTGCAGTTCATTCTTAAAACAGGACCTGTGCATCCAATTCCCTGCTCCTCAGCCCATTCCTCCTCTTTCACAGGCACCTGCCTCAACAGTCAGGAAAACTTTGGGATGGCTGCGGATGTGGAGGGCAGGAAGGGGGACAGGAGCAAACCCTCCCAGGGCTCAGAGTCCTGCAGCTCTTCAGGAAACATTAATCTTATTCCAGTACTGGAGCAGCTTTGCTTCTGCTTTGCTTCCTTAGAAGTGTTCCTGCATCTCTGCTCATCTGGAGGCAGAATGTTTCCCCAGACCATCCCTGGGGTTGTTCCCTTCCCAGCATGACTACATCACTCTAGGTCAAAATTTCTTTGGTATCTCTTTCCAGCAGGAAAGCATTTTCTGTCTACTGAAAAACACTGCACATCGGGAAATGTTGTGAAGTAGCAAATAGTTATTGATAAAACAAAGAGAAGCTCAATGAAATTAAAAATATTTTGAAAACAAAGAACCCATCAGCAGCAGCTAATACAGATTATCTTCACTTCTATATTCACAGCTGCATTACGAGTATTAAGGAAGAGAAAGAACTGGGAAGGTTCACAAAGTTCACTAAATCCTTTGCATTCCAGAAAGAGATAAATTTCTCATTCATATCTCCATCGTGAGCTTTATATACAGAGAGACACAGCTCTGCTTTCCATGAACATCAACATGCCTCACATATCTTTTCTCCCCATTTATGCCAAATCATTAAAATGTGAGACAAGAAACGCTAAGCACAAAATGGTTGGGGATTAACAGACACATTTCCTCTCTCCAGTTTCTGTTTATGGTTCTCCTTCCTTTCAGACTCCCTCTTCTGTTGGAATTATTTTGCCTGAGGTTTGTTGATATTTGAATAACCTAGCTTAGTCTTGTAGGGAGATGGACTCAAAATTTAGTGACATTTCTTTTCCCTGCTCTAATGACTCCAGATCTCCTGCTAAAAGGTAGGACCTTTAATTCCCTTTACTGGCCCATGGAAAGCTGTACTTCCACCAGAGGGGAACCTGGCTGCTGTGCCTCCAGCTCTTCCCCAGGTGAGGAGGTGGTCAGAGGAGAGAATGCAGGCTATCAACACATGGGAACAGGTCAGCCCTCAGTCCTAACAGAAAATATTTGCACCAGAGTCCAATCCCCCCCATCCCCATGCCCAGTGATGAATTTGTCCAGTTAAACTGGTCAGAAATATCTCCCTGACTCCTCCTAAGGATGAGGTTGGAAGCAGAGGAATCTATAACTCTTCACTTCTTGCCAGATAACTGCAAAGTAACTTCTGGAATAGTTTCCTGCCATGTAGAAAACAATGCTCTGGCAGCAGGGATGTGTGTGAGTGCTCTGCAGGGAGAGCATTGTCTGGCGTGTCAGTGTGTTTGTGTACACAAATATTAATGAAACAGAGGCCAAACAGGAACTGAACTCTCTCTGGGAACTGCTCCTCCATGGCATACCCAGGGAAGAAGGGAATGAAACATTCAACTGTGCAAAAACTGCTGGAAAACAAACACTACTGTCTTCTATTGTGTCTATCTTTTGGGGAAAATTGTACTGAGAAATTCCACAAGTGTGTTTATGCTGCTCTCAAGTGGGGTTTCGAGTTGTGTTATTTTGTGTCATTGCAAGCTCTAACGCGATCAAGGCCACACGAAATGTTTTTTAATTTGCTTTGGATAATTGTTGGAGGCCCAGAATGACTGGATTTTACACACTTTGGGCAGCCACAGCTTTTCTGGTCAACCTGTGCCAAAGAGAGGGAAGACTTTCCTTCCAATATCCCATCTAACCCTGCCTTTGGCAGCCTGTAGCCATTCCCCCTTGTCCTGTCCCCCCAGGCCCTTGTCCAAAGTCCCTCTCCATCATTCCTGTACGTTCTCCTCAGGCACTGGAAGGCCTCCCCTTCTCAAACATTTACACCAGAACATCAAACACACAGATGATGTTTTTATACAGGAGGAACTCCATTTCCCCTACCTCACACAGGAAAAATGTGCTTTCTAGGGACGAAAATAAGTAATTTCTTTTTAAAAAACTTCCTAAAAAGAAAGTGGGTTGCATGGTTATTTTTTATAATAAAACTGATAAAGTGCCAGGCACTGGTCTTGAGAGAATGGCTGATGTGCTGAGTGTGAGGCCCTTTTGGAGGTTTCTAGAAGGAGCCACCATTTAAAAATGTTACTTTAATTCTGGCTATGATTAGAAATTCTGTAGCTATGACAGCAGTGTGCCATCTGTATAACAGGACCCTGTTAGAGTATCCATCTGGTAAGGAAAGCATTACTTCATCAAATCTTACAGTTTGAAATCCTCATGAGTGGAGTACGTATTTACCCTGGGTGCTGTGAAGGGAGGGACACAAGGCAGCAGAAGAGCTGGAAATTTCCCTGCCCAAATGACCAGACCATCAGCATCCACTGAGATTTTGAGGTGGCTTAAATGGTTAAAAATGAGCCATTAGTTCATTTTTTATTACATTACACCTCCCTCTGGAGAGACCCATCCCTGCCAACAGCATAATGCAAGGCTGGGGTTTTGAAGAGCTCACAGGCAACACCTAAAGGAATGACAAACTGGCTGCAGAAAGACCTTGCTTTAAAGAGGATGCTATTTCATATTTCATATTAAATACAGAACCCTGAACTCTGGCTTTGTCAGTTTTTTCTGTTCCCATTTATTGCTTGAAAGATCAGGCTAATACTTAGACAAAGGATTCATTAGTGAATTTTACAGGAGAATGAAAACACCCAGAACAAGGAAAGGAATCTATTGTGCTTTGAAAAGAAAGTCATGGGGGAAGGAAGATAAGCAGAGAGAAAGGGGGAGTGGTGTGGCTTTAAAGAGAGGCAATCCAGTGACTTTTTGAATAATTAAAATTAATTTTTAAGCTTTCTCAAAGAAAAATGAGATAGGCTCTATCCAAGCAGCAGGAAGGCTTAAATATATCCTGTACTGGACACTAGTTCAGCTTTAGTAGGAGGGAAAAAGTGAACATCTCTGAAAGAGGAAAAGGCAAATAAGCCAAGAGAAGATGCAAAAAACCTGTACAAACCTTTCAGAGAACATCTTGGAGAAACCATAGCACTGAACCAACAGCAACACCTCCCAAGGCTTATAGACAAGCCAGGATCAGCAGAGTCCTGGCTGGGGCACACAAAAGGGAAAGGGCCAAAACCACCCCATGACAGTGGGGCTGTCTGGAACCCTTGGTGAGCTTCCCAGCCAACTGCTTCAGGACCTCCAGTCCAAATTCACCTGAAAATTCATGCCTAGGTGAACTCAACAGTTGATTCTACATCAAATGCATAGGTTGAAAAAATGCATTTCTACTAGCCAAGCTGCTTGAATTGTGCTCTCAGCAGGTGGCACATACTTACCACATTGTGTCCCATTACTGAAATGGTTTATTTGAATGGTTATTTGAAATGGTTTTTACCAAGATAAAGTACCAGAAATCTCCATTTTAACAAGAAGGAAAGAAATCTACTCTGTTCATAATTAAAACATCTTTGGTATATCCTGCCTCAAAAATAATTTTGTTGTCAAGAGTATTATAAAGGGAACATCTTGTAGGAGTAGTTCTGCCCACCTGCTGTTCTTTGTAAAGTGAAGGAGAGGAATAAAAAAAATTGCCTGACCCGTGACCACCTTTGGGTAAAGCTTTCTGGCACAAAAATCATGGTGCCAAAGGCAGGATTTCCACTGTTCTCTGGTGTAGGAGCTGATTAGTCAGTGCCCTAGGAGCAGAAATGATGCAGTGTGACTTCCAAGGCAGGCTCAGGACCCTCCTCATGGACAAATTCTACACTCCAAGTACAATATATTTCCGCACACAGATGTTAAACTGAGGGGCAAGCAGGAAGAGTCATTAAGTACACCCTTCTCAAAGCTTGCTGGTAGGAAGAATCCTATCAGTTATGTGGGATACAGTTGCAGTAATATTGAAAAATAATGCCTTGCTTTCACAGACTCACAAAGGCTGGAAAAGACCCCCAAGGTCATCAAGTCCATCCTTCAAATCCCACAGTGCCCACTAAACCATATCATGAAATGCCACATCTACTCATTTCGTCAACACTTCCAGGGAATGGGGAAAGGGAAAGGAATTTCTTTAGAGCTCACTTCCTGATTAAGAAAGGCATCAAAATGAGGTTTGCTTGGCATGAATTAGCAGTGGTTGATGTGCATTGAAATGTATACTCTCATACACAGACACACGGGTAACTCTCATCTCTGAGCTGTTGCCTCCTGCCTTCTCCCCAGGCGTCGCTTCCTTTCTCATCCATCCCAAACCTGAAGAGAGGGATTTGCACGCAGGATTTCAGAAGGAAGGCAGTGGGAAGGGAAGGGGAGCCTTTCCTACTGCTGACCTTGAGCAGTTTACTTCAGTGTCAGGGAAAGAGATAACTCTGTTTACATTTCCATTCCCTGGAAAGATCACGAGATTATTTAGATGACGTCTAGACAATGCTCTGAACATGCCGAAGAGCCACATAAAGCTCAGCTTTATGAGGAATAGTCTCCCCTTTTTTTTTTTAAACTCCAATTTCCAAATACATACAGGCAGCCAAAATGCAGAGCTGAGTATGCCAGCAATGCTGGGTAAATCCCTGGCATCACACATCAATCTGCTCTTTCATGTGAAATTAAAACCCTCTCTGACCAGAGTGGAAACAAAAGGCGGGCATGGAACAGCCAAGGAAAAACAGACTGGGGAGAGAGGGATTGGAACAAATTGAGCTGAGTTAACCTGTCTGCTTGATTCTAACCACAGGGCAGATAAAGAAAAGCATTTTCTGCCCAGCTGATGAGCCACAAACATCCCAAGAGGCTCCCCAGCAGGCCCTCACCAACCACATGCCACAGCCAATGTCCTTCATTCCCTGCATGCAACTCCCATGTCTCCAACCTAAAAACGCAGTGTTACAAGGGTCTGTGGCTCACCCTTATTCAGCTGTCCTGGAGCGACCTGGGAGAAATCACCCATTTTTCTGCACTCCCCATACACACAGCCAGGTAAAATACAATTTACATTCTGAGCTTTGCAATATTTAAGACAGTTTGGATGGTAAAGCAGTTGAATTAAAAGATATTGCAGAAACATTATCCGTTTTAAAGTGAAATAATCGGTTTATTATTTGGTTTAATTGCCCTGAATTTTCACACATTAACATGCAAACCACATTGAGTGTGGTGCTGTTTCCAATTACAGCAGCTGATTTATCCAGGATGGAGATTAGAGGCATGATAACACTTTCACTTGGCTTAACAACCCACCCATTTGACAGTCAGTGAAACTCTGCTCCTCCTCAGTTACACTCTACTTCCATAGCTGTACTCCTACAACTATAGAAGGAAATTAAGAGGAAAATAAGCTGCAAATGGATCTCCCTGTTCACCAAATTCACTCTCCAGTTGGCACAATCAGTATTTCTGTATCATTATTATATAATCCCTTTCTTAATGCACTGAGTTCCCTCCTTCTCCTCCCAGGAAGTCTTCTAAGAACCTCATTACTGCTTGGAAGCCTCCCTGCAGTTTCCAGCTTATGCTTGGACAATTCATATCCATATCCAGCCCAATTCTGCTGGATGGGCACCTGGGATCCGCCAGTGCCCTGGCACTGAGCAAGATTCACCTGGCCCTGCTGTGTCTCCTCAGTATTGAATGCACCTGAACCCCTAAAGGCCTTTTCTCCCTTTCCTGCCAGGGTTGTCCAGCAGAAGGAAGCCCTTTCCTGCTGCTGCAGCCTGTGCCCAGGAAGGGGGTGTGCAGGGTGGCCCATGCTGGCCACGCTCTGCAGCTCTTCACCAGAAAACTGAAGGGTCTCTGTGTGCAGCAGCAATTTTGTCCTCAAAGTAACACAGCATGTGCTGTCTGCATCTTGGGAACCTCCTGGCAGCCTGTCAGGCCTCAGGTGGGAAAAGGTGAACATTTTCAGGACAAACAGCAAGATAACTCTGTGCTGGGGCTTGGGGTGGAGGCCATTTCCCACACATTTGAAGAAAACAATCCCAGGGGATTAAAAAAATTCACAGCTTTTTTTTTTTTCTTCATAAAATCTACAATAAAAACAGACCATATTAAGCAGAAATGAGCCTACCAGAACTTATTAATAACTTGAATTCTTCCACTGGAGCCTAGCCAGATACCCTTGGAAAAAATTCCTGTTTACTTTGTAGTGAATGTGAGAGACATGCAGTCTGCCAGAAGCTGCTACGACAGTAAAAACACAGCCACGGGCTGTCACAAATGGGGAAATCACATAGAAAGTTAACTTTTTAACTTCAAGGACTAGATTAAAATAATATCTATTTGGTTAAAAGTTATTTACTTTATCACACAGAAGACTTAAGTTGCCTTTACATGAAAGCTGTTCTAGTTGAAAGGCAAATTTCAGCTGCTTCTTCAATAGTTAGCTTGGTTTTAAACATTTTTATTAGATTAACAAAGGAAATGTCTTTCCTTGTTGTTGTCAGTTGGGCTGAGATTAATATTTTGCCCAACATCTTTCTTTCCCCAAGCCTCAGGCAGGGTGGTTGCACTGAGAATTCCTGACAGTGTCCTCGCTCAAGGTGCTTCCTAAATCCTTGGGGGATGATTAGACATGCCTGACCTTGTGGCTCCTCAGCAGTTTGATCCGAGGGTGATTCCTACATAAATCCTGCCCTAAGCTGTAGGTCTGTGATTTCAGAAACTGCATTAAACATATTCCCAGTGTCCCCAAGCCTGAATACTGAGGCCTGATTAAGCGACAGGCTCTTTGCGAGAAAAAAAGAGGGTAATAAGTAGTCTTAGAGCTCCTGTGTTTTGTGCTGTAAATTGAGATTTCTTCCCTCCTGATCTTCAACACAGCTGGACTGATTTCTTTATCATTTCTAGTCCTTTGTATACATTATTTGTATTCCTTCTCTCTGGGGAAAGCTTAATGTAACCCTAAATTGAACATGAAGGCACTTTCTACTGTTCATTTATGTTCTTAATTAATCCTTTCATTTTGTCCCACAAAGCAGGCCCATGATTTGCAGATGTCTGTCCCCCACAACAGCCCCTGCACCCCTGCTGTCACAACCCCTCACTGTCTCTTATAAATTTTCCCATTGTCCCTCTCATCCCTTTAAAGCCCATTTTCTAGGCTTTGTTGTGCTTTATACTTGGGACCAAGAACATATTTAAGTCTCTTCCTGCACCCGAATCCAAGAATGGCTGACCTGATAACCCCACAGCAGCAGTGAAAACAGGAGACAAATGTCACCTCAAAGGGACACTTGAGCCTATCTGGCCCTGTCAGGAGCAGGAAATACCAGGAGTCTTACGTCAAAGATTTCTAACCGAAATCTGCAGACCCAAGGGGGCTGGAATGGCTTGAATAGTTTCTGATAAACATCCAGACTTTGTGATGATAATCCAAACTCTTTGGGAATGTGGAAGTTGTGAGCTTCACCCGTCAGCAGTACCTTGAGTGCATCCTGCACCTTGAGGACAGCCCTGATAAGGCTGTTTGTTTGTCCCCAGCTGCAGCAGCGCTAATTAGATCACATTGGTAGGAAGCTGTGAACCAAGGGACTGCTGCAGACATTGCCAAGTGGCTCAGGAGAAATAAATCAGAGCTGTCCAAAAAACAGCCCCATACCAAGCATTGTGAAGAAAATTAACTCCGTTCTAGCCAAAACCAGCATGACAGACTATAAATGTTTGTAGAGTAAGAATAGTGGTAATTACTCACTGTTCTAGAAAAGCAGGATCTTCAAGATAGGAGAAAACATTTTGAGCACCTCCTCATAGAAATTTAGGAGTCAAGTAACTTCAATTTGACCTTGGAAATTAAGTCAGCCATATCAAATTAAGGCCAGATTAATTCTGATTACGATTAACCACCTAGAGGCTTAATACAGTTTGACTAATACATGTTAAAATCACATTTTTATTTAATTTAAATTACTGCCTGAGTGTCCCTGCAAAGGTGAGTCCTAAATTTCAACAATATTAATCAGCCAAAAGAAAGGAGGCCTTGCATTTACCTGATCTTTCTCTATTAGTTTCGTAACATCTTCATTGTGAAATCTGCTCAGCATAGTGCATTAAAAGACCTGTCAGGCTGCATTGGAAAAACCCTGTTATTTTGATTAAATTACTCAAGAGAATAAAAAGGACAGATATTTTCAGAGCTGGTTGGTAAAACACACTTGGCTCAAGGATTCCTGCAGGCAACCTGAGAATTCAGCTGGGGTTACACACAAATGGACTAATTCACAGAATCTTAGGATGGTCTGTGTGAAAAGGAGATTGCCAATTAACTATTAATTATAGTTTGCATCAACAGTGTGAAAGAAAATTCACTGTCTCCAGCTTCTTAAAGAAAAGGGGAAAACACCTGAATTTCCTTGAGTCTCAACAGCCAATTTCCATAGAAGTGGGTACTATCTTTAGTGGGCAAAAGTCTAGACAGATACAACCTCCAGTTTCCCTCAGGCTGACTCTGTTAGCAAGGGAGTCACACGTTATCTGAAAAGCTGCTCTTCCTTTCCAGCTTCCCAGCAGCAACTCTGAACCCTGATGCACCATCACCCACAGACACAGCAACTCATCAACTCATTCCCCCTTCTTCCCTGGCCTTTTGCATCTGCCAGGTATTGTCTCGAGTGTAAACTGTCCAACCTGAATCAAAACTGCTCAGTACGGAGCCCCTCTTGACAGTTACTGCCTTTAAGGAGCTAAAAGCCACCAGCAGAGTTGCCTCATCACACCTCCAGAAGGGCCTGGCTGACCAAACCTTTGGCTATTAATCACCAATTACAGTAATTGCTCTCCCAGAGGATATCGACCCTCCCTTCACACCCTGCTTGCTTTTCCTGGCAGGCAGCTGCAGCTAATTCATGAACACAGACAGCAATTACCAAAGGGCTGGTGCTGCCTTTCCTCCTGCTGGGGTTCTCACAGTTATTCAAAACATGCACAACTGTCCATCACAACACAGCACCTCTTATCCCACAGAGCAGTGACCACCTTAAATAACCCTAATTACTGACTATGCCCATTTCCTAGAAAGAAACAGCATTTATCATAGAATCCCAGACTGGCTTGGGTTGGAAGAGACCTGAAAGCCCATCTTGTTCCATCCCTGCCATGGGCAGGGACACCTTCCACTAGCCCAGGTTGCTCCAAGCTCCATCCAACCCAGCCTTGGACACTGCCAGGGATCCAGGGGCAGCCACAGCTTCTCTAGGGCCAGGGATTCCTTCCTAGATCCCATCTGACCTTGCCCACTGGCAGTGGGAAGCCATTCCCCCTCATCCTGTCCCTCCATCCCTTGTCCCAAGTCCCTCTCCAGCTCTTCTGGAGCCTCTTTAGGCACTGGAAGGGTCTCTGAGGTTTCCCCAGAGCCTTCTCTTCACCAGATGAACACCCCCAGCTCTCCCAGGCTTCAGAGCAGAGGAGCTCCAGCCCTCAGAGCATCTGTATTTATCATCATCATTTACAGTTCTCACCAGTCAGGATTTTATACGCCAGCCCTCCTGGATTTTATATTTTTGTAGAGATGATTGAGAGAAATAAGGCACTATTTACAGAAAAGTTCCCATCAGGGTCCTAACAGGTTCTCATGAAAAGCCATGTTTTTGCTTTCTTATTTGCTGTCCCTGTGGAACTGTAACCCACTGCTCCAGATTATTCACCCCTATCTATTCCTATGCAGCAATCAATGTGAAGACACCCCAGGCTGGCTGCTGGTGCCAAAATCCTGTAAGGACATTTACTGCCATTTGGAATATTTTTACTTCAAAGGAAAGGATTAATGAAGATTATGGAAATGATCCTCAATGTCTGCCATTCCACTGACCTGCTTTTCCCCAGATACCACATAATGATTTGTTAAGCTACATGTCAGCCATATGAGAGAATTGTTAAGTGCAATGCAGAGTGGGAAGTGCAATATTTGAGATGTACATGCCACTTCCAAGGTAAAAATACTTCTGAAGAGCAGCCAAACACCACTGGCTCTCAGAGCCAGTGTCCTGGAGTGATGTAGCTTTGTCTGAGGCAATCTAAGCTCCCCCATCCCCAATAAATGTGTATCAGCTCCAACACAGCTCAAGTGCCAGCACTGCAGCTGCATCACTCCAGCCTTGCCATCTCCTCCCTCCTGACTACTCCCTGAGCTACAGATCTACCATGAATTCATCCATTTTATCACTGTGCTGGTATGGAAGAGTTCAAGACATTATGATGAAAAATCATTTGCCTGGGAAAATAATTAAATAATTCATTATTAGGTTTTGAAGGAAGTTTTTGTTTATTTGTTTATTTGATTGGTTAAGGGTTTTTTGTTTGGTTGTTTTGTTTTTTTTTTGTGTGTGTTTTTTTTTTTTTGTTTGTTTGTTTGTTTGTTTGGCTGGTTTTTTTTTAAGATCAGCTGCAAATAGAGCAAGCAGTGCCAATTGGTAGAAACCTAAAGGAGAAAGTTATGGGAGAGTCTGTCAGGACTGCCAGATACTTTGATGGATAACCAGTCTCTCAGATATGCTAAGCTGTGAAGGAAAAAGATAGAAAATGTTCCATCAGTCATTTCCCCCCATGGCCTGTTTATTTCCCTCACAATGCCAGACTTGACACACCAGCCTGTTTGGCTGCCCCTCTCAGGCACAGCCCTGGGGTGTGGACTGTGCACAGGGAAATGCCCCTTTCCCCCAGGCACAGCCCTGGGCACAGGGAAATGTCCCTTTCCCTTAGGAATGCCTTTTGCGAGACAAACACAGCAGGGCTTATCCCAACACATTTGATGTAACGCTGTAAGAAATACGAATAATGGAGCTCACTTCCAAAGGAGCAGAACTGGGGTGCTGTGCAAGTTCCTGGTGCACTCTGTGGAGAGCTGCTTCCCTTCTTTAAGCAAACTAACAATCTTTAGGTACCTAAGTTAGGTACCAGCCATCTCATCCTTGAACCCAAAGTTTCTAACTCAGCAAATGCGGTTTCCCAGATGTTGCTGGGGAAACACTTGGGCTCTGTCCTGTTTAAATGGAGATGCATTTGCATTTTAAAACAAGGGAAAACACTCATCTGTAGGAGTGAATAGCTACACAGCGAGTTTGGGGCACAGCTATTGTAAGGTGAGGATTCCATCAGCTGCATCAGCACAGCTCCTTGAGAGGGCTCTGTGCCAGCTGGGGGACTCGGAACTTGGTGCTGCCCCAGAGTAGTGCCATCACAAATGTCATACACAAAGGCAAGCTGGCTTTTAATTTCTGATAAATAAGAAATGGAATGAGCAGCTTTTTTGCCCCTGCCAATCAAGCTTTATGTGCCCTGCAATTACCATTGACAACAGATGGAAAATTGCAGTGACTAAACCCCAGAAGCTGGTGTTTTTCTACTTCTAAATTAGTAGTTTAGTGGATTAAGGTAAAATATTTGCCTGAAAATACCACACCGAATGTATGTTAAAGACTGGGTTAGGGAACAATGCTGTGAGTAGCCAAGGAAAGACAAAATCTGGAACTAAACCTCTATTTGTAAGTTGGCACCAAGAGATCAGAGAGACACAACAAAGCACCTACACCTACAGAGGAGCTGCTCTGTGTTTTGTTAGAAGTACCATGTGAGAATATGCAAAATAAAGTGCTAATGAATAATTTGCACATGCAAATCTGGCCCAAGCTGAAGTGCTGACTTTTGATCTCCAGGAGCAGAGCTCTGTGCAATGCTCATCCCTCCGGGCCTTGGAGCCACACTGCTAGATTTGCCTCTGTTCCTGATGGGGATTCTTTGTGCTTCCTTTCCTGGAAGCCTTTTTTTTCCACCACAGAAGCTTAATAGGAAACTGGACTTGGGTATTCAATGGCTGAGGAATGGCTCTGTTTCCACCACAAGGTGGGAAGAGGGAGGTGGTATGGAAAACCAAAAGGAAATACTTAGACTGGACTGCAGATCCTGCTGCCAGGAATAGTTATACAAGTAGAGGCAGATCCTGCCCTACACACTCCACTCCTTTCCTTCCACTGCAGCAGCAAAATAACCCAGCAAGGCCACAGCAATCCTGCTGCTGCCTTAAACCATGAAGTGCTTTTCCAGCGATAGCTTTCTGTGGGGAGACAAGAGCCACACAGTTCTGAGGACTGTGTTATGTTCCATGTTCTTTGGTTTGACATCTCCTGCAGCCTTCAGGAGGAAGGCATCCAATCCAGAGCCCTTCCTCAGCACACTGGCAGCCACCACAAGCCATGGGCAGCAAACATCCTCAGTTCCATAGCACCAGGATTAGGAGCAAGCACAGTTCAGAAAGCACCTCTCCATTTGCATTGTACATTTATTCCCTTCCAATATGCTGATGCTGTCAATAATGCAATTAACGTATTGATACTCCAATTAATATTTCTCTGCCCACTCTGCTAGGGCAGAGCAGAATCCATGGTTGTTTGTTACTTAAAACAAGGAGACTTGCAGGAGAAGCAGCCAGGAGCTGCAGCAGGACTGAGCAGCAGGAGAACACTGAAAGGGTGAAGGGAAAGAGAAAACTCTTGGGTCAGGCTGGAGAGAGAACTGAGGCTACAGGAGCCAGAGGAAACAACAAAGTGACACAGGCAATGCAAGTCTAACCTTTGAGTTCAGGGGCTTTTGCAATTCATATCATCATGAATTCTTCTGTCTTGAATGACTCTTAGCTGGATTTACAGGATCCAAGAGTGAAGTGTTGGGGAAGAGACTACCCAAGCTATAAATAACTGAAGAGAAAAGCAACAGGAGATTTCAAGGCTTTGCTGATTCAACAAGAAGGCATGAAATTCCTCTTTCACTATTTAAACAGTTACTCAAAATAGAGCTCTTAAAACTAAGGATATTCAAATATTATTGCCAGCAGGATATGCTGACAGCCCTCATACTCTCATTTAGTCCCTATAAAGTGTAGGAACAGGAATGTGCAAACCATAAATTACAAAGGTGGCATCTGCAAGCCTTCATTCAAGGTTCCTAATTGCTCTGTAATTCAACCAGACATGTGGCTCTTTTTATTTATTATTTGTGCATGTTCAGGCAAACTGGCTGGTATTAGCACATGCCTAGGGAATGGCCTTTTTCAGGGAGATGTTGGCATATTTTGTTTTAGGACGTCAGTGGTTTGGGACTGGACTGAAACATTCCAAAGCCAGCATAAACATTTCTTTTCTTTCAGATTATCCTCAGGGAAAAATAATAGTCTGGCCATTGCAGCTTTAAGAGTGACAGCCTTACAGCCAGTGCTTTCATCCCCAGCTTACACTAACATCAGTATAATTCCACAACCCTCCAGGTGCACTTCACCCCTCAAAAAGATCAGAGATTGATTTGGAGCTCCAAGATCAGAGAACAGATGCTGTTTGAGAGCCTGTACATGTAATACAAGGAGGAAATCAGTGCTACAGAACTAGTCCTCAGAGACTGTAGATTTATTTTCAAGAGTACAATAATGCTCCAGGTCACTGGCTTTATATCCAAAGATGGGCTGTGTTTTAACTCCACAGCCTGTGGTAAACACCTACCCAACACTCCCTGGGAAGCAAAGCACAAGTACAAAGCCAACTGCAAGCACAAAATCAACATAGGGTGAACCCTAGTTTCAGTTCTCTTCTATGCCAAAGAGATACACATTGCCATGAGATGCTCTAAATAAATAGTCTAGACCTTCCAAAAGTATATATCCAGGTATCCACCTCAAGAAAGTAATACCCTAAAACATGAAAAATTGGACTCATTTACCCTGTGCAGGAAACATACACTTCTCTGGTGGAAGGTGTCCCTGCCCATGGCAGAGGGTTGGAATATGACGATCTTTAGGGTTCCTTACAGCTCAGAGCAGTCTCTGATTCTGTGATTTTATTAACACTGCAGATGTAACCTTGAGGGATGCTGAGCTCAGGGACCTTGGGACAGATCTGACTTAGGCTGCCTCTTTCAATTTCTGCTAAAAAGGCTTTATTAGGAGCAGTGGGCTAATAAAATCCTTTTGAGTGATCTCAAAAAAATCTCTTAATTTGTTATTAGGTCACTGTCTTGGTTTGAAAGACAGGTGTCTGCCAAGGAAGGCGGGAACCTCCCTTGGGATGGAGAACATGACTCCCCTCTGTCCAAATATAACTTTGAAATTAAGGGGCTTTCAGGCAAAGATATGGAAAAAGGAATAGCAGTTCTTCAGTAGGATGTATGTGCACAACGAGGCAAACAAACAGCAACAATGGCAGCAACAAGAAACAGAAGAAAGAAGGAACAAACCAGAAATGCCAGCGAATCCCTTCCCATGCTGTGAGGGGAGGGGAAGGGAAGGGAAGGGAAGGGAAGGGAAGGGAAGGGAAGGGAAGGGAAGGGAAGGGAAGGGAAGGGAAGGGAAGGGAAGGGAAGGGAAGGGAAGGGAAGGGAAGGGAAGGGAAGGGAAGGGAAGGGAAGGGAAGGGAAGGGAAGGGAAGGGAAGGGAAGGGAAGGGAAGGGAAGGGAAGGGAAGGGAAGGGAAGGGAAGGGAAGGGAAGGGAAGGGAAGGGAAGGGAAGGGAAGGGAAGGGAAGGGAAGGGAAGGGAAGGGAAGGGAAGGGAAGGGAAGGGAAGGGAAGGGAAGGGTGTGCTGCACAAACCCTGGGGCAGCCGATGCCGGTGTCCCAGCAGCACCCTTGGGAGCAGCAAGTTGGGACAGCAGCAAGGAGCAAAGTCCCAGGGTGGAAGATGAGATGTAGCAGAAGCTCCGCAGCTGTAGCTGGAGCCATCCCAGCAGGCACAGGCTGCATGGCTGCAATGGAGCGAATAACTCGCAGCAGTGGTAGAGTTACCCACAGTGGGGATGCTGGGCAGCAACAGCTTGGCTCTCGAACATGGCAGAGAGAGACAGAGACTCCCTGAGAGGGGAAAGGGGCATGGTGATCCCGGGGTTTCCCCTGAGCAGATGGTGAAGGGCTCTGTGTTTGGTGAGGCAGGCTGCTCAGCAGTGCTGGCTGTACCACACACCAGGCCTCTCTGTCTCTTGCTCTCAGCAAGATCAAGTCTGTCTCTTCCCCTTGAGTGTCTCAACACCCTCCCCCTCACATGCTACAAACAGTATTACAACACCCCAGTGTTATTGCACCTAACAGCTGATGCAGACTTTCTTGCTTTTCACTTGTTCCCAGCTTTTTGAACACAGAATCTCTATTTTCATTGAAAAAAAGTAAAAAACGCACCAAACCCAACCGTAGTCACATTGTTGAAGACCTGAGCTTGAAAACAAGAACATGAGACACAGGATTTACACTGATGATGATAGCAGCCTCAGCAATGGGCTGCAGAAGTCCTTCTCCATGTAGGGAATTGGTGATTGGGTCTACAAGAAGATATTTTTCTATGGTCATCCTTTCAAAAATAATGAAAGTGAGAATAGGTGTGATAATTATAAATGGCTTAAGCCACTTTCAATTCTGGGCTGCAAATAAAAGGCATGTACCCACTTAATGCCAGTTCTTGCCCGCAGAGCAGGCCCAAGTCAGTAGATCCAACTGTCAGCTACCAGAGAAAAACAATACATCGTTTTCCAGCCAGATTGACTCCCTCACCTGGCTGGCAGTGAAAGCACATGACAGTGCTGCTGACAAGGAGAGAGAGGCATGACCAGCAACTTTAGAGAGAGCAGATCTAGTAAGGTATTAAAGGTGAGGCTCTTGTGTGCTTGAGCTTTGCTTGAAGAGAAAGAAACCCCAGATCTCCCTCCCTTGAAAAGGAACCCAGAAAATCACTATATGTATTACCAGCATTGATGTTTAGGTATTCTATGTGTCACTTGGAGATACCGAGCCAGGCAGTAGCTGGAAATAAGAAACTAAATGTGACAGGAACTAGAGAGAGAAGTGGGAGGAGAGGCCTTTGACCAGAGCCACAAAAGACCAATAAAGAGTATGCCAAGAGAGCCAAGCATCTGGAAATGGGCTCAGCAAAGACACTGGATAGAAAAGTGCTGCCCGGGTAAGAGTATACTCCACCTCTTCTAATTCATTTACTCTCTGCTTGAGAACACCTCATTCATGTTGAAACTGGCCTTTACCTGTCTTGGACTGAAAATATCCACTCAAACATCCACTCAACTAAAACATTTTATATCCTGTACTATTCTATTTGCATTCTAGAACATGTCCTGGGCCTCTCAAAGACCCCTTATAGAAGCCCAAATTTCAGAAATACACAAGCACAGCCTGAATCCTAAGAAAACAAATAACAATATTTTCCAGCATATTCAGTGAATATTATTGCCAGTCCTGCAAAGTCTGCTTTCTGCAAAAGTTAAAAAAAACCCAACAGGCACAACACAAAATAGGAAAAAACAGAGGAAACCATAACTACACATAAACAGCCTGAACTTCCTCCTCCTTCCTCAGCAAGAGGGCTTTGGTTTTCCCCTCACAGCTGTTCAGATGTTAGGAGAGGTCACTTGAGTGCTCATGCAGCTGAGGGTGATGAAACCCACTACTACTCTCTGTGTTAGGAAGCAGGGAACTCCCTTGTTTTCAAGCTGAGTTTCACAAACCACAGAAACTGGGTGCTGAGAGCCTGAAGAACTCTGGATGTGGTCCTGTAGGTGCCAGGAGAAAACCTGCAGCTAGTTTCACTGGAGAAAGGCTGGATCCAGAACAGAGTTTCACATTCACACCAGCCTTTCCATGCACGAGTGATGGTTTGGCTCAAAGCTGCCTCGTCCTCAGGAAGCGGGGCAGAGCCATGGGCAGAGCTGAGTGAAGAAAACAGAAATCCTTGGGGGTGAGCAGGAAGGGGAGAAATATTTAATCTCAAGCCACAGAATAGACAGGGAGAAAGATGTCCAGTGTATGATATGTGCAGCCGTGAGTGTGTCCTGTGTGATTGGTAGCACAGACCCCACATTTGACTGACAGGAGCTGTGGTTGTTCTTCTCCTTGCCTTTTGTTACATGTGCACACAGTAAATCCAGATCAGGAGCAAAAATGAAGAAGAGTGCTACTGTATTTCAAAACAGTTTAATAAGAGGCAACACCATAAGCAAGATATAGTGGTAAATCTGGAACAAATCCAGCTGTCTGTTGGAAAAGATTCCAGGCCCTTTCAAGGCTGGCATGTGTAACACTTGTTTTACCATTGGTGCAAGACACCCACAAACTCTTGTGCAGGAATAGCTGGGGGAAATAAATGTCAGAAAGCCCTGCAGGCCTCTGTGGGTCTGGGAATGTGAAGCTTGGGGATGAGCTTTTTGGACATGGATACAGGTGTGCATATCCAGAACCATGTTGTGTGCAAGGCTGGGACGTATGTGACAGAGGGAGGGGCTGGGGAAGAAAAGCTTTGGGAATGAGGAGCTGAAGCCTTACACAACCACAGCACTGCCTGCAGTGTGACCCGAACAAGTGGCTGAACAGTGAGTTATAGATCAGTAAGACCAGCTGAAAGAACAAACAAGCCAAGAAAATGATCCTTACAGCACTCTGGAATATGGGATTTTTATATAGTTGGATGCAGGTGTATTAAAAAAAATACCTACTAGCTAGTGCATAGTACAACAATACAGAATACGTGAGACTTGCTGGTCCATAGCACGTGGTTTAATCACAAATCTCTCTAGACACATCAGCTGATGTGCAGGACCCCAAGCTCTGCCACTCACGCACCCTCCACTGTATCAATTCTATCTGTAGGACAAGAAGCATTGCAAACACCAGCACAGGTGCACTGATATGGGTAGAAACATTTCACTGATTCTTCAGAGCCTGGTGTTTTCACTGCTTGTAGAAGTTCTTATCATGCTAAAAATACTGAATGCTTCTCCTGCTTGTACAGAAACACTGCAGGTAAATTAATCAGCAGCAGGTGAGCAACAGTTTGATTTCACCAACATGACCCTCACCAAATCATGAATTTCTTGAGCTGGGAAGCTGTATGGGCTTAGCTAGGCCTGATACCCATCTGCAGAGGATAAATATAGATACCCCAATAAAAACCAGGCGCACGTGTTAGATGATTCCATAATTTTTTCAGGATGCACAGAAACCTTTCCACACATAATGAACCAATATTTCTAGTTTTGCATCAGAACAATGGGGGACTGAGTTTGCCTACAGCAACTGATGATCCCCAGAGATTCCTGTGTGTGCAGAGCCTCTTCTTGCATTGTCCAAACACAGAGGGAAAACAGGCTGATGTGATTCCAGCCCCCTGCCCCTTTCATCCCCAACCTAGAGCTCTTTGTGTATCCAAAGGAAGAACACACAACGTGCACTCAACCAGACAGAGCTGAACTGCCTGCAGCCAAAATACAAAAGATTGGATATCTGAATTTTTTTTTGGTAGTTTAATCATTCTTTCATGTATAATGGATGCACAGGCAGAGTTTGGGCTTTTGAAAACCTACAGTAAAGCTTTACTTTATTCCTGTAAATCTCATGGGCTTCAAATTGAAGCATTCTCTTCTGTCAGCAGCATAATGCTTAGCAATGAAATTCCATGGCTCCAACAGGACACTGAGGATTTAATTAGATTTGGAAAATAGAGTGCTACCAATGAATTTGCTATTTTGGAGGCATATAAGATTCATAAGCCTTAATATAGCTGTAAACCCACCCATAAAGGGTGTGGGAAGGAAGGGACCAAACAGATAACCCCAAAATTCTGTTTTCTTCATTTAAGACTGAAGATTCCTGGAGGTCTAAGAGTGGAGGAAGCTAAAGGTTTTGAGTGTGTGTGAGGGAAGGGTCCAAACTATCTGGATGGGAAAGAAATTGGTGGATATATTCTCCAGCCCTAAGGAATGAATTAGACAATCCTTATCAGCCTGCTCCAGGTAAGAAGCAGTGAAAGGATGGAGAGTTGGGGTTTTTTGCTTAGTGGAGGTTGGAGGTGGGGACACAGCACAAAGCTTACAAGAAGAGATATTGTGAACCCTCCCTAACCAGAGCAAACAAAATATATTAAGGTAACAAATATTTCATATGGAAATTTTGTTTCTCTGTCTGACAAAGCTGTTTAAGGCTCGTAATGCCAGATATCAAATTACCCCAGCTATGTTGCTCCATTTCTGGAAGTCTCCAAGGCCAGGCTGGAAGGGGCTC
This sequence comes from Taeniopygia guttata, assembly GCF_048771995.1. NCBI lineage: Eukaryota > Metazoa > Chordata > Aves > Passeriformes > Estrildidae > Taeniopygia > Taeniopygia guttata. Next base: position 24,219,393 of record NC_133033.1, on the reverse strand, counting down.
AGAGCAACCTGGGATAGGGGAAGGTGTTCCTGCCCATGGCAGGGGATTGAATGGGAGGGGCTTTAAAGTCACTCCCAACCCAAACCATTAATTATTCTATGATTTTATGTGGTTTCATTTTCCTCCCAGGATATCGGAAATGTTGTCAGCCTTGTTTTACAGAAGGAAAGAGCAGGTGACATGCCTGGGGTCAGCTAGGGGCACAGGTAGGAACGAGGCTGTGCCCCATCTTTTTTAGGTGACCTAACTGCAAGGTCACAGCTGCTTTCCTAAATGAAAAACAGATTTCCATAGTGATGAGTCTGAGCTGCAGAGCTCAAATCGTGATCAAAGGTTTGGATGCCTGGCATGTAGGGCATTCAGGCCATTACTGCAGTGTGACTCATGGCACTGGAAGAGGCTGGCTGCAGCAGTCAGATCCAGATTAGCCGGTTTTGATGCAGTCAGCACTGAAACGCTGGTTCTGAAAGCCGCTGCTCAGGCTTGGTCAGGTGCCCTTTGTGTTGCCATAACCTCCACACAACTGATAACAACCCACATGCTTGTGGCAGTATCAGAACCCCCAGGAGCTCCCAGAGCCCCAGTTGCTCACTGTGCCTCCCTGCTCCTGTTTGGGGCACCACAATCCAAGAGCAGCACTGTAACTTCAGCTCTGCCGAGTTTTTAGGCCCAGAGAGGAAATTCCATCAGCACAAGCACTCTGAGCTATCCAGAAGAGGGAGTGCACACCATGCACACACGGACATCAGCAGTTGCTGTGCTGTGTCCTCCCAGCATAGGCACTCTGCAAATGTCCTGCCTCACATGGGACTGCCACCCGCTCAGGGAACTCATCCCCAACCCCGCACAGCTCCTCCTGGATGTGTGTATGCTTGATTTTTCCAGGGGGAGTGTATAAAATGTGTATTTTTGCTCTTTGATAAGCTTGCTTTACACAGCAGCTCTCTAGTTAAAATTAATTAAGTACATTTGGTTCCAAGTCCCTTGCTCCCTGATTTGATAAGTAACTTGTAGGCAATGTTGCAGAATGCAAACTCAGAGATAATTTCTCAGACTTAGTCAAGAGTGAAGTTTAAAAATTCCCTTTCTGTGAGCAACAGAGTTTTTTCAAGTGGAACTTCCACTCGTGTTTATCTGGGTTTGCAGCAGCAGCCCAAAACGGTGCCTGGACACTGCTGTAGGTGCCCTTGACAATTAAAAGTGCAGTCAAGTACAGGAACAAAGCCACAGGCAACCACCCTGTGCAGTGATTAACCAGTCAGACCTGCATTATGAAAAGGAAGCAAGAAGTGGGCAGCAAGTTTATAAAGAAAACAATTCTGATAATGCTTCCATGTTTTTCTCCTTTCTCCACTGACACATCCTCTTCCTCCCCAGCACATGCTGTTCAGCTGTTCTCCTGCTGAATTACCTTCTTTTATATTGGCCTAAATCACTGACCTTAGTTTGACTTTTTTCCACTTTGCTTATCTTTGTCCTTCACTCTAGTTAAGAAAAACCCCACAAGACTTAGCTCTGAAAGGTCTGAAAGGCAATATTAACTCTGTTTAGCTCCCAGTAATACTGTAAACAGCAATAACATGATTCTTTAATGATTATTACCTGATTTTATGTGCTTTCCTTAGCTAACCTTTCTCTTTTTCTGATGTCTCTTACAGATTATCAAGAGCCAGTATTCTGTTGACTTTTGTTATTCATTAAAAATTAAGTTCAAGGTCAACTGATAAATATATGTTGCTATTACAGTTTTGAAAACAAATAACTTCCATTGCAATGCAGTGAGAAAGATATTGAAAAGAAAAAAGAAAGGAAAGAAACTTCCTGCCTGTGCTGCATTATTATGCAATCCTAAGTGGGTTAAAAAGAAATGCACCGCTGTACTTTGAATTATCAGTACGGTAGTACACTGCTTTATCTTGCTCAACTTGCACCATCTTTCTGCAGGGAAGTCAAAATAGCAAGTTCAGGTAATAACCTCGGGTTATCTCCGGCAATGTAAATACCTGAGAAAGTAATTGGCATTAACTTGCAGTTTCTTAACAATGGTTCAGCTCTGTTATCAAGCCCTGGTAAGAGGTTAAGGTCCAAGTGCAGCCCAGATTCACCTGATCCCTGACTGTGTGAGGAGTAAAGGCAGCCTGAGGAAGGCACAGTCTGGGCAGCAGCACAGCAGAGGCACCTCCTGTAATGATCCTCAGAGCAGGAGGCCAGGCTGGACAGGGTTTGGAGCACCTTGGTTCAGTGGAAGGTGTCCCTGCCCATGGCAGGGGGTGGCACTGGAGGGGCTTGAAGTTCTCTCCCATCCCATTTCTCCCATCCCATGCTGTGAGAAGAGACAGCAATGGCTTCCTCTCGCCCATGCCATGTGCCTGGGAGGGATGCTGGCTGCACACGCTGCCACCACTGGGCAAAGGCTCCCTGGTGCCTGCCTACTGGGAACCTGAAGGTGCTCTGGCTGCTAGGGGCTGCAGGGCAGTGCTCACAACCCAACACAGATGAGTACCAAGGGACAAGGGACTGAACAGCACACCAGGGTTATTTCACAGCCCAGGCCTTGCAGGGACCAGCAAGATGTCCATGGACACCTGGAGATCAGGTGTGCTCATTGCTCGTGTCCTTGGCCTTTGGCAGGCCCAAGGCAGGGGCTGTGAGAGCCTCCAAGGCTCCCTTTAGGAACCAGACTGCAGTTATTCTGCTTGCTGGTACAATGGGCACTCTGCCTTCTTTCCACAAAACTCCCAAAGCTTTTCCAGCATAAGGATGCCTGGGCACACACAACAACTTGCACTACAAGGCTTGGCAAAGACGCCAGCTTTTGTTTAGCAGGGTGCAAAGGACTAATAAACCACTTAATGATTTGTGTCCAAACACTGAGCGCAGTCATGACAGCAGCCATCAGCTTTGGGGCTACAGTGGTGGCTCAGCCCCTGGCTGGGCTGGGAGTTCAAAGCCTGGCCACCAACAAGGGCTGGAAAAGATCTAATCCTCCTTTATTTATCTGTGCAGTTATTGGAACAAAGGAAGGAATGACATCAGCGAACAACCAGGATCAATAAGAACAGTCATGGAGAGTGGAAAGTTATGGCAGAGCTTAACCTGAGTGGAACAGAGGATTACCCTCACCTGACTTTGGTTTCTTCCAACCATGAGGGTATGTTGGTGGGATCCAGTGCAAGCTTTTCTACAGGAGTAGAAAAATTAGGAGAAAACAAATCCCTATTTATTGCACATGTCTAGACTGCAGTATAGGAAGAACAAAAACCCACAGAACATCTTGTTGGACAAACCAGCCATTCTTAGCTTAACACAGGAGCTGAAGCTCTCTGTATAATCATTCCAGCCTTCTGAGTTACCCAAACTATCAACTTCTAGACTTCTTTCCTTCTGCTGAGCCCAAAGGGTGTCTTTAATCACAGGTTACAACAATACCTTCCACAAATGCTTATAAAATAGTTCTGTGTTGCAGTTTTGACCTCCTTTAGTTTCTTTACTCCTTGAGTTTTTGCACGGATTTGCATAACCATGCTAAAAGCAGGGCTATTCACCTGCCTGATCTGATAAGAAAACTCATTTCCTGCTAGAGTAGGAATTTTATTTATTTTTAAAATACAAATGCATGATGCTGGCAGAGTAGCCATCAAAGATAAGGAAGTATCCAGAAGTTCTGAGCCCCTGACTTTATACAGGAAGAAAACACTAACACTGACAGTCTGTATTTGTTGTTTTCAAAGTTGTGTAATAAACTTAATGTTTTCAAGGAGTTTAACAGCATATCTGATGTCCTACAGGTTGTTTGAAAACAAAATTTCAATGTACCATTTTTCCCTTTATAGTCTCCAAATAAACACTACACAGAGAGGTTAAACCTTGACAGGGAAGAAAGAAAATCAACAGAAATTCACATCATTCGCACAGTTGCCATCCCACATGTTTAGAAAGATCACAAATATTGGGTGAAATGAAGACAACAGGAAGCACTGCACACTCTGGCAGCTTAAATGCAAAACACAAAAGTAAAACATTAAGGCAGGCCACAAGAAAGGTTTTGAAAAAACAATTTTTAAAGGGCAAAGGAGCAGTTATTGACAGAGATAAAAATGAACTGTGACATGACACAAGGATCATGTTCATCCACAGCCTGGGGGCAGATTCTGAAGGATTTTAGTGATCCATCCAGAGGACCTGAAGTCTGTTAGAAGTCAGTGTAAGGCACAAGGTTCCCGTGGTCACACGGTCTTGTGGTTCCCCTGCAACATGGATGACTGGATTGGAACAGACTGGTTTGGTGTTATTTTCCAAGGGTTGCTCTCCTCTACCACAGTTTTACAGTACAGTCTTGATATGGCAAAGGCATAAATTACTCTTGAGTAGCTTGCTCGTCTCTGAAATAAAGAGTAATTTCTTCTTCTCCTTTCCTGACATGCTACTTCCTGACAGTGAAGTAGCATCCTGGCAGTGCTACTTCACTGTTTGATTTTGGTGGCTTTAAGGTGACCACATACCAGAGCCATTCAGAGGGTTCCTCTTTCTCCTGTTACTTTTGAATATGTATGGTTATGGGTTTGATCCCCTCTTTCAAGAATTAAGCTCCTTCAGTACTGACACATTCTGCCTCAGATTATTATTCAGAACTAGTTCTTCAAACTAGTTCTTCATGATTTGTGATGTGTAGAGCAATTAAACAGCCTTAAAGAACTAGTATATATCACCTCCAATTTATCCTGGTTGGAGTCTGTTTCTCACAAGTTATAAGAAAGCATGGGGTCTTGGTCTGCTCTTTCTTCCAGCCAGGGAGACTCTAATCACCCTGAGAATTAGAAACATCCCAAATCAGCTCATACTGTTCCAGTGAGAGTATCCATCTGAATGTTACCAGCACAGCCTTAGACAGTGTCCCACAGGGATAAGGAATTCCTGGGACCAAGGCCACTCAACAGTTATGTTGCAAATGCAGATGTACCCCCAGGCTGACAGAGGCTCAGTCTGTAAACCAGACTCCTGCACAACAGAGACTGATCCTACTTTAGCAAGGCGTTCCTCTGGTCCCTGGGTTAAAATTCACACCAAAACTGGTCCACAAAGATCCCTTTGTAATTTTCTCCTCCTTAGAAGATCTTAGATATCAAGATGAGATCACTCGCATTTATGCTGTCTAGTTACACTTGAGTTCTCTTGATTTCATACAGATGACCTGCAATTAGTTTTGAGATGGGGAAAAAAGGGTATAAACTTGTTCAACAGAAGTTCAGTTTTGCTCCATCCACGATATTGAAAGCACTTGGGTCCATTGTCCCTGAGACTGTATGATTTTATGGAATGCTGTTATAATTACACAGAATTTAAATGCACCATAAATTTGTGTGCCGCTATATGTATTTCACCTGCTATGTTGACCAAAATGGGTGTGGAAGCAGAAATACTCTTAATACTTGAAAACAATTAAAAAGCAAAAACAAAACAAACAAAAAACACCAAAAAACCAACCAACCAAAAAAAAAAAAAAAACAACAGAGAGAGACTAATTAAAGTAAATGCACTAACCCTGAGTCCTGTGAGTAATCCCTTTCCCTGCAAATCATTCACTGACGTCAGGTGACGCTCCGTATGTGAGGCAGGATTATTTACTTGTCCAAGGGCTTGTGAGATTAGGTCTGAACACTGTTCCAGAAAGAGTCCTCAGAGGTCTCCAACTTTATCTTCATTATTATGCCCTCTGTAAAGCAGCCATTCCTATGAAACTCCCTCTAATAAATTCAGTTTATTCCGTGGGCTTTCATTTGTGTTGTGTTTTAGCTGTTTTCCTGCAGTCACAGTGACTAGAACAGTGACCTAAGGCTGAATTCAGCATTGTAAGGCAATGCTGTTGCAGGAATAGCTTAGGCTGGACTTCTGGTAAAAAGTTGGGTTTTAGCTCATCACTATGAAGAGTCAGCATTCATACACTGATATATAAATGTGATAGACCCTGATACACACCCAGTCTTTCACTGAGTTCAAGCAATGCCAGTACATCAAAGGAACTGTATCAAGCAGTTCCTTTGAACTGCTTGATACAAGATTCCAGTGTTGAATTATCTCATCACAGATGCAGAAACCTAGCTGGTACAAAGCTTTAAAGCTTTTACTACAGAAATGACAAAAAAAAGTCACCTTTTGTCATTTCTTTTCAATTGTGTGACTCCACAGGAAAAAAGATGGCCTATGTAGTACATATCAGTAATGTATCAGCATAATAAAGTCACATATCAGATTCATCCTTGTTCTTGTGAATTTTTAGCCTTGCTTCAATATAACATTGTTTCATTGAGTTATATAGTAGAATACTTGGAAGATCACTGCCTCAATCTAAGCTCACTAGTTTTTATTAGGTATCATGAAAAGGAGGCAACAGAAGAGTTTTTTAGTTCAGAAGCCATTTTCTTTGACACTTGTTGAATTGAATTTGCCCTTAAAATTGAATGTATTAAAATATTCATGTCCCAGAATACTATAAGGGAGTAAATGATATTGTTGCTCTTGTGGCACTTTGAATCCCTTCTCTTAAGCAACACAGGGAGCTGGCCATGTCTCTGTGTTCCCATCTGGACCTGGACATGGAACACATGGATAAGCACATCTGTACTCTTTGCTGGGTGTTCGTATGCACAAGTTCTCCCAGAAATAAGGCAGTTTTCAGTTTTTCTGCCTCCTGCTGTAGACCCAGCACTCAACTGAGTTCCCCACTGCTGGGTTTAAGATAAAAACAGGAGTTCCTGCTCTGTGAGAGAGCAGAAGTGCGAAGTGTTCCCAGAGCCAGCTTGAAAGCATGGAAAGAGGAAGCTCTGCTCGGGTGGATCTTTAGAACACACCTCATGTGGCCTCAAAACAGAGAAGGCAGCAGAAGGTAGCCTTTAAGGGCCATTTTGGTTTGGCTTTAATACAGAAGTGTGCTCTGACATGCCTTACCAATTAACTCATCATCTGCTGTCCATTATCCCCCAGGGCCATACAAAAACTGTGGATCAAGTTTAGGATAAACACAACCCTTCCCTATTTCCAGAACAGCACCAATGGCAGGACTGATACCATTTAGGGTTGCAAGAGAGAAACTCAGACCAATCTGCGGGATAGATTTGAAGCCCAGATTTGCAGCTGGAGGTAATCTTGGTCATTTAGGTCATAGCTAATGCTGTTTCTAGATTCAGCATGCACACAGAGGTTCAAGAAACTCCTGCTGTTGTGGGAGTATTATGCTGAGGAGGACTCAGCCTCCAGAATTTTGTGGTGTCCATTTCAAAGTGACAGAATGTGATCCATGATTTTGGCCAATGGCCCATCAATCATTTCCACAAGGACTAAAAAACCAGTTGATGCTGCACAGTCCTACCCAAGGGCAAAAAGGGATGAGTAACAAGGCATATAACATCTTTTTTTCCTGAGGAATTTGAACATAAAAGGAATTCATCTGGCACAAATCCTCATCACTACTACAACAAGCTTATAAATAATAAGTTTCCACCATGGCAACACTGGATCATAGCCTCAGCACAAGCAGCAGAAAAACCCTTCTCAATTCAGAGTCCATACCCATATCAGCTGGATTCTCTGGGCAGTTGCAGTTTACTTGTTATCCTTAAACCAGATAGCATCAACAGCTAGTTACCATTGTGTTGTGCTGCACAGATCCTTATTCTAAGGATTTTTTTTCCAAAAAGATCCACTTTCTAAATGATGATTAGATTCTATAACAGAGTTTCATGTACCCACAGCCTACTTGTGACTGGTGAAACACTGGTCTCAGTAGTAAAACATTGGCCTTAGTAGTAAAACTAAGGTGTAGATGTCCAGGTGAGGAAGATACCCTTGAAAATGCAGGGCTTTTCAATGGTTCAGAGGGGGAAAAGAAATTCCATCTTGCCAGAATGCATCATGAAGGATCATGGCACAATTCCTGGGCAGAGGATGGGGAGCAGGCGCAGAAGTCCTGCCCAACCAGCACCTCTGCCCAGCCCAGTCACTCTGCTGCAGGATGGATTTCTCCTGAGAGCAGCAAAGCACCAGTGCTGCCACTTTCCCCTGATGGGCTTCCCCTGAGAAACAGCATGGAAGTGAGAGCTGCAGTCCTACAGAAGCATCCAGAGGCACCTGCTTGCCAGGAAGTGCTTTTTCCTCTTAGATTCCAGTCACTCCCCTCTTCTCCAAGGGTGGGTTTTAGTGATAAGACCATAAACCATGACTCACATTTACACAAACCACTGTGAACCCTAAAGGGAACACAGCCCTTTGGGAAATTTGATCAATGTCACAGAATAAGCCTGCAAAGAAGCCAGAATTCAGGAGTGTCATTTCCAATCCTAGTGTGATTTGATCTCATTTTAGAGAATCATAGAATTATAGAATTGTTCAGGTTGAAAAAGACCTTTAAGATCACTAAGTCCAACTGCCAGGCCCACACTACACCTTGTCCCCAGGTGCCACTTGCACATGGTTTTTGAACCCCTCCAGGCACTCCAACACTGCCCTGGGTAGCCTATGCTGGGCTCTATAGTGGGGTTTTGGTTTTGTCTTGGTTTTTAAAGTACTAAAAGCTATAATTGTGATCCAAATCCCAACACTCTCGATGTGGATAAGGGGGGGGTAATACCACCACGGGTTTAGGGACACTCACATCCATTCTGTAACACTGCTGGAGCAGCTGGCCAAATAATTGAGCTGTTGCATTTTAGCATGAGTCATTTGTTTATTGTCAGTTTTAGCAGATGAATCAGTGACCCTGTGTGTCAAAGTCTCTAATGTTGATTTGTTTTGATATTTTCCTAAAATGTTAAATTGAGCCATCTATTCAATTTGCCAGGTAATCTTGCAAATTATTAACACTGCAATCCATAATAAAATAAATAATCAACAGCAGAACAGAAAGGTCTTACCAGGACAAAACCAATGATTTTATAAAGCCTCAGGCTCTAAACATTAAATTATTTCTTTTTAATTTCTAATTTCGTATTTCTAGTTAGGAAAATGCAGTCCCAAATGAAAAGCTCTCCCAGAGAAGATCAGCCGCAGCCCACTCTCTAGCCAGCATCTTTAAAGTCTGAGCTTCTCTGGAAACTGCAAACTCCTGCTGCAGGAAGAGAAGGATAACAAATCTCCCCCAAATCTGTGCTATGTATATCCTCCCAGCTCTAAGTAACTGATAGACAATGAATCACAATGTTCTTTACCTTCCTCCCTCAATAACAGTGCTTAAATTCAACTAACAACAGTTCAGAGAAACTGTTCATGGACAAGTTTTCTGGACCTGCTCTTTAACTGCACTAAAAATTGGTCCCCAAAGCCAGCCTGGCTTATCAGCAGAATAACCCTTTGAGAGACTGAAATGCACTGTTCTAAGAGAAACCATCAGACACTGAAAATACTTTCCTTCTGGGACCAACACAGTCATTTATATCAATATAACAAAGAAAACATTTACTGTGAGAAAAAGCCTTCACTATATTATGAACATAATAAATCAGAGCTTGGAATTCTATTTCATTTAGGCCACTAAAATAAATCTGCAAACATTTGCCTGAGCTGTTTGTCCTTCCTCTGAGGACATTACTGTTGCAAGATCTAAAACTCCCACACATACCTCTATTTCTTTCTATTTACCCTTTTAAAGTAGAAATGGTCTGATCAGGAATGCCCTGTGCTGCTGTCCCTCACTTTATCAAGCTCCTTAGGAACAGACAAAAATCCCAAAAAGATAAGGCTGCACATAGGATTTAAATCCATAGTGGTTTCGATACTGACTTCAGATCAAACACATGAAACATACTGACTTCCAAGTCTCTTCTACTCCTTTTTAAAAAGTGCAGGCTTTTTAAATGAGATTTTCAGCTGCCTCTGCTCAAAGTAGATGCACAAATATCTCATTGTGCCATTTCAGGGGCACTGCTGCCAGGCTTAGACTGAATTTTTAGGCTCAGGAATGCAGGAGTGGGACCCAAAATGCTTCCCTTGTGTTTTGTGAGGATTCATTTCCAGTGTGGCTATTTCCATCCTGAGCACTTGGTCTGCAGGAGAAGCCAACTGGAACTGTCAATGCCGTGACTCAAAGTGAGCTCCCAACTGGGCTCTGCCTGATCCTCACTCCAGCCCCAGCGCAGGGTTCATTACCAGCACCTCTGCAGGCTTAGAGCCAGTAAATAGGAAATAGCTGGTACTGGGGATGAAGAGGAGTCTTGGCAACAGGTCCCATCCTGCCTTACAAACCCTAAGCAAACACCCACCAAGGCTGCTTTTCTATCTGTAGGACCACTGGCTACCAGTGCCCACTGCCACAGGTTTGAACTCATGTCCAGCTGTGTCTCAGACAGAAAAACAGCGAAGAAAACTTCCTATTAGGTGTTGTTAACATCAATTTACTATAAGTGGAGACTTACTATCAATGTATTTCCATAACAACTAAATCCAGCACCATGGTAAAGGCTCTATCTGCCAATTAAGGGATTTCCTCTGTAAGGCTTAGAGTACTTTAGATTTGTACTGATGTAGTAAAAGGAATATCTTTATATAACTAATTACATTTCTATTTTTGCAACACTTCACTTCCCCTCACAAAAATGAAAAGCTTTCTGAGTTGCTTTTCTTTAATACAACAAATATGCTCTATTTCATCAGACTGAAAGTCTCATGTATTTTGTCTGCCTGCCTATTGGACCTGTACACGTGGCCTATATAATGTGTCATACCTTTTACAAGAGTAAATTTTTAATCCACTGCAGTCTTGGTGACCTCCTTTGGAGCATTCAAAGTACAATTCAGGCTTGGTTTACATATTGATAGCCACTCCAGAACATGATCAGCGAGCCATGGTGTTTCCACATGAACTATGGTGCCAGCAGTTGGGCACACTAAAAGCCACCCTAAGCACACCCAGTAACTCTCTGTCCTGGTGGAGCATGGCACAGACCCCTCTGGTGCAGGCAGAGCCAGCTGTGCCTCACATGATTTTCTCTGTATCCAGGCTGACTCTGGTCCCTCTTCCTCCGCAGAGGATTTTCAAGCATGCCTGAACACAGACCTGTCACAGCACATGTCACAGTTGAGACGGCCACGGCACAGAGTATCATCATACAATTTCAGAAAGCTACAACCCATACACAGCAACACCACACCATTTCAGAAAGCTGCAAGCATCTGCCCGTCTTGTCCTTTAGCCCAGCCTTTTATCCCCTCATGTTCACACATTGCACTGTGTGCCCTCTGCTCCCTTTGGTGGCTGCTCAGTGCCCCTGGGCACTCCATGGCTCATTGCTGTCAGTGTTGCTTCTCTTATCTGTACCCACTGGGAATGAGGCTCCAATTACCACAAACTGTGTACCTACACAGGCCTCTTGTCCAAGAGTGTTCTGTAGATTATGTACCTACAGTCAATTTTGGCTCCCAAAAAACAGGGGCTAAAACACCTCCACTGCACAGTAATAGACATGAAAATGCTACTGAGCTCTTCAGGTATCTAGCAGCAGGTAGGATCTTTGATACCAGTGGAATTACTTTGTCATAGTGGATTTACTGATGTACATGAGATACAGGTAAAAATGTTGGTGGAGAGGCCACATCACCTCCTGCCATCCCAAGAGGTGGGAAACACCAAGGAAGGGCAGTCAGGCTGTAGGACTGAAGGGAAGGAGGACAGGCAGAGCTCATTCCAGGCAGCAGTGACACACAGCACCATTTCCCAGCCCCAAGCAGCAGGAGGTTTCCAGGTTAGTTGGAAATTTCTTTTTGGCAGCCTGGAAGCCAGAACTGAGTGGCCCTAAGGACACTGCACAGCCCTCAGTGGGGAAAGGCTGCCTGCTTTGCCCTTAGGGAGTTTTACCCTGGGAAGAAATGGAGAAGAAGCCACACATACAAAAAATATATAATAAACCCCATAAAAATACCTACATATTATAGCAATCAGTGCTATTAAATCAAGTGAGTAAGCATAAACAGATCGACACAAAGACAAGGGGAAATACGAGCACAGTCTCCTCAGAGGCAATCAAAAATTTTCTTTCTGAGCAAATAGATTATTCCTGTTGGAATACTTCTGTCTTGAATGCAGACTGAGCAGAAATATGTTTTTTTCTGTTTATTGGAAGATCTTCCCCAAAACCAGTTTATTTTATTTTCTATAAGTTTATATAAAGCCAGTTTATTTTATTTTCTAGAAGTTTATATAAACCTGCTCTCCAGCTAGGTAGAGAGATGGATGGAAATCTTGGATTTCCATGGGTTTAGGCAGTTTGTTGTTAGCTACTTGCAAAGTGTCCCAAACATCTGATGAATGGGAAAAATCTGGAGTACTAATCTGCTTCAATGCCAGTTGTCCTGTGCTACCTACACCACTTGTTTTGTATACAATAGATAAATAGTACCAAGAGTTCGGGGATGTTAGTTAGGGCTTATTTCTGTGACCCTTCTAAAGGCTCCACAGTATTCCCTCAGCCTCACCCTTCACCTACTCCTTGTGCTAATATTATTGTTGATGTTTTTAACCATCTGAAATTGATTTGTTTGAATGACCCACATCCCGATGTCAACCTGGCCACAGGATCAGCAAGTTCATAACAAACTGCTTGGACACAGAAGGTAGGAATCCACAGACAGGAATTTCTGTCTCACTGGCAGGTTTTCAGGGAGAGGTGGCTGTGTCTTGTTAACACAGAGCTGAGCATATACCCTATACCAAGAGGGACATGGGGCAGGCTGAAACCTGTTCTCTGGAACATAGTCAGGAGGACACCCAAACACTACCTTTCTTCCTCATGATTTTTTACAGTCTGAATCAGGATTGCACCCAGACACACTCCTAGGACATATAAACACTCATATTTCCTTTTAAATACTTACAGCAGAACAGAAAACATGAGTTTTACTGCCTTTTCCCCAGAAGTGTGCACAACCACTGTGCAGTTACAACATTAGTGCAGTCTTGGACTCGATTCCTTCCCATCCAGGATCTTTCTGAACCATTTCTTTATTTCACACAGCTCACTCAATGGGCCCTCTCCAATCCAACCCAGTGTCCCTTCAGGGATATGGGCTGTTTACCCAAGCTTGATAAAGCAGGATTTGACCTGCAGCGTGTTGAGGAAATACACCACCGTCTTTAAAAAGAAAAGGTAGAAGGAAACCTGGGTAATGTATCCCTCAGTCAGCCTTTAATCCCTTGGAAACTCATGCACAAACAAATATGAGACAAGAAGGCAGCACATTAAGTCAATGCCACACATGTTCTTGGTGCAGCAAGTGGCCCAGGGGCAGGAGGGGAAGCCACAGAGGTTTCTTCCCTTCCCTTGGTGAGGCACATTGCCACAGGACATTCTGGGAAGGAACTATCACCTGGAGTGCAGCTATCAAATCACAGATGTGCAACTTGCTGAAAAAATTCCTCTCCAAATGCAGCCATCAGGAGAAGATTTACTGTCAGACCCCAAGGGTGTTGGAAGTGGGATTGAATCATTTAGGGTGAGCCTAAAAGTTACATCTTAATACAGTGACTGCAGAGAACAGAGAAACTTCATTTACAAAATTTGCAAAGCAATTGCAGATGCTCTGGAAGCCAGGATCAAAACTCAAAGTTGTCTTGACAAAATTAAAATTAGGTCAAAAAGCAAAGAAACAGGATCCTCAAGAGACTATCTTATCTACCCTCTGACCATAGGATCTGTCAATACAATTGATTCCAGTAGTTTGTCCAACTTACTCTTAAAACCCTGTAGTGATATTTCAAGTGCTCCCTCTGAGTTTGGGGTTTGTTTCCAAGGTGTAAGTATATTTACCGCTTTCCAAAATCAACCCAAATCTCCCTTAATGTAATGCCTTTTATTTTTGTCTTGTCTGCTTCTAGACATAGAAGACATACTGCTTTCTTTCTTTTTGCAGCAGCTCTTTAAGACCTTCAGATTTATTTATGTCCACTCGCCTTCTCCCAACTGCTTTAAAGTGAGAGAATAGGGGTTGTTTTAACCTTGCCCTGAGAACCATGTATCTCAGCTCTCTGAGCACCTTCAGTGCTTCCCTCCCAGTGCTCCCCAGGCAGCCCATGTCTCTCCTGAAATGTAGCATCCAAAGCTGGACCAGGTCCTACTAATGCTGACTAGAGCAGACTTTTTCCAATAATGCTCCTTCTTGCACACCCTCACATGATATTTACCTTCTCGATCCCAGCTGAGCATTATTGATCAGCCCTTGATTGATTGGCTTTTAGACTCCCTCTCCCACCCTCAATTCCTTCTCTGCAGAAATGCTGCCTTGGGGCACAGGTGCAAAATATACCCCTTGTAATCAAACTACAAGCTGTGGGTTCCAAAGCCAGATAGCCATATCTCCATTTTTCCAGAGAAAGGCCAAATGACAGAGAAGTTATGAGCATGGCTGATGGCACAGTTTGGATGTTTTACAGGATTAGCAAATAGTGTTGGGTTTTGGATGCCAGTAGGCAGAACAAGTTTTCTGTTTTACACTCATGGATCCATCACTGTGACATGGAGTTGATTTTCCAAAATGCAGACAGTGCAAGACCAGCAAGATACCCCCTCCCAGCACCTTCTTGTGCATGACATTTCCTTCTAGCAGCTGCACAAATGTGACTGATCCTGATCCTTTTGGAATCAAAGTGACACCTGCTTCCCAAGGAACTCGATTCAATCCCAGCATGTCACCTGACTGCAGTCCATGACCTGTCCCCTGGGGTCCTGCAGGGAGACCTTTGTGTAGGCAGTGCTTCCTTTGATCCCTGAGCTCTGGGCTCTGGCAAACCAGCTGCATCACTGGGTCAGCCGAGGTGATCTTAACCTTTAGATGTGTTCCTTTGCTGTTGTTCCCAAGAGCATTGTTTGGGAGGCTCCTTTTTAGGCACTTCACTGCTGGCTGGGACATTTCCTCTGCTGGCCCAGGCCCTGAGCAAGCAAGGGAATGCACAAGATATTTCTCCCCACTTTGCCTTCCTTTCCTCTACTTCAATTCCTCTTTTCTTTGCCCCCTCTACTCATCTCTTTCACTTTCTTCCTCTTTCTCTCTTCCTTCCTAAACACAGAATAATAGAATGGTTTGGGTTGGAAGGAACCTTAAGGATAATCTCATTCCACCCCCTGCCATGGGCAGGGACCACCTTCCCCTATCCCAGGTTGCTCCAAACCCTGTCTAACCTGGCCTTGGACACATCCAGGGATCCAGGGGCAGCCACAGCTTCTCTGGGAACCTATGGCCTGCCCATCCTCACAGGGAACAATTCCTTCCTATACACCCTGCCCATTTCCAGCATACATCCCAGCCCAACCAATTAAAGACTCAATTATTCAGATATTCTCCTTTCACTACAGCAAGCCAGCATCCCATTTCCCATTTTCAGTGATGTCAGAAAGTCAATGCTTTAAAAGCCCAAAGGCACTCTCAGCAAATGCCATAATCCCATTACAGATGGGATTTCTATTTAATTGGAAATAAATAAGCAGGCAAAATAGCCCAACAGCCCTCCCCTACCTCCAAGCCACACTGTCACCCACCACTATTCCAATTTAAAATCCATATCCATTATTAAAGACATTGGGAAGTGTGACCATGCAAGGCTCCAATTCTACATTTATCCATGGAAAGGTGAGATGTAGGAACAAAAGTTTTTCCTCACTGCCCTCTGTGGTCACACCATAGAGGAGGAAGTCAGCCCCTGTCAGCTGGAGGGGTTTTTGTCAGGGAGAGCACTAAAGGCAGTGCCAATCCTGCTGGAGAAGGAAGGCTGGGATCAGTCACTCCCAGTAATCCCCGCTGATCTCTGCTGGCTGACATCTGTCATGCCAAGTCCCTGATGGCTGAGGAGATGGAAATCATGCTGAAGCACCCATGGATGGGAACTCTGTCCAGCTGCCAAAGCAGAGAGAAAATATGTGGTGTAAACCACAGAAAGAGCTGCTTCAGCTGGAAGCTTTCCACCAGAAAAGCAGGATTCCAAACATTGCGAAATACACCAAGTTTTACATCAAATAAGATGTTAGCAAATTTCTATTTAAATTTCTTTTGTCCATTTTTTTCATAATAAAAATGTCAGTTTGCCACTCTTTCATTTCCCTCTCTTTTCCCGAAAAGTCTTTGTCCAACTGTCTTTCCAATACTTTCTGTAAAAGTAATGATGTCAAAAGGAAAACATGCAACAGAAAATATATAAGAGATCTAAACTTCATCCTGCAAGCCTCATCCAAAACAAAGAAAAAGTAGAGGGAAGACAAGGAAAAATGCAAGAATGCAAGAAATATAATATTATAAAAGTCAGATATATGAATATAAGACACATAAGAAAATCCAGATCACTTTCAAACAGTTGTTTTATCATAAAAAGCTACACAGGAGAGTAAAAGGAGCACTTCATCCAGGCTTCTGCAGATTTTTAAGGGATCCTTAGCCCCAAACTGCATTGCCCAAGAAGGGGAGCACACATAATAAATCCTCCCATCTTACTCCATCAGACACACTAAAGGTTTGAATTTTTTTTCTTGGAAGCTTCCAAATCATGCAACACTGCCATTGCTCAGGTTGGGTTACGCAATCTGAAATTAACAGCAGACAACCAGAAACACTATTGCTTTTATCTTCCTCTTATAGGAAATCAGACAATAAACAGAGCCTCTAAAATTGAGCCAGGAGAATTCTGCAGTTTTGTTTCACCTGAAGAAAGTCAGGGGCACTGGCTCACAGAGCATCTCATAGAAAACTAAGGGAAAGTTGGGAGAGTAATCAGAAAGCATAAATCGAGAAGCAGTTTAATAGCAACCTCCTTGCCAAATCTTTCACTTCTCCTTAAGTCTTTAGGCACTGGATCCTGTTTTCATTTATTTTATGATGCTCTTTTGGAACAGACCTAATTTATTTAGGGAAAATGAGGACAGAAAGTGATTTTAGTCGAGGAACAGTCATTAAAATTACTAAAAATACTCTAGGAAAGGTTAAAAACAAACTAAAGGTTAAAATCAAACAAATAATCATGAGAGTATCTTAAAGTACAGATCAGCAAGTGCTTGCCAGTGGTGAAATGTTTACAGGAGCTCCACTGAAATGGCAATATTTCTAGCAGCTTTTGTTATTTTTTCTAACTGACCAAGATTTGCAAATATATTAGTTTGAAGTTGTATAAAAAGTACATACATATGCATGTATGTGTATAAAAACAAAATAAGTAGGACCCTTAGCAAGACCCTTATTACTGAGATGAGGAATAAGCAACAACGAAAAGATTCCCTTCCCCAACCTTTTGGTATTGTTTGTTTTAGTTAGATCCTAAAATACTGTGAACCTGTCAAAAGACAAATATTTTGGACAGACATTTGAATTGTCTGTCTAAAATAAGAAGGCACTCAAACAACAGAACTGGTATTCTGCATATAAATTCCCATGAGGACTCAGCCCTTATTCATGGTAAATACAGGACACCTTCCTCTGTGCTAGAATCAAACTACCTAATGAATGGTTAAGGGGGTCCACGTGGTATATTATCTGTCTTACTTCAGAGTAACTTTCCCACCTAGGCTTCACTATGTTTATTCTTTATGTGAGGGGTTTCAGTGGGGTCTGAAAAGATATCTAGAATTAAAAACTGTTTTATTGTTTTATTTTATTGCTTGAGAACCATTTAGATTGTGCTAGAGCAATTTTCCCTTGAATACAACAAACTCATTTTCTAAACATGACAGCTACTCCTTTCCTTACCTGTGTTGTCTAGGAAACACAGACAAAGGTTAATTTTCTTAAGCAGACCATTTGTTTCCTCTCCTGTCTATACTTCCACTATATCACAGCTGCAAGTGTTATGGTCCAGTAAAACTGAAAGCTTGCCTCAATGTCATCAAAATACTTGGTAGCAGTAGGTGCTACTGGTAGGATTCTTCCCTTCCTATGCTTCATCCATGCCTGGAATATTAGAATGTAAATAAAGAGCAATATACACATCCAAATCTTCACAAATCTGGGGGGAAAACTGCAGCTGAAAGAATTCAACTGCTTGATCCAACCAGCATGTGCTGTTCCATTTGCCTTTTGCACTGTCCTCTCCTTTCTCTAAATATGAACATGAAAATAGAACAATCCAACATTTAAGATTAAACCCCACAGATTTTCACACTGAGTTGACCGCACTGGATACTGAATCTGACCCAGCACAAGGAAGCAATTTGTGGATGACACTGACTGTGTTTCTGTTTGCAACAGAAAGAGTGAAAGGCCTGGAAAAGGCCAATATTTCTAGTTTCTCAAGTAAGTGCAAACAAAAGGTTCTTGAATGCTACCAGGTCAGCAAACATGACTGAGCAACAGCATTTCAGAAACCCTGGTATCCACTGCTGGCCTGCAAAGGATTCCCAGGTTGTCTGCTCAGTGCAGGAGGGCTACAGAGAAAAACCTCTGTGAATAAGATGAGCATCTACATAAAACATCTGAACATCAGCATTTGTTCCTCCTCAGCCTTAGCACACTCAAGCCAGTAGAGTTAACCAAAAATTTGCACTGAATATTTCCCAAAGATCACATTAGTTTCATAGGGCTTGCAGCAAAGAATCACAAATCTGTTCATTGTATGCTCACAGTAAATACTGGGGACTAAAGAGGAAAAAAGGTTCTGGAAAATGATTGAGATTTAGCCCCTAAGGGGCCACAGAACATATGGGGTGCATGGAATCAAAATACAAATGCTTTGCTTCTGATTTAGGGGGAATAATGTATAGATTAGCATTTACACCAAGACCTGTGGGCAACCTATGTCTCATCAGGGTCACCTGCAGGAATGAGGAGAAACAAAGCAAACAAACCCCACTGCAAATCTAGTGCTGTAATCTTGTGCAATGCAGGTTTAAGCTCATCAGTGGAGTTCAGGAAGTTGTAAGTCAGTTTGCTATTTTTAACCATCCAACATTAAGCAACAGTAAGAGACAGCATTCCAAGGAAAGGTTTATCCATGTTAATCATGTCTCACGGAACCACTCACAATTTAGTAGGAAATAACAGTGCTATAGATACCTATGTGCTCACTCATTGCTCACCAGTCTTATATCTTAAGAGTCTTTAAACAGGGACTCTAAGGGAATCAAGGCAACTGGGAAGTTGTTTCATCTGTCACTAAGAAATACTAATTTATCAAAAAATTAAAAATTAAAAATCATTGTGACTATTAAATGGAATCAATAATTCTGTGATTTTTAAAACATATCGAACTCTATGATTCTTGTGGGTACCCTCCAACTCAGGACATTCTGTGATTCTGTGATTATAAAATCCTTACATTAATGTGATATTAATTTAATGGTGACTGGTATTTAACTGGGAAACAGTGCTGCATTTTGGGCAAATAGGACTTCAATCACCCAAGGGAGGTTTTATGAATGGTATTAGGTATTTTGAGAATTAATTACTCCAGGTCATTGCTCATCCCCTGAACATGCCCTGTGCTCTGTACCAGCTCCCAGTATAGTTCCTGATGGGACAGGATCTCCAAGCCCCAGGGAACGGGGACACGGAAAATACCAGCATGTTTTGATTGATTTACAGTCAGCAGTGGAAAACCAGCATTGACAGCTGGAGATAAATGTAACCTACATCTGGCAGGGGACACATTGGAAAAACGGAAGTGGGGCAACAAAAGGCCAATCTCAATTAGCTTTTATTGACCTTGTTGCATAAACATGCCAGACAGCAGCCTCAGTGCAGAGGTCTAGATGCATTTTTCTCTTTAGTTGTTTTCCAAAAGATCCAAGGATATTCCATCCTAAATACATGTGGAGCACAGCACGGAGCAACCTTAACACATCTGCACACAGAGCAGCCCGGAAAGTATCTGAGTAATAGGCTGGCCACAGGGTTGAGCAACTTCTGGGGAAAAATAACAACTACATACTCACAAATTAATGTCAGGAGAAAAGCTTTCATCAGTTCCACAATATTTTAAAATGCAAATTCTGTTTTTACCATGTGTTCCCTTACTATGCTTGCCACAGTGAGAGTCCACCACTAATTCTGCTGACAATAAAAATGGCTGCTCCTATAGCAGCTCTGGGTGCTATAGGAGGTATATTCTTTCAGAAGAGACTTGGAAAAAAAAAAAAGTTTAAACAGGCACTGAGAAGAGGTTGACATTCATAGAATCATAGAATCCTGGAATTATGGAATGGTTTGGATTAGAAGGAACCATCCAGTTCCAGCCCCCTGCCATGGGCAAGGACACCTCCCACTAGTCCAGGTTGCTCCAAGCCCTGTCCAGCCTGGCCTGGGACACTTCCAGGGATCCAGGGGCAGCCACAGCTTCTCTGGGCACCCTGTGCCAGGGCCTGCCCACCCTCACAGGGAAGAACTTCTTCCCAATATTCCATCTAACCCTGCCCTCTGGCAGTGGGAAGCCATTTCCCCTTGTCCTGGCCCTCTGGGCCCTTGTCCCAAGTTCCTTTCCAGCTCCCCTGGAGCCCCCCTAAGTACTGGAAAGCTGCTAATTAAAACACTCCAAATTAAAAATAGTCCAAGAGGAGATGCTAACAGTGATTGGATGCTAAACTTATCATCATCTGAGGAACTAACTTCACGACCAGCACAGACACACCATCAATTAATTTTATCTAGTGAGAGAATGTTCATTGGTCAAAATTCATGCCAAACTCTCATTGAGACCCTCAACTGGCCAGTGGAAAAAAAAAAAAAAAGAAAAGAAAAGAAGGGGTGACGGTATTTACTGTCCTAAATAGAGTCTGTAACAGATATTAAATAATAAATCTTAACATGGAGGCCAGCAAGTAGAGCTGGGAAGAGTCACTGCCTTAGAGACTTTCTGTTCCATACCCGGAGAGAGCAGCACCCCTCCCCTTGTCCACAAGTTCTTTGAGGAAGCTGAATTTTGCTTTTTAATTTTTTTTAAGCATTCTTTTCTTGACCTTTCCCCTCATATTTCACAGTGTTTTCACCCTGCTGGTAGGAGGTGCCTTTCTGCTGACGTCCATTCTGACTCATCCATCCCTGACAGTTACAGCACTAGCCACATTTCAGCTCAGGCACAAAGCTTTAGGTGAGGTATGTCAAATACCTGAGGTATGTCAAAAATAGAATGTGCTGCAGCTTTTCCCAAGGAGAAACAACCACCCCTAATGTGCATTTTAAAGGATACCTCTTTTTCCAGCCTGGCAAGGAATTCTCTTTGAAGCAAAGTTTTAAAACAAACAAAGGTAGATTTTAGCCACATGACTGTGGAAAATAAACATCTTTAGTAAACATACCTCACTGTTTGGAGTGTGTTAAACACGCAACTGGCCTTTAATGGAGCTGCAGCACTGTCAGAACTTTGCCTCAGACAAAAGCTGGCCAATTCTAATTCCTTAATCATCTTAACTGAGATACTTTAAGCCCAAAGCACTGATTTCTTGGCAATATTAGAATTTTCAGGTAATTACAGTAATGGATATTTGGAAATCAAATACAGACTTACACTATATAGGAAGCCATTCTAGAGCCTGATTCTGATGTTGTACCAATAAGAATTACTCTGAAAATAGCTCTTTAATAGCTATTGACTGCTGAAGAATTGAAAATTACTCACACAAAGGACAAGATCAGAATTTGAATCAATTTCATGGCCAACCATAAGACTATCACTTCTATGTAGCAGGCAGGTGATGTTTTGGCTCTCCAAAGGGCTTGACATACACGTTAGAGAACAAATACCATCATCCTGTAAGAAGTAGGAGCATTTTCCTTCATATATTACAAGTGTAGAAAACAAATGCAGCAGCAGAACCAAAGTTTACCTCAGCTGAAGCACCACAGACAAGGCACAGTTCAGTCCCACCCTCTGCAAACCAACCATTTTAACTGTGCCTTCAGCTGACAAATTCAGACAAGTTTAGGCCAGCAGGAATAGAAAAACTCACAATTTTTCTAGTTTTAGGTCCTATTATCAGGAAACAAAACCATATAATTATTGTCACTAAATCTCAGCTGCTGATTCTTATACAGAAAGAAAGGTAAAACCTCAAAAAGCAAAATTGGGATGGGAGAAGGGAGTCCAGTATTGGATATCTGTGATCATCTAACTCTGGAAGACACAGCTTTCCCAGATAAGAGCAACTATAGAAACTAAAAGGCAAGTAAAAAAAAAAGAGGGGGTTCCTCACAAGTACTGTGGTCACTATGCACCCACTTACACTTTGGGAAGGGTCTTCCTGGCTACCCCAGCTGCACAAGAGATTCAGAAGGATCTCAGGAAGAACTCAGTGGAACTTCCAGAGATTCTTACAGAATTTTCCTTTTTTTCAGTATGCATTTCAGAAAACATTGTAGTAAGATTTATATTTTTACATCCAGTGCTGCAAAACACCAAATTAAGCTGTGCATGAGCTTGTGCACTGTTACAGCCTGTGGCAAGCACATTTCTCTCTGTGCACCTCTATGAAAAATCCTGAGAGGGAGAGAAATGTGCTTGCCTCAACAGCCAAACAGGAAGTGAGACTTGCTCCACACATTTTCTGTTGTGTGTCTCTGCCATAGCATTAGAGGGGTTCATTAAGGGCCCATTGAAAAGCACATCACTTTCCATTAAATGTCTTGATTCTCACAGAAGCTCAATTGTTTCTTCCTTATTGAATTCTTGAGAACTTGTCTGTGAGAGTATTCTAACAAAAGCTGACAAACTGTGAAGATTTCAAAGATATTCTAAGCATTAGATTATTTACATCCTTAAGAACACCCTACTCCAGACAGTGAAATTAATTCAAGCTGGCTTGCCCTAAATTTTTTTCCAGCTCCTCAAGAGATTTTGCTACTGGGTTTAACAATATCAAGCTGGTAAAGAACAAAGTACCACAAGATTTGCAGAACAATCTGTATATTGCATGTAGAATAAAAGTGCATGGAATTAGATCTTTTTGAAATAAAGGAATTATAATTTAAAGAATAAAGTGGAAAAGAAGAGTGATGTCCTTTCCACACAGTAAGTCCAGATATGTAACTGGGTTTCTTCTCTACAAAGTATCTTTGAAAAGTATTATTTGATTACTTTTGTCAGCTATAGGCAGGGCTGGGAAAAAAAATTTAAAAAGAACACTCATACTCAAAATTGGATCAGCTCCACACAGCATTTGCTATTTGAAAGCCTGCAGAAGGGAGCCACAATATCAAATACATTTTAAACTTGCTCCTTTTTCACTAGGAAGAGCATATGAAGACTCTTTGACAGTGAGAGCTTCTCCTGGAGCAGCAGCAGCAGTCCTGGAACCACTATTGCCACTGCAAGGATCAACAGTTAGTTGATCCTTGCAGTGTTAGTGTTAGTTCAGTTTCTGGGAGATGTGGGTATTCCAGGTGTTCTGAGTTTCTTACTGCACTTCTGACTCTCCAGCTGCTGCCTGGCCTCACAACAGGAATAACAGGCCTTTCTTTCCAGACCTCTGTGGTGAAGACATGGCAGTTGCCCAGAAAATCTGCTGCAAAGTCATTTTATCATGAAATGCACTATAGATTTCACAGACAGGGAAAACAAGTAATGTCTTTGCCCTTACCACAGGTTTTTTGTCCTTGAAAACTTAGGTTCTTCTTCAGTCTCCTTTTCCTTAAGCAACAGAATTCTCATGCTTTTCTTCACAGAAAGGGTTGTAAAACATGGGCAGAGGCTGCCCAGGGCAGTGGTGGAGTGCCCATCCCTGGCAGTGTTCAAAAACCACGTGGATGTGGAACCTGAGGACAAGGTTTAGTGGCAGACATGGTGGTGGTGCTGGGCTGATGGTTTGACTTGGTGATCTTTAAAGGTCTTTTCCACTCTTAATGATTCCCTGAAGCCACAGACACCTTATTTTCCATGTCCCTGATCACTCCCACCACTCAGCTGGGGACTGCTGACATGGGTCCACCTCCATCTCATTTTTGCAAGGCATATTTCAAACACTGAAAACTGAGCAACTCCCTTGACTGAAGGCCTTGCCAAAGGCAAAAGCTCTTTCCCTGAGACCACTAAGAAAGATTTTGCTATGGGAAATAGAGACCCAGACCTAGGGTTAGTGAGGCTGAAGTAAAGGGATTATGGTCAATTCTATAGCGAGAGAATGGCAAAAAAAGAAATGCCAATATTACTTTTCAGCTGCAGATTTCAATTAGTTGCAAGTGTGTGAAGATGTTTTCAGTACTTGAAGGTACTTTGTTGATTATCCATTACAAAGCATATGGAAATGCAGATGGCACAGCTCTGTTTCACATATTGTGTTACACAACTATGACTGGGGTGACCCCAAACTGCCATAACAAGACATTAAACCCTCATTTCAGGCCAAATGCAGAAAAAATATTCAGATGCCTAAGGATGCAGATTGAAAGCACTCAAATGATTAAAGCAAATTAAATTCAGCATGCATATACAAGTATGATCTTGTAAGTAGATGTAATGAAAATACTGTTCATTAGTTTGGGAATTATTATATCAACATTTTGAACAGCTTCAGGAAAATAGGCACAGCAAGAACTGAGCTTAGATGAAGACTTACATAAAATCATCAACTCAGCGGTTGGCAGCTGTCAAAAAGTAAAATCTCAGGAGTGCTCACAAAAGCAATACAGCATGAAACAGGTAAGATTATACCATTATATACATATATGGATCTTTCATACTGAGTACTCTGGGAAGCTTTGGTCAAATACAGAACATGCAAAGTGGAAAAGGATCAAAAGAAAGCAAAGACAAAATGTATGGACTGACTTTCCATCTGGGAATTGACTGAGCAGAAACCCTGCAGCACAGGAAAGGTTTGATTTACAGGGGATATTTTAGAAGGCTATGTATTCTTGAATAGCCTGGAGGAGGTGAGTAAAAATCAACTATCCTTCTCATGCACCAGTTCTTGTGCAAGAGGAAGGGAAGTTAGCAGAAGTTGGGTTCTGAACAAACCAAGGCTGATGGTCTTTCCAAAGCACTTGTTCAGCTCTTTCAAAGTACTGTCAATTCTGTGCATCTACAACATCCTTCGGTGAAGAGTTGTACAGGTTTACCACAAGCTAAAACAATGTTTCCCTTTGTGTTTTGGATGTGGAGTTCTGCCCAATCAAATCTCACATAGACGTTGTTCTGCATTTTTGTTGTCCTTTCCATTTGCTGCCTTTTCCATTTTTAATAAGCAAAAAGCTCCCAAAGCAACTGGACAAATGCTTAGCAAGGGCTGTGGCTGGAATTATAAAAGTGACAAATCCCATCAGCCCTGCCTAAAAATACAGCTGGGAGATCACATGGGATTAGTCAGAGAGAAGAAAGGGAGAGGGAAAGGTATGATACACACCCTATTTTTACTTTTTTCTTGTCATCCATCCCTTTCTGGCCACTTGGGTCAGAGTCAAAGCAGTGGCCAACTTGGTCCCAGTCAGCACATGCATTCCTATGTTGGCTAAAATCAGAATGAAATTTTAAAAACCAAAATAATTTAATTAGTCTTTTATCCAATAAAAAACTAAACCGTATTTGTTGTTCTGCCTTGAGATGTTATTTTTAGAGCACCATTAGCTAGGAATTAATTAGTAGTAATTGGCAAACCCTTACTGTGAATCTTGCTGTAGAGTTTATGGTTTATCAAGATGTTTCATGAAGACGCATTCTCATGACTCAGATGTGAGGATAATGTTTTCCTTCAGGACTCCTGCAGTTTCCCTGTCATGACTCAGTGCTGTTATTTATTCATCATGCTAAGGGCACAGCTGGTTTGTAAGAACAAGTGACCAGACTGATGGATTCTCATCACAACCAAAACCAGAGGGGATGGCTGGCTTCAACATCTCACACAGTTTTAATGCTATCACACAAAATGCCCATAAACTGAGCTGAAAGACACAAACAAGTCACTCCAGATTTTGGAGTACGTCCAATATTCTGACACATGGATGTTGTGAAAATGTCTTACTCCTTATCTTTGATAGGGCTTATGCCAGAAACCTGTGATTTTGTGTTATAAAAAGCTGATAAGCACACACAGATGCTTCCTGCTTGATACTGTAGGGTTCAGCAGAGCCCTCAGAATCAGCAGACATTGGCAAATAAAGTCTTTTATCTTTGTTGGTATTTTGAGTCCTTTGATCCTCTTATTTCAAATCTGGATCCAAAAATTCCCCATTTATCTTTATTTTAGGCTCCTGAGAGAGATAGCAATCCTTTAAAACCCATGAAACTCCTGAGTAGTGATGAAACTGTGTCTTTAGAAGACATTTTTCAATCCCAGCAGAAATTCTGAGGGTAAGGCTGGGCTCAAGAACAGCACTACTGTTTCTACAGAAGAGGTAATTCTCTATCAATTCTCTCTCAATACAGGCTCAAACTCATTGAGATTTTTTTACCCCCTTCCCTGTACAGAAAAGTTTCACTTCCACCATCAGTCAAGCCTTGGGCTCCCCCGTCCACATTTACTCTGCCATTGACACACCAAAAATAGCCACCTTCAAAAGAGGAGAGTGAACCAGTGCTTTGGTGTTTTTCTATCAGGAACCCAAATAAAAGAAATCAGTGCTTATATTTGCAAAGCCATTTGCTACATCAGATTACAGGCCAACATGCTGCATTTATAAATTCCTTTGCCTGGCAATATTTGGGGAGCAGCAGGAAGAAAACTTTCAGTAGACAAACAAGCTTTGTGTAATCAGGAAGTTAGTAAACCCTGTTGTGGAACAGCAGCATAAGCTGCATAACACTTCTACATTTCACGACTGACAAACAAAAGAGAATTCCTAAATTTAAAAAGGGAACAACTAACAGATCAAAGTGAATGAAAAATGCATTTGCTGCCTGCCCTTGGGAAGTTCCCTGTCTGTGAGCCTGCATGCACAGGCACCAGCGTTCACACACAGCCATCCAGGTGCCACTATGGAGCAGGCAACAGCAGCACTTAAGAAAACAGAGTAAATAGAACCTTACAAGGCTTTATAGATCCCTTTATTCATAAGGAGACTAAAAGAACTGAACCTAGCCTTAAACCCATCAGCAGCAAGACCTTATTTCGAGTATGAACATCAACGAGTGACATCATGGAAGAGAGACACCTCCAATCCAGTTTGCATTGTCTGATCTGCTCCAGACACAAACGCCCTGAATTCCTGCAGGGTAACCTCGGAGCAGGTTCCCAGGCTGATCAGCTTGTCTCTGCAGCCAGGCCAGCCCTGCTAACCCCGGAGCTGTGACACTGACCTGAGCTGGGCATTTGGGTCACTCCTGGCTGGCCCTGGTGACTCTGCACACAGGAGCCCCACCGCAGCTCTCTCGCAGGAGGGGAGGAGCTGTAAAGCCTCTGTAAGGAGCATTCAGCATTGAAGCTAGAGAACAACGTAGGCTGGCAACAGAACAGGCCTTAGCAGGAAAATACATTGGATGGGTTGAGATTTTTTTCACAGAAAGCATGACTAGTCTTTTTTGTTCTTTTTTTTTTTTTTTTTTAGCAAGTGTCATGCACTACTATAGAAACTTAAAAGCTTAAATCTGATTTTTTCCTGAGCTGAAAATACAGTATTTCCCCATCCTCTTTATGCAAAACCATCACTTGCTGTCAGAGACTTAGGAAACACAGCAATTCCCAAAAGTCTATGGAAAAGTTTATTTTTACTTTGCCTACTCGGACAGTATTTCCCTTTAGCCCTGTCATACTGCTCTTTCCACCAGATGGTTTGCTGGTTCCTAGCCTAGCTAAGAGGGATTTAACCAGCTTGAATTAATCCTTACAGTTGTCATCGACTAAGTGTTAATGCTCTGACACTGCTTTAATCCTTAGGGATTTCTTTCCCCTCTGCCCCCAGCCTGCTGTGTGCCAAAGGAGGAGGGAGGAGGGCACTGGGGATGCTGAGCCGACAGAACAGCCCCGTGCTCCAGTTCAGTGACAAGGTTACAGGCACTCACCTGGATAATCCCGGGACATTCGTACGGGAGATAAACAACCGCCAAGGAGCTCCAATTACTGCAGGAAAACGTAATAATTTCAGTGGTTATATGTGAAGCAGGAGCACATGTACACACGAAAGATTTGGCTCGCACTTTTTAGCTTACTCGGGGTATTTTGTGTCTTCCATGCTGCTCATTTTTTTTTTAATTTTCAGCTTTAATGTACTCCCCGTTTTCTGAAAAGTAGGATCTGATACAAAGTAGCTTTCACCCAGGTGTGGGGTTTCCTTCTAGAGTCCATGTTTCCTGTTGCACCGCTGAGCTCATGCACCCGCGCACCTGCATGCCCTCTGTGTGCATTAGGAACACCGCCTGGAATTTGGGGCATTAGCATATCGCTAATCTGCACAAACTCATTATTATGCGCACACCCGATTCACGCTGACCTCTTCACCCAGCTGCACCACGGACAGACTCCCACCTTCCCCTTCCCACTGTCCCTCGGGAAAGCCTGGATTGCTGGGTGTTCCCAGGAGGTACAGGGATCACCTGGCAGGGATTTACCATTCTCGAAGAGATGGTAACGTTTGTCACTTGTTTAACAACAGAAGCAAATATTCAGGGGGAAAATGAATTCAATTAGAATTTAAGAAGCCTCTTTGCTACTGATGGAGCTCCTCTATGGCAAACCTTGCCTCCAGAAAACATCTGAGCTCCTTCTGCAGGGCTACAGACAGCAACCTGGAAAGCATCCATTGAAAGCTGGGTGGTTATTCAGGGGGGGGACTGTTCCCACTGTCCTTGCAGGAAAGCTACACATAATAAAGAAATTATTTGGACTATTACATCAGAAAGCATTTACTAGAGGAGTGATTTGAAACCACGAAGCACCAGGTGTAATTATGACAAAACAAACAGCCTGCCACCCCTAGATTTGAAAGCAGCTGTATTTGAACTCTTTTGAAAAATGCTTTGAGAGGCTTATAAATTGTCTCAGCAGCAACCAGACAGCCCTAGACATGCTACATTCAGTAAACTAAACATGAAGTAATCCAGGAGAAATTAGACCATGATCTCACATCCACTGAGCTTAATAACCATTCACAAGTATGAAATTAATACTTTTAGATGTTTGCAGGAAAAATGTTTTAAATAAACATTTCCAGGTAGTGAACAATTTCAAAAGAAAATATAAGCCTTCTCTGGTTAGGCTGGGATCCCAAAAGGGCCATTCATAGTTCCAATTTTATCTTTTCTGTCAGCTGGTTTTCTGCTTTTTGCATTAGCATTTTAAGGAACATAAACAAAGTGTTTTTACAATAGAAGTGTATATTATTCTGTTTTATTCTACTTTTCTGCAGTGCTTTCAAGAAGCAGCAAAGGAATTTTTCCTCAGGTTTTCTAAGCTAATTCTTCAAGCAGCAACAGGGTGTGCAGGAGGTCTACCCAAAAATGAAGCACACGGACCCGTGTAGGTATAATGGAAACCTTAGCAAGGCTGCAGCTGTCATGACCAGCCTCCAGTGTTAGAATTTGGGTTATATTTATATTTATCTGTCTATATAATTTCCAAAGGGCTTTCCTACCCCTCCACATGTTTATACACTTTGTGCATTCCCTTTTTTCCATATTCCCAACTTTACCTGGACCACTTTTCTTCCTCAGTGCACATCTGAGCTCTGGCCTCTCAATCCTTCCACAGAGAAGATGAACAAACACATCTCAATCCACTTCTGTGAATTATGATTCCAGAATTTATACTTCATATTATTTTTAAGCAAACTCTTGAACAGGGATACTGGAAGATAAAATGATATGCAAAATGCAATTAGAAATGGGGGGAAGATTTAGTGAACTGGAACAGCTTTTATTATCCATTTTCACACTACACCAAAGCTGCTTGTGTACTTTGAATTGACTGACAGTTTTTTCTTCTTGTTTCTCTGTTCCACATAATGATAGAAACATGGAATTATAGAAAGGTTTGAGTTGGAAGGGACTTTAAAACTCATCTCTTTTCACTCCCCTGCCATGGGCAGGGACACCTTCCACTATTCCAGGCTGCTCCAAGCCACATTCAACCCAGCCATGGACACTTCCAGGGATGGGGCAGCCACAGCTTCTCTGGGCAACCTGTGCCAGTGTCCCACCATAATATATAATTATGTATGTTATTAAACATATGTTATAATATATGCAAATATCTACAAAAGTGCAAGGGCCCAGCACAGCAAAGCAGTACTGCAGACTGATGTTGGTGTCTCAGAAGGCCCAGTTTAAATTGATTCACAGCACTGTGGGATGTCTGCAGTGTCTGCATGAGGCATAGAAATCATGAGTCACCTCCTCTCATCTTACTGATCCCTGGTTCCTAAAACTGAAAGTATAAATTG
Source organism: Taeniopygia guttata (assembly GCF_048771995.1). Classification (NCBI taxonomy): domain Eukaryota; kingdom Metazoa; phylum Chordata; class Aves; order Passeriformes; family Estrildidae; genus Taeniopygia; species Taeniopygia guttata. The sequence continues at coordinate 24,189,144 of NC_133033.1, read as the reverse complement.
AAACATTAAAGGGAAAACTGGGGCTTCAGTCTGCCCTCCAATTTGCACACACACAGAGTCCCCATTGTCCTGGGGACAGCAGTGTCTCTGCAGCACTTCCTGTCCTCATCCACCTGCAGCAAGAAACCCAGTTTGACTCAAGCTACTGCAGACTGATCCCAGGAAGGGAATCATGTCCCTGGTATCAGGGCAGCCAGGCAAAGAATTCCCACTTTGGATCAGTTTTAAAACACTGACATTTTGCTTGGACAAAGACACAGGGCCACGTGGGAATGTGAATTTCACAGATATTCACTGTGTGTCCTACCACTGAATTCCCCATGTCCATTAAATACTGTAAGACTCTAAATAAAAACCAAACAGTAGCAAATAATCACATTGTAAATAATCACAAGAACTGATGCTCTAAAAGTTATCATTTCTACATGAAAACCTTTTTAGAGATTTTCAGGCAGCCAAAAAAGTGAAAGGTAAATTAAAATGTGTGGTTATTCTATATCCCACTGCAGAAAGCCAGCTCAAGTCTTGGTGGCAATAGTTGTGTCTGATAAAAGTGTTGAACTATTGGTTGATTTAGGAGGATCTAATATTTAGGACTTCTCCAAAGTGGTTATGGGAAGACCTCCCCTTTAGAAGGATTATCCTTTTCAAAAATTACCTATCTCCTCAGGCTGAGTTCCTGACCCTTGTTCCTCTCTGCTGTGTTCCAGAGGTTAAGCAGACTTATTTTGATTATTTATAATGCCTTTATTTGCTTTCAAATTTATGGCCATGATTCTTATCCCCTAAAGACAATTAAATTAAAAAAATCCATTCATAGCAGCATTATTTTGTATGATGTCAGTGACTACCTCTGCTCTTACTCAGGACATCTTGTGCAAACCTGTGCCTCACAATTAGTAAGACAGTACTCCTGGTCAGAAAAAAAAAAAAAAAAAAGGGAGGCAACGATTGTTTTAATCACATCCTTCAGAGAATTTAAGCCCTGACACGTACACCTGCTCATTCTAAATACCTCTGGTTATTGTCTCTTCATCAATTAAATATGAATGTCTATTACTCTAACCAAACACAAAGCTCTCAGTAGAACATGTAGCAACCAAGACTCTTGGTCGTGTTGTGACCTGTAGTGATCACCATACTTTCCACCAGTCTGGTTTAATGTTTGCTCTGTTGAATATTTTCCCCTGTGCTCACCAATTAAAACAGCAGGAGAGTTCCCCTGGCCCAGTGGGTGCACATGGTCCACACACTGCCCATCTTCCACGGAGAGGCAAGGACAGGGACAAAGGAGCACACAGCAGGGTTGTTCCACAAAGAAAAGCTGCAGCCGTGCTGCAGCCTCCCCATCATGCAGGTCTGACAGAAGGGAGGAGTAAAGGCTTCACAGAGCAGCTCCCTCCCCTGCAGAGACGACAGGGATAAAGAAAAAGCAGCAACAGAGCTATTCTTGCGCTGAGGGGACTTAAAGCCTGTTCCTCTCAGCTGGACCTTGTAAATAGAAGTTTTGGTGAAGACAAGGGACAGCTGACGTCTTGTCCCCTAAACCCACCTGCCTGACCTTTATGTATTGATGTAATGGATGCTAGCAGGAAAGAAACAGGAATTCTGCACTTGATATTGTAAGCCCCTCTGTCTGGAAAATCCCTGTGCCTGGAGTAGCTGGCAGAGCTCCAGGGAAGCCCAGCACACCATCCCCTTCTGCTCAAAAAATTCCAGTGGACTCAGCCAATACTGTTTGATTCAAACTCTTCCCCAGACCTCTGTCCTTTCTCATCCCATAAGGTTTCAAAGTCTACCAGCCCCAGGTTATTCTATATCCCACTGCAAGTACTGTACTGCTGGAGAACTGCAAATTTATTCTGGTGGAATGTGCTGTGATTAAACCGTGCCAGATTCCTTGTTCTGTCAAGTCAACAACAGCCTTTCCATCCATGGCTTTATTGCAGGAATTCAGAGCTCTGCTTTCAAACGAAATAGCTTTAGGCTGCATCACATATTCTACCTCCATATGGGGAATAGATATAAAACTCTTTTTCAACATATCTAGGAAAACTGAGTTGCTGTCAAGGCTGACATAACAGTCTGCTTTATCTCCTCAGTGGATGAGCAGACTAAAATAGCCTTTTCCTCACAGAATGCTAACACAGTTCTTTTTCTATATATAAGCCCATGGATTTATTGCAAATCTATTGATAAAACTAACACTACAGCAACTTATGCAGACTACGTGGAGATTTTTTCCTCTTTAGAAAATTTGAATATACTAGTATTTTTTCCTTTTAAATCTTTTAATAAACTGTTTTAGGAAGAAACTTTATTTCAGTGCATTTCCTAATTTGACAAGCAGCTCAGAAAGCAGACATGAACCAAACAATGCTAACTCATATCTTTGGGCTGCCTCTGTCAGCTTGGAAGGGACCTTGAAGGTAATCTCATTCCACCCCCTTTATCACACCTTCCACCAGAGCAGGTGAAATTAAATATATGCCTTAACTTATCAAATGTCCATCTAACAATATTGTGGCCAGGTGAATTCCAGCTTTGTTGGCAGTGGTAATGTCTGACCCTGCCTGCTCAGATCTGACCTGGTGGCTAGTTTTTGGGAGGCTGCATTCTACTGCCAGTCACATGCACTCTGCCAGCTCCCAAACACCTTCCTGTCTTTTATGCTTTGCCTGCAGCAGTAGGAATTCTTCCTTTTAGACACACATTCTGTATAATGTTAGTAGCTGATGGTATGCCATCCTCCTTCTCCTCACTTATTTCCAGTTCTCCAAACAAACATTTATGCAAATCTTTTTTTTTTTTTTGGTAGCCTAAAAATGACATTAAAGGTATATTCCAGCATAAATGAGTATATGAAAAAAAGAAAGCAAAATTGATTATTTAGGTAAGCATTCAGCAGTTTTTCTTATACTTCTGAACTTTCTTCTATCTGCTGTATTTACTGGCAGGTTCCAGCTACTTCTGGATTCAAGTTCAAGACCTGATGTAATTCTGACAACAATAGACCACACCTTTTTAAGGTTTCTAAGAAAGGTGTGGTCTAGACAGTTCCTAAGTGGTGGTAACTATTTGTGTGTGGGCAAAGGGGTGAAAGGCAGCTGCATTGGGAAGTGCTATTATATAATGCACTCAGCTTGAGCTGCAATTATCCAGTAACACAGGTTTTTTTTGTAGGGTTTTTTTTTTTTTTGTTGGGTTTTTTTTTGTTTTCTTAAAGTTCTTTTTTTCTGCTGTTAAATCAACATGGGCTTTAAATGTGAGAATTTTCCTTTAACACTTTGCAGCAACTGGTTTCCATTTACTGGTAATTAGTAAGTGCTGGCCTAGATATGCCAGCGCTATAGGAGAACAAAGGAGACAGAATCCTTGGTTGAAGCCAGAGGGGAGGGGGGAACTGGGTCTGTTCTAACTCAGCAGCTTGCTTGTGGTGCTCCCTTCTTTGCAGTTTCTAAGGGGAGTTTAGGGCTTATATTTTTTTCTTTTAATGACTTGATTTTCCCTAAATGCAGACTATGGGAAATGGACTTGTACAAGTTTTTAGGGTTTGATAGAAGGCTTACACAGATGATCGTGCAATAATATCCCATTCACAGGCAGCTGTGCTGGCCATCAGCTCTCCATGTTCACAGCTGGTGGAAGCCTGCACAGAAAGCCTGGGTGACCCAGACATCTGAAGCAGATGGAAATCCAGGGGAAGGTGGGGTGGGCAGGGTCAGATCTGATACAGTGACACTTGCATCCTCCTTTATTACTCACACACTGACTGCTTAGAAATCCTTTGTAAATAGGATAATTATACTGCTCTTCAGCTCTGGTGTTTTCATTTATATTCTCCTATGTCTTGCTCACCTCCATTTACTGAGATGTCACTGTTTTTTTAAGAAGGGAAGTTAAAAAGCTGTCACAGAAACTGAAGCTGAGTCACCTAGGAAAGTTCAAGATATTCCCTCCCTAGGAAACACAAAGCAAAACAAAAATTAATACCAGATTTTAAAGCCCAGTTTGTATTTCCCATTATTATTACTTGCACTCTCTGCATGTTGGGTATTGCAAGGGAAAATAAACAGCTCTGAAACCTCTTTTCATTGCTCCTGAACAGTCTAGTTGGTCTCATTAGTCAGCCAGACACTCCCACTAGTTTCACCTCCTTGCTTTGTTTACCCATGATAGCGTGATTGAATATATTTCTCCCTTACCATGCAAGTAGGTGTTGTAATTTATGCTTTGTTTTCTTAAATAACCTCCTACAACAGACTCCTTCCTCTTCAAAATACAATCTCCAATGCACTTCTATTTTTTCACAGGCACCAGCTGAGGTACCACTAACACTGTCATTGCTGTAACCTCTGAAGTCTGATCCCAGCACAAGAAGAATGTAGACCCGTTGGATTGAGTCCAAAGGTGGCCACAAAGCTGATCCCAGAGCTGGAGCCCCTCTGCTCTGGAGTCAGGCTGGGAGAGCTGGAGAAGTTCACCTGCTTAAGAGAAGGCTCCAGGAACACTTTAGGGCCCCTTCCAGAGCATAAAGGGGCTCCAGGAGAGCTGGAGAGGGACTTGGGACAAGGGATGGAGGGACAAGGACACATGGAATGGTTTCCACTGCCAGAGGGCAGGGTTAGATGGAACACTGGGAAGGAATTGTTCCATGGAAGGGTGGGCAGGCCCTGGCACAGGGTGCCCAGAGCAGCTGTGGCTGCCCCTGGATCCCTGGAAGTGTCCAAGGCCAGGTTGGACAGGGCTTGGAGCCACCTGGGCTAGTGGAAGGTGTCCCTGCCCATGGCAAGGGATGGGAGTGGATTGGCTTTGATGTCCCTCCCAGCCCAAACAATCTTGTTATTCTGTGATTGTACAAATGAGGCTGCCTTGCTAGAACTGGACAGGAATTTCTCAGGACTCACTGAGAGCTGCCTGTCAGCCTCTCAGCCAAACCTTGATGTAAGAAGCACATTGAGGGGCTGTGGGGAGACAGGAGGAGATCAGTCTTCAAATCTCTTCAACCCTTGTCCTTTCTATTGAACCTTTTGGAGAAGAAATCCTTGTCTGTATGGAACAGAACAGAAACCACATCTATCTGCCAGCCCAAATGATATGGTTTTTAGCCCATTCCAAACCTGAGTGTGCACTGAGAAGTTTATAGATGAAAATAATAAAATGTCATCCTTCAAACCAATGATTCTTTACCACTGAATGCAACATAGAATTAAATCATTGTGTTCTGCATGTCTGCCCACAACAACTTCAGGTTGTAGCACTAATGCTGATCTGTGATTCTACTGTTTTACAAGTCAAAATTACAAAAATCTTCATGATACAGTACAAGAATTTCCAAACCAGCTAAAAATTATGGACCTTTGTAGAAGAAAAAAATGTTACTTCAGAAAAAAAATTACTTACTTGACATTTGCTGCTGAATAAAGCAGAGTAAATAGAGCAGGCTTAGTACACTGTACTAACTATTGGATACACAATTCTCAATCAGGTCTGCTATTTCCCAAATACATGGATAGTATTTACATTACAGATTAACTATCCTTGGAGTGAAAACATTATGAAACCTTGACACTAGGTAAATATCTTTAAGCTAATTGTTCAAGTTAAATTTCAAACTCCTTTGTCCAGTTCATTATATTCTACTGGGCAATGTTTTTCTGTTAAATATCTTGCTGAATTGGTTTTGCTCTGGTTCATTATTCCTAAACAATCTTGAGGAAGTTCACAGGATAAGGACTTAGCATGTCTTTCCAAATACAAATGCCTCTCTTAAACTGTACTGTCATAAGAGTCATGAGGTCTCCCAGCCCTGTTAGTGTGCATGTGGTGAGAAACAAGAAAAATATTGTACTTACAAGTTTTGAAACTTAAAAATAGAAGCACAGCTGATCACAGGCAATTAACCCACACAGCCTTGCCTAGAAAAGACCTGCTCTGCCACAAGAAAGTGAAGAGACCTATGTCAGAAGCAGACAAAAGGTACTTTTAGTTCTCTTTATCTTCAGGTGGAGTCACTTGCCCTAATACTCCTTGTGTATAAAATATGCTCAAGTTTACCCAGAGTTGCTGTCTTGTAATGTAACCTCCTCAACACACTCAAAGGATGAAAAAAATGTTGCCATAATAGGGTAGAATCCTTTTTCTCTGACAGAAAGATCTAGCAAGTTTATATTGCTTCATCAATATAAAATAACCTGGACTCAACTAAAACTTTTGTAACACAATGTGTACTAGATCTGTTTTATCAACATAAAATGACATTAATAATTAGATACCTCACTCCTCTGACCATGGGAATGAAATTATGTGTACCACATAACATCCTTCTTGCTTCAGAAATATTTTCATCTCTGTGTTAGTTATCTTTTCATCACTGTCATTATAAAAATGGATATGGATTTGAAAATGGGTCATGCAAAAAGAAAATATTCCAGAAATGATGCCACAAGACATAATGAGAACCCTTACATTTTTATATTTCTCTGGGTTCAGTGGAGCTATAGTGACTTAAGTAATTCTTTTCATGGTAGTCAGTGATCAGAAAATACTTCACATACAATAATGCTTCACCACTCATACTTTACACACTATAGTAGTTTATTTTTCAATTTATACTTATGAGTTTGGTCTCAGGAGGTTAGTGTGACTTTCACATATTCATATAAGCTCTCAGTTTCTTAAATGTAGTGTCATGAATAATTTCCATCACCCAAGAGGGATGTAAAGCCTACCAAGATTTTTTTAAAAAATTGAATAACCCTTATCTCACACCAGGGATTTCTTGGGTTTAAGTGTCTCCAATTAATTACTGCTGCCTCATAAATTCATAAGCTATCCAATATTTCCTGGAGAGACATAGAGGCAGAATTTCTTCAGAGAAGCACATCCAGAAAATATCACTCATTCACTAAAGAGAATGCTCCCAACTGACTGTGCTAACAGATAATGTTTCTTAAATCTTCAACAGCTACAGTCATTAAAATATTTACAACTTTTTTATCTTTCCTTTCCCCCCCCACCTTTCTAATGGTGTCATGTGAGATCTGACTGTGTATCATTAACTTTTCGAAATATCCTGCATATCATTTGGAGCTGGATTGTTCTCATGTGAAATCATTTTAATTGAATTTGAGTAAGAAGCTGTTATTCCACCTACTAAATCTGGTTTATTTCAGCTTCACCTTTCAAACTGCCCAAATGCATGACATCTCCCAAAAATTTGTGGTGATCACCTCAAATATGAGGCGGTCACTTCCCAAATATGAGGTGATACTCAACTTAGATTGTGCTATGGAAGTCTGATTAGTTCCCATAGAAATGAATTTAAAACATTGTGTTGACTTCGAAAACTGAATTTGGACCTAGAAGAGTGAGACTCTGCTTATATGAATAGAGAGAATAAGGTATTTCTTTCACTGCTTAAAGAGAGAATGAAAATTCAGGAATCTCTTATTAGAGAGAAGGAGAGAGATAAGGACATAATTCCAGTGAAGTCAGCAGAGATAAACTGATAAAACTGCTTTCAGATGAAATCTGATGAATGATGTAAAACCAGAGTAGCTGTTACAGCCTCAGGTTAAATCCAAGACACAAAGCAGAGATGTTTCACAAGATAGAGACAGTGCTGTGTTTATGAACATAAGGACATATATTCAGCCCAGCATTTTCATCTTTTTCCTTTCATACTTGTAATTATGATCTCATCTGGTTTATCTTGGAAGGTCATGTAATTTTACCCCCTGCCATGGGCAGGGACACCTTCCACTATCCCAGGTGGCTCCAAGCCCAAATCAACTTGGCTTTGGACACTTCCAGGTATCCAGGAACAGCCACAGCATGTCTGGGCAACCTGGAATTCTACTTAAAGATGAGTAACCTCCCTACTGAAAATAAAGTAGCTAGGCTTCCAGCCACATTAAATGCTTTGTCTGTTTAATTGATCTGGTTTTGCAAGTGAAAAAGTGTATTGAATGTTAAAGCCCAGCTGCTTTTTGGTGGGACAGTTTCCATAAGTGGGAACTACAAAGAGAGAAAAAAAAAATCCCATGTTCATTTCAACACTGAGGTTCTTCATCAAAACAAAAAATACATTAAGCATGGAATATAAACACTAATTTTAGAAGAAAGGGCAAATGAGGCACTGTTAATAAAGACAGTGAGTAAGGAAACATAGCTGAGATTGATTTGATTAATACATTAGGAATGACAAAATAACCCAAGCAATGTTCAGTTTCCCAGCATTAAGTAACCTTAATTACTTTCTACTTCTCTAATATATGCTTGCCACAGGGCATCTATCTACCATGTGGAACAAAAAATTTTTGTATCTCTTTATGCAAGTCTCAGTATCAGCTGCCTCTTTTAGAAAGCAAAGTTAAGGTCATGCAATGTTCTATATTTGCAGTCTACAGCCCACTGGAGCCAGATTCAGTCGCCCACTGAATCCCCAGCAACCATCCTGAGCCTGGTTAATGTGATTTTTTTTGAGTGTAATTGTTGTCTGGTCTGTCTGCCACCCACTGCAACAGTGCATTTACCACTTCCTGTAGAATGTGAGTACCAAGATTATGATTTAAGGTCTCTACCAGGTTTCACAGCTGTATGTATTTTTATATATGAACTTTTATCTCAATTTTCCAGAGGCAGGTAGTGATAGAATGAGGGATAATGACTTTAAACTGAACAAGGTAGATTGGATATTAGGAAGGAATTCTTCCCTCTGAGTTTGGTGAGACCCTGGCAAAGGGTACCCAGAGAAGCTGTGGCTGCCCTATCCCTGTGTTCAAGGCCAGGTTGATGGGGCTTGGAGCACCCTGGGCTAGAGGAAAGCATCCCTGCCCATGGCAGGGGGTGGCACTGGATGGTCTTTAAGGTCCCTTCGCACTCAAACCATTCTGTGATTCTGTGACATTGCCAGGAGGTTGTGGAGAGCAGCAGTGACAAGGGAAGATTTGCTGCTGCCCACCTCTCATCAGCCCAATCTCAGCCAAACCTGAAGCAAGGGCAAAGTGCTCAGAGTTCCCCCCTTTGCCTATGGCTGGCAGTGATTTTTGTGCCCATGGATGTCGTGTGTGGAGGAGCCAAGGGCTGCACTTGTGCTCCCCAGCTGGGCTGTGTCTTTTCCCCCTTCCCAGGAGAACGGTGGCCAACCCAACACTGCTGTCAGAGCTTCTGCCGTGGCTCTTTAGACACAGCCAAAGACCCCAAATGATCTCTGAAAGGATAAAGAGGGATAAAGGAAGACTTAACATGAAACATCTGAAACCACATTCCCCTATTTTCAAATTATCCATATAGTTTTCTCAATGTAAATTATCTGTAGAGGGAAAGAGATAATGGCTGTTTATAAAAGTGCCACTATTTGTTATCACTATGAAATATGAGCAAATTCTGAAAAAAGTAAAATTATCTAAATTATGAGAGAGGTAGTTAAACCTCACAGTGGTGACATTTCAAACTGTAAATATTGGAATGAAACAAACAAGTGAATAATCCCTTTCCATAAAGCATTGCTCATAATAGCTGACATTTTCTAGGCCCTATTTTACCACCTTGCTGTATGTCAAATACTACTGCCACATTAAAATATAAATTTCAACTTTGAAATGTTACAGAAATAACTCCTCACTAACCTGAGGAAAGATGACACTGTCAAATCAAACTAAACTAATTCACTTGCATAAACCAGCTTGTCTTCCAGTATGAATGGACTGTAAAGAAATAAGATGACATTTGTAAAAAGACAAACAGAATTGGAGTGAGGGGCCAGAGTACCTTTCTGGAGGAATCTGATGGATTATTATTTTACATTCCATTTTGTCTGTGTTGTATTGAGCACATCATCCAGATTTGTGCAGGGAACACCTGAGTCTTATTCCTCAGAAGCACTTTTAATATTTACTCTGCTACAACCAAAAGCAGTTTTGCCTTTCAAAGGTATTCCTTGTATTTATTCCCTCATTAAACAACCTATTTTTCAGCTGGAGACAGGTTTTCATATAGTGAAGTGTTAATATTTAAAACTAACATCTTCTCATGTTGAGGATGTTACCTACTGATTAAACCATGGATTCATTTCAGCTGGGCAAGTTACTTCACATCCCTGAGATATCAGCACTCATGGGATCAGATTGATAGCCATCTCCTCTGTGGAAAGATGGGGCAAGGTTTATTAGCCCTTTGTGAAGTTTAAATGAAGGTTATTGATGTGAGGAAGATCTTGCTCTTCCTCCCAGCCCAGCACAAAATTTAGGTTTCACAGTCTGAGCCTGGAGTGGCTGGGCTGTGGCCTATTGACCCACTGGTAAACAGCATGTAGGTGAGCATTTAAACATCAAACCCTGACTGGGAAGGGTGAGATGATTCAGGTTAAGCAGCTTCCATGAAGCTCAGCTTTTGGGCTGCACAATGCCCCTTACATACGAGGCAGAGCAGCTCAGTTGGATTTTGGCAGTCGAGGGTGGCTCCCCTCAGCCTGTCACCACACTGAAGGTCAAGGTCCTGCTACTCTGATGCTTTTAGGGCTTAGGAGAATACTTTAGTTTTGCATTTGTTCTCAGGAAGAATTTGCCCAGGAGTTAATGAGCACGGAAGTGTACAAGAAATGTCTGGATGTGGCACTCAGTGCTCTGGGCTGGGTGGCATGGTGGGAGATCAGTCACAGATTGGACTTGATATTTTGGATCATTTTGATAACTTGATAATTTTCTAGCCCGAATGATTTAGGGATTCTCTGTTGTTTTCCACAGACAAGGTCTCCTGAGTTCACATTGCTTTTGAACTCAGGAGACTTTTTCCTGTTCACCAGTTGTATCTGAGCTACATTCCTGATCCCAAGCTCAACCAGAATAAGCTAATTGCTAAGACACTTGCTGTACACAGAGTTACTAATTGCAATTAGAGTATCACACACAAGAAGACTGACATTAAATTTTGCCATGTGGCCTCCATCAGCTCACATGGACTGGGGCTGTACACTTCATTTCCCATCACATGACTTCCCTGTGTATTCCATGGTAGTCAGCCTTGAAAGACACCAGTTATAATCTACAAGCCCCATTAAATTTTCATAAATATTCAGCTTTGGTGGTGATCTCCTGAACACCCTGTACCTGATGTTATCTTTCACCAGGGAATAATTTCCCTTGATAAACATTGATGAAAATGCTGCCAAAGTTAATTGATACGATTTCCATTTTTCACTCTGAGCATAATTATGCTTGAGTTTGCTCTGTTTGCACATGCCAAGGTTCAGTTGTCTTAGAGAGGGACTTACTATGCCTGAGTGACTACAGCATCTTCCCACAGGCATTTGTGTGACAGTTTCCTCCAGTCAGCCAGAAGTCTTTTGCCAGCCATTTTCAGACTCAAGGATAGCATCAATCTCATGGTGGGAAACCTTATGAAACTGAAAGCTGCTGTCACCATCAGCAATGCAGACACCCTCCCTCCCTTTCACACAACAGTGTGATTTCTCCCTGAAGAGATATTTCCCAGAAAACTGATGCTTCTCTTTCAACCAGAATTGTTTTAAAAGGTACTTTTTAGGAGTTTATTTTATCTTTTAGGGGCAGTGGTATCAGGAGCATCATCGTGAAGTCTGGCAGTCTTCCATGTCTCCTAAATGGAACTGATAGCACTGAACTGCCTCTAATCAAAGCCCATTTGATATTTAGTGACAAAACCACCTTAACTTAAAAGTAACAGTGCAAATTCATTAAGGTTTTTACAATATTTGATATAATGAGTTCAAAACAGGAAGACAAACAGCAAATATAGTGTGTTTTTGTATTGCTTATTGCTTCTGATGGCATCATGTCCGCAGACTGCTTTCTGCAGACATGCCTCCATCTTACAGATCATTTCCCTGCTCAAAGCCCTCCAAAGATTAGTGACTATGTCAACATGGGTTTGTACAAGAGCAGCCCTCAGGGCCAGAGCAGGATAATTGTAAAGTTAGAAATGCTACAGCAAAAATGCCTTAAACATATGAGTGTGTCACTCTGTTCTTAGTGGAAGTTAAAAAGCACCATCATTCTATTAAGTATTCCAAATGTTTTCCGTCCCCTGCTGTTTTACAGGAAAATCATCACCCAGATCCTAAAGATTCAGTGATTTCCAAAAGCTTCTCTGCAAAATTTCCCATTTTGTTCTTGTCCATTTGCCAGGTACCTTTGCTGTTTCCTTCTTCCTGTTCTAGCTGTAGCAGGAGAAAGCAACCTGGTTGTGTTTACTTTGCATGAACAAGACTGTGCAGAGGTAATCAGACACACAAACCTGCTGGGAAATGGGCAGGGTCAGAGAGCATCGGGAAGATCTGAGGATTCAGTTACCTGATCTCATCTTCCAGCTCATGGATTGCTGCAAGGCCAGCTCTGCTGAGCTCCTCCTGCTTTGGGAGTTAGGATGTCTGGGCACCTCACATCACTGGGCTCATCATGTGTAGGTTACCTGTGATCAAACCTTAAGGAAAATCATCCCTGAGGCACATAAAGGGAAATAAAAAGACAATTTATCTTTTCGTTCTTGTTACTGGAATTGTACAGCAAACTAATCTATTCCCTGTTCTCTTCTGTGAGGTTGGTGAGGCCTCAGCACAGGGTGCCCAGAGAAACTGTGGCTGCTCCTGGATCCCTGGAAGTGTCCAAGGCCAGGCTGGATGGGGCTTGGAGCAATTTGAGATAGTGGAATGTGTTCCTACCCATGGCAGTGGAGTTGGGTAAGGTGATCTTTAAGATCCCTTCCAACCCAAAGCAGTTGGGGATTTTGTGATTCTATTGATGGAGTTTTCAAAGCAAAGCCAAAATTTTAGTACCCAAAGTTGATTTATTTACAATGAAATCCTTAATACCAGGTGTTTGAAAGTATTTAAGCCTTGAACAAAAGGAAAAGCTTCAGGTGCTTATGAAAGGGATCTATTTTCCACAAATTTCCATCAGCCTTTTTTGTTGTAAAAGGCACAGAGTTCAGTCTCTTTGCCCTAAAATTTCCAGATCAAGATATGGCAAACAGTGGGGTTTGACTGTCTTGTTCATCATTTGGGGAGAATTTATGCTACATTACATGGATACTGGGCCATGATGAGGTATATTGCACTCAAAAAATATAGAGAGATCCACAGAAAGACATCAGTCCCTAGGAATTTACCCTACAAACAGATGGGGATGTCACTTAGATGCCTAATGGGATTTTCAAAAGTAACTTCACAGATTCAGCATCCACTTGTACTGAGATTTAGGCACCTCATTTTCTTTTCACTAGATTTTCCTTTGAAAATGTGATGTCTGAGTGCCAACTGCATTTCTAGGGATACAACGATCTCTGGAAATTTGGCTTTAATTAATTTCCCAGGCAGCACATGGTATGCCAGTGAGCAAGTGCAAGACTCCATGCTGCTAGCTGTGGCTCTGTTAGAAGCTCATCCTTGGGCATTAATGACATTTCAGTACATGAGAACATCTGACTGACAAGAACAAAAATATCAGTAAATAAAATATTGAAATATATCCTTATAGAGATATATTAGGAAATAAATTTTTATATATAATACAGATATATTGAAAAATATATCCTAGGCCTCTCCATTCCACATTAAGTGAAGAAATAACATGTATTTGTACTTCCACCTGTGGAAGAAAAAAAGGAAAATTTTAAATCAACTTAAATTTTGGCTCTAAAAGACTAAATTTAAATATTTTTACCTCCTCTCCAGATCTTATTTGTTTCCTATAGTGGCTGAACTCTTCCTGTGCATCCTATTATTTCCTATTTATTTATTTTTAAATCCCTCTTTTAGGGCTGTGCATCCTACACTCCCTCTTATTTTTCACGGAAATTTTTACCATGAAAAAGGAGGAGCAGACAGAGTTAGGGTAAAGAATACTGTGTTTAACTTGGCCTCTTCCTGGACCTAAATATTTGTTTATGATTTGCAAGGTTCCTGCTTTCATCCAGGCAGAAAATAGTTGCTAAGAAGCAGCACTACTTTATAAAAAGCAGAGCCAGGACTTGATCCTGCCCTGACTTGTGCTGGTGGCTACTCCCTCCCCAAGGGAGGGAACCTGGATATACCTCTCACCTATGCACTAATCTATGTCTCTGTACAGCTCACAGTGTCCTGGTTTGGGCTTGCATATAATTTGGGCATATGGGTATATATGTGTAAATACACACACACACACACACACGCACACACATATATATACAGAGATAAAGAGAAATTATATTTTTGTTCCTGTGTGTATTTCTGGGTGCACTGCTACAAATTGACTGTCTTCTTAAATGCATGAGTTTACCTAAACTGTGCTGGTGTGAAGCTGGTCCACTGATTTTTGCCTTGGAAAAATCCATCTTAAAAACCTTGCATCAAATTTTTGAGTTTCTTGCTAGATTTCAAACACAAAAGTAAAAAGCTTTGAAACAAAGCAGAGAGGTTTGTAATATATACAGAAACTAATTACGTCTCAGCCTTTCTTGTATTGTCATGCCTCTGCCATTGTTTCTATTAAAAACAAGTCTCTTGTTGAAATTAATGCAAGTGTGTGAGGTGCATAAAACTCTAGAAATGTTTGGAGGTTTTGTTCATTAACTCTCACTGTATTTTTATATTAATATTATATTTATATATTTATTTTTATTTTTAATTTTATACTGCTGCCTACAGCGGCCAGTAGGTTGCTTGTTGCTTCTCAGCTCAGAAAACAGACCAAAAGCCTTAGAGGAGATGAGTGCAAATATACAGAGTTTATAAATTTATCACAGAAATGTAATAGGATATGAAATGTGTATATCATCTAATCAGTAATGTGAATTCATCTAAAGCCAGCATCCCACACAGACCCAGAACTCAGACTCACAGAATCCTTCAGGCTGAAAAGTTCTTTTAAGATTGTCATTCCCCCAGCACAAGGCCATCACTAACCGGTGTCCCCAAGTGCCACATTCACATGTGTTCTGAACTTTCCACTGGGACAGTGACTACACCACTTCCCTGGGCAGCCTGTACCAACACTTGATCAGCCTTTCCATGAAGTAATTTTTCCAAAACTGGGGTGCTCTTACTCTTCAGAGTGCTTTACACAGGTTACCTGATTCCCAGTATTGCTCCTGAGGCAAGTCCAGTACCTGCTTGCTGGAAGCACATGTGGGGAGCCACCCAAAGCACTGCAGTGCCTTCTTTAAATCCATAAGACTGAACTGGATTGAGGAGAGGTGCCATAAATTCCTGACTTGATAAGCCTGATGGTAAATAGGCTGAACTTTAACCCCTAAAACTTAACTCCTGAAATTTCCTGGGCGTGGCATGGATTGCCAGGTGTCTTGGGGCAGTTGGCAGGGATTCTCCACACTCAGTGTGTAGTGCAGAGGTCCGGATCAGCTGGGAGGTGCTGGGATCACAAATGGGACAATACATTTGTGCCCAGCTGCTCCTCCTTGGGATCATGGCAGAGACCCAGGAGAGGAATGAGAGGATGTTACTTCAGGAGAGCACAGAGCTCCCTTTGGAGGCACAGCTGGCCCAGGCTAGATCCCTGACACAGAAACAAGGTTCAAAGGCAAGTACATGGAGATCAGGTTGCTACTGTTCTGAAACACCACAGAGAGGCCAAGGAAAAGCGGGGCTTGGTCATCAGTGGTTGTTTTGCTGATCCAGCTGAGATTACACAAGGTACTTCGATGAGAATTTCAGTTGCACCCTCTACCTGTGTTTAATATTTTTTTGGTTTACCACTTTCATAGACCTTAATATTTAATTGACTAGAAATGAACACAATTCCCAAAAAGTGAGAGTGTAGCCTGTGTTTCTCAATGTTTCCCACTGCTGCTAACATTAATTTCTTTCTCTGTTGCTTAAATAAGACCATTCTAGTACCTTCAACATGAACTTTAGATGTATATAATCAGATGTACATCTCCCATATTCTATAACATCAGGTCAGTATCAGAGTTTAACACAACTTCTCAGCACAACTTTCTTAGCATATGAAGACTTAATGTTTTGCCCAGATCTTCAGTTCTCAGGAAAACTTGCTGCTTTTTCTCTTTGGTATTGAAAAGCAAAACTGATTGAAAGTGTATTTTTAAAAAGCCAGTGGGAAGCTAAAAAGAGAGTCACACACAACTCATGGTCCTGGAAACAGCTGTGCTGCTTTTGGTAACAAAGGGCTGGGCTTTACGCCTTATATAACTCCAGGAAAATCAATATGCAGCAAATGTACTGAGCCAGAAAGGAATCTCAGCCTAAATTTTAAAAATCATACAGGCTGTCTTCTCTCATGTCTTTATATGGGGGTTCTTTATCCCCCAAATACCTTGTTTGCTGTCATGAATGATGCATTGGCAGTAGATTGGGTCACTTGTAGGTGACAGGTTCAACATTAATCTTACACTGCTGTATCTTGAATGCTTAACAAAATGAGGTGTATGTTGATCCATAAAAAAATGCCAAAATCCAAGCTGCACTCTGCCTAACTGCAGGCATCTTCAGAAGAGATAAAAAGGACTGCATGGTACAGCCATACCATTCCCCTGGAAAGTCAGTCTCCAGTAATCTCTGCAAGTCCTCACAAAACTGTTCCTTTCCATGCCTTGAAAATATCCAGGAAACAAGAGCAGGAATGCTGTGTGTCTCTTTAAGGCACAAATTCTATTTGATACCAAAAATTTGATACCTTGAAAGAGTAAACTCCTCCTCAGCACGTACTTGAAATGGATATTGCTGTGCCTGTTTGTTTCCCAATCTTCCTGACAATGTTTTATCTGGTGTTTATGTTTACAGTAGTCTGTTCACAGATTTTTGGGTATTTACTACTCAAAAGTAAAGTAAATCCAAATATATGGGATACATATTTAGCAACCCCAGGCCTATTTATATAGTGCCCTTAGGGCACGAGTCCATCTCAGAGAACTGAGAACAGAAAACGCTGATTCAGGCAAGCCCATGAGCCACTTCCTGTGGTCTTTCCTAATGGCCCCAGTGGGAGGGTACAGCTCTGTGTCACTGCACATAGCACTGCAATCCTTACCCCATGGCCCATTGTCTGTAGTAGCAAAAGTATGTGCAAGAATCACCAGTTCCTGTCCATTCCCATGCAAAATCAACCTGCTGAATTATTCAGGTTGAAAACAAGAAAAACTCCTCAGAAAGTTGATTCCTAGGTTAGGTGATTTCATTGTGCATTGGAGTGTGTCCCAGCACATAACTGCAGTGGTGCAAAGGGTGATAAAAACCACGGTGGGGCTGTAGGGATTGCTTTTCCCAACCCTTTGTTCCTGCAGTTGCATTTGCAGAACTACAGAAACAGTGCTAACATGTAATGACTGTCATATTTCTCTTTTCTTAGAAACAGCTCTAGATCCTCCTAAAAAAACTCTCTTCTTTCTTTGTTATGAACAGAATTACAGGTGACTGTAGAATCCACTTTGCTCCCTTTTTATCCTAATCTTCAGAACCCTGTAAGTCTGTGTCTAACTGAAGTGTGTCTCGAAGTGCTTGTCCCATCAACCTTCTGAAGGTACCGCAGATTTTGGATTTTTTTTTTCCTCTGGTTTGGCTTGGCTTTTTAATTCTGAAGTTCAAAATCCTGGAAAGCTTGAGAAAGTTTCCTTCTTTTGTTCCACCAAACTTTTCACTATGACCATGCCATTACCTATTCTTTCCCGAAATATACAGTTTCCCAGTCCCAACATTTAATTTTTCACTAGGATATATAAGAGGATTCCTGCACAGCAATACCTGCAGCCAGCCAGTTATTTTGGCCATCAGCCGCTATTGATGACTTTAAAAAGCTGAAGTTTTTAATCTTATCTAAATGATAATAATCTTTCTAGATATTTCCTCCCTAAGATCATACAGTAGATAATATAGTTAATCATATTCATAAGGTGGTCCTCTTCTAAATGGTCATACAGAAAAGACATGTTACATGCGTGAGATATTGTTCTTTCCTTCACAAAAAAACAGCTTTAGGGTGAAAGTGTTAATACAGGACTTGGATGATCCCAATTTAATTCATAGTTTTGCTCCTTTCTTCCTTTGTAACTTAAATCAATAATGTGGCCTTTTTGAGCCTCAGCATCTTAAGCTGCAAAATGAGGTCTATAAATCTCTCCAAGCTGCTGTAAGACTACAATCATTCCTCTTGGTGATGGGATCAGAGATTACACTGGGGAAAAATTAAAGAACATAAGTACAGTAGAATTCCAAATAACAACAGGGCATAAGCCTGATTCACTCATAAAAAGGAAGTGACCACAAACCCAAGAAGGATTCAGGTTTCACTTAAAGATTTTAAACGGGAGTTTGTAAATGGTTCTGCCATTTCTCCTTTCCCATCAAACACATTCAGATACCCTTCATGTATATGCAAAAGGAAAGATAAGGCATCCCACAAAAGTGTCACAAGGCAAAGACACTGGAGATTGCTCTCTCTACTGGAGACTTGGTAATTTATCACCTTGGGGTTTGCCAAGTGGCATAAAAGCAGGCAATGGAAATTACTGAAGAAAGAACATAGAGAAGACAAGACATAATAAATGAACAAGATGCAAAATTTCAAGAGATGATTCTTCATCCCTTGAATTTTTTGTCTTCATCTTCAAGACAGGAAGAGAGATTATCAGTTTTGAAGAAAAGCAAGACAACAGTCTCAGATTCTTTTTAGAACTTTGGGCCTCAGCAATACAAAGTGGACTGATATAAAATGAACATCTACTTTGTTTACTCTAGTGCCTACCAGAATTGACAAAAGCTGAATACATTATCTATTTTTTGGAGTGCCTGTTTGACTTTTTGGTCTATTATCTGTGTGTATTATCTGAACATGGTAGAAAACCTCTAATGCCTTTTTCTCTTTTCCCTAAATACATATCATTCCTGATATGGGAGACTTTCATGGTAATTAAGATTGTAAAACTGTAAGTAAAACGTGCTGCAATTACCTGAGTAATTTGGTTCAAATCAGCTCAGAGATTAATGAAGTAAATGCTTCTGCAGTCAATTATTTCCTACAGCTCCACACTGGGTCAGTTCTTATACCAACCAAGTTCAAAGGAAAACCTGTCTTTAACTCTGACAAGAGCAGGAACTTGCTGTTGACTGGTAGGGATGGATGGCTGCAGAACTTTGGATCTGGAACAAAACACACAAGGCCATCACACACCAGCAATTGTCTTGACACCATAAACATTTACATATCAACATGCTACACACTCTTCATTTTATGTGTGACAGTAAAATAACTTAGACCTTCATGTGAGGGTCAATGTAGAGTATTTCATCTTAATAAAAATGGAGTTTATTGTTTAACTTCCTCTCCTGACTATCCTGGTACATACGATATGTAAGAAGGCTACAAGGAAATGCACAGATACATAAACCTGAGTGCATCCAGAGGAGGGCAGCTAGGTTGGTGAGGGGCTTGGAACATAATTCCTGTGAGGAACAGCTGAGGGAGCTGGGGGTGTTCAGCCTGGAGAAAAGGAGACTCAGAGGTGACCTTATCACTCTCTACAACTCCCTGAAAGGTGGCTGGGGTCTGGTGGGGTTGGTCTCTTTCTCCGGGCAGCACTGACAGAACCAGAGGACACAGTCTCAAGCTGCATCAAGGAAATACAGGTTGGATGTTAGGAAAATGTTTTGCATGGAAAGAGTCATAAAGTTCTGGAATGGTCTGCCCAGGGAGGTGGTGGAGTCACCATCCCTGGATGTGTTTAAAAAAAGACTGGATGTGGCACTTGGTGCCATGGTTTAGTTGAAATGTTGGGGCATGGGTTGGACTTGGCAACCTTTAAGGTCTCGTCCAACCTAGTCATTTTGTGAATTCTGTGAATATATATTTAAAGAAATAAGCTGGGCATTTCCCTGCAGTGTTTGGACAGCCAACAACACTATTAATACTCCAGAGTAACACGAGGCAGCCTGTCATGGTTCTCCTTCTCTGTGCTAAAACGATGAAGCCAGAAAGTCAGATGCATGACCTTATAGTGGAATTTGCAGTCCTCAGGAGAGCGGGTGACATTGCATGTGTGTCAAATATTCTTGTTGCATCTAGTCCATCCCCATTGGCAGCCATCAGGCTGAAATTTTAAATCTCTCCAACCTTTTTGTCCCCTCTCAAGGCTGGGCAATAATTCAGATTCTGGAAGGACACTGGTGCTGCAGGAAAAGTATTTCCAACTGCAAATGTGTTCCTTTACACTTTCCCCCTGTGCTGCTCTACCTTCCATAACCCTTACAGTGCTCATCCTGTTTGCACTCATGCGTGTATCTTCAAAGTGCACTGCATTTTCATTATGAAGATGCTCTGTGCCTGCATTACAAGGTGTTGCAACTTGAGGTTGCTTCTGTGCAATTAGTGATTCCTGATGATATAAAAATATGCACTGACTAGCTCTAAAATAAGACCACTTTGTTCCTGTTTACCTGTATTTAAATGGAATATTTTTGTTAAGGAGAAACTTGCAATTACTTGTGTCCTTTTATTTTAATGATGATGATTTCCTTAGTATAAACAGGTCATACTACAGATATTATGCACAAACCTCTCCCCCTTAAATTGTCAGAGATTTGCTTGAATTAGCATTGCAACCAGAATCTCCCAGCAGAATATGAAACAGGAGCTGGAAGCAGTGACGTGCTCTGTTTTCAAAGGCAGCATGCACACAGAGTGGCCTCAGCTGCCCCGGCTCTCCTTTCACCCAGCCATTAAAGCGAATCCTGCTGCAAAAGGGAGTAAAATAAAGTTCTTCTCGCATTCCTTACACAGCCCCTGTCCCCCATATCCCTTCTGGTGAGCCCTAACCTCTTCCAGGCTCCAAGGAGAGCAGGCACAGGCACTTACCTCCCTGCACCAAGGGGGAGAGGTAGGCACTGAAGATCCACCCCCACACAGATCTCATGAGGGAGCACTTGGGTTGCAGCAGTTTAGCTAAAAATCGGGTAATTCTGTAATCTGCCCTTAAATAGCATTCACATTATCTGCTTTCTGCTGCAGCTCCCTCTCTTTACTCCCTCCTAGGTATCATAATCATCCCACGCATCAGACACATACCATTTGCTGCACTTGCAGAAGTCCCCCAAAAATTCTGATGACTGCAGACTGCCCTGATCTTCCTTTCACCATGTTCTCTTTAGATTCGAGAGCTGGAAAACTTCATTTCTGTTGGCAATGCCAGTCGTCCTTGCACTTCAGTGGTGTCAACCAAGTCAGACAGCTCTCTCCATGCAGTCCACTAAGCTGTGGAAACGAACACCACTGAAAAGTGAAACATAAATATTAAATAGTTATCTTCTCCTATGTATTTCTATGCTGCAGAACTAATTTACCTATAGCTCTGAGGTCTTCAAACAGAAGGTGTTACAGAAATGCAAGATACTGTGAGTAATGTGAACGAAATAATTTAAACACAAACACAAACTCTACCTTCCCCATGTCTAAGGAAACTTTCCTCAGCCCTATCAAAACCTATAGCCTATGACAGCCCAGGTGTGACACTCACTGATGCTTCTGGAAAAAAATCATACCAACAAAAGACACCTGCCCCAAATGTTAAACATAACCCCCCTCCAGTGCTGAATGTCTTCCTGACACTGGTGAAAGAGAAGATCCATGTATCAGAGGGTTATTTTTTCTGACACTGCAAGCTGCATCATAATACAGAGTGAGCACACAGTTACAACAAATTTCTGTGTTCTATGGAATAAATTATGAGGTTGAAGATTAATTCATTTCTCTTGATCAAGAAACAGCAAAGTTCACCTTTGGCTTGCTCCTGTGCTCATCAGCAAACCAACCCTCAAGGCAGAGTTCTCATTAATCTGCCTTTGTGTTAGCAGGGCTATACAGTGGGAAGAGCCTTCCTTTCATGGGACATAAAGGTTCTTCTGCATTGTTCTTCTCTTTTTAAAATTAAATTACTCATAACATTACTATGGCTGGAACACATAAGTGATGTTAAAGTGACATCAAATCGATTCTGCTTGTGCAGGGATTACAAATGCACAGTCCAACTCTTAAGTAATTTTGTCCTCATCACTTATTATGTTAGTATTAATTTAAAAAGCAAAATTGAAGGATGCAGGTTCTTCTGTAAAAGCAGAAATAAGAGTCCTCTTTGAAAAAAAAAAAAAAGCCTCGCCACAGGAGCTGTGGACCCCTCAGTATAAATTTTCAGTCATTTTCTGGAACGCTTTTTGAGCTGATGACAGAACAGGATGCTTCATTTGCTTTTACTTTCCCACCAGAGCAGCTAAATCCCTGAATGGTCACCCTTTATGTTATTTTAAAACTCACCTCAATGCAGAGAGGACAGGAAGTATATCCCTCACAGACACAAGATGTGTGGGAGCAGGCCTGCCCCCCAGGCTGTTGGTGCTCTCAGCCTGCTGATGATGCTGAGTTCTGGTGTTCCTGATTACAGCCATCCCTTAATGACCACAGCAGGGATGCAGGAGGCTGAAGAACACACTGTTGCCAAGGAGCAGCCTCTTCCAGCTGTGGTGGCCTAACAGCAACTCCTGATGCTTCATCACAAGAGGGTTTACACGTCTCCCTTTCCTTCTTCAGCATGACCCAGCACAGCTCTTCCTTGGGATAGAGGCAATCAGGTCTCTGTTCATTTGTCTTCCAGAGATTTCCCCACTGTTACCATTCTTAATTAACATTCTGATTTTTCACTAGGACCCTAAGTGAAAGTAATGATGCAGCTTCAAAGGGAGAAAATTAAAAAGAAGAAAAAGCAAACTGGGAACTACCGGGCTCCAGTACAGCCAGTGAGCACTTAGTGAATGCAGCCCCAAGGACAAATAGTACAAAGCTCTTACTTGCGTGCACAGTCAGAAGCTGGCAGAAAGCTGAGGGGTCAGGAAGGCAAACAATTCAAGTGCAAAGTGTTTTATTGTAACCCTCTGAAGAGGATGTTTGAGCCAAAGAAACTATTGTCCTTATGGAAGCAAGAAAGACATACAGGTGTATGAAACGAGTCAGCGTTTTAGTAATGTACAACTAGAATATATTTGCAAATATTGCCGCCAAGCAACCATAAATTAATAGAGCCGAAAAGCTTTTAATTTTAACTAGGTTTCCAGTCCTAAGGAAACAATAACAAAATTTCAAGTTCTATAGGAAAGCCACAAACTAGAGAATTTTTTTAAGGATTATTCCTGATCAGGAGCTCTTGAGCATACATGCAAAGTTAAAAGGATCGGACTTTAGCCCACTCTCCTAAAAATCATAGAATCCCAGAACAGTTTGGGTTGGAAGGGAAACTCATCTTGCTCCAACCCCTTCCACTATCCCAGGTTGCTCCAAGCCCTGTCCAGTCTGGCCTTGGACACTTCCACAGATGGGACAGTCACAAATGAGTCACTGCAAACACTTGGAATCAGATCTGAATATCAACTTTGGATTTGTTTGCTTCAAGAATGACGACAGGATAGGTACTGCTTTGTGAACACATCCATACTTCTGAACTGATGTTACATCTGGGTTAAATACTGTCCCAAGCCAAGGAAAAATAACTTTTAATATAAATAAAGGTAGTATCTCTCTGCCCAGAATGGATCTGCTGAGAGTTGCCTGGGGAGAACTGTCTTGAAAGAGTTAGAAAGCTGTACTTTTTTCTAAAATTGTAACTGTTTTCCCTGTGCAAGATATATCTGCAGCTGGGAGTTCACATGAGGCTTCATCCCAAAAGCTGTCTTTGAGATGGAAAGATTGATCCTTCAAGGACATGTAGTCAGAAGAAGGGTTTTTTGAATGACTTTAACTAGTGGCTCTATCAGAATCCTCTGAACACTTCCCATGGACTTCACCCAATGGAATTAATTAAGGAGACTTCTGTTTGCTTAATGGAAATAAGACATAATTTATAGCCTTGGTATGGCAGACAGTCTCTGGCTTTCTGTCCAACACAAATCAAGGAAGGTGACTGTGGTGGAAGAATGGTGTCTCCTGAAATGAAGGAGGGAAGTTGTTTACATTGTTCAAGAAACAGAGATTTGATAGAGAACCTGTCATTAAAATCTAAGGCCATGGCTACTAAACCTGTGTCTTTTAATACTCCTTCCTAGTGCTTATAAATGTCCTACATTCTTTGCTTCTATGTAAAGAATTTATCCAAGACTATCACTGCTTTGCCACAGAGAAGGAAAGGAGATGAACTGCCCTGCTCAGAGTAGCTCTTATCAGCCAGCCAGATGGCAAATGATGTGCCAGAATGTACAGGGAAGAGTCCAACATGGACCATTAATCCCAACCCAGCCCAAACACCATTAAAATGTCACTGCTAAGAGCCAAGGCACTGACAAAACGTGTTCTTCACAAGTACTTCTGCGACCAGAATGAATTATCAAAAACCTTTCTAAGTGCTGGAAGGAAAAGTTATGGAATGAGCTGATTGGTGTAAGTTATAATTACACAGAACACAAACAAACTTCAACTGTAATATATATCTCTCTGTGTATATTTTAAATATATACATGATAAAGGCTATTGAACTAAATAGTATTTGGTTTCACAAAACATTCTGTTCATTCATAAAAACAATTTTCTATTTAAACTAAGAGCAGGGACTGGATTCTCTGGCTGGTGGTGCTGCACTGCACTGAGCTGTGCTAGTCTGTGTCCACAGAGAAACACTATGTGACTATGAAATTAAACACATTTTATAGAGCAGCTTATGAAGAATAAAAAAAGGGCCTTATTCTCACCTCTAAGAGGGACATTTTTTCTATATTTCCTCCATTTTTAGTGCAGCAATCCAAGCCACATATTTTGCTCTAACCAAACACAGTATTTTCCCCCTCTCAGGTGGTTTTAATGACAAAGCTCTACAGGAAGCGGAGTTTGATGTTATAACATTAAGCCTTTGTATAGCCAGAGACATCAGCTCTTTGTATGACACATGGTGGAAGCCAGCAGAAGAGCCACACCAGGAACACCTACAAGCACCTGACTTAGGGAGAACACACCATTTGGATGACAAACAAGAGGCCTTTCCAGGCATTAGACTGTATTTTCCATGGCAGGAGACAACATCCAGAACCTCCACATGCATAACAATTAGTTCTGATTCAGCTCCCAGTAACTCATCACTTGCTATCAACTCAATCCACTAGTCCTTTTCCATAATGAATTCTTCTTTACAAATCAATTAAGGTTTAGCACAAGTTGCATTGGGAAGTTTTACAAAGTTTCTAGCCATTTGAAATGAAGGTATTTGCATGTCACAGAAGCACCTTCCATCAGCATAGGATTTCATCCAGAGTAAGGGTGTTTTAACGATTTAAAATAATTTCATGTTGATTGCACAGCAAGGAGCAGAGGGAAGAAACCCTTTTTTTCAGTGGGAGTGAGTTTGGGTGATCAGAACACAGTTGGGCCAAAGGAGAGCTGAGCTTCTGGCCTAGCCCTGTTCTGCAGGGGGTCCGTGGGAAAAGAACTGGGAACACTCATCTGCTAACTGTGCTGTAGGGAAGCTGCTGCTCCTGCTCTCTGACATCACATGTGGTGGCTGACAGTGAAAATTGATGGTGATTCATAAAGGCATCTCCATCCCTAAGAAAACTGGAAGAGCAGCTTGCGTAATCTTGAGATTTACTTAATTAACATCCCAGCACCATTCTATTTGATCATCATTCCTTTAGCTCCTTCTCCCTCCCAGCTTTGATTAACACAGCCCTGATAAGAAACTTCATTCAAAAAGAAAGCAGGGAGTGGGAAGGCAGCCCTGAGGTGCGGCTGGTGATTTAAAAACTGAAAAGAGGCAGTAAGAACTTCTCAAGAGAGGTGGGAAGTTGGGATTGCAATTTGCTGCAGGCAAGGTGAGAAGCTGGAGAGGGCTCAGCTGCAGCTGAGATATATGTGCAGGTGAGGAATATACCTACAGCTTAATGACTCTGCCTGCTTCTGATGAGACAAGATCATTATTTTCAGTATTTTAAAGCACTTTATGCATGAAAACTCAGAATGGCTCAACTTTAGTGTCTTGAAACATGCTTCTCCACTGAGATTTTTGAAGAGTGTTAGAGAAATTATATAATATATGGCAAAATATCACATACATTGCACAGCTGAGACACTGAAGGTGTATCTAATGTAATCTACAGGTTTCCTGTTTCCCGACCAAGACGGCCTCTTGAATCCGGAGGAAGCACTCAGACAGGGAAGTGCATGCTGCCTTCCAGGTGACCTTGGCACTTTAAATCAGGAAGCAAACATGGATCCTCAGACTTTACCCGGCCCATGGATTATTTATGATGATCTTGCAGCAGCTCTCAGGCCCAGCCGTGAATCAGGAGTTTGCATGCAAACACATAACGAACAGACAGGGCTTCAAATACCCCTCGTTTATCAGCAGGGATGTTTAAAAATTAATTTCCCTGGAAAGACAGAATTTATCCTGAAGAGTGCATGGGTGAATTACTCATCCAGCTGTTGAAAATGCTGTTCATCTGGAAAATGCTGTTCCCAGAGTGACTCTAGGGTGATGGGGGGGAGGCAAGATGGAGCTGTCAGGGGTCTCACACAGAGAACAAGCTCCCAGGGAGAGCTCCCAACATTAAACACGGTATTTTTTGGTCAAACAGATATGGTACCTTGAACTACAGCCCAGATTGATGAGAGAGTGCTGTGGCTGAGGGGGAGCCATGGCTGAGGGGGTTCATAACGCAGGAGGGAGCCTTAGCTGAGGGGGCAGCATGGCTGAAGGGGAGCAATGGCTGAGGGGGCAAACGGGTGAGGGACAGTCGTGGCTGAGGGGGAGTAATAACTGAGGGAAACCTGTAGCTGAGGTGCTGACATGGCCAAGGAAGAGTCACGGCTGAGAGAGTGTCACGGCCGGGCGGATCTCGTGGCTGAAGGGGTGTCGTGGATCCGAAAAAGAAAGGTCACCGAGCCAGTTGTGCTCGCGGCTGAGTGCCGCGACCAACACGGCAGCAGCCGGCACGGACACGGCGGTGCCGGACCCACCGCCTCCTCCACCTCAGCGCCGAGGGGCACGGCGCCTCTTCCCGCCGAGCCCGAGGCGGAGGCACCGCGGCGGGCGGGGCGGCCGGACTCGTTTCGCGGCCGAGCGGAGCCGATCGCGGCCGCCCAGCACCGCCTCCTCCCGTCCCCGCTCTCCTCCCGCCTCCTCCCCTCCCCGCGGAGGCGGAGGGTTCGGACGCAGCGCCGTGCGTGTGCCCGCAGCTCCCGTGGCCGCGCTTCTCCACTCCGCTCCCGCCTTCCCTCGGCAGCGCCGCGCCCTCCGCTCTCCGCTCCCTCTCTTCCTCCGCTGCTCCTTCCCGGCCAGCCGGGGCTGCGCCTGCGAGTCTTCTTCCCCCGCATTCTGGAGGCTCCCAATATGTTCAGCGCCGTCCGCGCCCAGAGGCAGCAGGTAGGGCGGGCAGGGGCCGTGCGGCCGCGCTTTGTTCGCGGCTGGGGAGCGGGCGGAGGCGGCGGCCCGGGGAGCCGGAGCCCCCGCGGCGCTTTTGTTGCTCGCTCGGGGCCCGTTTTCTTGGGCCGCGCGGTTGTCCGCATGGCCTGAAGGGCGTGAGGGCCGCTCCTGGCGTGCGGGCGGGCCCCGGCGGCCGGAGTGCGGTGTGCCCCGGCCGGGAATGCCCGGGCTCCCCACGCGTGCGGGTGCGGGGCCAAGGTCGGGCTCTGCCTCTGGAAGCGCCACGCTGCAGCCGCGGAGTGGCATCGTCCCAAACCCGTGCCGTGAATGGGGGCGGGGGGATGGAAAAGAGAATCGCGGGAATCCTGGACTTTGAAGGAAAGAGCCGCTCCGGGATGAGCAGCGTGTTCTGATAGCTGTTTGCCAATATGACCCTCCCTGTCATCTATACCAGTTTCTAGGAAGTGGGAGATAATAAAGCAAAAACAGTGGCTGTCAGCTCGCATTAGTGCTTCTGGGGAACGCTGATGAGAGTGAATGACCAAAGTTCGGTTTGGTTTTTTTCTTTTTTTTTTTTTTTTTAGGATTTTTTGAGGGGTGGTTGGGGAGATGTACGTTATTTTCTGCCTGCATGCACCAATTTCCAGAAATTTTTAGAATTTTCAGAGGCGCTTCAAGGTAGAAAATGCCTTTGCATTGGCACTTTTGCTGTTCCTTCACCCAGCATTCCCACAGATAGTAAAACCTGAATTGGTTCTAATTTCATGCAGGGTAGAAAAATACCGACAGTGAGAGGCAAAACATCTGAGTTATTTCCTAAGGAGATGTGTGGTGATAGACTAGTGGAAATACAGTTTCATGTCACTCCTTATTTGTGTGGTTTGTGAAAGGAGGACTTTTTTTTTTTCTTGTTTGAAGTGATGGGTGTGTAGCACTACATCTATTCTCTTCTGTCAGAGAGATAGAAAATAAGAAAGCAAGCAGGAAGTGGTGCTTTGATGGTGAGATTGGTTTAATTTTCAAAAGCAGATTTTGTAGCCACAAGCCTGACTCCTGGAGCACAGGATGCAACACTCAGGCAATACTTTCCAGTTAGGAAGCTGTGTGTTAGCTGCTGTAATTAAGTCTGATTTTATTTTCATCAGCTTCAGTTCTTAAGGAGCAGGAGATGGAGAAACACAAAAACTGGCCAGAATGGGGGTGGAAGACAAGGAGGACATACAAACAAAGCTCAGTGATTTGGTTGTGTGACAGATGTTTGGAGAACTGTGGGAAGTCTCTGTTAATAGAAAAAAATAAACCCAGGGGGTGGGAAAAGGGGAGGAAAGAACTCAGATTTTAGTAGAGTGGATGTGAGGCAGAAGGTTGAAAAAAAGATGTAGATAAGGACTGTGACAACAATAGCAAAAGTATAAAGTGGGAAAGGAGAGGAAAGGAAGAACCAATGTGAAAAGGGGAACTAATGACCAGAGCTGGGGTTTAGAAGCGTGGGAGGCCAGTCCTGGAAGCCAGTGCTTGAATGAGCAGCCAGAGTGTTACAGCTGAGGGTTGTCGCTGGAACAGCCGTAACATTGAAGCATGAAGCCTGCTGCTTATAAATTTTTTAAGTCTGCATGCATAAGTGTGTTTGGAAGAGCTCTCTGGGCTTGCTTTCTATACAGGGCAGTCCAAGCATTGCACCTTCCAGGGCTGCATGTAAGAGATTTTGGAAAATGTCCACAATACTCTGTCCTTCCTCTTCAGTTCCTAACCAGTGATAGCAAAGATTCATCTTCCTTCTCCCTGTCCTCACTGTTGGCATGGGAGCATGACTGAGGTTGATGTGCAGTGAAATAGAAAAATTTTGTCTACAAATCATAGTTATCAGTGAGACTAAATCTTTAGTGGAAAGCAACTGAAAAGTGAATAAGGAAAACAAAATTGTTGTAAATTCTGAGTCTTACTTTAGATTACTGGTATAAAGAAGTTGAGCCACTTTAGTAGTATAAAGTATGTTAATAAATGTCTTGTCTTTGGTGTTTTGCCGAAATGCAGACTCAGACATGAAAAGATGATGTGTTTTTACCATAAATAAATCCTAATTGTATGAAATAAGTGTTTTGAGGACCTTTGGTTTTATATTCTGGTGCAGCTAATGGACTGTGAGCAGTCGTAGGTGTGACCTACATTTCTTCTGAGCTGGGCCAGAAAGCTCTGGCTGGGTGTTAAATTCCATTTTTGTTTCACAAGTGTCAATCAAGTGTCTGTCATTACATCAGCAAGTATTGACTTCAAATCAAAAGATTATCAAGTATCTCACCCAAAGCAGTGCTTTACCTGTGAGTTGAAGAAGTACATTAATTTGACTAAAGGGTTTGTGCAGAACTGGCACAGCAGATACTGCTCATGCAAGATGGGCTGTTTTAAAGATGAGAGGTGAAATGGTCCCTGTGTTGTTAGGTCATGGGCAAGGTGACTCTGCCTCTGGGGCTTCTTTTGGTATTCTTCTTCTTTTTGCTATTTAGGTGAGTTTTCTTAAATGTACCTTTAGATGGGCAGCAGTGAAATAGAGGAGTTGAAAAGGAGGGAATCTCCCTTCTGGAAGTCAGGATGTGCAGCCAGTTTATCTCTGAGTGCACGATGAGCTGTGACTCGCTCATGGTCCAGTGGTGCACCTAGGTGGCAAAGAAAAATCTCTGTGCACAACAGGAGGTGTTCAGGAAACAAAATTACTGCAGCAAGGTTGTGTTTAAAATGGAGCAGCTGGGCAGACATTTGAATCCTTGCATTCCTGTGCCTGGGAACAGCTGGGGTGCTAGAACACACCATGTGGATGGATGTTCAGTGAATTCACGCCTGCCTGATCTAAGGGGGTCTCCAGCCCCAACACCAGTACCAATCCTTAGTGTTAAAATTGCAACAAAAATCCACAGTTTACACATTACTCTGTTGGTTTTTTTGTTGTTGTTTTTTTTGTTTGTTTGTTTTTTTGCATAATTTTAAAAGTAAGGGAATAGTTGCTCTCAAGTAGGAGTTTTCTCCAATGGGATGTGGTGTTCCCATTCTGGGATGATCATTCTGTAGTTTGAATGTGTTTAAAGACATGCATTTGGACTGCACTTGAACAGTGATGGTGTCAGAGGCACCTGGCTTTACCTGGCTGACAGTCATCTGGGAACAACTCACTTGGCTTAAAAAAATTTAAAATCCTGGTTAATTATTAAAAAAAAGACAGAGTTCTCTATGTGCTGAGCTAAAAGGGAATATAATCAAAGAGGGGAGAGTAGTGACAAAGTGATTTTGATTTAAAAAAAATAATTTAAAGGAAAGAGTTTATTTGCAGTACCTGTTTAGGACCTTTAATGCAGAATAAACAGTATTCTTGACTTTGCAGTTTGGCTGATAGCTTGGGTTGTGTTCTAGCAGCAGTACTCCAAACCAAAATATGGAAAGTTGTGAATCTGCTTGTGCTGTTTAATGCTGTTTTGAGTAATAATATTAGCCATGACACACAAAACAGTGTTGAAACTCTGTGGCAGTACTTAAGATGTTCAACTTCCTCGATATTCAGATTCCAAAATACCATTAGGGACATAAATGCGTCTGCATGGGACTGGTGTCTCACACAAAGGAGGATTTTAACAGACAGCCAAATCTTCCATTTCAGTCCAGAACTATTTTGGATAACCTTCTTAGGTCTTGAAGGTCCCAAACAATTATGTATGGCAGAGTTAGAACATTGGAAATAAAACTGATGTGTTACAGCAGAATGTGACAAGACATGCCCAAAGATGTAAACTGAGCGAGGCTGATTGTAGGATTTAGTTAGAATAGTTTGACTAGCTGTCCTGTGACTTGAAATGTTTTGATTGAGATTAATCTTTGGGGAAGGTGTGGACATCAGGCTGTTGGGTTCTGTTTTGAGAAGTTTGCTTGCTTTAAAAATTGCAATGATTATGCCAGCTGTACCAACGGGGAGGTGTTGACTGCCAAATGCCTAATTAAACAATATTTGTTACTCCTTGACTCGCCTGTAGGATTACAAAAAGAATATACCTTAATTTTTTATTCTTTAATCTCAGCTTTTTGTGAGATTTCTTTTCCCACCGAAGCAGAAAGCGTTGCAGTCGTTGATGGAATTGTGTGCAGGGGTGCTGCTCCTGCAGCGCCCCGGCATTCCGGGTTGCTGTGTTCTGTGATGTGGGATGCTGCTGTGCTTGGGAGCAGGTGTTCCCTTCTCCAGACTGTGTGGCTGTGCCTGCTCCAGAGCCTGCACAGTTCTCTGCTGGCTGGAATCTCCTGTGTGCCTGGCTGTGGGAGTGGAGGCAGTGTCCGTGGAGCTGGTACATGGTGGGACAATGCCCTCTGCTGCTCCCGGGAATCAGCCTCCCGCTGGAGCTGCTGGGCTGCCCGGGCACCGGGCAGGTACTGCTCCTGCCAAAGTCACCCCTGGGCTGAGTGCTGGCCGTGCACCACGGTCACAAGGTTCTCTTCCCTGCAACGGAGGGCACTTTTAGTTTTTGACAAGGAGAAATGAGCTGCACCTATTTTTAGGAAACCCAGTTCCCAATGTGGCATTTATTCTGTGGATACAAATATAGTGTTGGAACTGAAGTGATTGATGTTTTCCTGAGGTGGCACCGGGGTCATGGAAAGTTCCAGAGTGAGTGTTTGTTGCCTGTTCCCTCCCTGCTGCTGCTCCTCCTCCTCTTCTCCCCTCCCCGAAAAATCTCAGCATAAAGAGCTCACCAGCACGTGAATTCCCAGCAAAGCCACCTCAGTCTGCACTGCCAGTGCCGAGCTCAACCAGAGCCCAAAAGGGTCTGTTCCCAGAGTGGCAGAGAGACCTTTTACCAAAGAAAGCTGTCATACAGATTCCCGACTTTATAAATCTTTCTGGAGGTAGCGGAGACTGGAGACATGCCCAGTCATTTCAGACATGTCCTTAATCCATCTTCAGACAATTTTAGGCATTCGGTAGAAGAAGGCTATAAGTAGATGAGCACAAGAAGAGCTGAAGGTAGGAGGCTTGTGGACTGTGTTCTTTTAGAAAATGGAGTCATTTCTGTTGTGTTACTTGTGAGTTACCTACTTGTGGAAGCAATAATGATAATAGGATGTGCTGAAGGGCAGAGTTGTAAGGAGTTGGCTAAATATGGGATTTAGCTGTTCTAACTTTTTTCCTAAGCACTGATTTAGACCTTTTCTTGTCTCCAGAGTTATAGCGATGATGTGCTTGATCTCTTATTAGGCACAAGGATATATTAGTGTCAATATGGAATTTTTGAGGCTGCTTGCTTTTTGTGGGGAAAAAAAACCCAAAAACCCCCCAGAAAACAATAGCAAAAATAAAACAACCCCAGCTTGTTTGTGAAGAAAAACTTGTTTGTTTGGGTCAGGACTGTGAATCAAATTTTATGTGAAATACGTGGCAGCACTATTTATTGTCCTTACTTGATACCTTCTCCTTTATTGCAGGTTATGATGCATGACTATCACAGAAGAAATTCATGTCTATAGCTCACAAGGACTATATTACATCATCTTCAAGCCTGATAGTTTTGGAATCCATATTGCAGCTGCAAACACACATCTGCTTTTGCATTTCCACAAACATCTTCCCTATCAGGGGATCCTGAAACTCAAGTGCTCTGTTCTAACACAGTGATACCATTGGGCTATTTTAAATTTACAGTTATATATTTGCTTGGTAAGTTGTATCATTAATTTGGGTATACAGTAGTTAATACTTCTGCTGAAATTATGTAAATTTAAAATCTTTGTGTCTTTTCTTTAATAAAACACAACAAATGAATGTTTGTAAGTAAGATTATTGTTGCCAGTTTAGGGTTGTATACTTGCAGTAATAAGTGAATTTAAAATAGATGGATTAACACTAGAAGTATTTTGTAGGAGCCTTGGTATTTTTGTTACTGATTTTTACAGTCCACTTCTTCTGGTTTGGAGTTTTCGTATTTAGTGTGATCTTCAGAATTTTCTTAAACTTGAGATGGAAATAAAAATTGTTACAGGTAACATTAGTAGAGTCCCACATATACTCTAAGGTTTTTAAGGTAACTGTGCATCTGTGTATGTTAGCAGCTCAAAATTACAAATCTATTTTTTGTTTTAAATTACTATTTGAAATTTATTAAGTCACGTAAGGGTAATAGTTTAGTATTTTTAATTGGCTTCTTATTTGGAAAGTGGTTAACTGAAAAGGAATCAATTAAAGGAGCTATGGAATAGCTTCCAGATAAAAAAATTAAAGTTTCCTGAAGTTATTTATCCAGTCTTAGACTGATCTCCCTGAGGTGATATTTTTGTGTATGGCTGAGGTCTTCAGGGGAAGTTGTTCTAGCTTTGAGATGACTAAAAATACATTATTATTGTTCAGAATTTATTCAATTATGTCTGTTTTGTTGGTCATAATGTTCTTTCATGACTTCCAGCTGCTCTAAAATACTGAGTCATTACTATAAAGTTAAACAGAAAATGTTTATCTATCCTACTTCACAAACTACTTTAAATTCTCAGTTCTTATTTTTCAATGTAGCTGGATTTTTTGTCTGCAAAAATTGCAGCTGGACCAGAGTGGTAAAGAGTGGAAAGTGGTGATGAATAATGTTAGCTGGGAATGGATCTACCAAAAAATATCCTTAGGGAAGAGAATCCGTGTAATCCAGTGGCTCCCAGCTTGCTCCCACAGAGCTGGCACAGATTCAGCCTGTGGTTTTGAACCCAGTACCTGCTGAAGTGATATGGATGCATTAAAAGTTGTGGCCTCAATCCCTGAAAATGATTAATCCATTAATGCCCCCTGTGTGTTTGTTTGCAAACAGTGTTGCTAGTACTGCTGCACTGAAGCAAAATTCTGTGTGTGTAACCTTTGCCCATTGCATGTGCAGCCAGACCAACACCAAAATGATTCCCAACGGATATTTGATGTTTGAGGATGAGAACTTCATCGAGTCGTCTGTTGCCAAACTCAACGCCTTACGGAAGAGCGGTCAGTTCTGCGACGTCCGCCTCCAGGTACCTGTGCCCTGCCCCGTGGGGTGCCTGGGGGGATGTGGGGGTTACACCAGGTGAAGCTGTTGCTTCACAGACTGGGAGATGTCAGATTTTAGAAGCCCATTTTTCTGATAAATGCATACTAAAAAATATCCAAATGGGGTGCACTTGGAGAGAAGTGATGGTAACTTTGAGCTGGAGACCGTTGGTTCAAAAAATTGATTTGAAATGTGGCACTGACCTGAGTAGGCCTGCATATTGTGAAAATACAAAGGTAATTACAAAAAATCCTCACCAGCACATGGGCTTGTTTGTGTTTGACATAAAGGTGTGTGGACATGAGATGCTGGCGCACCGAGCCGTGCTGGCATGCTGCAGTCCCTACCTGTTTGAAATCTTCAACACTGACAGCGACTGTCATGGAGTTTCCCATGTGAAATTCGATGATCTCAACCCAGAAGCTGTTGAAGTTCTGTTGAATTATGCCTATACTGCTCAGTAAGTAGTTCTCACAGTACCTAGAGAGATGATAGACTTTGATTTGAAAATTCAGAATAATAAGAGGCAAATTTCTCTATTTAATAGGTTGAAAGCTGATAAAGAGCTGGTAAAAGATGTATACTCTGCAGCAAAGAAGTTGAAGATGGAGAGGGTTAAGCAGGTACAGTTCTCAGCTCTTCTGGAAGTCCATTCTGCCTTCCCAGGCTGACAGCATTGCACCTTTTGGTGTTAACAGGCCAAAACCTGGTGCTTCTGTGGAAGAAGTGCTCAGCACAAAGCTACTGGCGATGTTCCTTAGCACTGTATTGATTTGGTGCCAGCTGGATGTGTTGCTTCCACTTGAGCTGTCTTGGTGCCAGGGTGTTCCCTGAAGTTATGTTTTGTATTTGTGCACCTGTGTAAGAAGAACAGCTTCAAATCTTGGCTGATTCCTTACCTTCAGGTCTGTGGCAGCAGTGCTGTGCTTGGTTGTGTTGGGAGTGTGAACAAACCTGTAAGTCTGTTAGAAAAATAATAATTCACGTATTCCCGAACATAAATTTGGTAGTGATTGACTTTGGAAATACCCTTAGCTGCAGATAGGGACAACCTTTAAAAGTGAATTGGGTTTATTAGCTCACCTGACTGAGAACTACTTTTGAATAAGTGTTAAGTAGAAAAGCATGGGGTCAATGTAGATGTCAGTAGCTTCCAAAAGTGTCTTTTTCATTTAAGAGATGCGTACTCCTGTGGAAGGCAACATTCCCTTTACAGCACTGGCGTGGGGATGACAGCAGAGCCATGTTACTACTCTGCAGTTAGAAGCTGCTGTACGTTGGGATAGATAATTTCAATGTATAAAAACTGTGTGTTTGTACACTAAGCTGCAGCTCTGTCATTGCCAGGTCTGTGGTGACTATTTGCTCTCCAAGATGGACGTGCAGAGCTGCATCTCGTACCGGAACTTCGCCAGCTGCATGGGAGACTCTCGGTTGTTGAACAAGATCGATGGCTACATTCAGGAACACCTTGTAGAGATTTCAGAACAGGAGGAATTTCTCAAGCTCCCACGGTTAAAGGTTAGCTTAAGTTTGTAGAATTCCTTCTGGTACAGGATTTCCAAAAAGCAACCTGAGGAGCAGCTAGGATTTCCTTCCCTTTTGGAGGCAGGAAAGCTTGGTGTACCGACTGCTTGCAGTAATGTAACAATTCTGGATCTGTGTGCTATTCTTACTGCTGTGAACCTTAACTGTAGAGAACACATGCTGTCACCCTTTCCAGGTCTAAAAGGTGATTGTATTTAAATGTGCTTCCTAGTTCCATAGGCTGAAAGTTCCTTGTGGTGTTTTCTGGCTCTGTGGAAAAGAGAGAGTCGTGCTTATTTTATAGAGTACAGCATGCTACAGGGTTATTCCTAGAGAGTAAGTAATCTTTTCTCTTCTCTCTCAAGCTTGAAATAATGCTGGAAGACAATGTTGGCCTACCCAGCAATGGCAAATTGTACACAAAGGTAATCAACTGGGTACAGCGCAGCATCTGGGAGAACGGAGGCAGCCTGGAAGATCTAATGGAAGAGGTTAGTCTTCAAGAAAATGGGATTTTGGGATTAATCATTAAAAAAACCCCAAAAAAGCCAATATGAAGGATGATCCCATTTTTTTTCTTTTTGATTTTTTTCCTTCACTTTTTAAACTGACCCTAAAGAATTTAAATTTTGCTGTAGGTACCCCTAAGCTGAGAAACTGGGGGGGTGTTCAGGTGAGCTGAATGCACTGTTCAGTCTGGTCTTCACTTTCCTTTTTGCTCCCCGTTGCTGTATAGTAGCCTCAGAGTGGCCTGTATCTGCTTTAGTTTGGGGAGGTGGTACTGAGACTTGCCATAGATTGGTGATGTTTTCCTTTGCAGGTTTTGCTTGTAAATGCACAGTAGGTAAAAGCTTCTAATGGTTGTTCCTCCCCATTGGTTTATCTCCCCATAGGTTTATTAACAAAACTAGGATACCAAGGCTGAAGAACCAAGAAGAGCCTCAAGTGTATTGACACGTACAGAAGCAGCAGTCCTGCCCCAGTGCTCCTAAGAAAATCCGCTGTGGGCAGAGAACGATCATGATGATTTAATGGTGTTTACTTACTCCTTTACAGGATGCATTATTTTGAAACTTTGTGTTGTTAAATGGCTTTTCTCATGAATACTAGTGATAGATGTAGCCTGGGCAGTGTTTAATGGCAAAATTACAGGGGAGACAAAATTTTTAATTGGCTCCAGCAAACGGACTTTACCAAATCTTGTTAAATTCTTCAAAATTTTCAAAATCTGCTATTACAAGGACAAAAGATCCCCAGAAACACTTGTCTAGGCAAAAGTACATGTTGATGCTGTCGTATAATCTCAAGTGTATATTTCCTCTTGGAGAAAGTAATTTAAAAGCTTTGATCATGTTGAAATTAAGATGCATTTCATTGAAACAGCTGCATCTAGTTTCAGTGGTGGACAACAGTTTCTTCCAGAACTTAAATTTGTGTTGTCTTCCCTCATTCCCATACCTTTCTTTTAGAGTCTGTTGGCTTCTCTTGGCCTTTTATGATGGAGATAAATATGTGTATTTTTCATAGCAGAAAACTTGTGTGCAGGGATAAGGAAAATGCTTGCATGAGATTGTGAATTTGTGTAACTGCAAATTAATGTGCCTTTTGCTTGTCTAATGTTTCTGTGCTGGGAAAACAGCAGAAGCCCATGGAAAATGAAGATTTCTCTCAAGCTGAGAAAGTAAGGAACCTTCACCCCCTGTTTGAAGATTGCCACCATGACATCTGCTTCCTTTTAGTTTTGCCACTGTGCGAGCTTGAGATGAGCTGACGAGCAGTGTGGTGCCTGGGGTAATGTGCCTGTAGCTGAGGAGCACAGAGACAGCAGCCACATGGGTGTTCTGTTGTTGTTTTTGCAGGTGCAAACGCTGTACTACTCAGCTGATCACAAGCTGCTTGATGGAAATCTGCTAGATGGACAGGCTGAGGTGTATGGCAGTGATGATGACCACATTCAGTTTGTGCAGGTACCAATTGCAGACAGTCTCAGGTAACCCCAGGTAGACTGGAGCAGTTTACAGCACACCTGAAGTCTTGTGTTCTGCTGGCAGAGAAGGCAGCAGGTGCTGTAGTGGAGAAATGCACCAGGAGAAGGTGTCTGGCTGGGAGCTGCTGCAGCCATGATGTGCTCTCAGCTTCCGTCTCTTTGGCAGGCTGGGCTGACTCTCAGCCTTTGCACAACAGAGTGCTCTAATTCTGACTTCAAAATCAATCCTGGCTGTTAGAAGAAAGAAGAGGCAGACAAGCACTCAGCTGTAGGAAGTCAGTTGGGACATTGTAGAGTTCCCAGAGACTGTAGAGAGACACGGACTGCTTGGCTTGCAGTGGGGAATGTGTCTGGTTAATTTTGGCCCAGAAAAAGATTCCAGATCCAAGTTCTAATCCTTCAGCTGCCAGTGTCCGCTTCTTTTGTTCAGCTGCACTGGTGGTGTAGCTGCCAAATCTCTGATGCTTTGACCAAGTGCAAATCACTCCTGGGCTTTTTGAGAGGTTGTTTTTTTTATGGTTTTATTTTTTATTTCTTACCAGGTGTAATCCTTATGAACTACAGAAAACCACATGGCTTAGTACAAACACAGGCTAAGATAGAAAGAATAAAAAAGGACTAACAGTTGTAAATTATCAGTTGCTTTATACAAATGAACTTGGTTTAAATTTATGAATTTGAAGCAAATACATTGTAATATTTTCTAATGGTGAAACATGTTCATACAAAAAGTTTCCTTTATGAAATTCTTAGCTAATGTGTAAAACACTGTCCATCCCAGAATGTGGATTTTAGAAGTGAAATGAGAGGAAGAGGAAAAGCCAGCTAATTTTCCATTTTGTTAATTGTTTTTAGAAAGCCTTCACAGGGTTCTCCACCTCTGGATACCACTTATAATGATTAGAAGCAGAGACGTGAATGTTAAGAAATTTCATTTTCAGAATTAAGACTAGGACTTGTCAATGATTTTCTACAAATCCTTTCTAATGAGAAAAATCACCAACTTCAGACATTCCTAAACAGTTGAGGGAACTACCACTAAAAATCCCCTAGATGCCAGTCCTAGAAAAATTGTAACTTTTACATTACAAAACTTTGTATTTTATGTTGCTGTCGAGGCAATTTAAAGATAATACTTAAGTGGATAATTGGATGAAGGTTCAGGAATAAAAAAACGTCACTCCA
This sequence comes from Taeniopygia guttata, assembly GCF_048771995.1. NCBI lineage: Eukaryota > Metazoa > Chordata > Aves > Passeriformes > Estrildidae > Taeniopygia > Taeniopygia guttata. The sequence goes on along the minus strand of NC_133033.1, from coordinate 24,150,039 downwards.
AGTGCACTGCTTGTCACGGTGAGCTGAGCTTAGCAATGCAGCTCCTCTGTGTGAGGTTATCTGAGTTGGGTGATGTGTTTCTGAAGTCTTGTGACAGTTTCCATGGAGATCAGGCTCCAGGGAACTGTGCAAGCATCGAAGACCTGGGACTGTGGTCATAAACTGCTGCTGAGCAGTGTAGACAGCACAGTAACTTCTGTGCTTCGGGAAGAGCCTCAACAACTCAGCCAACTATGCTGAAACTGTGAATTCTGAGTTTTTTCTTAATAGAGTAAAATAATGTAAGCTACAGTATAAATTTAAATGGAAATGAAAAGAAAGAAGAAATCTCTTGTTAGTGGAAGTATCAAGGGAGTAAAATCCAAGAAACAGCTAATCTGAGTACAAAGGGGAACTGAGGTGAAATTAGTTTGTCTTCAGGGAATGAAGAGAATAGTTAATTCACTTCCAAACAGCATTATATAATTAACTCAAGCTCCAGAAGCAGACCTTGGGAGTGAGGTTCCTATGTGGTAGCTCAGTTCTTTCCAGCTGCGTGTAGTTCTTTCCTTACATTTGTAAATCCTGCTAGAAATGCACACTTGTTTCAGGGATTTGCAGTCCTGCACCAGCACTACAAAGCTGCAGTCACAGGATAAAGTGAGTTCCAGGAGAAAAGTGTAGGGTGGTTTTTGGCCACTGTTTCTGGGCAGGCAAGATGTTCTGCTGAAAATATAGATGTGCTATAAATGCTGCTCTGCGGAGGTGGTAGGCGAGCGTGCTCCGGAGTAGCTACACAGTGTCTCAGAGAAGGAGAGGTAAAAGGAGCTGTAGTTTCTGGCTAGGTTTCTGTAGCTACCTTTTGATTTTGCAGAAGAGGCCACCACGTGAGAATGATCACAAGCAGATCAGTAGCAGCTCCTCTGGAAGTCTTTCTCCAAATGCTACTGTTCAGAGTCCTAAACACGAGTGGAAAATCATTGCTTCAGAGAAGACTTCGAGTGAGTAACAGGGGCAGGGGTTGTCTAACAGATGTGTCTCCTCTCGGGTACCTGCCTCCTTCTGCTCCCTGGGGATTTCCTTCACATCTTTGACTAATGCTGAGGTGTTTCTTCTTACTGATGATACAAGTCAAGTAATTTGTAGGGTGCTTCAGATGTACCTGGGCCAAACTGAGATGACATACATTTCGGTTCCTTATCAACTAAATCCATGGTGTGTCATAATTTTCCCAGAAAATCCTAAGGACACAGGCAGTCCATAGTTAATTAACAGAGCTGTTTGTGCAAGGGATTCCCAGCACATGTTCAAGTTGCTGTCGTAAGTCCTTTGAGCACTCTTTTAGTATCTAAAGCACAGTTCTCAATAACACTTTCGGAACCAGTAACCTGCAAAAATGAAGTTGCCACGCTGCCAAGGGGAGTGGCACAACCAGCAGAGCCCATTTGGCATCCCGCTCAGTCCCCCTTCAGGCGGCCCTGGTGACGGTGGCGGTGTGCTGTCCCCGCAGGTAACACGTACCTGTGCCTGGCCGTGCTGGACGGGGTGCTGTGCGTGATCTTCCTGCACGGCCGCAACAGCCCGCAGAGCTCCCCCTCGAGCACCCCGCGGCTGCTGAAGAGCCTGAGCTTCGAGCTGCAGCCCAGCGACCTGGTGGAGAAGCCCATGTCCCCCATGCAGTACGCGCGCTCGGGGCTGGGCACGGCCGAGCTGAACGGCAGGCTCATCGCTGCGGGTGAGCCGGGGCGCGGCCGCGGGCCGGGCTGGGCCGGGCGTCTGAACGTGGGGCCAGTAACCTCTCGCTTGCAGGGGGCTACAACAGGGAGGAGTGCCTGCGCACCGTGGAGTGCTACGACCCTGAGAAGGACACCTGGACGTTCATCGCGCCCATGAGGACGCCGAGGGCCCGGTTCCAGATGGCAGTGCTGATGGTGTGTGGGGTGGGGAACAAGCCTGTGGGACCCCACCTGGGCTGAGCTGAACAGGGCACACTGAACAGGCTGGCTCCAGAAGTTGTTGCACTGTAGTTCCATGGTTACCTGAGTGCTCACGAGCTGACTGGTGTGCTGAGAGGTGATGGGTGTTGGTTTGTTCTCTCAGGGGCAGCTGTACGTCGTGGGTGGGTCAAACGGCCACTCGGATGACTTGAGCTGTGGAGAGATGTACGAGCCCGAGATCGATGACTGGACCCCTGTTCCCGAGCTGCGGACCAACCGCTGCAACGCAGGTGAGGCCTCTGCAGCACTCAGCTGGGGGCTGGAGACTCAGCCGGTTCTTGCTCACTTGCCATTCTTCCCTCCGTCAACAGGAGTGTGTGCCCTGAATGGAAAGCTGTACATTGTGGGTGGTTCTGATCCCTATGGCCAGAAAGGACTGAAGAACTGTGATGTGTTTGATCCTGTAACAAAGGCTTGGACAAGCTGTACTCCCCTTAACATCCGTAAGTTTGCTGGGGAGCTGGGCAGGGATGGGGAGAAAAGGGCAACAGCAGAACTGCACCGAAGCAAAGCCCCTTGGAGTCGCTGCTGCTGTGGGCTGCTGCTGGTGGCTGACTGTGCCAGCTTTGGTTGCAGGGAGGCACCAGTCGCCTGTGTGTGAGCTGGGGGGGTACCTGTACATCATCGGCGGGGCCGAGTCCTGGAACTGCCTCAACAGCGTGGAGCGCTACAACCCCGAGAACAACACCTGGACCCTGATGGCTCCCATGAACGTGGCACGGCGCGGCGCCGGCGTGGCTGTCCGTGATGGTAGGGCTGGGGCTGCTGCCTCGGGGCCTTTCATGTTTGTTCTGATGCAAGTAGAATACAAAGTTTGGCTCCTTTATGGACAGGAAACAATACAGTAGGAGCCTGGTTAAATGCCCAGTTTTAATGAAAAAGCAAAACTCAGTTGGTTGTGGGGCAGTCACCCCACCCCTTTGTTCTGAAAATGCCACTGTGCAGCTTTCAGAGCTGCACCTGTTTGAATTTGGGCTTTGCTCTTACTCTGAATCAAATTCCTGTCAGCTGTCATGGGCAGAAGCCCCAAAGCAGATTGCTCCTGTAAGTGCAGACCTTGACCAGGCAAAGATCTGCAACAGCACCACAGTCCCTTGTGGCTTTGTTGAGCCCCCTGAGGGAGCACAGGGCCAGCTGGTGCTGAGCAGTGAGCGTGGCTCCTTTCCTCCCACAGGCAAGCTCTTTGTGGCTGGAGGGTTTGACGGCGCACACGCGGTGAACTGCGTGGAGATGTACGACCCTGCCAGGAACGAGTGGAAGATGATGGGCAGCATGACCACGCCCAGGAGCAACGCCGGCATCACCACCGTGGCCAACACCATTTATGCAGTGGGGGGCTTTGATGGCAATGAGTTCTTGAACACACTTGAGGTCTATAATCCAGAGTCAAATGAGTGGAGCCCCTACACCAAAATTTACAAGTTTTAAGTGAATTAAATTCCCTTTTCAAACTAACAGGCTTAGTGATGTAATTGTGTTTCAGTTAGAGGTACACCTGTGAATAGGGGTGGGGAGGGCATAGATGTTGCCAACAGCAACACAGAGCTTTTGCATATTGCATATTAACGTGCTGTATATATTTGTTTTGGAAAAAATATTGAGATGAAGGGTTTTTTTGTGTATTTTAGAACTTTAAAGGTTTTGGTTTTAAGATTTTGATGATAATGCGAGAGAAACTAGACTGGGCATATCATTTCAGGAGCTTCCCCCAGTATTTGTCAGTTTGCACATTGGATGACTTCTTGGAGGTGTGTTCTTGGGGCAGGAAGGGTAACATTTGTGGGGGATAATGTTTTTTTCTTTCATCAGGCCTTGGTTTCCTTCAGTAACTGGAACAATCTGTAACAAGAAGCCTTATTTAAATAGATATAATGGCTATTTTTTTAATTAAAAAAAAGCTGACATGCCTCTGCTAATACCTTATCTTTTACAATTGCCTTTTTATAACGGTTTTTATATACTCAGCAGAGTATTTTGTCTGTTGAAATGCAAATGGCAGATAAATGGTTATTGAAAGAAAGAGACAGCCTTGGAGTTCCTAGAGCCCGAGTGGGACAGTGGATTGCCCCCACAGGTGAGCTGCTGCCTCTGCTGCAATAGTGTGAGTTAGTGTGCACCACCTTCCTTAGAGCTGCACAGGGTTTCTGGACATGACGCACCCAAACTTTCTAGGGTGGGAAAAGGATTCTGGCTCCAAGTGTTTTGAGGAGAACGCAGAGCATGCTTTCTGTACAGCAGTTTTGTTACGCTGGGTGAGCTGATCTTTGTACAACAACAACAGTTTGCGGGGGGGGTGGGTGGGTCTCATGGGTTTTAAACTCTTGCCAGCTGGCAAAGAAAATGTGTTGTAGTACCCGTCTTAAGTTTATTTTTAATATTGCCAGCTGGAAGTATGATAGAACACAAATAACTTGATTTTGTATGTGCTCATAGTCCTGTTTTAGTTCACTTTCTCTGCTCCTATGGATCAAACGTTGGGGTGGGATGACTTGGTGTCTAATGTGTAGTGCTGCACATCTAACTCTGGGTGCCAAAACTAGCACTGACTGCTTGCTGCTGCTGCAAACACATTAAAGGTACCTTTTGGGAAACCCTTGCACCACAGGCGTGCCCTGACCTGGCTCTGTGTCCTTTTCTTCAAGGAGGCGGTGTCCAAAGAGGAGACACTAAAAGTGTGGTTTGCGATGGGTGTAGGCACAGGGCAGGGGGTGGAGTGTCCATGTCCCTCATGCCTGCAGTGGAGGCAGACTCGCTGCTGGAGGGAGTGGGGCTCGGAGCACCACAGCCCCTGGGAGTGACTGGGCCAGGCCTTTCCCTGCTCAAGGGCTGTGTACAGAAACTCTCTGCAGGTTGGGTGGTGCCCCACAGGGCTGGGGGGACAGGGGCCACTCAAACTCGCAAATGCACAACAGAGGTGCAAAGCTGCACCTGGAGCTACTGCTTCACCTTCAGGGATGAGCCACACTGGTGCTAGGCCAGGGCCTGTGCAGTGGGGCGGGAGCCTGCTGCTCCAGCTTCCCCTGGGAGTGGGAAAACACACCAGCCCCTGCAGGCAGACTCATCCTCCACAACAGCCCCTCCCAGCCAGCTGCCCACAGAGCAGCCAGCATCTGTGAGCACAGCATCACCTTTGAGCCAACATCCCCACGCTGCTCCCAGGGCTGCAGAACCCCCATGGGAACAGCCCCGCACAGTCACTGTGCTCCAACAGGAATCCCACCCCATTCCCTGCCACTGGGGCCTGGGCAGGACTGCACTGCACTTGAATCCACAGGAACTGGGCAGAGCCACTCAGAATTAACCACTGTTTAATGTAACAATAAATTACATTTTTACAATCAAGAATTTACGAATACATCCAAAAGTTAGTATCAAAATAGACACTTGAGAACTTTGCCAGTCAGCTCATCTCTGTACAAATACATACAAGAAGAGGTAGCGTTAAAGGCCTTAGAAAATGGCTTTTGGAAAGTTTCATGGACTTAAAGCAGTTCTGGAAAGCAACCACCAGTGCAGCCAGAGAGGGATGTCAGCCGGAGAGCAGGAGGGACCCAGGCCCACCTTCCAGAAGGATGTGGCAAGAGCAGGATAAGGAGTTTCCCCAAGAGCACTGCTAGCAGGTTTCCACTGTATGAAGATAAAGTGCCTTCTTAAACAAAGCAGAAATGCCCCTTTCCTCTGAAAAGGGATATGGGACAAACACCTGCACGAGGGTGGGGGGTCTGTTTTGTCTTTAAGGAAAAACAAGCATCAACCTGCTCTTTTGCCCATTCTACATCTCTGAAGCCTTCACTGCACAGGACACACACGTTGTGTCTGTGGGTCAGTCCTTCATTCCTGGCCTTGCACTCAGCTACTTCCTACCCCTGGGTGACACAACAGATTCCTTTCTCTCACCTGTGACTTGTAAAGTACCAGCAAAACAAACAGAGGGGTTTCCTATACAGCTGTTAACAGCTCAGCTCCTCACAGGAGTGCTGGATGCTCAGAGCAGCACAGCACAGCTGCTAAATCCCACAGCAGCCCTGCTTCTCCTGGCTCTCCATGGCTATCCAGCAGCGCCCTCACTCAATACAGAACATTCTAGTAGTGAACAGAATTCTCAGCAGAAATCCCAACATTTAATGTCCACGTGAAACTGTGTTTTCCCTCCTATTCCGGCCCAAACCAGCACCTTCGAGAAGAAAAGCCGGCAGGGCTCTGGCTCCTCCAGCACTTCTCTCCTCCCCGTGAGGAGGCGGAGCTCACACGGCTGAGCCCGGCTCAGAGCCAGCCCCGGCTCTCGGCTTCCCTGTGCACGGACGCCTGGCACTGCTCCAGCGTCTGCTCCAGCTGTGCCAGCTGGCAGCAGCCCACTTCCAGCCTTTCCCTGGGAGACAGGAGAGAAAGGTTAGCAGGACACAGCAGAACAGGCGTCTTTACCAATACTCCTTACATTTTCATAGATGTTTCCATCAAACTGAAGCAGCAGCAGTGACTTTCACACTACAGCTGCTAAATCTGAGGATTTCACATGAGCTCCTTACAACAGACAAGCCACAGCTGCCACAGGCAGAACTCCTGTTCCCTTCTAGGGCAGGTAAAGTGGAACAATTGTCAGGGAACAATTGATGTCACTGATATCAACCTTATGCAGAGATCTGGGATTCTGGAAGTTCAGTTCAGCCATCCTTCCTGCACTGACATATCCTGTACTCACACTCTAAGTAAGGATCTGGATACACCCCCTTACGACTTAGACCTTTTCAAAAAAGTAATCTCGACCTGATCACATGCCCTTAGAATCTTTTGTAAACATTTCTCAAAACACCATTTAAAAGCTGCTCCTCAAAAAGGAAGAAAACCTCAATCACTGAGTTCCCCAAGCACAGCCTGAGGGCTGCCAGGGAACTCTCCAGAGTTTTACTCTGCTGAGCACAAATTTCTACACAATTTTTTTTTATGCCTGTATCAATACAGGCCTAGAACTGTCCACTTGTGGGCGTAAAACTTTTAAACTATCTTTTATTAGTGATACAAATACCGAATGTCTCCCTCCCTGAATAACTTTGCTTCCTGATCTTGCAATCTGCACCTTGAATCTCGTGGAAGATTTAGGAACCCAGAATGAATCCAGGCAAAGGGAAGCTTTTTAGAATCATTCACCCTCCAGCCTTTCACTCAGCTGATCCTGGCTGGTGAGAGCTCATTCAATATCCACAAACAACAAAATCCAGTTACCTGTCCTTTATTATTATTAAAAATCCATGATGGCATTTTAGAAACCTCCCAGAGCCTGGACTCACAAACCTCCAGTGACACAAATTCCTAAAGAAATGAGCCAGAAACCACTGGCAGAGGAAAGAGGGCTCAACACCTCTATCAGCTGAAAAAAACCAAGTAGGCACTGATGCCTCAAGTCCAATTTAATTCCTGTCCTCTTATGCTCTGTGTTAATCAGGCACTAAAATTTAAAAAGGAATTTTAAAAATCCCCCATTTATTTTTCCCTACACTATTCCTATAAAGGGGGATTCTAACTGACCCAGATGATTCCTCTCATGGTACCTTGGTTAATACAGGTGAAAAAGCTGCCTCAAGCCCCCAGTGGGGTCAGTAACTGGCTCACCTGTAGAGCTCCTGTGAAACACATTCATACAGCTCCTCAGCAGTGAATTTCAGACTGTTATTGATCTAAAACAAAGATGAAAGAATTAATATAGTCATTCATCAAGTATCACATGTCTTCTACAATTATACAGTAGGAATAGCAGATACAGCTCATGCATTCCCTAGCAGGCTCTCATGTTGAGACAATGCATTAAAAAAGTTATCCTGTAATAAAATGCAATATTATAAATTCCATCCCCATTTTCTAACCACTTCTGCACAAAAAATAAAAGATCTTAAATAATTCTTCTTCCCCTCTTAAATTACCCTACAGTTTTATTTACATATACATATATATAGCTATATGTGTGTATCTCAAATTAAATAAGCTCTGACTTGCATCAATTCCAAAAATATATGTGAAGGCCCAAACCCCAAATATATTTCCCTGCACAGCAGAGCACTGCAAGCCTGAAATATGTAACATATTAAACAGAAATATTCTACTGAAAACATTAATTTCAAGGCTTTTTACTCTCAACAGCAAGTCATTCACACCAAGCGAGCACTCAGCAAATCACATGAACAATTCAAATACTTGTTCCAATCCAACCAAAATCTATCTTTATATTCAACAACTAATAAATAAGAGCAAATAATCAAAATTCTTAATGGAAATACAGTGATGAGACATGACCTCAGAGCTTAAATTAAAAGCTGTAAATGAAGTGATCAAACACCAAAAAAAGTCATACCTCATGTCTTCTGAGGAAGCTATAGAGGGTCCAAATATCTTGGAAACTGCTGGTTGGGGTTAAAATTCTGAAAAGAAAAGTTTGGGGATGGCTTTAAAGAAAGTAGAAAAGAAGTCTATGAAAGAGTTAAAAAAATGAGTCAGAAATCTTCAGGGGAAAAAAAATTACTTGAACAAAATGGAAATTATGAACTTTGAAGAATTTTCCCTTCCACTACTCTAACAGAATTAAAGAGCTTATTATTTCTGTGAGGACTTTTCTGGAGGCTTTTTCTAATTAAAAATTCCCTCCATGTCTTTGTGAGCCATTTCTGAATGAGGGAGGAGGGAGGAAACCCAGCACTAATTGAAAGGCCTTTGGTGCCCACCAGTGAGGCCCCTGGGCTAATACACAACATTCCCACCCCAGCTTTAACTCATTCCCTTCAGATGCCCATGTGCAGCCCAAATGCTGCAACTCACTTTCCATTTTTGCTACTTCTAATAATCACCAATTCCCACCCAAATTCTGCCAAGGGCCAATGGGATGTAGCAGCTGAAGAGAGGTGGCTTTCAGGAAGCACTTTGATGGACACCCTTTTCCACAAGCTCCAAATCCAATCCAGTAAAGAAGTTGCTTTTTAACAAAATTAATTATCCTCATCTATTCAAGCAGATACAATTCACTTCCACCTTAGTGTAACTTCATTTGCATTTACCAGGAAAAGCAGAACACTCCTAAATGCTGCAAAACACACTTTAAAATCAACACAAAATTAAAACACAAGTAACACCTTATATATATTAAAAATACTGAGAAAATTCTGAATTTTTAAGTCTTACATAGTTAAATCATGATTAAGATAATGACTAGACTTGGAAAATCTTTTGGGGAAAGCTCTATTTACTTTCCCATGGGAAAGTGCCCAAATTGTCTCCTTCCTCTTGCAAGCTGTAAGCTTCATTTATAAATGAATTAATTAGGAATTGAAAAAAACAGGAAAGTAACAGAATAACTTTAAAAATACCAGTTAAAGGACCCTGTGTTTGAAGCAGGCTGGAAGACCATGACACAGCACAGGATTTACTGTAGAGTCTACTTTAAAAGCAGAGTATCCACTGCTTTTTCTCATCATTTTTCATAGGAATTGTCACCAAAAATTAGTCATGCATTCTTGCCCCCACTTCTTAAGAAGCAGTACCCAAAATGTTTGCCTTAAACCTGCCAACTACAAGTCAGGAAAGGAACCAACTGGCTGCTCTGCCTAAAAACACCTCAGAACCTTCCCCGGGCACCTCAGCAACAATTGGCTTTGACAGCTGAAAACCCCAGCAGGGAGAAGCTGCCAGCAACCCTCCATGGAAACGCTGGGAATCCTGGCAGCTGGAACTGCACAGCAGCTCCCATTCCCCCTATAGCAGCTCCCATTCCCCCTCCTCAGCAGATCCCATTCCCCCTCCCCAGCAGATCCCATTCCCCCCATAGCAGCTCCCATTCCCCCTCCCCAGCAGATCCCATTCCCCCCATAGCAGCTCCCATTCCCCCTCCCCAGCAGATCCCATTCCCCCCATAGCAGCTCCCACTCCCAGCTGCTCCTCTCCCCACAGTGGTTCAAAAGCAGAGGGTGGAAATCCATGGAACCACCTGGGCTTTCCATCAGCACAGCCTTGCAGAACCGCACTAAAACAGCCCCTTTCTGTACTTCAGCTTCAACCTAAGAACTCCAGCGTGGTTCTACAGAATTTTCTGGAAATATTGAGCATGTGAGGTAAATAAAGGAATGTCACAGAAAGACCCAATAAATTACTATGGGTATCTGCCACCAATTGGAGGTTAAATGCTGTCTTGGGGGCAGGAGGAGAAAAGCACACAGTCACACTGGGTGATTTTATCTCAGTGCTTCGCAAACCACTCCCAATGTTCCTTTATTTCCTGTCCTGTCACTCATCTCATGCCAAACACAAGGTGTAAGATACAATAATAAATAGAAATGGATAGGATATAGATGAAAATGTGCACAGAGAAGATCTGTGAGAAAGCAAAGCCTATTTGGAATGGACCAGGAATGAACTTATCAAGTAGAAGTGAAAAAGCCCAGCCCACAAGCCAAGTGGCAGTGAAAGCAGGCCAGCCTTCCAGGTGTCCCAAGACCCCATGAGGGCAGGGACAAGGGAGGTCTGGTGGGAGGGACTGTGTGCAATCCCCTGTGACACCCGGGGGAAGCTCTGCCCCCAGGGCTGTCCCACTCAGCTGTCCCTCTGTCACAGCTCAGGCTGGCAGAGCTGGCACAGAGCATTACCCACTTACCAAACCCAGAGCTCCATCTAAAAGGCTGGCATCTGAAGGCAGAAAAGGCAGCCTCACCATTAACAGCCCCTTTTAATCTCACTGCCTGAACATCAAGGAAGCAAAGGAGATGGGAAATGGGAACCCCAACGTTCTCAGTGGCTCAGTCCCAACTCCTCACTGAGCTGCACCAGGGGCTCCAGTGGGGTTACAGCCACCAGCACAGGCCAGGGCTTGCTTCCACAGCAGCCAGCTGGGAAATCCACCAAAGCCAAGCTCTGTGCCTTCTCTCCCTGCAGAAATGTCCCAGCCATCAGCCCCTGCTGGCACCCCTGGCTCTACAGGCTCAAAGCACCATGGCTTCTGCAGCCCCACGTTTGAAAGCTTTCTGCTTTTCAGACTACTCCAAAGGCACCACAGCGTGAGCAGCTGCACAGCACCACCTCTGCCCCGCCCGTGGGGAGCACTGCCCACCCCAGCTCTGTTTGAGCTTTGTTTCTTGCAGCTGTCATTCAAATTGGCACAACAGAACATTGCAATTTGGGCCTGACAGCAGAGAGGGCTGCAGGTAAGTTCAGTTTCAAGTTTCACCTAAGTGCATAAAACCATGAAGATCAAACAAGTGGTGACTGGAATGTCTGATACTTTTTGAACAGAGAGCTAATTTCCATTTTACTTCCAAAAAGAGACTGTGTGCAGAGAAGATTAAAGGCAGAGCTCCTCAACCAGCAACTTTATGGCAGAAATTATTAACTGAGACAAGAGCCTAAGGGAATGAAGACAATTCTCTATTGAGACATCAAGGAGAGGAGACCTCAATTCCTCCAGTGACCAGCTGAAAAAATAAAGAGGACACACTTTCTATGCATCTGAGGAATTCTGTACTAAAGCTTGTAACACTGCAAAATTGTTTTAAAATTATTTCAATTCAGTGATCAGTTCTGATATAGTAACACTCTCCTGCACTACTGAAATCTTAAGAAATTACACTTTTAATTTACATATGTTTATGGAGTCCTGGACTAAGCCACATTTTTCCAAACCATTGGGAGTGCAAGAGAAATTAAATTTAGATATAATATTAGAAAAGCAGAACTCAGCCTCCTTATGCAGTCAGTAACAGACAAATATTTTACAGGTGACAGCATATTAGTATAAATATTTAGGAGGCCTGTATCTAAGTGTATATGCTATAATCTGTGTGTGATTTTCAAGTTGGCATATGAACAAAAAAATTCTTTCTTAGACAAGAGATGAAAAGAAAAAATCCAACTTGAAATAACTGCATCAATTCACCCAAGACTGAATTTTCTTTCTTTCCTATGAACAAGGATTTGTTATATAAAAGAAACCTGGCAGGAAACATGAAGACAATGTCCAATTCCCTAGGGCTGCATAAAGAAGCTTAGAATCACAAGTTCTATTCAGCTGAGGGTAAACATCAGCTAATGTAAACCCTTATTTTATTTTAAAGAGTTAATTTAAGAGACCTTAAATAAGGCGCCCCAGTTAACTGGTTTGAAATAATACCCAACCCAAATACAAATATAAGCCACCAGTGAGAACACAAGTCCTCAATCCAAAATTATTTAAAATCCTGTAATGGTTTCACAGTTTTACTGGGTGCTTAAATTTCACAGGTTTCATAGCTTTGCCCATTACCAATAGTAAAGGGATATAGTTAGAATATGCTAACTGTATTGATTATTTTTCATTTCAGAGCCGTCATTGCTGGCATGCAGAATTGTGCAATACAAAACCTATCTGCTACCAGTGCTGTTAGAGGAAGAAATCAAGACAAAATAAAAAAAATCTGCGTAGTGTTACAGAAATCATCAGAACAGGGTAACATGCCAAAAGCTGTTACTGACACATCTTCAATGAAACAGCTTTTTTTTTTTTTTCCTTTTCTGTATCTGTATTTGTCATTAACATGTTCTGGCCATCAAGGCTGAATAGCTGGAGTAGTGCCACTGGTGTAGTATTTTTTTATGCTTAAGGGTATCATTATATTTATCTCAAAAAGCATTATCATGTTTTTCTAGTTGTTTTTAACAATTTGAAAATCTAAACTTTTAACGCAGTTGAAATTTCAACATAATTTACTGGTAAAACTTCCACAAGATATTTTCTCTCTTCTTTGTTCTGGACAGCAGGGATCAGAAGGAATCACAGAATGAGCTGTATTTTATCACTAAAAGCTGTGTTACCTCCAAATATTCAAGACAGAACTTTCTCACTATTTTTTCTCCAGTGCCTCCTCTTCTGCAATCATGCCATTAGATTAAGTCACTGAGAGGCATTTTTTTCAAAAATCAAGAAAAATAAATATGCTGCGAAGTCAGTTTAGAGCAAAATGAAAGTGAGGTGTCTCTGCCCATGGCCATGGCAGGGGGTGGAAAGAGATGAGCTTTAAGGTCCCTTCCAACCTCAACCATTCTGATCCTTTGAAAACTTCTGAATTTTTGCTTTAATACTTGGTAATAATCATAAAACTACATTGAGACATTAACCTGGCTCCTGGCTCTTTGGAAAAGCTCCTCAGAACTCTCCAACTCCCTTAAATTCCTCTACTCAAGGCCAATGCAGCAAATGCTTGGTGCAAATTCTCCCTTTTTCTTGCTCCATGATGCCACCTACTGCAAACCTGCACATCAGAGCAGGCATTTCCAAAGAGTCCAGGAAAACTACTCTATTCCAACAATCAGCCTGTGTTTTTTTATTTATTAAGAGCTTTTATTTTTACAGAGCTCTCCCACAAAGAAAACCAACAGTTTTCAATAAACACCTCTGCAACACAAAAATAACCATTCTGAATATTCCATATTCCCATTTAATCTCATCCACCACATGTATAAACTGATACCACAGGATCTGTTGCAAAACCTTTTGCATCAGAATGAAGAGAGCAAAGTTTAGCAGAAACCTACTTTACTGTAACAATTTCCTTAGAGGGAAAAAACCCACCAGGAATAAATTGAATCCATCAGCATTCAGCTGCTCAAACTCTCTTTTCTACCCATATTTTTCTGCTTCTGCTTTTATAGAATTTTGATCATTTACATTTGAAAGAGGGACTGTAATTCTTTGAATGGATCTATATTTCACTGCCATGAAAAAAAAACTAAGCCAAGACAACACAGGAGGTTCCTTATTCTTCCTGAAACTTCCAATTTTTTTGAGTTGTAAAAAAAATAGTGGAGGGATGGGGCTCCCCCTACCAAAGGCTAGGGTTAGATGGGATATTGGGAAAGAATTGTTCCCTGTGAGGGTGGGCAGGCCCTGGCACAGGGCACCCAGAGAAGCTGTGGCTGTCCCTGCATCCCTGGAAACGTCCAAGGCCAGGTTGGATGGGGCTTGGAGGTGCCTGGGCTAGTGGAAGGTGTCCCTGCCCATGGCAGGGGTGGCACTGGATTTTAAGCTCCCTCCCAACTCAAACCACTCCGGGATTCTGTGATTCTGTGAAGACAGAGGGAATATTATCTTGCCTAAAGAGAGAATGCAGCTGATTGTCGTTGTTATGGCTGTCGTGAAGAGCACCTGAACTGGGAACAGTTCTTTACATCCCTCACTCTACTGGAACTTTGCCCCCACCTGAGTGGGCCTCACATTTGAAACACAAATGCCCTGAATTATTCAAAGTTCCTGCCATCAAAACTGATGTATTAATCATAATCATTAATAGCTCCAGTTACACCTGAGGAGAGGTGACTTGCTGCTCAAACTGGAAAACAAATCCCAGGCATCGAAGGCAATTCCCTGCAAGAGATCTCCACGTCTGCAACACTGCCATGATCTTTTGCTACCAATGGTTCAAGGCAGCCTTGACAGCAGGATTTTTACTGCAAATGATGTCACCAAGCACACTAGAATGAAGAGGGGCTTGGTGCTGAAGTCTTTCAGACTTCTGTGACTTCAGGTGCCTGTCACACATTGTGTGCCCAGCTGCAGTGCTCACCTGCCAATGCCCTCTCGGATGTCCTTCACTGCTGCCAACAGCTTCTGCAGGCCCAAAAAAGCCTCCTCAAACGAGCCCTTGGCAGCCATGGTCACTGCACTGGGGTCCAGCTTCTGGAATAGCTCAATACTGAAATTAAAAGAAACAAAGAAGAGATAGAAAACCAGTTTAAAAAGCTCTGACATAACAATTTGCATGCTCCCGACTTTACTGTGACAGGTTGTCCAATTTTTTTGACCAATTTTTTTTTTAATCAATTTAGATTAATTATGGGTAAAACAGCAGAGTTTCTAAAGTGTGCTTGTTTCAAAGTTAAGGTTATGTGTTTCTGAGTCCCTTTAGCAAGCTGTACCTGTACAAGTTCATGGTGTTCCAAACACCTTCCAGGACCAACCAGATTTCCTGGTGCCTGTTTTCTTGAGCCACATGAAAGCTGGGCTGTAGCTCTTTTTCCTCAGTGCTTTGCAGACTAGGCATCGTGGCTTCCATTTTTTCACACGCAGCATTTTCTGAAAGAACCATGATGTCTTCTGATAAATCCTGCTCACTGTCTGCCCTCACCTTATAAAACAGTTCAGCAAACAAATAATCAATGTATTTGGTTCCTAACTTCAGAAAACCAGAATCTACACACTTCTACAGATCTTTTTAAAGCAATGCTGAAGAAGCAAGGCTGAACTCTTTAAGTCACCTTGGTTACAGTCTCTGCATCCAAAGCTTCTCTTGATAGTTTGGGCTGGAAAGGACCTTAAAGCCCATCCAGTCCCACCCCTGTCAAGGGCAGGGACACCTTCCACTGTCCCAGGTTGCTCCAAGCCCCATCCAACCTGGCCTTGGACACTCCCAGGGATCCAGGGGCAGTCACAGCTTCCCTAGGCACCCTGTGCCAGGGCCTCCCCACCCTGACAGGGAGGAATTTCCTTCCTGACAAATTTTCAGATTCAGACAGAACCTGATTCTCATGGTAGCAGAATATCAGGTTCAGGGCTGACTGCATTGCACAGAGGTCCCAGCACAGGTAACTCCTGACCTTTCTTTCCCTTTCACCCTTTCCAAAGACACCAAGAACTCTTTACAGCTGTTCTGACCTATCTTCTTTCCCATAAATCCAAATATTTCATCCATGCTCATTACTCCAGTTTTTACGTCACTACATAAAGAACTGACAGTAACCATAAACCAAGATAGTTGGAATATCCTCCACAGCAACTCAAGAGCTGAGCTGGGAGTGAAAACCAACTTCTGAGAACACAAAAGGGGCCAGGACAACCACCACAAACCATGTGATACAAGGGAGTCCCTTCTTCAGCTACAAAGACAATGAAAAATGAAATAACACACTTAAGATCAGCAGTATGGAACCCATGTCATAAGGCAAAACAGCAAGTTTAACCTCTAAGGCCCATCAGATACAAATGCAATATAAAACTAAAACAAAATAATGGCTTTCAGTCACCATTCCAATACTAACACATTTATTAGGGAAAAAATGTATCAGCAGATATTCACTGCATGAAAATAAAAGTTAAAGTCAGGGTCTCTTCATTTTGAAACCCCCCCCAGAAACATTTCCTACAGTAATCAGTGGAAATTATGGGAAAAATTAAGAAATCTAAGCCAGGTTTGGTGCACAGAAGAACTTGAGGATGGGATGAAGTGGACAAACACCAAAGCTGCCCTTACCCCCCCGAGGGTCTCACACAGTTTTGCCACTTCAGCATAAGCCTGGGGCAGGACACCGTTGTAGTCTGACCTGCAGCTGAAAGCATGGAGCAATGTTTTGGATTCCTGAAGTAGGATACGCACTGTTGAGGAGTCAAATGGTTTATCTGATGTTTAGACATGAACGTAAGAGAGAGAAAAAAAAGTAAAGATTTAACAGTCTTGGCAGGCAACTTTAATACTCAAATACCTAGATTAACAGAAACACATGAAAAGCCTAGGAAAATGGTTCAGAAGCATCAGGTTCAACAATCTCAGAGAAACATGCATGAGATTGCTCACTCCTTAACCAAGTCCTCCAAATTTATCCTGGGATCTTGCACAAGGATTAAGTGGCATATCTAAAATAATTCTGCAGAACAGCAATATCCCAAGGAGATAGAACCAAGAAACCACAGGATATCCTGAGTGGGAAGGGACACACATGATCATGGCCCTGCCCAGACACCCCAGATATCCCACCCTGTGCATCCCTGGGAGCGTTGTCCAAACCCTCCTGGAGCTCTGGCAGCCTTGGGGCTGTGCCCATTCCCTGGGGAGCCTGGGCAGTGCCCAGCACCCTCTGGGGGAGTTCAACACGTCTGTCTGTCTAAATCAAATGCTCAAAGACATCTTTAAATAAATGGAAGCTTTGTGGGGGTTTTATTTTCATTGGCTACTTTTTAAAACAAATCTCCCTGTCCTCACATACCATATTAAATATCCTTTGCTCCTCCATACATTTTTTGGTAAATGCAGATAATTTGGTCACACATAACATGGGGGCAAATGAGGAAAAAGGATTATTTGTTTTTTAAAAGTAATTCAGACTTTGGTGACCATTAATATACACAGTCAGTTCCACAACTCAAACTAGAACATGGAGGCTTTTTACAAGTTCATATTTAACTTTCTCAGGGACTTACCTGCATCAAGGTGTTTAGAAAGACATTCAATGGTTGAAAGTAAACTCCTTGGCACCACATAACCAAAAACAGCCATCCAGTGTTTTTTATAACATTTCAGCAGGTTTGCTAAGGTCCATGGTGGCTTCAGATAGAGGATCTGGAAGACAGTATGGTATAAATACAAAGGCTGGTTTTCATTTAGACATATTTCTATACATCCCACAACTGCTCTGTTCTTCAAGGATGTGATGATTTGTGACTGCTGAAGGAGAAATTCAGTGATTCCTCAGAAATGAGACCAGATTTAAACAAGTTTACCTATTAATAAAAATTTAATTCAGCAGCACCATGGGTCAAACAGTGATGCTCATTCAGAAGTAATGCACAATCAGTCTCATGAATTGTGGTTCCCCATGCCTCAAAAACTCTTAATACTTTTTATGTCAAAACTGATCTAATGAGTTACTTGTGCACAAAAGCCAACAGTAACAAGAACAAAAAGAACAACAGTAAATATGCCTTTGATTTTCCAGTACTGTTACAAAGTAAAAATAAACACCGTGACTATTTACACATGAAGTAACATACGTGTATTGCAAAACAATTGAGAATTCACTACTATCAACTGAAACCAGTGTGTGAAGATATGTTTTAATAAATTAACTAAGTGAATAGAGGAGTGATTAAAAACTTAGCAGATAATCAGGGCAGCTTGGGAAACAACAGTCATCTCATGATTTTCGGGGATTTTGAAAGCCACAGAGGCTTATCTGCAATAAATGTAAAGTTTTAACAATGCCCCACCAGCTATAAAATGGAATCTAAAGTAAAGGATGGACGATTTGAAAGTGCCTTGCCTTAATACATGGGTATTTATCTTCTGCAAACCATACATTTGCAAGCATGTTCAGAAGTCTCATTAGTACCCTTGTCATTCTGTATCTGCACTGGAATCAATTTAGCTGTGAACAGTTTCACATTGGGGAAAAACAGTTCTGGTGGGGAAAAAATGCCTGCAACAAATACCCTGATATTATACAGAACATGATGGAATGATTTCTGGCAGGATGTATTTACAGTGCAGGGTTTTACTTGAGTAGAAAAGCTGAAACAGAATTTTAACGCCACTAATAAAAAGAATTCTGAAACTTCACACTGAGGAAACACCAGCTTGTGTTACTGTGTCATTAAAATTTCATTAAAATACTGCACGAGTTGCACACCAGTGGTCAAACAGGATAATCTTGCTATAAAATGAAATATTAGAAGTGAACACTGAGCTGTTCCCTGTCAATTATATCAGGGACCTGGATGACTTGGGTTTGGCTTGGCACAGGTATTAATAGCAATAAAATACCAAGGACATTCAAACCTTTCAATAATCAAAATATCAAGCAAGATGATGTAAGACACCACCTCTATCCACAGGTTTCCAAATGCAAGTTTCATTTCAGTCTCCAAAATACAAGACAAAGCTTCTCCTAAGTTCTTTTCAAGGTCTGGAAGTATATTTGGGAATTGTGCAGTAAAATCAGCATCAGCTCTTGTCTTCCCAAATTCTGTATCTGTCAAACCAATGACACATAAGGTATTTATTGAAACTGGGTTTATATCTAATTCATGTTGATGGCACATAAAGAACCTGTCCCCATAAATAAAGACAGACTGCACCTTGGTTTATAAAGCTGATGTGCTACAGCTAATTAAGTTTCAAGAATTTCTAGTTATACCCACTTGTACTGTGTATTTTTAATTAAGAGCTACTAACCAAGGTTTATTTCCCCAGAGTATTAGTCATTAGTGATCTCACTCCACAGCTTTTTCCTTAAATAACTTAGATAATATACAGCCAACAGGGTTATCAGCAAGCACAAGAGGATCACTTCTGATCTCTGTGAGCTGTATCTTTGGAAAAATGAAAAATGAAAAAAACTTTCTTCAGTCCCAAAAAGTTCAGGACTCCTTTTAAATTACTCTAAACACAGGAAATTAATGCATAAAATTAAAATACATCTTCTTTAAATTTCCTAGAACTTTGAGACAAATGGCTTAATTAACATCTCAAACTTTCAGAAAACCTTTGAAAAAACCTTCCCCAAATAAAAAGCATTCCTAAGGATTCAAAGCACAAGAAAACTGAAGGTATAGCAGCAACTGTTCTTCCTCTACCCCATGGATTTTTACAAACTCACAAACCACCATACTCCACAGACTCACCCTGCTCTGGCTGCTGCAGCTTCTCAGAGTTCTGGGGCCTGTTTGCATTCACATTCTGCAGAGCAGTGACTAGATCAGCTTTGCAGAATGCCTTGACCTCACTCACAATGGCTTTATTACACAGATTTTTATCATCCCTAGAAAATAATTAATTTCTGTCAACAAAGGAATAAAAGCAGCACACTGTATTTGGAAAACTTATTTTGTGAACTTCATTATATAGACAAAGTTCTCTTCCTCAAGCAATTAGAAGTAGTTCAAAATTTAAACCAGAAAATTAGAAAAAAAAATGAGAAACATACTGAGAAGTGTTTAAGGGTCTAGGTTTAAGAAAGCAATAGCTATAATTACTGCAGCAGTGATTACAGCAGTGATGCTTAGTTGCTATGATCTCAGAAAGCAAACCAGGCAGTAATTCTACGACAGTACTATCTTACCTGATGCCTACAGTCAATTCTCCTTGCTGAGACCCTTTTTAACTATTCTGCTGGCCAAATCTTTATCCCAGATGCCACTCTGAGGTTCTGCTCCAGCAGAACTACTTTAGAAATCCAGGACAAAGTCGCATGCCAGTACTTTCTCAAAATTTCCCATTGCTTATACTGGTAGAGGATAAAGGGATTTTTGGATGAAAACCAGTTCTGAAGTCACCTCCTGTTTTTTGATCAGTGAAACCTAAAATTACCATCACTACCCTATGAATACTGTGACAAATGGCATTTTCAGCAGCCACCTGTGTCAGCTTGAACAATCCAAATGGTGCTCAGAGTTTTAACCTCACTCATTAAACAGTGCAGGAACCGGTTCCAGCCAAGACCAGAGCAAAGCCAAGGAGTATTAGTCCTCCAAGCTGGCTTCACCTGCTTGTATCAAATTCAGAATCAATACCCAGAGGTCAGCTGCTATCCTCACAAACAGGAACAGCAGCAAATCCATCCCCAGCCTCCCTCTTTCTAAGATTAACCCCTTTCTTTGCTTCTGCTCACATGGCTGGGAACAGAGATAAAGTCTCTAACTGGATCGCAATCCTTAATTCACAAATTTTTTTTCGTTTTGTAACTTCAGCAGTATTTTTTATGAGAAGCCAGAATAAAATTTGAGAAACCTATGCTTAAACAAGTTTTAAAATTGAATAGCCTCAAGCTCATGGTGATCCCAGCTCCAATTCTAGTAGTTTATATTGTTCTACTCTAGCTTTTAAGAGGGTGACTGCCCTTCCAAGAGCTTACTTCAGAAGGTGCTTTTTCTTTAAGCCCTGATTTGCAAGCAGTGTGGCAGGAGAGCTAAAGGCAGCCAGGAACTCACGTGCACAGGACGACAAGAGCTTGTGGGAAGAGGTTCTGGTACTGCAGGCAGCACTGCAGGACACGGTCGTCATTGTTCTCGTTGCTCAGCCCATCTGCAAAGGAACGGCAGACACAGCTGAGGGATGTGGGCACAACTCACCCTCACAAACACCTCAGTGCACTCATGGTGCTCTTTGGACATTTAACACTCCCCACACAAGGACACAAGTGTAAGGTGAAAGTGAGAAACAACTGGTAAAACAACAGATAGTGGAGACATTCACATGCCACAGCCTTGGCTACACTCTGAAGGCTGCTGTAAGAAATTAGCTCATTTTAATTAGTGAACAGCAGAGTGAAGAAGTCTCCATTAAACTCAGAATTCTAAGGTTGCCACTAGGTGACGTGCAAGGATGAAGTACCCAGCACAAATGGATTGCACATGTATTACATATTTTTTGAGAAGCCAGCTGCATGGATTGCCCCCACAGTTTGGAATCCTGGCTCTTGAGACACTTGTAGATGAACTGCACTGCAGGGATAGCTTTGTCCCGAACATGCTGCAGCATTTTCCCCTTCTTCAAGTTGTCCAGCTCTTGTAGGACGACCCAGGGAATTATTAATGTAAGTCTATCAACTCCTGGAAGGAAAAAAAACACCACCAATAAAAAAGGTATTTGCAGGACTGACACAAACTATTACAGAGAACTTTCAATTCAAGCAGCATATTTATGCAAGTTCACACCTTTTCCCAGTAGTTTTCATAGTCCCTGCTCAAGTGAATCTAGTATTTGAAAATGAGCTGAAAAAGGCTAACTTCCCTCTTTCTAATCTAACCTCAATCTGGCACTACACTGATTACATAGAAAAGTGACAGTACCAGGCAAACAAAAGGGAGACACCATTTCCATCAGCAGAATACTTTGACAACATCAATAACACATATTTGCACCAATTATCCTGGCACACACCCACTGTAAGATGTTGCAGCAAGGTGAAACAGCAGCTAGAATACCAGGCTGCACACACCCAAGTGACCACAGCAGTCACTGTGCCAAAACAAGCAGCAAAAAAAAAAAAAAAAAAGCAGCAAGGGCTTGTGCTCATTGCCAACCAGCACTCCTAAATCAGGAACAGAAAGTGTGGCTATTGGACCATGGTTTTATTTGTAGGTAAGTATGGCCTGAACTTTAAAGTTTTTATATAAAATGCAGGGGTAAATCAGAAGTTTAACAACTGTTCTGTTGGTCTCCCCATGACAAATACTTCAACTGTTTTCTTTCTCATTCACATTATGAGAAGAGAATTTTGAAAAAATGCATTAATAACCACCTGCTTTACAATAAATAGGCTCTGAATCAGCAGCCTTCTCAACATAGTGGGTCTGGTGCAGGACCAGACACTGGGAGTTGCAGTATTCTAAAAAGGCATCTCAGCCTATATAAGAGAGCAGCATTCCTGACCTGGGAGAAGAAATACAGCCTGACATACTCCTGAAAATCACTCAGGCCCTAAGGAAAGGTATTTTCCAGGTGGCTGGAATAAGTGTATTCATTAGCTGAAAGCATCAAAGCACCCTAGGCATTCTGACAGATTCCAGATGTGCCTACCAAAAACTGACATGCACAATCCCAATCCTACAGACATTAAACAACCAACAGCTTCCCAGTAGATTAGAGGCAAATATTAAAGCCAGGGTCTGCATTGTGTATTCCTGAGAAATTGCTCAGTTCTGCCACCTTTACCAAGACAGAAACAAAGCACTGACTGACTGCTATATGCTTTTTACATTGTTTTATATTTCTAGAAAGAGAAATGCTAAAAGTAGACTAGAAAAGAGAGTTATCACTAGTAAGGGGTTGAATGCTTAAATTATGTTCTTAGAAAGTGTTAAGACTTATTTACTGCTAAGAATTCAAGCATATTCCTGGGAGTATCTGCCATGATTCTCTGCAGGTACATGGGCTGTAAGCACAGTAGGTTCAGCTTCCACAGCTGAGGTTTCCCTAAGATGCAGTTTGTTTGGGTTCACAGAACCAGGCTCTCAAGTGTGTACCTTCTGCCTCTGCATGAAACCTGCTGCCTTTTTAAGGAGCCCAGGGCTTGGTTTCCTTCAAGTAGCCTGAAGCTCTTACAGCATCTGTTTTTCTTACATTATCTTACTCATTGGAACATATTTACATACCTGGTATGTCCTCAGATTTCAAGGATCTCACAAACTCAAGGTGACTAATCATTATATTTGTGTCAATCACCACTAGGATGTTCAGACCAGAACTAAAGGCTCCTAGGGGAAAAGAGGAGAAAAAAGAGAAACCAGCAGAAAGAATCAGTTGTGTGCTCCCTACTCATACCATCAATAACTGTGATTACTTGTTGCAACTAGAGAGCAAAGCAGATCCGATCATGACACACCAGCAGAAATATTTAAATCCTGTTCTGGAAGATCTATCTCCATGCTTGTAAGCTCTCCACAGGTCTGTACTACAGACAGGGCCATCCTCTTCTCCACACGAGCAACGTGCAAGTCTTCAACTATTTGCATCTACAGTGAGAAAATGAACATGTGTATAATCCATTGTGAGGGATCACTTCATCATTATTCCCCAGAAAGAAACTTTTGCATTAAAGCTGTTAAAATTGCCTCAAAATGATGTCTGAAAAATTTTAAGTCAGTACAGGAAATGTAAATCCACAAGACCTTCTACATATTCTCCAGTAAAGACATCCAAAATATGGCCTAGAAAGATTTATGACCTTTCTACAAGGTATTCAGAAACTTTGCTGTATTTTTTTTTTTTTGCTAAACAAACTGCAAGTTTCCTAACAGACACTTAAAAAATATGTCTCTCTTCCAACTAAAAAGTTAGAGGATGAAAAATGAGATAGCTGGAGCACGTGACCAACTGTGAAGGCCCTTTTGCTGCACATGGTAACAGAAAGACATTCTTTATCTCAGAAAGTTCCTGATTAGCAGCACTTCAGCAAGTTTGCTTAGCTTTTTAAATAAATGCTCCACATTTGAGTGTAGATCATGAGTCAACAATGCCAAATACTAGGAAAGGTCATGGAATTGTTCAGTACACAACGTCGGTGCCCTTGGTCTTTAAGACAACACAGAAGTGTTAAATCAAAGCATTACCAACCTCTTGGTCTGTTTCTGTGCTCTGACTGTCTTGAAGGGGTGGAAAGTCTTCAGAGCTCTGTAGGGAGAATTATAAACACCACAAACACACATCCCACCAATATCACAAAATATCAAGGAATACCGAGGTAAAAGGGATCCCCATGTCAGGAGTTTTGGAATACAGCCCACGGTGTTAAACAAGTCCCTCACTCACCTTTGGGACAGGCACAGGCTTTCTGACCTCACCTCCCTGGCAGGAGTCAGATGTGCAGGGGTCCTCAACATTCTAGAAACAAGCAGGAACAGAAGAAAGAGAACACTGGATACTCCCAAGTGAATAAGGAACATAAACTACAGTTATTAACATCTACAGTATCATTTTAATAGGGCTTAGATGCATGGCTTTCTTTTAAATAAATAACAATGGATTACACTGCAAATTCCATCTGAACATTAAGCCCCACATTTTTTTTTTTACATTGAAGGTGCTTGACCAGGCTGCCCAGAGGGGTTCTGCAGCACACATACCAATTTAGTCCCACATCCATCCCAAACTCCCCAGGCATCACTCTGCTAGCAATACTTTGTCTGGCAGCAAGTTTTCATTACTTCAGTTTATTCATTCAAAAAATGAAATAACTGTATCAGCTCAAAACAAAAAATCAGCTGATTTATACCTAAACTGAAGTATTCCACACCCCCAGCAGCAAAGCAAAGCCATGAAAGTATCTGTGCAGACACAGTTCCAAGACCTTTACTCTTCTGGTCTGTTTAACATTCAGCTGAGGAACATGGAAACAAAGTTTACATTAGGATCAGAAAAATCCACCTAGTTAGCTATGAAACCTGTCTGGATTCTGTAAGAAGACAGTCTGCTCATATAAGAAACTATCCTGAAACATCTACATAATACAAAGAATGGGGCTCTCATTACCTGCTTAAAACGCAATGCTGTGGTTTCCAAGTCTCCTTCTTTAGTTCCCGAGTGCTCAGGAGATTTAGGAGAACCAGTTCTGTGTTTCTTGCGCTTCCGAGAGTCCCATCGTGGCGGAGTTTGGGATGAGGAGCGTGATGATCTGTGTTTACTCGTGTACCTCTTTTTCTCAGCAAAGTCCTTATATTCTTCTTCCTCCTCTTCTTCCCAGAAGCTAGATAATGCACTTGGTTCCTTACTGGCAGGTCTATCACCATGCCTAGTCCCTGCAGAGCTGTCAGGTGGCTTTTTGGGAATTCTGACATCTTCACTCCGCTTTTTTGAGCCCTCTGCCTTTTTATGTGGTACCTCGTATACAGAGGACTTAAACTTTTCTATCATAGCTTGTTCTGCTTTTAGCTTGCGTTTACAGAGTTCAGCTTTCTCTCTCTTTTTCTTCAGTGCCTTGTCCCTCTGAAGTTCAAAGCTGTACCAGAGCCTTTTTTCTTCTACTCCATCACCGCGACATCTTTCCTTGCTGGTAGTTACCACATCAGGAGTGCGGGTGGTTTTGCCATGTTTGATTTCTTTGGCTTTAAACTGGATCACAATTTTCTTCTGCTTTTCAGTTTGAATTGAAGAACCATCCGGGCTTTTGCTTCTCTTTGGAGATTTTTCCTGGGATCTTCCATCAGCATCGTGAAAAGCACAAGAACTTCGGTGTCGCTTCTTCTCACGCCCATCTTTCTCTGGTTTGGACCTACAGAAACACGATCAAGAAAGCAATGTAATTTAGCTCAGTTAATGGAAAAGAGCAACAAAAAAGGCACCTGCATTTGATTGAGACAGAGCTAAGCATTTATGAGCACCATATTCCTAAACATGAACTTGAAGCAAAAGTTGTCCTTCAGAATAGTTTGATACGGCATTTTTTGGATTTACCTTTCTCCACTCTGTACAGCCATTTTAGCTTTAAGAAAATGGAGGAAAAACTTTTTCTGCATTCACTGTTGGTTTGAGAGACACCCTACACAGCTGAGTTTCTTCTTATCACACAGATGAGTTTAAACAGCAGTTCAGTGATAAAGGAGGTGTGTTACCTAAAAACTCAGCTTTTTCATACAGTGCCAAAACACACAGCTTTCAAACTGCTTATCCTGCACTGACTGGGGAACTTGGAAAAGGAACAACAGAGGGGAATATAGTAACATTCTACAGAAATCGTGATGAAACGTAAACTTTAAGGCATTTAGAGATTTTGAGGAGCTAAGAGAAATAAGTCTTACTAGAGTTAATTTAAAAAAAAAAGAATATTAAATGAGTAGGCCTTGATGAAGTTAGTAGTTAACTAATAATTGATTGCTTGTCAGCACAATGTTTAGTTAGCTGGGTTTATAATGAAGAATATAGAAACTGACAAATAGCTTTTAGGAACATAAGACAATTGTGGGTCTCCTCTGTTCTGAAACCAATTGAAGACAAGGAATGGGAGTTCTACCAAGAGTTCATTTATCATACTTGCATTGAAAAGGTAGAAAGGACAGAACGAGGAAGACTTCATTTACTTCCTCATTTTGGGACCCCTCCCCATAAAAGGGACCACCGACCCATTTCAAGGGACAAACTACGCATGCTTAATAGCTTTTGGAGTGATTAGCATACGAAGCGGGGAATGGGATGTACCAAAATTATGAATATGTATTTGTATTTTGGGTATTCAATACTTGTATGGATAAAAAGACTCTGTAATCACCTGGAAGGTGCGGTGTGTATTTGGGAGCAATCCCGCACGCTGCCTGGCATCGAATAAACACACACTTTCTAACTTTAAACTGTTAGAGAGTTTTTGTCCGTCACAGTTGGATATCGATACTAGATCAATATCCATATTTTTTTAATAAATCAGTGAACTATATGAAAAATTATTAGGAAACTTTCTTATAAGAACAGAGAAAATACTCAGTAATTATATTTACTGTATACTAGGTTTAAAATATCCAAAGAAATACCATATCTTATTTGGTGAACAGGTTGAAAAAAAGTCTTCAGCATTACATGATCTGTGATTGTTATATTTTTAAGTAGTTCTATTTAATGACAGACTGAGGCTTTACCTCTGAAGTTCTGTTTCTCCTTTCACAGTGTGCTTGTAAGATCTTCTGTCTTCAGAGTTCTGAAAAAGAATATTCAGGGGCTTACAGAGGAAACTGCAGTTGAAAAAAAAACCAACCTTCATAAAACAATGTCAAGACTGGGTGGTTTGGCTGTTTAGAGAAACAGTAAGGCCAAAGGGTGCCAAGGTCTGCATGCAAAGATAAGGGTGCAAAGGGTCTAGCAGCACTTCGTGATTTAATCATGGAGCACTTTAATGCTTACAAAGTGATTCAACAGGGTCCACTACAGCCGTGACAATTACAGGTCTGAGATAGTAACATTCCTACCATGATCAATTCACAGGCATTCACTCAGGTAAAACCATGTGTCCACTTGTAGTTTTAATACACCTCTGGGTTACACGACTCAGTTTTCCCAAAACCACAGCAGGATGTAGGAAGTTACAACAGAGAACGGTAACACGTGGATTATTTTGGATCAGGAAGCTCCAGACAGTTCATCCTTTCACAAATAATTCACTCCTTCAATAACTGGGGCTTGCTGACTCAGTGAGGCCATTAGATCACTGCTGCAGTGATCTTTCCTACCTTAGCTGGTTTACTTCCACACTGGAGAACACTTAATGCAAAAATCAAAGGCTTGCACAAACCAGGGGAGTCCGAAATTAAGGCAGTTCTGAGAACTTCTGCCTGTGGGTGGTTCTGGAGCTGCAGGACCAATACCAGCAATGCAAAGAACAAACAGAATGACAGACAATTCCAAAGGCTCTCCCCGGGGTCACATGCACCCCTGCTGTCCCCAGCAGCTGGAAAGCAGTGAAGGAGCTCCCGTGGGGCACGTGGAGCTCATGATGCTGCTGGGACAACTTCTGGTGATAACAAAACCATTTCCAGCTGCTCATTTCTCTCTTCAAGGCCTATTCCCTGACAACTATGAGTTTTCAGGACATTTCTAATATTTCTTTTCAACCTATCTCCTCATTTTCTCAAAAGTTTTCACTTAATTTAATCATCATAAGCAAATTTTCTTACTGCTCCTCTCCTCCCAGCACGATCAGTTTGGGGTGTAAAACACCTCCCACCCATGCTGGGATCACACTGCAGGACACTTGCTCCTGTTAGAGATTTCCTTATCTTTTTGCTGTTAAAGCTTTATTCTTCAAACTGGTGAGGCATCAGCAATGGCAATAAGCTACAGTGTGGGGTTTTAAGCCAAGTGTTTACCCTTTGCATTACAGAAGTGAAAAAAAACCCCAAATAATAAAGCATCTTAAGTTAATTTTAGAAGACAAATTGAATAATAGTAAGGAAATCAGGGCAAGAAATAATGGCTACAAACATTTGACTTTGAACAACATTTTTTCTATGATCAGAAAGCTTCTAACATGAATAATTCTGTTCATAAGGCCATAATCATGGTCATTCATTAACAGTTTCAAAAAGTTATTGAAAAGACAGGTAAAAGCTCCCTTACTTTATACACATTCCTTGAAAAATCCAACAGGAAAAAAATCTAGCAAATTTAAGTGTGGATTTAATAAACTACTAATTTATCAACTATGTATTGCACTTCTGAGAGCAAGTAACTTGTCAGAAGTGGACATAAACTATAAAAATAATAGGAAGCTACATACAAGTATGACCAAAAGGTGACAACTCCTGTAGCACCTGCATTTTACAAGTGATTCAGTGAAAGCTGACTCACTAGATACAAGTATGTACTAGAATATGCTGAGAATTTTGGTCATTAATTTATGTCTCAGCGTGTACAAAGAAATGCTTGAGTCGCTCATCAAAAGTACAACTTGTGGTTAATCAGAAAATTAGGATATATGATCCAAGACACAGAACAGTCCAAGAAAACAGCACTGGTTTCAGGACCAGTATTAAACCCAACTTTCCTCAAACAGAAAGATACACTGAAATGAAAAATTCTCTTATTTTCTGATACCCATACTATTCACAGCCTCTGAAGAAAAACACATTTATGTGCCCAGCTCAACCCTCCTGCTGTTCTTTATGATACTGTCTTTAGATTAGATTCATCCTTCTACCACAAGGCTGCTAAAGAACGTTCTCTTGAATGTAGAAGGTTGAATTAAAGATATAAAAGTAATAATATTTCTGCTCCTACTTTGTCATCCTGGCCATCTGAAGAGACTTCCTTTCCACATAACTTCTTCAGCTTCTTTTTAGACATCTTCAAATCCTAAAAAAAAAAAAGTGTGTTGTCTTTATTGCTTAAGTTTTTAGATCCAGATGAGATAAAAATAAGTTTTAACTGCACAGAGAAAAATACTTTATAATAGTTCTCTTTTGTTTTCTCATTACAGAGACACAGCAGATCTCAACAGGGTTAATTCACATCTGAGGGGACACCAGAGCAGAAAGGACAGCAATTACACCTCCTCAGAGACACCTATTTTGTACCAGCAAACAAACAAAAACTAGTATTCTTCAACACTAAGCGGTATAACCAAGTTTTAAGACCATCAGACATTGTCAGGGGCTGCCCAGGGGGCGTTGGAGTCCTCATCCCTTCAGGTGCCCAAAGAAGGCCTGGACGTGATGCTCTGAGCTGCGCCACGCTGGGGACCGGGCACAGCTTGGCTCGAGGGGCTTGTTGGGCTTTTCCAGCCCAGCTGCAGCTGTGACTGTCCAAGGCAGTCCCGACCGTGTGGCTGTCACCTTCGGCCCCTCCCGAGGATGGAGCAGTCACAGTGACACCCCGCAGCAGCCCCTTCACACCAAGAGGAAGCTCAGGGGAGCTGTGGAAGGCTCCAGCCGGAGCTCCCAGACCCCGGACCCGAGCAGGGGAGCCCGGGAGCGGCTCCGCCCTGAGGCGCGGCAGTAGCCGGCTCTGAGGGAGCCTCCCGCGGGGCTGAGGGGCGGCAGCTCCTGCCCCACTCCCTCCGAGGGGACAGCGCGGGGGCCCGCACGGCACCCGGGGCGCTGCCAACACAGCTTCCCTTCCTCCCTCCTCGCAGGACGCCGTGCCTCACCCCGCTCGGCCGCTCCCCGGGCGGGCCCCGCGGCTGTCGGGGCCGTTCGGGCGGCTCCGGCCGTGCCCAGCGCGGCTGCCCCGGCCCCGGCGCGGCTCCTCCTCCGCCGCGGTGCGCGCCGGGCCGGCCGGGCGCGCTGGGAAGTGTAGGCGGAGCTGCTCTGCCTCGGCGTGCAGCGGGAACATGGCTGCGCTGGAGGCGGCGGAGGCCGCGCTGGGGCGGCGGCAGGAGCACCATGAGGATGAGGAGGAGGAAAACCACAACCATGACCGTGAAGGCGGCGGCGAGCCGGCGGCGTTCAGTGAGAGCGGGCGGGGATCGGGCGGCTGAGGGGAGCCGGGCCCTCTGTGCCGGGCTGAGGGCGGGCGGGCGCCATGCGGAGCCCGGCCGGGTTTGAATTTACACCGCGGCCGGGTTTGAATTTACACCGCGGCCGGGTTTGAATTTACACCGCGGCCGGGTTTGAATTTACACCGCGGCCGGGTTTGAATTTACACCGCGGCCGAGTTTGAATTTACACCGCGGCCGGGTTTGAATTTACAATCCGGGGCCGCTTCCCGTCTCTGTCCGCCCGCGCTGGGAGGCGCAGGCTCCCGGTTCTCCCGTTCTCCCGGCGCGGTGCGGGGCCACACGTGTTCCCGCCGGGCCTCGCTGCGCTTCAACCCGCGCTCCTGTCGCTTCTTTCTTCCCCGAATTTACCGATACTTTGCCTTTGAGGATCATTTATTATTCTATGATGTCCCCTGGGGAGCCCGAAGTGCGGGCTTAGCCGCGTATCTTTCCTCGCAGATTTTTAAACCAAACCGTGTTTGCGCCCTGTACTCCAGGATGAGCCTGCTGGAGCAGCGAGGTTGGACCACCGTGGTCCTTCCGACCTGACCCGCTCTGGGATCCTGTAAATTGGTTTTGCTGGACTTCCAGTTCCCAGGGTGAGCCCTTGCTGCCAGCCCTTTGCTGCTGCAGCCTTACGGGTGGCGTGAACTGACTCTTCTAATTAATTCTTTTTCTCGTGTAGGGTTACTTTAGGCTCTCCGAAGAAGAATTATTCTCTTTGTGTGTGATCAGTGATTCCCGGTGGGCATTTAAAAAATCCTGACTCTTGGTTCGGTAGCAGCCTGCCTTTCTTCATCATTCAATGTGAAAGCTTACATCTCTCTTTGTACATTTACATATTAACTAGCTTTTTTTACAGATATGCGTATTATCCTTTTCAACCATTTTAACATCTCCACGTGCTCTGAAGATGCAGACTGTCCAACTTTTTCTAGCTGCTGTACTCTCACTATATGTTTTTATATCTGTTTCCACTTTCCCCGCTACTAATCAATAGTTGTTAGGAAATTCTTACTAAACTTGCTTTTACTTACTCGTTTTCTTTCTATCTTTATATTAATAAACCATGTAGAAACTATCACCAGGAATCCTGCAACTTTTTAATGGAGCAGTAGGCTTCATGCAAATCTTTCTTAGGTGAGTTGTTGTCTTAAAACAGGTCTGTGAGGAGCACAGCAACAATCTCTTGGTAGCAATACACCTCCTGATAGATTTTAAGATAGGTAGAATTATTTTACTCTGTGCTTCTGTTTTTTCAGATTTTTGAGCCCCTATCTTCTGGTATTCCTGGCATTTTCTCTTTCGGTCAGTTTTTGTAATAACAGATATTTTTACCCAACAGCAATGTTTAAAAGAAAACAAACAGAAGTAGGCCAGGGGAATCTGAAGAATTGCTGTACGATCCTTCCAGCCTGTCTTAACTTTTGGTCAGAAATAGGTGGATAGAGAAGACCAGTGAAATCAGAGAATCATGGAATGGTTTGGGTTGGAAGGAACCTTAAAGCCCATCCTGTTCCAGCCCCGCTATGGGCAGGGACAGCTTCCACTATCCCAGGTTGCTCCCTCCACATCCAGAGAACAACCATCCATTCCCGCATCCTCTGGAAATAACTTCCAACACAAACCTTTTTGTAGGTCCGTATTTTCTCCATGAGGTGCATCCCAGTATGTGTGTCAGGACAGACAGCTTGTGGCTGCCTTTTGTGCTCTCTCTGCACCTCCTGTCTGTCCCATCCAGGCTGGAAAGCCTTGGCCTGCTCTGTTGCTTCTCAGTAGTTGCAAAGCAATGCCAGAGCTTTGTTTCTTGTTACTCATGGTTGACTAGTCCCACCTGTCCCCTGGAATCTTGCTGGGAGCAGGATAATATTTATAGATTTATGTGGCTTTCTGAATCCTTTCCTAGTGCTTCCTTATATCCCTCGGAGAAGGGTCAGACCACACCTGGGGATTTCCACCTTTTCCTTCAGTTATTTTCCCCGGGTTTGACTATTCTCATTCTTACTTTATTGCCCCATCTCTCAGCCTCATTAAATGCTTGAAATTCTTCACCAGGCCAGGCAAATAATTCATTTGCTAATGATGATGGCACCAGCACTTACCCTCATCTCTGCCTGTGCTGATAGCACATTCCTGCCTAAGTCCCTTCTTTCATACTGTGTGATTCATGAACTAAACTTTTACCAAACTTTTTTAGCTGATAGTAAATTGTCAGGAGAATTTGAAGCTCTTCCTTGCCTGCTTTGCCTTGCATCACTGCATCCTGCCAAAAAACACGTGTAAATGCTATTTTGTTCATCTTAAACATCTGATACTGATGTGTGAATAGTCATTTCAGCTGTCCAAAATGACATTATTCCACAGTGGTTTCCAAGGATAATTGGAGTGAAAATTCATTCCTACGTATTTTTTTTTTCCTCCTTCATGTTTGTAGTCAGCACCACATTATTTGGAACATGTTTGTATAGTTCAGTTACATCAATGACACTTTTACGGTGTTTTTGTTTGATTTTAAGATGGTTTGGTGATCTCTGAAAACGTGAAAAGCAACAACATTGGTGTGAAAATTCCCGAGTCAGAATTGGATGCAGAAGACAAAGGAGCAGAGGAAGAACGCCCAAGGGAATCTGATAGCAACATTTTGGATGTATCATCTGATTACCCACGAGGTTTGTTAATAAACTCTTAATATTTGTGCCATGTGCTGGAGGAAAGGTAGAAATACTAGGTAGGAAAGGTAAAGAGTGTGTGAAATCTCATTTTAAAACTCACCTCTGTATCCTGACCATGTGGATCAGTTGCTTTGTCTGGCATAAGAAAACCTGAAGATTTATGCTGTTAAAACGTTGTAAAGCTTAAAGTTGCTACAGAATGTGTGTTACAGTGGACTGGGAAGTTTAGTGTGCTGGAATCAATAAAGCAGATTTCAATCTAATTTTTTTGGTATTGGCAAATTCTGACTGATAAGTTGAAAAATCAGGTGGTAGATTTAAAGGTTAAATGGTTTACGAATGGTTCTTCACTAAGGGAAAGAAAAAAATTGTAGAATTTAATGTACCCTGGCTCTACAATGAATAATTGTTCTTAAATTTGGTCCACTTATAGTTGATACTTAGTGTTGCCAGTGAGTTCATATGATGGTTTTGTACTGCTTTTGTGCATGATTTGCATTCACTAACAATGCTGAGCAGTTAAACCAGGTGTAAAGGGAATGTGACTTGATCTTTTCAGCTGTTTTTTTTTAATTAGAGTCTTTCTATCTTATAAAGTTTGTGTGTCAGTATTAAAAGGAAGTAGAAATATATTAAAATACATGGATCTTATTAAGCAGCTATTCTGGGGATAATTTTTGCAGTCATTTGTGCTACCATGGAAGTAAAAGGACAAAAACAAGTCTTTCAGTCGCTACTGCAGTCATTCCTCTAACAGTGCTAGGTTTGATATGTTGCATAGAAAAGTAGCAATAAACTAAAAGCAAATTTTAAACTAAGAATGTTTTACTTCTAAATATTTCTGGATTTTTTTTTTAGACAAACATATTTCAATTCAGAGGCACCTTGCTGATCTAGAGAAACTGGCTGACCTGAGAGAAGGTGAGTTTTACACAGCAGTGTCCCAGAACACAGATCTTTGTGTTACAGGTATTTACATTTTCCGTTAGATTTTATCTTTATCACACTACATATATTTATCATATTTAGAGATGAGGGGTTTTGTAAAAAAGGGCTTTTTCATTTATTCTCTTGTTCCTCTGCTAAATTCTGCCTGAGAGGTTGTTTGACATTCAGCTAGTTTTTAATTAGGTGTTGAAGCCCTTGAAGCAGTAACCTTTGTACACAGCCTTGCCTTTGTTTTTTATGTCTCACATGCAGGATTTTCAAGAATTATTTTATATTTTTCAAAATTATATACGGTACACTGCCTTATTTTGCAGCTTAAATAGATATCAGCTGCTTGTTTTGTCCAAAAGATTTAGGAGTTAGAACAACACAATCTTTTTCTAACCTCTTGATTTGTTGGGAGTCTTGTTTTGTTTTGTTTTGTTTTTTTAAACATTTCAAGTCTTTGCATGTCATCTGTAAAGTTCTGTTGTTCCTCAGTACTTCTCAGAACTTTTATTAGCTTCATGTTGCTGGAGTAAAAAATACTAGAAACCAAAACCCAAAGGTTGTCAAAGTTAATATTTTTTAAAGCTATAGGGATTTTGGTCTATAGTCTATGGAGCAGAAAGAGGCAACACTTAAATTTGAAGTTTGTGCATGAAATAGAATGTTCCCTGAGGATTTCATCTCTAACTTGTGTTGATTTTACTTTCAGCCTTTTTTCTCTTGGCCTGCATCTCAGCTAACAGAAGTGGTAACTGCATTTCATGTTTCTTACAGTTTTTAATTGTATTTTCAGATAAAAGGACGCCTTGTCCATTGTGTCCTGAAGAGAAATTCAAAGCTTGCTATAGCCACAAACTCCATCGTCACTTGCAGAATTTGCACTGGAAGGTTTCTGTTGAATTTGAAGGTAATGGCAATTGAGTTTGAATAGTAAACACTAGAAGAAATTGAGGGTATGTTCTGTGTTTCATCTTTCAAAATTCCTCTTAAGTATTTTGTTACCAGCTCTGGATTAGAACCATATTTTGACAGAATGAATTTTAAGGTGGGTTGTAAAATGTAAATGTGAAAGAACCCTCCAGCGAGAACGGTTACAATTATGCATTTTCTCTTTAGAAAAGCACCAATAATTGCTTGGTATGTCATGAAAATTACCATAAAATTTAAAATAATGTGTCATGAAAACTACTTCAATAAAAGTTTTAGTTATATATTAATAATAATCAGACACACACTGGTGATCAGTTTTGGTGGATCATAAAGATTCCATGGGTTCTGATAAACCCTTGAAGTCTTTATGTAGTATCAGTATTTAGTAGCTTTAATGTTTTTTTTAAATAAACTCTGTGATCTGCTTGTAAGATGCATTAAAATCCCTGCAAGAAATTTAGAAGGGAAAATAAAGTGAGCAGTGTGTGTTTTTTAAAAATCCAGGTGTATGGGTTTGTGGGAAATAAAGTGACTATTTAGAGGATGGCAAGATAAAAGTTGCACTATAAATGTTCCAACAGGAGTATCAGGTATCTCATTTTGGTTTTCTTTAACTTTGTAACATCTGTTTATAGTTGTCTTCACACAAGTCTTTTAGCCAGGTAGCAATATTTTTGTGAAAGACTCACAGGCCCTTTTGAACTGGAGACTTGGTGTAGCTTTATAAGATACTCAGAGACTTATTTTAATCAATTTTAAATTATTTGCATTTTGAAGTTTAAAGCATATAATTAGCTGATAAATTTCCCTGTGCAGAGAGTGAATGTACCAGATAATTGGTGATGTTCTTTTGTTGCTGTCTGGTGAAATCTGATGTGAGAGCACGTGGTGCAGGCCACAGACATGCTGTTCATTAACTGGTCTGGGATGGCATTTGTTTTCCAGGGTACAGAATGTGCATCTGTCACTTATCCTGTCGGCCAGTAAAACCCAACCTTGTTGGAGACCAGGTAAAAATGCTGAATCACAGGAATTCTTGCTACTGTACTAAGTGGGGGAATTGGGTGACTGAGGGGAACTTTCGAGATCTGCTGAGTTGCCAAATACAACTTGCTCCTCTGTCTGTGATGCCAAAAGCTTGTTAGTCCAGGATGTGTGGTAGAGCCCTTGAGTAGCTGCATGTGCTTGTACCTCTCTTACTGTGGGGAACAGCTGCCTACATCAGCTCTGGCTGTAGATTCCAGATATTTTGAATGCTCTAGAGGTAACAGACTTCTCATATGCTGTGTTCAGTTTTACTTCAAGCATGTTTTATGTATTTGAAACTACATTAAAAGACACTATTTTACAGACATTTTCAAAGATGGGAGCTCATTACCACTGTATCATCTGCTCAGCAACTATAGTACGAAGAACTGACATGATAGGTCACATTAATCGTCACGTGAATAAAGGAGAGACTGAGTCAAGGTTTATCACAGGTGAGCTCTGGCTGACAGGAAACATTCAGTCTTTTTCTGTTATAGACCACATGCAATAACTGTGACAAGGGGTGGGAGACATAGGAAAAATTCAGAAACAGAGTTAGCCTTTCTAATGAAAAATCTGTCCTTAATATTTCAGAGCTTTTGTTTCATCAGAGGTGCAGCAGAGTTGTGATATAGTATTGCATTGATCAGTCCCTGAGTTCTTATTGAGAACACATATAGTGTTATAGGGTTCCCCTCACCCTTAATGTTGTAAGTACCAGCTTGTGTGCCTCCAAAAGAGTGAGGACGTGGCATCCACAGAAAAAAAAAGTCTGGAGTAGATCTTTCTGCAGTGTAAAAATCCTTAGCTTTTCATCCAGACTGCACCAGCCTGGCTGGGTTCCCAAAACAAGGTGATATTTTTTCAGTCTCAGATGATCAGGATGGAGGTGTCAGTAGTTCTTTGGAAATTGCAGTCCTACCTGACTTTGTCCAGAATGAGACTTTGGTTTCTAATTTGCATAAATTAGGTTACAAACATTTTAAATGATTGGAATGCCAGTAGTTTGATGCCTGGGCATCAGTTTGCATGTCTGAAAAGTGATAGTAGTACCACATTCCATATCTTTATAGATTTTGTGCTATGAAATACAGTAATGTCTGTGTGCTTCCCTTCAGAGCTGTGAGTAAAGAATGGCTCACTTAGCATTTTTTTAACAAAACGCATGAGGCATTTGCATCTCCTCAAGGTGGGAGGAGAAATCCAGAGGTTTTGTGGTCTATAGGCACTTGGCTGCTCTTGGGGCTCCTGAAGGTGGACCAGATACACCATGTGTGTGTTTGAAAGCCCTGAGAGAGGCAGGGTGAGCACTGGGACATATCCAGTTGTTACAAATTTTTACTGGTTGTTCCTAGGTACAGTTTAGACTGGGGATGAATTGCTTAGAGGAATGGCAGCCTGTGTTTACAGTTGTCAGATCTGAAAGCTTGTTTTGCCACAGACCATCTACACAGAACTCTAGTGCTGGAATTGTCCATGTGCTTGTGCTGTTCATGAACATTTCATGGGGCTGTTCAATAGCTTAAAATAGATCAAGGATTTTCAGGGATTTTTGTAGTTCATTGAGACACATTCAGGATTCTGTTAATAGGGTTTTAATTAATTAGTAATGTATTATGTTTAAACATGCAAAACAAATGTGCTAAGCCTCAGGCTCAGGGGCTGGCTTTTTAAAATTGGAATGGATACACATAAGAGCCCAACTAAGAAACAAGTCTGGTATTTTATAAGAAGAAAATTGCAGTAGAGCATGATCCTGATTTGCCACTTGAGATTAGATGATGAATTATTGCCTGCTTCTCCCCTCATCCTTGTAAACTGGTCCATGTGCTGGTTGGATTGCAGCATAACCCAGACTTCTTGCTTTATGGGAGCAGTTTTTCAATGTAACTTACCAACTAATAATGTTAATATTAATTTCAGTTCTCACCAGTTCTTTCCTTCTGCCTCAATTACGTGTTTCAGCTCGTGCTCCCAAGTCGTCCTACAGAGTGGTGAAGGAGTCAGCCACAGATGTGCAGGTTCTTCCCAACCACTCCA
Organism: Taeniopygia guttata; assembly: GCF_048771995.1. Classification (NCBI taxonomy): domain Eukaryota; kingdom Metazoa; phylum Chordata; class Aves; order Passeriformes; family Estrildidae; genus Taeniopygia; species Taeniopygia guttata. The sequence goes on along the minus strand of NC_133033.1, from coordinate 24,112,292 downwards.
CGCCCCAGAAAACAGATTCCTATTTTAATCCTAAAATGAAACTCAACAGGTGAGAGAGCAGGGAGTGGGAGGATGCATCAGAGGGGGTGGGGAGTTTGTAGTGAAAAATCTGTGTTTTGAAAGGCAAAACCTCTGTTCAGAGGGCAGGGGAAAAAGTTTCTCATCAGAAAACCCTTATTGATAAATAATATTTATATCCAAAACCATTATATGTGAAATAGTGTTATTTCTGAAGTAATTAAATGTTTTCCTGTAATTAGTAGATCTTACTTTAAGAATACCTTGCTGTAGAATTCAACTTTTCAGCACAACTGAGGTTTTTATTTACAGTTCTTCCCTGTAAAAAGTGGAGTTTAGCTTAAATATCCCACTGTTAGTTTAAAGGGAAGCAAAAATGTTCTCTGTTCTCTCAACTTACAGACTATGGCCATTTTTATCTTCCAGGCAGTTGATATTCTGTGCACTGGCTGTACTTGCTGGGGAGCGCAAACCCATTGAATGTTTGGATGCTTTTGGTGCCACTGGTAAAGTCCATTTCTTTAACATTTTGGTTAATATCTAATAGGAGGAAGCAGCAGTGACTCATAACTGACAACACATACTCAAAAATAATGTGAAGTACACAATTATTTTCTTTCTTAGGCAGGGAGTCCTGAGCTTCCATACAAAAAGACAGCTATCAAAAGCTGTATTAAGGCTTTTAAAAAGGCTGTAATAATATTAAAGTTCAGTGGTCTTCTTTAAATCAGTTGTCTTATTACTGTCCTTAAATTCTACTTTTCCACAGGTATCATGGGATTGCAGTGGGCAAAGCACCTCAGAAGTTCTGTGAAAGTTACAATTAATGATTGTAATGAAAATTCTGTGACAATTATTAAGGAAAATTGTCATTTAAACAAAATGAAGGTGAAACTGAGCATTAAGGAAGAAGACAATGGTGAAACTGTGGGAAATGGAGAAGAAAACAGTGACACCATTGAGGTGACAAAAATGGATGCCAATGTTGTCATGCATTTGAGATCATTTGATTTTATGTGAGTGTTGAATGTTTCTGTCGATTTTCTGGTTTGGTAATGACACACCCCACCCCACTTCACAGTATATGATTATTTGGAGAAATTGGAATGATAAAAGAATCAACCAGCAGTCACTTGAAATGTAATTTTGTTGTCCCAGAAATGGTGAGGGGACAGAACTTTAATCTTAAATGTTTCAGAAAGTGCTGGAAAAATATTAACCTTTTTGACATTCAGAATGGATTATAAAAATACATGAAAATTTTAACCAAGGCTGTTTTTTTTTTTTTTTATAACTTCATTGTCAGTTTGCTGAAGGGAAATACCAAATCAGTTTTGGGTTTTTTTAAAACTTATTTTAGTTTAAAATACTGGTTTTTGCATTTCTTGTTTTTATCTATTTTGCAGCATATTAACGTTGAATTAAAGCAGGCTGATTCTTCCAGGTTGGGTATATAGATGCATGCACTCAAACCCTATACAGATATCAAAATAAGTGATGGGATTTTTGTATGTTATTAATGAATAACATCCAGATCTAAGCATTGCTGGAAGTTTTAGTCCTGTTCTTTCTTCCTGTTTTAAATGTGATCATAGGTGAAGGTTATAAAACAGTGCTTTCCTCAGTGTAAAGCCAGACTTTGGAGCATTTATAGACACTCAGTGGTACATCCTTTCTTTTCAGCCATTTGGACCCCTTTGGAACTTCTGTGGATTACCTGGACTCTGCCTTTAGAAACGTGAGAAACCTTGGGATTGTGTCAGTGACATCCACAGACATCAGCTCCCTCTATGCCAAGGCTCAGCACGTGGCCCTGCGTCACTACGGCTGCAATATTGTCAGAACAGAGTACTACAAGGAGCTGGCTGCCAGGACTGTAATTGCTGCTGTCGCAAGGTACTGCCAAACCATTTCCAATTAGGGTAAAAAATTATTAGGTAATTATTAGAAATAATTAGTGATTGGGCAAGGCAAAAATGCATCAGCAGGGTAGGGGCAATGGGATGGTAATGTGAAAAAAAATACCCAGACTTGCAAACTCTTCTATTTCTCTACAATTTTGCCATTTTAGAGCTCCACAGGACTTCCTAAAATACAAAAGAAAATGCTTGAATGGCTTCTAGCTAAGCCTTTCAGTTACACTTCCTTTAGTGGAACCACTGCAGATCCTCATACTTGAGGTTAAAAAGATGAATGTGAGTAATGACTTGTGAAATCAGTTATTTGCATATAGATACCGTAGCTAAACTCAGTCTGTTAAAGAAATGAAGACCTAAAACCTAATTGGAGAAAAAAGTACAGGCAAGAGGGTGGGACAACTGCTTGGGAAAGATGAGGAGGAAATGAAATCACCAGAGGGTTTGAGAATGCCAGAGCATAAATACTGAGATGAACATGTTTAGATTTCCCTTGTCCTCTCCCTGCACATGTGATGGTGCAGGTGGCAGACCACTATTTCTAGCTGTGATAAGAAGAAGTAAAATTAGATTTGCTCGGTCTGCCAGAAAGGCCACAAAATGAGGCACTTCAGAAAGAACACTTCCTCTTGATCTCTCAAATCTTCAGTACCCCTGTCTAGGAAGTGGATGGGCTGAAGAACCGTGCAGCAGGTTCAGGTGTCCATGGCAGTGTTTGCCTGCTGAATTCAGTACAATGTGGCTTTTGTGTGTGTTCTCCCCCCAGAGCTGCAGCTCGCTGTAACAAAGGCATCGAAGTGCTGCTGGCAGTAGCTCTGGAACACTTTGTTCTGGTGGTGGTCAGAGTTTTACGGGGCCCAACCCCTGCAGATGACTCTGCAAAGAAGGTCCGATACCTCATCCACTGCAAGTGGTGTGAAGAGAGGGTTTTCCAGAGAGAGGGCAATATGGTGGAAGGTAAATGGCTTTTCTTTTGCAATTTGTCTCTCTGTTCTGTGCCTTGTTTATATTTACATCCCATTAGTAGCAATTCCCTTGTTTATAACAATGAGTTCTATGTGTGAGGTGGAGAGGGCGCTGTTCCTCATGGCCATGGGCTGGATCAGTTGTCTGCAAGGTTTTTCCTGTAAATGGACTGGATTTGTGGCACAAATCGCTCAGATTGTGGCTGCCCCATCCCTGGAGGTGACCAAGGCCAGGTTGGACAGGGCTTGGAGCATCCTGGGCTAGTGAAAGGTATCCCTGCCATGGTAGGGGGTGGCACTGGATAGGGTTTAAGGTCCCTTCCAACCCAAACCATTCTGAGATTTGTTTCTACACAGGACATCCTCCCAGCTTGCTCTAGCTGCTGGAGCTGCCAGGATGCCTGGTATGTCCATGGATCTTCCACTTCAGGAAAAGCCCGAGGATAGGCCTTTGATACTATTGGGTTCCTTCAGATGGCAGCAGCTGGATAGCTTTTGGTGTCAGATTGCTTTTCTGCTGCATTTCAGTTCCTTAAAATGCAGTGGACTGAGCAGTCTGGCCTTCCCCTGCTGTTGTTAATGGGCTGTGCCTACACACAGGTTAGCAAAGTCAGGATACAGAATCTGCACTCCTGGAGATGCTGGTTTGAATGAATATAAATGCTAAAACCTTGTTTCCAAGTTAGAGGCTCTTGGATAGCTTGCTGTCAACTCATGGTGTCTTTGCCCTGCTCAAAGTCAGATGCATAAGCGTTCAATTAGCCTGGTATTAAAAAGTTGCTGAAAATTCAGAAGTTTTAATAATGGGGATGAGTAGCTGAGTACAGTGTTATGGTAGAGATCTTAAATTTGTAAGTGAATTGTTTGCTTAATGCCTGAATTGCACAGGGCTTACTGGACAAGACTCGTAGGTGCACTGTGTTTTGCAGATGTAACTGGATGGTGTTTCAGATTCTGTAGTTGGCACTTACTGTTAACCTGGACAGCTGCTTATGTAAAGGTTGGAAGGCAGATATTTTCCTTATTTCTTGAAAGAAACATAGGGAAGTTACGTTGTTTTTTTTAATTTCAGTGTTTTAACACTGATTACAGATCAAGTCAACCACTAAATCTCACCATGAGCTGCTTGGCAGAAGTGAAAATAGTGTCACACTTCTGCTGTTGTCCTTCCAAATACCTCACTGAAGTGAGCTCCCACTGCATCTCTCTGTCTGTGCAGTAACACAGGCATGGCTGGCTGTTTCCAAACAATTTAAATGCTGTTTTTCTGCTGCAGAAAACCCTTACCAGCAGCTGCCCTGTGACTGCCACGGCAGCATGCCTGGGAAGACAGCAGTGCTTCTTGGTCCTCTCTGGTAAGTTCACATCTGGTAAGGACACATTTGGAGAGTCGCTCCAGGAGCTCTGAAGCTCAGCTATTCATACCATAACCATTTTTATTTTAGCACTACAAAAGGAGGTATGGCAATCAGGAGGAGCTCAGGAAACCGAGTGCAGATTTGAATTTAGTGGGATGTTCAGTTTTTCCTTTTGTTCCGAGCAGTTAATAAATAGAAACACAGCTTAAATTTTCACATTCCTTGCACTTATGGAATATGTCCTGCATAGGAGAACCTGCCTCTGTGTTCCTCTGTTTGCCAGAAGTAACTCCTTTTGTGAAGAATTTATTAAATAAATCATTACATGGGCTGATAGTAATAAATACTACATGGCATGTTAATTATTTTTTGTAGAAACAAGAATAAATATTGTTAAGTATTTAGCCAGTTCAGATCAGTATTAAAAGCGGTTGGCAATCGACAGTATCTTTCTTGTAGGGTTGAATGACTTTCTCAACATCTTGGGGCAGAAATAAAATGACTGTTCTTGAGATCTTGATTTTTTTTTATTTTTTTTAAACAAGACCAGTGTTGTTGTCATAGCAAAAAAATCAATTCAGTGTAACATAATTGCTAATCAATTTGGGCAGGAGAATTTGGAGCAGCTTCCATTAAGAAGCCTTAACTTTTGACTTCTCTTGTGTTTTGTAGGTCAGGAGCTCTCTTTAACACTGGATTCCTCAGGAGGATGCTCCTGGAGGCCGTGCAGTATGGCTTGGATGAAGCTCAACCACTTCTGAAGACATTAATCTGTGAAGCAGAGGGCACAACTCTGAAACATTTTTCTACCCACAGTCCTGGTGACGAGAACAAGCAAGGTAAGAAAAGGAGCAGCCTGTTCACAGAGAGGACTGGCTTTGTGGTGATTTTTAGAGACGCTGATCTGTGATAAGTTACTTAACAGCAGTGTATCCATAGATTTGAATGCATTATTGAATAATTGAATTATTTCCTTTCATGTAATTAAAGCATTTTGCCACTTAACAATGGAATTAATTTTGCCTTATAATTGTATTCTAGAAGAGTGTGGCGTATATATTAGAACATCAAATACTTCTGCAGAATCCTACTTAGGACATGGTAAGTGGAGCATTTTGGTGTAGCTTTTTTTGTATTTAACAGTATTGCACTCTGGAGTTTTTTCCCACCCAGTACTGATTTTATTTTATCTTTATCCAGAATCATATTTATTGGTAAAAGCAGAATGCCAAATACTCTATGAAGGCCAGTTTAATTTACTTGTTACTACTGAAAATGGCCTGTTGATTAAATTCAGGCCCAATTTTACCTCTGCAAACACCAGCTTACAAAAACAGGCACACAGCTGAAGTTGCTGCATGGCTTTGTTTTTGTGTGTACTGTCTGAGGCTTTGCTGGCGTTTTTGGGGTGCCTGTGAGTACTGAGTGGTTTCTGTGGCCTTGTTGTGGTGCAGGCAAGAGGAAAAGTGAGGAGGTGCTGCGCAGCGTGGCGAAGCGCCAGCGGGCCGAGCACAGCGCCGAGCACCCCCCGTTCTACTACAACATCCACCGGCACAGCATCAAGGGCATGAACATGCCAAAGTAAGTGTGGCTTCACCTTCCAACCTGCTCTGACACTGACACACAGCTTGTTCTGAGTCAGCCCTGTCAGCACCATGTCCGTTCTCAATGCAGGGGTTTGGTTTTGCTGCCTTTCTTCCCAGGTTAAATAAGTTCCTGAACTATCTGTCGGAGGCTGGATATCGCGTCAGCCGAACCCACTTCGACCCCATGGGAGTCCGCACCAACGCACCCCTGGCGCAGTTCAAGACTGTTCTCCTGAAGTACAGCACTCCCACCTACGTGGGGGCACAGGCAGAGGGCCCTGTGCATCTCCCTGGAGAGATCCAGGTAGGAGAAGAGGTTCCAGCTGCTGCAGCAATCAAGGTGGAGGAGGCTGAGGTAGCAGAAGATGATAAATCTGGGGTTGCTGCTGCCGTGTACCCCACTCACTGTGCTGCTGAATAATGCAGATGGGTTTGTTCATCAGGATGTTACAGACTTCAGCACACCCTGTTCCAGTAAGCCACTCCCTTTGCCCAAGCTGGAGTTTTACCCTTTTGAGCACCCTATTGTATTTCAAAGGGACAGTTTAGACTTAGGTAACAGAACTAAGCCCTGATCCCAGCATGGCTGTGGTCGCAGAACCAGCACTGTGGGAAGGCTGCTTTTATGCTCACCTCCTTTTCACACTGAAGAAGCATGGAGGCTGCTTTCCACTCTGTCCAAGCCCTACTGCTAGCGCAGCATCCAGGAGGTGGGACAGGGCCAACAGTGTTCAGTATTTTGGAATATGACGTTATTGTGAAACAGCCTGTTCCTAAAATGCATCATTCCTAAAGCCTGGCCAGCTATGATCCAGAGAGAGGGCACGTTCAGGTAAGGTAACAGCACAGGATAAAATGCCCTCTGAGTTAAAGCCAGGCAGTCCTGCCTGGGTGCAGCTGTAGCTCCAGGTTGCACATGTAACTCTGCATTCAGGTCTGTTTCCAGGGTTCTGCCTCCAGGCAGGAGCTGATCCCAGGAGAACAGGAAGGAGCGGTGACATGGCTGTTGCTGAACTTCAGTTTGTAACCGAATTGTAGTGAATTGTGTAGTCACTCTAGGTAGTTGTCTGTTCAGAGCTTACAGTGGTTGTGTGCTGCAGCAAGGTACGGGGACAAGGGACCACAGTGGGTGTTCAGGTGAAGTTTGTGGTGAATTGTCAATAGTAGCTCTGAGCCAAGATCTCTTCTGTGAACGAGCAAAGCTGCCAGGTGTTGGCAGTTCTGGTTTCCTTAAATACATGGCAGCATTCCAGCCAAATGAGCTTGCCTTTGTCCTTTCTTTCCCCCACACTTAGCTGTGCTATCTCTGTGTATTCCACTTGAACAGCTGTCAGCATTTCTCCCAGGTTTGGTGTTCAGCCTGGCCCCCAGTGTTAGGTTTATCTAAGAGCAGAATATGAGGGGTTATTATCCTTACCCATCTCTGAAACTGTACAATAGAAGTAACATGACTAATACACTCCTGATGATGCAAAACATCCTATGCTCCTGTCAGGCCAGAAGTTGCTGCCTCCTCCACTCTCTTCAATTCCAGATTGCTTTGGTGGAGAGTTATTCTCTAATTTCAAAAAGGAAGAACCCACTGAAGAGTTATTGAATCAGTGATACAGCAACATTTCCTTCAAAAACGTGCTTCTTACAGTTCTTTTTCAAAAATCACCTGGGAGCACATTGGAAAGCTAAATGGAAGGAGAGAATTTCACATTTCCTAGTGGCATTTTTGGGTTTTTAAGTGGATAGAGTGTTGGCAGACATTGCTTGCAGGTAACATACTTTAGTGTTAGTAGAATAAAAGCAGTCCTGAAGTCAGTTACCTCGGGCAAAGGATTGTTCTGATTACAGTAAATTAGGTTAAAAAGAAAGTTTAACTGAAGCCCCTTGTGGGAAATACTTTTGATTACTCTTGAAGCTTCTTGTAAGAAGCCAAAGGTATTGAATATCTTTTCCAAGCCAAGGCAACTATTCCCAGGTTGGAATAATTGGAATTCCCAGGTCTGGAAAGGCAGAAAAAGTGAAACTCAGACTTGGCTGTACAATCTGGGCTCCTTTCCTCTGCCAGAGAGGCAGAAGCTGTTGTAATCTGGGGTGGAGTTTTGCGTGTTGTCAGGGACCAGCTGAAAAGGAGTGTTTGTAACTCAGGCCTCTGGGATTCTCTTCCTATTCAGCAGTTGTCTCTGCTGTTGACTAGGTAGGGTCAGTCCTGCCATTACTGTAGGTTAAGAGTCTGGAGCATGGGACATCTTGTTCCTCCTTGCATGGATCCACATGGCCAGGAAGCTTTCTGGATGTTGAAGCTGTTCAGAGGCAATTTGGATAAGCAGTGGTGGTCCAGAGAGCAGCAGGATCTCAGTCAGAGACTGTTCATGTTCAGTGCATCTCAAGAAACCCTACACTGGCCATACTCAAGCATTGCCTCTTAACCCAAGGTGCATCTTCTGGTTAAATGTAGTGAATGTAGAGAGACGGCAAGGAAAGGAACAAAACTTGATCTCTAAATAATGCACCTCAGCTGAAGGGGTTCATTACAGTTGCTCTCTGCTCCTATTGACTGAAGCCTCCTAATAGTTAAATACACCCAAGGTTGCTGGGTTTAACCTGAGTGCTGTGAAAAACCTTCATCCCCTTCCTCAGGCTGCAGGATCTGGTTGGAACAGCAGCACCTGTGACAGGTCAGTGGAAGAGCTGATACCTTCTGTGTGCCCCTATTTCTCACTCAAGGCTCAGGAGGTGAGCTGGTCTCAGGGGTCTGTAACAGCCACCACTGGTGGAGCTGAGCTGCACCTGCACAGTGCCAGGCACAGCAGCACAAACACAAACACTGCCCAAAGGGGTCCTTCATCAACCACAAGAGGAAGTAGCATTGCAATTCCCAACAGGTTGTTGATAACATTTTTGCTTTTATTGTCAATTTGAGCATTTCAGTGGGACTTTAGTTGGATAGGAGATACTTTAGTAGAATATTAGGCTTACCCGTACGTAACACACATTATGTACTTAGAAAAGAACATGGCTTTAAAAGGGGAAGAATAATGGCATTTTGAAAATAAAATAGTTTATAGCACTAAAGAGTCACAGTGCAATCAATGATTTAATCAAACAACTACATTATATATATAATATTTAAAGAACATAAATACTCAGGAAATTCACTACAACAAGAAAATAAAAGCTTCACATTCTCTCACGCTTTTCAAAAGAACTGGAGACAAAGTGACAGCTCCTAGACAGACTGCTCAGCTTCACAACACCTCTCTTGCTTAAGGGACTGTCCCTCCCCTCAGCTCCCCCCAGGAGGGATGCTGGCACTAATCTAGAAGTTCTCCCCAGTAATTTTAAAGCATTTAGCACAGCCACTCCCCCACCCCCCGTTATATTCCATGGACATGCACTACAGTCTATACAGCAATGCTTCACAAAGCCAGCAAAAACAGGTCCCTAATAGCTGCCCCTCTGTGCTCTGAGGCCTGAACTCTTCCATTTCATGTCACAAAAGCCCAAGGCTCTCCAGTCAGAGGAAATAATTAAGTTACTCAAAGAAGCCAGTGCAGTTTCCACAGCGGAATAAAGCTGATCTGAACAGCAGCCAGAAGGGACAGTATTTACAAGTGCTAGGAAAGCCCAGAGCCAGGGAAGGGCCAAGTCCTTCCCAGGAGAATCCCCGAGCAGCAGAATACTTTTGTATCACATGCCAAAGCCAGTGGGAGTTCAGGCAGGACACAGGAGGAGTGTAAACCACACCATGTGCAGTAAAGCCTGGTGCTTCCCACCTACCAACTACTCTTTGCTTCAAGCCTCAGGGGCAAACAGGGGAGGGTTCATCAGCAAGTCTTAGAGCAAAGGGAACCTCGTGGTGACAGCTTCCCTTCGGACAGGACGTGGGACAGGTCAAGCTGCCCCCTCAGAGCCACAGCAAGGTCCAGAACATGTACAAGGGCTGCACGTGCAAAATGACCAGCAGCTACCAGGCCTGACAGCACAGCCCACTGCCACGCTGGGAAATGAGCCTAAATGTAAGACACTAAATGGTAAACTTTATCAAGTACTGAAGTTGTCTTCCAAAGTGCTAAGCCATGTTTGTTAAAGCTATGGCAAAGTAACAAAAGCAGAATCTTGCAGCAGCTTACAATCGAAGTCTTCCCTACTCACCTGACACCGGGAAAAGGTCCCTGCTGGGGTGGCACAGTTTCCCAAAGCAAAGCATTTTGATGGTTGTGTTGCTGGAATTTAGGGGATTTGCTTTAACAAAAAAGTTTTCTGAACAGTTCTTTACAGCATATTCACAACAGAGATCCTACTCTAGGGAACAGAGCAGGACTATGAAAAATCCAGATTTCCTTCAGTTCAGCTGTGAGGACAGGGCAACACTGCCAGGCAGGAATCAAGACTGGCATGTCCTGCATAGGGAAGAGTTATGGGTTTGGGGTGTTTAGGTGTTTTTTGACTGAACTAGCCATTAAAAACAAAACCAATCTGATAAACCACTTTGCACTGAAGTATTAAATTAAGCCCAGTAAACAGCAAGATTTTGAAGTGTCAGTTTTCTCACTGCAGCTCTCTTTGGAATCCCAGAATCCCAGGATGGTTGGACTTGGAAGGAACCTTAAACACTGTTTCAGTCCAAGCCCCTGCCATGGGCAGCAATAACTCTCACAAGATGCAAAATTCACCTTTGTTCACAAGAAAATGCCTTAATGAACCTTTCCTAGGGAATCAGATTACCTCTAGCTGCAAGACTATCCCAAATCCATTCTCCACCAATCATTCTTCAGATGGATAACAGTCACCAAATTCCAACATTTAACACATTCCTTGGCAAATGCTACTATTGAACAGACTTCCTCGGCCACCCAACACTCCACACTTCACAGAGGCTACTATAACTGTGTCCGATGGAGCAGAAATCCAGATTTACCTGGACAAAACGAAGCCATTCCAAACCGGAACACTGGATCAGATATCATGCATTAGGAACAAAAAAAGCATCTCAAACACTGGAATGCACTGGAGGTCATTTAGTCTCCTAGGGAAAAACCAAAAAACCCAACCCAAAGACTAAATTAAATACAGCCCAGAATACTGTCTAGTCATATTACTGAGTATAGTCAGAGCGCCTGAAGGCACCACATGTGTTGTCCATGAAGATACTGGGGGTGCCTTATTTTAATATTGAAGAAGTCGTAATTATAAAAAGAGTTAGTTCCATCCCAGTTTCCCAGCACTTATTTGTGCTCCTTGGTGGGGGCATAGTACAGTTCCATGGGTTTGTTCACTTTCCAGTACTTCTCACTGACCAGTTCCAGGGAAAAGGACCCATTTAGCACCTAGAAGAGAACAGCAAAATGGGAACAAATGAGGTAATCTGGTGTTGTGCTGTAAAAGAGGCTACTTAAATCAGTGCTTAAATGTGTTGACTTGAAGGAATCACCAATAATGTGGCACAAGTTACAAGCTAAAAAACACGAAAATTCTCAAGTGAAGTAATGATTTTCCCTCTTCAATTTTAATTGGAGAAGAATGGCACAAGCCAGGTCATGGTTGGTGCCATCACTGCATTTTCCCCAAGTAATTTGCATGCCTCCTTTTCTACCAATCAAATTTTTACCAAAAAGCAAGTGATCTGCTGCTAAATAAGCTGGTGCCACGAGTTTTGCCCTGAGGCCAGCAGAGTTTTGAGCAGAGGTGCATGCAGGGCTGTGGCTGGCCCGGTGAGCGGGGCAGCACGGTGCTTACGGTGAACTGGCCGGCGGCGGTGGCGATGTAGATGGTGTACTGCTTCTCACTGGCCGTGTCCAGGTTCATCTGGTTGGACTCTCCTTTGCTCCGCAGCTCCTCCAGGGCCAGTCTCACTGCCAGGTACTTGGACAGGTGATCAACCGTGGCATTGCCCGAGGTCTTGATGTACCTGCAGCAGCCACACAGATCATCGATAATGCACAGCAGCAGCTGTGGGAAAAGCCATCTGCAACGCCCCAAGTATTAAAGGTCAGCTGTGAAAAAGCCTTTAGAGACAACTCCCAGCTGAAGTTTTGCACAGATTTACACACATCACAGAAAGACATCTCATCAGCAGAGAAAGCCAAGAAAAGAACTGAGGAAACACCAGAAAACTACTCTTTGCTGTAAGTCAAAACTTGCAATCTGTGCTTGGACTGGATTATGAACAAAAAGAGTCAGGAAAAGCTGCCAGCCTGCAAATCCTGCTGACACAAAGCTGCTCTGGAAGCTGCTGACACTTATACAAGGTTTGTTTATTCCTAAAGAATCTTAGAATAAGTAGAAAGGGGCTGATGTAACATCATCATCCCACTACTGAACAGCAATGCTAGAAAACCTTAAAAACATCTTTATTTGTGATCAAAGGCTTAAAACAGCTTATGACCGTATTTTTTGTAATAGTTGAGCAGTAACATCGACCTGACTTAGAAAAGAAATAAGGGGAGAGTGTTTATTTACATCTGGCCTTGGCACAGGTTGCCCAGGGAAGCTGTCGCTGCCTCTGGGTCTCTGGAAGTGTCCAAGGCCAGGCTGGATGGGGCTTGGAGCAAGCTGGGATAGTGGAAGGTGTCCCTGCTGTGGCAGGGGGTGGCATTGGATGGGCTTTAAAGTCCCTGCCACTTCATCCTGTGGTACAGTTAAACAGGGTGTGATATGACTGAAGTAAATTGATGTTCAGAAGCCCCAAGAAGTGATGGAAAACCGAATCACCAGGAAACAGCAGCAGAATGCCTGGAGATGGCAAGGGGCCACTGACCTTGTCTGTGCGCTGTCATCGTTCTCCATGAGGGTGGGGTGAGGCCTGAACACCAGCTCGATCTCACTGGCCCCGTCCATCACGGGATCTATGGCCACAGCGGTGTTGTTGTTGTCCAGCTCCAGCCCAGAGTCATCCGAGGTTTTGGTCCTCTTGTTGCTGGGCCCCGCTTCCTGGTTGCTGTGTGTGGAGGCGTTGCTGCAGTGGGAGCTGTCGCCGTTGTCCTCGGCCCCGCTGCCATTCTCAATCTGCTGCTTCTTGCCCCGCTGCAACCTGGCCACAAACAGGCAGAGATAAACCCTGACCCATCCAGAATCCTGCCAGGTCACAACACACCTCCTCCCCAAGTAAGGCATGTGCACATGCAAGCACTGAACATTTCAGAAAGATTGCAAGCTAAAAAAATTACTATTAATTCTTTAGTAGAGAAATATACTCACAGAAAGAACTATTCATTTTTTCATGTCCCTCAAACAACTTTTAGTTATGTTTTAAGACTCTTTTAACTTCACACAGCTGTTTTTCTGGCAATTGCAGACCATTATTTTCATCCAAGCATGGATTCACATGTGATTAGAATTATTAAATCACACCATGCTTTATCATGCAAAGTTTGGGGCCTCTCTCCCAGCTGGCTCTCTTAGGTTTAAATGCACATCTGGAATTTCACCACCGTGTAAACACCACATATTGCAGCCTGTGAATTAAGACAAAACTAAGCCCCAAATCCTGGTATTCTGCGCATTTATTGGCATGTAAGGGTAGAATTTTGGTACAGGATTTATGGTGTTATGGTTTCTTATCTAAGACATGACAGCCATAATTGAGTAAAGCTAAACTGAAGTTTCTATCAGGCTGCCACAGAAGTCACAGGGAATGATACAGAGATTTCTGACAGTAGATAAAAGGTTAAAAATCCTTTTGCCAAAGGTTAAAAATTGTTTTGGCAGATATCAGCGGAGAGGAGAAGATTCTCAAGCTCCACAGGGCATCAGGATAGGCATTGTATTTTTAGCCTAAAGGCAAATGAGGTGATTATGTACCTGTTCATAGCCTGAATCTTTAATCCTTCCTCGATGCTGTGACTCAGGGCTTGCTGGTTGTTGTGCTTGCTGATCCTGGCCAGCACCCTCTCCTGATGAGCCTCGTACTCATCCCGGCTCGGGTAAATCTTACTGATGAGTGCGTCGAAATTGGGGTCTGGCCGCAGGGATCTTTTTGAAACGAGCTTTTTGCGACATGTGGGACATTCTTTGTTCCTGGACATGGGCAAGGAGGAAGCAAACAACACTTAGCTCTCCAGCAGTAACAAAACTCTGCCCTGTTGCTTCCATTCTTGGTCAAGGTGCTCGCTAAGACTCACTACTTATAGTAAATCTGGAAAGGGGCTTCTGTCTCTTGACACATCAGGTAGCTGCAGATATTTAAACAAAGATCTCAAACATATCTCTCCCTGCTGCTCTTTTATTTTAAAGTATGTTTGAGCAAGCTATTTAGACTGAAGAGATTAAAAGTCCCACATTCCCTTCTTCTCTTCATTTTCTGGATAGATTTTTACCTAGAAAAAATGGATGTCTAATGGAAATTATACTGAGGCATAGTCTTAGGAGGAAATTCTTCCCTGTAAGGGTGGGGAGGCCCTGGCCCAGGGTGCCCAGAGAAGCTGTGGCTGCCCCTGGATCCTTGGCGGTGTCCAAGGCCAGGCTGGAGAGGGCCTGGAGCAACCTGGGATAGTGGAAGGGTGTTCCTGACCATGGCAGGGGTGGGACTGAATGGCCTTTAAAGTTCCTTCCAAGACAAACCATTCTGGGATTCTATGATTCCATGATTTCTAGCACTCACAAGACACATAATTTGAAATGGCTAAAGGCCACATAATTTGAAATGTATTGTTAGGAAAAGGAAGAATAAGGGAAATGAAACCCATTTTTGTCAGTAATGTGTATTTTTGTTTTACTGTTACTGGATCTAAGGGACAAAAATAATAGAAAAAAGGACTTCAGCTCCTTGTAAGAAACAGAATTATGAAATTATTTGTCATGAGGAAGCAATTTGATCTGTCTTCCAGAGATGGCTGAACATGGAAAAACAGGATTTAAAAGGTGTGATGCACATTCAGAAACTCCCAGTGCACTGTCCCACATCAACCCCTGACCAAGGACACTTCCACTTCACGTGCAGTGGACTGTCCAAGCCTTCTTTCCTCCACAGTGTTCATCCCTGCCCCTGGCAGCATCCCATCCCTCTTCCTGGCAGTGTCCCATCCTTGGCAGTGTCCCCTCCCCAGGCCTTGGCGGTGTCATCCTCACCACATCCTGGCAGTGTCCCCTCCCTGTCCCCGGGCAGTGTCCCTGGCAGCACTCACGCACCCGCTCCTGAGGGCAGTGATGATGCAGTCGGCGCAGAAGCGATGCAGACACTCCTTCGTGGTCATGGTGTTCTTGAGCATGTCCAGGCAGATGGGACACATGAGCTCACTGTGCAGGCTCCTGGGGGACACCACGATCTCCAGGCCATCTGTGATGGCTTCCTGGCAGCAAAGAAGGGAAAGGTTCTTTCCTGGGATTGAGTCCCTTCCTCATGGAGGCGGCATGTTTTACCCAAGGGAACACAGCAAAGAGACAGGACACACAAACACAGCACACAAAACCCCAGTGCTGCCAGCCCTGCAACACACAATAAAAACAAGGAGCTCCTGGAGAGGGTCCAGGGGAGGCCATGAAGCTGTTGAGGGCTCTGGAGCATCTCTCTGATCAGGAGAGACTGTGGGAGTTGGGCCTGGTCCGTCTGGAGGAGACATTAATCTATGTAACTATCTCCAGGGGGTGTCAGAGGATGGTCCCAGACTCTGTTCCGTGGTGCCAGTGACAGGACAAGGAGCAATGGCCATAAACTAAAACACAACAAGATCCACCTCAACACAAGGAAGAACTTCTTCCCTTGGAGGCTGCAGAGCCCTGGAGCAGCTGCCTGGGGAGTGGAGTCTCCCTGTCTGGAGACATCCCAAACCCCCCTGGACGTGCCCCTGTGTCCCCTGCTCTGGGTGACCCTGCCTGGGCAGGGGTTGGACTGGGTGATCTCCAGAGGTCCCTCCCAAGCCCAGCAGTCCCACAGCTCTGGGATTACCTGGGGTGTTCTCTGCAGCTCGTACAGACTGAGCTCCCAGGTCTTGCTCAGAGGCTGTGTCCCATTGGTCTGCACGGCCTGAGACATGGCTGGGGAGAGAAGGGACACGGGCTGAGCACTGGGTGAGTCTGGCTCAGGATCCTCTCCCTCCCAAGCCACAGCAGTGTCCAGCCCAGCAGAGGCTCCAGGGAACACCCGTCCCCCCACGTACCAGGCTCTGCTGTGTCACACAAGGATAATCCCCTGCTTGTACCACTCCAGGAGAACTGGGGGAGCTGCTCAGCCGTGAACACTTGGCAAAAATCAATTCAGTTGTTAAACAAAAGTGACACAGAACTGAGGGCCAGAGAATATGGGCCACAAATGCCACCTGATGCGGAAAATATTCCTGAAACATCCACTTCCAAACATGCACATGGGTCAAGCAGGGTCTGCTTCCAACACCGAGGGGAAGGGCAAAATGAGAGAGGACACAGCACACCAGTCAAATGTGCTCACTGGAGCACACCACGAGGGCTTTTCCTTCTTCTTCAAAACACATCCCATGGGCTTTCCCATCAGAAGTTTGAAGGATGCTGAAAGATCAAGAGAAACCCAGTCACTGCATAATTTAAATAGTAATAGTAATTTTAAAAACCCAGAGAAACTGCAGTGCTGTTCCATCAAAATTTTAGCATTACTGTACAAGATGAGGCAAAATTAACACAGAGTCACTGCAGATGTGAAAAAGTCTGCAAAGAGATAGAAGAAAATAATATTTCTGAACAGAAAATACTTCTATGCTGGGGGAGAGGAGGCATTGCTTCCCATGACTCCAGAAGTGTCTGCCTTGAGCAGGAAAACTTATCCCAGACAGTGGAATGTTTAAAAAAATAATTATAACTATGTAAGTGGCAAGACTGCAATTGCAGACCTTTTTTCTAGGTGGAAGAATTAGAAGTGCTTTATTTTATACCTTTTTTAAATCTGGGTTTCCAGACCCTTCAATTCAGCAGCCAAATGCATTTTCTATTGGCATCTACCACATACATTATAATCTATTTTCCAACTCATTAAGTTCTTTATGAAAAAGCCCAAACTCTCTGGAGAACAAGGTTACTATATAAGCTTTAATTAATTGTGAAGGGAAAAGCAAGATAAGCTGTGCAGAGCACTAAATCTACTTTCATCCAGGCACAGAAATCAACGAGTTTTCTCATTTGGTATTTTCCTTCTTTTTGAGGAAGGAGGGGAAAAAAGCCCGACATAAAATAGCCACATCCACTATTATGTCTATTAAGTAGAATCACCGAATCCTGGAATACTTTGGGTTTGAAGGAAGCTTTAAGATCATCCAGTTCCAACCCCCTGCCATGGGCAGGACACCTTCCACCAGCCCAGGTTGCCCCAAGCCCTGTCCAGCCTGGCCTGGGACACTTCCAGGGATCCAGGGGCAGCCACAGCTTCTCTCTACACCCTGTGCCAGGACCTGCCCACCTTCACAGCGAACAACTTCCTCCAATATCCAACACCAACCTACCCTCTGTCAGTCTGAAGCCCTTCCCCCTTTTTCTGTCACTCTAATTCCTCTCAGAGTCCATCTCCAACTCTAATTTTACTGTGTAAATGTTGTGCCCTGAAACTGCAGTTTACTTGTCACAAGAGACAGGTTCCTCTGTGGGGATCAGAAAAGTCCCATGTCCAGTTAAGACCTCACCACCCCAGTAAAGGTAAGAAGCCCCAGCTGCAGACTGAAGCACTGGGCTGTCCTGTCAGTGTTTTATTTCACTTACTCGGTGGTATGAATTTAATGATGGTATTAAGTGACACATCTCAGCAAAGAAGGGAAACACTGTTTCTCTGTGTTCTAATTTCCACTAATATTTAAGGCAATTCCAGGTGTACAGGAAGCTAAATGCTCCAGGATAAGGATTTTCTCATGCTGTTCTAACAGAGGCCAAACATCATTCTGTGTCTGCACTGGATACCACTCTTGTGTGCTTTTAAAACTGACTCATTCAATTAACCATCATTTCAGCAGCTGAAAGAAATTAATGAAGCTGCTAATCACAGCCCTGGCCAAAACCTGCTGGAGCACATGGACCAAGACAGCAGAGCCCCAGAGGATCCAGCCTGTCCTAGACAGGAGCCTGCTCTCCACACCTGAGTGAAGGGCTCATCCCAGCAGCTCCTGCCTGTACAGGTAATTCCTCACCTGAACTCATGTGCTGGCTAACACAGAACAGCAGCTCTGGGGCCAGGCCATCACCAAGCCCATCCACTGCACAAAAGCCCCATTAACACCAGCATTTCTTCCTGGAAAAGGTGGTCAGGCATTGAAGGGGCTGCCCAGGGGGGTTTGGAGTCCCCATCCCTGGAGGTGGCCAAGGAAGGCCTGGACGTGGCACCCATAGCTCTGGTGGTGGTGACACGGTGGGGATCTGGCACAGCTTGGATTTGAAGGTGTTAGAGGTCTTTTCCAGGCTCAGTGCATCTGGAATTTATCCTACAGCCACACCAACAAGCCTGAGGCTACCCTGCACAGGACTCTGTACAGCTGTTTTGATGAGTAGCTGACCAGTTTTACCAGAAATCCTTCTCATCTGAGATGCCAAGTGCTCCACTCTCACCCTAAGGGCTGCAGTGATAGTACTTTCAAATTTTAAGAAGAAAACCGGTGGCCTTAAAGCCAGCTGAAAGCTGCAGAGATCCACACAGCCCATCCTGTCACTACCAAACACCTTCTCTGCCTCTGGCAAGGGAAATCTGAGGAGTAGCAGAAACATGGTCAATTCAAGCATGCTGGATCAACAACAACAACAAATTATGCTCCATGGAGTTTTTACTCTTCTTGATGATCAGTAAGTAAGCCTGCTCAGCTTTTTCCCTGATCCCCTACAACTCCTTATCTATATCATTCCTGAAAAATGCATGTGACCAAGGCCTGACTTCCCTCTGGCACTGGTGGCTCTCAGATTGGGTTGTGTTTCCTCACACTGCTGAAATCTAACCCAGCAACACCCAAGTGGCACCAGGATCAAACATCCATCTCCACAGTCAGGAGAGGCATTTTGCCCCAGAATTGCACTGACCATGTAACAGCCACCAAGTACCAACCAGCAGTCACAAAACCAAACCCAGTGAGCCACTGTTTCAGATGTTGCATCAATGGATGACCTTCTCCATTTGTTTGGGGAAGTGAGGTGGGAAACACCTCTACATTCAGCTGACTCTTCAGTTTCTTTAGGACAGTACACTGCTACTAGATTTGAAGCAGGAAATCATGCATGGCTCAGGTCACACTGACTGACTGTCTCTCGAGCTAAAGAAGTAGGAAGTTTTTCATGAGCTGAAGGAAGATTATCTTTCTATTCTTTACACTGCGTTCAGAGGGAAAAATATGAAGCATAAAGTTTCTAGACTGAAGGTACAACAGAGTCTTTATTAACTACTACTGGCAAAGGGACAGAAGATAGAGAAAAAATGTCAAACCTCACATTTGTTCTTCAGTCTGGAAATATAGCCAGTGAAATTTCACATTCCCAAAATCACTGGCATAGTTCACTCTTCCTCTGCATCCCTTTTGGCATTGTTTTTTCAAAAAAGTCTTACATGGCAGGTTTCTCACACTCCTTTTCCCAGCTCACAGCATGAGACAGATTTCACCTCAACAACGTCCACTTTTCACCTGTTCAACATTTCAAATCTTTTCCACTTTATAACAAAGGTGGGATTACTTCTTCACAGGCCACATGTGTGAGCACCAGGAACAACATGAAGTCAGACACCCCTAAAAGCCTTTATTGAAAAAACTTAAAACACACCACAACCTTAGACTTTTTATCATCATTTTACCTTTATGACTTGTCCCTTCTGGATATAAGAGGAAAGCAACCAGTCACACAACAACAGGCTAACTGGGGTGAAACCACATTTACAGAATCACAAAACAATTTGGATTGGAAGGGATCGTAATGATAATCCAGTTTCAACCCCCTGCCACAGGCAGGGACACCTTCCAGTAGCCCAGGGTGCTCCAAGCCCCATCCAGCCTGGCCTTGGACATTCCCAGGACTAGGACAGGCACAGATTCTCTGGGCACCCTGTACCAGAGCCTGCCCACCCTCACAGGCAGAAATTTCTTCCCAATATCCCATCTAACCCTGCCCTCTGGCAGATTAAACCTCTCTCTCTCAGAGCCACCAAGCAGCTGTTTGGATTAGTCCTGTGGCCAGAGGGCCATTCTTGTCAATCATAAAGAAAAACACCTTAATCACCTGCACCCTTCAGACTGACTCAGTCTTCAGGCACAGCAAAAACCCCAGGCACAAACTCCATAATTACAGGGTACACACATCTGTCACTATCAGCCAGAGCTGACTGAGAAACCAATGTACTACACCCCAACAAATCTGAAGAAAACCAGTTGGGAATTTAGGAAACTAAGTCTTGTTCCTGAAATGCTGGAAAACAGGCAGTTACAGGAAAAAATAACAGTAAGGAACACCCTGTCTGAAAGGACCTTGGATCTGCCTGCCTGCTCACTGGCTGTGGAATCTATGCTGGGATGTCCTTCATCCAAATGTGCTTGGACAAAAAACTCCAGCAGACTAATATCCACACTTGTTACACACCACATCCACTTTGCAACCTCTTACACTGAAATATACTTAATTATTTACTCCAATGTAGTCATGACTGAAGTAGGGTGGGCATTTGGCTATCCCACTCCTGAAACTGTCCAGTAAAAATAAACCCAGCTGACAGCACTTAGAGCAGACCAGTCAGATCTGTGGGCAACCAAAGGAGGAGCTCAGCACCACCATCTCTCTGCTCCTGCCCTTCCCAGCTTACCTTTCACAGGTTGCCACCCTCACATCCACCAAGGAGTAAGAGCTCCTTAGTCCTATTGCTGAAAATTAGTCAGTTCTGAATATATAACTTTTCCTCTAAGCTCTAGCCCAGCACTAACCTTGATGGTGGTCCTGCTTTAAACAGGGAGCAGGGGATGCCATCAGGGATCCCTCACAAACCTGGATTATGCTCCAGAATGCTTTGCAGGTCCTGTTTTAGCCCAGACAAAGGCTAAAGAGCATCTGCAGTGTGGTTGTGTCAGCACACCTTGAGATCAGAGAAAGGTTGGAATTGTATCAAGCACCTGAAGAGAGAACCCATATATCCAGCTGAGGTGTGACCATAACCACACCACCCCCATTCAACTTTCTGTGATACTTTCATGAAATAAAAACCACTTATGAGGAAAAAGTTGCATCAGGCTCTTAAAAAAAAAAAAAATTACACACATTTTTAGAGAGTATTAAAATCTTAGAAATAACTGATTTCTGTTCCAAGTTGTAAAAGGTAAATATTTAGACTTAAAACAGTAAGACAGTTAGACCTCTATTCAGTGTGCCAAATTCAACAGCACCTTCAACCATTTCAGGGTTTTCTTCCTAAGGATTAATTCTTTTAAAAACAGGTATTCATAGTGCAGTTACTTGGAAGTTTAACAGGTTTAGAGCTTTAAGTTTAACTCTCTCACACACCATGACTAGTATTTGGAACAGACTGCACATTTTCACAGAGTACTCAACCCAATAATTCATTTCAAATTATTCAATTAAAGCATTCTGAAATTTAAGGTATTTTCTGGTTTTACTTATTGACTTAGAGCTTAATTTGAGAAAAAAAATTCCACACAATCTGGAAGACAATATTTGAAGGAATTAACCTCCCCTGTAGTTCCCTGGCAGTTCAGCTTTACATCCAGGACAACTGGTACTAGATTATAATCTAGTATGTTCAGTATTCACTCTGAAGTATTCACTCTGAAGTTATGTTCCTCTCTGGATCAAAAATTCCCCGAATCAGGTTCTGGCTTGGAGCTCCTTTTGTTCCCTGCTGTGGAAATCCCTCCTCAGTGATCCTGAACAGAGATGTCACCGCACCGGGCTGTGCCTCCCAAACTGCCCACCACTCCTCAAAGTGTCTCTTGCTGAGTTTGTATTGCACTTAGTCTAGTTATACCCTGATCTCTGAAGGGGCTAAACTCAAAGGAGGAATGTTCTGCTGAACTGGGTTTAGTTCATTCAGCCATCAGGATTATGATCATCCAATGCCACCCCCTGCCATGGGCAAGGACACCTTCCACAATCCCAGGCTGCTCCAAGCCCTGTCCAAGCTGGCCTTGGACACTGCCAGGGATCCAGGGGCAGCCACAGCTTCTCTGGGCACCCTGTGCCAGGGCCTGCCCACCCTCACAGGGAACAATTCCTTCCCAATAGCCCATCCAAACCTACTCTTCCAGCTTTACAACCACATGGCCCTTTTCTCTTATGGACGATGGACCCATGCTCTATGAGAGAAAGAAACCATCCCAGCAGCCACTCCTGGGCAACACTGTGGCTGGGAATTAAGAAAGGGATGAGATTCATGCCAGGGCATGATCATGTCAGGGATCCCTGAGCTGGCTTTGGTAAGCAGCGTTCAAAATCACCTGCATCATTACAGCCCTGACTGCCAGCAATGACTTTGTGTCATTCCAACTTCAGCTACAACTGAAGTGATGTTCAGTGAAAAATAAACACTCTGACAATCCCAATTTAACAGTGTTTGCACCTGGCTCCCTGCCATCCTATTTTCCTGCTTTATTTACAGAAGGAAATGAAGAGATTAACATTCAAATGTTTCAATCAATTATATCAATACAGCCCCACTACAGCCGAGAAAACAATTTAACTATAATAAAACCATAAAATTAAGACACAAATTGTACATCTGAATAGGTCAACTCTCACTGAATGTCAGATACTGGGTGACTGGCACAATGGAGAAGTTACTAATGCAATACAAAAGCTATCTGTAAATACATGAGTGACAAATGTTCCCCACACTCAAGACCGTGCCAAGTTCTACATGTAAAATACTGCAAAATCCAAACTTTGTCACTCTACAAAGAGCAGTTAGCAAAGAGACCCAACCTCAGTGCTGCCCTAGAGCAACCAGGAGGGAAAGATGTATCATTAACTCCAGACCACAGACTCAAAAATGTCCCAAAGCAGCCAATAAAATTGAGGAATGCAGAAAAATCCAAGGCAACAATGCAGTTTAACAGCCCCAACAGTTGGTAACACCAAAGACTTTTTCCCAGCATGACTGTCCCTCTCAGTCATACCACAGCAGGGGTTTGCATTTTCCTAATAACTAGTCCCAAACTCCCATTTTCCTATAAACACAAAAGCATTTCTCTTCAACATTGAAAAAAAAATCCTCCCTTGAAAAGCAAGTAGCAACACCTAATGCTGTGATTATGAAATCCCTGGAAGGCTGCTGGACAGATGACATCTGACTGAGGGAAAAAATAATACTGGCATTTCTGAAACCCAGGCTTGGAAGCACATGGTCTTTTACAGTTTCTTGGCTGTATTTGCTCTCCTAAGAAAGTGTTCTGCTTTTGAGGTATGGAATCTTCCAGCTAACAGCCACTCACAATTCCCTGGCCCTGAGATGGATCAATCCATGGAGTTGGGCAGCATTTCCAATCTGGCTGTGAAGCTGCTGCTGCTGGCTGAGACACACTGGAGTGTGACCTCACACAAACCATCTGCTGTGCATCTGGACACCTCTGGAAGGGCTCCATGAATCTGATGCTGACAGAAGTGTCCAAAGGGAGATAATCCTCCTGGTTTAGATGTCAAGGGCAACAGGGGGAAACTAAGTACCAAATTAAACTGCTGATCAAACTCCAGGCTGTTTTATGAGTGTTGGGAACAGCCATGTACTTCTGGACATGAAACAGAGATGTGACTGATTTTAGGTTGGTGCTTCTCTATATATTTATAGCAGGAAAGTATAGCAGCATTTAAGCTTCCTGAGCCTAGGTACATCCCTCCTGTGGAGCTGAAGCTCAAATTTCAGTTTATTCTAACAAGGTCTGTACTCTGTATGTATCTGGCCTTTTCACACCACCTCCTATATCACTCCATTCTTGTCAATAACCTTTAGTCCTCAGTGTCAGCTCCTCATTCCCAGTTCTGTACCCTACCCTCCTCGACATCTCCTCAGCTAGAAAAACTGGAATACATAAAAATACCATGACATTTCCAGAGAACTATCTATATCATCAGTTCCTCTAAGGTGCCCAGAACTCACCTGCTCAAACTCATCAGATGTCAAACCCAGGCTATTACTAAATTATAAAGCTTAGATTTTTTTTTTTTAAGGGTTAATTTGAAAACTTTTCAGGTTTTGGTACACACATACACACACACACAAAAGCAAACTTTGCCTGCTGTTGTAATGCATCAGGCAGTAAGATAATTTAAATCATCAGAGCTCATATACTGGAACTTAGCCTTTCACATCACCTGTATCTCCTCCAAAGTAGTATTAAAGTATGTTACAACATTAATGCCCTCTGCCAGGAGTAGAAACAAACCCCAAAACTGTTCAGGAACAGCAACAACTCACTGTTGATGTGGATCAATAGATCAGGCAAACACTTGACCTCAAATGTGCCAAAGACCTTTGCCAAGAATTCATATAAAAAGGAAAACAGCCATTACCAAGCTATAATTTAGCCCTGTGAAGCAATAATATTAAGCAGAACTCTGGAAGAGTGAGTTGAATTGTGATTTGATCTGCTGCTTGTTAAATTTTATGCCAAGTTTTTCATATTATGAAGCATGGTACTGTATAGTATGCGTGTGGCTACCCAGGTGAGTTTCAAAAATGAAGTTCTTTATCTCTTAAATTAACCTTGGACTTCAGAATTAATAACAGCTGGTAAGGAGAAAAGTCAAAGTTCCTTTCTAAAATTAATTTCAGTGCTGTATCAGATCAGAACAGGAGGGATAAAGGACTGAAAATGTTTGGGAGCAAACAAAAGTAAAGCCTCAAACTCTAGTTGAATCCGTCAAGCAACTAAATTGTGCAAACAATTTGTGATATGTGTTGCCTTAGGATATTTTTAATGAGACTTAGTTTTTCATTTTTCCTTGCCCTGCTCTGCTGGCACATTTTTTTGAGGCCACTCTCTTGCTGTGTCCTTGAAGTAACAGCTGCCAAAAGCAAGACCAGAGCACTTCAATCAGTAAGGTGAAGTTTAATCATTTCAGTACCTCTGTTGTGGCCTTTAAATTTTTTGCACATTTAACAAAAATTCTGTGAACATCCGTGCGCTACAATTCAGAATCTTTTGCATCTTCACAAATGCTGTGACTGGTTCTGCCAGAGGCATGCGCAGGATCCCAGGTTCCTTCCAAGAGCTATGTTAGAGAGCCACAAGGATTTCTCTCCCACTTGGCAGTGAAGCCACAACCAACAGTGATAGAATTTTCTTGATGAGAACAAAAAGACAGCTTGGTTATTAATAAACAGAAAATAAACTCCCCCACAACACTTGAGAGACAAAAAGACTCAAGCAATTTTATGTCTGATTGACTTAATCGCTGCAACAAACATATAAAAGCAAAACAGTGAATTTGGCAAGCAGGCAGCTCTCACATAAAGCTGGGCAACTGCAAAGAACAATTTCTGTTTCAAGGACTCCCTCGCAAGTAAGACTGTCCATTTTGTAAACAGTACTACAGGAACAACACTTAACACAGTTTAAACCAATACTTACACAAACCAGTGCAATGTTATCCCAAGAGGTGAAGAGTAAAGAATGATTAGCTTTTAATTAGTTAGCAGAACACTACTGCTAACTCCCTGCTGTCTGCAAGAGAGCTCCAGGATGCACATGTTGGGGGAAAGCAGACTGGGGTAATTCCTAAAATATTTCTCCACTGCAACAAGTCTAAACAGCTCCACAATATCAAATGCTGCTCTTTCCTTTGAAAATTAAGAATTTAAGGTCAGCTCTGACAGCCAGTTATTTGAATCAACAGAAAACCAAGCAAAAGCAAGCTGAGGCTCAACAGCATCTCTTTACCAATCTCTTTATTCTCTGTCTGCATCATTATTAAACTGCTGATCTATTCAGAAAAAAAATAGGTAGGAGGTATTTAAGGAAAAAGAAAGTGGAAGGAATTCCTTTACTCCAATGCTTCTTTCATGCATGTTCCTAGAGCTGGTGCTTCAGTAAGAGGAAATCCAGTGCTCCTAAGAAAAATACAACTGAGCAGTCGCAGACTGGAGTCTCATTTTTAAAGCTCCTTTCCCTCCTCCCATTACTTTTTTTTTTTTTGGTAAGCAAGGGAAAGAGTTAAAAGAAAAATGAAGAGATTCACTTAGCCCAACATCTATTTCACATATAAGACTGATAGCTTTCCTGTAGCCTGTATTTTTATTCAATGACAGCAGAGCACTGAAAATGCCAGAATTCTGTTCCAATCACCCAAGATCCCCAAGCAAGTCTATACTCAACCCATTACCACTCATCACTCCTAAAACACAAAGCATCATTGACCAAGGGAAACCCATGCAATTTATTTTGCTGGCACCTGCATGTTATTTCACCTCTAAGACGTGACAGAAAGTGCTTTTCCTGGCAGTTGCAGCAAGGGTGGTGCTTCAAAGCTTTGAAGCCAAAGGCCAACAATTTTAGCCACTGAAGAAGTGAAAAAATACCTCCAATACAATATCTGTGTCCCTCTATTATCATAAACTCGAATGCAGATAACAATATTATTAAACACTGTGAGTGTGCAGTTATTAAACACTGCAAGTAACAATAAATGGGGGCAGTGAGGCTTAAAGATGCTCTCAATTTGTCTGTCATTGCAGAGAGGCACTGTCACAGAGTCACACCCAGTCACAAACTTGTACCTGACACTGCAGCTAGTGCTGTCCAGTGAAAATTCCTCCCTTCTCCAAACAACTGATAAAGCTAATCCTTCCAACAAACATTTTTAATGCAAAATATACTGCTTATCCATATCTGCAGCTGTCACAGCCAGTGCCTCTGTCTTCGCTGACAGCTGAATGTCAGCTCTGAGTTTGACATGATGTATAAGAAAGTCAAATTATCTCATTACACAAGTTTTTAATGGAAACACAGATGAATACAAATCAGAGCACCTCTGCAGGGAACTCCTATGACAAATCGAGTCTTTGTCACTGAATGAATGACACTCGATGAAAGAATTCTCCCCAAGCAATAATAATTTCACCTGCATACCAGTCACATTTTTTCAAACACAAGCAATTCTCTTTAATCCTTAAAAGCCCATGTGCAGTGCACAGTTATCACTCAGTTTCCAAACAGGGCAGGATTACAAATTATCATACTGGATATCATCTTTCTCTACTAAATGTCCTCTGGATTTCTGTGGAATTAGGCACTTGTTCCAATTATTTTCCATAGAAGAAGGTCTGAAAAACAGCTCACAAAAATCCCGAGAAGAATATGGCTTAGCGCTTATTTCATATACACACAGTGCCATAGGGCTGGTGCAAGGAAGGCAAGATCCAGAAGAGCTACTGCAGAATGTAAAACTTGGCAAGAAGCAAGTGCTAAATTCGTACAGAAGGCAGCGGGAGCGATGTGGAGGGAGGAGACACATCCCCAGCTCCCGGCACAGCGTCCTTCTGCACCTGCTGCCCTGTGGGAAGCGACATTTTCCCGGGAGCAGCCGGGTCGCTCCCAGCCCAGTTCGCGAGCATCCCGCCCCGCCAGCACCGCTCGGCACGGGCTCCGGGACAGACAAAAGACCGGGAGGGCCGAGCTATAAATCACAACAGGATGGCACCGCTCAGAGCCAGCGGGACAGCTCGGGGCCGTGTCCGTGAGCTGTCCCTCGCCGGGGATGGCAGCGGCGGTGCCGCGCTCCCGGCTGCTGCTGCGCTACTGCGGCTGCGATGGAGCCCTGCCTTCTCCCTCTGCCTGCAGCGCCCGGGCTGCACACATGCACCTACACACGCATCCCTACGTGCATGCATAGGGAGACAGCCGCGCACATATAGGTACGTGTGTACAGATGGCTATACCCGGCTGTTCTGGGCTCGGCAGCCCCACGCCGGCCCTGGGGGAGGCTCGGTGCCCCGCGGCCCCGCAGCACGGCCGGGCTGGCGGCAACGGGGGCTCCAGACTGCCATGGGACCGCTGGCACGGCTCCTCCCGGACAGCGCGACCCCCGCCCCGCCGGAATAGCCCGGCAGCCGCCCCGCCGCCTCCCGGCCGGGGCCAGCCCCGCTCGGACACCGCGCACAGGCACCCGCGGCTCCGCTCCCGCCCCGCTCCCGCGGGACACAGCCCCGGCCCCGCGCTCACCGCCCGCCGCCGCCGCCTCGCTCCGTGGCCGGCGCTGCCGCCGCAGCCCCCGCAGCACAATATGGCGAGCGGCGGCTCCGCAATGGAGCTCGGGAAATAGAGGGGAGTTACATATTCATGGCCGGGGCTGGGCAGGGGGAGCGCGGACGGGGCCGCCGCGCCCGGGCCGCCCCGCGCCCTCCTCCGCCTCCAGAGCCTTTTCCCTTCCCTTTCCCGGGATGCGGCCCCGCGTCCTGCGGGGCTCCCTCCGCACCGCTGCCTCTCTCCATTGACCGCCCTCCCCGGGCTGAGCTGCACCAGGAGAGGTTCAGGTCGTACATCTGGAGGAATTCCTGCCCGGAAATGGTGATGAGACATTGGAAAGGGCTGCCCAGGGGGGCGGCGGGGTTCCCGTCCCTGGAGGTGTTTAAGGACAGGCTGGCTGCGGCACTTGTGCCATGGCACGGCTGACAGGGCATAGGTTGGCCTCGATGGTGTTTTCCAGCCGCGGTGCTCTGTGGTTCCCGGGGCCGGAGGACGGGCGGGTGGTGCTGGCCGGGCCGAGCAGCCCCCGCTGTGGCCGGGCAGGTGAGCCCGCGGCCGCAGGAGCTGGGGTGTCATTGCCGCCTCATCCCCGCTCTGCGGGCAGCAGCGGCCCGCAGTGCCCTGAGGGTGAAGGGCGGCCTGGGGCTCCGAGCCCCGGAGCTCCGCTGCCGGGGGCCGCGCCCGGAGCCCCGGGCTGGGGGAAACAGGGAGCCGGGCGGGCAGGCAGCGAGGCACCGAGCCCAGCGCCGTCCCCACACCCCGCAGACAAGGGACAGAAGCTGGAGCACGACTTGCGGTGTTTCTGTTTGCTATACACCTTTGGGTGTTCTCGAGCATCTCTAGCCCGCTCTGCGGTCCTAAATAAACTTTTGTCTCCCCGTGTCTGCGTTTTAACGTTTGGTAAATTAAAACTGTATTTATGAGCTTTGGGCCTTCAGAGGTGCCTCTACTGGTCTTGGCATTAACTATTTTATAGCGATAGCATGGCAGTACACTTAGTGTAATTAAATCTGGTGTGAGTAAAAAGTGAACAGAGATCAGACGTGAGTTTGAATTAATACTTCAGTTTTTAATCATGCAGCAACATAATTAAGATTATTTGATAAGGAGTAGTTAAGGCAATTCAATACGGAGTATTTAAGGCAGTTCAGTATGAAATATTTTAAGTTTTCCTAGAGTGTTATAGTTAGTGTTCTCATAATTAGAATATTTTAAAAGTCCTGGTTTGGACCTTCACCTCTTCTTGCAAAACTTCACGTATTTTTGAGAAATTCTAGCCTAAATCAGGTTATTCCTAAGTAACTGTTTTTATGGAGTAGTTTTCACTCCCTCACGCCCCTTATGACCTATAATGCAGCCTATATAATTGATCCTTACAAGACATTGTTAAGTTAGTCAGGAATAACATCTCTGTTTTCTAAGTGTGATCAAATATCTCAGAGGGAGTCAGCTGTGGACATGATTTAACAGTCCTTGTTCTTGATATGGTTTCTTAAATAATTATTTTTCTGAAGTGGGTTGTGTTGAGCTCTTTCAGTGTTAAAATTCAAAGCTGGTACAGAATGGAATAAGAGATTCTGATGCATTCCTCTCTTTAGAATGACAGTAGTCAGAACTAATAACTGAAATTTTCCTGAAGTTTCAGCTATTCATCAGTGCCAAGGAAAGGAAAATGTTGTCTGGCAAGTTATTGTGGTACCAGAAGTGCCCTTTGGTAAAAAATGCTTCACTTGTTAATTGCCTGCAACACTGAGGTGAGTGAAGAAATTCTGATACTAATATACCACTGTTAGTAAAATTTGTTCTACGTGAGAAAAGCTTAATGCTGCAAAAATAAGATTTGCAAAATGAGAGCATGCAGTTTTAAGGAAATCAGATCTCCAAAGGCAGATGGAGTGCAAGGTGGGTTGGAATCACAGAATCCCAGAATGATTTAGGTTGGCAGGGACCTTAAATTCATCTCATCCCAGCCCTGCCATGGGCAGGGACACCTTCCACCAGCCCAGGTTGCTCCAAGCCCTGTCCAGCCTGGCCTGGGACACTTCCAGGGATCCAGGGGCAGCCACAGCTTCTGTGGGCACCCTGTGCCAGGACCACTCCAGCCTCAGAGGAGGAAATCTGGTATAATGCAAAATTATAAACTGGCATGTAAATTAACATATTGTAAACATTTCTAGGAACCTTTTGCTGAGAAATTCAACGCTTTTAAGCTGTGCTAATGGTGTCCAGCTCACTGTATTTCTAAGAATATTTACTTGATTCTGTTTTATATTTCCTGCATGATTTAATAGCAGCACCTTGGATCTCCTCTGCAATGTGGTGTTGCTGCTGCTTTTAAGGATGTGAGAAAAGGCTGCCAAGTACTCTCCAAGTGCAGGCTGTCCTCCTGCCAAGACATCAGCAAGAGGGTTTTGTGCTCAGGGCAGCTGGTGCAGATGCAAAGCTGGCTGCCCAGCAGGAGCCCTGCTGGCACAGGGACGCTGCTCTCATGGCCAGGGGACTGGGGGACGTGTCCCTCATGCTCAGCACTCCCTAGATCATACCCAGGTACTGTGTCCAGTTTGGGGCTCTCCCTGCTTTAGGAAAGGCCTTGAGAGACTGAGGGAAGGGAAGGGAAGGGAAGGGAAGGGAAGGGAAGGGAAGGGAAGGGAAGGGAAGGGAAGGGAAGGGAAGGGAAGGGAAGGGAAGGGAAGGGAAGGGAAGGGAAGGGAAGGGAAGGGAAGGGAAGGGAAGGGAAGGGAAGGGAAGGGAAGGGAAGGGAAGGGAAGGGAAGGGAAGGGAAGCCCCCGGGATGGCTGGGGCTGCAGAACTTCCCCTGAGAGAAAAAGCCATGGAAGCAGGGCTTGGTCAGCCCAGGGCAGGCAAGGCTTTGGGGACCCTACACATCCAGCCCCTTCCTTTGAGGTTATTGAGCCAAGGTGAGAGGTGACAAGGAGCCAAAACAAGAAAGTTCTGGATGAATACAGGGAAAACCTATTCCCCATGAGGACTCTCAGCAGCAACACAGTTGCCTAGCAAAGTTGTGCCATCTCCATCTTGGAGGTTTTCCAAAGCTGGCAGTTCAAGCCCTGAGTGGCCTGGTCTGACCCCAGAGCTGACCTGCTCTGAGCTGGAGCTTGGACAGGGACCTCTGAGGGCCCCTCCAGCTCAAGTTACCCCCTCATCCTGTGATTCTGCACTTGGGTGCAGACAAGAAAGCCTGGGAGGTGGATAATATTGTGTTTCAATACAATACAATGCTCTGTGTTGGGAGCATTTTTGTTCTCTGCAGCAGGTAGCAAAACCATGCAGCATGAGAGCTGAGAGAGCTTTCATCAGCTCCTGCTTTCCACCGTTCCTGCTGTATTGGAAACATTTGATTGAAATAGAAGATGTGGATAATTAGTGGCATCATTCGTAAACACATGCTTAATTGGGCTTTTGGAGAGGGGTAGCATGCATTTAATGGCTGGTATTAATTCTGCATTTGATATTTACAGTGGTGTATTAACAGGTGTAGGATGACAAAGCATGTAATCATTTAATCAGATAATTAGCTTATTACAAATATTTTCCCTTGTTTGGTTTCTTATTTTAGCCTTTACCTATATCCCTTTGATGCAGCACAAGAATTAATTCCACTAATCTAAAACATGCTGTTCATCCACTACAAAACCAAAGGTAATAATTGTTTCTGCTTCCACGTGCTGCCAGAGAAAACCAGAGCTGAGGAGAGAGCAGCTGTTTGTCTGCCCAAAGTGACACCTTTGTGCCAGTGTTCAGAGCCACCCACATACCCTGACACAGGTGGGACTTCCCAGGTATGAAATATGGCCAGCTTGTTCCATAGGGTGGGAGTAGCACCCTGAACACGTGGCTGCCTTCTCCCTGTGGGGTGCTGTGTGTATGGTCTGTCCCTTGTAGCCAGTGGATATTCCAAATTCAGGCTGCAAAAGATAAGCTAATTTCTTCCATTCCCAGAAATCTAGGGTCCAGAAATTAAGGCCAAAGAGTGGGATCTCATTATAAGTAACTTGGGAAAAAAAAGAAAATGTTGCTTCTGTGCTCTGCACAGGGGGCAGGGAGTAAGACAGAACCCAGCTTTGGTATCAAACTGCAGCTGTTTTTTCTTGTAACTCCTTGTTTACTACTTTTATTATAGTAAGTGGATTGAAGGAAAAGAAATCTTGTTTTTTACCTTGCTTCCTCAGAAGATTTTGCACATCCTTTCAGAAGGGTTTAAGTAGTGTCAGGGCAAAGAAAGCAGAATGCTCCAGCTCTGGTGCCTAGCAGAGGTAGTTTGAACTAAAATAGGAACATGATTAAACCCTGTTAACAACTTTTTAATCTGTCATTCAGTAAACAACATCCTGCTCTCTGCAGTAAGGAAACAAGGGTACTTAAAGCCTGCCAAAGGAAGGGAGGTTCTGTATACAGTGTTTGGAAATAGGTTTTAAAGAAGTGACTACATAGAAAGTGTCACAAAGATGAAGTCAAAGATTTATGAGGTGTATAAGGTGTTTTGTGGGATGAACTACAGGCTGAGACTTATACCGCAGTATAAGTGTCTCTTGCACTGATGAACTTTTCATTTGTGGTGAAAAAAAATGTGCTGTGCCCTGGAAAATAAATTTAGCACTGGCTGTTCTCATCCTAGAGCTGTGGGCAATATTTTAAATAATGTGCAATATTTTAGGTGTGTGACACAAGACAGCACAGCAGCGGGGTTAGAAACAGGAGAATATTGGGAGGGAGAAGCAATACCTGCACACGACTTCTGAGGACCCAAATAGGAGCTGGAGGCTAATTGTAGATGGAAACAGTGCCACTGAGTGTTTCTGTATTGAGGCCTGACTTGTAGTTGATTAATACATGTACTGATGTCTAATTAGGTGCAATTAACAGCCTGTACACTACAGCCGCCTGGATAATATTTAAGATAATTATCTGGAGCCCTCTAGTGAAGCATGAGACAGATACAATCAGACAATTTTCTTTTCCCCTGCAAAGACAGAATCTATTTTTCTTCCAGTGAATGCCCAACCAAGAAGCTTTGCTGAAATCATTGAAGGCTTATGCTTGCACTGAAAATCAAGCACAAAGGTAAATAAGTAGGAGGATGACTTGGTCTGTTGTGCTGATCTTTGCAAGTAGTGATCAAAATTTAAAAAGCCTCTTTTTAAAGAGACAAGGATAAGGAGAATGCAAAAAGACAAGATGGGACAGGGAGAAAAGGGAAAAAAATAACTTTAAAAATTCAGGATACATTTTAATGATTCTTGGCTTAAGCATCAGTTACAGGAAATGAATGACTATTCCTTCTCTGTTTGATATCTTATTTTGGAAGATTTCCTGTAGCACAGACTTACCTTGTTTTGTAGCTGGTCAAAGCCTGCGATCCTCAACCCAGCTGTTTCCCTGAGTGGAAAAGCTTAGTGGATGATTGTGCCACACTTTCCAGAGGCTGCTTAAATTGTGTAAGACTATCCCTGAGCTGTGTGTTTCAAATATAACCTAGGGAGGTTTGCTTTTAACTCATCAGTTTTTTTCATTACTTGAACTTCAGCAGTGACCTCAAGAAATGATGGAGAATAAGTGTTTTCCAGCTGGGTCCTTGCTCTAAACCCACATGTGACTCACCAAAGCAGCTGTGCCCATTTCTTCATAACACAGCTCTGCTCTCTAACTGCTGGGAGTTCCCTGACTTTGCTGCTCCAGCCTGGACAGCCCTTGGGTTCCATAGATCTGAGCTCTGATTAATTTGGAGCTGCTGGAGCATACTGAACACACATTTCAGTCCAGCATATTAGGTAGGACTTTGCATTTGCAGCTTCTTTCCGGGATCACAGTTGCCAGCCTTATGAATGAGGGGTCTGCAGTGGACTTTGGTAGGTGCTGGGGACAGGCATTATATTAGGGTAGAGGTCTAAAAAATAAGTAATTTCTATTTTTGGGTTCTATTTTCACTCTTCTTTGATTATTTTCAGGCCAAAGGATGGAAAAGCGAGATTGTGGCTGTATGTTGTTATTTGCTTCTAAAGTCTCTGGTTCTGCTATTTGGCAAATTGCTGCCTTCTAAACAGCAGCAAGAACACAGTTTGGAGAAATACAGCTTACACCTATTTTCTGCAGCCTCACACATCTGCTTCAGATTTGCAGCAGGAGGAGAAACAGGACGTGTAATGCTGGTTTATGGACACAGCAGATGTCCATACATCAGCACACACACACACACACTGAATAAAGAGGACTTAACCTTTTGGGATTCACTGAAATGAGGCACAGGGCTAGTGAGAATTACAGATCCATCTGTAATAATGGTTTCCACAGCACTTGTAAAAAACCTGGATTTGTGAAGTCCTCATTCTGCACAGGTTCTATAACGAGGAGGGCTTTGTTGCTGAGTGTCTCTACAGTAAGACAAGAAAAGCAGTTCAGGTCTCATTCCTACGCTGTTCTTTGTTCCTCAGAAGAAATCTGTCAGAATATGGATTTAGGAGTTAATGGCCTGGAAGCAAAATCCCACAGAACTGAGTGTCTGTGTTAAAAGCTGTCAGAATTTACTGCTATCTTTAAAACAATTAGTGGAAAGGCTAGAACCTATTTCAGGCAAAGAGGGAAAGATGGAATTAGCCAATTTTTTTCCAGACAAAGAAAATGATGAGTATTAATGTGTGGTCATTTTAGATTTCTGGCAGGACCCCTCTCTCCACAATATTTGTCTTGTGTAGTTAAAAATGGCAGCATTAATACATTCTGCTTCCATGAGCCCCTTCATGGTAGCTGATAGGAAAGATCAATAATGTGCCTCAGGTTGTGAGTCATTAGAAGCTTATTTTTCAGTGTTGATTATTACAATGTATGTGAGCAAGTGTGATCAAAGCAGATTATTTACAATATACAGCAGTGTGGTCTGTCGGAGCAGCACATTTCCAAAGCCGTGGAAAGTGGTTTCAGAGAGAGCTGACAGATTACTACACTGTTTATCATTGTTACAGCCTCAGTGGGAGTCTGGTTTAATCTAATTAACATAACAGTGGGAGCACAATGACAATAAAAATTAGAAGCCCTGAAGAACTCTATTATGTGGCTGGTATGACTGGGAATGACAGACATTACAATGAAAGCACAACAGGAGGATGTTAAAGGGTGACTACTGCTCAAAGAAGCCTTTTTTTGTACTCATGACATTAAGCTGATGGTTTTTTTTCCCCTACACTGTCTGCTCTGAGCATCCAACCCACTTCAGGTGTTCTGCATTGGCTTCTCTGTTCTCACACGCCTCTGAGCTGGCAAGATAGTTCTGGTCAGAGAATCCCAGACTGGGTTAGGGTGGAAGAGACCTTAAAGCTATCCCAGTCCCATCCTCTGCCATGGGCAGGGAACCTTGCCCTATCCTGGGCTGCTCCAAGCTCCATCCAACCTGGGCCTTTGGACCCTTCCAGAGATGGAGCAGCCACAGCTCCTCTGAGCCCCCTGTGCCAGGGCCTCACCACCCCCGTTGAAAATAACTTCTTAAATTCAATCTAAATGTCTTCATTTTTCCAGGAGCTACAAAAAAAAAAAAAAAATCAGTTTTTTTTAGCAACAACAGAAAACACTACCTTGAAAAAACAAGTTAAAACAAGCCTACTTCAAACTTGGGAAGCAATTTAAATAGTAATGTTTGAAAGGAGTTCCAGGCATCTCTGGTGATAAGGAAAGGAGCAGTGGAATGAAACTGTGAGTAGATACCAAAGCTTTGGCTACCATAAAAATGTAGGCATTTTTGGGAGCTTTGTTCCATACTTCTGTGTTCCAGGAACAGGTATGCTGAAGTAAATCTCAGAGGAGGCAGTTTCAATTCATGAAACCCGGTGGGTTCCTTTTCCCACTGCTTTCAGTGGTTGATTTTGCAGAAGTCTGGTGGGTTGGTGTGTGTGGGAAGGAGGGACCTAAATCCCAAGGTCCACAAGTGGAGGAACAACTTTCACAAATTTCCAGGCCTGGCATATATCCTGGTCCTGAACACCTCCAGCAAGAACAGAGGAAAGAAAATCATCTGCATCTGAACAAGTCAGGGATACAGAGCTGTTGGACAATGAAACACCTGATTGCACAAAGCAACCAAACCCAATTTTTTAATGTCCTTTCTTGTGAAATAAAGGACAGTAGTACTGTGTAGCCGTTGATCAGAGAAAACTCAAACTGGCCACCCTGCAGAAGGATTTGTCAAAGGCACCTACAGACCATGGATAGCAACTCTCTATTAAATTTTACAGGAAACAGGCATGTACTCCTCATCCCCAACCTACAATAAAAATTCTTCTAAAACATATGTATCAAATGCCATAAACGTTGCAGCAGAGCATTGGCCAAAAGTCAAAGCACTCTCTAGTGTTCTCCAGGACACAATTTCTCTTTGTTTCTGGCAGATTTTTGATGATAAACTAGGAAAATATGATAAGGAGAAGTCTTGGAACAGAGAGTGGGGATGAGGAAGCCACATGAACAATTTGACAGAGTGTAAAAAAGACAACAAGGAGGCAGGAAGCAGGAGAGAAAGTGGTTTGGTAATCAGCCCATGAGAGGAGGATGTAGAGGTGTGGTGATTCAGTGTTAGCCCCACACTGTTTCCTCTTGTAGAAATTCTTAAATTTCTCAGGGTTTGGTCCCTGTTCTTTGCCTTTTGTAGGAGTTGGAACCCAGATTTTCTTCTCCAGATGAAAAGGTGGGTTATTCTCTGTCACAGCAGGGCAAGAGGACTCATACTTGGAGCAGATTTCCAGAGCTGCTGGTGACGGGAGGCAAGGGCCACATCCCACCTCTCTGAACTCCCTTCTGGTCAGAACACTGAGATTTGGAAACGGACACACCAAATCTCCTGCCTTTCTTGCCTCTCCAGAGTGCAGGGACAATCACTGACACGTGGGTACTGCTGTCTTGCTATGGGGAGCAGCAAGAAGGCTGGAAGGGGCATGATGGAGTGTCACGGTTTGACACCGGCCAAAAGCCAGGCACCTACAAAAGCTGCTCACCTTCCCCTGCCACAGCTGGGCAAAGGAGAGAAAAAATTAACAAAGAGCTCATGAGTTGAGATAAAGACCAGGAGAAAACACTCCAAGGGCAAAAGAGGCTCAAAGGTACAAAGTGAATTTATTACTAATGGAATCAGAGGAGGATCATGAGAAGTA
This sequence comes from Taeniopygia guttata, assembly GCF_048771995.1. NCBI lineage: Eukaryota > Metazoa > Chordata > Aves > Passeriformes > Estrildidae > Taeniopygia > Taeniopygia guttata. The sequence continues at coordinate 24,075,203 of NC_133033.1, read as the reverse complement.
AAACAAGCCCTTAAATCACCTTTTTCCCCCCAGCCCCTCCCTCCTTCCCACTGACAGCACAGGGAGACAGGGCATGGGGGTTTTGGTCAGTTCATCTCCCAGATTTTCTCCCCTGCTCAGGAGAGGAGTCCTTTCCCTGTGAGACCCTGGGGTCCCTCCACAGGAGACAGTTCCCTGTGAACTTCTCCAGAGTGGGGCCACTCCCACGAGCAGCAGCCAAACCTCACCTGCCACAAGGTGAGTCCCTGCCACGGGCACAGAGCCCTCCCAAACCTGCTGCTCTGGGCTCTGTGTCCATGGGCTGCAGTCCTGCAAGGACAGGCTGCTCCAGCCTGGGAGCAGGAGCCTGTGTCCACTGGGTCTGCCCTGAACACAGCCTCCTGCAGGGATCTTCCCTGAACACAGCCTCCTGCAGGGATCTTCTACTGAACACAGCCTCCTGCAGGGATCTTCCCTGAACACAGCCTCCTGCAGGGATCTTCTACTGAATCACAGCCTCCTGCAGGGATCTTCTACTGAATCACAGCCTCCTCCAGGGATCTTCTACTGAATCACAGCCTCCTCCAGGGATCTTCTACTGAACACAGCCTCCTCCAGGGATCTTCTACTGAATCACAGCCTCCTCCAGGGATCCACCTGCTCCAGCATGAGCACCTCACCCACGGGCTGTGGGTGGATCTCTGCATCCCCCATGGACCCCCAGGGGCTGTGGGTGGATCTCTGCATCCCCCATGGACCCCCAGGGGCTGTGGGTGGATCTCTGCATCCCCCATGGACCCCCAGGGGCTGTGGGTGGATCTCTGCATCCCCCATGGACCCCCATGAAGGGGCACAGCTGCTTCACCCTGGTCTCACCATGGCTGCAGAGGAATCTCGGCTCTGCCCCTGGAGCACCTCCTGCCCCTCCTTCTCCACTGACCTTGGTGTCTCCCTCACATGTTCACCTCCTCCTCTTCTCTGACTCAAAGAAAAACCTGTGTCCACATTGTTTTGATTTTCTCCTTAAATCTGTTATCCCAGAGGCATTATCAGCCTCTCTTGTTGGCTCAGTTTTGGCCAGCAGCATGTCCCAGCTTCAGAGCCATCAGGGACTGGCTCTGCTGGACATGGTGGAAGCTTCCAGCAGCTTCTCACAGAAGCCACCCCTGTGCCCTGCCCCCTCCCCGTCCCCCCAAAAAACAGGCTGTGCAAAACCAACACACACGGAGGTGAGTAGAGAGGATCATCTCTCCCATGAGGAAAGGCCGGGAGAGCTGGGGGTGCTCCCTTGGACAAGAGGAGGCTCCAGGGAGACCTCAGAGCCCCTTCCAGTGCCTAAAGGGGCTCCAGGAGAGCTGGAGATAAAGTCCTGGAGGGACAGCACAAGGGGGATGGCTTTAAGGTGAAGGAGGGTAGGGTTAGATGGGATATTGGGGAGAAATTCTTCCCTGTGGGGATGGTGAGAAGCTGTGGCTGCCCCATCCTTGGAAGTGTTCGAGGATTGGAATAACCTGACTCTAGCAGAAGGTGTCCCTGCCCATGGTAGAGGGTGGAATAAGATGATCCTTAAGGTCCTTCCCAGCCCAAAACAGTCTGGGATTCTATGATTTTAAGTTGAGGATACTTGGAATTAATTTGCTTTGTAAAGAAAACTAATTGCCTAGTAACTCTTTATTAGCAAAGCTAAGATTGCTTGGGAGCTTTCTGGAGTGTAGTGAGTGGCCACAAGTTGGGTATCTGAAAACCAGGGAGGTGTGCCGGGGTCAGGAGGGACTTTTGTAGGGAAGGATTTTACCGGAGGAGGAGGAAGAGGGATTCTCTGTGACCAGAACAGCTACAGAGGTGAACGTGCAGGAGAGGGCGCCCGACAGCAAGGAGTAACTTCTGCTGTGAAAACATCGCATTAAAACCGGGAGAGAACAGCTGGTTTAAAGTTTTGGTTGAGGTTATATTTTGCATGACCTCCGAGAGCTAGAGTGGCCAGCTGAGCATCCGTGGTTTTGGTAGCTAGTGCATTCAACGGGAGTGAAAATGTGATTGCTGTCACGCGTGTCAGCAACTCCAGACTTCGGTCAGTGAGCAGCATAATCCTTATATATTATATATATATAAGTACTCTCTAATTAGATGTGTGAGAGCAGCCTGGGTAGGAAGTGTACAGCTTCCTTTATTTCTCGTGGCACACCACTGCCTCAATCCCAGCCATGGATACTGGCCTCCACAGCGAGCTAGTTCCTTCTTAAACCAGAAAATCCCCTTACAAAGCCTCCACGTTGCTCCAGTTAGTGTTGGCTGCCTGTGCTCCCAGGATGCTGAATGAGGTTACATCTTGGGCTGTGTTTATTTTCAGGGCTGTAGCCGTGCAAGGCTTTTGCAGACAGCAGAAACATTCAGAAGCCTGGACACTGGGGCCCTGTCAGGATCTACTAAGTCTTTTTTCCATGGCAAATCCAGCATTTAGGGGAACTGCCCTGAGTGGCAGCTACTTCTACCCATGCTGTCCACAAACAGAATGTTCTTCCTCAGCACCTTCCCAGTGCAGGTGGTGCAGATGCTCACTTGAGGCCAAGCTGCCACTGGGCTCTCTTTACACGGAAAATCCAAACTCCAATCCTGTTTCATTGCTGTGAGACCTTCCTGGCAAGTAGAGCCCTGTGCACAAACTCCGTCTCGTTTCCCTGGGGAAGAAAACTCACCAGTCCAGGTTCCTGATGTCAGTTTGTAGGGCTCCCCTGGGACTGTCAGGGCAGAACAATTAGGAGGTGGGGGCAGCTCCTGTCTGTGACTTATCCTTCGATGTTCGGATTTTTTGCAGTCAGCTGCCCGCTCAGGGCCACAGGGCCCTGAGCACAAACTCCGGCTCTCGAACTCCTCTTGGTGCCTTTCCTGCGCTGCTGCCTCACCACAGCTGCAGTGACAGCCCTGCCAAGTTGCTTCTCCTCACCCTCCTTTGCAGATACATCTCACACAGACCCAGCTGTGGTTTGGGCAGCTCATTCTAGTGTCATCCATTGTGACCACACTTGGGGCTGGTGCTTCGTGGGCTCCACCTGGAGTACTGCATCCAGCTCTGGGACCACAGCACAGGGAAGATGTGGGGCCTCTTGGAGCTTGAGGAGGCCACAGAGCTGCTCCCAGGGCTGGGGAAGCTGGGGGAGTTCATCTGAAGAGAAGAAGGCTCTGGGGAGACCTTGGAGCCCCTTCCAGTGCCTAAAGGGACTCCAGGAGAGCTGGAGGGGGACTTGGGACAAGGGATGGAGGGACAGGACACAGGGAATGGCTTCCCACTGCCAGAGGGCAGGGTTAGATGGGATATTGGGCAGAAATTCTCTCCATTCCTGGCAGTGTCCAAGGCAAAGTTGGATGGGGCTTGGAGCGACCTGGGCTAGTGGAAGATGTCCCTGCTCATGGCAGGGGGTGGAACTGGATGGCCTCACTGCCCAAACCATCCCCTGATTCTATGATTCCACATGAACTTCAGTTTATTTCTCCTTCTTTTCAGAGAATTTTCTCTTTTCACAAGACAAAACTCTGGAAAGGCTCAAGTTATCACTAAGCTGCCCCAACCTTTGTTGTGGTGTATTGTTCTTGTCCGTGGACTTACAATGCAGCCAGTGCCTTCAGCTGGGAGCCAGGAGCCAAGTGGAGACCAGCGATAAAGAGAAGGAAGGAGGAGCAAGGGAGAGTTTGACCTCACAGCTTTTGTTTCAATTGCTGGTTCTTTTTAGTATTTCCTCTTGTTATTCTTTAGGTATTTGGGGAAAGAGAAGGGAACCATAGTCAGACCATTATGTATGCTTAGTCCATAATCAACACGTTTTCATCATCTCTTATTTTCTTTATTTTTTTTTTTCTTTATTTTATCGGTTGGTTAAATAGCTACAGAAATATACCAGAGAAATGGAGACTAAAATTTTGCAAGATTTTAACTCTGGGCAGTGTGCCAAGGAAAAGGTAATTGTTGGCAGGACTCCAAGGTTTGGTTTGCGTGCTGCTTTCAGTCCACAGCAGGGATCCTTACAGCTCAATTATTCTATACAGACAAAATGCTCAAAAAGCTCCATTTTAAAATGGGCTGAGCGGCTGTTAGAGAACATTAACACCCCAGATTTCAGCCTCCTGCCCACTTCTGTGTTCCTGGGCTCTCTGGTCCTTGACAGAGTACTGAAAGACCCCCCAGTTCTACCCAATAGTTACTGCAAGATGTGGCAGAAGCCAGCCTTAAGGTAGCTCAACTGCTAAACATCCAGCATGCCATCAGAAATGAAGCAAGGCCACTGCTGCTTCTTCTGCTGGTTATTTAGACAGGCAAGAGCTAATTTTTTGTGCATCTGAACACATCAAGGGAAAACACATTAAGGCTAATACAAACAACTTGCCCCAAGGAGAAATTCTGTCTGGGTTTAAGTGGAAGAAAATCACTGTGAGAACAATTAAACATTGCACTAGGTTGCCAGGGAAGTGGTAAAATTTCCCTCACTGGAAATATTCAAGGTTTGGCTTGACAGAGCCCTGGACAGCCTAACACAAGGGTCCTGCTTCCAGCAGAAGTTTGGAGCAGATGGGCTCCAGAAGTCCCTTCCAAACTGGATTTTTCTGTGATCTATGATAATACTTTTAATCATCATGTTTCAAAGTTGGAATAACAGAAGAATGTTGTTATTTTCTTTCATGTAAGGAAAATGAGGATTCCAGTGTCTACGGAAATACTAACTTTATTATGAAATAGAAAAGGAAGGAAAAGCAATAGTTGTATTTCACTTACAGTGCAACTGACTGTGGTCAAAACCATTCTGGTAAAGCTGAACAGCAGAGGTAACAAGGAGAATATAGGTTTCTGCTAATCATCCAAAAAAAAAAAAAAAAAAAAAGGGGAATAAAACAATCTTTTTTGATCTGCAGAGAGCAGTTTTAATGCAGTAAATATGACAGTGTGTTCAGTACTGCACAGCAAAACAGCTGGGACTGTGCTGGTAGATGTGCCTGAAAGCAAGCAAGTTTTTAAATAAGTATTATGCTTTCCTATAACAGCCAATTAAGCACTGGCATTTCAAATGCTTTGAAAAAACCCACAGAATTAATAGTGATTATATAGAGTTTTTAAATTCTAAGTAGATCATTGCTACATAATGAGGGCCACTGCTGTTTCTTCTGTTGGTTATTTAGAGAGGCAAGAGTGAATCCAAGGCAGGTACTGTGCTAGAAAAGCAGATTAATTGTTACCCATGTTAGCAACTGGAGAGGCAACAGAGTGAGTGTAAGAAAATCAGTCATACACTGGTTAAATACATCTGCACTCCTAAAGGATACTGAAAGTGTCCAGGTTTTATCACACAAATAAGTCATGGGAATAATTAAGTGGAAAGATTTCTGCTGGCTCCGCCACGAGGATGTGCTGGAGCTGCTGAGGAGGTGAGGTCCTCCTTCTGCCCAGGCACATTTGGGTGAGTGCAGATGAGCTGGAGAGGAGCAGGAGGCTGACAGGACCCCAGGGATGAGGGGATGGGTGTAGGATTGCTGTGAGGCTGCTCGCTGGGTGGCTTTCCCAGCCCAGGAGCCAGCCTTGGGTGGATGGACTTGTGCTCTCAGCACCTACACTAATTGAACAGAAAAACTTGTAAACATTTTGTGATCCATCTACTGTAAGTTCAAAACCTCGGAGGGATAAGTTTTTATAAAATTATCTGGAACAAAAATGAAGCAGATGAGACAATCACTTTAGAGAGAGGAAAATACATCAAAAATCCAAACTATTCCATTTTCCTTTGTGTGTCTCCCTTTGAACTTTTGCAGCCCCTTCAGTGTGCAGGATGGTTTAGCAAATCCCAATTTATTTGTTACACATGTCTCCCTGAATAGGGTCCTGAGGAGAAGCTTCTCCATGGAAAATGGAGACTTGGAACAGGAAAGCTGTGTTTAAACCCCATGCTCGGTTCTAAGGAATATACTTGGAATAAAAAGCAACCAAAACCATCTGTGGCCAGAAGAAGCAAATCCAGATGTCGTGGGGATTTAGTCCTCTCCTTCATTAATCATGTCTGCAGGATCATTCAGCTTCTGCAGCCTACGCCTGCTGGACTTTTGGGGGGTTATTAATAACACAGGAACAGCAGCTCACTTGGGAAGAAAGTTTCAGTCACATTTTTGATCATCAAATGGAAGTACAATTTCTTACTCCTCTAGGCAGAGTCAACATGATTTCCTTAGTTAAGATGGGAAAATTACAGGTTTAATTTCTGGATTTGGCATCTTGCCTCACTAAACTCTGTTCAGAGGCAGTGAGATGCCTCAGCCTTCCCTTCTTACCAGGCTGCCTCCTACAAAACCCTCCCTATAAACTTATTTCTACCACTCAGGAAGGTTTTGGTCTCCCCAGGCAGGTGTGGCTGCACATTTGAAGCAGTAAAGAGCCCAGTGGACCTCCACCAGATGGCTTTTTATTCTGCATTTTCTGTTGAGATCAGCAGATTGGGCAGTGCCTTCTTGTTTGCTGTTCTGTATCCCTGGGAGCAGCAGGCAGTGGGAAGGGCACTCAGCTGTGGTTTATTCCCTGGCTTCTGTGCACCACCTCTATTTTCACGTGAGGGAACAAACCCATGAGTCTTGTTTGACAATGAGGGAACTTCAACAATGAATTTGTGAGGGCCTGTGCATTAGTTGTTTTGACAGGAATGTCCCAACTAATTAAATTACAGCCTCTAATGGCAGCTGAAGAGGAATGATCACCTCATTTGTCATTTAACAGATTTCATAACTAGTGACTAAGCAGAGAAGGAAATGGTGTTTGAATTTACCAAATACGCTTTGTGTATTTAAAAAGCAGGAACGTTCAACACATGTATTTTATTTTAATTTACATAGACACAAAACCATGTCATTTCCTGGCCACTGGGGCAGGCAAATGGAGTGTGCCACAGCTGGACGTGATTCTTAATTCTAGGATTCCTTACTTTATAGGAAATAAAATCCAGAACTATATCTTCTGAGTTTTTCATCCCTATTCGGGGTTTTTATTCCTGTCCCCAATGCTCTCAGTCCATGGCATGTCCTCACAATCCATTTCACTCCCATACTGATTCCCAGGGCTGCTGGGTTTGCTGCACCTCTTTCCTTTCCTGTTCTTCTAGATCCAGCATTGCCCCCCAGCCTGCCAGAAAGAGACTCCAGCTTCAAAGAGCCACAGGGCTGACATCAAAAGAACAAGCAAACAAGCCTGAAACAGTGCTCCCATCAGGTTCCTGAGATGGCAATGACAGAGCCAGCAGCACTCCCCCAGGAAAACTGGGGAGGGGAGGAGACATGTCCAGGGGAATTTCCCACTACAGGGCTCAAAGAGAAATTACTTCACATTAAGGTAAGGCAGAGTCTCTTGTTCTTGTGGGATCACTGATTTGAGAGGATTTTTTCACTCCAGGTGTGCAATGCTTTCCCCTTCTCCACAGCTGCTGCCTGGAGCTGTACTTGGGACAATCTGTTTATTTGTAATAAATCAATTTTAGAATCTGTTTTAAAAAGCAATCTTGACATGCAAGTTGGTAATGTGCCCTAAGTACTAACAGATTGTGTATTTGGTTGTAAAGAGTGCTCAGAATAGATTTGCAAGGGTTTGGTTGTACTCCACAAGAACTGGGAACCTCGGAGGCACTGTAGGGCCCTTGTGGATAGAAACCAAAAGAACAGAGGAGTGAGTACCATGAGCACTGTGCTGTTCCCTCAGCTTTGAGAAGGAATTCCAGGGCAGCAGCATTCTTTTGCTGAGCTGACCTGGTGTCTTAAAGGCCCAGCTGCTCGAATCCCCCCATCCAGAATCTCAGGTGTCAGAAGAGAGAGAAGCTTCTCGTTGTCATCACTGGGAAGTTTTCATCACCTCACCACACTCTCGTACAACAAAGAAAAAAGAATTTTTTTAACCTCAAGTTTTCTACCTTTCCACTCAAAAGTATTTAGTGTTTGAGGAACAAGGTGTGTGTTGTTTGGATATTGAGGATGGAAATTCTCAATTTGTAGCAGTGCTGATGTCTAGCTGAGCCCTGCTATGGGCTAGGGCTATGTTTGTGTATATATATATTCATTAAATGCAAGTAGAGAACTACAGAACTCTGCCATGTCACCATGTCACCATTATCAGAACATTCTATTGCAGGAGTTTCAAAAACCTCTCAGATAATGTATCACATTCAATTCTGTGGGTAAAATTGGCGTATCTAAACAATTTTCAACCAAGCAGGGTAGAATAATGAGTGTCATTGATAATTTGGTTTTTTATAAGCACTGTTTTTCAATGAGTATTCCAACGAACGTTGTTCACATGTTGAATGTGAGCAACATAATAAAACATAACTGGGAAGGAAATAAGGAGCGAGAAAGGCAACCAGCAAAGCCTCCTCCTGCTTTGAAGTGTGCACTCAGCAGCTTGATTATATTTTGATCTGCATAACGTTTGAAAGGTAGAACTACAGATAAAATTATATCATTTTACCACCATCTGCTACTGAAATATTCCTTTGCCTTACTTTCCCTCCTTTATGAGTGGTTCAGACTGTCATCCATACTTTTCAGTAAGGGGTTTTATCTGATTTCTTCATTTGAATAATGACCATGAACACCATTTTTACCTCTTTCCTGGAACATTCAGTTAATATATGAAGTAGCATACTGTCTCCACACCACGCTCTTTCATTTTATCTTGCTATAAGGAAGACACTTTCTACAGCAGGAACAGCAATTCACTGACACAACCTCCTCAGGGGTGTAGCAGGGTCTCTGTTGCTGAAGTTCTCAAGGTGTTAGATAATCTCCTTAGACTCCCCTTCCCAGGAGAGGTTTGAGGACCTTTCGAGGTCCCTTCCAAACCTGGGCTGCTCCATGATTCTGGCATTAGGAACTTGTCAAATTCCACTCTCCTGTGTGTGGGTTTTCAGTGCTCCACACGGGTTGGTCTCTCAGAATTAGGGCAGTAGTTAAAGCACAACCAACTCTTAACTTTTTTTTTAAAGCTATTTTATCCAAATGTTATTTTTAATTTTCCAGACAGAACAGCTGTGATTCTCTCAGAGTATCTTCTGCAGCTAGATTTTAAGACCTCCTTCTAACCTTTTGAAAAAAATTCATAAGAACAACATTTTTGTTTTATTTACGAGGAAAGGATTCAGAATATACTTCAATCAGCAGTCTGTCCTGAGAAAAGGGCTGTTTTTATTTTGTCACACATCTCACACTGTCTGCAACCTGATTTTGACTTTCAGACAATAATGGTTAAGAGTTTCCTCTAGCAATAGATAATTATTATTTATTCATGACATTTGGAGCTGGCTGTGTCAACAGCACATTGTTATCCTGCCTACAAAGCCAGCGGCCTTAAAATGGCTCCTTTCCCTTGGAAAAATCCTAGAAGGTACTTTTGGACAATGAATCATCTCTCCCAATGGATTTCACACACCTTTCACTTCAGTGCTTCTGTTTGATAACAAACCATGTCTCTGAGGCAACCAAGAGGGCTGTGGGTAGCACACACAGGGTGAACCTGTGCTCTCTCTGGAGCCAAGGGCACAGCCAAGTGCTCTTGTGCAGCTTGGCAAACAAGCCGGTTCCTTGGCACGTCCCCCTTAACATCAATCAAGGGGAAGCAGCCAGCAAGGTGGCCAAGATTGTATCAGTCCCTCTGATGACACCTCTGCAGGTTGTCAGCCCTGTGGTGGTGTTAAGGTCTGTGTGTTTGACTAACAGCCCCTGGAAGTTCATTCCATGGTGAGCCCACAGCGCTGGGAATGGATCTCGTCATGTCTGGGGCACGTCAGGGTTCCATTACAGTGGGAGATCAAATAGATGAGGTTGTGGAGATAGCCTCCTTCTCCCTCCCTCTCCCTACCTTCTTTCCCTCCCTCCCTCCCTCCCAAAGCAGAATTTGGCAGTGACAGTGCGCTGCACTTTTTGGGTAGCAGAGCTTCCATGGGTCCAGAGCATGAGGAAGCCTGGACTGTGGTGATATAAGAAACCACCACCCTCCATGTCACTGTGCCACAAGTGAACCCACAGAGGCTACAGAGGTAGATCTTCATCCCTTTGTTTGGGAAGAAGGGCTTCTCCTGATCCTCTTCACTCAGGAATTCACTTTAATTTTGCCCTTTAGAATATAATACAACATTTAGGATATAGTACAAAACAGGTGTTTAGAGAAGGAATTTTGGGGTGTGTAAAGATAAACACAACCCTTAACGATCAAGATTTCATAGGAGAAAAAGTGGGAAAATACTTGTTTTGATTGTATTACCTTATCATCACTAGCTGCAGTGCAGGTGTGTCACATCAGCTTAAAATTTAATGTGGCAAATTTCTTATCTTAAAGATGGTTTTTGTTTGAAGCAGTACATAAATAGGATCATTTATCTCTGTTCCTGATTTGGCTCACATTTCTCATGGTGTCTTTTTAGGAGGATAAAGACAGAAGCTTTGCTATTAAAACACAGCATTTCCCTATCTTAAAAAGGAAATCACAGTCTTAATTAGCAAGCGTTTATGAAATGCCTGGGGATCTTGGGGATCAGTAACACAGTATAGAATGTTATAACTAAACAAACTCCTCAGTTCTCATTTTGTTTTTACCCTAGCTGTAATTACACAGGGAGGTTTCCCATTCAGTTCTGACATCTGTTCTGGGGTATGAAGCTTCTGGGATTTGGCATATTTTCATCTGCCAAATGATGGGACAGAACTGCCATCCACTTCATGGCTCATGAATTCTCCAAGGTTTATCTCTCCAGACTCCTGGAGCTGACTTGCCCATTTCACGTGATGAAAAGCTCCTCAACTACACTTGATAAAAGATACACTGCACTGAGCAGAGCCTGAATTCTCCTCTGAGTTAATGCCTTCAAAAGGCACACCAGTAACCAGTATTTCCTCACTGGTGTCTGCTCACACAGCTCACATAGATGCAGTGAGAAAACTACAGCAGCCACCTTGCTGAGAGCTCTCAAATATATTTAAAACAGAGCCTAGTTCACATTTGACCTCTAGAAGTGCTGTTGATTTAATGTTTTATCTCAGCTGGGGTCCCTAGACACTTGTGAGACACTGGCTCAGTGATGCTCTGGATGAGCCTGCTCTCCTCAAGGTAGTGAAGCTCCATCACACTTAGATACAACAGTGTGTGCCCAGAGAACATGAATTTTCGAAGGAAAGAGGGTTTTTAGCACAATACTGAACTCAATGTCACATATCATCTGCAATATTTCAAATCTGATCAAGTTCAGTGTTGGTTTAAAAACCCCAAAATGGTTGGTTTGTTCAACTCCAAAATGTTTCACCATTCTGGGATCAGCTGAGTGGCACAGGATAAACCTACCAACCCCACAGACCATGTCAGCAAAGATTAAATATGTGAAAGCAATTTCACAGTGAGTGGCAGATGTGTACAAGCTGAATAAGAAGTATTTAAGGGTAAAATGAGTAACTTCCAGTCACTGTGAACCTCCAGTGTGTCAGCAAAATCCACATTCATTGCAACTCATCAGCTCCATGCAAAACATATGAGGCCCAATAAGGGATGGCACCCTGCCCATGGCCAGTCAGCTGGATTAATGTTATAAAAACAACAAAAAATAAGGAAATACTTTAGAAAATCACATCTGGGTACAATGTGAAAATTCAGGGGCAGGAGAATTCAGATATCTGTTCCATACTGTCTTACATTGATGCGCTGAGGATCTGCAGACTGGTGCACTTGCCTGTTTTGGGAAGTTGTTTCAATCACTGGAAAATATTTACTGAAGTGATGTGTATTTTAGTGCCTGGTTTTTTAGGTTTATTGTTCATCCTGGAATCAAACACACAGTAGCAATTTGCAATATTCCTGGTAAGAGTGGGACAATACTGAGTGGGACAATTCTGAGCCATAAATCACAGAATCATAAAGGATGGAATGGGTTGGGTTGGAATGGACCTTAAAATCATCTCATTCCACCCCCTGCCATGAGCAGGGACATGTTCCACTGTTCCAGCTTGCTCCAAACCCCGTCCAGCCTGGCCTTGGACACTGCCAGGGATCCAGGGACAACCACAGCTTCTCTGGGCACCCTGTGCCAGGGCATTTATCACAGAATCATCAAGGTTGGAACAGACCTCTAAAATCATGGAGTTCAAACATCACCTCAGCACTGCCACTGTCACCCCTAAACCACTGCACCCATCACCCAGCGCCAGTCCCAGCTGCCTCCTGGACATCTCCAGGAGAGGTATTTCGGTGCTGTTTAACCGCGCTTTTACTGTGGCACGGTCTTTAACGTGACTTCTGGCTAAACCCCGGAGGCTCTAACCGTGTCTGCGAGGGGATGTGGATTTTGCGGTGGCGAGTGACAGCGGGGCAGAGCGGAGTGGGGGCACAAAGAGCAGCCGGGGACAAGCGTGCCTGCAGCCCAGGGGCACCGCGGGTCGCTGCCCGGTCCCTGGCGGGTCCCAGCCGTGCCCGGCGGGGCGGGGCCGGGCCGGGGGCGGTGCCTGCGGAGGAAGCGGCGGGAGCTGTCGGGGCTCGGCGGGAGCGTGGTGCTGCCGCAGCTCCGCACCCAGCCATGGGCACCTCTGCCTCCGCGCCGCTGGACGACAGCAAGTGCGCCTACATCCGAGGTACGGGCTGGGGAAAGCCGGCAGCGCTCCGGGAGCCCCGGGCTGGGGAAAGCCGGCAGCGCTCCGGGAGCCCCGGGCTGGGGAAAGCCGGCAGCGCTCCGGGTATCCCGGGCTGGGGAAAGCCGGCAGCGTTCCGGGTATCCCGGGATTCGGGAAAGCCGGCAGCGCTCCGGGTATCCCGGGCTGGGGAAAGCCGGCAGCGTTCCGGGAGCCCCGGGCTGGGGAAAGCCGGCAGCGCTCCGGGAGCCCCGGGCTGGGGAAAGCCGGCAGCGCTCCGGGTATCCCGGGCTGGGGAAAGCCGGCAGCGTTCCGGGTATCCCGGGATTCGGGAAAGCCGGCAGCGCTCCGGGTATCCCGGGCTGGGGAAAGCCGGCAGCGTTCCGGGTATCCCGGGATTCGGGAAAGCCGGCAGCGCTCCGGGTATCCCGGGCTGGGGAAAGCCGGCAGCGCTCCGGGTATCCCGGGCTGGGGAAAGCCGCCGGCAGCGCTCCGGGTATCCCGGGCTGGGGAAAGCCGGCAGCGCTCCGGGAGCTCCGTGCATCCCGGGCAGCGCTCGGCAGCCGGCGGGACAGCGCGGGTTGAGCTGATTCTCAGCGTCCGATGGAGCTGGGAGCACTTGTTTAAGGGCGATGCTTTGGAAGTTTTCACTGCGGGAGTTAGTTATGAGTAGAGGGTGGAACTTGAGAGAGTGTGGAGCGCTGCGGCTGAGTCTGCCCGTGGGACAGATCCCGGGTCTCCCGAGGCAGAGGGCTCTGCCAGAGTGACCCCAGCCAGCACCATATGGGCTGATGCTTCCCGAGCCCCTTGGAGGCAGTGGCGACGCTGCTGGGTGGGTACCGAGGTAAAAAAGGTGGGTACCTTACACAGTCTGACTGTGTAAGGGCAGTTCTTTATCCCATTAAATTGTTAGGAGAATGAGCAAACAAAAAAAACCAAAAACAAAACAAAACAAAAAAAAAACCAAAAAAACCCACCCAGGCTTTAAGTTATGTATATTGGTATTAAACTATGAAGGAAAAGAGTGTACTTCTGGGGTTTAGGGTGTTTTTTTGTTACTTGAGTAGTTCAGTATGAAACACAGCTTACTCTTACCTGTGCTGCTTATCACTCAGCCAGCAGGTAGAGTATTTGCAAAGCAAATTTTAAGGCTGATGATTTACTAGTCGGATAAAAGTTTGCATGAGAAAAAGAAGGCCAGTTTTAGCACTTGGTGTATGATGCATGCGGAGCCTGCGAGAGCCCTCTCCTGGAGATCAAAGTCTGTGCTGAGGATTTGGGCTGGAGGGGGACTCCTGGGTGATGCCCAAAACCCAGCTTGTCCTTGGATTTCTTTGCTTTGGGATGTTTCTGTGGTGCAGAGGGAGTGCAAACACTGAGCCACTCCTCTGTTAGAGCTCCTTTGAAATCACAGTGGGTCTTTCAAGAGATTCCCATATTGGGAAGAATGTCTAGTTACTAAATAGCTTTTACCCAAAAAGCAGTCAGCAGAGCTACTGGCCTCACACACCGAAATTTTTCAACAGTCCTGTCAGTATTGTCAGTTTTTCCTGCCCCATTGAGGGTGGTTTCAAGTCCCATCAGAGCCATGAGGGTGCAGTCTCCATGGATTTCTATTTTTGTTTACATTCATCTCCACGCTGCAGCCAAAATTGCATTTTCATATTTCAGCATTTAATTTGCCTGCAGCTCACAGGGAGGGTACCTTGGTCATGCTGAGAGCCCTGCAGCACTCCAGACACATTTCTTGTTTGCCCATCACATCTTCACACAGGCAAGAGCCAGAGGGAAGTCACTGTGGAAGAAGGAATTAAAATCCTGTGCTCATCCCCTGGCTCACATCTGCTGTTGGTGCTATCAGGATCCCCCATTCAAAGCTCCTGGTTGGAAAAAATAATTAATGAGGCACTTTATACAGAGGCTGCCTGTGACTTAGCACTTCTGAGGAGGAAAAAGAATTGTGAAGAGCATCTGAAATGCAAACAGAGTGCAGTCAAGCCAGCTCACCAAACCTACTGCTGATGTTAGGCTGGAGTCTGGGAGAGTCAGGCCTTGCTGTCTGTCCTACACACCTGGGTGTGATTTATTTGCAGAGGATCTCTGTAGAGGGCTCCCCTCGTTCCAGGAAGGAGCATGTGCAAGCACTGAGTCTGTAGCTTGATTAAGCAGTATGTTTTTTAGCTGGCTTTGTTAAGCTTAGGTGGGTTTTTCTAGTGGGATGGCAGCTTTTGGGGTTCTTTTCCTACACAGGTGATGCAGGGGTGTCCTCAGTAAAAAGGAAAGACTTGGTTTTTGTCAGAATTGTCAGTCCATAGGTGCTGGAATGGGACAGCACTGGTGAGGGAGGGAGATGGGGAGACAGCAAGCCAAAGGAACCAGCAACACTCTCTAAACTTTGTGTATTTTGGAATGCTCCCTCATATTGGCCCAAATACCAGTAGCCTCAAGACAGGAAATCCTGAGTATTACTTCAAGTAAGAGCTTGGTGTAGTTCATAGTTGTTTTCATGATGATGTAATTTAATTTCTTGTTGCTGTAATGAAAATCTAATTTGTCTGAAATTAAATGGATTGTAAAGCCTTGTAGTTTACTTAGACAACATTTAAGCTAAATGTAATGAATGGAAATGAGCATTAAAGGCAGTGGATGTTCTGTGTAGGGCAGGAGTTGGACTTGATGATTCTTGTGGGTCTGTTGTAACTCTGAATATTCCACAAGTCCATGTTACAGCTTCTACATCAACACAGGTACAGTTCTACAGGTTTTCTGACTTCTGAAAGTCTGTCTGCTCACATAGTTTGTGGGATGAGAGGAGAACCAAATGAAGACAAGAATTATGTGAGATGTAAAATTATGTTGGAAATATGCAAACCCAGTCAGACAGGTGCTTCTATAACACCTCAAGAACCTGCCCTCAGCACGGGCAGCCCCGGGTGGAGCCTGGGAGCTGCTCTGCTGCCTGTGCTTTCCCGTGGTGGATAGGGGTGAGCCTTGTCAGACCAGCTGGAGAAATGAATTCCAGAGAAAACCAGAAGGCATCCCACACAGCATCTCAGTTATTGAATGCAAAGCCTGGGATTTCCACCTGAAACTACTTCTAGTTTCCACGCTCTTAGGGAAAATGGGGTAGGACTGAACCAGCCAACTCGCAGAGCTGTGTATGGTTGTACATGGGGCAATACTTGGCCAGTATCATGACCTGAAAGGCAGCAATTGTAATTATTGACCTGATAATGTGCATCCCCTGCCTCAAACAATGCCTTAGAAAAGAACAGACAATGCCAATGTGTGATTTTCCAGGTGGTCTTCGCAGGGAAATTGAGGCTGTGTTTGAAGCTCCGAGGGCAGGGATCTTCCTTGTGAAGTTTGGATCAACTGCCTAAAAACACTTAGTTGGGGATGAAAATACTTTGCAAAACAATTTTTACACTCAGAAAATCTCTGTATATGTTTAGATCTTGTGATGTTACATTTTGCAAGCCATTGCGACATCTTTTGTCTTTGTTGAGTAGAAATTAATGAAAATTGGTCACTGTTGGGGGATGAAATCATGAATAAAAGATCAGGACCTGATATTCCTTACTTCTACCTGAAGGAATTGAATGTCATAGTGAAATAATGGAAAAATGAGACAGCAGGGACTCCTATGAGCAGTGGGGACAGTTTGTGTCCTCGGGAGGAGGACTGTGGAGGATATTTAGAGGGAAGTGGGAGAAAGCCAGACCACCTGCACTGCAGAATTACTAGCCTGGAAACCTGAGCAGTTTCAAAGGTGTCTTTCTGTGCTGTGCAGCACAAGCCTGTTTCTCTAACCAGACTTATTGAAAAATACATTTTTCCACCTATTTAAATCCATAAGATATTTTAAATCTACACACATGGTAAGCAGTAAAATGATTTAAAGCTCTTCTAAATGAAAAGAAAATTTTATAGTAATTCCTCTAGGTTTTGGACTGGGGCCTTGAAAAAGACGACTTGTGGCAGAGATAATCCTGCTTTGTGGTGTTTTGGTAGGATTACATGAGGATTATTCAGGATGTGAGTAAAATGGAGTTTAAAACTAGGCAGTAATAATTAGGAGACTGGGACTTGGTCATGTGAAAAGCGTTTATTAAAAAAAATTGTGTTCTCAGTTTGCTGAGGCATGGGCTAAACTTATGACGGGAGTTGTTTGTTGGGTGAATTGTCTAATGATGCTTGAGGAGTGCTCCACCCAAGAGGGAGCGGTCCAGGGCCGTGGTGGGGAGTTACAGGCTTGGGGTGCAATCATGAAATTCAGGAATCAGCTGAAAGTGCCTGCTAGAGCAACTTAGTCCTGAGAGATTGTGCCGGAGGTATCATCATTGCTGGTGGAAAAGTGTTGCTTAGTGTCCCTACTAGCAGACAGGAAGCAATCAAGGATGAGGATCGTGCAGCTGGCAAAGATGGAAATGCCCTTAAAGTCTTGATGGTTTTTCATTTCTGCAATCTCATCAGCGGAAGTAGTAGGTGACCAAGCTCTGCTCTATCACAAGTCGTGTGTCAAGACTATTTTTTTTTTTCAATTTGCAGAAGTGGAAAGATTTCAAGCACCTAACACCAGTAATTTCTACAGGTGCATCTCCAAAACAATCCAGCATATGAAAAATTGAACTTCTCTGAAGATTGTTTTTTCTTAAAGATATTTAGTATGCTTGACCATATCCTGGCTACCCATTTCTATAAACAGACATCTCTCCAGAGGCTTTGTAGTCATTTGCTTTGGATTTGTTTGTTTAAATGCAGTTGCTTCCTTCCCTTCTTTTCCATCTCTTTCCTCCCCCAGGCAGGTGGGACCCCAGCACAGGGCACAGTGGCTGTGACCCTGTGGCACCCAGGATGCACCCTGTGGATTTCCTCATGGTTTAGGAAGTTTTTCCAGGCAGACCTTTGTTGTTCTTTTGAGGTGACAGTGAAAGCTATTACTTGATGTCTGTAACAGACTTCTTTCTAGCCATTTGTTTTACTTAGGAATTTCAGTGGGGTGGTAATTAAGTCAGGATTTTGCACAATGATCGCATGCTGTTGGTGTGTTCCTACAAGATGTAGCATATTTGGAAAGGCAGAGACTCCTATTCCATCCCAATTTAGAGGCTGAAGAGGAGCCTGCTTTAGCCTTTACTTGAAAGACAAGGTAGGAAATGGGTTGTTACCTTTCCAGGAAAGCAGGAGAGTAAATTGCAGCAGTGGTACGGAGATGAGTCCCACCAACTCCAGGGACAGACCCACGAGCCTGGTACAGCTCTGGAGTGAAAGTCCCAGCCAGCGTGCACTCAGCTGGCAGGGGGAGTGCTGGAGGACAGAGGAATGACTTGGAATTAATTGTGGAAAAGCTGGCCTTTTTTTGGACAGGCATTCAGACTGGAAGTTGAATTTTCTGCTTTAAACTGTCACTTACCCTTCTGGTTTTAATTTGGTGTGTGACTGCAAGTACAGCAGGGCTCTGTACAAGTCTTGCTGCACTCCCTGCCTTTGCTTCCAGCCTGTTCCAAGCTGGTTGTTCCGTGTTCCAGAAATTCTCTTTTCCATTTTCTGTAGGTGAGCATGGCTGTGACATCATACATAGCAGAGTGCCCCATCCCTGGAAGTGTCCAAGCCAAGTTGCACAGGGCCTGGAGCACCTTCCTGGTCTAGTGGAAGATGTGCCGGTTCCTGGCAGGGAGTGGAATGAGATGGGTTTTAAGGTCATTCCAACCAAATTCTACAAGTGTGGGGTCTCTCTGGACTTAAAAACATCTAGTTTGTAGCTCTTAGAGGCTGCTTTTCCTTTTCACCTGGTGAGGTTTACGGTAAAAGCTGATTGGATTTGCCTGCAACTCCCAAAATCTAAGGAAAAGGCAGAATAATATTTTCATTCAGGAGCATGTATTAAATGCAGAATTCACGATAGCACCATCT
Organism: Taeniopygia guttata; assembly: GCF_048771995.1. Taxonomy (NCBI): domain Eukaryota; kingdom Metazoa; phylum Chordata; class Aves; order Passeriformes; family Estrildidae; genus Taeniopygia; species Taeniopygia guttata. The sequence continues at coordinate 24,056,690 of NC_133033.1, read as the reverse complement.
AGTCCAATCCAAACAGGGATAAATACCCACGGAAGGAAGAAGTGAGGTAAAGCACACAGGAAATTCAGATTTCAATAAGCATGTAAGATTCTATTATATGCACCTTGCAAAGTTTCCAAGTTCTTGAAGACTGTAAGAAATGAGATTTTTAAAGGAAAATCCTTTTGGCTTTACTTGTTTTCTGAGAAGTTTTAGTGCTCAGAGAGGTTGTTGCTTTTGGAACCAGTAGTAGATTTTCATCCCATAGTTTTGATAAATGGTGCCTGCCTGTGCTGGAAAGGAGAGGAAGCTTTTCTCTGGGTGTTATGGCCTTTAATTCAAGGGACCAAGTACTTTTTCTTACCTTTCAACTGAATGCAAGCAAAGGCATCCAGGGATGTGATTGATGGAAAAGGTATTTTCCACCCACATGAGTAGAATTTACTGTCCTTGGTAACTTTCAAATTCAGCTTTGGGAGACTAAGGGAGGATATACCGTCTCTGTTTCATTTCCATTGCTCAAATAGTCCATTATTAACTTCTCTCAAAAGCTCCACGAGCGATTTTGGAAGTTTTCAGCCATGTTATCTTGCAATGGGCATGGTCAGGATTTCCCTAATCAAAGCAGAAGGTGAAATATTTCAGTTTTCCTTCATTAGTTTGTCAGTAGAGGTACTGTGATCACACCCCATTTGCCTTCTGTATATGGCTCGAGGTTTTCGTAAACCCAGTTACCCAATTTGTGTCCCAGAGCTGCGTTAGGCTCCGTGCCTGTTCAGCAGGATCATCTCAAGACCCTACACCAAAGCAACCCATGCACAGGAACTACCCTTAAAGATGATGTGCTGCATCATTGGGTCTGAAAAACCAAAGGTGGTTTTCTCTGGCCTTTTTCTGGCTTGTGTGAGGGAAGGGAAACCACTGGGTTGTAGGGGAAGGCATGTAGTATTTTTCATGCTTTTCTTGTCACTGTAGAAGAAACTACATACAATGTTGAATTAGGCACAGGGGTCAGTGGAAAGAATATCTCAATAGAAAAAGTGAGAAACAGGCTCATCCTGGCCCCAAATATGTAACTGAGAGACACACTTCAAGTGTGCTGTGCCTTTGTACTTGATGTTTTTCAGAATTTTGAATACTGGAAGTTCTTAAATTAGTGCAGCTTGGCCACAAATTGTAAGACTATCTTTGCATCTGATCGACATTTTATTGATATGAAAGGGAGAAAAAGCAAGCTCCAAGATGATGAAAGCAGCTTTGTTGGTGGTGCCTTTGGGCAGTGGCAGCTGCAGAGCCAGTGTCTAGGTGGGGAAGGATGATATTCGTAAGGAATGTGCTTTTAAAGTGCAGCTTTTTCCTTTGCATGGAATAACCACGCTGTTGTCTTCACTCTTGGAGAACAATTACAAGGTTTTGATCATACTTGCAAGCATTTTATTTGCTTTTGCAGTTAAAGGACAGTAATGAAACAAAGCCAACTATTACATCAAAGCAAGATTAAAGCTTGTGCAAATGACTCAAACTTCTGTGAAGAAAGGGTTTTTCTGCCTGGGTCTCCTAAAATCTTTGTCCTGTGTCTTTCGAGTAATTTTATGTATATATAAAAGAAACCTTGCTGCCCTTTCTACACTGAAGCTTATTTTGGTATGGATAAGATTTTAGTGACTTTGTTTCTCTAAGTATTTAATTATTATATCTTGAATTCATAAGCCTTTAATTTTCTTGCTTCTGTGATATTTGTTAATAGGTCTGACCAAGTAGTTGCTGTTACACTTTGGCTAGTACTGAAGCTTTAAGCCAAAATATTTAGGTCATTGTGGAACTACCAAAGTTATTATGCATGTTTTTTATTGTTATGCATCTTTTTTATTGCATGTTTTTTAAAGCTAGGGAGTTGTCTTAGCTGCAGTGCGGGAAGCAGAAAACAAAAGTGAGGCTGACTCTTGGGCTTTTCTGAATCCATGAGTAAGAGGTTACAAACAGTGTACTTTTCAAAAGTCAGTGGATGGGTTTTGTATGGTTGAAATTCTTTTAGGAAACGAGCGAGATCAGGAGTAGAGTAGTTATTTTCTAAGTAAATATTTTAAGCCAAAACTAGTGATTCAAGCGACCTTTTGGGTGCTGTTTGTGACGGGGTTGGTTCTAAGCCTGTAGCTGTGCCATGCCCTGCCCGCTGTGGCTCCTGAGGAGTGGGCAGTGCCAGGGATGAGCCCAGGCTGTTCATGACCCCATCAGTGCTTTTGTGCACTCCTTGCTGGGAGCCTGCCAGCCCAGTGTCTCCCGGGTGGTTTTTGGGGTGTGAACAGGGCAGGCGCCCCTACAGCCATCAGAGTGAGGTGGGTGCTGCTGCAGGTCCTGGTCACCTCCAGGGGCTCAGAGGGACCTGGGCTGTGCCACCCTTGGGTGGGAGCAGCGTGTGCTGCTGTAGGACACCTCAAGCCGAGCTGCCCCAGGGCTGTCACGGGCTGCAGCAGCCCCACTCCTTGGTGGAAAAGAGCAGCAGGGTTTTGGCTTGCTGTACAATTTCTGTACCTTCCCAGGAGCAAGCTGTGATCTGTCCTCCAGGAGGAATTCTGCTTTGGAGCTTTTTTGCGAAGCGAATGTATCGGCTGATCTCCAGGTTGGGTTTTTTACACGTCACTGCTGGGGGAGTGAGCGTGGAGCATCCTCCTGTTAGTGGTGTCTGCCGAGAAAAGCCTCCCACAGCGGTGCCTGGCAGGCTGTGGGCTCTCCCCAGCACCTCAGCACCACTGATGCCTTTTCAAACCACAGCGAGCTTGTAAGGAGATCTTTGGTAATGCTCTCAGACAGTCTCCATAGCTCCCCAAAATGCTGGTGTTTTTCCAGGTTCATTCCGTGTTGTGCTTCGAGGGTCAGGGCATGTTTGGGGTGAGGCTGTCCTGCATTGCAGCAGGTAACCTGCAGAAAAGGTCATTTACACCTCAGTTCCGTGTGGGCTGTTGTGTGGGGGTGTGCTGTCCTCACAAGGAGTGTGGCACAGACATCATAAGGTACTGCTTGTTCCTGGATCTGTACTGTGAGCAGGCAGCGCTGAAGCAGAGATCCAGGGAGCTGAAGACGCAGGACCAGGCTGTGGCAGGATCAGGAGAAGCAGCCTGTGCCAGCCCTTGGAGCAGGGATAGCCCCTGCAGCAGCTCCAGTGCACCCTCCTGGTGGATCCCAGCAGGCAGAGCCAATGACTGGCACACATGCTGGGGACCAGCTGCACCCTTAAGCACCCAGGACTCACAGAATCATGGAATGGCTTGGGTGGGAAGGGAATTTAAAGCCCAGTGTCACGGACAGGACACCTCCCACTAGCCCAGGTTACTCCAAGCCCTGTCCAGTCTGGCCTGGGACACTTCCAAGGATGGGGCAGCCACAGCTTCTCTGGGCAACCTGTGGCAGGGCCTCACCACCCTCACAAGGAAGAATTTCTTCCAAATATCCCATCTAACCCTGACCTCTGGCAGTTTAAAATAACTCCTCCTTGTTCTGTCACTATCTACCCTGTCCTTCATTTTTTATAAGCCCCCCCTAAAGTTCTGTAAGGCTTCAGCAAGGTCTCCCTGAAGCTTTGTCTTCTCCAGGCTGAACAATCCCAGCTCTCTCAGCCTGTCCCTAAATGCTTTCACATCCAACCTTAGAAATACCTGCAGCTTCTGTATGTTTATAAAACCATCTGGTGTTTCCTGGAGGTTCACATTCTGTGTGAAGGGAGCTGCAGGTTTTGCAGGGCTCAGAGGCCACCTCTGGCCATGATGCCAGATCCCTGCTCCTTTCCTGGGACAGCCCATTTACTACTGATTTTTGGTTCATTCTGCTTGCCACCTCAGCTAGAAAAATTATCCTCATGTGCTGTATCTGGAAATTTGCTGTCTACCAAGGAGCTTTTCCTTGCTTTTTTCAGAGGTACCCAGGTGTTGCTGCTTCAGATTTACAGAAGATGCCAGCTCCATCCCACTCAGTATCCATCTCACTCAGCCCCTCTCATCTCCTGTCTCAGGAAGGCATTTCTAAAGCTTTACATGGTACTTCCCTTCCTCTGCATGAAACCACAGTTGCTGTTTGTGCTGTGATTCTCTGCAGGGCATTGTTGTGATGTTGGTAACTGGAGACACCAGGCTTGGAGCAGGATTTGGGATGTTAAATACCTTGGGTGAACATTGTCTGAAGACCAGCTTGCTTTTACTGAGCATGATACAGAGGCTCTTTATGTACTTTCACTTGATATTCCAATATTGCAGTGGTCACATTAGAGGAAAGGCAAGTTTTCATCATCCCCAGGCAAAGATTTAATGGCGGGGTCTATGCAAAAGAAAGGACAAAAAGGCTTTTTAAAGAATATTCTGTAAAGTAATATCACTGTAATTTAGTCTGCCAGACACTTCCCAGTGTTTGTGTTTGCAGTTGCAGATGAGGCTTTGCCAGCCTTCAGCTGTCCAGATTGAAGTTTCCATGTTGAGCATCTGTCCCAAATTCCATATTGAGAAAACTGCAGCTTAAATGGATGGGGTTTTGTTTGTTTGTTTGTTTGTTTTGTTGGTTTGTTTGGCTTTGGTTTGTTGGAGTTTGGGGAGAGGGGGTTGGTGGTTTGTTTTGTGGGGGTTTTTTGTTTTGGGGTTTTTTGGGGTTTTGGGGGGTTTGTTTGTTTTTGGTGGTTTTTTTTTGTTTGGTTGGTTGGTTTTTTTGTGACTTAAACTAAAGAAAACATGATCTCCTCTCTTTGGATGTTCTTTTGAGCAGAACAGGCATGGCCTGCAGGCAGGGAAGGATTTGGGAGTCACAGAGGTAGAGTAAGGGAAACTGGAGGGAGTGGGAGAGGAAGTTTCCAGCCACTGCCCATCTTCTCCTGCTGGACCAAACCCTGCTGCTTCCACGTTTGCCCTCGGTGCAGGCTAGAAAAAACTGCAAACCCCACAGCTACCAGCAGCTCTTGGACAGCCATGGGCAAAGCAAACACAGCTTTGTACCTTACAGGCTTAAGTGGGAGTGGAAAACCTCCGTGGATCTGAAGCCCTGAACTCATTGCTGATGCTTGAAGGAGACCAGGGTGCAAAGACTTATCTTTGGTGTGTTTTTCTACTGCTTCATTCAGTAGGAAGTCCCAGATTCATTGCTTGGGTATTATTCTTTCCTTCTGGGATTTCCTGTACACCTGCCAAGCTACAAAGTGCTGTGCAGCCATTGCTTGGCTGATCTTGCTGCTGTTTGATTTCATGCACGAGGAGCTATGGCTCTTAATGTTAATTTGGGGCTTGACGAACCTGGTGCCTAATTTTTTTGGGAACTGGCGATTTTGATGCTCTCCCCAAGTTTCCAGCCAGGCTGTTGCTGTGCTCAGGCACTCAGCGCTTCTATATCAGGAAAAGAAGGTGGCAGGAGCCTTGTGTGAGCTTGTTCTGTAAGTGCCACGTGTTTTGTCCAGCTTTACATTCTGCAGTAGACATAGATCTGCTTCTCTGGGGTGGTGGTTACCTGCTTTTACATATAAATCAAGTTCCTGCTATTTTCAGCTCACGGTGCCACAAACTTTGAGAGCTCTACAATGAATAGGACAGATACATATGAGGTAGAAGATGGTGTTTTTAGGTGTGCTTGTAAAGGAAAGTAACTTTACTGCTCCTTGTGCTCCATCTGTCTGGACATGTCTCACAGTGTTCTGGGCTGGTGACATGGTGGGTATTGGGCACAGGTTGGACTCAGTGGTCTGGGAGGGTTTTCCAACCTGAATGATTCTGGTATTCTGTGTTTCCATGATGTCCTGCAAACCCAAGGGAAGCAGTGGGGAGGAAGAGTGCCCAGAACAAAACTGAGGCTGTATTTCACGTGACACACACCCAAGAGCTGAGACAAAAGAAGTTTCTGGGGAAGACTTTGGAGCCTGGGCTTGGTGTGTTCATGGTGCTCCCACCACCACGTAGTGGTGACATCAAAAACTGAGGCAGCACTGGGTTTGTTCAAGGAAGAAGCTGAGTTCTGATGAATGAAGGAGGAAGGCCCCATCTGAAATCAGCACCATCTCCCCTTACATCTGGAAAAAACACGAAGCAGCTCATCACATCCCACACCAGAACGGGGATGACTAAAGCTGATACTACACTGGGAGACAGAGGAGTTACCAGCATAAACAAACGTCCCACACCAATGTGTTGCTAAGAGTGTAAAATACTACGTGGTAGTTTTGAGCAAGAGCTGTGGTTTGTTAGTTACTCATCTCTTGCTGCACATTTTTTTTTTTGCGTGCCTTAAATGTTCAGGCAGCAGGAAGTGTGGTCAACTGAAAAGTTGCTCTTTTTGTAGCATTTGGCATTGGCAGGTGTTACTTTTGTGACCATAAACCAAATTGACGCTTGCCTTGGGGGCTGCTCCTAAACCTGGATCTCACAGGGTGTTGGGGCTGAGCAGTGGAGGGAAGCACTGGCTGGGTTTGATTGTTACCATCTGCAAAAGAGCTGCTTTTGAATAAAGCCCAGCCTCTCTGACTGCTGAGTGTCTGGAGTGCTGCTGTAGGATGGGATGAGGGGCTACCCCAGAACTCGGGCTGCCTCTGAGGGTGCTGCACAGTGCTGAGTTTCTGTGGCCATTGTGTTTGGTTGCCTTGGCTGAATCGGTGCCAGGGCTGTGAGTGTGCACAGCCCTGGGAGGATGTGAGAGCTGCATTTCAGATGGGGCCCATCTCTCTATTCAGAGATTTAACTCTGTTTGGATGATGAGAATGGAGACATCTGTAAAAAGCAGCAGTCCCCCTTCCTTCCAGAATAAGGCTATGAGCTTTCCAGCTGTTGGCTAAGACAGGTTTTCCTGTTAAAATAGCTTTTGTCTGAAGTAAGTCTAAAACAATATGGTTATACTAACTGAAAATATTTCTTTGTCAATTCTAGTTGTAAATCCAAGTGTTTTGATTCATTGCTACTTCTTGTAGCAGCTGTTTGATTCAGAAAACCTTATGGAATCTTCCAGTGAAGTGCCCACTGCTGGTAAAATGCAGTTTTCCTTATTTTGTGTATTTTCTTTACCATATTGTGTGTGACTGATTTGCTTTTATCTTCACAGTCTCACAATTCCACAACACACTCTTGCTTTCCTTCAGAAGTCCTATCATCCCGAATAATGCAAAGACAAGCCCATAACATTCATTCATGTGGTTCTTGTTTGCAACCACAATAAAATTGATTGTGCCATATATTTGTCAGCTGATGCCACCCTATATTCATAAAGTATACTTGGGATCTTTTTTTAGTTTTGCAGAGTTTAAAGATGAGCTTATTAGGCATCTCTCTGATGTGTAATTAATCTGGGCTGAATAATGTTAATCAGAATATATGCAATTTACATACAGTAGACAAGCAAAGAAGAATGTATGTTTAAAAAATGAGTTTGCCAGAGCAGATTTGAAAAAAAAAAAAAAGTGGATCTAATGCACTTAAGAGGTTTCTATGTTTATTTGAATACCTTTTTTAAAAAAAACAAGTCATGTTTGCTGGCTCAGGAAAGTTTTACCTCTGAATTGTGCGTGTCTTGACTACATTTCTGTGTTTTATTTCAATTTCAAGATATGCTATTTTACAAATCAGAGGAGCCCTCAGAGATTAGGAGTTTAAAAAGCATGTCAGGGTGTCTGCTCAGTCTGGAAGCCAGGGCTGCATGATGATCTCTGACTTTGTTGGTGTTGCTCTATACTAGTCATTCTTGAATGAGGTAAGATCTGATGCTTTCGTGTTTCTCTCAGCAGGTTCTTCTTAAGCACACTAAGCAGATATTTTTAATACACCCCAACAAAAATTGTAATTCTAGAACGCCAGCTGGCATTTAGAGCTTCAGCTTGGCTTCAGAGGTGCTGAGCACCCACCTGGCAACTGGTGGTTAGTACCAGCTGTTCTGGAAACAGGAGGAGTTGCCTCACACCAGTGGCAGCAAAAGTAACTTTGAAAAGATGCCTTTGAATTTTCAGTGTGTGTATCTTCTTAGTGCCAGGGGTGCTTCTAAAGGGGAAGTAATTACAGCAGAAGGACCTGACCTCATTTCTTGTTCAAAAGGCATTGTAAGATGACTGTCATCTCCTGCACTATGGATTTGTGGCTCTTGGCTAAGGCACATGCCCCTCAGAGGGACCTGCCTGCAAGCAGAATTGGAAACCAGGTGTTAAATCTGTGTTTTGTGTCCTGACCTCGGCATTTCTCAGACTGGTGAAGAAAAAGTCCTGACTCCATTTAAGCCCAAACCTTTGGAGCCAGAGGTTCAGCCTGACTGATTTGTTTATGCAGGGTTGATGCACTTTTGCTAGTAAAGTTCGGAGTAGAGCAGAGACCGTGAGATCCATTTTTTCAACACTGTCTGTATTTTTTCACTGGAACAACCCGATGAATCATATTGGTGGGTTTTGTGAATACATTTTTCCAGAATTCTTGTTCTAGTACACTTTTTACTGCTCTGCTTTTTCCTTGATCAAGAGCCTGCCTGTTTGTGTGAAGCTGCTGGGTTTATGCAAAAGCTGTGGTGAAACAGTTGGTGAAACAGTTGGCTCAGAGACACTTGAAAGGGCAAATAGCAGAGAAACAATGTCTAGGGTAGCAAAAAGTTCTGCTGCTGCATGAGCAGCACCTCGTTGGCAGGGATGATTGATTGTATAGTAAAGGTCTGTGGGAGTAGTAATATGGGGTGGAAAAACTCTGAAAGGTTGTTGTGGATTCAGGAGCTCTTCAGGGTGTTTGCAACCACTGGATGCTGTTAGGTGAGAAAATATTTCATAGAAATTCAGGACTCATCTTTCACCTTATCAGTCTGGTGAAGTCCCATCAACTCAAATGAAGACAGAAAATGGGTTTATGTGGTTTTCCCTGCATTTTTTTCTCAGAAAGCCACAGGCTGCCTTTAAGGCACCCTTGAAGAATGCAAACATGGCTTGAAATGTAGCTCTAGTGAGGAAATGCAGGCAGCCTTTGGAGGAATTCAGGTTTGGATGAGACTCAGAATGAGCATTGTTAAGACAGGGGCTAAATATGTTTAAAGTCACATTACTAGTGATTACTTCTGCATTCACAAAATGAAAATGTGATCTGATAGACATAAATTTGCTACATAAAACCCTTATCACACAGCTCTTGCATATTGCATTCTTAGGGCTGCTTTTTTCTTGGTGCTGTAAATAAAGCATTTTGCAAAACACAGAAAGATGAAGAATTAGAGTTTTGATACAGTCAAGTGAAACATACTCTTCTTCAGAAAGAGAGAATGTATCAGCATCCACAGTGGCAGGAGCTCAGATTGGGTTGACGGGGAGAACTTCACGGAGACCTTTGATGGAAGAGCTGAGACTTACAAAACTGGAGCTGCATAACCAGTCATACAAAGGTGTGAGAGATGGAAGCAAACTGTTAAATTTGCCAATTCTATTATTTTGGCACTGGCTGAAGCATTGTCACCATGGGTACAAACCCAAGCCTTGAACATCTTCTGGTTGGTTAAGTGTTGCCCCAGGTCCTGGTGTACAGGCAGGTGAGTTTGGTGTGTCTGTACATGGAGGGCCATGAAGGCCTCCAGAGGCACTGTGAACCAGCAGAAGAGATCTGACCAGCCCGTTTCCCAATAAATTCTCAGGAACAAATTTCCTTTTCTTAATAATAACCTGCCCAGCTGCCTTTCTGAGGCCAGACCTCACGTGGTCCTACTGTACAAACACAGCACAGGGAGAAGGTGGTTTAGATTTGGTTTTTTCCTTTCAAGTCATGTTGTCACAAGCCCTTTTAAGCTTGTGAAAGATAAATGGAGAGGAAATGAGGCAACTTATCTCCCCTTTTTTTTTTTCCAAGAAGGAAGGAGCATTGAAACATTGGGGCGGAAGATCAGAGCAGCCAAGGAGCCTCAAGCACAGGCTTAGTGAGAGGGACAATAGCTGAGTGGAGCTTCTTCCTGGGAAGTCCTCTTAGAAATGGAGCAAACAAACACCAGTGGTAACTATTGTCCTCCCTGTGATGCTTTTATGACTGTTTGAGGATCTGAAAGTGGTCTAGGAGGAAGAAGAATAATGCACAGCACTTGGCAGGGCAGGTGGCTGGATGGAACCCCTCTGAGCTGATTTCACTGAATAAAAGTGGGCTTTGGTGAAACCAGCCCCAGGGAGGAAACAAGGCAACTGGGCCCTACAGAGATGTGTCACCACCTTCCTGTCACAGCAAGTGACACTGTGGATGTGCCTGTCTGCGAGCTGCAGTCAGACACTCTCAGTCAGACACTCCGTTGGGCTCTGGCCTTTCTCTGAGTGATGGTTAAAAATAGCCTGAAAAAGAAAAGAAATACTTCTGTGTGCTGGAACAAAGAGGCCTTAAACCCCCACATTTGCACAGGAGAGACCGTGAGAAGAGTGTTGTGTCCTCTGTGGCATTTACATCAAATTCTTTCTGATCTCAGTTTTTTGGTTTCCCTTTTTCCTTGCATTCCCCTAAGCTATGCCCCTGTCACCTGGGAGTGTTTCTGCCTCTGGAAATGTGGGTTGCTAGCACTGGTGGGTTGTAGGAACAGCAAACCTGGGGAATGTAAAGGTAATCCTTCATCTTTGATACTGCTGCAGCTGCAGAAAGTTAGGGTTTGTTTACGTTTTTACTTGACCTCTTTTCAGGATCAAATTTTGGGAATTATTCTCGATTTGGTAGCAGAAGGTGTATTTTTATTAGTAAGATCCCAGCTTTAATTTAGAAGGAATCAAAGGCATGACCTCTATTAAGTAAGGAATGATTCATGAAGTTTAATGGGTCCTTTTAGCTTTGCCAAAGAAAAGCCCCAAAATGTTTTGATCAGTTCGTTTTATTCTTTTACAGTGCTGTGGAAATACTGAGATCTTGATTATGGCCTTGTTCAACTTTGAATGGGAGGAAAGAGGGAAAAGGGGGCCACTGCCAGGTCTCCCATGTTGAGAAGCCCCAGGCAGCCAGAGAGCCATCTCCCATCTTCTGTTTGTCCTTTCCCATTCATTTTGTTTTCATTTGCCTCGTTTTCTCTGCTTCTTCCCTTGAATTGTCCCTGGACCAGATTTAGTAGGGGCTTTTGGAGTGGTTTCATTGGTTTCACAAGGGAAGAGGCCAATTTTCTTCCTTTTGCACCCATTTCACAGCTGGAAGAGAACAAAAGGCTGTGACCTGTCCTGAAGTGGGACTTTGGGGCAGCAGCAGCTGCTATGGGAGTGTCAGAGTAAAGTGTGAGAGAGAGAACCAGACCAAGATTGAGGAGTCAGAGGAGATGTGGTCAAGGTCTCTCTTTGCAGCCTCAGTGCATCTTGCTCCCTTTGTGCCCCCCTATCTTGAAGGAGCCTGGATCGGGGGCTGATGCTCTGGTGCCACTTCCCAGTGTTTCTGCACTAATTTGAATTATAAAGCTGATCTGTTGCATCACAGAGCTGTGGTTTCCCTTCCCCATCTGTAATAAGCACAGAAAAAACTTTCTTACACAGGGTTGGGTGAGCAGCTTCATATAATAATTATACACTTGTCTTCTAAATTCTACCTTAATTGATGCTTTTTAGCAGTCTTGTGAAGAAACCTTTCCCACAGGATGAGGCATCAGTGCTTACTCCTGTCTCTCCTGCAGAGTGAAAAGTGAACAGTGTGGATTTCCTGAGGGACATTACCATCCATGGAGAGATAGAGAAGAGTTTGTTTGTGAAAGGGGCGACCTTCAGTTGCATGAGTATAGACCCTTTTAAAGCCTGACAGCATTCCTTGCAAAGGAATGAATGCAATCTTTTCAAAATCAATTTATTTCTAAAGATTTAGCAAACACTTTTAGAGCTATTATGTTATTTTTCTGAACATGAGAACAGACTACCAGCAAGGAGGGTTTGTCTAGTTTGTCTTAGCTAAGGCTTTGAAGGATTCACCATAGTGTAGTGCTGTGGAACATTTTTGTCTTATAGGTTGTGTCAGCCTCGAACAATTCTTGCTGTAGCATCTGCATGGCCAGCAAAGTCCATGTGATGTCAGAAAATGATCCTATTGTATCACCCTGCTGTGTGACAACAAAATATATAACAGATCAAAGAGATTTTTATAAGCTTTGTAACAACAAAATATGACACATTAAAGACATTTTACAAGCTTCACTCAAACTTTTAAGTTAGTTCTCCCATCCTCTGCCCAATTGTTTTGCTCTGTCGAGTTACATTTTCCTGCAGTCATATTCCAGTATTATAACCTGAAACTAGTGAGAGCCTGAACAAATTACTAAATATGTATGCAAATGAAAAATGTTTCCATGTCTGTTGTTCAAGCTGAATGTCATGTGGGAAGTCAGGTAAAAAAATTAAAAATTCTTTGGAATGTGAATTGCATTTTGCATACTCCTCTTCCTATACTGTAAAGTTTTATTAGAAGCTTAATATTATATACACACACACACATATATATATGTATAAATTTTTGTCCTTTTTAAAAGAGGGGAAAGAGGAATAAAATTATTGACTTTTTATTGATTTTCACAAAAAGTTGGCTCTTTGTCCCCCTCAGAATGCCCTTTCACAGTTGCTGCCCTACAGAGGACCAAGGCGAGGAGGTGTTGGCACATGCAAAGCAAAGCAAGTGAAACTAGAAAATGGTCCCAATAGGCAAAAATGTGATATGAGTATGACCTTGGGCTTCAAAGATCTGAATGGTGCTTGTTTGGGTTAAAATCTGTGTGTTCACCCTGGTGTTGCTGTAGGGATCAGAGTGGCAAGAAGGGGCTCTGAGGTTGGAATTATTGCCTGTGATAAAATCAAGCAGTGTGGTTGTGTGGGGAGATCATTAAAGTAAATGTCCTTGCTTTGAGACCTCTGTTTAGAGATTACTCTTGGTTTTACCCTTCTTGTGCATAGGCTTAGCTGAAAATCCTTTGCAAATCATGGTATTTACTCATTTTCAGTGTATACAGGAGCCAAAAGTGAAGCAAATGCCTTAGAACTGATGAGGAAAATTGTAAGAAAAGAGGTTCCAATGTTACCATTATTTTCATTTTGTTACTCTGTTTTGTGCAGTTTGTGTGTTTGTTGAAGAGAAATGGAATAAAATCCTGCCATGGAATAATGGCCTTCTGCTGCAGTGCTTAAAAAGTGATTATTTTGTGGGAAATAGGGTATATTGAAGAGTCCATCTGGGCTGATGGTGAGGGAATAAAGGGAATTCATTACTAAGGTAAGGAAACCTCAGTGTAAATGAAGCTCCTCATGGAAAGGTGTGTACTCACAGCTTTGGCCAATGTCATGTACTCCCTGGAGTAATTTTGTGATAGAGCCATGTACTGTGGTATAATTTGGCAAAGTAATTAAGAAAGAAGAAATTAGTAAAAATATCTCTTAGATTTGTATGAGCATATGCCAAGCACTGCATGGAAATAATCTTTTGAAGGTGCGTGTGACTGTATAAATATCAATATATATATTTAAAAAAAGCTTCAACTAATGTCATGAAGGTGATTATTTTTTGTTATCTATGTCTCTGTGTCTTTTTGTCATTTTGTCTTGTGGATGGTTGGGCAGTGAGGTAATTGTCACCTGAAAGGGAGGGAAGGGGGAATACATCATCCTGATTTAGAGGGTGATGCAGCATTGGCTTACATTTTTGGAATGCTGTTTAAATGTTCCCAAGAAACATTTTTGTGTGACCTCCAGTGACGTATAACGTGGTGCTGAGATGTGGATTGGAGAAAGCTGCTCAAGACATGCCTGATGTCCCCAGGAGTGACTCAACTTGTGGCTCAGGGAGTTGAAAAATACCCCAAAACTTGAAAACCAGTGACCTTCACCAAATTTATTTATCACAAATCATAGATTAGTTTCATGTGACCCTCTCCAGGAATTAGATTGGGTTCATTTGGTTATTAAATCCCAAGTCCTTCTGGTGCTGTGAAAGAAGCTTATAAATAAAGTCTTGTCAGACCTTATTTTAGTTGAATCTGACCATGAGTAATTGTTTTTATACAGAGAGTTGCTGCTTCTAGCCCCATTACCAAGAAAGGGTAGATTTTAGCAGCCTTTGAGATAAGCTTATCTGACACAGTGTTAATCAAACCCTTGGCTTGTTTCAGCCTGAGCAACCACAAGCACTGACGTTTATGTTATTCGTGATTATTAGGATTTTTTAGCCTGACAGAAGTGCAAAGGCAATTTGTGAAATCTTCCTTCTCCCATAAAGAAGGATTGGGCAGTGGGAGCAGGGGAAGGGAGAGCCAGCTGCAGGAATGAGTCTCTGGATTTGACCCAAGAGCCACTCTGTGTTTGTGCAGGATCTGTGCTCTGCTGTTTGTTCTTGATTTTTCACAATCAGACAGCATTCAGAATTGACTTAAACCAGCAAGCTGCATTAGTTAGATCACAAGCTACTTTTCACAAAACAAACACTTTTATAGAGTGCATGAGGTCTCACTGAGCTCAGTCTGCTCCCTCTGAATGCGAGATGCTCCCAAAGCTGCCTGGGAGCAGCATAAGTATGTAAACCTTCGGAAATCTGTGGGGTAATTGTCCATCTCAGTACAAAATTCAGCCTTGTGTAGCAGAGCACTTGAGGAAGAATAAAGTATAGGAGTAAAATTGTAGAAAGGATGATCTGCGAGGTTAGAATGGAACCTCTTACTTTTGGCACCTCTTTTTCCAGGGATCATGTCTGGATGAACTTAAAAACGTGTTTGTTTAGCCTGCTGTGAAACAAAAGCTTTGCTTTTGGTGGAGCACAGATATCACACCCCCAGTCTCAGCTGCCAAACTTGCGAAAAAAATCTGATTTTTTCACAAGACAGCATTAGCTTTTTCCTCTAGAGAGGATGGACTAAGCACCTGAGGAGTGCTATATGCTGAGACTAGAGGGGAGGCTGATTCGAGGTGTGATGGGTGTTGCCCACTCCTCTGCACTGTGTTTTGGGTGACTAACAGGCATTTTGCCAGCATGGCAAACAGGTGATTTGAGGGGTGTGCACGCCACTGGAGTCACAGAATTGTAAGGTTTTATTGAGAGCAGTCTCCATTAATATAAACCAAGGCTGGGATAAATAATTGGTTTCAGTATTTTACCAGGTGCAAACCACATGTTCCTGTGTGGGAAAGAGGGGTGGCTCCACCAGCCAGAGCTGCTGGATTTGGCTGAGTGCAAACAAACCTGTGAGAGGTGATCCACCCAAATCAGAACCTGGGATTTGTGTCTGACATCCCTTTTTGTCACAACAGGTATTAAGTCATGACACAGATAATTGAAATACTATTTCTACAAATAAAGATTAAAATAAGTTCTGCTTTCAACATCAAGAGTAGTTTACATTGCCTTCCTAGGTAAAGTCTGGGAGCACTTGAACTTAAACACTTCGTGGGTGGTATTGTAAGTACTGCACAAGGAAGAAGACTGAAGGAAAGAGGGAATCACTTGTAAATCCCACTACACTGTTCTATACACTAGAAAGTGGTGGGCATTGTCAGGATATGCCAAACAGAATCACTTTCACAGGTTTTCTGGCTACCAGATGCATTTAGCAACTGATAATGATGCTTGCAGTGAACAGGTGATCTGAGTAAAAGCAGTTTTTATGGTGAGTGACTGCTTCCTTCCCTTCCTGTTGAGCATCCAGCCCATTTCAGAGCTACCAGTACTGACAACTTTCAGGACTTACATAGAGCATCTGCAATTTCATATGTTTACCTCAATCAGAGTTGTGCTTTTCTCGGACTTGGGATGAAGTTGGCCCAGGAGCTGAACACTGGAATTATTTTGTTAACTCATTTTGCTCATACCATGATGGTCTGTGAGAATAAGATTGTATTTTTGGATAGAAAAGTAGATGGATGGATGGACAGTAGTAATTTAAAAGCTCAATTTGCATTAAGTACAGTTTATGTACTATATGCATTTGCAAACAGTACATAAACTGTAAAAACCAGATTAACTGGTTTTTAGTTTATCATTTGAAAGGATGCCCCCAGTTGTGGGTTACATCCTAGCTTGTGGAGCACTGTGTGGGTATGATCAGATGAGCATTTAGATTGTTTTCTGACAGTTTTGCTCATGATCTGTTGGAGGAAATAAGACAAGGTTCCTGCTCTGTCTCACTGCTTTACTTGTTTGAAGTACTGGGTGTACTGACATTCAGCACACACAGTGCCTATTTCTTTTAATTTTTTTTTGGTCCAGGATTTGTTTTAATGCAGCAAATAATCTACTTCCTTTACATTTATGTCCCCTAGGGCTTAAATGGTGTAAGAAGGTATGTCAGGCCCCAGACCTCCAAAGAGATTCATATCAATGGTCATGGTATATTTGGAAATCCTTTCCAAAAGGTGCTGAGAAAGGCAATTGTGCTGTGAAGGGGAAGGATTGTGAACATTTTCCTACTCTTGGAAGGGTCGTCTTACTGCCAAACACCAATATTTAAGTGAAATAGCTTTTATGGCAAGTCCTTCCCTCTTTCCATTCTTAACTTCCAAATGGCTGAAGTTCTGGGAGTGTGAGCAATCACTCTCTTGTGTGCCAGCCAAGAAGTTATTGTTTTCTGACCTTTTTTCCTGAGTTTTCCTGGCCTGCACCTGGACTGGCCACGTGGCAATGTTGTTGAGAGCAGGGAGATGTGGCAGGGTGAGCTGGATAGGCTGCACTGGGAGCTGGTGACTAGACCAGCAGGAATTCATTCCTGGGAGAACTTGCTGAAGAGTGCCCTTGTTTGCAAAAGCTGTATGTCAGTTATTTCAATACAAGCAGTGAAACCCCCACTATAAATTTGGGTATTTGAGGCCATTCTGCAGGCCTGATGACTTGGAGTTACATACAAGTGTCCAACATGGGTGACACAATTAAGAAGGTCAAAGGCAGGGGAAAAGCAAGGAAAAAAAATCTGGGGTTGATTTCCAGGGGGCAACAGGTAGATGTTTCTTGTTTCTCAGTGCAATGACATTTGGTTTTAGTCTTAAAAGAGGTATCATAATTCCTGCTAAAGTTTTGTGGTCATGCTACAGAGTGGGAGGTGCATCATGAAGTATTAGCAATGTTTATTTTGGAGCAGGATCTAAACCCTCGGCAAAGGAGGAACAGACCCTTGCCATGTTAATTTGATAGATATCCTTCCACCTCCATCACAGTTGTCTTTTCCTGTTGGTAATTTTGGTTCAGGGAATCACAGAATATCCCAAGTAGGAAGGATCCCTCAGGGACCAATCACTGAGTCCAACTCCTGGCCCAGCACATGAGCAGGAGGTTGCATGCAGGCTCCTCCTGGAGCTGATCAGGCTCCTCATTCTCCCAGGATAAACATCCCAGCTGCTGGGCTTCAAGTCCCATTTATATAGGCTGGAGCTGTGCCATTGCCAGACCAGCCAAGTGGGAGCATTGGCTGTGCTCCATATAAACAGCTCTGACTAAGCCAGCCACACTAAATTTGGAAAAGAATTAGGGGAACTCATTTTTCAATTGCCCTGGAGTATTTTATCTCCAGGTGCCCCATGTTATCGTTTCATGGGAAGAGTTTCTGTTACTCAGGACTATTTCCATCATGTTTATTTTCAGAGAGCGTATTTTTATTTTCTGTAAACCAAAAGAGTTTAAATATCCATTGAAGAACAATGGATCAAGGGACTGTCTGCTTCTCTTCCCACTTTCAGGTAGCACTGAAATTCCTGTTCAGCTGAGCCCTGCAAAGCCAGGTCCACTCACAATCTCTTTAAATAAACTTTTCTGCTAATTTTAAGAGGGAGGAGTATTTTTAATGCAAAACTCCTTTGCAACAAGTAGTGTGAAGATTGGAAGAAACAACCAGAAACATTTGCCTCTTGATTCTTGTTTTGATTTGTCATAAATATAGTCTGCACATAAAAATTACATCGTCCATGTCCTATTTCTGACGTATATGTTGTGAATTGCAGAGTTTCTTTCTCTTCAGTCATTGTGCTTTAAGCTGATCTAAGCAGTACTGACAGTGAAGAATGACACTTCTGAGGCCATTTAGCCTTAATTGAGAATCTTTGCCAAAATCACAGGTATTTCCTGTGATTGTTGCAAGTTTTTTCCCAACACCAGAATTTTATTCTTTGTCCCACTTCCTCTACAAACTTTTACTGCAGGATGCAGGCAGTAGCCAAGTGAGGTGCAGTGTCCCAGAGCCCTCTCTAACAAACTGAGAGGATGATGCGAGCTGGAAAAGAAAAAGCCACAGCGCAAAACAGGGGCAAACCTGAGCAGGAAACTCTGCCGGGGCTGGGGCCAACAACATCCTACTGCTGGCTGGGACCAGGAGGAAAAAAAATTCTGCAAAGAAAGTTTTGGGAAACTTTGTCCTTATTTGGAGAATTAAGTCTATGCCTCTGCCCAAAGCAGGCTAGTTTTTGTAGGGCTGGGATATTCTGCTTTAGCAGCACCATATCCTGCTATTATACCCAAGCACATCCTATAATCAGTATGTCTCTAAAAATCCATCTTAAAGCTAAAGATTTGGAGTCCAGATTGTCACTGGGTGCAGTCCCACAAGTAATTCTGTGAAAACCTTACATGAGTGGTGAGTTGACTCTGCTTCTGACATCCCTCCAGCTGAGTGGGATGGCTGTGCCAATGCTGAGCCGGCTCCTCCGTGTGCCTGGAGAGGCTCCAGGGTGTCAGATCTCCCAGTGCTGGTGTGGGATTGGAATGGGGCAGCAGTGGGGCAAAAGGGGCTTCCAGTTCAGTGGAAGGCAGCAATCACACTGGTGCTTGTGAAGGAGAAGGCTCCAGCTCGCCCCTCTGAGCTGGTGACACAGGAGTGGCTGGAATGAAAGGTGCTGTTATGGAATGGAAGTGTTGGCATTGCCCCTGAGCTTGAGGGGTGCATCTTGTTCTGCATCACACTGGAAATTCACCTGCAGAAGCAGCGAGTTGGTAGGTTTGTCTTCTCATGCACATCCACGTTAGGAATTTAGGGAGTAATTCCTGGAATCCCACAATGGTTTGTGTTGGGATGGATCTTCAAACCCATCCTGTCCCATGCCCTACCATGGGTAGTGACACCTTCCACTAAACCAGATTACTCCTTGCCCCTGGCCTTGAACACTTCCATGAATTCATTTCAGGAATGCTGTGGTCCTAGACTCCTAGACTCCCTGGTCTAGGAGTCCATTAAAAAGTCTTAGTTTGAGAATTACTATTTTCTTTTCTCATACAGAAAATATGATGGTTTTTTCCCCCAGGCAGAACAAAATTAAATTTTGGAAGCATCTAAGTTGCTTGAGATGTGAAATTGCAATCCTCTGTTGTATGCTCAGAAATGCCCTTTGGCATGGTGCTCCTTAATACCAAGAAGAAAGGGATCTCTCCAGTATCTAGGATGTTTGGGATGCTTTCTAGGTCATAGGCCAGGTTCTGGTTCTTGCATTCCTGCAGACTCTTTCAGTCACATATATGCACATGCCTTTAATTTTAGCTTCACTTCCCTGTCTGCAAAGCACCATAATTTCTTCGGTAGGGTTAATGAGTTAATTGCTTGTAAATTGTTTTAAGATTCTCAGAAGGGAGACCTCAGTGTGTTTATTGCTGTTGCTGTTACCCATGCGATCTTGATCACAGTGAGACAATACCAGATTAGTGTTTATTGCAGCACGACTGAGGATGTGTTTACATTAAAACAAAGATGAGACTGTAGTGCCCAAGCCTAGAAAAATATTTTGTAGAGCTTTGAGTCATCTTTAGAATCTCAGTGAGTGATAAACTTGGCCCCTATGGCTGAACATTAGCCAGTGTCACTGGTTGTCTTTGAAAACCCTTTCACGCCTTGACCACCCTTGGCTCTGGGGCAGCATGTCCCAGGGAGAGGCAGAGAGCATCTTTCCTTAGAGAAATGGATTTGGGGGATTCTTTTCTTGATCTTAGAAGAAAAGACAAAGTCCCAAACCCAATATTTTCCTGGACAAATTCCCTCTAATGCATCTCCAAGGGTTTCCTGATCTGTGCAGCAAGTGACCCTTGGTACATTCAGGAGGTTTTCTCATGGAATCATGGAATGGTTTGGGTTAGAGGGACCTTAAAGCCCATCCAGTTACACTCCCTGCTCTGGGCAGAGACACCTTCCACTAGCCCAGGTTGCTCCAAGCCCTGTCCAGCCTAGCCTTGGACATTGCCAGGGATTCAGGGACAGCCACAGCTTCTCTGGGCACCCTGTGCCAGGGTCTCACCAGCCTCACTGGGAACAATTCCTTCCCATTATCCAATCTAAACCTCCTGTCAGTGGGAAGCCATGCCCCCTTGTCCTGTCACTCCATCCCTTGTCCAGAGTCTCTCTCCATCTTTCTTGTGGGCTCCCTTCAGGTCCTGGAAGGTCACTATTAGGGGACCCTGGAACTGCCTCTTCTCCAAAGAGAAGAATTCGGGTCGCTGTGAGAAATGCCTTGGTTCTGTGTTACAGGTTGTGAAGCCATGTACATGAAATACCTTTAAATCTCTGTTCCACCTCAGGAAAAACCGAGGCCACCATCAAGAACTTCAGCCCCCACTACCGCCGCCAGTACGCCGTGGCTTTCTGCAGGCACGTGCAGGAGGAGCTGGAGCAGCACCGCCACTCCCAGTCCCGCTTCCTGAAAACCAGGGTAGGAGGACACTCATTTCCCTCTCTGAGACCCAAGTGCATGTGCAGATGTTGGATTTGGGTCATTTCGGTTTGGGATGGAAAAGTTGCATCTGGGTGCAGGTTTGAAGTTTTACTTCTGAAAATTCATCTGTATTTCAGTTTTGTTTAGTTGCTTATCATGGCATGAGGAGAAACATGACATGAGTTTCTGGTACAAGGATTTGGACATTTGGACAAAACTGGTTCCTTCTTGCTGGTTGCAAGATTCTGCAAAATCTAGGGACAGATATCATAGTTCCAGGGAAGAGATTATGTAGGAAATATAATTAATCCTGTCATCTGTGGCTCAGGGTTCCGTAAAGAAGATGGCAATAATTTCCTCTGTGGAGTGAACTGTGGAAAGCTGGTTTTTTAGAGGGGAGACAAAAAGAGAGACACAAGTCTCTTTACAAGAGGAAAATGCAGAGAACTAGCCTTAAAGATTAAGAAGGTAAAAATTTCAATGTTCTGAACATATTGGAAATCATGGATTTCCAATGCTCTTGAAATGAGTAGGTAAAGCAGTGAGGTGGGATAATAGAAGATCTGTGTCTTTCAGAAAGGTGCATATCAGTTGCTACAGCACAGATGCAAAAGCGTTACAAAGAAATTGGAAACAATTTACTATGTTATAATAAAACCCTGTTTTTCATATCAGTGAAACATTTACATTATGTAGTGGAAAATGGGAGGTGGTGAACTCGAAGCCATCCTGCAGGGGTTGGAATTAGATGATCTTTAAGGTCTCTTCCAACCCAAACCACTGCAGGATTCTCTGATCTTGCATTCAGCCTGTCAGCTGAAAGGTAAATAAATCTCTGTCTCAGAAATCTGGCAGTATTTTGGAAGGCAGAGCTCTTCTGCCGCCACCTCACCTTGGCTACAAGAATTTGCTTGTGTCTGTAGAACCTTCTGAAATCAGAGATGTTTATGACTCCAAATTACATTTGAAGGCTCAAAAGCCCTCAGAGCAGCATTATGGAAATGTAGAAATAAAAGCTTCAAGATGGTCAGTGGTGCAGAGGGGTCTCAAATGTCACCAATTGTCCCTGTAGCCTGCGGGGGAAGCTGGGACAGTTCTGTACGAAGCAGAGCTGCTGCATTTCAGTGAGGACCTGAAGAAGTGGAAGGACAGATACGTCGTGATCAGAAATGACTACACTGTGGATTGCTTTGAGACCAAAGAGGTGAGTGCTGCTTCTGTGGATCTGCTTGCACACTCCAGATAAACCAATGGCAAGTGGATTTGCTGCTGCTGCCTTGCCTTCAGCAATAGGAGGTGAAACTTTGTCTGCATCAGGGTGGCTCCAGTGGAAGCCCCACAGGGATGGCTGAGGGTAGAGTTAAGTGCCCTGCCTTAGCCAGATAAGTGGCCAGAACTAACAAATGGGACATTCCTTGGCCAGATACGTCAGCAAGAACTAACAACAGCACTTTTAACAGCACTTGAACCTTCCTGTGCCTGTCCCAGAGCAGTTCTCATCTCTATATCCCTGTAATACATCCCTGTGCTCATGCAGTTGGATCTGAAGTAGCAGGATTTGGGTGGCTCCAGGCTGGCTACAGTGGAGGTTTTTTCCTGGAAGCTGCCATAGTCAAGCTAGTCCAGGCTGACAAATCCAACAAACTGGGCTCAGGAGAAAATCCCATCCTTTTTCCCTCCCTTCCATCCCTGACTCCTCACCACAGCAGATACGCAGTGAGAGTTTAGATTTGTTTTAGATTTGACGTGCCTAGGGAACATTTCCAAAATTTAGCCTGACAAAAAGATTCACCCTTTGGGCCATATCCCCATGTATTAGAATCATAGAATATCCTGAGCTGGAAGGGACCCACAAGGATCATGGAGTCAGCTTCTGGCTTTGTCACTGAATTGTGTATTTTATGTTTTCTCTCTCCTTAAATCTCTATTTAACAATACTTCCTCTCTGTTGATTTTCCAGGCCTACCAGAAGGGAGCCAGCCCTAAACATCATGTTATTCCTGCAGGAGGCAAAGTCCTGACTTCAGAAGAAGATTACAATTTGCTGTCTGATAAACATTTTCCAGACCCTGTTGGTAAGTCCTGTTCAAATCTGAACTGCTAAAACTCAGGCTCTGTTCCTTACTCTGTTCTGCGAAGGCTTTTAGGCCCCATTTTAAAATGGGGTAGTAGAAGATGCCCACAGCCCTTTTCCCAAGTTCAAGCACAACTCCAGAATGGATGAACAAAGCAGATGCTGTAAGCCAACATTCAGAGAAATGCTGGCTCCCTTTTTTCCAGCATACCGGCACCAAGCTGCTGGAAGCTGTGCAGAAGCAGGGCAGGAACCACAACACCATTGTTCCCGGGCTTTGTTCATATTCCTGGTTTATTTGTTTCCATTTTTAGATGCCAGCTGTCTGTGTTGACTCACAGCTGATAATAAGTCCCACAGAGAGGGCAGGAAGGTGGCTGCTTCTGCCTTTGTTGTTTCTGGGTCGGGAACTGCTGTGGTCCTGCCTGCCCCCACTGCACCAAGATGGAGAAAATTCAGGCTGTATGGAAGGGGCTCTCACATTGCAGTCAGATTTGGAGAATGGGATGCCACATAATGAAAGGGATAAGGGATAACTTGAACACAAGGATTTATTTTTTGAGTCCTTTAAATCCCTAGGATTTAAAATTAAGTGCCCTCTCACACCCTTTCCCAAGGCACAGGGTGGTCAGAGGGGCTTGGAGGTGTCCTGTCTGTGTCACTACAGCTCTGCAGCAGTTGGGGTTGAGTGATGTGGAACACCCCAAGGGTGCTCGTGGGCTTCCCTTGGCTGTCCCTTCAAAAAGATCATCACTTCATCTTTATGGCACTACTCTCCATCTGTGTGGTGCTGAAGACCCTCCAAGGTGAACCTCATGTGTCTGGGCTCTCAGTGCATGTCAGTGACTCGAGTTTGAGTTTGGTCATCCCTAAATGTGCTCTCCAGCATCCTCTGTGTGCAAAGACCCAGGGCAGGTGGGAGCTGGAGGTAGAAAGCTGGTGCTTTCTTTACATCACCTGCAAGGACATGAAGTGACAGTTTTTAAGGGCAGTTGTTTAAGAGCAGTTGTGTATGGAAATCCTGGAACCGGGGAAAGCACTGCTGTTCCAACACGGTTTATTTAATGCAGCTTGTTTCTGTAGGAAAGTCCATATGCTTCTAAATGATCTTTATGTGGAACAGACCAGGGCTCTCCACTAATTTACTTATTTGCCATGAAAAACGTTTCCCTAGCAGCTGTAATCCAGTGAAATAATTTGAAATTTTACCAAAACTAGATTTTTGCCATCTTGAAGACAAAGCAAGAGGCCATCAAGTAACACAGAGAGGTGGTTGATGCCAGCTCAGTGTGCCCATCCCAGCTGTGTCCCCCTGCCCTCTGTGCCCAATCTCCTGCACTGGGAAGGAGATGAACCTGCTGGCAGAGGTCTGGCACAGAGCCAAAGCCCAGGAAATCTGCAGCTCTCAAACAGAGGTGTTTTTGTGCAGGCTCCAGCGAGGAGGCGGCTGCAGCCTTTGTCCCGCTCCCGAAGGAGTTCCCGGTGTACCTGTGGCAGCCCTTCTCCCGGCACAGCTACTACTGCTTCCCGGAGCCGGGGGCACAGCGGCGCTTCAGCGCCGTGCTGGGGGACTGCGTCAGGCATTCCAACCATGGTGAGTGAGGAAAGGGACTGTGTGAGGCATTCCAACCATGGTGAGTGCGGGATGGAGCTGCGTGAGGCATTCCAACCATGGTGAGTGAGGGATGGAGCTGCGTGAGGCATTCCAACCATGGTGAGTGAGGAAAGGGACTGCGTGAGGCATTCCAACCATGGTGAGTGAGGGATGGAGCTGCGTGAGGCATTCCAACCATGGTGAGTGAGGAAAGGGACTGTGTGAGGCCTTCCAACCATGGTGAGTGCGGGATGGGACTGTGTGAGGCCTTCCAACCACGGAGAATGAGGAAAGGGACTGTGTGAGGCATTCCAACCATGGTGAGTGAGGAAAGGGACTGTGTGAGGCATTCCAACCATGGTGAGTGAGGAAAGGGACTGTGTGAGGCATTCCAACCATGTGGGACATACCAACCATGGTGAATGCAGGATGGGATGAGTGAGGCATTCCAACCACGGTGAGTGCGGGATGGGAACGTGTGGGACATTTCAACCACAGTGAGTGCAGAAAGGGCTCAGCCTTGGACAGCGTCACCCACCCAGGACCCACACACCCAGCTGTGGGAAAATGCAAGTCACTCACAAAAGATGCTTGGCTTCAGCAGCCTGAGGAATAAATCAACACAGCCCTGCTTCTTGCAGTGCTGGGAGCACAGTTAGGTGCGGTTTGGGGTGCAGTGGGTGTCAGGTTGGGGAGAAAACATGGGAATTGCTTTGGAAATTGTGTAATGATCCAAAATCCCTAAGAGGTGTTTATTACTAAGGCACAGCAAATCCCTCACCTGCATTTGCAAGCTGGCTAATGCATCACAGCTATAGAATCAGGAATAATGTAACATCCTGAATTGGAAGGGACCCACAAGGATCATGGAGTCCAACTTGTGGCCCTGCACAGACAATCCCAAGAATCCCACCCTATGCATACAGGAGACCTGGTGTGTACAACATGGAGGGAATGTATTCCCCCAGTACATTACCGTGTTGTTACACACACACCTCTCCTGATCAAACATTTGACCTTTCTGCAGGTGTTTCAATGGCAGCTCAAGCCCCAGCCATGGTTAAGCCTTGTAGCTGGTCCATGAATGGTGTGTAGGACACACTGTTGATTGTATGCACAAAGATAAATGATGAATATCACTTTCTGAGTAGGTTAGACTAAAAAACTTCTAAAAAAACGTAATTTGTGACTTGCTAGGGTTATAAAAACAGCTTTGCTCCCAAGAAATTGGAAGATCATTTACGAATTGGACCCTTCAGAAAAAAATAAATACTTTCCTGATTTTCAGATTATGTTTTTTCCAAGATGTCCTCAGTTCCCCACTCAGTTCCATACCTTTAGTGTTGCTTTGGAGTCCTATCTGTTCCTGCTGCCCTTGGTGGGAGATGGGAACACTCAGCAACTTCTCCACTAAACTCAGCTGCTTGGGTCTGAAGCCCAGGCTTGTGGGTAAATGAATTGTGAGTGCAGGGTCTGAACAGTCCCTTTTATTTACAGAAGTGGCTCCTGGTGAATGTTTTTTTAGCTGTCACTTTAGTCTCCTGGCCATCAGCTTCATCCCATTGCCCACAGACAGCTTTTTCTTGCTGTGCTCCCTGGATCATTCTTGATTACCATCTCTTTTCCCTTGTCTCCGCTGCTAAAGACATTTCTGGTTTCCTTTAGGACTCCATTCCCATGAGGAAAACACACACAACTCCATTTCTGGGCAGTTTCCTAAGATGTGCAGTTACTTGTGTGGGGGTCAGGGCTGGTTGGTTTCAGGGGCCTTCTTCACAGGAGATGTGGGATTCCCTATCTCAATGCTGTCCAGGTGCTGTACAGTCCCTAATTGCATTCCCAGGTGGTGTACAGTGCCCTGACACTCTGGACTTGGCTCCTCACCGAGGTTTGGTAGGGAGATGAGGACACAATCAAGTTTTCCTGGCACTCCATGACTTGAAAACCGTTCATGCTGTTTGGGGATTTTAATTTCTCTCCTGGAACAAGTGTAATGAGTTTGACAAAGCTTTTGGCAGCCTGTTTTTTTCTTAAAGTTCAGCACATCCCTCTAGGGGCCAATCCTGAACTGGCAGAAGCTGGGTTTAGATGACCTAAGAGGTCTTTTCTGTCTCCAAAGCCTGTGAGTCTGCACTTCATTATATTTCATATGGCTTAGCTATTGCTCATTTATGCATCTGTTCCAGGGTTTATCCCTCTCAGCTTTTCCTGTGATCCAGTTTTTATCTGACAGACAATGTTCAAGGCTCATCCTTACTTCTGCCCAACGGGGTGAGAAGCAGGTAAAGACAGTCTGGATTAGGATCTACTGTTGAACCAGGAATAGAGTTTCAACAGCTATCAAGGAAGCAGGAGCCCCTTTCGTGTGGATTTCCTGGAGTTATGTTACCCCATGGAGATCTAGGTGCTGCAAGTGGAAAAATGATCACTGACAAGCACCTCAGTAAATTGAACTCTGCCCTTGGAGAGAATTTTTTTCCCAAGGGCTTCATATTGATTCCTATTCATTTACACATCACTGAAAAATATTGATTTATAAATACTTCTTAAAGTCTTTTTTGCAAACAATTCTGCTGACAGAAACAGGTGTGTGAGCAGTCTTACAAAGTTACATCTATGTGCAGCAAAACAATGGGTAGTACTGACTGTGGTAGAAAATTTGGCTGTGCTCTTTTATTAAAAAACAGTTGAAAAGAGCTTTGAAAAGAACTTTGAAAAATCCTTCATCTTTGATTGTGAAATACAATTTAGTGGGATAAGGAGCATGGACCAGGGCAATACTCACTCCACTTCTTCCCAAAGTGCCAAGTTCCCATTTACCAGGGCAGATTTGGCAAGGGCAGGACAAAGACAAATGTCATGTCTGATCAGAAGTAGCCTTTCTGCCCCTGCTGTGATCTGCCACTCCTGGAAAGGAATGTATTTCACTGGGTTTTAGCCAAGGATTTGGAGGAGCTTGTGGCTACAATGCATTTCTTTCCCCCAGGAAGCAGAATTAAACAGGGAAAGCTGGAGAGAATCAGCGCTGGGAGCCGCCCTGGCATTCAGCTGCTTCCTGTCCCCCTCTGGTATAAATACCAGCCCAGCCTGTGTTTCTGGGATTTCTGGGCAGAGCAAAGGCTTTGGGATTTAGTGAGCACCACTGGGAAATAGCACTCAGATGTTTGGAGTGTGGGTTGTTGTGCTGTTCCCCTCTCAAATTTCCTCTTGTCTTTGCCCTTTATGCTCATTGATGAAGGCTTGCTGGTTTGAGGAGACAATGATCTCCTTCACCAGCAATGGAACATGAAGATCAAATGGTTTTTGGGTTTATTTTGTGAGGTGGTGTGATTAGGGCTAATCAGTGAGAAGACAAGTACCCAGGGAGGAGCAGAGGAACCCCAAAAGCGTGGTGGGTGCAGGGGGTCCCTGGAGGGGACTGCTGACTGCTCTCTGCTGCTCCCCAAGTGTCTCTGCAGGTCACACCTACAGCAGTGTAGGATTTTGAACACTCCTCAGCTTTTTAAAGAAGCTGTGCTTGAGTTTAGATGGAGTGTGGAGGAAGCAGTTTCGCATCTCCTCCAATTTTCTAAGCTGCTCGTGCCAGGGTATATGGGGGTGGCAGCATGGGATCCTTTGGTTTGCCTGAGCTCCATGATCCACTTTGATCCACAACCTGGACGTACCTGGTTCCATCTTGCTCCCCGTTTCCTTGGTGAAATGTGACAAATGCACACCTCAAATTTGGGGCAAATCTGCTGCTAAAAGGGCCACTTAGCCCCCAGTGGGGATGTTCTATCAGTCCCACAATGGCGACAGTGAGGGAAAGGCTCAGAATATTCACAGGGCTCCAATATTAGCTATTCCCCAGGTTTTAATCCTTTATGTTTGCATGCCTTGAAAATCAGACTGAAGTTTCTTCTGAGTACTTCTTAAATTACTTGTTTTTTTTAAGTCTTCTTGCTTCCTATATGAGTTTCATTCAGTCTTTGCTGTTGAAAGTGGGGAATCCTGACCACTTGGTGCTCGGATGGAGGGAAGTCTGCATGATGGGAAGGAAGTGACAACTAGCTCATTCTGGGAGACACACAGTTTCACTTCATGATTTTATTTTTTTTGTGTCTGGTTTGATTTCACATCCACATCTTGATAATCACCCTCCTGACACAGGAAGCTGAGGGACTTTCAAAACCATATCCTGTCATCTCCGATTTCAACAGAAACAACAACAAAAATTATTTTGGGCAATAAATATATTAAAGAAGTATAATAAAGAAATACATTAAGCAAGAGAGAAAGGCAAAAACTGTGGAGGGCAGATTTTTTTTTTCTCCATCTCTGACTTTCAGGTTTGCCATTATCAGTGTCTGCATTTCCTTTTTCAGTTCTGAATTCATCTGACAGATGTTTTCCTCATAGTTATTTCTAAATTTCCTATGTTACATGTCTATAGTACCTGTATAGGACTTACCAACTCTTGGACCAGCATTCAGAATAATTCTGGGAGCACTGATAAAGGCTGAGAAGCTGACATGAAATCCTTGAGCTGAGGGATGAATGTGTCTGTATATCTCTATATACAGAGCAGAGCAGCTGTCAGGAGTCCACATACCACTTTGGAAGGATTTCTGAGACTTCATGCCACAAACAGGGTGGCCTTTCTTCCCCAGAGAAGGAGATGAAGGGAAGGATTTTCTTATTGCCTGTTTCCAGTGGATGTGGAGGGAGCAATTAAAGGAGAACTGAGGAGGAAATTGCTTTTTATGACATTAAAGAAAAATGGCTTTGTGCACTGGGATGAAAGTGAGGCCTTTTGGAAAGTTTGGTAATTTGGGGTGGGAAAAAGTACAAATGGAGATAATATTTACCCCTTCATCTACCAAGACTTGTGTCTTGGCTCCTCTCAAGCAGCTGCTGTACTTGGGTTAATTAAACCCCTTTTTGGTTAGTAAGATAAGAACACCTGTGATCCACATGAGTGGCTGAGACCGTGGCTGTTCGTTCACCAGTCACATGAGTTCCAAATAGATTTTTCAAACTGATGTGTAAACATCCATAGGGGTATTAATGTAGTCATAACAGACAATGCCATTTCACTGGAAATACCTTTGATGGGGCTTGTGGGGTGATTAAAAAAACTCACTAAAACTTTTAGGACATTATATAGAAAATATTTGTATAATTTAGAGTATTTTGCTTGAAATAAGACTATTTCTCCTCTTTCTAGGATGTGTTTGCTCTACAGCATGAGTTCATTCAATCAGTGTGGCTTTTGTCTTTCCTGCCAGCCTGGTTTCCTACACTGTGGTGAGGATTTTCAGTCTGTAGGAGTGACATTCATTCTGAAACAGCAAGATGATGAATGTGCTAAAATCATAATTGCCATTACGTTCTTCCTATCCCTCTCACTTCAGGCTGATTCTCTTCTTCTTGCACACTGCCAAGCGTGGGGTGGTGCAGGGCAGCCACTGCCCTGAGCCCTCCACCCCAGCATCTTTAGGAGCTGTGAAGACTCATTTGTGCAGAGTACGGTGGTAGTCAGGCTCCAGCTGCAAACTTCTGCAGCAGAGAAATCACAGAATCATGGAATGGTTTGGGTGGGAAGGAACCTCCCACCAAGGGCAGGGACACCACTAGCCCAAGTTATTCCAAGCCCCATCCAGCCTGGCCTTGGACACTTCCAGGGATCCAGGGGCAGCCACAGCTTCTCTGGGCACCCTGTGCCAGGGCCTGCCCACCCTCTCAAGGAACAATTCCTTCCCAAAATCCCACCTATCCCTGCCCTCTGTCAGTGGGAAGCCATTCCCCCTCATCCTGTCATTCCATCCCTTCTCCAGAGTCCCTCTCCAACTCTCTTGGAGCCCCTGTAGGTACTGAAAGGCCACAATAAATAGAACCTTTTCTTCTCCAAATTCCCACCTGCTCCAGGAATGCAGTAGCTGGTTTGGAAAGCACTTGGAAAATGTCAGAAATAAGTGATACTGTGATCCTTTGTGTGTGTTAATGCAGCGTTCATTAATTTTTTAGAGTATGAAATCCACACCTGCTGGGCTTCCCTCTGGAGGTTCACTGTGCCCTGTCTGGTGCTGCTTTGACCAGCTTCAGTCTGGGTGCTGTGTGATAAGCAAACAGTTAACCCTGCTCAGTGTTGGTTTTGTGGCCATGGAAGGAAGCTCTGTTTGCTATAAGTACAGTGTATTCTTTCAGGGCTGCATCATGTTTGGGAGTGACCTCATCTAGCTTCTGTTGGTGGTTAGCAGCTTCACACCACATGCTCTGTGGATAATGTGACAGCACATTGCTTGCAGGAAACCCCCAGAGCTGGGAGGTTGATGCCTCTCAGGCTCAGAGCCTATATATATCTCACTTTGTCCTCAGTTTGGATGCTAGCAACACAGGACAGCATTTTGTGAGGGTAAAATGTGTGTCCTTTTCTTTAGAGGGTAATTTTCAACTGTGATTTAGCCATGTCCCAAGCTCCAGGTAACCTCCCTTTTCCTCAGGTGCACTTCCTGAGCTTTCCTTTTCACCCCAGGTTCAAAGCATGTTCCTTTTCTTACCTGCCATCCTGGTGGGATGGGACCATTGCTTATTTTTTGGAGACAGAATTTCCACAGTTTAATTTTGTAGGGGTTGATGGCTTTTTTACCAGCTGTCTGTGGTATCTAAATGCAGCAGCTCTTAAATCATGCTGGAGCTCACGTGAGCTCTTAGAAAGGGAAATAATTTTTTATTGTGCTCATTTATTTTTATTTGAAGGGTGTTCCCTAATTGTGGTGCTGGAAGGCTGGCAGAGTGATTCCTTCCCTGCAGGAATGTCTCTTGTTCCCTGATGGTCTCCAGCTGCCTCCACCCCAAATCCTTGGGGCTGGCAGAGTGGGAGCACTGTCTTTGAAGTGTCAGTACCACTATCCTGGCTCTTTAGTTGGTTTGGAGCTGTGTATTTTTCTTTTTGTTTTACTAGCTTTTTTTTTTAAAGAACTAAATTAAAAAAAAACCAAACTAGTTAGAAATTGATTATTTATTAAACTATGGAGTGTGTATAGTGGAAAGCAGAGGAAAAGCAACTCTAAATATATACAAAAGAAACAGATGCCAAGGTGAGAGGGGAATAACTTGGAAGGATGAGAAAACTGGGAAAATGTAATTTGCATTTCTTAGCATGAAATCTATTCTCTTGAGGGCAGCAGTGTCTAGTGGAAATGAAGGGGTGGAATCACCAGCTTTTGAGACTGCACTTCAAATTCCAAATACTTCTTTGTCTGCCTCTTGCTATCTATTTGTAACATTACAAGAAGGAAGGCCCTGCACCAATATCTGTACTGAGATTTTTGTGTCCCAGGAAAAGGCTCTATAAAGTGACCAACAAGAAGGAGTTACGAGAGATGCTTGGGACTACCTTCACCAGAGTCAGCTCTCCATCAAATGGATGAGGAAGCAACGAAATAATATTGTGAGATCACCTAAAATCAAATGCAGTTTTTTACTCATTTATCATATTCCAAAAATTATTAGTAAATGACATTCTCCTCCTCAGTGAAAGGCCACCAGACTGGACTCTTTGGTCATCTTCATCTCCTTCCAGTGATTGTTCTCCTGCCTTCTCCAGTGTTTGTCCAAAGCCTGTCACTTTGAATGATTTAAGAGGATATTCATGGGCCCTGCTGTCTTGTGGGAGGGAACTAAAAAGTCACGAGTTTTCTGTATTGGTTGTGAATGTCTTGTGTTGGGAAGAGAGAGCTGCAGTTCCTGAGGCTGGTGAGCCCAGCAAGGCCTGTGGGCCCTGACATGATCATCTCCTACAAAAACAGCCATCACTGGGTGCCGCATTGCTAATATCAATTAGTTACCTGCAGGAAGAATTCCAGGAGCATATAAATGATATTCCCTGCATGCAGAATCTGGCTGGGATGCTGCAGGAAGCAGATGAAGCCAGGGTAGATTGCTCCTGAGTTTTGGTGGTCAGTTGAAGGGCGTTATGACCGAGTCAGCATTTCTTTAATTAAAACCTGTGCTCTGTGAGCTCACACTTCTGGATTCTGGCTTAACACTTGTTCAGCTATGTCTTTGGGCCTCAGCCTTGTGTGAAATGTCAGCCAAAAGGCTGAGGCTATTCTTCATGGTGGAGCTCACTTTGGTAAAGCACTTTATCCACAGTCAATAGACCCCTTCACTGTTACTGGATTGCAGCTGAGTTCAACCATTAACCCAGCCATGGTTTCACCACTAAACTATGTCCCCAAGTGCCATTAGGGACAGTTATTGTTCAGAGGGACAGTTTAAGTGGGATGTGGAAATAATCACTTTTAAACAGCTATGCCAATGTTATAACGGCATCTTCCTTTGCTTGTAATTAAGAAAAAACATCATCTGCGTGATTAAACCTCCTCACCAGCAGCCCCAAGGCAGCAGTGTGCAGTACAGGCAGATGCACAGTTTGAACTGGAATGTTCAAATGCAGATATCACATTAATCTGGATTTGCTGCTCATCAGTTTGAGCCAAAGGCAGCTGGAACACAGCCTCTCTAGTAAGGAGGTCCATCTGCAGAAGTTCTTGCACAGAGCTCTCCAGTGTTCTGACTGGTGTAAGACCAGCTGATCTGTGGCTGTGGATGAGATCAGAGCCATGAGAGCAGTTAATTCCTGCTGCTGTGGTTGGATGCACAGGAAGTGTTGCTGAGTCACAAATGGACAGCCTGTCTTGAGGGGCTGTAGCCATGTCCATCTCCAAGGGGGCAGCTGTCCTGCCATGGACAGGCCTGGGAGAGCCCATAGGACCTTGGGAATGAAGATTTGCTCATCACTCCCCAAACATTCACCTGCCAAGGGACAGAAGAGCACCTCGTAGCCCCAGGCACCCCGTTAGAAGGCTGCAATTCCCAGGGCAGCCCAATCATGGGAGACAGCTGAGACTGGGAACAGGACCCTCTGCACCACATGCAGGTGCGCTCAGAGGGTGTCCAGGAGCCTGGTCCTCTGGGTGTCATTTTGATTACTTAATGTTTGACATAATTATGTTTTTTAAAAGAGAAATTGCTCACTGCATAGGAGCTACTTCCTTCCCAGAAAACTTTCTGCAGTCCTGAACAAACTGAGCCATACCATTGAGACATGTGCAAGTTTGGGAAAATTTATAAAGTTGTCCTTCCATCTCCCGAAGTTAAAGGGAGCTTTATAGCAGTTACTTTTGCATTTATAAAAGAAATCTGTGGTTAGCAATATCTGTTATTGAAATTGGGCTCTATGCTTGGATATGTCAAGTCTCTCGGCAGGTTTTCTTTTGTTTAAAATTAAACAGAACAAGCAGAATTTTGTTTTAATCTCCACACATAAGGGATGTTATTTTCATTAACAGCTGGAGAAGATGCTTGGGCGATTTTCCAAGTGCAAGGCATCCTGGATTAAACACACAGTATCAGTCTGTAAAGCCTCACTGGCCTTTTGCTGGAGAACACTCGGTAACCTTTCTGGCTTTGTGTGAGATTTGGGTAAGGAATACTGCAGCCAGGCACTGCACCAAGCTGCCCTAAGCTGCTCCCCTCCATACAACCAGCAGGACACATGGATCATCCAGGACAGGGGCCAGGATGGCTGAGGGGAAGCCCCTGTGAGGGCTTCAGGAGAGGGGAGCACCCATTGTGCTTCCCCTCAGTGAACACTCGTCCCTGGCACCACTGGGCTTTGCCACCTGCCCCATTGCAGCTGCAGCTCTGCTGCCATGGCCCATGGCCCAGCTGCTCCCTGGCACGCCAGCAGGGCTCCCCCAACAGCCCAGCCCTTGTTTCCCTGGCCTTGCTGTGGCTGCCAAGCCACCACCCTCCTCCAGCCTTTCCATGGACTGCTTGGTGGGATGGGCTCTGCCCCGCTGAGGCCGTGCAGAATGTGCGTGGCAGCTCCTTTCAGCTGGGTACAATTCCCTTTTCTTGAGCCCTGTCCCTGAATGTGCTTCTGTCTCATGTGCCTCGCCAGCAGCTTCTGCACAGCCCGGCACTGGATGGATCTACTTGTTCAAAGCCTTATCA
Source organism: Taeniopygia guttata (assembly GCF_048771995.1). NCBI lineage: Eukaryota > Metazoa > Chordata > Aves > Passeriformes > Estrildidae > Taeniopygia > Taeniopygia guttata. Next base: position 24,022,493 of record NC_133033.1, on the reverse strand, counting down.
CTGAGGCAATCTTTTCCTTCTATGGAAAGTGAGAATGAAATTGCCTAAATTAAGCAATTGAAGCAGCCATGAAGGATAAAGCTTTCTTTCTGCTTGGAGTTGTTTTTGTAGAGAGACTGCCATGATTGTGTTTGTGTCCTGTGTTTACTGGCATAGGAAAGAATGTGGGATTGGGATTTTATGGCACTTACAGTTTAATGTTTCTCCCATGAGCTATTCAAATGAATCATTCTTGGATTTTTAGCACCTTCTTCCCACTACAGTACAGGCTTGGGGACAGTCAGAACAGAGAGAGAATACTCCCTTGAGTATGGATTTAAAACCTGATGATCTTAGAGGGCAGACTCCTGTCAGCACTGATGTGTCACCATCTCAGCAGCTCCAAGATCCAGCCTCTTGGATGGTCTGTTGTCCCTTTGGGTTAGGAGGGAGCACAGCTGTGAAGGAGGAAAACATGTGAGTCATGATTGGAGGGCTGTGGGAGCTGCAGTTTTCCCTCCCTGCAGCTAAACCAGGCCCTCTTCTCATCAAAATCGTCTCAGTTTTATTGTGGGAGGACAAAAGTTTTTGAATGCAATGTTCCACCTCAGTTGGTCAGGTGGAACCCTCCATTCTTTCATTAAAATTGTGGTCAGAGGATGTTCTCTCAGCACTGAACAGCCTGACTCAAAACTAATACTGGTTTATGATGTGCCGTGACAAATGCTATAAATCCTGGAGGCAGCAGTGAAAGTAGGGTTGGGATTTTACCTGGCTGATTTTTTTTTTTTTTGGTTGGATCATTGTATGAGCTTGGAAAGTCTGTGTGATGTCTTTGGATCTCCAAATATCTGCAGATGAAGAACAGTATCAAGAGAGTGGCACTGAGAGAGTGTTTATTGCCCTCAGTGTGTTTAACAAACCTTCCTGCAGTCATTGCAGCCAGGTGAAACTCTTGAAAGGGCAAATTTTGACATTTGGGCTTTGAGAAGATCAAAAACCATGCAGTTTTCAAGCTGTTTTCAAGCTTCAAGGACAAAGCCCTGATTAAGTTAATTGTAGGTTTCTGTAGCTCTTGTTTTTGTTAAAGTGCATGGAGGAGATACTTCAGGCATTACTGTGGTGTTAATCCTCCAAGTTTCCCATAATTTCTCTAATCCCTGCATTGCCCTTGGCATTTATGCAAGGCTCCTGTAAAGCTTCTCTCTTGAGCAGTTTCATGAACAAGCCCAAAGAAGTGTTGCTTGACAAGCAAGGCTTGAGGACTTACTCCTGACTCTTCTCATCACAATTGTTTGTATGTATCAGTACCTTCTAAAGCAGCATAATTCCCTTTGAGAGAATCAACATTCTTGTTCTTCCCTCCTTTGTTCTCAGAGTGCACAACAGGACTTCAGCTCCTCAGGCTGCAGTAGATAATCTTGGAGAGGGGATTACTAAGGAAAACAAAGCTTTTGTGGCTTTGTTTTCCCACAAGATAGTAATCCTGATGCTCTGATAGTGAAGACACAGCACTTCAATCGCTGAAGTGTTTGGGGGTGCTTTTTTCACTCAGGTTTGCCAAGCAGCCACTCTGCTTCACTCTGTTCTGAGGCCAAGGTGTCCCCAGGCCACCACACTGTTCTCAGGAAGAGCTCCCATCTGGCAGAAGTGGCCTTGCACAATAACCAGATATTCCAGAGCTCTGGTTGAATATTCCTGAAATATTTAGGGAAATCAGAATGATCTTGTCAGGAGTTTTTGTTCTTAAATGGTACAAGTATGGTGCTTTCTTTGTTGAGGTCTGTTTTGTTGTATATCCATGAAAAACCATCTTGATCATCAGTTTTTTAACAAAACAAAGGAACTGAAACATTATTGGGGAATGTTAATTCAGGATTTAGCAATTTATCCAATAAGCTGCCTGCCATTATTGTAAACTAAAGAGGAAGAATACCCAACTGTTGGCCCTGCCACATGCTGTCAGTCTCCCTGTGTGCCACCTTACATTGCTCACAGGTGTGAAGGCGAGGAATGAGCTTTCCTATGTTAATGCATTTCTAAATCTTAGTGAACACCCAAGGTCTGCAGGCATCTGGGCTTAGTAAATTATTTAAAAATATTACTGCTAGATGCATGTGGAGTGGGAAATGGCTCAGAAAAGGATGGTTATTTGTAAAGATTATTTCTGGGTAAATAGTTTATGTTACTTTTTGTTTTCTCCAGACTTTCTCAAACAGACCACATATGAAGTGGAGGCGTTCTTAGAGGCCATTCAGTTCTTCCGTCAGGAGAAGGGCCACTATGGTACATGGGAAATGATAACTGGCAATGAAAAAGAGGTAAAATAATATATTCCTGATGGGGTTTTTGGTTTTGGGTATGGCAGCTCTGAGGGTAGTGAAGATTATAAATTCTTTTGGCTAAAAGACCATCTTAAAAAAGAAAATTTAGTAGACAGAAATACCTGAGATTTTAAGACATGTCTTACTCATATGTAAGTGATAATTCTTTTAAAAGAAAAACTTCTGAAACAGAGTCTTGTAGAGTAACAGTTACACTTAAACACCAAAAATCTGTGTACTTCTGTTCTGCAGAGAAGAAATGCTAAGCCCAGGGTCTGGGTCTGTACTTGGGCACCTGGCTTTGGAGCACTCATGGTAGCTGAGATTGCCCCACAACCCCACTGGCATTACTCCAAATGACTTCTAGGGCATTATTTACACCCTGATTTATACTTTTTTTCCAAATACTGAGCACTCAGCAACAAATGTTTATGTGTTTACTTTAGTGCCAACTGCCAGCTGTTTTCCTTGATGAAATCTGTCTTCCCTTTGGGAAAACAGAAAAAACCTTAAGGAGAGTGATTTGTTTTAAGGAACCAGATTATTGTTTTAGAAGAAGCCTACCTTTGAAATGCTGAGAAATGTGGAATCTGGAGGAAAATCTATAAACAGTGTCTTTCCCATTGCCATCATGTCAGTGATTGAAGTTCCCTGCTAACATCTGATAATAAATGCTTACTTTAAGGAGTTACATGAGGGTTTTTCTATTCTCCCCTCCTCCTTCATATTATGGAGCTATTATAGTGCTAGTTCATTTTATGTTTTATTTTTCCTATTGCTTGCCAACATCTTACTCATAACCCATATGTCTCAAGAGAGCTGTAATCAGAAGACATCCAACCTAGTTCCACTATTATCTTCTTAGCAATAATTTATTCTGTAACTATAGTGTGTTCTCATGGCCTGCTTGGACCAAACATAATAATTATTTTAGGCAAATATCCAAGCTAAGTGAGTGGTTTGGAGCAAGCAGGCTGAAATTTGTTGCTGTGAAAGTCCTTGCAGAATGTGAAGAAATGTATTTGCTGACACTCATTTGTGATGGCTGAGTCTCCACAGTGTCAGCTCACACTGGGACTGCAGCATGGCTGGAGTGGGAGCACGAGCCAGGGCATCTGAGGGAAGATCCACCAATGCCTTAAAAATGTTCCCAGAGAACTCAAGATTCTTCACAATATAAAGTTGTGGAATCACAGAATATCCTGAACTGAGAGGGACTCACAGGGACTATTCAGTCCAGCTCCTGGCCCTGCACAAACACCCCAGCAATCCCACCCTGTGCATCCCTGGAAGTGTTGTCCAAAAGTTCCTGGAGCTCTGGCAGCCTTGGGGCTCTGCCCATTCCCTCGGGAGCCTGGGCAGTGCCAGCACCCTCTGGGGAAGAGTCTTTCCTTGACAGCCAACCTAACCCTCCCCTGACACAGCTTCATGCCTTTCCCTTGGCTTTTAAATCTATCTCGTCTGTTGTCACATTTATTATTTATGATTGTCTGGGTTATTCAGGAGATCTTTTTCAAGGGAGCCATTAGGACCTGAATTAGTGAATTGCTTTTGACAGACATTTGAGTCAGCAGTGCTGAAGTGCTGCTGTGGCATTATCTATAAGTACTTAAATGAAACTACAATAAAAGTGTATTGCATATTTGAGGTATATTAGAGGTATATTACAGCAGGTATTGAGAGTTGTATTTCCACAGGGGCTGTTTATGCCCTGTTTTACACTGGGCTGCAGTCAGAGTCCTTTAGTTGTGCTGCTCTAGTTCCTGCCTTTTCCCTCTGCTGGTGTTGGTGCATGCCTCAGATCTTTCTGGCAGCTTTAATACATGAGGTGCAGTGTCTGGGAGCACGGACATGAATGAAAAAGTCCTGGCATGATGAAAATGGAAAGTTGAGGGGTATTTTTGCACTCTGTATTAGCTCAGCTAGAAGGTGGGTACAGCAGGGATGTGATCCTGAATGTGGACTGTGCTGGGCTATTGGAGCTTTCTCAGGCCAGGGACAGTGTCCATAAATAAAAACATGGGAGACTCCCAAAATCAGTTGTATATTAAGTCTTGCATATTTATTTGGCGCATTTGATTGGGCAGGTAAGGAAGGAGCTGCAGTTCAAATCTATGCAGAGAGAGTGCAGAGCCTCTGTGGGTAATTCCTGGCAGCTGGGAGGGAGGGACAGCTGAGCCACTGCCTGCACACATCACTCTGTGCTGCAGTGCTCAGCCTTCAGGTAAAGAACAGGGTGTGAACTTGTCATTTTCATCTCCTGACCATACAGATCCTGAGCAACCTGGTGATGGAGGAGCTGCTGCCTAACCTCCAGACAATGATCCTGCCTAAAATGAAGGGGAAGAGGAATGACAGGAAACGGGCTTGGTTTGGGGTAAGGACTGACCCTTGCAGAGTAGCTGTTGCTCATAGCAGCTCTCTGTGGCTGCTGATTCTGATCTCTGCTTCTCAATTTGATTTGGGTCCAGATTGTAGAGGAAACCTATGGCTTAGTCCAGCAGGAGGTGGCAGAAGGATTAAATACCTTGAAAGAAGAATGTAGAGAATTTGCAAAAACTCTTGAAGGGACCATTCGTTCAGACATGGATCAGATTCTGAACTCCAAGAACTTCTTAGCTGGAAAAATCAAAGGTTAGTGGAGGAACAGCTGTGCTTTGGAGCAATTCTCCAATGTTTCCCATTGTGTTGCTCAAATTACCAGATGTGCTTGTTTTGAAATCCTTGTGTGTTTTGAGAAATCAAACCGGAGACACCAATTTTCAGAACAGAAATGAGCCTCTGCTGCCTTTGATGGGAAAAGATACTTGTGGCCACTGTGTCTGTGAAAATACCAGGCCTTCTCAAATTGGAGCTGACAGGTTTTGAGTATCCTGATCAGAGTTGTTCCTTCTGCTTTCATTTTCACTTATACAGTCTTAGTTAGTGAAGATACAGGTCACATGAGCATAATGAAAAGACCTGATCTCTGTACCACAAAACCGGGTTCTGGTTATGTGACAAGTCTACGGGCTTTCAAAGAATATTTAAGCCAAAAGGCTTCTTAAGGGGCTTTTATTTAATGTGAAGTAATCATAATTTTGTTATGAATATAAAAAGGAATGTAAAGAACAGGCAAAATGTTGGTGTTGCTTAAGGTGGCAAATAAATAAATACATAAATAGCTGATAATCATACCAACAGCTGCCCTTTCCTCTCCCTCACAGTTCCCTAGTTGCCAGTGTTTGCTTAGGTGAGGCTTGGGACAAGAGTTTTCAGTGTCACTCATAAAGCTGTGAACTCCTTTCACACCCTCATCACCTCTGTAGTGGTGTGACTCCAGGGAAAAATACAAAACCATTGAATTCGATGTAAAGCAATAAGTTCCAATTACTTCTTTCAATGTCTCTAAATGCAACTGTTGTCCTGTGTGACCCTCCAGCCAGTGTTTCTGAGCCTGCCCAGAAGTGCTGCACAGAGAATATCCAGCCATTCCTCGCCTCCATCCTGGAGGAGCTCATGGGCCCCGTCAGTTCCGGATTCACAGAAGTGCGCGCGCTTTTTGATAAGGAAGTGAATGAAATCATCCAGGACTTCCAGAAGACCAGTGACATGACCAGGCTAAAGGAGGTAAGACAAGGAGCCTTTACATCAGCACAAGGATGTTCTTGACTAGACCCTGGCTGGCAGTGGCAGCAGGATTTGCTTTCCCAGGTGGAAGCACGTGAGCACCTGGTTTTGTCATTTACAAAGTCTTGTGGTATTTGTGCAAATGGAGTGCAGATACCAGAATTTGGGTTAAAGCCAAATTGTTACATTCTCTATTAAAAATTCACCTCTGGTTACTTTCTCTCAACTTGTACGGGAATGCAGAATGTGGATCAGCTCATGACCCTGCCCTTCAACTCGGTGAAAATGGAGCCCTGCTATCTGAAAGTGAACCTGCTCCAGGAGCTCCTGCAGGACCTCAAGAGTCGCTTCAAGGTCTATCACATCGATTTTGTGATTCAGAGGACACAGAACTTCATGCAAGAGGTACTGTAAGATCCAGTTTTTCCTCCTGGGAGAACAGGTTAGGTTTGTCCTGCTAATCTGCTTCAAAGTAATCTTGATAAAAGCTGTGAAAGAGCCCCAGAGTGTCTCTCAGGCAAGGTACAGGTAACAAAACCTGAGAAAACCAGCTAGAAGCTGCTTGAAACTTTTATTTGCAAGACTCTGTGTGTGTGTGTGTGTCAATCAGCAAGGCATGAAAATTTTGGATGGATCATCTGTTCCCCTGAACTTTCAGGTTCTGAATTCTGAGTGTCTCACCACCCAAGAAATTAGTGGGATGGCTAAAATTCACCTGATTCCTTTTCTCAAGGCTCAATTTTTCAAGAAGGGTATTAAATGTGTTTTACAAAACTGGAATGTCTCCTCCTTGGTAGTTGATTTTCTCACTAATATGAAGTAAAGCAATTAATGTTAGAAACTTGGAGACAGACAACATTTCAGAGTGTAGGTGCTTTAACCAGCCTCACCTTGCAGGGCAGTGGTGGAGATGACAATGTCATTCCAGATGAAAACTGAGCTCCACTTCTTTGTCCCCTCTTGTGTGTGTTGGTGTAGGCTATTACTCTGCTTTGCCTGGACTCCTCCTGGATGCCTGGCCACAAGTCTCTGAGGAGCTGGCCAGCAGACTGATTTCAGTTGCCAGATCACAAGGCAGATTTGGCTTTGGAGCTCCAAATTGAACCCTGTGATTTAAATCTGTATTTGGGAAATATACTAATCTGCTCAGTAATCTTGTGAAATGGAGCTGGTCCAGATCTATGGAGTGGAAGTTATGAATATGGAAAACAAGTGTCTAGGACAGGGCTAGAATAGGATTTTCCTAAAAGCAGCTCTTCTGAGTACAGCCAGGACCAGCAGCCAAGGAATTACTCAGAAATAAAATTCTGATTTCATGTCTGGGTCTTTCAGGGGGGACCATTCCAAAATGCTGCCAAATAAAGTGTATTTCACTGAGTGAAGACCATGTCAAGACAGAGAAGTAGACAGAAAATAAATTCCATATCAACCAAGAGGTCTTTTTTTCTGAACAGAACATGAGTCAAAATTAACAAGAAATAAGTTAAATTATAGCAGGAGTTCTAAACATGCTGTTATTGCATCTTCCTCTTTAAGAGACTCGTATTTTCCTCATAAAAATATTGTAGTTTCCCTTTTTTTCCATGGACATTGTTTATTTCATAAATAAGTGAAATCAGACGTGTGTGTTGGTGTAGTATTTGGCTAAAATGTACCTCGGGTGGAGCAGGATTCCTTGCTTTGGGAGCTTGGCATCCTCTAGTGGCCAGTTTCAGGAAATCTGGGAGCACGGTGCTCAACTGGCTGAAGGAATGGCCTCCCTGCTTATCTCCCTGTACTTCTCCAATAAGAAAATGTTAAAATTTGAATGGGAACAGCTAAAGAAAATGCAAAGCCTCATTAGATAGACTCAATTACCGCTTGCAGAACTGTTTGTCTGAAATATCTTCAGAGTAGGGGCATAATATTCTTAATGATAAGCTGAAAATATTGTAAATGCCAGTTTAGCGTAATTCTGAGAGAAATTATTGCACTCTGTGTGATTTTTCCTAATTATTTATTTGTATTATAATGAAAATGATGTGCAGTATGATTAAATATTGTTTATTAATGATAGAAGTCAATGGGAGTCTTCCCATTAGGGATAATGAGTTTTGACTATGGTCTGTATACACAGATAATCAATTCTACATTTTGGCTCTGCCACTATCAGTTTGGGTGGTGACATGAGATCAAATCTGTACAAGAAAGCTGGGACAGCATGATAATGATACCACAGCTTTAATTTTATTTATTGCAGCATTTCAGTGCTCTTCAGAGCACCTTCTCAGAAACACAATTTAAATTAACAGTTGCACTTATCATGTTTGCAGGAATTTGATGTTACTGATCTTTAACAGATTTTTTTCTACTTACTGTTTTTAGCTGATGGAAAATGCAGTTTATACTTTTGAGCAGTTGTTCTCTCCAAGCCACCAGGCAGACTTGGCCAAAGTTGCAACAACCATTGAAAAAGTCAAGCTGAGAGTGCTGAAGGTAAATGTCATGTAGCACATTTGCAGGCTGCCTTTCTGGAAACAGAGAATATATTTTATATTAATGTACCTCAATATTTGAAAGAGGATAAGCTTCTACCATCCAGCTGAAAATACTGATTTAGTGTCACTTAGCAAAACTGCCCATTTGGGGGATAAAACCTAGTTTTGGGCAGACGCTTATAAAAGTATTTGCATGTGCGGTCCCTTTAATTGTAGGTAAATCAGATTATTAATATGCTGTGGATCTGCATAAATAATTTTAAATTAACTTTGTAATTAGCCTGCCACTAGGATTTGTTACTCTCAGAAAGGGCAGTGCTGAAACACCTGGGGAGGGCAGCTGGGGGATGTTTGTAGCCTAAAAGAAGCAAAAGAGAGCCCAGAGCAGTAGATTTTAGAGTGATTTTGTAGAAGCTGGACTAACCTGTGTGGCCATTCCAACCCCTGTGCACATGTAATGCAGCAGCTACAGGCTGACAGGAAGCAGTTCCCTGTGGGAGTGGTGAATAACCCCAGGCACACTTGGGCTTGTTTCTTTCTTGTGTGTTTTGCCAGCAATATGACTACGACAGCAGCACCATCCGCAAGAAGATATTCCAAGAGGCACTGGTGCAGATTACCTTGCCCACAATGCAGAAGACACTGGCTTCAACATGCAAACCAGTAGGTGTCTGTGACTAAAAACCTCAAAAACCAAAAATGGAAGGCAGGGGAGGAACAACACCTTGGTAGTAATTCCTTAACACTGTCAGGCTGTTTGCTCTCAGAGAACTGTGCAGATCTCCTGCGTGCTCAGTGCTTAGATTTGCCACGTCATGGGTTGGGTAGGTGTGGAGCACAGGGACGAGCATTTTATCACCTAGAATATGTGTGCAGACACCTCATGTCTCTGTCACAGAGGAAGCAGTGGTGGAGCAAACTTCCACAAGCCCTTTCTGTTTAGTTTCCCACCAGCCTTTTGTATTTGTGCCTCTGCAGAAATGAGCAGCCAGCTCTAGAAGCCAAAGTGTGGTACAGCTGACAGGACCTGCCAAGTCCTGACCTTTTACTTGAAAACCTCCAGGTGATTTATGTAGGTGCCTCTTCTAGAAGTGGTCAGAGGTCACTTAATTTACTTTTTATAGACCACCAAGCAGCTGCTTGATGATAATGATTCAGTTAGACAGCCTGATGGGTATAAATCAGTGAGCTCAAAGTGTTACACACCTATTAGAAAAACAAAACCAACCCCACATCTCCTGTGCACCGTGGATTTGCCTCCTTGGACAAACAGGTTGTGAGGCATTTCCTCAGCAGCTGTTTGTTTCAGCAGGCAGTGATGTGTAGTGCTTTTAACTGTGGTTGTACTGCAGGTAAGTAATTATGTTTGGTAGGTACATAATTGATTGTGGACACACGTAGCTCATGGAGTCATAGTTCAAACAGTGCACCCCAGGAGCTGTCACGGGGTGTTGCAAGACCTGCTCCACGGCATCTCTGAGCTATTTGGTTGCAGTAGGACTCAGAATCCCTCAGTTTTCTCCATCTGTTTCTTTCTTCCCTACCTGCACAGGAGCTGCAGAGATACGAGCAGTACATTTTTGCTGATTACACAAGTGTGATCCAAGTAGAGAACGTGTATGAAGAGATTTTACATCAGACACTGCTTGAAGAGGCCCTAAAAGGTGAGAACATTTCTGAGGTGACAGGAATAACATTGCAGCCTGTGGCCCATGAGCTGCTCCTTCAGAGCGTCCCAGAGCCTCACCTGGCTGTTCCTGTCCTGCTTTCTCCAACACTGGTGGTTACGTCCCTACAGTGTTTTTTCATTTGGCTCACTGAAAATGTGTTGCAAGCCCTAAAATCTGAGTTATGGGGCAATTTTACTAAATCTGTGGACGTTAGGAGTGATGGCTTGGCACAAGCCTTTTTCTAACAAAATGTAATTATGGCAACTTCACTTGATCTCAGTTCCCTGGGCCAAGGAGGGAAATTCTATCCTTACTTGTACAGGTTTGGTGATTACTAAATGAAAAGACTATGCCAATTGCAAGACTAAGAGAATTTCAAAGACTAATGGTAACAGAGATTAATTTTCTCAAATGAAATGAACTGCTGGATGCAGTTTCCAGTACTCACTGATGCCAGTGCAGTACTCCTTGCAGATCTCTCTGCTCCTGTGTCAGAAAAAGAGACTATTCTTAATAAATACTACATATATATGTATATATAAATACTTTACTTGTATCTCTCTATATGTGCCTGTCTGTCTCTACCCCGGATAAAAGACAAGCAAATGTACTACACAGGATGTTTTCACAGACCATAGGCACTCCTCTTCCAAAACAGCAGTATAATAATTGTAACCAGCATACTTTTATTGGCATATTCAATGTAAATCCTTCTGCACTGAAGCATTACCCTTGTGCATTGTGGGTCCTCTGCTTCAGAAGTGCTTGGGTCAATGCTAAAGTGCTGTTATGCAAAAAATAAAATCTCCATCCCCCAAAAAGAAATGTGAACTAAAAGGAAGCTGAAAATTAATATTAGTGTTGACTTTAATATCAAAATGTACAACATAAACTTGGGATAGCACTGTATGTTCTTCCCTGTGCCTCTGTCAGCCTTCCCAAAGCAGTTTGGTGTTTGTGTTTTATTCAGTGATCAATGAAGCTGCCATTCTGAGGAAGCACAACCTGTTTGAGGATAACCTGAACGTGCCCTGCGAGAGCGTGTCCAGCCTGACGGAGCTGAGGACCCCCGTGGGGTCAGCACAGGGCACCCCCGCCAAGGCGCCCACAGCCCCCCGGGCCGAGGGGTCGGACACCGAGAGCCACGGGGACGAAACGCTCGTTGTGACAGGGAAAATCGTGTGGGAGAAGGATGCTGATGAGGGAAAGTCAGCAGACAAAGAGGCAGGCACCTCTGTTAGTGCAGCTGGGGATCAGGCCAGCAGGAGGGAAGCAGTGGCTGTTACAGACATTGGTGACAAACAGGAGTGCCCTTTGGCTGGCCACATTAAACAAGGAGTTGCAGAGGGAAAAAGTGCCATGGAGAATGTATCAGACTGTGTAGTGAGCACTGAGAGAGGACTCAAGGCACAACAAGCAGCTCTGGAGGAAAAAGTAGCTCCTGGGACTGACACTGCAGTAAAAAATTTTGAAGCCAGCCCTAAAAAAGAACTGAAGGTACCTGAAGGAGCAGTGGAGGAAGAGGTGACTTCAGTGAGTCAAACAGTAACGGCTGCTGTGTCTGTCAGCAGCACTGGGAAAGCAAGCACAGCACAGGAAAAAGTTTCTGAGATAAAGCTCACTTTCCCGCCTAAGAGCGTAACAGATGCAGAGATTTTAGGGAGTGCAGAAAAGAAAAGCAAGGTAGAAAATGAAATTATGGGAACATTATCTCAGAGTGAAAATGCAGTAGGAACAGGGTTGGAAGGGGATAGTAAAAAAGAAAGTGGTGAGAGTACTGAGACAAAGATTGTTTCCCAGGATGAAAAGACAGGGAAAGCAGGGTTTGGGGATAGTCCTGAAAAAGAAAGCCAGTCAGAAGAAAAGAGTAGTAAATCCCCCGATGATGTGAATGAGATAAGGAGTTTGCTGACGCTGACGGTTGAGATCCCAGCGGATACTCCAGCTGAGAACATAAAGGAGGTCTGTGAGGGCGAGCTGCTGAAGTTGCAGGAGCACCATAATGGGAACTACGAGTTGAGCGAAGTGACTGTGGCAGAAATTCAGGTGAGCCAGAAGATGAAGAGTGAAGATGCAGCAGAATGTGTGGAGTTCAAGGAGGAGCGACCATCCTCAGCCAGCCTGGGGACAGATGGTACGAGGGGAGAGAGCGTGCCCAAGGGGGCACAAGCTGCGTGGCTGGTGGAGGGCTGGGCTCCGCCTCAGGAGGCAAAGGCAGAGGTGGAGAGCAAACCAAGTGTGAGGTACGCAGGTGCGGAAGGTGAGAGGTTGCAGCCGGAGGAGCACACGGGAATTGCGGTGGATGGGAAAGAAGGAACAGGGGACAGCCACGCTGTCCTGGAGGACGGTGGGACACAGAGCTCCTTTCCGAGCCCTGCTGCAGATGCAGGCACGAGGGACGTGCCCATCCTGGATAGCGCAAACCCGGGCCCCGGACTGCTGGAGCCGGTGTCCCTGCAGCCGCAGCAGCCGCGCCGGGGGCAGCCCCGGGCAGAGCCATCGGCAGGCACGGAGCCTGGAGATCAATCCTCGGGAATTCACAGCACCGCAGGAACAGCGATTCTCCCAGAAAAACACCGAGGAGATGGTCCTGCACAGCAGAACTCTGAGGAGTAGAAAGCAGCTTTCAGCCCAGCCCTGCGGGACCTGTTTACTCCAGTAATCCCTGTTCAGGTCGGGGCTGGAGGAAATGCGCTTTGTTGTGGTGCCCCCAGCTCCTGCAGGTTTCCCACGAATCCCTTCCCGAGGGATGGGTGATGGGGTTCGGTTCGGTTAAAACCAGATTACTGCTGAAGGAATCTCAGCTGCCACTTCAAATCTGCTCCCTTTTAAAGCTAGAGAAAAAGTCTGGAAATGTGACCACTGAATGCTTCAAACGCCCATCAACTTATTTTAACAACTTAGCTGTTCTTAGGGGTCCTCTTGATTTTTAAATGCATGGTTTTGACAAGTACCGCTCTGATTCTGGTGATTGGTACATACATACTCGAGGATGCTTTTAGTACTTGCATGCAGTATACAGGAAACAAAACCATTTTTTTTAGTAGTAAACAGAACCAAATAGTTGATTTAGTAGATTGCTGAAAAGCCACGTGGTGCAAACTGCATACTGATTACTTAATTATTTTCAAGTTTTGGCAGATATCAAGAAAAGTAAATATTCTGATTTTTTTTTTTTTCCTCTTATTGCTGTATTTAAAAAGGGGAAGGTTTGGGAGCAGGTTTCTCAGTCCCACTCTGCACTTCGGGGTTATTTAGCCTTCCAGAGCACTTTATGGCTATTTTTTTGTTTTGTTTTGTTTTATGGAAGGGAGAGAAGAGAATGTTTACAATAACTATAACAATTAGGCAGCATTTCTCTGGTTTAAATCCCACCATAAAATAGATTCATTTATAGCAATTTCATACAGAATATTGAGTCCTGCCATTCCCACTGAGTTACTCAGGTCTGTAGACCTTTTTAGGTATGGAAATCATGTAATAAGTGGCAACAATTGTGAAATACCAGAATCATTGCATCTAATTTCTAATGCAGATGTAAACTGGACTGACAGGCAGCCAGAGGTTGTTTTGCATGTGCTTAGATTTTGGAGGGCAGAATGACATTACAAAAGCAGTTATTAAAATAAGACAGTTGCTGTCATACACACGATCTGTATCAAGCCATGATCTTGGCGCAGAGTTGCTTAAATGTGTTCTTTGCATCTCAGTTTGCACAGAAAAGCTTGGAGATGAGCCCCAGTATTTTAGTAAATTGGCGTTTCAAATGCAAGCACTCACTTTAGAGGTCAGTTTAAGGCACCTTGAAGTTCTGGCCCAGTGTTTTGAGCCTGTTTCTGAATGTCATACAGTGCAGGACAGCAAAGATTAATCATAATTGCAGCAAGGAGTGCAGGATTTATGCCCATAAAGACACAGGAAGAAATAACAAAGAGCATAATATGTGTTAGCATTTAACTTCAGCAAACTGTGCAAAGTCTTTTAATGCTATCAAAATATTCTTTAATACTAACAGAAAATTGACACTAGAGGAACAGGTAAATATTACTGTGTGAGGAAGGAACTTTGTTGAGTAACTGGATTAACTATTCTGTCACTGCAATAAAATAAATGCAGTTCTTATTTATTCTAGAAGCCGTACTGTGGTATGGAAACACGAAGGTCACAGACATTTCCCTTGCAGAAGTACTTTGACTCATTTCCTCCTTATATTTCATGCAAAAATACTAATTTTGAAACATAGAAACTACTGCCAGCCAATTTTTTTTTTCTTTTACAAATCATTGGTTATTTCACTGTCAGCTGCTTCACTTTTACAAATCATTAACTATTTTTAATTGGTACTGAGTGTTAAATGACTTCAAATTTTAAAGTGCTCTAGAGTTAAGCAGCAAGCAGCCTTTTAAAGCTAAAATTAGGGGACATGATGGGGTTTTAGTACTTTTTTTTTTTTTTGCACGGCAGCAAAAAGGACTGCAGCCTCCTGCAAAAGGAAACTTAATTCATTCTGATATGAATTAGATACATCTGTACAGAGAGCATTTTGCATAAATATTTCCATAATGGTAATTTTGGAGTTATTTCTGTGGCAGGCCTAGATCTGGGTAATATTTTCCTGTGATGTGTCTTGCATTGCTGGATGCAGATACTCAGATGTTTTTCACCAGTGAGATGGGTAAGGATGGGGAAGATTCAGCCTGTATAATTTAAATTGCAGTTCCTGGTGGCCATGGGACTTTTTTCCTGGTTTTGGGCATTTTCTGCCCGTTTGTCAATGGATATAGTGCTTTTCGAATCGTTGGTTGGAAGCGACAGCTTAGTTATAAGAGGTCAGCAATCTGCAAGGTTATGTGGGACCACTGATGCGAAATTATAATAATGCACCCATTCTGTCGTTTCTGTTGCTTTCTTGCCGTTTCCTCCACAAACCGTGAACTGTAATAAATCTCCTCTGGTGGAGCCCTGAGGGGAGCGGGCTGGGTTGTGGAATTACATGGGGTTTCCATTGTGAAGGGCCAGGACATGAAACACATTGTATTTGCTTGGAACTTTGTACAAACGCTTATCATGGAAATAAAGACGCTCTTCCCTTCCATTGCCGGGAGGCTGCTTTTGTGAGGGTGCGATGATTTGGGGGGGATTTATTAAAGAAGCGTTCCTGGGGCAGCTGGGAGTGCCGGCGGTGTTTCCAACACGGAGAGGGGGATTTTTAGGGCAGCACGGCAGCGTGACGGGGAACGGCTTCAATCTGAGTGTTAGACTGGGTATTTAGGAGGAAGTTCTTCGCCGTGAGGGTGGTGAGGCCCTGTCACAGGGGGCTCGGAGAAGCCGTGGCTGCCCCATCGCTGGCAGTGTGCAAGGCCAGGCTGGGCAGGGCTCTGTAATCACGTCCCTGCCCGGGATGAGCGGCTCCGTGCGGCCGCTCCCGCCCGAGCCACCCCGGGACATTGTGGTACGCTCCGCGCTTGGGGCGCGCTCGGGCAGCGCCTCAGGGAGCGCGGGGCACGCCGGGAGCTGCGTGCGGCGGCGCGCGGGGCACGCCGGGAGCTGTAGTTCTCCGCCCTTTGTCCACGTCGACCCTCCCGTCACGCGTTCCCTGCCGGCTCACGTGACCCCCGCGCCGCGCTCCCCCATTGGCCCGGCGGCGCGCGCGGGCGGGGGGCGGTGCCGGAAGCGGCGGCGGCGCGAGGCCGTTTCCCTGGCTACGCCCCCGCGGGCGCGCGCGGAGGGGCCGGGCCGGGCCCTTCCTGCCCCGGGAGCGGCGGGAGCGGCGATGGGCCCGCGGCGGGACTAGCGGGCAGCGGCCGGCCGCCATGGCCCTCAGCGCAGCTCCGGGCTGCCGCGCCGGGGAGCGGGGGCCCCGCTGCAGGAGGCCCTGGAAGCTCCTGGCCCTCGGCCTGCTCTCCGCCTCCTCCGTGCTGGCGGCCGCCCCGGGCGCCGGGGCCATGAGCAGGGAGGAGAAGCGCCGGCTAGGGTGAGCGCAGGGACGGCGGGAGGGAGGGAGGGAAGGAAGGACGGTGGGCCGGGCCGGGCAGGGCAGGGCAAGGGGTGCGCGCTGCCCCCGGGGTTGGGGTGCGCTGAGTGGCCGCAGGCGCGGAGCTTCGGCCCGGCGTCCCCTGTCCGGCCCGGCGTCCCGTGTCCGGCCCGGCGTCCCGTGTCCGGCCCGGCGTCCCGTGTCCGGCCCGGCGTCCCGTGTCCGGCCCGGCGTCCCTTGTCCGGCCCGGCGTCCCGTGTCCGGCCCGGCGTCCCTTGTCCGGCCCGGCGTTCCCTGTCCGGCCCGGCGTTCCCTGTCCGGCCCGGCGTTCCCTGTCCGGCCCGGCGTCCCGTGTCCGGCCCGGCGTCCCGTGTCCGGCCCGGCGTCCCCTGACCGGCCGTGCCCTGCCCGGACACTCCCGGGGACGCGTGGCACCGGGGCCCGCCGTGCCGGGGCTGCGTGTGCCGCACCCCGGCGGGTTTCGGGCTGCTGGGGACACGCGGCCCCTTCTCCCGTGTGGGGGCAAACCGTGTGCTGGGTGCACTTGTAGCTCGCCCTGGAGGTTTCAGCCAGGGCTTGCGTGGAGCTCGCGGTGAAAGTGAGCAAAGGTAAGTGTAAATCCCCACTCGGTCGGTGGAATTATGGCCGTGCCTCTGTGAGAGTGCGGGAGTCATAAAAAAGGTGAATGTTTGCGTGTGTCCTGCCTAGTTCCTGTATGTAACCTAAACTGCTTCGGTCCCCCGTGCGTGTACGTGGAAGAGGCTGATTCTTTTATTGTAACTTTTAGGTGAAGAATAAATATTGCAGCGTGTGCGGAAGTACATTTTCCTGCATGGAATGGGACTTTTAAAAACAAATTTGCAATCAGGGGTATTTTGTGTTAGTAATATGTTTCTGGGGGCAGTTTCATCGTCCTCTTCCCATCCAGTGGTCAGTTGTACAGAACAATAATGCAAAAAGTCTGCTGGAGAAGCAGTGTGGATACTCTCACATTTGGTAATCATGGAGTTGTTAAGGTTGGAAAAGGTTTCCAAGTCCAGCTGTTGTGTATAAGTTGATATTTAACTCCCGGTATTTACAGTTACTGGGGTTTTCCATCATGGGTTCTCAGGATAGTTTGTGTGTGCAGTCTTTTATATGTTTTCTTCGTAAAGCTACACAAGCAGTTGAAATTTCATTCCCCAATTTGTTTTAAAATTTTTGAATTGCACTTAAAATATCATTTGATGCCCCAGGCATGTGCAGGCCATGTCCTGCTGTGGTTTGTGTTTGGCTGTAAATGTAAGTTTGAAGCATTTTTCTGTGTGCTGCATCACCCAG
Organism: Taeniopygia guttata; assembly: GCF_048771995.1. Taxonomy (NCBI): domain Eukaryota; kingdom Metazoa; phylum Chordata; class Aves; order Passeriformes; family Estrildidae; genus Taeniopygia; species Taeniopygia guttata. The sequence goes on along the minus strand of NC_133033.1, from coordinate 24,005,140 downwards.
AAGCTCTGTGTTTAGCTGGGGTTTTGCCTGCTGCAGCCTGAGAGGTGCCTGGGAAAAGCACCATCCTCTGCTCTTTTGATGCCTTAATGCACTTGATGAGTTAAAACTACTTCTTGAATTTCCAAGTCATTGAACTAAATTGGATATATACAATATAATTGTGGTGTCCCTGGCTCCTTTATGTTCTATCTTATCAGCAGAGATTGTGAATTATGTTGATGGTAGAAATTTGCATCCTTTTTTCCTTGCAGGGCTCCTTAGTGAAACAGTTAGGAATTATCAGAAGTAGTGCTGTGTCTTAAAAAAACGATGTAGTTTTTTGGGAGTTTTTATATGTAGGAGCATTTCTGTCCCTTCAAACATATGAAACAAATTTAAGGGTTTTCTTTAGTATTTGCTTGCCAAGAGATCCCCAAATAATTTCATGTTAGGTGAAGAAAGAGTCTTTCCTTTCTGGAGTGGACAAGAGCAGCTGAATCAAGCAAAATTATTATTCTGTATTTCATTTACTTGAGTAGAGTATGTTAGTAGGGGATCTGTGCCTGACATTCAGATATTAAAGAGTGATACATATAAGATGGTGTATTAAAGGCTACTGGGAGACAGACCACTAATACTTTTTTCTTTTTTCTTTTTTAGAAATCAAGTGCTTGAAATGTTTGATCATGCATATAGCAATTATATGGTAAGTCAGATACTTGTTTGGAGTTTTTCAGAGTTGTTGTTGCTGACCTGGGGCACAAAGCAACTTACAGTACATGACATTCTATAGAAATATCTGGGAAGGAGGGGTGAAAATGGAGCTAAAATAAATAACAGCACTTATAAAGCCTTTAAAAAGATCACAAGTATCACTTTCAGGAGGGTTGTGATGACTTTTAGAGTGGTAACTAAGAATTGTTTGTGGTAACTCCTAATACATGCCTGACCTTTCCCAAACCAGTTTATCTCATGTCAGGCTATCAACAGTAAAGTATTTGGTTGGAAATACCAGGAAAATGAAGTTTGGAAGAGCTGTCTGTAGACATTAGATTCTGGAGATCACAAATTGATCTTACTTACTTTGTAGGTAAAACTGACATTTAATATTTCTTCAGTGGTAAGCCATGGCAGATGCAGTTGGGGCATTCTTCTACAAACTTTTTGTAGAAGAGAAAGGGAATCTGGTGCCATATCCAGGCATTCCAGGCTGTGCCCAGGGTGTGACTGTCATATGACCATGGGCCATGCTGGCTGTGGTTTCTTTTGCTCTGACTTGTGATTCCTGTGCAGGTGTCCTCCTGTTCTGGTTCTCTGAGCCATTCCACACACCCTGGTCTGGCTCTGTTTACAAAAGCTTAACAATACATAGTTGTTTGGAGTGGACTTCCTCAAGTAAAAGTTACTTTCAAATATTCTATAAATAATACGCTTTTGAGGAGAAAGTGTGGCTGTGACTAAGATAAATATAAAAGATTAATTCTTGCTGGCTTTATATGGACATTCTTGGACATTCTTCGTGGCTGTTACAGAAACCTGTCTCAAGTTGCATCAGTTCCTGCAGCACAAACTGCTGTTTCCTGACAGCATCTTACCACATGTCCCAGGTTCTGTGATATGGTTTAAAGTTTAATATGTTATTCGAACTTAAAATTTCAGGAGTTAAAACTTCATACAGCATGGGAGAGAGACAGAACTGTAGAGTGGACAGAAAGCCAAGCCAAGAGGATTTTCAAAGTGGTGCAGTTTCTCCTTTTAACTTAAGCTCTGTACTTTTGAAACCTTTAGCAGTTAAACATCAAGGCTTTTTGGTTGTAATTTTTGTAATCTGGTTCCATGAGAAACTCTTGGCTTGGATTTCCTCAATGGAAAACCTATGTGTTTGGCAAAATTGCGTAAAATATTACAAGGATCTGTGCTTCTACTGTTCATTGTGTGGCAAATTGGCAACTGGTAGGGGTCTTGCCACATCTGAAGCTAGAATATTCTTTTTGAGGGAGAGAGAAAACTTCAGCTATCCTGGAAACTTCTAAGCCAAAGGGATATTTATTTGCCACGTATGCTGGAACACTAAACAAACAGAGAAATGTGAAATGCTTGTTTAAAGTTGAAGAAAAGATTAGAGTATCAGACTTGATTCTGGCAACAGGAGAACGAAGTATTTTTGCAGGTGTTTTTGAAACAGCCAGCTGAAAAGTTTTGATTTTCTGTTTCTATTAATACGTATTTTAGACATGCGTATTTAGAAGACTGAAAATTCATGTTTGATTGCAGGGGAAATTCCCTTGCCTTTTTTTTTTTTTTCCTTTTTTAAGTTGTTAACAGAAGCTTTGAGAAAAAGCTGCTTTTTTTTTTTTTTTTGGTCCTTCAACAACATTTGTAATAATGGGGATATTTTTCTTCTTGGCTGTCAGAACATGTGGAAATGTCAGTCACTTGAGGCCAGTGACTTGGGAAATAACTCAATCCAATTCTCTGCAGGCAGAGAATGAGTGAAGTTTTATTTTTCAAAATGCTTCAAGTTCTATATTTATAAAGCTAAAAGTTTATTTTTCCAGATTTTTTATCACTTCTCTTATCCAAAATTTAAGCCAGAGATCTCAGTTTTGACATTGCTTTTGTTGTATACTTCTTTAATCTGTTTTTCTGAATACTTTGCAGAGATATTCAGAAACATCCAAGCTGTATTAAAATGATCTAGATTCTGCCTTTTGTAGTTAAACTTGAGGAGAACAAAGACTTGAGCAAAGACCAAAACACTCAGGAGGGTGGTATACAGGGAAACAAACCATCAGTTTCAAAAGAAGTTGTTGTAAGAAGTTGTTTATTTATAGAGGAACAGTCCTTTTTTATTTTTATTTCATGCTAGATTATTTTTGTATCATATATTTGGAAAGATTTTGAATGTGTTTACTTGCAGATTTTGTGCAGCAATTGAAGTTTTTTATCCTGCCACATGTTAGTTCTCCACTAGAAGTCAAACTGGCGACCTCAGTACAGCAGCCAGTTTCTTGCATTAAATCAAGAGAAAAGCTCTATCCCAAACCACTTGTGTTAAGCTTCTAAAGGAGGAGGTTTCATGTTGGTTGGAATTAGATATGTTAAAATTCATTGTCATTGATGTCAGTCTTATATTTGTTATATTAGTGTCAGTTATATTTGTAAAAGGCTCAGTCTTGTTAGGGATTTTTTTGTGGATTCTTTTTTTTATGTCTTATGTAGTAATTCACCAATTTTTTGTTTGAACTTCTGAGTTCTCTTACCTGTCACTGATTGTCACCCTCAGCCAGGTGAGCTCATTGTGCAGAGTCCAGTGAAGGGCCATCAGAGTGATGGAGAGGCTGCAGCATCTTCCCTGTAAAGAAAGGCTGAGGGAGCTGGGGCTGTTCAGCCTGGAGAAGGGAAGTCTCCAGGGGATTTAACAAGGGAGAGAGCTGGGGCTGTTCAGCCTGGAGAAGGGAAGTCTCCAGGGGATTTAACAAGGGAGGCTGTCAAGAAGACAGAGCCAGGCTCTTCTCAGCAGTGCTCAGAGGAAATGGGCATAAACTGAACCATGGGAGGTTCCCTCTGAGCATGAGGAGACACTTTTACACTGTGGAGTTGGCCAGGTGCTGGCACAGGGGGCCCAGAGAGGCCATGGAGTCTCCCTCCTTGGAGATTCTCAGGAGTTGTCTGGACATGGTACTGGGCAGCTGGGTCTGGGTGGCCCTGCTCCAGCAGAGGGCTTGGATGAGATGAGCTCTAGAGGTCCCTTCCCACCTGCAAGACTCTGTGATGGCCATGCAGTTTTTCTGCAGAGCAGCATGGTGAGATTCCTTTCATTACACGCTCCCAGGAGTGGCTGTGAGCACTGTGACTGATTCCCCTGTTTTGTTCCCAACAGGAGCATGCGTATCCAGCTGATGAACTCATGCCTTTAACTTGTCGTGGACGAGTGCGGGGTCAGGAGCCAAGTCGAGGGGATGTGGATGATGCCTTGGGAAAGTTAGTGTCTGAAATGGTCACTGTAAACATCTAGGAATAGAAGTACAATTGGCAGCCCATAAAACTTGTTTGTTCTGTTGATATGGCCAGAAACTTACACTTGTGAGAAGTGTTTTTATTTTTATGAAGTTAACTGATGTGAAATTGTACCTTAATTGGAAGAATTAACCAGTGAATGAGATCCAAAGATTATTTTTTTTAACCATTCTCCCCAGTATTTTCTGTAGGAAAACCTTCCAAATATGGGCTGACATTTATGGTATTAGTAGTACAGGTTATAAGGGTTAATTATCAGCTGAACAAAACAATAACCTCTTATCCATGATGCTGGCCTAAAAAGTGATATTTAAAGTGCTTTTTTTAAGTAGAAAGTTTTCTGAAAACAAGCAGTCAAATGATTATCATGTCTATGATAGCCTGAGGCCTTTGCTGAAGTATAAGACATTATTTCAGACATGGAAATATTTTCTATTCTTTGTTTTAAGGCTGCTGATAGTACAAAATACTGATCCATTGGCTAGCAAAATGTAGATTTAAGGATTGGTTTTTTCCATGTTAAATGGAATAATCAAAGGCAAAATGGACCTATTCTAAATACATATGTAATTGATACCTTTGAATATGTGCAGTTTATAGATCAAATTCTTTAATAACAAATAGCTGATTTTTTAAAAAATATCACTATTTAATGTCTCTAATCACAATAGGGTTAATCAAAGCTGAGATCCTTCTCTTAAATACGGCTTCTGATCTAGCATATTGAGCATGTTATTTTGGCTATGTTTTGTTATGTACAAATGTTCTTTGGTCTAGAGATTTCCATATAATCCTGCTGCCTTGGAGATAGCCAAAGAATACAGCAGGTGAAAAGTATCAAGAAAATGTATTTTTAATCCATTCTTTTTAATGACCTTTTTTAAAAGTGACATACTAGCATTTGAGTAAAAATGCCTTCCCTCCTACCATCTACCCTTAGATGCATTAAATTATTGTGTGTATTTATTGTTTTTCTCTATACAGGCTTTATTCTGTACCTTATAATTGGTTACATTATTATGTAGCAGATTTCTTATCTAATCCTTTTTCTTGCCAGCTGCCTCATCGGTTGTGTTGTCTGCCAGTCTTTGCAATCACAGAATGACAGGGTGAGGCAGCTGGGTCAGTTCTGTTTCCCTGGAGAACGTAGGAGCCTTCTATATAGATGTCAAATGCATCATTTCCCTCCTTTTGTATGAAATAGTTGTGAATTTGTTAGGCAGTTGTGCATAGCCATTAGTTAATCTCTGTCTCCTGTAAAACAGCACTCACAGAATGCCCTTATATCTTTACAAATTAAAGAGAATTATAATATGGGAACACTTAATTAGAGTTTTGGTTGTCACATGTTGCCTACAAGGTTTCACACATTTAGCACTTATTGAAATCCTTGGTGTGTGCTCCTCAGTAGGCAATTTTAACTGTTCTAAAGTGTTCAGTTTTAACACCATCGTGTTCTGTAAGTTCTATTCTGTGTTGTGGGTGTGTCTTAGCATAGGAGCAGTTGTTAGACTTATTTAAGATACAATTATAAATATAATTCCTGGGATGGGGAAAGGCCCCCTCAGCTTGGGATGCACTAGAACAACCCTGGAGAAAACTTCTGATCCTCTTTAGGATCTTCTTGTTTCAGACACTGTGGAGCTGACTTGATGCTCTCTTTTCATGGAATAATCATGGAATCCCAACCTGGTTTGGGTTGGAAGAGCCCTTAAAGCCCATCCAGTGCCACGGGCAGGGACACCTTCCACTAACCCAGGTTGCTCCAAGCCCTGTCCAGCCTGGCCTTGGACACTGCTAAAATAGTTCTTTATTTTAGAATAAATAAAGTAGTTCTTTATTTTAAGTCTGCCACTTGCTAGTATTGGAACAGTTTCTGGTATGAGAAATTTAGCTTGGAATGGCTTTTTATCTCAACATTTTTCCTTTTTTTTGAAAAAAAAAGTGAAACAGAGGTTGGAAAATGACTAAAACTTTTTTTTGCTGGATTTCTTAATAGATTTCATTGGAGACAAGAAATAGAAGTTAGAAAGCTTAGCAGTAAATAAATGTATCTGTAATCATGGCTTCTTTGTCAGCTCCTATTCTGGTCACTAGCAAAGGGGAGAAACTTAGAAAGAGATTTTGATACTAAACATGTTGAGTACAACTGATTGTTTTGCAGCTGGTGGTCTGTGAGAATTTAGTTTCTTCCCTGGTATCAGTTGCTATTAAAAATCACTTAATTCTTACACATACAGATCTACACTAAATCTGTTTTAAATTTTCTTTCATAGGTTTTCACTGACCTTAATTGATACCTTGGACACTCTTGTGGTAAGCTTAATCTGTTGATAAGCTTTGATAAAACAAAGAGATTGTCTTCTGATGCTCAGATTTATTTTTAGATTTCTTTTTCATAACCACTCATCTCTGGCTCTGTTTGAAGTGACTGTTGCTTGTGGGAACTTTGAAGTGCTGTGAGGATGGAGTTTGGAGTTGGATGTAATAACTACAGCAGTTCCTTCACATTTCATTGATACTTTTTTATATTGCTTTTTTTTGGCTCTAAGTTAACACAAAAGGGTTTGGTTTCCCTTATAGTCTAGAGCAAGAAGCTCAGTTAGTGGTGGGCACGTCTTTATAACCACTGATGTATTTCTGATTTAAATTGTGTGTTCATATTTCTTGGATAACTTCGTGTGCACTGAAATATCCTGTATGCAAATACACTGTGACTGCATTAGCTATACTGGAACTGAACACCTGCTCACTGTTGTATTCCAGGTGTTAAATAAAACCAAAGAGTTTGAAGAGGCTGTAAAAAAAGTAATAAAGGATGTTAATTTAGATAATGACATAGTTGTGTCTGTCTTTGAAACCAACATAAGAGTCCTTGGGTGAGTAACTTTTGTTTTCAAAACTCCTAAAAATGTGGATTTTAGGCAGTGTCTTTAAGACACCTTTCTGTGCTGTTCCACCTATTTGAAATAGTTGTGCCTTTGTCAGTTTGCCTGAGAGTGGTTTTAAAATGCAAGGCAGGACTTGCTGCAGTGGTATTGGAGCAAGCTGCCCCCATCTCACTGCTGCAGGCACAGCTTTGCTGATTAAGAACCCCATGTGATGTGAGGGAACAATGGGTTTGCTTAAGGGAAACAGGTTTGCATATGGCTCTGTTCCATACTTGATTTACCAGATTTTGATACCTGGGGTCATAGATCATTTCAGCTTGGAAGGGACCTCTGGGGCTCAGTGCAGGATCAGAGCATGTAATTTTAAGTTATTATATGCCATTTTGGAGGTCTTGGTTGCAATTCCTGTCTAATATTGATGAATCTATGATTCCAATGATGAAGAAGAATAATTGCTTCCAAAATACTGGTAGCTAACCTTGATTTATAATGGGAATTGGGTCAGCAGTCTAAAAACTAGGGCCACAGTTAAGTACATGTCATCTAAATTGTAGAGAGTTGTCCTTGCTGTTCAGATGAATGTACCTTTTGAGATGTGGATAATTTCTCTTGTGTTTAGAGGTCTCCTAGGCGGGCACTCAGTGGCAATTATGCTGAAAGAAAAAGGTGAATATATGCAGTGGTACAATGGTGAACTCCTGCACATGGCAAAGGAACTGGGCTACAAGCTTTTACCTGCTTTTAACACCACTAGTGGTCTCCCTTATCCAAGAGTAAGTTCTGTTTCTGTAATGCAGGATTACAGCTGTAATCAAGACTTCTGTTGCTTTGATTTTATATCTTTTTCCAAAATAATTTCTAAGTGGCCAGAAAATAGAAAGCTCCTAAATTACAGGTACTCTCAGGAGCCAGGAGTAGTGAAATATTTACAAAACTAAATTTCCAGGAGCACTTGTGATATTCTGAGTTCCTGATTTGTTGTTATAAAAATTGCTTGGATTAGATTTTTATAATGTATTCTCTTATTCAAATGTCTATTGAACCAGTCAACAGGTTCTGGTTGGGGAGGGTTGAGATTCTGAGTATTCGTGGACCGTTCTCTGAGTATGTCTAAGTTGGCAGAGCAAAACCAAAGAGATCTGTTTTTTCTTGTCTTTAGAAAGAGCATAGATTATATACTTGCTATACAATCCTAGGAGTGTAAATTCTCTCAGCTAGGAAAAATAAAGATGTTAATCTCTATTTTTCTCTAGGTTAACTTAAAATTTGGTGTAAGACATCCAGAGGCACGAACAGGAACAGAAACTGATACCTGTACAGCTTGCGCTGGTACCTTGATCCTTGAGTTTGCAGCTTTAAGCAGATTCACAGGAACATCTATATTTGAGGTTTGCTTTCTATGATATCTTATTTTTTGCTTTAGGTCTTTAGCGTTGTGTCTACATTTTGTAATTTTAGACAAAACAATTCTGAGCTCATGATGTCTTAGCTATGCTGCACAAAAACATTTGTATATGTTGAGATTTGTAGTGTTTGTGAGCTTCCTTCTAAGGTTTGATTTTTTTAAAATAATTTTTTAAATCACAGGAAATAACTGTGATTGAAAGTAGTTAGAGTAATACAGAAGTAAACAAAATGCATAATCTGAAGACCAGAAAGAGTTCTGAAATTGTTAGAGAAGAAACATCCTATTCCTTTCCTAGCATCTTAATTGAAATAGCCAGAAGAATCAGAGTTCAGTGTCTGTGTTTCCCTACTTCCCTGTTGTTGTTGTTGCAGGAATATGCCCGGAAGGCGCTGGATTTCATCTGGGAGAAGCGGCAGCGCAGCAGCAACCTAGTGGGGGTCACCATTAACATCCACACTGGAGACTGGGTCCGCAAAGGTGGGGCTGACACCCAGCCAGGGGATCTCACCCACCCCAGCACGCTCACCTGGGCTGCTGAAAGATATTAATGGAGAAACCTGCTGCCCCAAAGCCTGGCTCTGTTCTCAGAGAGCAAAGCCCTCTCTGCTAGAGAAACTGGTTTTATTCATGGCAAAGTGTTCCCTGATCCTCTTTAACGCCAAGAGGGAAATGCCTTGGGATGAATTTTCAGAGACTTTGCTATAAATACATGGGAAAAATATAAATAGGACAGGAGAAGTGATGTCCTGTGAAGTAATTGTCTGTCCATATTATTATGTGCACTAGTAGTGCAAAGCCTTTGGCATAGACACACAGTATTGTGTCTCTGCTTCCATCTATGCCTTAATTCCAGTGAAAGGGGACTTTTTCTTTCACTGGAAGAGCCTTCAAAATTAAAGTGGGAAAATGTGGACAATACCCATATCACTACATAAAGTAAACCCACCTTTTTATTTTTGCCTGTTCCTAGATAGTGGAGTTGGAGCAGGAATAGATTCATACTATGAATATTTATTAAAAGCCTATGTCTTGCTGGGGGATGACAGTTTCCTGGAAAGATTTAACACGGTAAGTTAACACCTTGCTCAGGTTTGTGCCTTCTGCAATACAAATTTCAGAGTAATTGTGTTGTCAGCTGTTAGCCTGAGAAGGGATCCTTAGCAGAATTTTTGTGACTTCTGCTGTGTTTAGGGCCAGCTCTTTTTACTGAGGGTTTTTGCTAATCTTAGGTGATTAGCTGTCACCTGAGAAGCTATTTTAACCCCATCCAGTAAAATTCAGAACCTTCTAGGCCTTTATCCATGTTCCCAGTATGGGAGAAGCTGTAATTCCAGACCATTACTGCAGATCTTTCTGTAAAAGAATGTAAGGCTCTCTTCTTCCAAGCCATTGTACAATTTCATTTTGTCCTGGAGCAACACAAAAATTAACATGTGGATCTTGCTTTGCACTGCAGATCTTCAGGCCCAGGATACATTTAAGTATGCAAGCTGAAAACCATGCTTAGATTTTTTTAATTCATAAATTACTGAGCAACTAGGTCGGCATCATATTTCATAAAAGCATTATTTCTTTTGAAAATAGCAATATCCATGGAAAGCATTTTCGATTATAAAATGATTTTATATCATATAGCATGTTTTTTTTAATTAGAAGTGGAATAATTCCATAGTTAATGTTGTAATACTTTAGGTGTAAAGATGATTTCTTGGTCCTAAGGGGCAGCCCCCAGTGTTACATTTTCCTTGAGCTAAATCTCTTAAGTGTTTCCTGTCATTTTGGCTCATGTGCTCAGGATTGCACCTTCTGAAAACAAAGTTTAGGATTGGAAGTCAGCAACATGGCAAGTGACCTAGTGGGCTTAGAAGTTCTTCTGAGCCATCCAGTTCAGCTGCTTGGTTTGGGTTTTTTACCCTCCTTTTCCTCCTGAGATCCATATGCTTTGGAATTCTGTTGTTCAGAGAAAGCAATTTCAGCTTTCTGTAGAGTGTGCTTTAAAATTCAGCCAAAACAAATGTGCCTTCACTGTGATAGTTCCTGGTTTATCACATGGCTGCTGGATATTCTTTTGTGTACATGTGTTCCTTGGAAATGTGCTAAGTTCTGCAAGTGTAATACTGTGGAGCTTTTCAGTATTTGCTACACTTGGTTTTAGTTTGCAAAGCTAGAGATTAGAGGCAGTGCCAAACATAGTAATGACTTGGAATGTAGTAATGGCTTTTCCATTTAAATACAATGCCAGTCTGGTGATCTGTCTCTCTTTTGGGGAATAAATTGATACACAAATTCCTGCTTTTCCTGATGTTTGACAGCATTATGATGCCATAATGAGATACATTAGCCAGCCACCTCTTCTCCTTGATGTTCACATTCATAAACCAATGCTAAATGCTCGGACCTGGATGGATTCTCTGCTTGCTTTCTTCCCGGGATTGCAGGTAAGGTGTAAAACCCATGTAGAGATGGTTTTAATAACAAAAACAATTATTAACTGGGTTCGATGTATGATTTTCAAGTCAAGAGTAGCAATTTGATTTTCAGAAATACTGAGGGAACATCCCTGGAAGTGTCCGAGGCCAGGCTTGGTCAGGGCTTGGAGCAACCTGGGCTAGTGGAAGGTGTCCCTGCCATGGCAGAGTGTGGCACTGGATGGGCTTTAAGGTCCCTTCCAACCTAAACCATTCTGATTCCATGATTTCTGTACTTAGTCCAGTCACTTCAATGCTATCATGCAAGTTAATGTGCTTTTCTGGCTGTGTTGAGTATCAGGACAAGTATGTTCCTGTAATTTGCTTCCTTCACTAGTGACTGGTTTGCTACTTTGTGTGCCATTGACATCTTTAAGATAAACTAAATGACATTTTTCACCCCAGTTCTCTGTAAATGTCAGAGGTCTTTGTTCTACATAGGCAGTAATTTTAATGAGTTCACTGATTTTGCTTAAAAAACTCTTAAGGAGTAAGCTGTGACTTACACTGATAGGGATTAATAATAACAATATGTAGTGACTGCTCTGTAGCTTTGCATGAACACATCATGAGTGTTTTTAACCTTGAGTGTTATTCCTATGCTTGGTGAATCAGTGTTACTTTTATTATTTAATTTTAGGTGTTGAAGGGTGATATTAGACCTGCTATTGAAACACATGAGATGCTGTATCAGGTTATAAAAAAGCATAACTTTCTTCCAGAGGTAAGGTAGTAGTTTTTTGATTTTGTAAATCAAAAATTTGTATTTTTGATTGTGTAAACTGTTTTTTTACCTCAGTTTGAACAGTTGCAGATGCCCATTTGAAAAACCAGCAGGTATATATATTATTAAAATCAAAGGCTCATTTCCACAGCATTCTTACGTGATTTGCAGTTCTGCTTGTGTGACAGCTGAGAGGATGTTCTGAAATTTTGTATAATGTCTTTGAAAGTCAGCACACAAACTTACTGCAGATGCTGCAAGTCTTTGAGCAAGTCCATTGTGCACAGAAAAGCTTGTTTACCTGCTGAAGTGTATGTCTTTAATCTGTGATGACTCAGATTATATTTGAAAGCTTCTGACTATGGGTTTAATTGTGACTTTCCTCTAGTGTAAGCTTATTTCTGTTAGAGAACATTTTAATTAACATCACATTCACCTAGTGTGGTTATTGAGAGCAAAGAATGCTAAGCACTGGAATTACTTTTTTGTTTGAGGGCTTTTAAAATGGTGTGGGTTGGCTCTTTATGGGCTTTTTGGTGGGTTTTTTTTTGGTTTGGGTTTTTTTTTTTTTTTTTGTACTTATGAAGGAAACTTTAAAAGGTCAGGTGGTTGTATTTAAGCCAACAGACCATCCTCCAAGCAAAGACTCGGTTTAAACCTTAGTATGAAATATTAGTGAATATATGACAGAAGTGGCTTTTCCCAGTGGACATTAAGAGTGACTAGACAGACTGGGAAATTTTTAGATATCTGACTGGTAGCCTGTGGTATTAATTTAGAAACAGCTGCTTAACCATCTGTCACTGTGCAGTGACACTTGACTGCACTGGAGTGTCAGGTGATAGGTATGTTTGCAAAAATGGTGTTTATCAAAGCTAGCTGGTTATATAGTTAACATAGAATTCAAATAAACCTGTCTTTGGTTTGCATTCCTGCATTTATTTTTGTCCTTTTTCATCCTCAGGCATTCACAACAGACTTCAGAGTTCACTGGGCTCAGCATCCTCTGAGGCCTGAGTTTGCTGAAAGCACCTACTTCTTGTATAAGGTACATTCACTCCTCTGACCTTTGAGCACTTTTTCTTGCACCTAGAGTTCTGTTGCTGTTTTATTTCAAAACAGAATTGAGTAGCATATCTCCAGCCTAATTTATCCACTGGAGCCAGTTTAGGATATAAACAAGATGTAATGGTTCTAAAATTTTTTTTGTTTTTTTTCATAGGCTACAGGAGACCCTTACTACCTAGAAGTAGGAAAAACCCTCATTGAAAACTTGAACAAGTATGCCAGAGTTCCCTGTGGGTTTGCTGCAATGAAGGATGTTCGTACAGGAAGTCATGAAGACAGGTAAAGTGTGCACAATTTTTTTTTTAAATAGAAAAATACAGAAAAAATCAAATTTTGCTGTGTAATTAAATTGAGATTTGAGGAGCTGTCTGTCTTCAAGTCTGATAACCAAGTCTTAAATTACCTGCTTGTAATTGTATTAAACTGTAAATGCATTGAAGCAATCTGTGCACTGTTTCAGTAGGGTTAGAGGGTGCTCTAGAAGAATAATTTCAGTTTAATACCCTTTCATTTGTCTGAGAGCAATAGATGAATTACGTTTAAGCTAAATATGTTTCAAATCTGTAAGTTTGTCAGGAGGTTTATTTGTTTTTTCTGTAATACTCTTTTGTACTGAATGTGCTGAATCATTTCCCTCCAAACATAGCTTCTTCCAAGCAGAAGGAATGCTAATGGAATTATGTCCAGCAGTAATAGTCATCAAGTCTTCAGAGATGGAGAACTGTGAATATTTATTTTACTGTCATTCTAGAAATGAGATCTCTCTAAAGGAGCATCTCCTTTTTCTCCACAGGATGGATTCATTCTTCCTGGCCGAGATGTTTAAATATCTGTACCTGCTGTTTGCTGATAAGGAGGACATGATTTTTGACATTGAAGATTATATCTTCACTACAGAAGCTCATCTGTTGCCACTCTGGCTGTCTACTACAAACCAAACCATCTCTAAAAAAAATACAGTACGTAACAGCTCCAGTCTAAATCCATTTCTGTGGTACACTTTCTTTTTTTGAGGGGAAATGGAAATAAAATCGGGAAAGATCAGGATAGTTTGAGGAAGTGCACCAGTTTGAATACATTGTTTAATAGGCGTTATTTCATCATATTAACAGTGCAGTCACAAGAGTAGTGACTGGAATAATGACTGGATTCTGTGCTGTTGAACCTTGAGATTAAAGATAGGAATTATTAGCAAGAATTAAAAAGAAAATAATTCCCCACTTCTGTATAAATTGGAAAATAACACACTCGGATATTTTGTCCCCATCTTTATTTTTTATTATTTTTTATAAAACCTCATCTGTTCTTGGTAACAAATTTTGAGAGGTTTTTTGAGACAGCTGTGGAGTTAATTTGACAAGATACAGCTGCAGACAGATTAGGGATGTTAAATTACTTTAGTCCATGCAGTAGGCACCTATTGCATAAATATGAGAACAGTTGTGGGTTTATAAATTACTTAACCTTCCAGAATAACCTGGAGTAATACAGCTGTTCTGTGAAGCATCATAAATCCTCACTTGTTTTTTTGATTTTGTGGTCAGTAAGGTGACATCATTTGTCTGTAAGGCAATAAGAAAAAGGAAGAAGAGAAAGAGGAAACATCAAGGACACAAATTCCCATATTTGTGCCTCTATTTTTAACATTTTCTAAGAGTTTTAGAATAATGCCTGGATCAGAGGAAAAAGCTTATATTGTGTGTCAAGCCATGTATTCTGGAAAAATCACTGTTTGATGGACTTTAGCATTAAGCAGTGACAAATTTTTAGTTATTTGATCTTAATGTCAAGCACTGGTTATGTTTTAATGAGTCATGGGTTTGGTGTTAAATGCTCCTTCGGGGTGGAAATCCCACACCCTCTCTGAAATATTCCTTCCCTGAGAATTTATCTTTCCTCCTTGAGTTTTGGAAACAGGCTGTTTTCTGAACTAAGCAAGAAGCTTTCTGAAGGGTCTGAAGGAGCATTTTATGTAACTTTTGTTCCCAATATAAGAATTTAATACCTTTGAGACAGACAGGGTTCCCACAACTGATGATGTTTTAAGTGGTGGCCTAACTTGGTTTGTTCTATTGAGAGCTGCAAATGTTAATGAAAGGCCAGTAGAGAGGATAGAATGAATTGCTCAAATGCAGTTTTTTAAGGTCTTTGAGTCAAAGCTGGAAATGGGCATAATCCAAGTAAGCAAAACCCATTGAAAATGGTGTCAGGTGGCTGAAAGGCTGTGATGTTGGTGTTCCTCTTTTATGGAATTTTATCTGAATAGATGGAATGTGTAAGTGATTTTTAACATAAATACAGTGCTATTAAAACAAACTGTGAGAGAGACGCTTGGTACTATCAACCCAACATCCTGTTTGTATTTGCTCTCGTAAACGAGAAAGGTCATGTCTTAGTAACAACCCTTTAGGTCTTGGGTTTTAGGGAGCCTTTAAATACTTGATTTTTCATTGGCCAATATGTTGCAAACTGGAGGGGTGTGTCTTTTAAGGTGGATAAATACTACATTAATTTTTATGGGTTATGAAATGAGCTTGCCAGTTATTTGCTAAGCTAAGGACAAGCCAAATGTGGCTCCAAACCACCAGACATGTTTCACATGTTACAAACCTGCAATTTGTGCAGATGTTCACTCTGACATCTTTCCTAAAAATAGACACTGTTTGAATTATATAGAGATTCATCCTTGCTCATCCAGACTTGCAAGTCTATGTGGTTCCTGAGGAACAGAATCTTTTGTTCACATGAAAAGATGTGACATTTTTAGTAAGAATGACCTAAAGCCTGCAGCTGATCACTCGTTGTAAAGCCATATCAGGTGAAACCAGAACTACTCCCTTTACTTGTCCAGCACATAAAATACAGGGCACTGGTTTTGTCATGAGCAGCCTTGAGAAGTACTGTCTACCAGCAGAGGATTAGCTGTTTCTGAAAAAAAAAAAAAAATCTAGGAACTTTATATAAATTTGGTAAATTGTAAATCAGAATGGGTGTTGTATTCCTCTGTCCAAGGCGTTGCAGTGCACTGGCTCCCCTCTTCTGCACTCAGCTACCACATGTCCCCAGAACACAGATGACTTAAGTTAGGATTATCTATTGAAGCTCTTTATGTAAAAATGTAACCTGCATATGTTTTCCTCTGTATCTTTGATTTTAGAGCACAGAGTACACAGAGCTGGACGACAGCAACTTTGACTGGACCTGTCCCAACACCCAGATCCTCTTCCCAAATGACCCCATGTTTGCCCAAAGCATCCGTGAGCCTCTGAAGAATGTGGTGGATAAGAGCTGTCCCCGGGGCATTTCCAGAGCGTAAGATGGATATTTCCTCTTTTCCTTAGCACAGGGCTGACTGGAACTGGGTCTGCTCTGCAGGGAAGGAGAAGCATGAGGTGTGCTGGTGCTGGCAGTCCTTTTGGGATGGGCCAAAGGGATAATTCCTGGTCACAGGAAGAATCGCTTTGGATTTCTCTCAGCAAGACTTAGTTTGTTTCCAGCTGGAATTAGCAAGTCTTTCAAAGCAAAAGGAGCTGAATGGGCTGCATACGTTGGCTGCAGCTCCCACTTGGAGTATTGTAGGAAGTATGTGTCTCTGATTTGTAAAATTAATTTCTGCAGCTTCCTGAACAATTCTGAAAGTCGTCTTTGTAGCAAGGAAATTATGCTGCCATACATAACTGGACCCATTCTGAGGAATTTAGGGCAGTGTTAAGGCTGAGGAAGTTTGTCCTCCTGACCACCTCTTCTATGTTTGTATTTCATGAATAAAACTGAGTTGGAACTTTATGGGGCAGACTGGGTTTGGTCAGTGTTGCAATAATGCAGACTATTTACAAACGAGAGAAAGTATATGGCAGTTTTGTTATCAATACTTGGGAGGGAGATTTGGCACTATAAAATTATTGATTATATAGACAACTTTTAAAAAAAGATAACTTGATTGAAAAGTTTCATTCCACTAAAGCTTGCACTCAGTGTACCAAGAATTCCAGTCTTGTGATGGCAGGGATAACACTAGAGTTCTGTTTCAAAGATAATCTGATTTTTAAAGCTTTGATCTCTGATGTCTTTTGGCAGAGAAGAGAGTTTGGGAAGTGGACCAAAACCACCGTTGAGAGCCAGAGATTTCATGGCCAGTAATCCTGAGCACTTGGAGATCCTGAAGAAGATGGGAGTCAGTTTGATCCATCTGAAAGATGGACGAGTACAACTAGTGCAGCACGCAGTGCAAGTAAGCCGACCTGGCAGGATTTTATTTTTTAGAGCTCTCAGTAAAGTCCTCCTAGCAATGATACTTGACACCTGGAGCTTCAGGAGGGACAGCCACCCTGTGGAAGGAGGCACATGAGCTGGATATTGGACCTATATTTAGCAGGTTGATGCTTGTTAATCTTTTGCCTCTGCAACACTTCTAACTAATCTTCCACCAAATTAGATAGAGACTGCTCAGGCTGAAGTGATGTAGCCAACAGCATCTTGGTTGAAAACACTGCTTTCAGTGTGAGATACTTCCATCTCTTTATGAGGTCTATATATTTGTATATTTTCAGTTTCCTGAGTGGTGTAGGTGCTAAACCTTTCGTGAAATGATGCATGAGTTGAAGTGAGCATCCACCCTGTGTGATAAAGTCTTTGTAGCAGTAGTCCAAGCAAACACAACTTGAGTTTCTTTTCCCCCAGATTCCTCAACATTTAAGATAAAATTGTTTATCGATTCTTTTCTCTGCAGGCAGCAAGTTCCCTGGATGCTGAGGATGGCTTACGGTTCATGCAGGAAATGATTGAACTCTCCAGCCAGCAGCAGAAGGAGCAGCAGCTCCCTCCTCGTGCTGTCCAGATTGTTTCCCATCCCTTCTTTGGCAGGGTAGTCTTGACTGCTGGGCCAGCACAGTTTGGGATGGACTTGTCCAAACACAAAGCAGGGGTATGTGAGATGTGGGTGTGTCTGTTCCTTCCCTGTTGCACAAGCCTCAGCTTTACAGTGCTGCTGTTGTTTGAGGGCATCCAGCTGATCCTCCAGGTGATCAGTTAATTACAGTGGTTAAAATGACAGGGCCCAGTGGTGGCAATGACAGCAGTTACAGTCGTGGGGATGAGTGACTTATCTGTCTGTGCTCTGTGCTCTGCTCCTGAGTCATCAGCCGTGGTTTAGGATTTAAAACACATGCACAGCTTGAGTTGCAAAGCAAGCTTATCCAGTCTGCAGTGCACAGCTAAGGAGATGGTAATTTAAGGGGAAGTTTCCCTCCCATGTCAGCCAAGAGCTGGCAGAAACTTTTTAGAGTTAGAGCAAGTTGTTCTAACAAAAGCTTTTCTAGAAGGTTCTATGTAGATGGAAGAGGGCAGTACCACAGAGGCAGGGCTCTCTATGCAACATTAGGAAAACCCATGTTGCAGCCCCAAGGAGACTCCAGACTAGCAGTTCACAGGCAAAAAATTTCCAGAAACAACACTTCCCAGGTGTAGATAAACCACACTGATCATGAGAATTAGGTTTTCATTCGGTCATTCTTTGCTTCTAGGGCTCCAGGTGCAGGGCACAGATTGTCTGCACTGACACAAGACTACACTAAATGCTGTAGAATGACTGAAGGAACAGAAATACATGGGAATCTCTCACAAGCATGACCATAGTGCTCTCATTCTCTCTTTCTTTTTGTTTTTTCCAAACAGACAAGAGGATTCGTTGCAACCATTAAGCCATATAATGGATGCTCAGAGATCACTAATCCTGAGGCAGTGAAAGAGAAAATTGCTTTGATGCAAAGAGGCCAGTGCATGTTTGCTGAAAAGGCACGAAACATTCAGAAAGCTGGAGCAATAGGAGGCATTGTCATTGGTAAATCCAATTCCAAGCTTTTAATTTGTGTAAATGTAACCTAATTTTACAGATTTGAAGATACACGAAAGCAGAGAAGCTTTAAGCTGAGAAGCACAGCAGTTGTGCTTTCAGAAGATGAAGATGTGTTTGGGGTTTGTCTGGTCCTGTGCAGACACAAATTGGGATGAGGGGTTGTCAGTGCTCTTGCAGACTAAAAGCTGTTACTTTTAAGGATTGCAGGGTGCAGTCAGTACTAACTGCTGAGAAAGAATGGGGATAGAAATGAAAAGTGGAGAAGAACACACCAGGTTGGGGTTTGCTGTGAAGTGACTGGGCAGGGGAGGCTGTTCCACGTTCAGCTGATCTAACGGGAAGTTTGCCCTTCCTCTGGTGTGCTCTGCCTAGATGACAATGAGGGCAGCAGCAGTGACACAGCCCCTCTCTTCCAAATGGCTGGGGATGGTAAGAACACAGATGACATCACCATTCCCATGCTCTTCCTCTTCAACAAGGAAGGGAACATCATCCTGGATGCCATCCGGGAGTATGAGGCTGTGGAGGTGCTTCTTTCTGATAAAGCAAAAGACAGAGGTAAGGTTTGAGGTGATTTATGTCAGTCTAGCTCCCATCTGTGCTCTGGCACCGTGGAAAATGGACAGGAATGATTTGCACTGCAGCCCAGAGGTGCTGTGGTTTTCTGTTTGACACTGGAATTAGTTTTTTAAGTAAGCCATTAGTTGAGAGATATCATTGATATTCACTCCCCCCTCAGGTAACATCCAGAAATGCTGTTCCTAAATGGCTTATGAGAAATCAGTCTTTTGGATTCCTTTTGAACCCTTTTTGTCATCAGCTGCTTTGAAATAGCATCAGGAACAGTGTGTTTCCAGTGCCCTTCATTGTGAGCATTTCTCCCTCACCAAGATCCCCAGTGACATTCCTGGGACCCAAAAGGAGAGAGACAAGTGCTAGAACTATTTTGGCTGTCTAAGGGGAAGTGGTTTACATGAGAAATAAGGCTGCTGACCTCAGATGTTCTGTGGGTGTTCTTGTATAATGCAAGAAAATTGCAAGCTAATACATTCCCAGTTGAAATGTTTGAATGCAGCAGAAAATTCCAGATTTTTCTCTTGTAAGCCTTCCTTGTAGCACTGCTGTGTCCAAGCAGAGTAGGTAAGAACAAGTATCTAAAAACTCAGCCTATTTGCAAATGGGATATGCCAAAATCTTGTCTTGTTTCTTCCTAACTGACAAATCCCTTCTGTTTATAACTGTGCTAAGTGCTCTGACAAAATGCTAAATACAGGATAGCTCTGCCTTTGAGAGTTTGTAACCCATATCTGCTTCTTCCCCCTCCTCATGCTTCCATTTGGAATCCCAGCAACAATCTTTAAAGGTAAAATGATTCCAAACTACATTATTGATAGCAGTAAGTATCTCATGTCAACAGTGGCATGTGCAGTTAAATTCCCTAAAAATCCTGAAATATCAGTGTCCTGCTTATAGCCATAAACATCAAACCCAGAGAAATCTGCATGACTAAATTGGGCAGTTGTTGGGAGCTAAGCTGGGATGTGGGAGATGTGTGTTACTTGCTTTGAGTGGGGAAGCTCTGGCTTTGGCTCTCTCAAATGCACAGTTCAGTAAACTTGGGAAACTGTCCAACTTCTGTGTGCTCAAATGTGGGATCCTGGTGGATCTGGGAGTGCTTTAAAATCCAGCATTAAAGTTCAGTGCACACAGTAGATATTTGCTTAAGGCTGAAGGGAGGGTAACTGGCACTGACCCACAAATCACTCCTGAAGTTTGAGGAACCAAAATGAGCCTCAATGTATTGTTTGCCCTCATTTAAAATGTGTTTAAAAGGCTTCCCTCCTATCCCTCTGTAAAATATTCCTCAGTACCATTAAGTTTTCATATCATTGGAAAGTTTGCTCTTCCTTGAAGAAATAAGACCAAGGGAAGTGACCTTGATTTTAGAATACATACTAAAACATTGCATTCCTACGGTTGTTTTAACTTTTTTTTTCTTTTTTCCTTCCCCTTCAAAGACTTGGAAATGGAGAATATGGACCAGAAATCATCTGAAAATGATTCACACAAACCAAATTCTGAGGAAGCTCCTTCAGAATCTCAGGATGCTGGAGCAGTCAGTGAGGAGCCTGAAGGAGGAGGCGAGAGCTCTGCTGTGGGTGACCCTGCCCCTTTGTCTCCTGCCAGTGCAGCCAGTGCCAGTGTTTCCATGGCAGATCAGGATCCTCATGCCTCTGGACCTGCAGAGACCAGTGCTCTGGAGCCAGCATGTACACCAGGGGACAGCCAGCCTCAGGAACAAAACACCCAGACAGAGGCCAGTTCCAAAGCTCACTGGGATAGTAAAGTCCAGCCTATGGAATCCATATTAGCGGACTGGAATGAAGATATAGAAGCATTTGAAATGATGGAAAAGGATGAGCTATGACTTGTAATAATAACTTATTTGTTAATAAACAAATGGAGACCTCTTTGGGTAGAAGTGAGGCCCTGATATCCAAGAAAACATATTCAGTATTGGGATGAGCAACCAGGTGTCACCTGGAAAACAACACAGAATTCCAGCACAGGCTGTTGTATGTTTTAATTTTTCCTGTTTAAAAATGGGAATGTGCAATCAAAGCATTTGTGTGGCCCCGTGGCTGGTGCTGTGCCCCAGGTAGGGAGGAGCCTGACTCATGCCTCAGGCTCTGAGGGACTCCTGGGGCTCTGGGAAGAGTTGAGCAGGGTGGGGTGACAGACCATGGACTGGTTCTTGACGGGGCACCCACCCCTCCCCAGCTGAAAGCCTTCCTTACAGCAGCAGGGGAATTGTTTCCAGGTGTTCTCACAGCTGGAAGCAGTCTGGTTTTGTCTGACATATCTCAGTGCTGCTCATCACTCCTTGCACCCCTTACCAAGAGCCACAGGGGGACCTGGGAGTTCCCCTCCTGCTCTCCAGCTGGAGGAATTGTACAAACCAAAGGCAGAGTTTGAGCAGGGCCTGTCAGGGAGGCTAGGCCAGCCATGGGACCACTGGTAGAAGGTGTGGGAAGGTCCTGCTGGAGGCTGAGGGGAAGCAGAAAAGGCAGGGGTTGAGTCCCAGTTGTTTCCCTTGGCCTCCCAGGTGGAAAAACTCCAGTCTGCCCGAAATCTGAAACAGTCTAGAAAGGACACAGCTCCATCAGCTGTAACAAATCTGTTTCTACAAGTTTGGCTTCCAAGAGCTTGACTCCATTGTTCTTTTTATATACAACTTGTGTATGTGGTGTTTCAGGCAGGGAGGCCAGGGCCAGTGAGGAAGAGCAACAATTCCGACTGTTGGGTTGATAGTTCAGAGTCCAGGGGTGTTAACCCAGGCTCTGGAGTTTGTTCCAGGTAAGTGGGAGTCCAGATTTGTTATCCACATTATATTTAAGTAAAAATGGGGAAGTTTAAACAACATAGAGGCATTTTGACTGTGTCCAAAGAAACTGCCAAAAACTAATTAACTTGATTTATATAAACTGCTTTTAGTGAATTGTGGTTCAAAAAATGGTTTTATATCAAAGACTAAATGAACACTGCCTATATGCTGCACCAGGCTAAAAATGCAGGTTTATGTTCATCATTGTAATGGAGCAAATAAACAGGAAGCCCTGCTCTGGACTGCACCTTTGATTTAGCTGGTGAAATTACACGTGCTGAATATGCAACTGTTAATTAGCACAGCCATACTCTGTATTTATACTCTGTACAGTGAGCAGAGCAATTCCAGGCATGTTGGATCCATGTACTCAGCCACACTTGCTTTCAAAAGTCTCAGAATGCACAGGCACCTTTTGAGAGCATGGCAGTCCATCTAAATATCATCCAGAACTTTAAATCACCAGGGTAGGAGGGAATTCCAGGAGGAACAGTGAATAAGTGTCCTTTGAAAGAAATTAGCTCTTAAATGGAGTTGTCATTCCTTTGCACAAGTAACTGTCTGGAGGCTTGGACTTGAAGCAGCTGGGGGTTTTCATTTGGGAATGTTTTTATTTATGGGTTTTGTTACACGAGTTCATAGAAGTCATTTGACCAGGGGAGCCTTGTAAGTGTCCTTGGTTCCTTGGAGCCCTGGGAGTGCCAGGACAGGGCCAAGTGCAGGATCAAACCATGAGGTGCAGATCAAACATTTTCAGAGAATTCTGTTGATCTGTCAGTACTCAGTGCCACAAAAGGAGCATCTTTGCTCCCATGCTTTTTGACATGGACATCATCTTTCTTCTTGGTAGCTCTTTTGGTGGAAATAGTTATTTTTATATCCTAGAGGCCTCTGGTCATTACTATCTCAATATAGCAGCTAAAGGTTTTCTTTTTTTTTTTTACTTGCAGATTTAGGTGTAGATGTCAAATTTTATTAAAAGGTTAATTTTCCTTGCCATCACCAGCTCATTTTTAGTTACTGCTTTCTCCACCTGTTATTAGAGCAGCAGGCATTACCTTTCAGGGATCCCAGAACTCCATATGGATTTAGGAGGCAGCAATTTGGTGGTGGCCTACCTCAGATTACTGTTGCCTCTTTCCTTTTGAAGTGTTTTTTTTTTCATTTAGTTCTGCTTCACCTTTGAAACCATCATGAGAGCCATAGCTGTGTTTACAGAACTGAATCAGGCAAGGTTGACCTTTTGGGAAAGAGTATTAAACTGGGGGGACAGTTTTATTCAGGTTATTTTCACTTTGTATTTCCTTATGAGGACATAGGTTTTAGTTTAACCTGTTCATATCATTCTGGAAAGAGTTCAGTTTTCTGTTACTGTCATCTTAAAAAGCAAAAAGAATGTATTCATCAAAAAGAAAAACCCTTTTGGAAAGGGGAGAGAGTGTTCTTCCCAAAAGTTTGGAAGTCTGCTCCCCTGCATATGGAATATTGCTCATCATTAATCAGGAATCACCCTTAGTGTATGGCATTGTACATTTCTTTGTATGGTATTGAACACTGAAGAATTCAGGAATCACAGCTGCAACTAGCACTTATTCCATGCCATGTAATTCAGATCAGCCAATTAATTTCTCATTTGATCTTAGAGGAATCTTAATTGTTTACATTTATTGTTTCTTAATGAAGTTTGAGAATGAGCCCAGCTCTGGTTCTCCTCCTCCTGCCAGTGTCCCTGAGTAGGCACCAATGAGTGTGTGTTGAGAGGTGAAAAACAGGACATCTTATGCAACAGGCATCAGTCAGAACATAGAAAACAAGAAAACAAACCATTCTGTGAATGAAAATTGTATATTCAGATTTTATGAGATTTTTGGTTGGGTTTTTTTTGGTTTTGTTTTTTTTTTTTTTTTTTTTCAGCCAGACCAATTTACAGCCGTATATTTTCTTATGGAAGATGTCTAATAACAGGTGCTGTAATACTATTGTTGGGTTTTACCCTCTGGTGACAAGTGTACCCAATATTTCTAAGGGCAACTATGTACTGTGATGTAAAAGTCTGGGCTAAAATGTACATAATCCGTGTACATAATTGTGTACTTGATTATCTGCTGATTGTAAAGATTTAATAAAATGTAAATATTCTGGTCAAGCTGTGCTGAACTGATGCTCATTTCTGCATTGCTGTTGGCTGTCACTTTCAGCAAGGCAGTCACGCCAGTCCTTCACTGGCAGCCTTGGTGCTGGAGCCACCCTGGAGAAGCCTGGAATTTTTCCCTGGGAAATCAGCTGAACCCAGAGGTATTGTAATAACCAAAGCACCACCTTTTCAATCTAGAGCTGAAACTGGACAGGCTCTCAGCAATCAGATCTAATGGGACTATTTCAACCTCTCTTCTCTGACTTGGGCATTACTGTTTTATGTTTAAAATCCAGAATCCAGACCCTCAAAAGTTCATTTTGACTGCTGCATCTGTTTTATTTAGCATGAAAAAAACAGGTCTCACTTGGGCCTGACGAGGTGAGTCTTAGAGGATTGTGTCCCTCATCCTTCCTCTGTTATGAGCTCTCCCCATCACCTCTATTCCTGTAAGGTTTTCCTCTCTGGAAGTCAGGATTAAGATGCAGGAGTCCTAAATCCAAGTCCTTGTTCAAGTGCTGAGCAGTGTTGGTGATATGAAGTAAGAAAGCATTGCCAGCCTTGCTGGGGAAGTGCTAAATTCCTTCAGCCTACTGCTTCTGTGTTCTGGGAACATCAGGGCTTAGGGACTGGAGTATTTTGGAGCAAAGGCCCTTTCTGCCCCATTTGAGAAACAAGGGACACATCCCTACTATTAAACTGTATTTATTAATTTATGCCAGTGGTTGTATTGAGGGCCTTGTAGCTCAATTGTCACATTTCCATTTTTCATGCAGGTCACCCGAAGATGTGACACCCTTCACCCAAAGGACTTGAGCTGCTCTGACTGAAATTCAGCTGCAGCTGCTGCTCATCCCATCAGCCACACTGGCTCAAGGCTGCTGTGGCAGGAGTTCCATTTTCTCCCCAAGTGCTCCAGGAAAAGGTAATGTTAACAAGCATTTCTAGCTGAAATGGAACCTATAAAACGCTGTTGACCTGCAAAAGTTCACCCTTAATGCCCATTAATGCTATTAATGCCCAGCACAGGCAAATTCATCTTCCCTAATGTTTTGGGTGGAGAGCGCAGAGCGATGGGCTGGGGCCCCTGCAGAGGAATTTTAGCCAGAATTGTGCCAAAAAGCCTGTGTGGTACCCACAGGTGTTTTTGGGAAGCAGTGGGGCCACCCTGGATATCTCGGATGCCCCACTGGCTGCCACTCCAGGACAGACCTGATGGCAGCAGTGCAGGGCAGAGAATGAGAAGCAATCCAGAAAATCAGATCCATCCTTAAAAAACCCAGCCCAAACCCTGCCCAGCGTTTCTCTGCCCTTTGCCTGGGGCTGCCAGCATGGGGAACACGGGGCTGGGAAGGAGCTGGTGAGTTTTGGGCACAGGCCTTGGCCCAGGGGACGCTCAGGGGTTCAGGAAGGGACACGGAGCAGCAATGTGGGTGAGAAAAAGGATGAGCTGGTGATGCTGAATTTGATGCATTTCAAGATTTCCCTATGGACCTCCTGGCAGGCAGGTTGATGGTTTGAGACGTGCTTGAGGCTCCTCCCCGCAGCTAAAGCCATTTCCTTATCATCCTCTGGGCCCAGTGCTCTTCATGATTGAAGAAAATAAGCCAAGAATGCTTAGAGAGACCTAAAAATGGGGGGAAATCTGGAGAAAAGATGCTCAGGTGAGGACAGAAAAGGCATCTCCACCCCGTGCTGGCTCTCCGGCGCTTTTATGTAACGGAGCACGTGGCTCTCCACGTTCCTTGTGGGGCTGGACACGGGTTCTCTGAGTGCCAGGCTGGAGCATCTCCCTCAAATGATGTCAATCTTCACTGCACTAGCATTACAGCATCATAAAAAATTACAGAGCTGCTATTTTGGGTAGCAGCTCTCTCCGAGTCAGTGAATAAATGCAGCTCCATATGACTCACTCCGGGGGATTATTAATAGACACAAAAGCAGAATGCCAAAACCCCAGGAATATGCTCTGTTCCCACACTGAGCTTTCTAGCTTCTCACAGCAACTGCTCTTGAGAACTTTTTGTCTCAGAAATTAATATACAGACATATTAGAAGAATTGAAGATATAAATTTTCTGTTGAACTCGCACCTCGAAGGCTTTAGCAGGGGCTGTTCTGCAGGGATGAAGGATGGTTGCTCCAGGCCAGGCTCCATCTGGGATGGCAGAGCAGTGGGAGAAAGGGAGTCATTTCAAGAGGGAAGAATCACAGGCTTCTCCTTTTGCTGCCATGGGTGTCCACGATGCTGGTGTTGGAGTTGGCTTCTTATGAAGGAGGTTCACAGTCCCACACGTGTTGATGATGAAGATGATGATCCTGAGGATGATGATGGTAACTCTCCCATCTTCAAACTCAAAGTAAGCATTTCCCTGAATGTCATGGGTAGATGTGTGCAGCTAAATTGAAAAAAAATATGATTTTTCTATAAAGCAAAGACACAAACATCTTTGAATACTATCAACTTTCCCACTTGAAGTACCCTGAGCCTGGGGCTTCTTTCCCTTTGCCACAACAGTACAGTAACAATAACAGGAATTTCACTAGGGCCTTACCCAACTTTTTGATGCCTGATCTCCCCAACAACAATCAAATAAGGTGCCCTTCCAAAGCCATCCCTGAATTTCTTGTCTCCTCTTCCCCGAAATCCTACAGAATTAAACTAAACACAGAATGATTTCAGCCTGAAAAAGGAGAGTTGCCCAGCAGCACCAGGACCCAAAGCAGAGTCTTGCACTGTTCAGTTCTCCCAAAAGCATCTTCCATAAAGCCACATTGGCAGAAGTGCCATAAATCTGTGCTTTCTCAGTGAACACCCTAAAAACTGCCTGTACCACACAGTGACCTTGGCTGAGATCAAAGCTTTTGATTTTCCAGAGTGCAAGTGCCATTACTTACCCCCTGGGCTGGGGCTGCCCCAGACACGTAAAAGCTTCTTTAGCACAGGGATGTTGCTCAGACTCCCCAACACCCCACAAAGGACCTGAGTCAGGGCACTGGTTTCATAATCATGGAATCTCAGAATGGTTTGGACTGGAAGGGACCTTAAAAATAATCTTGTTCCATGGGCAACCTGGAACAAAGTTCCCTCCTGCCATGGGCAGGGACACCTTCTGCTATCCCAGCTTGCTCCAAGCCCTGTCCAGCCTGGCCTTGGACACTTCCAGGGATGCAGGGGCAGCCACAGCTTCTCTGGGCACCCTGTGCCAGGGTCCCAGCACCACGGTGGAACTGGAAACCACCCATTTTGTGCAAAGCCCATGTGACATTTGCTCTTTGACAGACACACACGTCACCCAGCCCCTCCTGTCCTGAAGGTCTGGAGTGTCAGCCAGGATGATCTGGAGTTGAGTCATTGCTAGCTCCAAACGAAAGTGACAGGAAATTACTGTTTTACAGACCCGGTAAAACTGAAATAGCTGAGAACAGAATATTTATCTCCAGGCCCATTCCCATGCGATGACAGCGATGTCTTCGGAGTTCAAACACGTCTCCCTGGTGCTTCACGGACCCCTTCGCTCCCGTCTCATCATCCAGAGTTCAAATCCTCTTGTCCTCTGGGGCCAGTCATCAGCCTGGCTGTTCTTACACCAAGAAAGAGGCACACCACAAACAATCCTGGGATTGTTAAAGCACTGCTGCTCCTGCTGTTTACAAGGGCAGGGAGAGGTGAGCCAGCCTGGAGCTGTGTGGCCCATCCGTGGCTACCAAGGGCTTGTGGCAGGGGAGGGCACAGAGATCCTGCTGGATCCTGGCAGGGAGACCCAATTCAAAAGGACCAAACCTCTGACTGAATGCAAGGGAAGGAATCAATGTTAATTGGGGGGTGGAAGGGGCTGGGAGGGGGCAGAGGTGAAGTGGAACTCCCAATAATTAAACAAGAGATACAACACAGCCCAAGGCTGAGCCTGGGGTCAGCAGCAGCTCCCCAGTTCCCCTCCCAGTGATGGGGCAGGCTCCAAGGAGGAAAACCAGCACCACTCCAAGGGCTCTGGACAAAGGAGAAAGCAGTTCAAGGGAAGAAGGTTGATTGCAAAACCCCTTCAACCACAATTTTCTCCAAGATCTCAGAATGATCTCATATTCCTGATGTGGAGCTCAGGAAATACTGCATCAACCTCCTAAAGAGAAGCTTGGGCCACAAATCACTTCCCTGGCACTTTGAGATGAGCCTTGAAATCCCATTTACAGCCAAGCAGAGCATACCAGATAAGAGCAAGCTCTCCTTCTCTTCCCAGCCTCCTCTATTCCACTGCTGAATGTATTTGAGCAGAGCAAAGCACTGGGGAGGCAGAGCCCCAAGGAGAGATGCATTTTCAGCCAGAGTAATCTGCTTGTATTATTACAGACCTTCAGCTGCCACATATATTTAGACTTCTAACAAACTCTGCCAGGATTTTGCAAAGGTGGAAGAATCCCAGCAGGTTCCAAACCTCCTGCCCACCCTACTGCCTCCCAGCCAGCAGCACCACAGCCTACCCAAATATTACCATCTACAGGTCCAGCAGGGAGGCTGGAACTCATCCAGAAGTCTAAAGCACCTGCTGCTGGTTGGAACACAAGCACAGGTAAGGTGGGAATTGCTTCTCCTCTCTCACAAAACGTCCACCGAAGTGCAGGTCTCCAGTACCACCAGCAGCAGCGAGGAAAATATTAAATACAGGAATTATTAAAACTAAGAGGTAGCTGAAAGACCACAACGTGTCAAACACAGTGTTTGTGTGGGACATTTACACACAAGATGTTCAGCACCTGGACAAGGAAACATTTCAAAACAACAGACCCAACCCCATCACTCCTGCACTACTGTGAAAGCTTTCCAAAGTGCTTTTCAGAGAAGGGTTTGTGGGAACAAGCCCCAGGACTCTTTATTAATTAAAGTGCTTTAAATAATTGAAATACACAGTCTCTCGAGTCTCCTAAGCGTAGTCACCTGCTCAAGAGCTGCCATAAATTATGGAAAAAAATCATATCCAGGAGGAGAGAGATCTCACCTTGAGGAATTCATCACAAAACCCAACGTCTGTAGCACTGAGAGATGCCACAGCCCCAGAACAGCGATGTGATGAGAGCGAGGCAGAGAAACTTTGTCTCCAGGGAGGCCAGGATGCTTGGGAGGGGCTGCCTGGCCAATGCAGCTGCTCAAATGAGCTGGGATTTAAGGAAATCAGAACTGGATGGTGGTTTTTGACCGTTAATGGGATACAGCTGAACATGCTGGACCCTGACACTGAGGTTTTACAGGGAAAGCTGTTGAAGCTCTTGGGTTGTCTGAATCCTGGAACACAGCAACCACTGGGCTCAGACTGAGGCAGCCAGGGGCCTGGGCAGCCTGCAGAGCTGAGGAACAGCTTCTGCCTTTAGGGAACAGGCTGATGTGCAGCCTCACAGCTGCTGCCTGGAAAGCTGCTCCTGCTGGAGCAGCCCTTCAGGACAACTGCCAGGTCTGTCCCCAGTGCTCATCCCCAAAAGCCAAAGGTAAATCCAGTGCAGGGATGGCAGCAGAGGGAGCTGGGCTTTCTGGAGATATCCCAGGTACAGCACAGTACTTATGGGGAATGAAATCTTCTGATGTGGACTGTCCAGCCCCACTCAGAGCCAACATTCAGGGAAAGTCAAGAAATTCAGCAGTAACTTAGAGATTTGCAGAGCTCACAGGTGATCTCTGAGGGGCTTAGATCCTTTAAAGGGATCTGATTTTCAGAAAGCCCAGTGAAAAATGGCCAATATTTGGGCTGAGTGCCCCACTCAAGTGTCAGCCACATCCTAGGAGATGCTCTTAATGCACCCTCAGTCTGGTCCACACCCATCCCACAAATGAAATCAACACAGTGACAGCAAACTACACTGACAAAGCTGCTCCACTGGGTGCAGTGCAAACCCTGCCCTCATATGGCATCAAAGCTGGAAGAAGTATCAGCACAGGTAACAATCTTCTTTGAAATAATAAATACAAAAACTATATTTTTTCCTTTTTTTTAACTCATGACAGCATTTGATAAAAATATTACATCTGCTTTTGAGAAGGTAATATCCTCTCCATTTAATATGGAAAAATAAACTCTACAGGACACACAACACATCCCCCCAATTGGCACAGAGCTGCTTTAAGAGACCAGATCCACAAGACACATCAAGGCAGAGGAGAGGTTTGGTCTTCCTTGTCCCCATACTCTTAAAACATTGTGTTGTAGGAATGGTAAAAGACAAGAATACATAAAAACAGTAAAATGTTTATTTTCTTAGAAAAAAAGAGATTCAAAATGATTGTGATCACACTCCCATTCGTGCTCAGCAAAGCCAATACTGCAAGCTTAGTCCTTGATTAAGATACCTTTTAAATGAAACTTTTTTTCCTCTTAAAATACAAGTTCCTGCTCCTGTATCACTTCCAGTATTTCAGTGATAACATGCTTTTAATGGATAACAGTTTCTCAGCTTCTTCCCAGCTGAGAAACAAGGCCTGCCATGGCAAAAACATCCCATCTCCAAAGCCTGGAATCACCAGCACTAACAAGCACTCTGGCCCCAACACGGACGGACACACAGCTCAGGGGTGTTTCTTAGATGTTGGATGTTCACTTATGGAAGCTTGGTGTAACACTACCTCATCTGATAGAAAACGGGCCAGAAGCCTCAATAAAATCAACAACGTCTTTTGGATTAACTTTTAAGGATTTGCTGCGTATCTGGACACAGAAAAAAGTGAGAAGTTGCAACAAGTTTTAACTAGCAGCAACAAAAACAGTTCCTTACGAGTTCTTAGCAATATTCCTCATGTGTTCATTAGGAAACACTGTAACTGAATGGAGCATATAATGTGGAAATGGTCTTCTTCTGTTATGGAGTGCTGTTCACTCGAGCAGACGTCCCAAGGTTGTATCCAGAAGGCTGGGTTGGATCTATTTACACTGGAGGTGCTCCTGGGGCGAGCGCAGAGCTGGCACTATGTGACATCCTCCTCCTCTGAACAGTAGTCACGACCCTGCAGGGACAAAGGCCAGGCTGTTGGTACTTAGAGACAGCACACAGGAATAAATCCAGGCAACACTTACTGAGAGCAGTTCTCTGAAATTGGGGGGTTTAAATTCACAGCTGGGTAGAAACCTCAGACACAGGGAATTTGCAGGAAACCAGGATAGGAGCCACTTCCCTTTCTGTCACTATTAATCTCATAAACATCATCCCCCATATAGTGAATTCCAGGTCCAACAAACTGATTTACAAACCTGTTTTATGTAAAGATCCACCCTGATGGACACAGCCCTGAGATTTGTTGTGAAAGGATAATCTCCGAGGCAAAAGCAACAAAGCAGATAATCCTATGAGCAACACAAGGCAGCTGCTGTGAACAAGAATCCCTCATCTGATAACCCCAGCAAAAGTTTAACCCCAGAGCAAAAGATGCCATTTGTATTGAAATTATGCTTGTGCTATGGGGGATTCAGCCTAAGCTTCACAAAAGATGGATTTATTATCAGACCCATCATGTTATGCCTTTTATCCCATCCCAAAGGTGTGGAGCAGCATCTCTCTGGGTATTTCCCTTGGGATGGCATGGAGAAGGCACATCCCATCCCTCCCTACCCAGTTCTTGCAGAGCAGCAGGAAAGGACCTGCTGGGAGCCACTGTCCTTGTCTCCCTACACAAAACCAGCTGGAGCTGAGCTGCTCAGCACAAGCCACCCAGGGGATCTTGCATCAAACAACTGCCTCAAGTGCAGGACCCAAAATCTCAACCTCTGGGCTATTTCCCGTTGTTCCTGTGTGCTGGGTGTGTCACCTGAGCACCTGGAGAAGGAGAGCCAGAAAGACAAAAAAAAAAAGGGAGAGATGTTTTGTAGGAGTGATCAGTTTATTTGGGACACACAGCTGGGCTGCACATCTGGAATAAAGGCTCCAAAACGTCTCTGCAGTCCCAGTGCTGGAGCCCAGACCCAGGAATGTGCAGCGCTCTGACACTCCCTGTGGCCCAGCACTGAGAGCAGAAGGGTTTTCTAAGTTAAAATAACCCCCAAGAGACTTATCAGCCCAAATTCCAACTCAGCAATCATTGACCCAGAAAGAAAGGGGGGAAAAATACATTTTTTGAACTAAAAGCTGTAACTCAAAAAGAAGGGACACTGAAATTCTTTGCAGTGAAGCACAGGTCTATCAGTTTTCTCCAGGCCAGGGACCACATTTGGGCAAATCCAGGAGACTGAACTGGTGGTGACAAAGGCTTTGTCCAAAATGCTTCAGAGCTGTGAAAGGCAGCAGCAGAGACTGAGGGCTGAGCTCAGGGCATTTTCAGGACATCCCTTTACGTGCTCAAGAGAAGCCCCATGGCCCAGCACTCCCCACTGGTGGCCATTAAAGCCCCAAGCAGACCCAAATCTGACAGAAAAAAAGCCATCCTGCACTTTTCCCCTCCTACTCCTCCTGCTGTTCTCCTGCCTCTGGGTTTGCTCCATGGATGCCAAGGAACTGCTCCAAACCAATGTGCTGAGCAAGTCCCAGCCATGGTACAGACACACCACCTCCCACCAAGGCCTGAAGGCCACCAGGAGCTGGGATGGTCCTCCCAGACCTGTCACTTCCATCTGCACACTGCTGGGGATGGGGACACATCCGCATCATTCTGGTGGCCTGGCCAGCTCAGGTGATGCCCACACTGCGGTGAATCCCAAAGGTGCCCAACAGAGCTTTGGTATACACGTTACACCCCAAATTTCTGTCAGTAATAACAAGCTCAGCATCGCTCAGGAAGATCAGAGAAGCAATAAAGTGCCCTGCTGTCACAGCCTGCCCCACTGCACCAGAAATCCAAGACAAGGGTTGTGCCCTTGGTGCTCCTTTGGAGGGCTGCCACTGCCTGGTGGCAGAGGAAAGGCAGCTTCAGCCACAATCCAGTGGAATACTTTAAAATGTCCATTTTTGGCCTGTTGGTTGTTTCAGAGATGTCTGCCAGATGCTGGAAGAGATGATCCCTTGATCACTGAGAGGCTGCAGTGCTTGAGATGGGGCTGGGAACACCTCATGGGAAATGGTCAGCTAAGAGCTAGCAGAAACCACACCGCTCTAGTGGAGTGTCCCTGCCAGCTGCAGGGGTTGACCAGGTGGCCTTTAAAGGTCCCTTCCAACCCAAACCACTCTCTGATTCTACAGTTCCATCATTGGCAATCAAATTCTGTCCAGGGGAGCAGGTTCCTACATCCAGAGGAGCCAGAGGCACAGAGCAGGTGCCTACTAACAGGAATGTATGGCCAGCCATGGACTAAGTAAGTTGTGGGTTCAACCTGCATGGGCCAGTCACTTAAAAGCTGGACTCAATGATTCTTGTGGGTCCCTTCCAATTCTGTGATTTCTGAGAAGTTTTAATGATTTAAAGTGTAAATTAACTATGTTGAGGAAGATGAGAACTGTAATATGTGCCTCCAAGTCCAGCTAATCCCTGAGGAATCCCACCTCCCACCTCTGCAGTTTCAAAATACAACTGTCAGCTTTTGTAGACATCCACAGAACACCATAAGTGTTTCTAATTGAGTGTGTGGATTCAAGATAAATTAAAAAGCAGCCTGATGTTCTTTTCCTGCTGCCTGCACCCAAACCAGAAGGGCTCATCCCCCATCTCTCCCCTTGCTGCACCTCCAAAGTGCTCCCCTCCTGGGGATGCTCATGATTTCCTTTTAGGGAATAGAGAAAGAAAGAACTTGCAGGAAAAAGGCCTTTTCCCCATTGTGTGGGTGACAGGCCAATAAACAACCTGGCTCAAGGGCCTCTTGTGCCTGAGCACTGGGCCAGGCAGGGGAGGGACAGGAGGATGGGGATGGAGGGGAAGCAGGGGAGGGAGAGGAGAGAGAAGAGGCAGAGGAGGGAGAGGTGGGAGGAGAGGAGAGGGAGGCAGGAGAGGCAGAGGATGGAGGGGGCCAGGAGCTGCAGCCCTTTCTCCCGTGGGCTCACGGGGCTGGGGACACAGTGGCCCCTCTGAGGGCCCGGCCGGGACCCCTTTCCATCAGGCTGGTTTTGTTTACAGGGCTCTCAGAAAGGACGGGAAGAAAATGCCGGGAGGCGGCACTAAATCACTGCATACTGCGCTGGTTTTGTCCCTCTCTCGTTTTGTTAGGGAAAAATCAATGGAGTCATTAAGAGCAATCCACTTTGCTAATGAGTTCAGCCCAAGCAGCGTGCCCTGGCTGGCAGGGGCTGTTCCCAAGGGCACTCCCTGGCTCCATCCCACCCAAGGATGCTCGGTGCCCTCTCCCTGCTGCCATGCCCATCACCACGGAGGGATGCAGGAGCTGCTGCCGGGCATCCTGTTCTCCCAGCAGCTCCCGAGGCCAGGGGAGTGCACTGGGGGAGAAATCCCTGCACACCCACCCCAGCTCAAGCAGTGCTCAAACAGCTGACCCATAGTGACATCCCCCATGAGATGGCAACACCGTGTCCCGGGCTCGGGGCTCCCATCAGAGCTCACAGCAACACATCTCATTTTGTAAGCTCACTTTTGTCCATGAGCACGTTTGCATTGTGATTATTTTTTACAAACCACTGTAGCCACTGTAGAGTTTATGATAACAGGACCAGTGATGGTTTTCCTCTGGTACAGCTGCCCAGGATTGTTTTGCCATGGGCCCTTTTGAACCAGAAAGCCAGAAGTGCTTCTCTTGTGGGGTTACAATCCCCAGATAATCCCAGGAATTGCCTGTCAATTGTTCCATTACCCCTCAGCCTTTTGCCTACAGGGAGGCAGTGGCTTATACTCCAGCAATAACATGCACTTCAAGGAGATAATTCCTCCAGATCACTGTACTGCTCCATGCAGGATTCAGAGACAGAAGTTGTTTTCCCAAACATTTTCCAGGACAGCCACCATCAAGATGTTTTTGCTAGCAAGCACTAAATGGGTAATTTTTTTCACTGTCAGCACTTTGTATGTTATAGCTTTTCATTTCTATTTCTATTTATTTCATGCAAGCCCTGATGGGACAGGGCCCCTTCAAGACAATGGATTTGAGCTTGCAGGGCTCTGCCCAGGATCAACTCTGCTCTGAGCCACCCTGTGCAGTTCATGGAATCCCAGAAGGGTTTGAGTGGGAAGGGACCTTAAAGCTCATCCCAGTGCCACCCCTGCCATGGGCAGGGACACGTTCCACCAGCCCAGGCTGTTCTGAGCCCCATCCATCCTGGCCTTGGGCACTTCCAGGGATCCAGGGCCAGCCACAGCTTCTCTGGGCACGCTGTGCCAGGGCCTGCCCACCCTCACAGGGAACAATTCCTTCCCAATATCTCATCCAACCACCCTCTGGCAGTGGGAAGCCATTCCCCCTTTTCAAATGATACTCCAGGCCCCTGTCCCAAGTCCCTCTCCAGCAACAGGTCTATGTCCTTCCTGTGCTGCCATTTCTTTTCAGAGGGTAATGTGGAATTTGCATGGAGCCCTGTGAAATCAGGGTCCAAAAAATTTGAGATGTAGAAAGAAGAAAAAAACAACCAAAGTCTGGAGAAACTTTAGGAGAGACAGGTTAATTCTTCATTGTGTGTTTCACTGCAAATCTTTTTCTGTCCAAATGCAACATCTGACTAAATTAGACCTTGATGTATCAGATTGGAGAGAACCCAGGTCATTAATTTACTTGCCTGAATACCAGCACAAATGGCCTGATACCAGGACATGTTTCTATTTTCTTAATCAGAGCTGATAGTTCAAAACCAGATTTATCCCACCACAGTGGGAGTGCAGTGATTGTCCCAGTCCCAGCTGCAGCCAGTGGAGCCCATTTCTCCTCTGCTGGGCACAGCACATCTCAGATTTATCCAGCAGCAGCAGAGCTTCCTTTAGGAGGGAAGTTCTCTGCTTCCTTCTCTGCTCTCCAAAGCCATTTTTCTGTGTATTTCTGCCTTCATCTCTCAGGTCAAGCAATTCACTTGTACTCCTGACCCACATCTTTCTAATTTACTCCAGGGAACGCTCTCCTCGAGCTTAATTGCTGCTATTACCTGTTGCTCATCCTCCACTGGAATATATTTCTGTGATTTCAGGCTAATTTTCACTCAATGATGATAATGCTGACAGCAGATGAGCTGCCTCCTTCCCACTGCCTGTCTCTGTTCCATTTCCCCCAGACTCTGGAACACTTGTGCTTTTTGTCTCCCAGAGCAGAGCCCGTGACTCTACTCCCAACAACCTCAGTGAGTGGGAAGCCCCAGGAGGACTCGCTGCAGCTGCTGCCAGATGTTGGGAACATTTCTGAGCCTGCTCTGCCACCACTCAGGGCCTTGTGCTGCACACAGGCCCTTGGTCTTCCCCTTTGCTCTCCTCTCCATGGTCTGCCACAGGTCAGAAAGTGTTTGGACAAGGCTTTCAGGCACGTGGTGGGATCTTTGGGGCTGTCCTGTGAGTTGGACTCCATGGTCCCTGTGGGTCTCTGCCAGCTCAGGATATTCTAACTACAGCTACAGTAGTACAGTAACTACAGCTTCTTGTGCTGCTGACTGCTCAGCTCTCTCCAGCTGCTCCCAGTCTCCCATCTAACCTCTAGCTCTGGGTTCTCATCCATCTTGGGAGTATTTTTACCTCAAATTCTCATGTTTCTGAAAGGACTGGGTTGACTCCAGCAGAACCAGTATCTCAGCCTACATTGGAGGCTGACTTCCAGATTCTCAGTCAGTCCTACCCCAGCCCTCATCCCAGTATTTCTTCCTTCCAGCAAACCCTTTGAATGGCATTACCACCACCACCACCACAGGCAGTTCTGTACCTGCCAGCTCAGCTCCAGCTCCTGAAGCAGGGACAGACTCACTCAGAGACAGAGCAGATGTCCCCCTCTGAACGACTCACAGCGTTTTGACACTGAATTTTGGTAGACAGAAGCTCCATGCTTCATGACATTCTGGTTTTTACCTTTGGGTGACATTTGCAGGAGGCAGTGCAGCTTTGTAGGGGCAGCCAGGAATGCAGTACTGGGGCAGGACTTCCAGAGAAACTCTCCAGAATGTTTCAGTAAGGCTTTTTTTGATCTCCAGGACTCACAGACACTTCCTCTTTGCAGCTGACGAAACACCAGCCTGTGCTCTTTCACACTCTGGCTGCAGGAGTTTCATTGCACAGAATGGCTGTGCAGGTCCAAGGCCCCACCACGTAATGCTCCTGCCTAATGCTCTCATGTCTGAGCTGTTTTGGGCACTTGGATTTGGTGACCCAGAACCCCTGGGGATCTCAGTGGAGCTGAGGGTGTTTTGCTCCTGACTGGAGAGATGTCTGCAGCACAGCCCACGGAGTCTCCATCACAAATCCAGAGCCACGGTAACCATGGGAACACCACAAGGTTTGGGACCTCACCAGCCACAGGCAACACCCCCCCCACGTCCACAGGCTTTGTCAGCTGCCACTGATACAATCCTTCTAAATGTCTGACTGCTGTCCTCCATCTCCCTGGAGAAGGGACTGAAAATGCTATTTAAGGATCAGACAAAACCCCTTATATTTTCCAATCTTATTTGGCATTTGTGACAACACCTAGAGAAAAATGCATTCCGAGCAAAGATAAATTAAAACCCCCCAAACTTCTCTAATGAAGACTATTTCCTCAGGCACAGGAAGTCCCCAGGGAACACAAATCCCACATTCAGCTGCACATTAACTCCTGCCAATCCCATCAGCTGTCAGCAACTTTGGTCTCTTTGACAGATAAACTGTGGATTTCCTCTGAACAGACAATCTCTCGATCCCAAAGATAAATTATCCCCAAGATAAATGAGCCCTGGAGATCACCTGGGAACATCTCAAAGTGGATCCAAACAGCTCCAACCACAGGAGACAGGGTCAGCTGCACCTCAGCATGGTAGCTGGGGAATGAGGGGTTAGTGCCCTGCCACTGACCTTGGGAACAAAAATTAACCAAAATGCATAATTAGATGCAGCCTGATGGCGTTGTCTGGTCTGCAGATAAGATACATCTTTGGAAAATCCATTTTACTGGAGATTCAGTGCTCAACATTATGAAAGGTGATGATGTCCAGGAAAAGCATCTGAATATTCATAGAGTGAATGCATTTACTCAAAGGAGATATAGCTGTATTATGGCTATGTAGAAATTCTACCTTTAAATGCATTAGCTTACATAAAATCCTCACTTTTACTCTTCCCTTTAATGTCTTCTTTTGTTTTCATAATTTTTATTTTTTAAGAGGAAAGTAACAAATGTGTTGCTTGGGACAAATACAAGATGCACCCACTGCAGCACTCTGACTCCTAGGACCAGGAGTGCTGGCAAAAAACCCAGAAGTTCAGAGCCATGCAAGTAAAAATTTCCCTTCCACTCTGCAACCCAACATGACAACTTAATAGAATAGAACAGAACAGAAAATAACAGAAGACTAGACTAGACTAGAAGTATTTCATTTTGAGGGCACCTACAATCATCAACTGCCTGAGCACTTCAGGGCTGATCAGAAATTACAGAATGTTGTTAAGGGCATTGTCCAAATATCTTGAACACTGACAGGCCTGGGGCATCCACCAGCTCCCTGGGAAGCCTGTTCCAGTGTCTGACTTCCCTTTCCATAAAGGAATGCTTCCTCATATCCAGTCTGAAACTGGGAGTACAAACTGGTACTCAGTGTACTGCTGATCAGTAATCAGTATCAGCACAAATTAGTTCCTCAGTGCACTGCTACTGAGGAAGCAAATATTTAATATAAAGTATTTAAACAAGATGCACAACCCCAAAATAGGCAGTGTAAAGAGTAAATTGGTGTGTGAGAATCAGCCCCCCCATTAGCCACTCGAGCTGTGCTCCAGCTCCTTCACTGCTGTCTCACAAAGAAGCCAAGGGTGTCATTTAAAAGCTTTCTGAAACACACAAAAGCTGCTCTCAGGACAGCTGAGATATGCAAAGAATTATTCATCCTCTTCTTCAAAACATCTCCAGCACCATTATTTCACTGGCACAGCCCTGGGGCAGGGTTACCCATGCTTACAGCCACACCATCCCTTGGAGCCAGTGGCTATTTCAAGGAGATTCAGCAAGAATTCCTGGGGTATCCCAGCTACTACACCATTAACACTCCAGCTGTCTCCCAGTGAGATGCAAAATCAAATCAGCAATGATCTAAAATCCCACTTTGCTCTTCACTTTTACCCAGCATGTATATCCTGGACATCTGAGTTAGCCTGCCATGAATCCCAGCTGGTGACATTCCCACAAAACAAAGGATTCTCTCAAGTACCTCCTGCAAACTCTACACCCTCCTGGTCTTCTTTGCATTTGAACTATCAAACCAAGGAGCTGGAAGGGAAATCTTGGGCCAGACCCCTCCAAATCACGGAGAACACAGGGAGCTGCAGCAGGCAGGTCCCTGTCCTCCCCACGAAGCTGTGCCCGCCCCTGAGGGCGACTGGATGTTCACATTACTGTGTCTTACCTTTTCAATTTTTTCATCAAGCATTCTGAAGAACTCTTGTTGGCTTTCGGAGATGTGCATGCTGGAAGGCAAAGGAACAGTATCAATACCAACAGGATTTCTTCCATTATAAAACAGCCCAGGGATGTTGAGGGGCCCAGCTGTCAGCTTCCACCACCATGAAAAATAAATCACTTTATGCTTTCCTCTGCAATGTCAATTTTTAGTCTTTTTTTCCCCCTATTTTTTGTTTGCCCACGAAAAATTACTGCTTTTAGTTCTGTGTACATGTGCAACACTTGGGGTGGTAACTGGGATGGATCCACATACATCCAGAGGAGACTGTTCCCTTTTCCAGGCTGACTGCAGAAGTTGATAGCACAGTACCTCTCCCTCTGAGAGGGAGAGTGAGACTCCCTCTCCTTCAGGACAGGAGGTTCTCCAGGACTGCCAACTTCACCAGCACAGAATGAGACACACACAACATGAAGTTAAAGACTGTGTCCCCTTGTCCTGCCACTTGTTATGGGGAGAAGAGACTGACAACTGCTACAGCCTCCTGTCAGGAGCTGTGCACAGCCAGAAGGTCCCCCTGGAGCCTCCTTTTCTCCAGGCTGAGCCCCTTTCCAGCACCCTCAGCCACTCCTGGTGCTCCAGCCCCTTCGCTTCAACTAATTCTTCAGCACCAAGAGGCTCAGTGATATGATTTTGCATTAGTAAAGAGGGCTGGAAAATACTCTTTTTTCTTTGTCTGTAAAACGCTGATGGTCACACAAGACCACAGGTCCTTCCCCATGGGGAACTTGCAAGCTAAAAACACAGAAAGGATGAGGAGACAAGGGTGAGGATGGATGTCAGGTGGTATTTGGGGGATGGTGAGAGCCTCTTTCCTGCAGGAGTAACACCCCTCCAGGAAGGTGAGGCTGGAGCATCCTCTGGACCCACAGCAGGGAGGAGCACTGGGCTCCCAGGCAGCTGGGGAAATGTGCCAGGGACTCCATGTGCAACACAAAAAGATGCAAAAAGGGGAGGATGGGGACCGGAGCCAGCGGTGACAGTGCTGCCAAACGGTCAGAAGGACACACAGCTCTTGGAGATTTGCCCCAGCACAGAAAGCTGGCTTGGCTTGCTGAATTCCCAGCCTTCCCCTCTTCCTCAGTGATCCTTTCAGCTGGAATGAGTTAATGCTCTCCCCAAGTGCCCCACAACGGGCTGCACTTCCCCACAAAGCTCAGCATTGAGCCCTCCCTGCTATCGGCTGAACGTATACAAAGATCTGCTTATGTGGGACATAAATGAAGCTCAGTTCACACGAGGAGGGCTCAGAAATGGCATTAAAACCTAAAGCTGGTGATTCAGGAGCAGGAACAATTCACTTTTCAGTGGTTGAGGGAGTTCCTGTCCCCAGCTGTCTGCCCGTTCCTCAGCTTTCCACCTCCACCTCAGATGGGGAAGTGATGCTTTTTTTGGGACAGCTGACCCCATCACCTGCATAGTCAGATGCCTTGGAGAGGGATTTTAGAGCAGTGCAGCCCTTTTTGAGTAGGCAAGTGCTTGAAAAATACTCTTGCCTTTACAACATCATAAATCCAGTCTCTAATAAAATGAGGTAATACTGTAGTGACTCACCCCAACCATAATTCATAAGAGAACTAAAAGAAGGCAGGGGAAGAAAAAAGGAGTATTGTGTAGTCATATCCCTGAAAATTCCCACAGGATAATTCTACAGATCTGGTCTAGTGGAAGGTGTCCCTGCCCATCGCAGGGAGCTTGGGTTAGCTGATTTTTCATGTGCCAACCCAAACCATTCTGAGAGTTTGTGATTTGGCAGGGTAAAACTGGTCTGAAATAACCACTTTCATTTGATGCTGCAGGCTGCTGTCACTCCCTCGGTTATGAACTTGTCCCAGGGTACTTGGTGGGTGTTTTTGATCATTCAAGGTGTCAGGGGGGTGAGTTTGGTGATGAACACACAGAGCAAGTGCCTGTGAGGCTGGGCAGGGGGAAGTCCTGAAGGTGTGGCAGGTACCAGGACTGGGTGTAAAGAGGAAGGACCAACTCTTCTCCCTTTGCCAAAGACCCCCATAAAGCTATTGCTGGCTCTCTACATCCCCTGGTTTTGAAGTCCAGGGCTCTGGATGGAAAAATCTAAATCCTCCTGCAGGGGGAAGAGCCCTCACAATCTTACTTTTCAGCTGGCATCAAAATATTGTCAAATAATTGTAAAGTAACAAATTTATAATTTGGTACTTAGCCCATGTTTTGTTTAGAAGTAACATCCATTGTACCAGAACAGTACTGTAAGATGCATCTAATGATCTATCTGTTAATTTCTGCTCTTCCAGCTGAGCAGACCTTTTCCACCCAATGCCACCCCAACTTGCAGGCAGAATTAGCATGGTTTTTAGACCATAAACCTTAAAAAAATATTGTACATTGTAACAGCTGTTTGCTGACTTGGCAATTAGCAACTCAAACACATGTGCCCACTTTATAAACAGAAATGCAGTGGCAGGTTGGGCAAACATGGGAGAATCTACCCAACAACCTTATGTTACATTCTGCACCTCTCTGGGAAGTCTCCTCATTTTGCAGGTCTGTGACAGAATTATTTATCTCTGTCAATGCAATGTAAAAAACAGGCTTTTTGGTCAGCTCTGATTTCTGCAGGGACTTTTCAAACTACGGTTTTATGAAGGAATGGAAGCCCTGGCCTCATGCAATTCCTCTGCTGTGGATGTACCAAAAGATGACCCATCAAAAGAACAGCCCTTTTTTATCCCAAAGTAATCAGCCTCATGTTAGAGCATGTTAAATACATCTCTGACCCTGCTGGGAAGGACTGAGCCACAATAATGAAGTACAGCTTTGCTGAAGTGTGCTTCTACCTCCACCTCCCTACCATGTATTTCTTTGCAATTACATCCAAAGCACTTGGCTTTTCCCTTTGAAAAGAGGCTGAATTACACTGTCAGATGATTAGGAAATAACTGCAGTTTCCAGACTTGAAATAGTGCTCAAAACACTTGATAGGCAGCAAGTTTAAGCGCCCTGAGGGCAGGGCACAAGGAACAGCATTTCCACTGGTGTTCAAAACCCAAATCACAAACCTTTATCACTTTTTCTTCACGAACCCAATATGTGGCTCTGTGTAATCAGTTATTCCTCAGCCAATTAGTGATTAAAATGTAACAGAAAAGAAATTGCTTACTACTATCAATAACCAGCTCTGCCACAGGAGGCAAATATTTCATGTAACACTGACTGACTCCAGGCAGAGCACGGGCACAGAACTGCCAACCAAGCAAGGAAGAACAACCTTCATTTTAACAGCCTGACCATTCCCAGTCCCTGGCAGAACAGCTGCTAATCTACACCAGGAGCTAGCAAAAACCTCCCTGGGACTGACCCACTTGTATT
Source organism: Taeniopygia guttata (assembly GCF_048771995.1). Lineage (NCBI taxonomy): Eukaryota > Metazoa > Chordata > Aves > Passeriformes > Estrildidae > Taeniopygia > Taeniopygia guttata. The sequence continues at coordinate 23,962,406 of NC_133033.1, read as the reverse complement.
TAGGAACACCAGTGGATATAGAGAAGTTTGCTCTGTGTAAGTTGTATAGAAAGCTGAGAAATAGCACAGGGTCTTCTGTTGGGCACAGCAGCATGCATCTCACCTTTTCTCAAGTCCTGCATCTCTGCTGTGCAAAGGAGAGGATGCTTCCCAGTCTTGGGACACAGGTGATCTTACCTCTAGTACTTAACTCAGCATGACTTTAGGGCTGCTGGGTCATTTGGTCTTTGGCTAGGCAGTAATTGTGAACCTCACAGACACTGCTTGTGTTTATTTGCATTATGATTTAAACAACAGAAATTGAACTTACTTTGCTCTGGGTTGATGTACTAATCCTGGGATCTCTTTATTAGATTTAAGTCTTGTGTTTGAACTGGCACTTTTTTCCTGAAACACACAAAATCACACAACAGCATCAGTATTTATTAAGCACACAGAGGCGACAGGCATTTGTCATAAAGGTGTCACACCCAGCTGGGTCCAGGCTCAACTGAATGAGAAAAGCTCAGCAAAAATAAAATTAAAGATAACACAGGAGATGAAATGACCCCAGGTGGGCAATTTCTAAACACCCTGGGCTTGGTGGCATGTGGAATTGCCTCTGGGTCACTGGATGAAATCCAGGGATCAAACTCCACGCTGGCTGGTAACTCTCCAGCGGTCCATGGAAAATGGGGGGTGCTCATAGAAATCAATAACAACACCAGCCCCCACCTGCACCAGAGCAAGGCAAAGCACTGGGAAGGCACTCCCAGAGTCACCCAGCACCCCCAGGCTGGCTCAGAACAGGGTGGGGAAACATCAGCAGCAAGGAACTGTCTGCAGGAGGAAGTACATGTCCGATGTGCCGGGGAAGAACATCAACTGCTCAGCCACAAAACTGGGCACAAGGGGCCCAAAGAAGCAAATCAGCTCTGAAGATCCCCAAAATTAGGATGTGGGGCTGCTGGAGAGAGTCCAGGAAAGGCTACAGAGATGTGCAAAGGCTGGAGCTCCTCTGCTCTGGAGCCAGGCTGGGAGAGCTGGGGGTGTTCATCTGCTGAAGAGAAGGCTCTAGGGACACCTCAGGGCCCCTTCCAGTGCCTAAAGGGGCTCCAGGAGAGCTGGAGAAGGATTTGGGACAAGGGATGGAGGGAAAAGACAAGGAAAAATGGCTTCTCTCTGCCAGAGGGCAGGGTCAGATGGGACACTGGAAGGAATTGTTCCCTGTGAGGGTGGTGAGGCCCTGGCACAGGGTGCCCAGAGAAGCTGTGGCTGCCCCTGGATCCCTGGAAGTGCCCAAGGCCAGGCTGGATGGGGCTTGGAGCAACATGGGACAGTGGAAGGTGTCCCTGCCCATGGCAGGGGGCGTGATGGGATGGGCTTTGAGGTTCCTTCCAAGACAAACCAGTCTGTGTTTATAGGCAAGAACACAACCCTGTCCTTCGCAGAGGACCAGAACCATTAAAAACATCTTAAAAAAGGCCTAGGAGAGGAGAGTTGAGAGCCAGCACTGCTTAGTGAGACCTCCTCATCATGTCATGAGCTTCTATAACTCATAATTTAGTGCAAACACGTGTCTATTGTTTCCAAAATCCTTCAGAGGGATACAGTCTCTTCCAGATCTTCCCAGTGCCATGTGTTAGGGAAAGCTGCTGGTGCAGATGGGAGAGGTCTGAGTCAAATCTTAGAGCTCACACACTCCTCAAATCCCTCTGTATTTCTTAGGCATGTCACACCCATAGCAATTTAAGAAACATAAACCCAAGAATCAGTGTTTTTGTGGGTAATTTTGGTGGTTTTATTTAGCCTTATTTAGGCTTTGAATTTCTGAATCACACAAGATTTTGGAAAAGGCTACTAAATCATTGAATTAAAAAAAAAAAAAAGGAGGTTGTCTAGCAGTTAATATTTTAATGAATAATTCTACAAGGGCTGTAAACATCAACTGCCTCAGCATATTTAACACTGTTTAATGCATATCTTCTAATCCTCCTAACCAGGGAACAGTGCCTTGCATGAAAATAGCAGTGAAAGAGAAACAAGCCCTTCTTCCAGCCTTAACAAGGGTGTCTGTGTTTGCTACACCCCACCAGCCACTGCCTGCTCAGGATCCTGTGATACCGCACCACAGCAGCAGAACAAAAACCAAAATCACTTTTTTCAAAGCATCTTCCAGTCTTAACAGTGCTAGGAGGGTGTGACATGTACATTTGTGTGTGATGAACATGTGTACACAGAGACACAACCCATGAGCTCACATCTGACTCACACGGTTGTCAAAGTGAAAAAAAGAGAGGGATGGGTCTCATGGAGAAGACAACAAAGCCATAAATCAGCTAAACCCCAGCCTCCTGAACCTTTACCCTCAGATCCACTCCATGGGATGGGAAGGGGAAGGGAAGACTCTGATCTACAGCTCCTGTGTTGGAAGCTGTGATAAATCAAGGCAGCACAAACTCAGCTTTCCACATCTCTGCTCATGGTTTGGTGTCAGTGCAGCTCTATCAAGAGCTGGAGTCAGTCCAAATCCCAGCCTAAAGAAACTTCTGGCACTTAGGAACAAATAGAAAGACACAAGAAAAGTATATGTTGTCTTATCACTGTGGGTCCCAGAGCAATATTCAGAATATTAACTGACATGCATGGGAAAAGAGAAATAAAATTCCTGTTTAGTTGACTTCAAGATTCCAGAGTTTACTCTGTCCCTCCTGTTGCTCCTGATAATTACCACACCTCAATTATCTATTACAATTCTCCTACTTAAGCAAAGAGTATGTTACTTTCTCCATCTGTTGCTCAGCAGGAACAGACAGAAAAGGAAGAGTTAAGAGAAAAAATAAAACCCAACCAGGTCTCAAATTGGCTCACTGCTTTGTTTATAACTCTTATTTACAGCAGTGATATTTCGCTGCACTGATCGAAATATTGGCTTGGATAAAAATAGATATTCAAAAATAATTCTTCCAAATGCAAACAAATAGAATAATTTTTCCTCATAGCTTTGAAGACAAACTGACTCATCAGAAATAACTGGCTTGGCTTCTAATACCAAGCGAATGAAAACACCTTAATGCAGTCAGATTGTTCTTCCAGACTGACTTGACTTTGGCTGAAGGGTCACTTCTGGCAGTCCAACCTAATTTTCCCCCTTATTTAACATGGTAAGTAAGTTACCATGCACCAAAAGAACCACAACTGGTTTTAGAGACCTAATCTGTTGTAAATTGAAATGAATATGCAGAAGTTTGGTTTTAATCTAGCTCTGCTTCTAAGGATTATTTACAATAAATGCAGTGAATGCTGCCTCACACCACAGGCTTGAAAGGAAATTCCCCCAGCATGCTGCACTTGTAGAGCAGCAGTGGCAAAAAAGGAGAATAGTGGACATTTTATTCCACATTATTTTGCAATTAATCATTATCAAGGTAAGGCTGTCATCCAATCAAGGTGATTTCATGTGATAGATTTGTTAATTATTGTTAATTCCTCCATAAAGGATGCACCATCTCCAGGATTTCAGGGCACTAACAGATGGCAGTGACTCTGCTGCCAGATGCTATTAACACAGCAACAGCCACTACTGCCATTATAATTAAATATCTGTCAACATTTCCCTTGATGCCTCCCCTCTGATGAGCCCATTTCTAGAGACATGTGAACTTCATTTCAAGTATTTTGCTTTTCTTCATAAGGCTGCCACAGATTGACTCAAGTAAGCTGCTAACAGTCCTTATAAAATAATATTCCTGATTTATATCAAGATGACACTTTTCTTCAAAGGCACCAACAGCACCTTTAGCTGCTTTCTAGACCCAAGCAAATCATCATTAAAGTCAGTTAGAGGAAAAATGAAGTATTTGTTTTCTTTTTATGCCATAAAATATTCTTAAAAATAATTGTAATTGAAAAGCTGGAACCAAATGCATCAGTTAGAAATGGACTGAATGATGAGACGTTAAATTTCAATATGCCAGCCCAGCGCTTTTGACCTCACTCAGTCATGAGCACCAGCCTCAGGTAGTAATATCTCACATGGGCTGTCTGATCCATCAGGATGAACAATGGAGAAGCACTGACCCATGAGATTTACTCAAGTTTCCTTGCTTTCTATGCTCATTTTTTGTGCTATCCTTTGGCAGGAAGAGAGCCTTTCTCTCTTTTCCTCTACCTACCTGGAAGCAAAACCACCTGAAAACATTAATTTAGGGTAACTTTATAACGAAGGGGAAAATCAAATATGGAAAAATCTCAGATTCTAATCAAAGGAGATTATTCTTGGATAAAATTTCATCAGAGGAATCACATTAGCCCTGCCAGAATGTGCACAGGCATCCAGGAGGGTGTCCTGGCATGGCATGGATGGTGCTGACACAGGACTCTGCTCTCCTCCTCTAAGATCCCCACAGGGAATGAGGGATGATGAAAACCACAGACCCATCTGACCATGGGCTTTGGGAGCCAGGATGGGAAGGAAACAAGAGTGCTTCACAGGATCACAAAACATCCTGGCTTGGAATGAGCCCACAATGATCCTGTCCTGCACAGGACACCCTCAGAACCACACCACGAGCTCCAGATGCACATCACCCCCACAATGTACACCAGACCCTGGAGCCAGGGCTTAGCAGTGAATTTAACCATCAGGGCACACGGGCAGGAATGGATCCTTGTGGTCAGAAGACACCTAACAAAGCCATGGTCACCACAGTGCCTTGGCTGTCCTGCTGCTGGAGCACCTTGATCCTCACAGGGAGGACTTGAAAACATGGCTGGTATCTGTGCATTTGGGTGAAGCTCGAAGTCACATTTCGTAATAAAAACCTTGTCTTAAGGAATGTTTTAATAAATACTCTTGCTGTAGGATCTCCTCAGCCCAGCATGAAGGAGCTGCCCAAGAGGCCCCACCCCTGTCAGTGTCTCCATCCCTGGAGATGTCTCAAAGCTGTCTGGACTTGACTCTGGGCAGGAGGTTCTAGGTAGCCCTGCCTGAGTCATGGGGCTGGACTACAAGACATCCAGAGGTCTCTTCCAACCTCATCCAGCCTATAGTTCTCTGATAAAGCATAGTCAGAGCCTGGAAAAAAAAGCACTTTTGAGTAGGTTTGTTGAGTTTTATCCCCAAGCAGCAGCGGGAGAGACTGAGGCCATTCAGGCATGCAAAGGGAAGGCAGCAGCAGACACAGGACCTGGCATTCATTTTAGGAAAAAACCCAATTCTGCAAACCCAGCCAGCATCATGCAGAGAGTCTGCACTGACACAGGGAGTGTAACCCAGGCTTGGCAGGGAAAAATCCTGTGCTTTCATCAGGGATCCAAAACGTGTTCCAGAGGGCAGACCTCATCCTGAAACCAGCCACTTAATGGAGCTCCTCCTTCCCAGGGAAACTACTGGGAAATTCTGCTGTAGGAACTCCAGCTCCTGGAATACTGTATGGAAGATTCGTAAAGCCCCCTCCAAAAAAAACCCCAAAAAAACAAACAAACAAACAAAAAAAAACTCAAAATGAGATAAAAACAGGTAAAAAAGGAGAAATGTGTAAATCCTGAGCAGCTTTCTGCAGCCCATCAGAAGGTCTACAATGGCTACAACTTTCTAAACATCACCTTTTCTCCCAATCAATATTAGGAAGTCTGGGCTAATTAGTTACAGTAATTCCAGTTAATTCTGTCGAGTAGCAGCAAAACAACAGGGTTTTGTGTGAAAAGCAGACATGGAGCAGCAGCTGGCCAGACAACAGGAAATTAGGGCAGGTAAACAGATGAAATTACAAATAAGGCACATAAATGATAAATAAGTACCACCAACAAATCCTGCAGGGAAACTCTTCCCTGCACATTACCATCCTGCTCCCTTTCAGAGCTCTGAGCTTTTATCAACTCACATGGGTGAATCCACTTGGGACATTAAGGTCCAGAAAAATAAAATCTGGATTTCTACCTCAAAGTTCCTTTCTGCAGACAGACTGATAAACCTCAAGGTGTCCTCTACAGAAAACAAGAGGTGTAATCACTGGTGAAATGCCTCTGTTGTGAAATATGAGGATTATGCTGCCCTGACAATCAGGGTTTTCTGGTTCCTTCAGCGCCCCTCCGCAGCACTCCAAAAGGTCAGCCAGGATAAGAAAATGGGCATAGCAGAGATAAATAAAGAAGGTGCATGAAGTTTCAGGTCACACGGGAAATTGCCTTGCTCCTGCAGCAGGAGCCCAGCCCATCCGTGCAATAAACCCAGAGAGCAGGGGCAGGAGGCAGGGGAAGGGACACGTCTGCAGGACTGCCAGCACCAGGGGATTTGCAGAAGGAAGATGGGGAACATCCCCTCTACCAACAACTTGGCAGGAGGCTGAAAACTGCCCCTCACAGCTGTATGCCCCAGAAATCCAGGTGGCAAGGTGCCTTAGAGCATGAAGAACAGTGGCATCAGACAATATCCAAAATACTGCAAACAAAATGCTACAGGCAGGAAGGCGACCTGCATTCCAGCTCTCAATAATACACCCAACCTTCAGTGGCTTTGGTACATCAGACTGGTTGAAACTTTTACCTAGCAAATAAAAATCAGATAGAAGAAAGTTTAAAACTCCATTACTGATGACTTGGAAGACTAGGCTGACTCTTGAGGAAACTTCAGAGAACATTTGGCAACAAAAAGCACTTGGCAACCTTGCACTTCTGCAGGTATGTTGCTCTTCTGGATTGTAGAGCCACCCCAGATAACAAAACCTGGCTCAAGAATTAATTTTCTGCTTAATAAACCTGTGTCATCAACTGTTCTGTCTCTCTCACTCAACCAGCTTTTACAAAAATACATTTGTTTATAGTAAATGTAGATATTACTCATGCTCCCAGTTCTTCAAGTGTGTCTCCTGAAGGCAGTTTTCCACCAGGTGCAGTAAAACAGAAAGAGCTGGCAATGAGCATGAAATAACAGGATTGGGTAAAGTCTGTGAAACATTTACAGCCAGGACAAATGGTGTGAGAGGGAGTCGGGGTGTCAGGGTATTCCTGCTCCATGAAGGCACCTTGCTGGAATGGCAGGAGGCTTACAGCACCACAATTTTTCAGAACTTATTAGTGGGATGGTTTTGAAGAGTTTTATGCCCTTCAAACATATATGAGAGAACATAGCTAGAGAAAGGTGAGTGCCCTGCTTAAACAGCTGGGTCTACATTTTCAACAGCTGTAGCAAATTCTTAAGCTGCTTTTCTAGAGCTAAAACTGTTTTTTTTCAGCCTGTTTTTGGAACATGCTCTACTTTAACCCTTTGTAAAATCAGTTTCCTGAGAGATGCCTTCACATGCAAGCAAAGCCTCCAGAGATCTTTCTGTGCAGTCAAAACCAAACACGACTGCAGATGCACACAGATCCTCCCTCATTGCTTTAATACAACGTTTGGGGCTTATCATGTAGGATGGCCTCATGGAAATGATGGTGACCACCAAACAGCCACATTGAGGAGGAGTTCAAAATAGCAGCTGGATCTGCAAACATCAGCATGGTGATGGTGCCTCCTCTGGAGTTATGGTGGTCACTGGCTTTGATCTGTCAACTGCAGGTTGGGCAGACTGTGTTTATTACATTTTTCTTATTACATCCAAGCAGTTCCATAAAGTGCACTGACATCCGCCTAGAAGTCAGGATTATGACAGGGTCCCATTAACCAAGTCTCAGCAGGGAATTTAGCAGGATACATGTCAGATGGAGCAGCTCAGCTGTGAGGAAAGGCTGAGAGAATTGGGATTATTCGGCCTGGAGAACAGAAACTTCAGGGTGACTTAAAAGGCCTTCCAGTGTCTGAAGCAGCCAAAAGGAAATGGGGAGAGACTGTCTACAAGAAATGGAGTGCCAGGACAAGGGGAAATGCTTCCCACAGCCAGAGGGCAGGGTCAGATGCGCTATTGGGAAGGAATTGTTCCCTGTGAGGGTGGGCAGGCCCTGGCACAGGATGCCCAGAGAAGCTGTGGCTGCCCCTGGATCCCTGGAAATGTCCAAGGCCAGGTTGGATGGGGCTTGGAGCACCCTGGGCTGGTGGAAAGTGTCCCTGCCCATGGCAGGCAGTCGGATGAGAAAAGCTTAAGGGTTCCTTCAACCCAAACCACTCTATGATCCTATGAAAATACTTTTCCCTCTCTTGTTCTAACCTGGGATTTACAAAGGATGGAACAAGGGAAAACAAAGACAAAGTCCTTCTGGGTTTGTTGCTTACAATTAAGAGGAAAACCTGAACTAAATAAAGATGTGGTGCAAATGAAAAGATACTGTTATGCCATAGATAAGCAGAGTGAAATGGTAGCAAGAAATTATGAATGATGTAACCCTGAGAAGTGAGATAACAGAAAACCAAGAGTGGTGCTACTCAGCAATACACATACATTCACTTCAGGAAGGTTTGTGTGTTCCAAACCAGCAAGAATTCCCTACAATAAGCTCGCATTCTCCCAGCACTGTCCAAGGCTCTAATTTTGAGATTTTCAGTAATTGCTATTACGTAAATTCCAGTGCTGGAACATATTTTCAATGTCTGTATTTTGCTCCTCTCAACGTCTGTTTTATTTGCGTTAATTCTCAAATTTGCACCAGGCTTAAGATTTAAGACCCAAGAGAATAAATAACAGCTCTTGCTACATGGCAAATTCCAGCATGCCTGGGTAAAATGTGCATTTTAAAGGACATAATAGTTGGAATATTATTAAGTATCACATTTGTACTATGACACACAGGAGAAACATTAGGACTGCAGGAGAAGCCTTGCATCTGATCTGTGTATTTTGTACCACCTTCTCCTTGTTTTAGTTAGCAGTTACTTTTGACCAGCAGAAAGAATCATTATTGTTTCACAGACTACAGTGGCCTGCTCACTAATTGTGTTTCCAATCTTCAGCTGTATAAGGATTTTGCCTGGATTCTCCCAACACATTCATCTGAGAGTAATACTGAGAAGAGAAACCACATACATCAGAATGAAAGACAATCATAAACAGCTTAAAAATTTTATAAGCCATTTAAATCAGTAATGGAGGCTGGGTTTTAAGTGTTTATCTCCTCTAAGTTTCCTTGGAAGAAGAGCAGATAAATAAATGTAACTCTTAAGTGCTGGCAAAATGAGGCACCAATATATTCCAATGAGGATGTAGAAATATAGCTCTGATGCTCAGGGTGGTGCAGGTTAGAAGATATCCAAAACAATACTGGGAGAAGAGCTAGCCTAAAATACAATTACAGACCTGGAAATACTCAAGTCCAATATTTAGGACATTAACAGTTAGATTCAATGATCTTAGAGGCCTTTTTTAACCTTAGCAATTCTATGATCCTATCAACCTAAGATGACCAGTATTTCAGAGTCCCAAAATAACTCTATGCCTGTTACAGCCTTTAATAACCACTCTGCTTTTCCATCCTCTCGTTTTCTCCATCCCTTCTTCCTAAGACCACTCCTCGTACGTGGGAGAGGACATGGAAGAGACTCAAAATGAGCTCTGCTTTCCTCTTCCAGAAGGCAGCAAATCTTTCCTCCAGGAAAGACTCACAGCCAGCCCGGGGTGGCTGTGTGCATCAGCCCCAGCAGTGCATGAGCCCAGCCAGGGCTGGGATTTGGTATCAGCTCCCTTGGGAGGGACTGCCCAGGAAAAAGGAGACACCATGCTGTGCAAGATCAGGCAAGCAGGGATGGATCCATCGTTCACCCACAAAATTTCAATGTGTCTCTCGATCAGAACATGAAATAGCTTAGTGAAACCCTACAAGATCCGTGTCCTCAGATCTTCACCTGGTATCAACCATCACAAAAGTAAGATATTTCAAAATACCACACAATTGCACCACCCCAGGGCATATACCCAAACAACTTCAACAGATTTCTGTCTAACCTGTTCTCCAAACTCCCATCCCACAGGTTTTCCCAACAGTCTATCTTTCATCTTACCACTTCCCTGAAAGTTCAAACATTTAACCTACTACCCAAGCTTTAATCCTTGCCTGATGCCTTCCTGCCTCTCTCAGGAGTCATGGAGAAAAAACGATTGTCGTGCCTTTTAAAGCAACCTTTCCTATATCGGATGACTCGTTTCCTTCTGTATTTTTAGGCTAAACAAATCAATTCCTTCCATCTTCCATTACAGCTTACGTTTGCTAAGCATCCTATTCTTGTCACTCCCCTCTGGCTCTTCCCCATCTGCCCACATCTTTCCTACTGAGTACATTTCCAATTCCAGCCACAGTATTTAAAGCCCCTCTGAAGTCAGCATGGATCACGTGCATTGCCATATATATTTTTTAATTCCTGTTTTTAATTCATTACCTCAAACAAGCGAGGTTGACCTACAACAAATACACAGTGCACCTGTAAACTGTGCATTCATACTCAAAAAAACCTAAAGTAAAAGAATGTTGAAGGAGAAATTAGCTAAACTCACCTTCTCTAATGGCTACAAAACATTTGTGGCACAGTGCTCAAGATGTCTCTGATGCCAAAACGTTGGTGGGGATGGCCTCTCTTCCTGTCTCAATGTTTGAAATATTAAGCAAAACAATTTGGTGCTAACAGAAATATCAGGAAGTAAAAAATCCACATGTTCTATGGCTCACAGTCCATCAGGTCTCCTTCAAATTAACCAACATCACATGCAACATGCAAAACAGGTGTTCTTAAATCAATTCAATTTTGCTATCTAAGCAAAACTGGCTTCCAAGTCTATAGCAGATTTCCAGCCATTTGCAGACACCAAGTTTTAACATAAGCTCTATTTTCTTTTCAAGTGAGGTGAGTGGAAAGATAAGCACCTTTAAAATTTAACATGGTTGTCCCATCACAGGGATGTTAAAAAATGATGGACCAGCATGTCCCAAACAAGGAAGCTCTCTGCCTGAGTCAGAAGTGCACACCAATGCATGGTCAATAGGCATAGTACTCACAAGGAGGAGAAAACTAGAGTTTAGTATAGAGATATGGCATCATTTTTCACTGCAATGTTGTACTATTAGCATTCAATTACTTCCCTACACTTAATTAACTCCTTGTTGAATCTTAATGTGATAATGAGAACTTTAATTCAAACCATATACCATGTCAATGCTATGATCCTAACAGCAAAAATAGATTTTATTTAAGTCACCCAAGCCCCATAATTCCTCTTCCTTTTTATAACACTGTGATTCATATAAAAGCATAGCAGATGCATCAGGACAAGAATCTTCCCTGATTGCCACTAAAAAGATTAACAAAATCTATTTTGAAATCAAAATCGGCTGGCTGTGATTAATAGTTCTCACTTGTTCATTTCTCTGCAAACTGAAGAGCAGCAGAGATGGTGATCGAGGCTCTCTGGAGATCCTGCACCTATGTTCAAGCACCTGGCTAAATCATTCATTCTGACAAAACTTTCACCTTTTTAACAACCCACAGCAGAGACCCCATGATATGAATCCCTCCCTTGGCCTTTCAACACCTCACGCTTTATAAGCACTCAAAACCAGACTAGAGCCCTACCAAACCCAGAACATCAAGACCCAGCAAGGAGCACACTTGACCTTCAGCAGCTCTTCAACTCCATAAGATAAACAACAAACAGATCATGTAACTTAACAAAGAAAACCAGAAACATCACACTTGGCACATAGCAGCCAAATCTAACAGTCTGACAAGCCCTAAACTTCTCAACCTGAAGGATTGCAAAAGCAGTTTTGAAACAAATGGAGGCACTAAATGTGTGTGAGGATCATGTGTTTCCCCCACCACTGAAATGCAGAATTGCTCCAATTCCCTGACTCCTCACGAAGAGCACAGCCTTCCACACCACCGAGGCTTTGGGATGCAGTGGAGTATGTCCTTAACAAAACATGCCTAAATTCACTGCTAACAGTTTTCCTGATGTAAACTTCAACACTTTGCTCCTGGATCTGCAGAGCACTTGAAGGACCGGAGGTCCTTAAACGTCCCTAAACACGGAGGTGCCTAAATCCCCTGTAGGTCAATGGTGCACAGGCCCACTTGCTGCTCTCCTGAATCATGGCCTGCACAAGCCTTCCAGCATGTGCTGAAGACTTATCTTGCAGTTATTTAACATGATAATAACAGGAATGACTCTGTGCTGGAAGGACTCTGTTCAGAACAGCTGGGTAAGGCCCGCAGGGAGGGAAAGCTGTCGGGGAAGATGGGCAAACAACCTGCCCCAGGAACAGCATCCTGTGCTATTGGCAAAATTGCTGAAATAACCTTCAGCAGAGAAAGGAAGGGCGAGCAGCAGATGGGGATCACAAGATGAGGGCGCATTTTATGATGCTTAAACTTCACTTAAACAACAGCAATCATCTGAGTTTAATGAGCAGGAGGAAATGCATCCCTTTCAGCCAAGGCTCCTGTACTCCTTTCTTCTAAATGAAGAGTCGCACACTCTGTAACATTGCACAGTCCTAATTAAGTTCTAGGGTCATTAAATCCTTTCTGTTACTATGCACAAAGCTTGCTGCTTTGCCTCAGCCATTGCAAGGCCTTGCCATGTGCTGCTCAGCTGAGTTCCTGCCTCAAACACGAGCTCCTGCGCCCATGGACTCTCTTCTCCAGCCCTCCCATGGACTTTCCTGCTGCTTGGCAGCACCAAGTGAGCAACGTGTGACCACCCAGTCCCAGACTGGGATGGTTCTCAGCTCTCCTCCCCATCCCCTCACTTCGGAAAGGCCACATCATGCAGCTCACTCAGCAGCTGGGGTGCAGGGAATGCTCAGGATGTTGTCAAGGCTTATCTGGGAAGATAAATGCTTAGATGATTAGCTAGCCTGTTCATAATCCTCAGATTCAGAGTTTAGTTTAAGCCCCAAATTCCTAGGGCTTAAAACTGCTGTCGATTAATTTTAATACTAGGCACGATGGGCCCTGGGGGAGATGCACAGCCACCACCATGGACACTCAGCACATGCTCTCCTGAACTGAGCAGAAACTCTGGCCAGCACTAATAACACAATATGTGTTCTGAGAATATTTTTCAATATCTAAAGGTATTTATTTTCCTCTCAGCATGTCCATCTCTCATTAAGATTGCAACTTCACAGTCAGTTTGGAATCATGGAGTGGTTTGGGTTGGAAGGGACCTTAAAGCTCATTTGTCCCAACCCCTGCCATGGGCAGGGACACCTTCCACTGTCCCAGACTGCCCCAAACCCTGTCCAGCCTGACCTTAGACATTTCCAGAGGTGGAGCAGCCACAATTCCTGGCCATTTGACTGAGGTCTGACACTGAACAAAGACTGCAGAGGAGAAATCACAGATGTATCAGGACTAAGTCCAAACATTCAATAAGCTGAATTTGGCCAAATGAATTAGGAAAGCAAATTTTGCAGCATAATTATCTTGCTGAAAGACAAAAGGACCTCTCAAAGTGTTGTTTAAAATTCTTTAAAATTGAAGTATTGATTTAAACACTGTAGAGTTACTATTTATCACAAAAAACAGAATACAGTGAATAATTTCAAGACAAGAAAACTAATAAAAAAACTAGTAATATGATTTAATTCTACATGCAGTACTCTGCTTCTTGTTCTATTTGGTCTCAGCTATCAGCCTGGTGTAAAAGCCAGCCAAGAATTCTTCAAGCCCTGCCAGAGCTACAAATACTGGCCAGAAATATTTGTTGTATCACAGCTCAGTTTCCAAAAAGTAAGATGCTGGACTTTTACAGCCAGAAAAATACAAGGCGCAAAGGACAATAAAAAATGAACTTACTTAATATTGTTGGAATGCCTCAGATCAAATGAATCCAAGTACTCTTAAACCTATAGGACTGCAGCATGACAAATACACTTCATTTAGATACTGAGCCCCTGTGAGTCAAACCAGTCTGGAAGATTCAGCCTCACAATTGCTGCATGTTACTCAATTAGTGTGAGGCAATTATTTCCAGCCCTCAGCAACCAAGGCAGCCTCCACCTCTGGAGAGCCAGACAGCTTCACCTTGGATTAAATGGATCGATTTTTCCACTGTGTGCACAGAACAGCATCGTCAGGCAATCTGAGTTCACCAGCCATGTCATTAATGGACTTTGCTAATTTTTTCAAAGCACTCATAAAATACAAAAACATGGTGTCTTATAATGAGGTGTAATTGCAGCAGCCACTTCTGCAACACGTGTATCTCCAAGGAGAATGTGTTGACACAGACATGCCCTTAAGAAGTTTGGGCTTTATATTTCCTTACTGTCGAGTACAGTATCTTCAGCCACAGGCAGTCCATTTCAGCCAGCCCACCTGCTGCAGTGAGCCCTGGTCCCAGGAGAAAAACACCAGCAGAAAAGAGTTATCTCCCAGGGAAATTTCTTTGCTGTGTTAATTCAGAACCCAGACATTCAGTAACATTAGTCAAGGTAAATCCCACGTGCAAACCTAACAAATCAGGAAAACTTTAGGAACATTATTTCTTCATCTTATACCGGGAAAAAAATTAGGAGCAAACCCAAATTCTGTATCTTGGCTCAGTCACAGGTGTGCAGATGCCCAGCCTCCAAGCCAGGAAAGCTGCTCTAAGTTCCTGTTTTCACCCACCCTACTGTAAAGCATCAGCAATGCTCAGCTGTCCAACTAGAATACTTACCTACCTAAAGTGAAAAAATGCCCTGAAAACTATCAATGACTGGAATCAGTAAAGTTCTTCAGATGAGTTCATGTGTAAACATATTGAAGGTACTGACTCTGGAAGAAATGTAAAGCAGGATTTGTGTACTGTTTTAAAGAGGATGAGAAACCCTTCTCCAAGCTCATTTTGACATAATATAATGACTACTTACACATCCATGCTAATTGATCAGAGTGGCTGAATCTAAGCTTTGACTAATACCAAAGGGCAAAGCTGGCTGAGAAGAAGGTCCTTTACAATGGAACATTGTTTAAATGGAGGAATACATCAAGTAGGATTTTGCTGGTATCTGTCCTGGATTTTCACTAGGGACTGGGATGATGAGTAATAATAAACCGGAGACTACAACTGCTTTCCAAAACCCCAGAGAATACCAAGCCAGGAAAGGCTCAGTTTTGCAGGATTCAAAGTTATCTTGACAACTTGGAGAGATGAAAAAGTCAGGAGATCATTCCAACAAGGCCCAAGTCCCAGGTAGTACACCAGTCCTAGGTAATAACCAGCAGGATACAATAATACATTGATATATCAATAATAAAATAACCAACATGGAAGCACTAGCTTATGCAGTAACTCTGCTGGACAGGATCTAGAAGCTTGCTGGACACCAGCCATCAGTATCCTGCTCTTGCAACCAAGCTAGGCCTCATCCTGATGCATCTGGAAGCTGGGATGGCTGCAGAAAGAGTGACCTGGCTACAGGCACCAGGAAGGTGTCAAAGAACAAGAATGACAACGCCTCCACATGAAGTGGACAAAACCTTCCACGAACTAGAGCTCCTAGCCTCCAAGGTGACAGCAGTGAGACACGATGTTCTCCTGCTCTCCATACCTACCACCGCCCCAAGGACCAATAAATGGATCAGCAACATGGCAAAGTGTTTAACTAATACTATGATGGCAGAGCTCCAGCCCTTGCACTGTATTTTTCACAATTCCAACATGCCTTCCCTTCTCTATCAATCTTATTCCTAGCTATCAATCCTATTGCATGCATTCTCAGTCCTTTTCCTGGTCCACTCCCACAACTTTGTTCCTGACAACTTCTTTATTCATGTAAGGCAATGTGCTTGAAGCAAGAGCAGAATAATTATTTGGTATCTCCCATACCAGTGTTAAGTTCCCCTGAACTCAATCACGAAGAACCACTGGCAGCTCCCTGTTTGACAGCAAGATACACCAAAGTAGTAAGTGATTTCACATTCTGCTTTTGAAGACAAGCTATTAAATTCATACACTGTATTACTTTAATCAAGAATAGTTAATTAAGCTGTTCCCCTGATATGAATTTTTATCATTCTGCACCAGCCATACATTACATTTTTATGACTCAGACCGGGCCCATGCTGCATGTTTGCAATCTGTCTTTCCAAATTAATCTGTCACCACTTGCAAACTCAAAGTGGATCCAATACATTTGGTCTCAAAGGTAACTGGGCCAAGTTTGGGGACACTGGGGACTGGAGGGTGACTGAAGCTGAAGCACCACTTCACAAAAGGGTTTCAATGAATTACAAGCCACATGACACAAAACACATTGTTAATATTTTAGTCTGTTTGCCTTGTTTTATTTCCTTAAGTGAACTCTGCTTCATGCTCTATGCTACCATTCATAAAATCAATTCAATAACTAATATGTTCTTAGTAATCATCAGCATCCATAATGCAGGAGTCATAAGTACAGGCCATAAAGCAAGGGAGATCTGGAGAGTCAGGTTATTAAAAACATTAACAAATGATATGAATCTATGTCTAAATTTATTACCAGCAAAAAGCCCCCAACAACTTTCTGTTCCCAGAGCTCAAGGACAAGCTAATAACACAATGTTTTTCTAGAAAAACAGACTTCAAACACAGCAGCCAAGGAGCCAGATATGGATCTCTTATCTTTTTAAAAGTACTCACAGAAGTAGAACAGCAAAAAGAAAAATGACATCACTATTTGGCTATGTGACTTAATCATAAGAAAATAGGTTTATGAAGTAAAAAAGTGAACAAAATGAAAGCTTGGACAAGATTTTCAAATACCAACTGGGAATATTCTGTTATTATGCTGTGAGAAGAGGCTGGAATTTACCCCCAGGAAAATAAGGAACATAGAGAAGATGTGTCATACCATCTAGCCTTTTGTGAGTCTACACCATCAAGTTAAGCCAAGCCTTCCATAATCCCACCCAACCACTTTTATTTAGGTTTTCTAAAAGGCAGACTGATGAGGTTGATGTGAACTGGCTCTTTTCACACCTCACAATTTTACGTATTTTTTTAAGGAAATACAACCAAAGGAGGTGGTTTAACATGGGACTACTGAATCCCCAGCTCCCTCAAGAACCCACTGAGCTGGCCCTGGCAAAGTTCCTGTCTAGGGAGACAAAAGGAGAAGCACATCAGGGTACTCAGCTCACTTATCTGCTAATGAAGATAGAAAAAACTATGTTTTGTTTATTTTAGTGAGAAATCAAGTACAGCCAGAAAAACAGTTACCAAAACCCAACCAGGCCCACAAGGAATATGCAAGTCCACTCCACGAGCCCTTGAATCAGCTCTTGGGCCTTCTATGTGTTTTTCCCATTTAAGAGATTTGTTTAGATAAACTCACAAATATGGGTATTTACACAGCATGACAGAATGGTGTATTTAGATATGCTAAGTAGAGGAACATTCTTTCAGGCTCATCACAAAATGAAAGCATGCCAAACTTTAACTAAAGAAACATGTTCTAACACCGAGAAACTTTTATAATTAATCCTCTCTTTAAATCATCTCAGAGAGAATTATGAGTCTAATTACCGTCAGTTGAGAAATTGCTCATGTTACCGAAATGGCTGAAACCAGACCCTGGGTAACAGACAATCTGAATCCCTCCCATCCCATGACCAATTTACAGCTAAGCCCTGACTCACTGCATTAAGTCCGAAAATATTTCTCGGCATTAGCGACAGCTCAGTGCGGGAGGAAGAACGGACACGGGTGTGGGGGCAAAAATCCCCTCCAAGCTCCACTGCTTCACAGAAGGGATGAAGAGAATACATTGCTAAAATAGCCTTTTTTTGATGTTGTGATTTTTTATTTTTTTTTTAGGATCACTAGGGCTATTCTTAGAGGAATTACACGGTGTGCAGGTTGCAGCGAGCGAAGGCTTGGCCGGCAGCCAGCCCTGGCTGGCTTTGCTGCGAGGCTGAGCGATGCCTTAGCTCAGGAAGAGATTTCTGCTTGCTTTTCTCATGAAGAAAAGGAAAAGAGGATGCAGAGAACTCCATACACAACCAGCTAAGAACGAGCTGTACTCTGGAAAGATGTGCCACCGTCTCCTCACCATCACCCAAGGCCCGTTTCAGTGCTGGATGTTTTCCCCAGGAAGGAAATGAGTGTAAACACTTCAGAGGCAGTGTTCCCATGCGGATGTTATTCTTTGGAAAAGCTGGGCAGGATGCAGTGACTTAGAGAGCCAGGAGATCTCCAACAGCAACAAATCCCACAAATATACAAGCTGCTAAACCTGTGAATGCAGCCAAGCCCTTATGAAAAAAAAGTAAGGCACGTTTTGACCTTGACTCACTCTTAGACACTCTGAAGCAACTTGAAGCTGGTTATTTCAGAGCCCCACCAGTCAGCTGAAATGGCTGAGATTTCCTATGCCTAGCTCAGGTGATTGCTTGTCTAAGGAAATGAGCTCTCCAACTGCACAGAGAAGTTGCTGATGCCAGAGAAGTTGCTGACACCCCATCCCTGGAAGTGCCCAAGGCCAGGTTGGACAGGGCTTGGAGTAACCAGGGATAGTGGAAGGTGTCCCTGCCCAAGGCAGGGGTGGAACTATACCATCTTTAATGTCTCTTCCCACCCAAACCAGTCTGTGATTCCATGATTCCATGAAAAGGAAAGGGTTATCTGGCAAACTCACAGCATTTCAGCAGAAGTGCCACACTACCAGCATTGCTCCAAGCAAAACACCCTCTGTGTTCCACCACACCTGAAAGCCAAATCTGTCCCTCCTCTGTTGTGCAGCAGCTTTGTTTCTTTGAAAGGCTACAGGAAGGGAGAAAACAAAGGGAAAAGGGAGGCTTGATAGCGCTCCCTCCCAAACTGCCCCTCCACACCATGGAGCCCAACATACAAATGTCCACGGAATCACAGAGTTTGGGTTGGAAAGCACCTTAAAATCCATCTCATTCCACCCCCTGGCATGGGGAGGGACACTTTCCACCAGCCCAGGTTGCTCCAAGCCCTGCCCAACATGGCCTTGGACACTTCCAGGGATCCAAGGGCAGCCAAAGTTTTTCTGTGCAACCCATACCAGGAAGAATTTCTACCTAATATCCAATCCAACCCTGGCCTCTGGCAGTTTAAGGCCCTTCCCCCTCACTTTTGTCACTCCAGACCCTAGTGCCAGGTCCCTCTCTCTTGCAGGCCCGTACTGGGGGAAGAGGACAGCACAACACCCCTGTGTCACAAAACTTTCCCCTCACCAGGTTGTACCTTTTTTTTTTTAACACCCTGGGCTTTGCAAACTCCCCCCAGCTCACTGTCCTGGAAGAACAAAGACTGTGGAACAAAAGCACCCGTTTGGATAAAATTCTGGGGAAGCATTGGTACTATGTGAGACCATTCTTGCTGTGTTCGCAGGCAGAGCAGCTGCTCCTGATTCCCAACACTTGCCTTCAGGTGCTGCTACAATACAAACTGCATTTAAATACATATATACACACACACACAATTATAATATGATTACCTTATTAAGAAGCACTGGCTTTGTGTTCCCATGCAGAGATTATCTGTTGGCTTAATTTTTTATTTTAAGCTGCCTGTCTTTGATGGTATCCCATGGAAAGATTACATATTAGATAGAGCAGCACATGGTCCACACAGACCAAATGTGGGAGATGAAAGCAGAGCACCGAGAGCTCTGTTTGAGTTCCAACACTGCTTCTTCCAGGAGCAAGAAACAAACACTTTAAAGAAAGAAAGAAAAAAAAAAAGTATTTTCTTCTTTTCTTCTCAGTGGGAACAAACATGAAATTGCATATTACCTTACATCAGTATTACTTTGGTATCTGTATAAACCACTGCTTTCTATTAGAAATTATTCATAAATTATTCAGGAGACTTTTTTAACATATCCAGATGTAACTCCAAACTCTACGCACAAGAGTCTGAATTATCTGCTCAGATTTTCAGAATATTGAAGTACTTGCCTTTACTGGCATATACTTATTTCCATAGAGATTTTCTTTCCATCCCTGACTTCTTACTTTAAAAAATCCTGAACTCTTGAATGTTATACTCTTGCATTGTTTCCCCTCCTCCCAGTCCAATTTCTTAACTCTTCTTTCCACCAGCTGAAATGCAGAAATCCCTTCCAACACACATTTGAGTCTCCCAGCTGCCTGCAGAGCAGCTGGTCTTGGCTATCCACAAAATAAAAGGGAAACAACCAAAGTCCAAAAGCTCAATTATAGTGAAAAACAGACAAGGCTGAGCTCCTTCCAGCCCTGGTGTAGGAATACACAATACAGAAGGATGGATACACTCCCTGTTTTATTCCTGGAGGTAGCTGAAGCACCTCTAGTTCAGCTAGAGGCACCCCAGCCCTTTTTTCCTGGGGCGGGGTGGGGGGAGCTGAATACCCATCCTGCTTTAATCTGCCACCAGGGATAAATCCCCTCTCTCATCTGTGAGCACGGCTGCACAGCACAGAGCAGCACAGAGCCTGGGCAGGCTGTGGGTGAGGCTGCTGTGCCCTTCCCAGAGCTCCCAGAACATGCACACAGCTGAGTGAGGCATCCCGAGTTCACACCAGGTCCTCGGGAAACCTGGATCTGCCAATCCTGCCACCCTGAGCACACAGCAATTAAGGCTAAAGAGCTAAAGGACCTGTTAATGCAGCTAATGAGCTTCCCCAGCAGCTCTCTTTCCCTTTCTCTACAGAGGACACCACTAAATCAAGATCTCTCCTGCCAATGTGTGCCCTCACATCCCAAAAAGCCTAAGCCTGGGTAGCCCAGCCCTTGCCCAGACCCTGCATTTCCCTGGAAGAATTAAGACGAAAAGAAGTCCACTGAAAAATGTTCACCATAGTTTCAAGTAATTTTGAGCAAAACACCATTTTCTCCATGACAAACGTGAAACACTTCCCACCTTCCCACATCTAGTGGTGAAGTACAACCAAAATATGGAACAAGCAAACACAAAACTCCAGCTTGAAGTGGTGGGAATGCTCCTCCTCAAAGATGATGTGAGCATAAAATTGCCTAAGAGATGGAAAGCTAACCAAAGCAGTGACTATTGAAACAGGAAAGTTACATTTCATGCTCCTTTAGCACAACAGACATTGTCTACTTGAAGCTTAGTTAAATAACCAGTGATACAACTTGTGCTCCTGGGAGTACTCTTCACTCTTGGATCTTCTAGATTATGTTGCCTATAAAGGTATTTTTTAACATTTCTTACTAAATAACCAGGATGAATGGGGGGAAAAAAACCAAACTAAAATAATTTAGGTGATGAGAAAAGCCTCATGTGGATTGCATTGGAGAAAAATGGCATTTTTGGTGTAAAACAGGAGACAAAACCTAAGTTATTTTAAAACAATAATGGCACAAAGTGGACTGGGAGCTCCTGATTTTCTAATCCCAGAACAGTGGAGCAACAGGGCTTTTAAAAAAATAGAGGCAAATTCAAAGCTGAAAACATTCATTTGAAAAAATAAGTTAGAACATTGTCAAATAATGACAACTCTGGATTATGCAACACACTGCTATCATGTGCTGTTCATGGCAAGAAGAGAATTTCAGTGCTGCAGTGAGCCCTCTGAGTCTCTTCTCACCTTGCCTAGTGGTGCTTCTGCTCCTTTTTCCCTTTCTTGTCACATTTTTCCCTTCCTTCTTTACCCCTCCTTCCCTCCTTACCCCTCTTCCTGGGATGGTCACTTAACTCCCACTAACATACATTCCTCTTTGGGCTCTGGACTGCTTTAAGGTCCCTTCCAGCTCAAATCTGAGATTTTATGGTTAAATCCCCAAAACTAGGTGCTGGAGATCTTCACATTTTTCATTTGACCAGCTTCAAGTTCACCTCCTTTAACTGCCCTTCAAAGACATCAGTTAGGAAAGCTTGCAAAAGAAAACACTTTCTACTGAAAAAAATACCTGCAGTATAAACAAGTTCCAGCCAAAACACAGCAACTGTGCAAAGGATCTACCCGAAATCAGCCCCGAAAGGCACATCCTTCCAAGGGCTTCACCTCTGCTTCAAAACACCAAAATTAATAAATGTACAGAACCAGGAAAATCCCTCTAAGATCCCTAGTCCAACTGTTGACTCAGCATTGCCAATGCCACCACTAACCACATCCCCAGGCACCACATTTGTATTGGTTTGGGGTCTAAAATGGCACATCCCTCCCTCCCTTTTCCAGATGCAATAATACCGTATTCACACTGAAACTGAGAGATCACCAAGGCTGTACAGGTAATCATCTAATGAATGGATGAATTTGTTGTTATCTCCATGCTCTGCAATAGTCTGAAATTAGCACCTCACCAGACAGGGATATCCCAGACCCTACATTTCCACTACAACCACTCTGACTCAAGGAGTCCCTAAAAATAGTGTGAGCAGACCACATTATATCTAAAATTAAATGTGAACAGATGAAAGGCTGAAGTACTTTGCCACTATCACAAGGAGGTCAGGAGATCACAGCTCACCAGTGGTCAGGAGTGGGACTCTCAGGCCATAGCAGCTGCCTGGATTTACAGCTTCAGTCTCTATCAGTGACTTCTGATGATTTTAGGTATTTCTGCATGACCCACTCTGCCTGTATCTTGCCTCATCCTCTGTTCCAAAACAGGAGAGTTAATAATTAACACCTACTAGGCAATTGCTGAATAGCAAGTACCAAACAGAGGGTACAGAGAGCTTCTCTTGCTGACAGCTTGCAAAATCCTACAGCTCATTTTTCTTAAAGCTTCAGTTCTGCAAGTGTGGAGACGCTAATGTTCTTTTAAAAAAGTAAAAAGAATAAAAAATAATCTGAAGGTTCCTGGATCTCACAATTGTGGAAGAAACTCATAAATCAAGACCTTGCCACCTTGCCATGACTGCTGACTCCTGTTTCACCAAATGCTGTCTGTGTCCATCCTCCTCAAAAGCATCAGCTTTCCCAGAGAGGTGGGGAGCGGGGGGAAACCCCAGGCAGAAACTCACCTATTAAAATGATACAGGCATGGAAACAACACAACCTGTATGGAAAATTATCTGCTTCCACAAGTGACAGTGGGAATGTCTCTGAAGATTTTGCAAGAATCCTTTCCACCAGCAATGTGGGCTGGTCCTGAACCATGTTCCTGAGAGCTGCCCATCACTGCTACATTTTCTCCACCATCAAGCCTGCAATTACACGTTGCTCCTGGACACTGTTATTTCAATACACTTTGAAAGAAATAGCATTATATATTTTTAAACTTTATACTTTAAAATCACATTCATCAAGAACTTGAAAAATCGCATCATTCTACCTCTCCATAGGGCACTGTGCAGATTTATTCAACAAAACAGAAAGAAGGAAACAGGGTCTGGTCTGAGGCAATGCACCTGGAGTAAAACAACTTTTTTATGATTTTCTGACTTGCTAAAAATATTTATTAATGATGTTAATTTATCTTCTAAATTTTCAAAATTAAATACTGGAGGAAAAAATGAATACTTCACCAGAACCATTTTAATGGAATCCAGAAGAAGAATATTAATATCCAGTGCAATCATTTACTTTGATGTCTCTATAATATGTAGTGACCCGTAAAAGAAATGAGCTAAAACTGTCATAAATTCATTATGAGAAACCATTCTTTGAAGAATATCAATGCAGATTTGAAATGAAATGAGCAATATGGAAATGAGCAAATTGCACAGTGTTTAATATAACTGGCTCCAGTAGCAATGTCCTTTCTGTGCACTTCTATTTTAGCTGCAAAAAACACTGGAGAGGCTGGGTTATGAAAATTGAAATGCTGTAATTACTTAGTACTGATAGTAGTGATAGGGCAGCATTCATTTAGGATCTCAGACTCTAGGGAAAAAAAGAAATCCAAAGGATGATTCTATAGTTCTCATTTCTCTGAGGAAGGGAACCTTGGATGGTATGTAATGTGAAATGCGCCGACCCAGGCCCTGTCAACAAAGACTGGAGGAAAAAACTGTATATTCCCACTGAGTTTTTTCTAGTTACCATCTTATAGAAGTAGAATGTCAAATTTCTCTTAGTATCCTACAAAGGTTTGTGTTGGAAGGGACCTCAAAGCTCATCCCAGTCCCACCCCCTGCCATGGGCAGGGACACCTTCCACTATCACCAGCTGCCCCAAGTCCCATCCGACCTGGCCTTGGGCACTTTCAGGGATGGGGTACCAGCTATCCAAAACTGCAAAGGTGTTTTCCTCCATGGATCTGGAATGCACCTTCCCCCAGTGGGGGCCAGCCCCTGCTCTGCCCTCTCTGTCCCAGCACTGCTCAGAGCAGCTCTGCCCTCGCAGGTGCCCGGGGCAGGGGTGCCCAGCCCACCCACCTCCTGTATCCCAGGGTGAGCCCTGCCACCTCGGGCAGAAGGAGCTCGGTATTCCACCCCTCCCTCCTTCACCTACTTACTTCTGCATTTTAATCCTGCCTTCCCTTTACTCACTGATTCCAGAGCTGCACTTTCGTGGCAGCAGCTTTTGTTTTTTGTGGTTTGCTTCTTCCAGTGGAGGGAGGAGAGTCCAGATGTGGGGCAGCTCCACGCTGGGCTGTGAGAACCTGTGGGACCTGTTCCCACGGAGCTGCCCTGGGCTTTGGCTGACACAGCACCCGGGCAAAGTGGCTGCCTGTCCCTGGGGGAAAACGTGTGGGGGAGCAGGCTGCCTCTGCAGCCCTCCATTCCCTGCTCTCTCCTAACTCAGCACCACAGGAGCCGGATGGATGAACACCACAGGCACCTCTGCACATTATCCCATCTCCAGGCACATCTGCTGATGCTCACTTTGTCCTTTAAGCACTCCTACGCCCCAGGAACCAAAGAAAAAGGGCATCTCAATTTCTTTTTCCCCTCCCACAATGACCCAAGCTGCATTTTGCTGTGTGTTTTTGTGGGTTTCACCCTGCCTGGATTCCAACACAAGAGCCAACAACATCTCCAAGTATTTAATTAAGCTGACGCTATGTGTGTGTGTGTATATATATATATGTATATATATAAATACACAAACACACATATATACATATGCTACACTATATGTACTGGTATTCCATACTTAAAGAGGCTCCAGGAGAGTTGGAGAGGGAATGTGGACAAGGGCCTGGAGTGAGAAGACAAGGGGAAATGGCTTTAAACTCACAGAGTGCATGGTTAGGTGAGTTACTGAGCAGAAACTCCTCCCTGTGAAGGTGGGGAGGTCCTGGCACAGGTTGCTCCATCCCTGGAAGTGCCCAAGGCCAGCTTGGATGGCTCTTGGAGCAACCTGGGCTAGTGGAAAGTGTCCCTGCCCACAGCAGGGGCTGGCACTGGATGAGTTTTAAGCTCCTTCCAACCTAAACCTACCTGAGATTCTCTGATCTGAAAGCAGATGGGAAAATAGGGGAGGGGCAAGACACAGAGAAATTAATAGCCTCTCCTTTAGGTATAGAAAATACATTTCTAGATATCCGTCCTTTACAGTGGATAATGAACCAACAGGATGAAGTTTCCCCAGCACTTGTACTGGAGCTGACCCCGTGCTGGTGGCACAGAGCTCCTGGAGAATGTCACACAGGAAGGAAAGGAAACAAGGGGCCAGCACAGGATTTAACACACCCAAACTCTTCAGGATAGACAAAACCCAGGAAAACCTCTTTTTTCTAAGGGCATGAAGGCTCTTGGGCATTTTTGGTTACTTTCGCCTTATAAGCAGAGCATGAGCAAGTTCTATCCTGAAATGGTTCAGTGTTCTGAAACACTGCCATGGCACAATGGTTTAAAATAAATAATTAGAACATTAGAGACAGCAATCTTCACACCGGAATATGCATTAATATGTGCTAACTTCAGTTTTTACAAAGCTCTTCACCAGTGTACTGCACCAGTACTGAAATAAAAATGCAGTTATGCATTTAAAACACTGCAATTCAAGGTTTACCTAGTAACAATAAGCAACACAGGCTTTAAGTATTTTAAAGTACCAAATTAATTATATTTCCATGCTTAAATTTGCCCTTGTGGTATTTTACATCTGTAGAAAGGAAAACACCACAAATATCCCCGATAAACTTAGTGGTGGTTACTCTATTTCTTTTAGCTGGCTTATTTCTTTTTTATTTAGTTTTTTTTAGCACCTAGATTGGGCAGGTTGGTAATAGAATTTAAATGTATTTTCCTAAATTGATGTGGAATTCAGCATATACCAATCTTTGCACTGCACATCAAAAATATTTATGATTGATGTATCTAAAACATTCATTTTACATCTTATGCATAATATATACATTTAAATAGGGGTCTTCCCTTTCACATATTACATTTTATATGGTTATTAAGGTGTTTCATTCTGCGTTTTCTGCCAGGCTTTTAATTTCACACACTTCATCTATCAGATATTACTGCCTACTTTAAACAAATCACTGCAGAAAATGATAACTGGTGCTGAATACAGAGTTAGGGAGGTGGGGCGTTTGCAATTCCAAGTAATGTGGAGCTGGGTGACAAATGGAGAACAGCAGCTGGGCTGAGAAGCTCAAGAGAGACAAAAATCACATTTGCAGGTAAGTGGAGTGGAAATTTGTGGAAATTGGGTAAAACAAAAAGCAAAACATTGTTATTAAAGGTGGAGTGAGAGGTAGCAAGAGTAACAGAGAGGCAATTTTCTCCCAGCTCCAGCAGGAATTCATCTCAAGCTCTAACATGCAATTTCACTACGGAGCTCCAGGATGAAACGCAGGATTATATCTAATTGTTTTGGGGGTTTGGATAACAAAGCATAAAAATCCCAGTGAGTGGCCTTTTATGCCAGTGCAGCCCAGAAAATGATGAATAAAAGTTATAAACACATCCAAAACCTGAACTGCAATAAATATCAAGATAACTATCCAAGAGAAAAGAAATGCAGCTTTAGGGATTTGGTATTTTCAGGGATATCTGTACTATGACAGCCCAGTTCAGAGGAAAATTGACCCGGTTCCTGAAGCTTACCAAAGCAATGCTAAGCTGCAGGAATACCACACACCTTCTCATTTTAACTTTTCTGGCAGTAATATTTTACAATGGGAAGCCAGGAGTGCTGAGAGAATATGGAAAGGAGGACAATTAAATTAAAAAGGCTGCATATTTAACATGATGGTGTAGAGCTACACAGTCCCTTCCAAACAAGAAATTAATAGGTCTTTATTAATATATTATTTATTTTGGTCACACCTGCTTGTAAAATATTAATACTGTCTGAGTTGTGGCATTTTAGCTTTCACAGTGACAAATCCACCCTTAGCTCTGGCTAATCCTTAGGGTCAAAAAAAACCCATCCAGATCTGCTGAGTGGCAAACTCAATGCTGGCAAAACTCCCTTTGTTTTGGAGAAGGCTTAGCATAAAACCTTCCCCCAGGAAGATGGGGAAATGCAGGGGAGGTTTTGTGGAGCCACTGTGGAGTCATGGGGAGCTGAAGTTTAGTTTTAACACAAGGTGGAGTTCAGCACCACATGTGGCACATTGGCACCAAGCTGGGCATGGAGACAAAGCCCAGGAACCCAATAAACCATCCCAGCCAGGCCTTCTGCTTCTGAACTCACAAAAAACCATCCTAGCAGCCCATTTACCTCTAGGAGTAATAGCACACACATTACCTTCTATGCATCATCTCACCTGAAAATTAGCACAGCTCCCATGTTTTCTTACATGTGGGTAAATATATATATGCACAAACCAATGCTTGTGATTTAAAAACGTATCTAATATGTAGTGCAAATTACTTCCCTTTTTCACCTATCTACTAGTTCTTCACTGTTCTGACTCCAAACAGCCCTGGTTTAGCTGAGCAGCCACCAAAGCAGGTGCTGCAGTGACAGCACCCAGTGTAGTCCCAGCTCTGCAGTGCCCAGTCCTGCTACATCCCCTTCCCACTCTGCAGGCTGGGATGTGGGACTGCCAGCTCAAGGGCAATGACTCTGGCTTTGATTTGAAAGTGGAAAT
The DNA here is from genome assembly GCF_048771995.1 of Taeniopygia guttata. NCBI lineage: Eukaryota > Metazoa > Chordata > Aves > Passeriformes > Estrildidae > Taeniopygia > Taeniopygia guttata. The sequence goes on along the minus strand of NC_133033.1, from coordinate 23,934,616 downwards.
GCTCTGGAAGGTGTCAGAGGTACTTGGAATGAAACCAGGAGCAGAGAGATCCCAGTGGCAGGTGAAGAACTGGAGAAACAACCTGACTAAAGAAGTGAATCAGGCCTATGGATAGGAAGGAACATCAGGAAAACAAGCTCAGTTTATCTCTCCTTATTTCTTTTCCCCCTTGTCAAAAGCCTACATTTTAATCCAAAGGGGTCTTTGATTCCAGCAGAAAATGTCTTCCCATGGAGCATCTTGTGTTTCCCCTGGCAGCCAGCCCTAGCACAGCCATCCCTGCTGGCACTGTGTCTTAGGAGCATTTCTGCTTTACCATGCCAGACCTGCTCAAGTTTGGAGCCCTGCTTAAGCCTCAGGTTGAAGCTGAGAAGGTGGTGATTCACTGACAGAACCTCATCTCTCCCACAGATACCCACACGTGTACCAGCCCTTCTCTGGCTCTACCTCAAGCAGAATCAAAGCCTGGGACTCTGACCTCAGCACCCAGTGTGAAATGACAGCTTCCCTGATGACTGCCATGTCCTCCCATTCTCTTCATCTACTCATGTGATCTTCTTTCCCCCTGACTCAGAAATACTGCAGCACCAAAGGCAGAGATGGCAGCACATCAAAGAGCCTAAGCTACAAAGGGAAGCAGGTTTATTTTCACTTGAGCTGAGATTTTTTTTTTTTTTTTTTTTTAGCAAGACTTCAAAATACCTTCAAAAAAGTAACAGAGATGATAATGGAATTGAAAAATCCAATGGCATCTGAATAACATAATTCAAGCACCAGTATCAGGGGATAAGATAACCCACCCAGAGCAGCTCCCAGACACTGAGGTTACACATCTCATCTGGGCTGTGTTTCTGAAGGGGATGTGAATGTGCAGCCCTGTGACAATAAGGAAATTGGGGTTAAGAAACAAGAGAGGAGGAAAAAGGGCCAGTCAATTCTCCCACCACCACCTTTTCTTGTTCCTAAAATTTCAGTTGCCTGGAAATGGCTGATGAGAAGATGGGATTATGTAAGTGCTTGCCAACTTCTCACACGCTAAGGAAATTAAAGCCTCAGTGATGGGAAGCTTAACCCTTCTTCTAAGTAGTGAGCTAAAACATGTTTACTAAGGAGAACTCGAATAGTGAAACCCCTTAAATAAACCAGAAGTGATGAGGACTTGACAATTCCCAGGATTAAAAAGCTGCATATATTACAGACAAGGTAATCTCCTTATAGTAAGATGAGGAAAAGGAAAATAAAGTCTTTTTGGTGGGCAAGACAGTTTTTGTTTTAAGGCATATCCATCCTGTCTGGCTGAAGACTTTCTTGTGTTATTGCCTTTTTTTTTTCTCATGATAAACTTGACAGAAAAGAGCTACCAGCCTTCCAAATCCTTATTGTTATATTTTCCAACAAACTCACTGCTCCCATCAAACATGACCCACCAATAATAAAATAAGAAGCACTGTGCTCTTCCTACATTTAATCAGGTGAACACTTGGGTAGTACAAGACAGCTAGCACCAGCCAAAGTGCAAAATAGCTTGAGCTGGTTTTGAATAGACCTTCAGCAGGTGTGTCACCCCAGCAGACCTGAGCTTTCCCGAGCTCTTCCTCACTGTCATTCCAGGGACATGGGACCTTCTGCAAATACTCTCATTTAACTACAGCTGAAGGCCAGTTGAAAATCTACCAGAGAATCACAGTATATCCAGAGCTGGAACGGACTCACAGGGATCACTGACTCCAACTCTTGGCCCTGCACAGGACTCCCCAACAACCTGTTAAAAACCTCTAAATCCTGCTCCAAGCTGAAGCTGCACCACCCATTGGAGGTGCAGGTAGCAAATAGCAGGTAGCAAATGGCTGATCTAGAGGTTGAAGAAGAAATCATATTGCCTGCTGCTGAGCCACAGGATAGGGCAGCAAAATAAGCTCCATTTGCTACAGGAATGCACCTGTAGTTGTGTAATGGAAGTATGTGTGTCTTGGAGAGGAAATACAAAGTAGCCGAGTTGCTGGAGCTCACATATTCATCAAAAGTAAAAAATCCCAAACAGTGGCTTTTTCTACAGCTGCCCAATAATGGCAAAAAGCAAATCCTCAGCTGATGATAATGGTTACGGTTCCACTGGAATCTGCTGCTGCTGCTTCCCCTCTGGACCTACAGATGGAGGGGGGAAAACCCAATCATTCTATGGGAAGAAAAGCTGCACTGAATGAGTGGAACCAGATGTGAAAACTTCACCCAACAATGAGAATTGTGGGATGTCTTTGAAAACTTCAACTGGTCAAAGCCTCAGCCAGCCAATAAGAAAACCTATGTCCTTCAGCTTTAGAAGAGAAGAAACAAGTTTTCAGAAATGCCAGAGGTGACTCAACCGTGATTTTTAAGCTGCTTCAACAGCATCTTAACTACTTCAAGTAGTCCTAAGAGTTTATTTGTGATTGCCTTCCCTTAATGGAACTACGAGCTGCCAAAGTGCTCAAATCGGGGCAAAAGAAACACACATGTTTTTTGTGACTGCTGTGTTATGAATTTTTTTTTTTTCTGTTCCAAACTGCCTTCCCTGGGAATATTAAAATACAGAAAACCAGCAAGTATCTACATAAGTAGGTCATTTTCTTAATGGCAGAGAAGTGCTGTTTTACTCCAGCTCGTTTGTAACACAGACACACACATTTCCAAATAAAGAGTATTTTTGGATCTGCAAGGGAGGGGAGTGACTTACAATCATGGAGGCACTCACTCCAAGATCAAGTAGAGTCTAATTCAGAAAGACAAGCAGGAAAAAGTTGTATTTTGCACCTTCCATGAGAGCTTTGCAGGGAGTTGTGACATTCTGGAGAAAATCCTCTTGCCGCGCATAAGCTGGAGCTGGAGGGTGCTGCACGCTGCATATCCCATTACAAAAGCAGAGCCACGTTAGTTCATTAGAGAAGTGATAAGTTCAATCCTTACCAAGTTTTCTTGGTTCCTGGCTGCTATTTTCTGATCATCTTCTCCCCCATTTTTCATGTATTTGACCTCTTCCACTGGTTTGATCCTATACTCATCTGAGCACCAAGAAAAAAAAAAAGAAAAAAAAATTTTGAACCAGTGTAGTTCAGCAGCTGGGATAAAAACCAAACTAAAACCAAAACAGCTGACTAGAATAGACCCTAGTTAAGCAAAGCAGCTAAAAATTACATGTATATATTTTCAAATACAAAGGGAATTTCTCCTGCCTAAAGTTTCAATAAGAATTGCAGTAGCTCTCTGGTCTAGTATAGCCATGGCACCAGGAAACAGGGATGTCTGGTGTGTAGTCTTTCCCAGATCCCTAGTTCTCTGTTTAATATGTTCAATACATACAAGTTCTTTGCTCCTGCACCCTCCCTGGCTATTCATTCTCAGTGGACAGTGTCTGTGGACAATGGCTGCTTGAGAGAAGGCTGCTCATGGGCACTCCCTGCACAGCAAAGCTGATGGAGGATTCTGAAAATATAGGTTAAAAACTGGAAAAAGGCCAACCCACACTATAATCACTTTGTCTTTTTTTAAATTTAGTTTTTCCTAATGACACAATGCACAGTCATAGAATGATTTCTGGAGAAAATGCCCCATGCTGATCATCTTCCTCTTCCCACTTCCCCACCAACCACTATTTTTTCCTGCACACAAATGTTACCCAGACAGAAATGCAGCCTGAAAATAAGTGAGAAAAGTAAGATTCTTGGTTTATCCTCAATATTTATCAGCTCTTCAAACACTAGAATTCCCAGCTCTAATGCTAGTATGGAAATGTTACCTAAAATTCAGGTGCTATACCATAGTAAACCCAAAGGTCCAACAAGGGATTTTTTTCCTTGGTAGGACAAGATGGGATTTCAGGAAGAATGATTCTTCCCCACAGTCTGTGAATCCAGTTCTTGCAGGACCAACACTGCCCTTGCTCAGCCACATTTTGCTCTGGTTATCTTTGCAGCCTGTGAATCTATTGGAAAAAACACCCAAAGTTGTGCATCCACCCTCCTCTAGCCAGGATAAACAATGCAGAAGAGAAACTCCATCCCATAAAGGTGGAAATTATTAATACAAAGTGAAATGAGACACAGTACGCTCGGAATAAAGGGCAAAACCATGACAAATTAGAAGACACTGCACAAACTTTCCTCCTTTTCTTTGGGTTTTCAAGCAATTCCTCTCAGTTCTACTAAGGGAAAAACAAAGCCCAGATAGATTTTTCTGGGTTACTGTATTGCTAAAAAAAGAATCAATATTATTTAGACAAAGCTGTTTTCAGGAAACTGTTAATCACAGAGTCTGGAAGTTAAATAAGCCTTGCTTTGAAAAATACAGCTTACTTTTTAAATAAACTTGTTTCAAAAAACAATCTTATTTTAAAAAATGCATTATGGTTTTGCATTTAGTCTAGTCCACAGCTATACATTTTCTTTATTACAGAGTTCAAATAAAGTGAATCTATCAAATAGAAGCATCTCAGACACAAAGCCTCAAATCAGATGGAAAAACTTAAGACAGTATTATCAGACTGGTAAATATGAACCACTCTGAGGATTTTTCTTCTTTTTTTCCAGTGTAATTCAGCTAGTCTGGAGATGACAATTCATAAGCCCAAAAGGGCTGAACACAATAAAGCCTGGGAATTAGAAATAGTTGATTGACTGTAATTATCTAACTTATATTTTCCTCCCTGCCTCAGTGCTCTGTGTTGTGATTAGCAATAAAACCCACACGCAGAAAAAGCATCAAACTCCCACAGAGGCACGCAGGGATCTGAATGGGGAAACAGATGAGCAAGAGAAAGCAGCCCAGAGGACATTTCCCAACCACAGCCAGTCCAGGGGCACTGGAGGAAAGAGGAAGTTCAGCCCAGCCTTGTGAAAAACAAGGAAGGTATGGAGGGGCTGACGTTCCATGACAAAAATAACCCTGAAATGTGTCTGCTGCTTATTCCAAGAGACTAATTGTGATCAAACACCACATCCAGGCAGCAGCTGATTCTGTGGAGATGGTACAGGAGGGATGCTTCCTTGGACACATCAGCTCTTGGAGCAAGTGAACCAGGGCACTGAGGAGTCCCTGACTGATAGCCAGGATAATCAGACTGACATGTGAAATTCTGATACATCTGGACAGGACAGAGTCTTCCTAGAGGTCAAAAATTTTAAATTCATAATGGACATGGGCACAGAGCCTTCAAATGCTGCTTTGTTTGTCAGATACATCAAGTAGCTTTGAAGAGGTGGCAGAAAACTTTGCAGAGATTTCTTATGATACTTCCAGAGCTATTTCCAACAGTGTTAGTAAACTTCAGTACTCTCCTGCTGATACAATAAGTATTCGGTTATCTTTGGCACAGCTGGTGCTACTCTCCCCTCCATCCTACCAAGTGCAGAAGTGCAGACAACTGCATACTTTATGCCCAAGAAATGCAGCAGCAAGAAGGTTTTGAAAAATAAACCAGTCATTTTTCATAACATTTTCTGGACAAGTTGAATCCACCACAGCAAACAGCAAGTCTTACTTTGGAGAAATCCAATATCTCCTTAGGAGAGTGGCTTCTCACTACCAGAGGGCAGGGTTAAATGGAATATTGGGAAGGAATTGTTCTCTGTCAGGGTGGGCAGGCCCTGGCACAGGATGCCCAGAGCAGCTGTGGCTGCCCCTGGATCCCTGGAATTGTCAAAGGCCAGGTTGGATGGGGCTTAGAGCAACCTGGGCTGGTGGAAGGTGTCCCTGCCCATGGCAGGGGGCTGGAACTGGATGGGCTTTAAGATCATTTCCTACCCAAACCATCCTGTGATTCTGTGGATACAGATAAAAAAATCAGGACGCCCCTGCAGATGCTGGCAGAATCAGCCTCGTAATAGGAAGTGTCTTAGAAAATTAATACAAATGTCCTGCCTCTAATAGATGGTATCTGTTTGAGCAGAAGAAATCTCTGCTCCTAAAGCAATAAAGCTTTGACATAATCTAAAGCTGAGGATATGCTTTACAGGCCAACAGATTATCTCCTGGGATGAGCCCCAGTGGAGAAGGGGTTGAGGGGCTGGCACTCAGTGCCCCAGGGAGTGATGAACAGCCTGGAGCTCCAGGCAGGTCCCAGCTCCAGCAACCCCAGGGGCTCTGGGCAAGCCGTGCATGCACCACGGTGAGACCAAAAGGCAAATGCAGCACTGGCCTGTGGAAAGCCAGGGATCAACTTCATTTTGGTTAATAACTGAGTCATAACAACTGTTTTATCAGCTACACACAGAAATGAAGGGAGCAGATCAGAGATTCGTTACATTTGAAGCAACATCATTACTCATAAGGTCTCCTAGTTCCCTATCACAGGCAAAATAATTCCCTTAAAACAAGGAGGACTGACATAATATATTGGAAACATTTCTGAGTATTGAGTAGTCACTTGCTGGAGGGAGGTATAAATAGATATGATTCTGCTTTGCAAGGGAAAAGAACAGCTAAGTAATTATACAGAATTATACAGCCAGGGAGGACCCTGTTTGCTGGTGTAACAGAAAGCCTTATTCATAGGTAAGATAACAGCCTTTATTTCAAATATACGAACTAAAATATGATAATTATTTTCAGAAGATGGGTCTTGCGCTGCATTATGTTATTTTTGGGAGGACACGATGATATACAGACTTTTTTTTTTACTAGGTGAAGACAAAATTTGTCTTCTATAGATACCTTACACATATCTATAGTCACCTACCACATATGTGTATACACCTTATGTGTAAGGTAAGGAGTTCAGAAACTTCAGATTCTGAGCTATTTATGAGATTGTTCTTGCTCAAAACTTACTGTCAGGATGAGAGCACTGCAAGTGCAAAAGGGATGTTTATGCAACACAGACCTTGAAGCAGATCATGGGGTGCACGGTCATTAATAGTCTGAGGTAAATATGAAAATTAGATAAAAAACAGGTTGGATGATGAGCCCTTAATACCTTTCCTGTAGGTATGTGCAAAAAAAACCATCAAACTGGTTTTGGTCAATAAGTTAAGAATGACTTGGAGTTGAAGAAGTAAAGGATTATGAAAACCATCTTTTAAGTTTTACCTTCTGATTTCTACTGACAGCATTTTGAGGTAATTTGGTCTAAGTGATCAGAAACAAATCCAGAGAAATCCTGAAATATTGACTGAAATCCAGCAGGACCTCATTAAGTCTGGCAGCCAACAAGATCTCTAAAACTGTAAGAAGTTCAGGATAAAGGAAATTTGTACTCTATGCCTATTTACCTTGGTCTTTTTCTTAAATACAGTTTTATATCAAAAAGAAAGGTGAAAAATATTTATGCTTCTTTCTTGTATAGAACCAAAAATCAAGTGGTGAATAAGATAAATAAATTCGAAAACTACCACTCAGAATGTGATATATCAAATATATAAAGAGAAATGCATCCTTATGCTCCTTTCAGGAGTAAAAACAAAATCAAGTCCTCTCTTCTGTTGTGTGGTGTATTATATAAAATGAGAAAATTTCCAATAACTCATATGGGGGAGGAATGGCTTTACAGGACTGTCATAGCAAATCCTGAGTTGAAGAAAAGCAACTCAATTAAATTGAAAGAGAAACAACACAAATGAACCACAAAAGACAGAAATACTGCGAGCATAACACCCACCACAAAATCACAGGATATAAACCAGAAAGCAGGAATGCTTCTAGCTCCAAACTGTGGAAAGGCACAGGCAGGAAGAATTTTGAAGTTGAATATGCTGCAAAAATTCTCAGCAGGCAAATCTTATGAATGAAGATCTCCATCTGGAAACAGATAATTCCACTCAAACATGTCACCCAGTTGCCATGGCAATGTGACAAAGAAAAACCAGCACTCATTAATAACAATTTCAGTGATAAATGAGCATATCAACTTAGAATATTGAAACAATTACTGGGTGGGGGGCACAGAACTGTGGTGGTTCCCATGAGAAAAATGTCTTCAGCACTCACAGACACGGCTGTAAGTGCCTTTACCACAGGAATATGGGCAATGACATCAATTCTAGCTCAGTTTAAAGGAAAGAGCAACACCAGAAAAAAGCATAACTTTGTCAAATATATCTAGAGTCACTGTGACTTTCAGAGAAATATTTGGTTAAACAGCGAGCCTTTAAATAAGTAAATAAATATAATGCTGATTTTCATTGCATTCCCATTTCAGACATTTAAGGACAAACGGATTTGGTTCCACTGTCATCAAGAGGGATGATGGGTGAGCCTCTTCTCTATTTTTAGCAAGATATCAAGTATCAGGCAAGAGGTGAGTGGTACTTCAGGGTTACCACCAAGAGGGAAATTTCTAAACACACCTTCATTTTCCCGTGCCACATATTTTTCTGCAGTTTCTCTTGCCTTTCTATCACATAACATGCCAAGATTTATCCTCCATCCATACTAAACCACATGTCTGTTCTGTAAAATAGGAGCTTTCTGTCCAACAAATTCCTCTGCACTGCACTTAGCTCTGCCAGGTGCAGAAAGTGCTCCTACTGCTGCGAATGCCACAGATCAAAGCTCCACATGCTCCCCTCTCCCAAAGGCTTGAAAGCTCAAAGCTATATTTAGATAAAGGACTGAATCACTTTTTCTAAAAATATTTGTTAAGAACCGTAAGAGATTTTGATGCAATTTAACTGAAACGTAGAGCAGCAGGTGAGCCACTTAAATGCTGAGCACAGAACATGCCAAACGTCCCAGAATGGTTTGGATGGGAAGGGATCTTAAAAATCATCCAATTCCAGCCCTGCCATGGGCAGGGACACCTTCCACTAGCCCAAGTTGCTCCAAACCCTGTCCAGCTTGGTCTTGAACAATTCCAGGGATCCGGGGGCAGCCACAGCTTCTCTGGGCACTCTGTGCCAGGGCCTGCCCACCCTCACAGGGAACAATTCCTTCCCAATATCCCATTTAATCCTGCCCTCTGGCAGTGGGAAGCCATTCCCCCTTGTCCTGTCACGCCACTTTTTGTAAACAGTCACTCCATCTTTTTTGTCAGCTCCCTTCAGGTACTGGAAGGCTAATGGAAGGCCTGAAGCTTCTCTTCTCCAGGCTGAACAATCCTAATTCTCACAGCCTTCCCTCACAGCTGCTCCATCCCTCTGACCATCCTCAGGACTGGCTCCAACAGCTCCATGTCCTGCCTGTGCTGGGATGCTGGAGCTGGATGCAGCTCTCCTGGAGCCCACCTCCAGTGCCACTGGGAAGGAGGAACACTCCAAGACCCACAGCTGCACTGGGAGGACACGAGCAGTGGTGGGCTGGGCTCTAAGAAGAGCCAGGCTACACATCAGGGTCAAAAACAAGATCACAGACCACCAGGACAGAGAAGGAGCAGAATTAGATTGTTTGGGTGGCTGCAGTTTCCAGCACCTGAGTCATCAGCCTTGAGTGCCATGGGTTCATGTGTATCTGAAGGGTGAGATGAGCTACTCAAGTTATTCCAACCCTGTTATGCATGTGGTTATCAACTGCCTGGATGCCACAGAAGTTAGGCCAAAAATCCCAAAAAACGTCAACAGTCAGAGAAAGTAGTTGCAGAAATCCTGCAAATTAATATTTCTTGAACTAAATGTTAAGAAATGGAGGATATCTAAGTTATCTTCTTAGGTCCAGCTTCAAGCACTCACAGAAAGCAGCAGCTCTATGGCTCATTCGGGTCTGAAGGGTTAAAGAATTTACTCAGTTGTGGGGGTGGGTTTCTGATACACTTGAATGTGGGCTGGGAATGAAATTTCATTGGAGGCCAACCAATATTGGGTGAGCAGTCTGTTGTTTTCCTCCATTACCAACCCTCAAAGCTATCAATTCACAGGCAATTCCTGATCCAAGTGATCATGGTTTTACTAACATGAACAGAATAATAAAAATAGCTTAGGAAATAAGCCAACCCATTTTTCTCAAAGGATTATCTGAAAACGCTCATTCAGATTTCCCAAATTAATTTACCTTACCCTAATCCAATCTAAAAATACAGCCACTGCTGGGAGTCGCGGCAGTGGACACCACCAGATACTAAACAGAGAACAGGTGCATGAGCAACACACCAATTCTGCCAGCAAAATCTAAATCCTCTGACAGAACAGCTCTTTAAAAATCAACACACCACACAGATTGCAGCACATCTGCAAAGACCACCCTCAAGCACTTTTCCTTCTTCCTACACAACCCCGACATGGACCCAAGGAACGCCAACGGCTGCTTCTGCACAAGGCAGATGTGACCAAGAGGGCTGGTTTTTGGAGGAGAAAAAGGGATTGAGACACTCAGTGTAACAAAAGCCAGTTCCTAAATGGAGGATTCCTGCAGAACTGGAAGGACATTCAGCGAGACAGGGGTAGCTCTTTTCTAAGCTATCCAGCAGCCCTATGGCATATCCAGCGCTCCATGAAACATTAACTCCCTCAAGGGTGATGCCTACCTGAAAAAAATCAGCAATTCCCCTTCTATTTTGCCAAACCTCCCTCCTGCAGGCCCAAACCATGACATCTTTCAGCAGCAATCCATCCCTAAGGCCGACAGGTCTGGCAGAACACAACTCCATTAACTGTCCTGGACATGATCTTGATGTTTGCTGCTGGAGAAGCACAAACCCTCCTGTTTCTGGATTAGCCCACCCCTCAGCAGTGCTGTCAGCAGTTCCCAGAGCTGCTCACAGCTCTCCATCCCTTGGTAACTCTGTTCTCTCCCAGCCTGATGTCTGCCTGTGGCAGAAAGCCTCTCCCAACCCCTGTGCTGCTGCCACTCCTCGGGTGCCTCAGTTTGTGCATCCTGGGTTTCCTGACAACTTTCCCCCCAGTTTAAAGGTGGCAGGTGATGATGAAGTCATAATTATCTCCCTTGTTTAAATCTATAGGTTTGATTTTCAGATTTGGCATGTGACTGGCAGAAACAAACCACTGTACACCAGCTGTCACAGCAGGAGATGTGCAGCCAAATCGAGGATGGGGGTTACTTGCTCCCACCTTCACTTGGTTCCTTCTTAGTTCCCTCCACTTGTTTTTTCTTCTTGATTGCTTCCACTGCTTGGTATCTTCTTGGTCAAAAAGTCCCCAAGGCTACTCTACATTTTGAGCTGTCATCTAGTCCAAGCCCTGTGAAAACTGGAGTTGTACATATAATTTTCTGTCACATTATGAGTTAAGGATTGTTTTAACTATCCTTACACCAGGGCCACAGGCCCACTGCTCTGTATCTGCCACGTCTACCTTAGCTGTAGGCAGGTCAGAGAACCACAGCCTCAGAGGCCATTTCATTATCTCAGGGAAGATTTTAAAATAAAACCTCAACATCCCCAAATCCAGTTAATGCTAAACACACAATCTCTGCCTTGCTCCTACTGTCTTTGTGTTCAAGATCTGAGGAAACACCATATGTGAGATGGTATTGAAAAAAACTGCCATGTGATCATATAATTAAAGACTTTTGTGTACTCCTCTGTAATTATAAAGCCAAAGAGTGCTGGTGGTGTGCACTCATATCTCTCAGCTACCCAGATTTCTGCTTGCTGAAACTATATAATTCATATACACATATATATATACACACACACACACACTTTTTTTAACCTTTTTGTTTTAATTAACACATAACTTTGAGGCAGACACCAGGCTGTTTAAAGGAAACCATTTTTCAGGTAGAGGAGATTACAGCCACAGTGCTTGGCAGGAAGGATACCCAGTAAATGCAATTATCCAGCCCACTAAAAAGATGAAATTGAGAAATGAAAGCAGGAGAGGGAACAAGTTGCAGAGAGATTAATTAAAGGAATGGACTGGAGGAAAACAAAGGGTCTGTGCCTTCAAAATATAACTGTTCATATGAAGTCTCCAGGTGAGTGCCAGGATCCAGGCTGCATCGAACACAGCACAGCATGGCCAGTTTGGAAAAACTTCAACTCCATTTCACTGCTCTCCTTCAGTGAAATTCTGAGGTTTGAAATTCTCCCTCAGTAAGTTTACAAAAACCACCAAGCACAAAATATTTAATTCTTTTCAGGTTTTTCAATGTCATTAATGAAACTCCCAGTCTCTGCTGACCCTCCCTTCACCCCCATCCATCTATGTACTCCACTGAACATTCCTCACTTTGGCACAGAACCTGTAAGGGACTATTCAATTCCAGGAAAAACACCTACGTGACCAGTTCTGTGAGCATCCCTTGTGCAGCATGGAGGCTGTGCTTCTTACAGCCCCTCTAAGGCATCCATCCACCCAAAACCACTCCTCAACAGATGCCCCAAGCATTCCCTGGAAAAGAAGTCATTACCACTCCACACCCTCGAAATTACACATCTCCTATTATTGCAAACACAGGATGAGGTGCCTACAGTTTCCTTGTCAATAAAAAAGCCAATTCCTCTTTCCTTAACAAGCAATGCCATTCTCAATCAGTCAGCTATTAAATGAGATTGTTGCCCTGCAACGTCTGACTTGAAATGGATTTTTATACCCTTTCTGGGATAGGAACTTTTTTCTATTAATATTAGGCTATCGAATTTTCCCTCTCATAGACCTCAAAGAGGGTTTGTAAATCAGCAGCTATTTCATTTTTATTAATTCCAATATGGAAGGGACTGAAGGGACTGAATAAATACCCAGAACATTTCCTCACTGTCAGTATTTCTTTAAACCAAGAGCGGAGATCTAATGGAAACTTGATTTACAAAATACAGCACACATTTCCAGATGCAAAAGATACACAAGTTAATTAGATAATTTTACTTACAGACCACCTATCAGCTCCAAAAGTACCCTATTGGAAAGATTAATATTTTACTCTGGTTATGGATTTTCCATGCCTTCTTCCCTTCTCTTTGGGCAACACTTTTTAAAAGAAAGGAAAATACCACTGTCTGAAAGAAAATAGTTTAGTAATAGCTAAAACAAGAAAAATCCCACCCTGTGCATCCCTGAGAGTGTTGTCCAAATGCTTCTGGAGCTCTGTCAGCCTTGGGGGCTGTTACCACTGACAACAAAATACAGGGGATAACAGGCATGCAATTGTAACAAATACCATTACTCAATTCAGGAGACTTCAGTGGCAAAAACCAAACCACTACACCCCCTTTTTTTCCCTCTGAATAGCTCAAGACCATTCATGGAGCCATAACTCCAGAAACAAAGGTGACTGCATGCTCCTTCCGGGCACCACAGAACACGAAGTGCTCTGCACCTGAGCTGCCTGAACAGCCCCTGCAGTGCTCCCGTGACAAAGGCTGAAAGGAAAAACAGAATTTCAAAGTACCCTGACCCTTTCTGCCAGAGCCCCTGCTCATACAGGTAAGAAAAGCACACGGCAGGGCATAATGACACCCCCCCAGCAGAAGCCAGGCTTTGTTTTCCACAAGCACACGAGGCAGAAGTCTTAATATTTTCCATTTTGTTCTCATTTTTTTCTGGTGCTGGCTCAAGAGCACGGTCAGTCTTGGGCCTCTGACCAAGGAAAACATGAGACCACTTGGATGTAATATTTATTTAAAATACCCACGATGGCACAGTGTTTTGGAGAATTACCTACTCGAAAAACACCTTCTATGTTCACTTCCTCTATCCTAAACAAGCACCCCTGGCTGTGTATGCCAAAGATACATAAATACTTATTGGTTAGGTACCTTTTTTCTGTATTTAACAGCTATTTCTTTTAGCAGATATTTCCTAATATAGAATTAGAGCCTTAAAAATTTCAGCTTTGTGTTGCTGAAATGAATACTCATCCATTCAGCTACACAAGGCTTACCTGGGGAATTGGGAATTATTCCCCAGAGTGAGTCTTTTCCAGCCAAATTTCAGGCTTTGGGATTTTCTCTTGGTTTCTCAGTTCTCCAAATTTGTGGCTCAGTAACAAAACACTTGGAAAATGGCTAAAGGAACACTACAGTAACCAAAAGTATATGGCTTTTTTACCACGATTTTTCATTGATTGCATGTACAGGTAGGCAATGAATGCCAGAGATTTTCTTTAAAAGATGAAGTGAAAAACTAAGTGTGTCTGTACCATAAAATAAACGGATTTCCTTTAGCACCAAGGCTGCCAGAAAACACATCCTGGCTCCTTTCTAGCCAGCGCCAAAGGCGGATGTATGGCCCTATTTATAGCCCACTAATGCAACTGTGAAATGCACACCCCTTGCACTTCATTTGGATGGGCTGGGACTGGACTCTCCATGGGGCTAAGCAGCTTGGAGGAAAGGTCACTCCCTAAATAACACCACGTTCCCTCTGCCCACTCCAGGGACTGCAGAGACTCGGGGTCCCCTGGAGCCCTCTGGTCACTCTCTGGGTGCTCTGATGCCCGTGGAGAGCTTGCAAAAAGGGAAACCTCACATGAAAATAAGCAGCAAGGAAGTGATGACCTGCCTGTGATTAATTTCTGCTCCTAAAAAAGGGATATCAACTGCTTCTCCACCTCGGCTCACCTTCTGTCTCTGTACTGTAAATCCCCACTCGAAGTGCCGAGCCCAACTGTGTGTGTATCACTCCAAACCCAGCACTGCAAAGATCTGGATAAAAACAGCTCCCTTCCACTAAGGAGAATGACTGTGCAGAATAATTCCCTCATCTAATGCCATGACAAGGGGCTGTAAAAACAGTTCAAGAAGATTAACCACCAGAAGAAGGTCACTACAGAGTGTGAGGGCTGTCTAATTTATGGATACCTGTTCTATGTCCAGCTCTCTTTCAGGCAAGAAAACCTCAGCAACCTTTCCATGGCAAAGATCTTCTATCCATTCAGGAAAGGCATCTCTTTTTGGGTCTTCCTGATTATTTTTTTTCAAATAGGCACCAAGAAATATCTTCAAACACTGTTGCTCTCCTGCCTGGACCATTTACAGCTAAGTAATTTTTCAGCACCCAGGTATCTAAAAAGCTACTCTCCCATCACCTCTGAACTGGTTTTCTTCTCTGCTGGTTTGGTGAAAATAGACACTGAAAACCAATCTTGCCAAAAGAGGCAAGGAACCTTCTTGGAGTCCACAGGAACCTTTCCACAGGCCTGGGTATCATCCCAAAGGAACACCAGATCAGTGTTTCTGCACTTCCAAGGGGGTAAAAAATGGGTAAAAGAGCAGGAGAAGAGAGAACTATTTCAATCACCATCATTACACACAGACCACAATTAACAGACAGCTGCTGTCAGTCCTGAGTGCACTAAGAGGCCACAATCAGCCCTTGAGACCCCACCTGCATCTCCTGCCCATGGATCCAGGAGCTCTGCTTCTGCTGAGACTTGGGCCTCCAGCCCTGCCAGAGCAGGTCTGCCTGTCTCTACTCCTGCCTCTGGTCCCATCTCCTGGAGGGACCTCAGCCCCACATTGTAGGTATCTTCTCTCCCATCTCTCCTCTCCCTGTCTCCAGCCTCATCACCTGGTGCTCCTCACTGCATTCCCTGGATCTGGTTCACTGCCATGCCTGGGACTGCTCTTTTTGTAATGTTTATATATCTGTATGTCTACATTTCTGTGCTGGAGAGGGAGAAGAGCTTGTTTTGTTACTACTCAAAGCAGCCTCTTCCCTCTTCTGCAAAAGCAGCACCTTTTCCAAGAGCTATGAGCCACTTCCACACATAAAAGGTGAAAATACAGTTTTAATTCATGTGGAAAACACTTTCTTTGCACATATTGATCGTGAATACATAACTAGACAAAACCCGAGGGTGCGGTTTGGTTTTGTTTTGATTTTCTTTAAGCTCTATTGCTTCCTTATAGTAATAAAATAGTAAATTATTAACTTACCAAGGGTGTTCTCAGAGTTACACGAATATATCATAAACCTAGATAACACATGCAATTTTGTTACATCTCCCACATAAACATAACCAGGGTAGGTAGGGTTTGGTTCTATTTGTTTCTCTCACTTCCTGAAGCACTTGTTTAGAACTGCTCCGTTTGCTTAGATAAGAAGCAAGCTATCAACAAATTGCTAAACAAGGCAAGGAAAGAGAATCACAGAATGGTTTCAGTTGGAAGATTATCCCATCCCACCCCTGCCATGGGCAGGGACACCTTCCACTGTCCCAGGCTGCTCCAAGCCCTGTCCAACCTGGCCTTGGACACTGCCAGGGATCCAGGGGCAGCCACAGCTGCTCTGGGCACCCTGTGCCAGGGCCTGCCCACCCTCACAGGGAAGAATTCCTTCCCAATCCCTAATCTAAATCTGCCTTCTGGCAGTTAAAAAGCACAGTGTTCAGTACAATTCTGGAAGATGCTCGTGCACTTCAACCCTCTGCTGCAATGCACTCACTCACTCATCTGCTTTTCTTAAGCTTTCAAGCACTGGAACAAGACCTACTTTACAACATGAGCTGCTGGAACCATGAACAACATGAAACCCTCCCTTCCAGTAGCTCTGGCACATTCTGAATTTAAGCAAGGAAAATCTCTCCTTTGAAACTCACTGTGATATCTGGTTTTAAGCCCCTGAGATTGAGTTTTCAGAGGATGGGTGCCTACAGGCCACTCACTTCCGTGGAGCTTGGATTAAGAACAAGTGCCTGGGATTGTACCTGAAATATTTTTCATGTTTGAAAATGCCTTTTAAAAAAGCTGTAGTCTCAAAGTATGGAATTAGGACACAATATGGGGCTGGTCCCCTTATCCATCTGTCCCCAGAACAAGTAAGAGCTGATACTGCAGAACATACCATGAGCTGGAGCAGTTCCTCCTGGGGTGTTCATCAGCTGACCAACACAGCCCATCAAATAAAGGCTGCCAGGCAATAAAGGGAAAGGGAAATGTGTCTTTGGGTGCAGTAAGACCTTCTGATCCCAGCACACACCCACAGTTGACAGGACACAAGTTCCATTCCTTAAGCTACAGCATTCCAGACAGCTTCAGTTCACTGAGGATAGCCATGCTGTCTTCCAGAACAAATAAATTCTTGTTTTCAATTTGAGATTTTTATTTTTCCTCTGACAATTGAGAGAAAGGGAGAGGGGTTAAAATGCTGTAACATCAGGAAGGTCTTATTCACTGAAAACACTTCTCAGATATTTTTCTCACTGAAAATTTTTAACTGAAGACTTCCCCACTTCAAGTGGCCAGATGACCTCCAGCATTTTGTGTACAAGAACAAGACGACTTTAGAAGTTACCTCCTTTTAATTAAGGACATCTGAACAGTCTTGCTAGGCCTAGATATATATTTTGAATTGTCCTGAGCAACACCTCAAGACTGAAGTTTTCACTAAGATGATACTTTTGGTCTGTTAAGGAAAGAGTCTTCAAGCAAACCAACCTCTACAAAGGTCTGGATACACCATTTTTGGAGATGACAATACTTATTTAGGAAAGGTAAATCACAGTCCAAATTCCCCCTTGTTATTCTCCTTCTGCATAGAGTGGACATATTTTAAGAGTTTCAATTATTTTTGCAATTTGGCATTTACTTCAAACTAAGTCAGGGTTCTGCTGCCTTTGAATGAGACAAGGAAGGAAATAGCTGTCACAAGACGGATGAACAGAAGGGAGACAATCCCATCAAACACACAGGAAGAAAGAAAACATCAACGTGAGAAAGAAAACTGCCCTAGGGTTTGTGAAGCAATCAGACACTATCACAGAATCCCAGAAGGATTGGGGTTGGGTTGGGAGGGACCTTAGAGCCCATCTCTTAGAGCCCCTGCCACGGGCAGGGACACCTCCCACTATCCCAGCTTGCTCCAAGCCACATCCAGCCCACCCTCGTGCATTTATCAATGTTTCAATTTCATTACAATACTTTACTGCTGAACATTTCCTTTCCTAGCCTTCTCCCAGCTGTTCTGAGATAAACTGGTTTATGAACTATTGTGCTTTGCGTTCAGCTTTATTTAGACAGATTTAGCAACTGGAGCTGCTCTTAGTAACAGAAATCCCACCACGATATTCCCATTTTGTCAGAAAATTCTGACCTGACCTGTTAACTCCCCTTCTTGCAAAGCACCCAGGAGCTCCATGGAAACATCTGGATTAAGCTTCTCTGACTAATGAACACATTCTAGAATGAGGTTTTTTTTTCCCAAATCACATTACCACTTACTTTCTTACAGAAAGAATTACTTCAATAACCTCCTCCTCAAAGGAACATCCCATAATTTTTTATAAAGGCACAAATAAAATTTATCTACAAGAGATGTTATATTATTAAAACATATGCTGAAATCAACAATGCTCAAGGCTCTATCACGGCATTTTGTTCTTCATTGGTATTTACATATTATAGTTCTTATGTATTGCCCTGGAAATCAGCTTTGAAGTGGAATGATGAATAAATGAAGATTTATTATTACTATCCTTATTAGAGGGATTTTAAAGTCATTAGAGACCAACAGACATAGTAATCATATTATATTCAATCTCCTCTAGAACATCTCTTTTGATAGGCCTGCTAACTCAATTATTTAAATATATATTACAGCAAAATGCAGCATGACTTCTACAGCTGGGACAGGGTGGAAATTTTTATGTTTTGGTTTCATTTACCAGGATTTATCCTTACAGAATTCATGGGTTTCATGATGGGTTTCTGTTTTAAACACAAGGATTTCAAATTCACAGCGAGCACATGGCTCAGTGTGTCTGCTCAGCTAAAATAAAAGGTTATAGCTGGGGAAGAAATAGGGTACTGGAGATCAATCTTAACCTACAGTGTCTTTTAAAAGTTAAAAAAAAAAATCTCCCAATAAGTCAATAGTCTTGACTGCAACCAATCCCACCATGAAAGAAGAAAAAAAGATACAGAGGTTCTGAGGAAGAGCCAAAGCAGAACTGCACCACTCTGAGAAGCTCAGAAAATTCTCTCTGGATTCAAT
Organism: Taeniopygia guttata; assembly: GCF_048771995.1. Taxonomy (NCBI): domain Eukaryota; kingdom Metazoa; phylum Chordata; class Aves; order Passeriformes; family Estrildidae; genus Taeniopygia; species Taeniopygia guttata. The sequence goes on along the minus strand of NC_133033.1, from coordinate 23,915,825 downwards.
GTCAGTCAAGTAAAAACTACTCATGGGAGAAAAAAATCTAAACACTACTTAACTGAAGGTACAATCCTTACTATTGACTCTTTCTGCCTGCAGCTTGTCTGGGGCAGGTGCTAGAGGAAGGAAGGTGAACTGTTTCCAGTGGGGTGTAGTCACACAGCCAGGGACAATTTCCTGTCAGCCACATCCTTCAGACCCCATTGCCTGCCCAGGGAAAGCAGCACCACCACTCTGCTCTGGTCCTTTAATCCTCTCACTGCTGTACCAAATCCCACAGGATTTCCTCCCCTTGTGAAACATCTGAGGCAACGTGGCTATCACAGCAGTGAGACTCATCCCTGCTAGTTCTGCACAGGCACCTCATGTCACACTAGTCCCCAGCTGCCAACACTGCCTGTGTCCCTGTCCATGCACAGCACAGCTCATGCTCACTGAGATGCTCACCTGTGTCCCTGTCCCTGCACAGCACGGCTCCTGCTCACTGAGATGCTCACCTGTGTCCCTGTCCATGCTCAGCATGGCTCCTGCTCACTGAGATGCTCACCTGTGTCTCTGTCCATGCACAGCACGGCTCCTGCTCACTGAGATTCTCACCTGTGTCCCTGTCCCTGCACAGCATGGCTCCTGCTCACTGAGATTCTCACCTGTGTCCCTGTCCATGCACAGCACAGCTCATGGCTCCTCCTGCACCTAGGTCCTGACCTGGTCCTGACCTAGAAACTGTCTTTCAACAGCAAGGGAAAAATGTGACTTCTATGGTTACCATTCAATGAGTTAAGTCAGACTCCAGCTCTGCTAAGAAGGAATCAGTCATGGACTCAAATCTTTAGGAATGACAAATCCCACACCTAAACTAAAGCATGGGCCAGAAAATGGTTAACAGCAGGTAGTACTCCTGACAGTGAAATACAGAACAATAAACAGCCCTCAAATGGATCCCAGAATACCTAAATGATACTGCTGACATCTGTCCAGCTCTATAAATGGGAGTCTTTTAAAATCCCTTCAATCTTCTTGATCCTCTGACTCCAGAAGCTACTTTAAGTTTCCTGTGTTAAAGTTATGATCTTTGGCCCACAGCATGTGGCTAAGCCACCACTGGAAAAAAAAAAAAAAAGACTGAGTCTCACATTTTGCCAAAAATTGCTCCCTCACTAACTATAAGCTAAAATGTAAACTCAAATTCCTTTGAGCAACTGATAGAATTTTCTGTTTATGACAGTACTTAAAGTCTATTTTAAACAAAAGCAACATACTGAGCTCACAATTCCAAACCCAGCATCTCCCAGGGATGAGAAAGAGGACTTAACAGTCCTGAAGTTTCTTCAACTGCTTTCTCTTCAGGTAACACCTTTGGGAAATCTTACTCTGGGATCCACTGGGAGAGCAAGCTAGCCCTCAGAAAGGCTGGAGAAAACACCAGGGAGCTTTGGTGTAGTCAGTACCAAAGCATCTGTTTTAAAAATAACAATACTAAGGCAGCTTATTCATGACTGACTTAACTTTCAGACAGATATCCAGGTATCCAGGTTCAGAAATTTAATTTCTGAACAGTCTTTCAGATAACTTCTGACATATTAAAATCTGTAGTTAAAGACTTACATCTTTATCTAAAAGAAACCATTGTGTATACTAACAGAATCTGGGGCAAAAAAACCCATGAAGCTGAATATGATTTTATCTCCTATCATTTTACCTCTCCTGATGCACAAGACCTGGATCACAGACCAGTCTTCACAGTGAACCAGATGTCTCCATCCCACGTTCCCAGCTTCCCAGCACCACTAAATCCCTCAGTTTCTTGTTTCATTGTACCTTCAAACCCTGTTTGCTCCAGGACTTCGGAACTAATGTTTTATTGCCTTGCAGAAGTAAGGAATTATTCTTCCTACCAAAGGGATTTTTATTTTTAGGAAATGAGTCAACTATGTTGGTATCCAATGACATATAAACATGTAACAGAGACACATATATAAATACATATATAAATGCATGAGGGGGTTGTGCAACTCATAGTCTTTGAACTATTCCAGGATTTGTGGAGGTAAAGACATGTAGTTCCACACATCACTTAAAATGTTATTTTTTCACTAAGGATTTCACCTCTGTTTCAAGTGTCACGGTACCCTCCCCTGGATGGGCCAACTGCTCTGTCACTGTGCTATATTTTAACAGGCATTTTGCTTTGTATTTGGTGAAAGGTTAAGACTCCCTCGTACACCTTCCAGGACATTCATGGTGCTGGGAGAAAGACAATCCAGCAACACTCACCCCCAAACACATCTCCGTTCTGGTAGTTCTTGCCCTTCTGAGTTTCCTCTTCGTTTTGAACAGTAGACACATGCTTGGCGGAGGCACAGCCCATAGCTTCATCCAGACAGCTCCAGCTGCACCGAACCACAGAGCATCTCTAGCAACGCCCGCTCATCCTCGCAGAAAGAATCCACCTTCCTGCTCGGCTCTCACGTGCCCTTCACCTAAACACGGCCAAAGAGAGAGGAAAACGTTCACACAAGGTACCCTCTACACGGCGAGCTTCAAGGAGATAAAAAGTGGAGTTTGTGAGGAGGAGCACAAGGGCACAGCCTCCATGGCAGGAGGCTGCTAAAAGCATATTCCATAAAAGATGGTACAGGCAAGTCATGATAAAGGTACCTCCACCCTGCCCTGGGACAGAGCTGTGGAACTCAAAGCCTCTTCCAGCCTGATGCTTTAATCCATGGCTTGAAGAAAGCATCATGCAGATCTGCTTCCCACCCAGCCCGCTATTCTCACAGAACGCAGAGGGTTTTGGGAGAAGAGATAAGAAACTATCAATATCTGCTCCTCCTGCTCCTTTTACCAATCTACTCATCAAGCCAGACTTCTTAAAAGCATTTTACTGATTAAGAGCTGCTAATTGCAAGTGTTTGGACAAAATAACCCCTCTAAATCAATTAAAGATCTTGTGTTCCCAGATGTGAAAGGCAATAGTCAGCTGTATTATCTTTTCTCTATGTGTTACGTGTTCATTATTCTACTCAATCCATAAAACCTCCATCGCTCAAAAAGACAACCACCCCCATTTTAAGATAGAATAACACTCCCTGAACAGTCCAGATGTCACATAAAACAAAGGGAAAAGAAAAATATAATCCGGAACGGTAATACTTTAGGTTAAAAAGAAATTCAAATTCATGAACTGTTTATTGCTAAATGGTTCTGCACTGGAACAAAAGCTTCCTCAAAGTTTGGTGAGATGACCTAGTTTGCCTTTCCACCAGCCAAACTTTTCAGAAGAAAGAAAAGTGAGAAACTCTCCCTTTTGCCAAGTTTTTTAGCTCAGCTATACATACACAATTTCTTAATTCATTACTTCTGAGCATGTACTTTACAAGGCTGTGGCTCACGTTGCTCCACGCTGACAATTTAATGTGTAACACCAGACACGAGCTCTTACCTAGGACAGGGAGAGCTGGAGCGAGGTGATCTTTAAGGTCCCTCCCAACCCAAAGCATTCTATGACACAGCAGTATCCATTCCAGCAGAAATGTATAATCCCAAGGGAAGTGGTGACTTTCCTCTCCCTGAGCACTCAGCACTGGGAGGGTCAGTGACACACCAGCACATGCTCTAGCAGGGCTCTGCTCCCACCTCCGCAGGGGTTTTCCTGCCCCTCCCCAAAGCCACAGCCATGAGGATGTGGCAGCCAGGCTCAGAGCGGTTCTGTTTAGCAGACCATGGCTTTCACCAAGCAAGGGGAAGGACTCTGGCTGCAGAACCACCTCTAACTCCTACTCACAGCCAGCTTCCCTCTTCTCTGCACAGAGCAGTGCTTCTCCTCCACTTGGCAAGGGCATCCCAGAACATACAATGTGCATCTGCCAACCCCTGTTCCCAGCAGACACCCCTCGCTAGTTTTATTTCAGTACATCCCCAACATGCTCTTCTTTCTTCCTTCTCTTATACATGCACACCTGAGCCTGAATTTTTTATTGCCCCATCCTTCTCTTCCCCCTTAGACAAAGCTAACTACTCACCCCAAAACACAGGATTTTGTAGGATCACAGAAAAGCTTGGGTTGGGAGGGACTTTGAACTCATTTCGTTGCAACTTCTACCATGGGCAGGGACACCATCCTCTAGCCCAGGCTGCTCCAAGCCCCATCCAACCTGGCCTTGGACACTTCCAGGGCAGCCAATGTTTTGGGCAACTAACACCAGGCATTGTTGCTGTCAGTGGAAGGGAGTGAGCACACCCCTCTGGAGCGATTTTTTTAACCCTATATGGTTACATAACTTCCCCCCATCCTGGAAAACCTAGATTTTACAGAAGTCATTATGAAGTTCCTCAGTTTTTGCAGTTCAGGGAGGGTCACAGCTGACAGTTCATCCTCTCCTCTGTTCAAGCAGCAACCTGCATTAAAGTCTTCATCTCACTGTTGGGGGCAAGCAAGGATCCAAAGGGATTTAAAGCATCAGCCATGCAGTGCTTGGAGATAGGTAAAGACACACAGGGGTGTGGGAGATGGAGGAGAAACAGCAGACTGGGAGAGGGAACTGCTGCCTGCACTGCAAATGAAATGGGGACTTACCTTCCCAGAGAACATAAATTTGGTTAAAGACAAAAGCTTTTAATGGACCAGCTGAAACAAATGTGCATCTATCTGCCACCCCTGTTCCCAGCAGCCACCCTTCGCTAGGGTAGGGACAACAGTGTCCTTGCTTCAGCTTTCAGAGAAAAGCAGGAGCCTCCAGGTAGACAGAGCCTGAAAACACTGACTTCTGGTTTGAAATACAACCAGTAGTATTATTCCAGGGAAAAGGGTGTGGCCAACTATAGGAAAAGGAGGAAGGGAAGGCTTGTTGTAATCCTGGAAAGGATGTGGAGGTGTTTGGGTGAGATCTGGGTAGGAGGCTCTCGTGGGGGAATTACTGCCTACCACAGCTCAGCACCACTGAGCAGGACTCAGGCACAGAAGTACCTGTTGAATGAATTATGCTCCTGCCATATTCAATTATTTTTCCCGTTTCCTTTTCTGTCTCTCAGCAGGGACCATTTACAAAAGGGAAAACAGCTGCTTAGTAATAAAACCCAAATGTATTTCACAAAGGAGCAGTGGGTTGGGTTTAGGAAGGAGATTTTTTTTAATGAAGCCTTATACAGCCAGCATGCAGCACAACAAATTGCAAAATACTTAATTATTGATTAGTGCCCAGGATGGTGAGGGTCTCAGGACCATTGAGCTGCATGAACAATCAGGAGCAAGGAGATATAGAACAGGAATGCAGAAGGATAAAGCTCTTTGGGGGAAAAAAAGGAAGAAATATCCACTGTCAAATCTCTCCCGCAGCATTTTGGTAGCACACATCAACCTCTAAAAATATGGTCACGAATGAAAGCATGCTGTGATTAAAGGAAACAGATGGGGATACAGGAACTGGAAGTTTCACTTTTTACATGGAAGAATAGCAATCACAGCAGCACCTGAAAAAGCCATACAATTAATAGTTGGGTTATGGAGGCAAACTTCTCCTGGTGCCAATAAACTGGGCTGAGAAAGCTACTGAAAAATGACCTCCAAGGTGAGTCTAACACACTTCCAGGCGTGTTCCTTGGACTGCTGTTAACATAGCACTGTGAACACAGGTAACTACACACAATCCAAGGACAGCAGAGGATTTAATACCAAGAACAGAGTGGGAGGAAAGCAGCATTAATTTCACAGGGGATGAAATCTGGTACAGGGCAGCACGATGCTCTCCAGCCTTAGGACACCTCCCCTGCCTGAGGACCAGAGCCAGGGACGAGGTTTGGGAATCACTCAGAAGAGAGGTGCTGGTCCTCACTCAGTGGGATGCCTGGCAAAGCTTTGGGGATGTGAAACACAGCGCTTCACCCAGCAGCAGAACAACACATCCGTTCCTCCTCCTCCTCTCCCCCCCCCTTCTGCACAAATGTAACCTTCTCTTTTGTCTTCCACAGCATTTTGGGGGCACACATATTTTCAGAAGCCAAAAATAAAAATAAGAAGAAAACCTCAAACCATTTGCAGTTCATGTTCACCACCCACCATCACTAATTATCAAGATTTGAGAGGCAATTTGCAGGCTCCTATCTGCAAAATGCTGGTGAGAAAAATCTCTCAGGCAGATCAAAAGTGTACACCACCCCCGAATGAAATGCAGCAGGTTGAGGATTAACATCTTACAGCAGGTCAGAAGAAGACTAGAGGCACTCTCAGAAGCTGTGCTTTGTACCCAGGTTTCTTCTGAGCTAAAAATGGGGGATCTTAACTCTTAGAATAGAAAATACCTTTGGAAACCTTCAGCAATTCCTTTTTTCTTTCTTCTGAGCAATGTCTATGATGTGTTTTTTCTTTTACCAACTCTTTCAACACTTCATTAATCCATGCATTACACCCTCACCTCTTATTTCTGATGGTCAAAGGCTGCGTCCTTGACAAAACACATTTTGCTTCCACAAACGCTTCATACAAATGGAGGACTTCCAGTGTTTTACAACAAATGCATGTTAATTCTTCTGTTACAACAGGTGTATTTGTTTTCATCTTTATTGCATTGAGATAACTGATCTTGCATCATCTTCAGGCTGCAGATACATTCACACATTTCTTTCCATGCTGACCACACAGGAAATCAGGTTAAAATTTCACAATGCTCAAAAGATCAAAGCAACAATTTCCATGCAACCATGAAAAACCCCTAAGCTAAAAATGCCACACTGGCTTTTCCTATGGAACAACCTATTCCAGGCAGACCTTGAAGATTTAACTTACTGCTACTAATTACATTTATTTCCTATAAGAAATAGGACTGTTTGATTTCCATTTCATTTGTTTCCCAAAAAGAAGAAAGCAGAAATTAATTCCAAGTCTGTCCTGCACTTCTCCACTGCGACATCTCTCTTTCTCAGCTACCCTCCACCACAAAAGATGGGGTTTTGGGTTTTACTCAACAGCCAAAAGGCATTTTTGGAGCCAAAAAGATATCCCTTTTGTCTCTAAAGTGCACCAATGGCCTAAGGAGGGAAATAAAAAATATTTTAAAAAAAAGTTCATATGAGGTCTCTTTCTCCTTCTTCAAATTATTCAAATTGGCATGAATAGTGCAGTTATATTGAAAATTAATCTACTGACTTGCTAAATAAGCAGGGCTAAATGAACAGCAGAATGAGTGATGCAAACACTCTAGAGCATCATCTTCCAGTACACTCGGGGGAAAAGTCAAAAGTGAGTGATGATTTCTGTTCCTTGGGAGCCATGGACAAACCATGCTGCCCTCACCCACTGGTACAAACAGCCAGGAAATGAGGCATTTTCTGCCCTTCTATGAATTGTTTGCCCCTGTGATGCTCAGTCCTGTGTTTATGGCACATCCCAGCTTCCTGCTGGAAGCAGGCTGTCCCAGGGAGCAGAGCAGCGACTGCCTGGAAGGGGGAATCAGCTGCAGGCTGTGCAGCCAGGAGCACAGGGAGCACACCATGGCCTTGGGCACACCAAACCATCTTCTCCTTGCTCGGACTCTTAAGGAGACATACCACCAGTAAATCCATGGAAAAAGATTTCAAACATCATGGAGTAAAATACAAAGATGGAAGGGAAAGGGAATTGCATGGCAATCATCCTCTTCATTTACACAAGGTGGAGTTAAAGTAAAATCAGTGTGAAAAGCCCAGCAGCACATGAGATGTCAGTCATACAACTCGCCATTTTTCCAAAGAAAATTAATTACATTTCATTCTGAATTTCTTTTACCCTCAAATACTTTAGGAGTAGTGAAACAAATATTACCACCACCATTACAGAATGCAGTTCTAATATTTAATAACTTCCCCCCCTTTACGAGAATTAACAGACAAAATTTTGAAGACAGATGTGATTTAAATTGGCTGGCAAGACTGTAGAATATTTGTTTTAGCTTGCACACAGAGATGGCCTGTTTCAGGTGAGAACCAAAACTTTTCAAACATATTTCAACTGCCAAACCAGTAGCAGTACCAGAGCTGGCCTTTAACATAGAAGCAGGTACTACTCAACCAGATTTCCAGAGATTCAGGACACTTATCCACAATACTTTCAGAAAAAATTTTTTTCATAAAAAATAAGATTATATGACAATATGCAGAGAACACCTAAATATTTCCTGCTTCTACAGCAGAGATTGCTGTGGCTTTTAGAAGGACCTGACACAGAGATACCCACAAAATCACAGAATGGTTTGGGTGAGAAGGACCTTAAAGCACAAACCATCCTACCCTGCCATGACAGATATCTTCCACTATCCCAGGCTGCTCCAAGCCCTGTCCAGCCTGGCCTTGGACACTGCCAGGGATCCAGGGGCAGCCACAGCTTCTCTGGGCACCCTGTGCCAGGGCCTCCCCACCTCACAGGGAGGAATTTCTTCCCAATATCCCATCTAATCCTGCTCTTTGGCAGTTTGTAGCCATTACCTTGCCCCACACTAAAAATGACTACAGTCAACAACAGATAACTAAAAACCCACCAGCAACCACCATGAGGGATCTGATTAAAAGCAACAAGACCTTTCCACTGACTTGAGGTGGTTTCAGGTCACTTCCTGAGCCTCGATTTTCATGAAACAAAAATCGTTTTGGATTTATTTCTGAAGAGATTTTGAAAATGCAGTGCTGGTGGTGGCACCTCTGGCTGATGTGATGTGAGACAATAGACAGGACTACAGAAAAGCCAGGCTCCATTTTCAGTACATGACTTTCTTGTGTATCTAAGAATAATCTCCAGCACTTACTGTAATGGGAAGGTAGCTCAAGCACCTCTAAAGTATAAAAAAAACAAGCAATAAGCTCTCCTATTTAATTTTATTTCTGTCTTCATGGTTTAAGAGCAAGATGTGCTTTACTGAGCAGGGCACAGTAAAAGGCCCTGAGGTACAGGAACAGAGATTTATACAATACTTAATACGCTCCAAGCACAGGTCTGAGCATCATCTCCCTTTTGAAAACTCACTCCCCTTGCTCTGCCTTAATAAAATAATTGAAAGATGCAACCATTACATCTAGGCAGTCACCATCATCATGTCAAATCACACTAAAACAATTGATGTAGGAACTGCAGCCACTTCATCAACAAGACCCTCTGCTTTGGAGGAAGACCTTGAGGGATAATTACCACACTGACAAACCAGCCTTGTTCTCCTGAGCTCCTCTCATCTTCCCACCAGGGCTGAGGGATCAATCTCCACATGACAACACTGACTCTGGCCTGGAGCTGAGCTCTTTTAAGGACTACCCCTCTCCCAGAAAAGGTACTGGTTTACCAGGTCTCTTCTAAAAACGTGAAGCACATAGTTCCTTATTTAAACAGGAAAAGCATCAAGGACCAATACCACCCACTAGTGTGGTAGTGAATACCTGGAATTTTAAGACTTGAATGTTTAATCTTCACTTTTTGTTCTTGCACACTTTGATTTCCTTCCCAAACTAATTCTTAATCTTTCCTGTGTGCCACCATGAAGGTAGAAATAACCACACTGAGAGGGGTCCTAATGCAATTATCTGTAATTGCACATTTGCAGGGCCTCACCTCCCTTTAGACCCACTAATTTATCATAACAGCTCTACAACAAAAAGCCCCACAGTCAGCTGATTGGTTATTCCCTAGAACATTCTTAAAAATATCCACAAATGAGATGACAGACTCTGGCATCTACCTCCACCTCCAGCTCCATCAATGAATGATGAATACATACACAGCACCAGTTCACCTCTCTGCTCAAAAATCCAGCAAAGAATTACCCCACCTCAGAAAACTGCTTTGACTCTGCCTTGAATATACACTCTCCAGTTATGCTGTGAGCTTCCAGCTTCCACCTGGAGACCTTTCCTTGCATCCTGGTAAGCTTGGCCAAACAGCATGTCTGGGCCAAATTCCTGCCCACAGAGAAAGGGGAAAGCAACTGCAAGCTGGAGAGGGTGGCTGGATGTCCCTGGATGTCTCTGCACCCACAAACAGCCCACCGCCCACCACCCCACCTCACTTTCAAGGCATTTTTCATCCAAAGAGCTACAGCAGGAGCTACTTTATGTACCACTGAGGATAAATATAGCACAGAACAACTGAGCTATGCAGAAGCCAAGGGGCTGAGATGCTGGGGACCTGCTGCTAATGTGCCAGCAAGGAAACATTTGCCATATGCACGTCTGCTGCTGCTGCTGTGCAATTAGGGGATAGAGCAGTTTCAAGGGGCCTCCTCTTTTGGCAGATGAGCTACAGAAATAAGAAATCTTTCTTCACTAACCTGATAACACTTAAATGACAGAATAAGTGCAGGGATGCTGCTCAAAACCACAGGAGGTGACTCATCCAGGCTGCTGAGGAGTGATCCCAGCACAGGCGCCCATTCCATGCACGTCTGCCTCCTCCATGGCCCAACCAGCAGCTGCACTCTTGCTAAAAATCAGCAGGTAAAAGTCAGGAGAAGAGCTAACAAAGCAGCTCACTTCAATCTTAGCTCTTCTGAACAGCTGCATAGTATCTATACTGTTATTTTTTTTAATGATTTCCTAACTGTAGTCCCGTGGAAATGGCGCAAGCAGGAATGAAAGGGATGCACATTGCCACCTGCATTCCCAAAAATGACACTACTGACCACTCTCTCCTGCTTTGCAGGATAACTCCTCAGCATCAAGGAGGAGAGCACAGGATTTTTGGTGCTGAAGGCCACAGTACCTGAATGTTTGTGCTGGTATGGTCTGACCCAAGAGCCCTATGCCATAAACTATTCCATTTCATACCCTATCCCAGAGGTTAACCCTGAGAATCCCCAGCTGGGAGGGGAGCTGAGAAAGCAGGCTGTGCTCAGGAAGCAGCAGACCTTCAGAAACCTCCAGCCCAGAACAGCAGCTGGAAAAACACAGGTGAGAGAGGATCCAGGTTCTGCTCCTGTAAATGACACCAGCATTTGGAATGTTTTGATCCATTCCCTACTTTCATCCTGCCCCCCAACATGCAGTACTCAGGCAGAGGAGCTTCTGGACATCCCTGATGGTGGAAAAACATTTCCTTCAACACAGATTAGGAGTTTAGTCCAGCCCCAGCTTTGGGTAGTGGCTTCCTCCTTTTTTTCTTTTTTCTTTTTTTTAATTTTAAAAAATGTCTTAGAACACCATCAGTTACAGTTCCATGGCAAGATGCTGAATGGATACATCCATAACCAAGCCTAGACATTCACAAAATAACATCTAAACCATGTTTCAGCCTATGATATAAATAAATGAGCAGCAGACTAGCCAAAACCAATTGCAGTATTTTCAGTTCATGTTAACACAGCTATAACTCAAACACAACCAGCCAGGGCAGAACTGGATCAGTGGCACAGGAGAGGGAGGGCTGCAGATTTCTCCTCCCACTGCTGACAAGGAACAGCCAAGACAGCAACAGACCTCACAAGGATTTAAAACACAGAAACCAGCTTCTTTTTTTAACTACCTACATCTTATTCCAGCTGGTAGCATCCTGTTTCTGTATTTTGACTTAATGTCACATTTCCCAAAAGTGACCACGATAATTTTCTGTGTAGAGGGAGCTGGGCCCTCTTCTGCATTTCCTACACCTGTATAGTGCACTTCAGCTTTGAGCCACAGTTTAAGCACGTGTTTGAACTCAAAAACCACCATTTAAAACCAGCTGTGTATAAAGCACAACTTTCTGTTTGATGGTGTAAACTTTTCCTGGATACCACCTGAATTTATTTAAACCAAATACCATGCAGAATAGTAATGATGAAGCAATTTTTGGTACGTAAAGAGGTTTAAGAACCACCTTGAGAGCATTTACACCTCACCCATGAGTCCCAGCTCAGCAAAACCCATGCAGCAAAGGGACACAACATCCTTTTGGAAAGGTCTGTTAGATGCATGAAAACACCATGCCAGGGCTTCCAGCATTTTCCTGCCAAATTGACACATGAATACAAAAGGGGGGGGAAAAGCCCAGCTGGAAACAGCCTCACAGCAGTCAAAGCAAGAAGAAAACCCATACAGAGCAGGGCAAAAATACAAATTCTGCTCAGCTGTAAGAGAGGGGAAAAAAATGTATTATAAATAATTGAAAAGGCTTCCAAAGACCATTGAATACCATCAGTGGAATCAAAATGTAATAGGATTTTTTAAAGAATTGTAGTGTCAGAACAATACAAATGGCTACAGGATCATAATTCATATGAAAAAAACAGGTCAAAATAGGCCAGAGTAGTCATCCAAACACACTAAAGCTCTGCAGATGTTCATGCAGCTTTCTCATGAAGACAAAACTGATGGGGAGAAGAGTTGATGCAACACTGTTCAATTTGGGACAAAATAATACAAGGCCCCTGAAGAAATCAGAGATATGGATTGCAGGAGACTGAGGCAACTTCAAAAAGCAAGGACATGAGTGCAAAGTCTGTCTTGAGGAGGGACAGAGCAGGGACTGGCTCTGAGAGTGTAAAGGCATCCCCCAAGCTGGCCCACACTGGGACCCTCACTCACACCTGTGACCAGAGTACAACATCCACAGGCAAGTGAAAATTTGACCCACCAAACTGTTTTCATCATCCTGAGGACAACACTGTCTCAAAAGTAGTTCCCAAGTTCTTCCACTGTACTCCAAGCAGACCTTTTTCACAGGGCTCAACTGAGCTGACCCTCTAGGAGTTATTTTGGATCCCTCTCCTTCTGGCCAAGAGGATTCTCCTTGCAATTATTTTATTATTCAAATGTTTAAATACTGCTCCTTTTCCAATTCAATCAGGGCCTTAGTTATGACACAGTGTCAGTTATTACATAATGTCACTAGGTAAGGGGCCAAGGAACATGTACTTCTCTGAACTACCCACACAGCCATCAAGAATTCACCTTCAACAGCCTTCAAGCTTTACATAATTTGACCTGCTGATAATTTGGGCAGAAACTCCATGAAAACCATCACATTTCAAAGGTGCTTATACTCAAGTGTGGTCTAGTGGAAGGTGTCCCTGCTTGTGGCAGGGCATGGAATGAGATGAGCTTTAAGGTCCCTTCCAAACAAACCATTCTGGAATTCTGTGATTCAGCAGCACAGCATCAGCTCAGTACCTTTGAAAGCCTCTCTAAAAGGTTGTCAAGGTTTTGTAATCTTCCCCAGGGACTTGTCTCTAAAGTTTTTTTTAACCCTGTCACATTTATTAATTTGGGAAGTGATGCAGTTGCTTAAATTCCATTAATATTTTGTCCATTGTTTTGCTGTTATTTCTCTCCTTGTGTCCAGCAAGGACTGGGTGCAGTAACCTGAGGTCTCCATGTCCAGCTCTGCAGGTCCAGCAGGACCATTACCCTGTCCAGGGTCCGTGATTCCCCATGACAGAGACACTTGGACACAGCTGCATCCCATGGTAAAAGGCAGCTGGACACTGTTGAGCTCAAAGGCCCTTTACTCCCACATTTAGCTTTCTGCACATGAAAACAGCAGCTGCTTTCCTGAGAGTCAATTCTGCAAACCCTTAATGGGCTTTCTCTCCCTCTTCTAGGGTCAAGTGTGAGGAGGATTCCTTTTTAAAATTAGAAAAAGATACGTTTATGAAGGCTGAATCAAGCTGGCTCTCTTAGATACACTTTTATTATGTTAGGAAAGCAATACTGAGACTAAATTCAAAAAACGTTGAAATGGATATTAAAAAGAAGGAGGGGGAAAATAAAGGAAAATGGGAGAACCAATTGTGCAATGTGCAAGGTCCTGCAGACCGAGCACCTCCCTCCCAAACCCATGCCCGGGATGGTCATGGCTGTGCAAGGAGCTGTAGCTGGAAGCTGATTCAATGTTTTTTTTGCAAGAAAAACCATTTAACTGAGTCCAGTTCCCTGGAACAGCATTTAACTCAAAACAACACAACTATAAATGCTGGTGTCATTTATAGCACCTGTAAATCATCCACTGCCAGACAACTGATAAACCCAGGCTCAGGAAAATCAGCGTCCAGAGCAATATGCACCAAAACATCATAAATCCTTCTCACTATTACAGTATTTTTCCATTCCCATGCCATAAGTGAATTCTGTGCAACTGAATTATAATACTGTAGCTGAGCACTTACCAATTATATTTTAAACAGACTATTTAAAGGTACCTTTACCCCACTGCAAAAAACATCAAGACATTGGCAACAGCAGAGAGGCATCCACCCCAGAAATAATATCTGGATTATTCTGTCTTGACTTTGTTTCTCTTCAGTTGTTTTATAATTAAAAATTACATGACAGAAAGCCACTATTTTCTCATCTCCAGTGAATCACTTAATACATATGTCAGCGCTCATAAAAAAACCCTTACTGCATCCAGGTGAAGTTGACAGCCTCAAAACTCCAAAGGCTGAATCCAGAATGTCACTGTGAGAGCTTGAAGCTAAAAAGCAGCAAGGACAGAAACATTACCTCTGGTTCATCAAGAACAACCAGTTTCTGTTCAAGGCCAGCCTGGACAGGGTTTGAAGCAACCTGGGCTACTGGAAGATGTATCCCACAGCAGTGGGCAGAACAAGATGGGATCCTTCCCAACCCAATACTGTTCCAGGATTCTATGACAGGTTCTAAAATATGTTGAAATAACAACTGAAAATGTTAAGTTTTCCCTGATTTTTTTCCTCACTTCTCCATGGCTAAAAGAGAAGCAAATTCTAAGTGTTCAGATTTACAAAAAATGCTGTTAAGTTTAAAACCAAAAATAAAAAATACTCAGGACATTCTGCCCAGAAATCATTGCACTTTGCCTTCTGATAGGCAGCTTTCTGTAATGCACCACTCCCTCATCTCTTTTCTTTGCTGTGTGGTACTGAACCCTCTCTATTTGTGACACCAGCACCACCACCCTTGGAAAGGCTTTTTCAACACAGCCAGAGCCAGATCTTGGTCTCCTCTGGAGATCTGCCACAGGAGCTCACAAGGAACCCGAGCGGCACCAGAAGCAGTTTTGATAAGGAATTAGATGAAATCAGCTTTGTGCTGCACCAGTATCATCCTGCCTCCTCACAGTGGATTCTGGAAGTGACTGCTTACTGAGATGGCAGAGACCATCAAAGTCCACCAAGACACCACGGAAGGAGAGAAATGCCATGGGAAGAAGGGAAGAAGTTGCTTAGCAACTCTCTTATTCTGACAGCCAGCAGGATGAAAGAAGTTGAAAAGATAAAGGTAAAGGAATTAAACATAGAAACTTTGTCTTCTCCAAGGTTCTCAGCTGACCTGAGTCACATTACTCAGATGGTTTTTGATGTGCTAAATCAGCCTTTGCCAGCTGCACATGCAGGGCAAAAATAACAGGACTCAGCAGCTTCCCAGTGAAGAAATAAAGCAGCAGAAACCCTGGGAAGGCAGATTTGATCACCATTAGGATCTACACAAAGCAGCCACTTGGATTTCCATACACAAATGCCAACAACTTCCTCCCAGGCAGGTCAAAAAGTGAGTTTCTGAGCAAGCACCAGAGATCAAACTCTAAATACAGCCAAATTAGGCCCAGCAGCTCCTGGGGCATTTGCCAGCCAGCAGCAGCTGGAATGGAGGCTGTAACCCCAACAGCTCACTCAATCCTCTCATTTTAGGCCATAAAAAAATCTTACAGAGGCCTCTGAAGTCCTAGAACAAATGATCACATTAAGTTAAAATGTGACAGGAGGAATGATGTAGGTGTTCAGAGATCCCAGGACTTAAAGCTGGGCTTTCCAGCAGCTTCAGCCTGGGCAACACACAGATCCCCCAGCTGAGATCCAGCAGAACAAGGGATGCAAATGAGTGTTTCTGTAGATAACAGTGGCTTAAAAATAAAAATAAAAGTATTGATTTTTGCTATTGTTGACACAGAAGATCCATCTGCATGTAACTAGTGCATTTCAGTCTATAACATAACTGATAAAAGTGTAATGGAACATTAATCTTAATTTAGGGATAAGTGCCTTATGGGGGGGGGGAGGAGGGAAGGATCTGATTTTATATAAGCCAAAGTACAGCCTCAGAGAGAGACATTAACAGATTTTTTATCAGTGTATAAAAACCAAGACTGGTATTTCAGAGCACAGCAGACTTATTCATAAGGAGAGGAGTAGGTAATCCAATTTTACATGATAAAATCCCAAACTTTTGTATTTTCACCATGGCACTTAGCTTCCCTCAATGGTTTGAGAGTGAAAAGCCAGCCCAGGCTGGCAATTTCCCCCTGAGCCCCCAGGATTTCTTTCTCTCCCTGCAAGCTGCCACACACCCTCACAGAATACCAATGACATGGGATGGGACAACTGGGAACCAAACCTAGGGGCTCCTGGGGAACAGGCCAGCACAGTGCAGCAATAAAAATCTGTTCATTTTAGCAAATCAAACTAAAGGCATGAGGTAAATACACTGCCCTGGTTCCCTGTCACTGCACAGGGAGGAATTAATGGGTGCATTACAGGCAGAGCTTGAGCTGCATGATGTGCCCCTGACACTTCTCTGCTCCCCACTTAGCAAGAACATGGTTGACTGGTTGATATAAAGCCATAAATGATTGATTTTACTCACAATTTACCTGGGAAAAATATTCCATTTCCCATCCAAGCCAGCTAGAGTGGGAAACACTCTGGAAGGATCTTGAAAATTATAATTGATCGGCCTTACAAGTTGTTTGAAATCAGAATTAATTAATGATAATGTTTGAAAGCAACTAAAGGAAGACGTTAAACCAAGAAATTTTAAGCTTCAGTCAGAGAAGTCAGTGTGCTTGGTGTTTTGGGATAAAGAAATGTCATGTTACTTGAATGTTCAAAAGCCAGGGACAGTGACTTGAAGGAGCTTCATTGGAGACATCCGGGAAGTGGCTTGGAAGGAACCACAGAATGTTACCTGGCCTGCCAGCAGGAACAGAAGAGGGAAATCTTCACAAGAACAAGTTCACCCTCAAGAGGCTTCATTGAATGTCAACGTAATCAAAGACCTCTGAGCCAGAGCCTAACCTGGGCCTGGGGACTGGTCCTGTGACCTCCCTAGTCCTCATTAATCCCACCCCAATCACACAGCAATCATCTTCAGTGACAAAAAACACCCCAAAACCCCACAGCATCCCTGAATACAGACATGGGCTAAAACACACTTCCTGCAAGGAGTGGCCAAGGAAGAGCTACACATGATAGGTGGTACTAAAGTGCAAATTCATCAAGACTAGAGAAAATGGCAAAATCCCACAGCCAGATAATTAAGCTGCCTGAACTTGAAATAAACTTATCTTGACAAGCACAAGGTAACACAGATTAGAAGGAATAATGTACAAGTGTGATGCAGGCTTTACCGTTGACAACTAATGACAATGTATCACTGGGATTCAGAAAACTCAGTGAAAACCTGATAAAAAAAAAGACATACAGCTAGATAAGCACGATGATATTTTATTTCTTTCCTTAATTTCATTATTAACCATAGGATATTCTGAATACCGAGTTAAAATATTTTTTAAAAACTACATCAAAACATTTCTACTGATTTGTATAGCAAGCTGAGCTGTAACAGATACATTTTATTTTGATCAGGATTATATCTCACAACCATCCTCACACAGACTTTGTTTATGCACATCAACAGGCAACTGGTCTTACCAGCAGAAGGCTTCACCCTGATAGACTGTAATTCAGTAGATCTCTCACGAATTCTAAAAAGCCCTCTTGAAGGCACAGCACCATTTCACAGCAAGTTCTAGTCACAGAAGACACTCTGGAGAGGTGTCAGGATGTGGCATCATAACATGCCAGGCAGTTCTTGCAGATTATGCCTGTCTCATACAATCTCTGGTGAAAGCCCCATGAGCCCCTCGTTGCTCAGACTCTATCAGCAGACCCACGAGCTGCAGCTCCTCTTCCCTAATTTCCACCAACCAGGGGATGTTGTTTACCCAGATTAAATTTTCATGCTCAGCATGAGAGATTCCATATGCACCCCCCAATGGCTTCCCTAAGAGGGAGGCATTTGTATTCCTGAGCAGCATCAGAGTCAGCTTATGCTCCCCGACAGCTCCTTGCCAACAGCCCTTCATTAAGTCTTCAACTCAGCCCTAAGCATCCCCTTCCATGAGCTGCCCTGTCAATGGATGTTTTCCCTCTAAAGAAGCATCGTATTTTCTACAAGGAGGCTCAGTCAAAACAGCAGAGCAAGGAGAGCTGAAAAACAATCCTGACTGGCACATTTCCTCCCACTTCCCCAGACTGAGGGCAACGCACTCTTCCCACTTGGATCATTTCCTGTTGGTCCCACACACCAAGTCCGTACATTTTCACTCATCTCACAGTAAGAGTTACTTGAATTTCCTTTTTTCAAGGAGTATTTTTGTCACAGTGCAGCTGGGGCTGCCATAATATATTTTTGGACTGCTTTTTTAGCCTAGAAAACCTCTGGAGTAAAACCCTATGTTCGCTTTTTTTTTTTTTTTCCTTCTTAGACATTTTATGAAAGTTCATAAGACGTTTCAAACAAATTACTGCTGGGAAGTAAAAAGGGAAAAGCCCAGCCACCTCCAGATAGCCTCTTGGTTCAGAGAGCAAAATTTCTATCTTCCAACTCCCCAGGGTAAACGAGGCAAATCTGGGACAAGCCATGAATGAGCAAGTGAGCAGAAGCTGTGGGCACCTCTGAATATGTGTTCCTGTTCTCCCTACATCTTCCCCCTCTGGCATGGAAATGCCACAAAGGTGCACATGCCTATACAAATATGTATAAAAAGTATGTGTACACACACATATATATATAAAAATGTGTGTGTATATCCTATAAAGGCAAACAAAGCATCTAGAAGGCACCAAGATGCACATCTTTGCATTTCAAAACCAGGATTCCTAAAAATGCCAGTCCTTTCCTCCTCCTCCTCCTCCTCCTCCTCCCATGGTGCCAGGCTCTCTCAGCTCAAACAGATTTAAGAGCACTTTGTGCCAGACCTTCTGCCAACTGGTTTCCAGGACAGAAAACATCTCTCATTCTCTTAAACATCAAAAATGCTTTCCAGAGGGGCTGCAAGGCAAGCTTTAAAACAACTTTCCGGTTAATTATCCCAACACTGGTTTTTAAAACATTTTCCAAAACCATTGCAAATACTTTCCCTGATTATAAAAGCTGTATTTATTTATTGCCTTTAACCTAAACTTCAAGTGGTGTTGATTAACATTAATCCAAATGCAATCTCCCCCTCTAAATAAGAACACTGTATGGACCTCCTAAATTAAAGCAGTATATTCTGTGACTGTGCAGCTCTCCTGCAAGAAGCTGGGAAGAGCTGCTGCAGGAGAGGAAGGATGGGGTGGGGAGGAAGGGCCCATAACCCCTGTGACACGTGCATGTCAAGCTCCCCAAGCCAAGGCACTCCCAACGACTCCAGATGAATTCCCAGTAATCCTGGGAACCTTCACTTCTGACAGAAACAGCCCCAGCTTTCAGATTTATGTAATTTCTCCTCGATCCCAAGCAACAGCCAGCAGCCTCTGCTGAGCTCTGATGGTTCAGGTTAAGAATAAGCCGTGAAATCACAGCACAATTCCAGATGCCAGACAAAGAAATGGCTGCACCCTACTGGGGCTCTGCTCTCCATGGCTTCCCAAACATGAGATGACAAATATAAAGGATTGCTAAGACTTTCAGTGCCTGGCTGAGCAGCAGATTCACAGGACAAAGCAAAGTGTCTTGCAACAGAGCAAACAGCTTTGGTTGCAACAACAACAACAACAACAACAACAATAATAATAATAATAATAATAATAATAATAATAATAATAATAATAATAATAATAATACATGTTTTAATTAAAACACAGCTCTCCAGGAGTATCAGTTTGGTAGCTGCTATGAAAGTACATCATTTGGAAATTGTTTTGTTCAGGGTGGGTTTGGGGTTTTTCACAAAAAAACAATGCAATTGTTATGCACTGACAATATTCTTATTATACAAAACAAAGCTTTTCACGCTGTACACCACTACTAAAAACTTGAAAGCAGGAGACAAGGACGAAGTATAAATGTTGACAAACCTACACTAAAGAACACTGTCAGAAACCTTCAGATACTAATATCATCCTTTCTTAATTGTAGGCTTCTATTGTTAGAGCTTCACACTATGGTGATGGGAAACAAAACACACAAAAAATAATTTTTTTTAATTACTCATGCCATTCATAAACATGATCTATCCTATCCCCTGCAGAAGATAAACCAAGAAACAGGTAATTCTATCAAAACAGCAGGAGAATCGTACAACTTTAAATTATTTTAAAAAAAGTATTAAAAGTCTCCTGCTTGTTTGTTTTACCCCTGCTTTAAATTTTACTCTCATCTGCTGAGCAGAATATCTTGGTTTTTTTGCTTTAGATAACAAAAGCACACTTGGATTTGATAGGATGCTGTCACATGACCTCTCTCTACACCCAAAAATATTTGTCTCCTCTCTCTATACCCAAAAATATTTGTCTCTGAGTACACATATTTTACAACCTTGAATTCCTTTGCTTTAGTCCTGGCCAAAAACAGCCCTTCCAAAAAATGATGAAATATTCACCAAGGGCCTCCTCGATTTGTACCTGCAGCTGCTCGGGCTGTAAGGCCCTGCTAGAAGTTAATTATTTACAAAATCGGGTTTTAACAACCACAGGTGTCAAAGGAACTTGTCTCATTGCACCAGGCACAGCACCAGTGAGTGTCTGACAAAGGATGCTGATCTGGGGGTGGGCAGTAAAGATGAAGAGTGACTGTACCACTGAATGAGACCAAATTAAAACTCCTGTGTAACCAAACCTACCTGGCTTATTCCTCACACAGTCCTCCAGGAGGAAGGAGTCAGCCTGGCATAGCAGCCCTGCCACAGCTGACCACTTCCATGCTGCTCCTGAAGCTCTTGAAGGACTCAGGACAACACCACATGATGGTTTTGACAATCCTTGGAGACAGTTCCCATTCTTTATTTGAGCATTTCTTTAGCCTGATGCTATTCCATTGTTGAGGTTTAAATTTATAACATTCTGGCCTGAGAGAAGCCACAGTTCACCCAGACAGCTGAACCCTGACTCCACTAAACAGGATTCCTTCACTGCTCAGGACTGTCACCAGAAGAGATGCTACAAGCACATTACAGCATTTATACTGTAAATACTAAATTTAGACTGTAAATGGATGATACAAATCAGTCCTTCTTTTACATACAGATGTTGCTGGCCTACAGAACATCTACCTTCTTATAAATATCACTAATATCTCTTATTATGTCACCTTAGAGCTTCCTCCTTGCACCTGAAAATCCCCTTCTGGTGTCTGTGCAACCTTTCCCACTGTAGCTTTCCTCATGAACAGCCTGTTCTGGAAACATCCTCACAGGTGAGACCAACCAGCATGAGTTATCAGGTGGCTATTATTGCATGGGCAAGAGAATCATTCCACAGGACTTAATAATTTGCCATGTATTGTCTTATATTACCAGTGGGAATCCAGGGCTTCCCTCTGGCTGCCCTGGCAGGTCTGGGACCCTGGCAGGGGTCAGGACCCCCCCCGTACAGAGCCCCCAGAGACACTGTCTGTGATCTCTGTCCATGGAAAAGAGTTTTCAATCTTACAGGATGAATTGCAAGCTCTGAGTGTTTGATATAAGGAATAATTAAGTGTGGCACGGGTGCAAAAGTAAAATTTTAGGATTCTAGATTAGGGGTTCAAAGGAGACAAGATGGACGAAATTGGGTGTGTCTTGTCCTTTTCCTCCTTCTTCATGCCCTCCATGTTTCACTGTGGTGTTGGCATTTTTCTGTTGGTTTAGGCTGGGGACACACTGTTCAACGTAGGTGATAGATATTGGCACATTATTGTAAATACAGCACAGGTAGTTTCTGGTATATAATGTTTGTAACATCCCACTGAGGGCAGAGCCCCACACGCTGCCCTGCAGGACAGAGCTGAGGCAGGGCAGCAGAACATGTTAGAGATAAACAGAATAAACAACCTTGAAACCAGCACAGACCAATTATGGCTTCTTCTTTGGCAGCGGGGCAGAAGGACAGAGACTTTCTACAATCTCGGAATCATCAATACCTCAGATTCCGATAATTACCAAAAAAAACTGCAAATGTTTCACCCAAGGTGCAGAAGTACTTTGTCTTTCTCTGAGAGCCTCTGCTCCAAGCCTGTGACATGAGGCTGGTGTGGCAATGCCACCTGAATGTGTCTGACTGTCACTGAGCCCATCAACAGCTGCATCATAAATCCCTGGCTTTAACAAAGTACAGCTGCAATGTTCCAACCCAGCTGGAGCTGCTCTACCAACCCCTGGAGGAGGACTGGGAGCAATATTGATCCTACCTGACTCATCTCCCTGGAAAACACGGATCCTCTGGGCATCTCTAACAGCCCAAAAATTTGCCATGCAGAAGTAGAAACCTCCACTAATCCCTGAGATCAAAGAGAATCTTAAAGCTTTAGGGATTTGGCTATCCTTGGAATGGTGTTCTTACAGAATTGTATGTTAGACACCTTCACTTATGGCTTTTTTTAGTGGCATTTGGAAAAACAGTACCTGAGGTTTATCCTCCAAGATGGAGATGTGCTGCATTTGAAGTCTGAGGGCTTTATACAAATCATGTAATTAGTACTTGGACAAAAAGATCAAGAAAAATTTGTTGTTTTTTTCCCCACTGTTTAAGTGCAGGTATGCTTTTCAATCAAAAGCTGGCTGTCTGCCAAGAAAAAAGCTTGTAGCAGAAATTTTTCAGAGGAAAAGCATCATGTCCTATTCAGTTTGCAAAATCCTGAGTATTCCTGAAGGCAAGCAAAGAGTCGAGGAGCATTAGTTAAAAGTTTTATTGCTATTGCAATGCAAATACTAAACCCTTACAAAAATAAATTGTAGCAGACACAATAAAATGCATTTTAACATAGCACCTTAAAAAAATTATACTTGCCAGGCATGATATCTTCATGAATAATCTCTCATAAGCCAAAAGGTACAAGATTATGCAGTCAACAATTGCCACGAGTGCAATGACCAAAAGGGTGATCACTGCTGACACCTAAGGGGCACAACCTCTTAATGGAATAAAAAAGTACTTTTACAGGAAATAACAATGATTTCAGAGCTGAGGTAGTAAGCTGTTATTCTGCAAAGATTACTAACCTGCCCTATATACAGATAAAATTGTACATGAGGCATACAAGCACTTTTCAGTACACTAGCCACTTTTTTAAATAATTTGTATTTCACGAAAAAAGCCAAAAAAAACCCAACTCCTCCCTCCTTTGCCAAACAGCCTTAACTTCAGCCTTAAATGGCGCAGAGCCAGAGGTGTTCAAGTTGTAAAAAGTAAGCATTTAACAGCTAGACAGACTAAAGAATAAAAGTTCTGTGCAGATAATAATAATTGAAATAGAAAATTTAACATATTCTCAGATTCCTGGAGCCACCTTCAAATCTGGGGTAGGAGCTGGCAGCATCTGAATTCCAGGCACAAGCCAGAGGTGCCCACTGCCAGCAGGAACAGGGTTTGGGGAACAAAGCACAGGAGCAAAATTCTGATGACTTTCTAACCTGCTTAAAAAAAAGAAAAAAAAAATATTTTGGTGTTCAGTATTTCCTGTATCCCAAATGCTCGGAGAAGCAAAAGCAGGAAAACAAGAAATTCTGTGGAAAAGGTGCTTCCCAGTACCTAAAGAGACCACAGGAGAGCTGGAGAGGGGCTTTTGGTCTGAACCAAGGACTACCTTTGTTTTCTGCCTCATCCAAAACTTCGTTGTGCCAGAGAATCCATATCCAAAAAATTCAAATACTCTTATCACTCTGCTCAACATCCCCTCTCAGCACGACATCCCACAGGGCCTTCCTTCTGATGCAAGTGGTTTAGTACTTACAAGTCAACCAACACGCTCACTGAAGTGGCATTCCCTCAGGAAAACATTCAAATGAGCTCCTCTATTAAATTACAAAATAGATCAGCCTACAGTTGTTTAACATGCACTTGAGTTTCTCTTACAACAGGGCATCCTTCAGTGTTTAGCAGAAGCATGTTCCTGTGCTACTCAATTATCTTCTTGCTGAAGAAACATTAGACCTCTGATGTTTCATGCAAACCCATGTAGGAAGATATTTAGGACACCACTCATAATCATTAATGAAAATATTGCATTTATATGTAATCTACCTGCATGAAATTCAATGAAAAAAAATTGGCTGCAGGCTGCAAAAGCAGGTTTAAAAATGGATACCATTATCATTCAGCAACATTCAAATCCAAGGGAGGAGAAAACCCCACCAGCCTTAACTCTGTGGTCTGCCTTTTATGAACTTAAAATTCACAGAAGGATTTTACTGCAGGGTACTCCTGTTGATAAATAACAAAAGCAATCCAGAATCCTGATGATCTGGATTAGAGGAAGGTTTCTGCATCCTCAGCAGGAATTTTCCTCTAGGAACACAAGACAGCTTTGAACAAGGCCTTTTCCATGACTGTGAAGATGCTTTCCCTGCAGAGAGGTGGATCCCTTACCAACTCCTCACTATATATATGGTGTTTTTTTAAACAAATGAGTTCAGTTTCATGAGCTGTGACTCCAGGTGAAGATGCAGGGATCCAGGTCACAATGACACATTTATCACTCTGCACTGGGAAGAATACCAGAATAGCTGGGAACATGGATTTATGCTCCAGGCATCCTGACCCTGGTATAATCAGGAACAGTTCCCACAAACCACCTGTACTGCACAGCTGGAACCAGGACCCTCAAAAGACACCAAGGACCAGGAAAACTGCACTAAGGCTGGGACAGAGCAAGGCAGGACAGACCAGGGAAAACATCCAGCAACAGAGATATCTGCTCTACCATGGGTCAGGAAGAAAAAGGTCATGTAACGTTCACAGAACACAGTATCAACATAGTCAGGGGAGAAAAAAAAATCATGCTGTTTCAAATCAATTGAAAATAAGTCAATAAAGTAAATTATCACTGCTTTGGTAGGATTCCAGCCCCAAAAAGCCAATGAAATCTTCCCCTTCCATGTGCATGTGTTTTCTTTATACATGTAGGAAGACAATTCCATTAAATGAGAAAATAAACTGATTTAATTCTCAGTATCAGGTTTTGTTTTCAGCCACTCACAAAACCAAAATTTTTGTATATTGTACAATAGGAATGCACTGGCAATAAGGGATTTAATTTCAACCCTACAGACAAGAAGCTCTGACAGGCAGGTTAGTGAGACCCAAAACAGGAGGAGCTCTTGGCCAAGGCTTTCTGCAGATGTGCAGGACAAGATGCTCCATCCCACAGCACCAGGAGGACCAACACTCACACAGTTATTCACACTCACACAGTTATTCACACTCACACAGTTATTCACACTCACACAGTTATTCACACTCACACAGTTATTCACAAGGAACTCTGTGCCCTTCTTCTGCCCTCTAATGCTCTCAAGTTTGCATCCACACAGCTTAGCACAAAGAGGAGCCCCAGCATTCCCTTGATTCTTGTATTTGAAAGGAAGTGTTTCAGATGACAGCAGAAGAGACCAATAATGGGAAGCAAAAATTCGGTGGGGAGTAATTCAAATGTGAAACTGTTAATTAAATATGCAAAATACTTGCAGAAGCAGCAAGGGATAGGAAAAAGCCAAAACAAAACCAAATGCTGCATCTACTGTAAACAAGTGTGAACACAGAGAATAAATATATCTACCTTCCAAAATGGGATTTGACTTTCTAATCTCTGGTCTACATATTTCAGATTTGCTTCTTTTTTAAACACATGTTCTGTGAAGGATGTCTCTGCAAGATTAAGACAAGAAGTAAATATTTCAGCACTTGGAAAAGAAACAGGAAAAACTGTTTGTTGTTCAAGAATTCTTGAATTCCGCAGAACACAGCAAACAGCTTCTGCTCCTGTTTAACAGAAATGGCTTACCACTATGTCAGTAAAGTGTGTCCCTTGTTACCAAACAGGCAGCAAGGAGCTGTGACAAGCTCAGAACAATTCTAGGCACAATTCAAAGGGCTGCAGATAAGAAAGGAGGAGTTGAAACATTTAAAGCAGTTTGTGGAGGAGAAGAAGAGCTGCATGCAATTTTATAATTACTGCAACTTCTGTAGTACATAGGAGCAGCATGAGAAAGAATCCCTCTGTGCTGGACACTGTAAACATGGAGCAAGAGCAAGCTCCCCCAAAAAGCCTCTGATTAAAGCATAAAACAGAAGATAAACACTAGCACAAGGTCACACAGAAGACAATCTGCAATTCATACTCAAACTAATTTTACTTCTATATACACAAAAAACTCAAACTGGATTTAACAATAAACACTGTAACTGCTATCACCCAGCCCCTATAAAATGCTGCTTATTCCAGCCACCAGGCTGAGTTTTCAGAACATGGTGGGTACCACACAGAAGATGGAGGGTACCACAATTCCCATCTTACATAGGTGCAAAGAAACATCTAAACATAATTGCAGTGGGTTCCAGATTAAAACAGATCAGCCCTCAGCCCGTGAACACAATGAATCACCTTCAGCTTAAAAGATGGTGTCCTGGGTTAGGCTGGGAGAGAGTCAATTTTCTGCCTAGTAGCTGGTACAGTGCTGAGGTTTGGATTCAGCCTGAGAATAATGTTGATGCTTCAGTAGCTGCTGAGCAGAGCCCACCCCAAGTGAAGGACTCTGCGGTGTCCCGGGCTCTGCCAGGGAGGAGCTGCAGCAGGAGCTGGGCTGGAGCATGGCCAGGACAGCTGATCCCCCTGGGCAGAGCCCATCCCACCCCACGGGATGCCAGCCCAGGCTGTGAGCCGGGGCAGTGGGCAGAGGGGCTGAAGGCTGCTGAGGGACAGGCTGGGCATCAGGGGGTGGGTGGTGAGGGACTGCACTGTGATCACTCATCTGTCTGGATTGTACTCCCTTTTTAATGATCTCCCTTCTCACTATCATAACAACAATAATAATAATAATATCATTATTGCTTAATTCAAGTATTAAACCATTCTTATCTCAACCCACAAGTTGTACTTTTTCCTGATTCTTCTCCCATTCCCCCAACACCTGCTCAACCAGGCCAGATTGTTTCCAGAAGCAGACCCAGTCAGCTGAGGTCTCTGCAGCCAGCCTGTGGCACCAGCTAAAACATTCCATGCCCACAGACTGAGCCAATGCTCAGGACACTGCTGGGCTCCTGACAGGAGCAGTTTTATGGGAAAAGGAGAGTAAGCCTTTTGGGGAGAGTTTTATGGGGAAAAGGGCGATGAATCTCATGTACACAAACTGACAAGGAGAGACACGCAGTGATTGACGCTGTACATAATAAACACAACTGGGAAGAGTCTAGACAGGCCTTCAGTGTGTAAATATCAAATTATATGAAACATGCTGGAGGGACTTATAGCAACCTCTCATTTTAAGGTTCTACCTGAAATTTAAAAGAAAAGCAGCAATACCATCCCTGGCTCCTTGCCTAAGCAGATTCTGCTGATTTGCATAACCAGACAAATCACATAAACCCTGTGGTTTATAAACACCTTTACAAGTTCATTCTCAATGAGTAAATGGAGAAAACCTATGGGTCTGAGTTTTTTCCCTGAAGAAAAAGTGGGTGAGGGAGGAAAGTCTCCTTTCCCTTCATCCTTCTTCATTTTCACACCAGGCTACAAAACTGCCTTGTGCCCAGTTCTGTCACTGTCCTGCCCAATGCTCACAGGATTCTATTCTCCCTTTGAGAACAACATGAAAATAGTTTCCCACTGCTTTCTTCCCGAACACTTTGCCTAAATTACTAAAAGGTAACATTAACTGGTCCTGGCACAACTCTTGTGCTCTGGAAAAGCTTCCCACAAAGCACATCTGAACCACCAATCCTTTATCAGCTCTCCAATTTCAGAAATGAATCAGTCTTGCAGTTAAAACTCCTCACATGCTGTTGTGATGGGCAGCAAAACCAGAAGTCAGTGATACACTACATAACCTGCTAAGTTAAATGAAAGATTTGGAGGGTCTGAAAAGGGGGTTTGATCTTTCACTCAATAAATAAACAAATAAATAAGTGATCCACAAGATGAATGCAACTCACCCTGAACACAGGGAAGAGAACTCCAGAGGGATGTCCAGGACTGTATCAAAAAGCCACAAGTTCTCAGACCAACAGATGTTTCCTGTCAAATCATTCCTTTTGGGACCAAAGACAAACCACTGGGTTTCTGCTGGATGAAAAGCCATCAGGTGTAACTCACCTGTCTCACAACAGCTACACATCAGTGACTGCACATCTGGGAATCTCTACCATGGAGCATCACATAATGTGGAAGAAATTGGATCCTCCCCAGACAGCCTGCTCTTTGTGTCGATGCCCTCTGAAAATTCACTTTTTTCTCTCTTCTCTTTACTTTCTGTCCTTCTTAAAAGAAAAGCTGGACAATGATGGTTTTAGCAGACCCATCTCAAAATGCTGAAATTGCTTCAAAGGTTCCCTGATGGAGATATACCAGCACAATAGTGAGTTTTTACCAGAAAACTTGAATCCCATGAGAAAAATTAGTATTTTAAGCAATTGAATACTTCCCACCTCCTTATCAGAATAGTACTCATTTTCTTTTCAGCCAAAGCACTTCAAACATACTTCAATCACAGCAAGCTTGAGGGCCCAAAGTTACACATATGCCAAGAGGGTCTGGTGAAAGAAAAGCAAAACTACCAGCAAAGACTTTTGGCCCAGCAGTGAAGTGACCAGCTTGCCACAAGTACTTCCATGGCCCATAGTGGGCCAGAAGCAGCACTGTATGTTTTGTTAACAGCAAATTCACTTATCTTAAATATGCCTGACATCACCATTGCTCCACATCAGATGCCATTCTCCAGCTCTGTCTCCTCCTCTCCTCCAGGCTTCCAGTAAAATTAGACCTTGCATTAAACTTCCAGTAAAATAATTACAGCTGGCAGGTATTTTTCAACACTGATTTGGAAGCCAAGAAACCAAAGCAAAACAAAACAATGCCAAGTCAAGCATTACCCAGCTTCCCTCAGAAATAACTTGTTCTGTAGATCAAACACTGTCACTGGCAGATGGTTTTGCTCTCCACTATTTCATGTGCTCTATCAACTTCACAAAAACACTGGCTGTATACCTTACAAAATTTCCCTACGATAAAATAGGGGAAAATGTCTCAAGGTCTTCAAAACAACAACAGAAAATGATGATAGAGAGAAAAAGTCCTCCTCAAATGCTGTGGACATTTTTATTGTGGAGAAAACAATGACAAGAAAAAGGAAAGCAAGAAGGAGCTAGAATCCTTCACAAGATTTCTAAGCAGCATGCATCACCACCATCACTTTCTTCTGCATGCAGATGATATGCTAACAAGCCCTTTAGATAATTTAGTACATATATATGCTGTGTAGGTGTTTGCTAAAACACTAATGCCAGCATCCAGTCACTACAACGGGTGTGCTTTCTACTTTATTGCATTAAAAATTGTTAGAAGTTGTTAGAGAAAAAGGTGACAAGAAAAAGAACTCAATTTTCACAAATATTTCAAGTTCGTTCACCTCCATTTATTTTTCACCAGCAGTTTTTCACCACCAATGGCTGTTGTTAGAGCTGTTTCCTCCTGGCATTGCTAACTCAGCATTCCCTTGATTCCCACACTTTATCATTCCCCTTTCCTGTTTTTGCACTCACTGCTGCCTTTTGAGGATGCTGATTAGGGGCAGGATGAAAAATCGAGATGAGAGCCCTCAGCTTTCTGAACAGCAACCTAGCAACCTCAGGAAGCAAAGCATTTAACAAACACACTGGAATGCTGATCTTTAATTTTCAGGTCATTTAGCCAAAAAATGCGATGTACAGAAAGGAAAAAGTGATGTTTGAACAATCCCTGACGTTTTAAAAACAACAATTCTGTCCATTCAGAGAATCATACCTAACACGTTTTCCTCTGTCTGTACATACCACTTCTGTCTCATTCCATACTCCTACAAAAATTCAGGATGTTTAACAAAAAGTGAACCAGGTTTGACTGCAAACATCTTTTGCCAGGATAACTCACAAAATTGCCCAAGGGCTTGAGACACTCAGATGCTTTAACTAATAATTGAACAGGACAGTGCATTTTGTATAGCTCTGAGATGGCTCTGAGACCTTTGTCAGTGGGTTTTTCCCCCCCACATATACATAGCGAAGAGGATGGATCATTCTGGAGATGAGTCACTAGTGAAACAACAGAATAAACTCCTGTGAAATGCTGCGGGGTTCTCTAGCTCCCTCCTGGGATAATTTGGCAAGGTTCTGGCAAACGCTCCTCCCACAGAAATCAAGCAGCGATTTTATCAGTGAAATTAATCTAGAAATGTTTAGTATTCATTTCAGTCTCCACTTACCTTCTCCTCCTGCTTCAAGTCTGCTTCCTCACAAAGCTGACAAAGGAGAATGGAAAGCCACCAGGAGCAGGTGACTGCTGACACCAAACCCACAGCCAGCACAGATTTCCACACCTCAGACAAAGCTCCAGCACATTTGCTACTGCCTGAATATGTACAATGCTACAACGTGGTCTAGATTGGCTTCCACTTGTAACAAGTTCAGCAGGAACATCCTTTGGCTAAAGCCAATTAACACATGTAAAATGAAGGGAGAGTGTAAGGTGGGGGTAAGTGAGGCTTTGGTGCCAAGCAATCAGCAGAAAAGCTAAACCCAGAGCTTCCTGCTGCCATGGTCTGTCTGCACATCCACCCACCCTCCCGAAATCCAGACAGACCTGTACACTCTCCTTGGGCACAGGCACCCCAGTAATTACTGCAACCCAATTCAATCGGCACACAAATCCTAATTAACTCGGAACACGCACAGGTACCCAACCCAGCATCACAGATAATGCCCCTGTCTGTCACCAGCGCTAAACTCAGGGTCACCAGGGGACACTGGCTGCTTACCTGGACAGCTGTCCTGTGCCCCATTGTCTCTGCATGTGTTCTGCTACTTATTTATCCCTATTACCTTCTGTTTATCCCTATTACCTTGTGCTTTTGCACAGCTCCCTGACAGGAGGGTGCAGCTCTGCTCCCAGGGAATGGGGATGGGACAAGAGGGAATGGCCTCAAGCTGTGCAAGGGAAGGTTTAGATTGGGAATACTGGGTTGAATATCAGGGAAAATTTCTTCATTCAAAGGGCAGTCAGGCACTGAACAGGCTGCCCAGGGCAGGGATGGAGTCACCATCCCTGGGGGCATTCACAAGACATGGAGATGTGACACTTGGGGACACAGGTTAGTGGTGGGCTTGGCAATGTTGGGGGAACAGCAGGACTCGATCTTAGAGATCTTTTAAAACTTTAATGAATCTAAAATTGTACTTAAAAGCTACAATATAGATCATTATTAAAAATGTTACAAACATACCTTCAGTTATGGACACTTGCACCTTGTATTAGAGCTCCTTTGGAGGAACAGGAGCATTCCTACCACCCCTGTTCCCACATCTGCACAGAGGCACTTCAGGAGACTGGACATGGCAAACCCTTTGTTCTTAGAGTCACTGCCCAATCACTTCAGTCATTTTATACTGGAATCAGAGAATAGACTAAACTGCTTATTTACCATACAAATTATGGTAGGACTAAAAACATTCTGATTGGCAATGCATGGTTGAGTAGGCAGAAAACATGAGGAAAAATGCAATCTTAAAAAAAGTGACCAACTCTGAAAGTAAATTAATTTTTCTACTGGCTTCAAAGAGACTAAATTAAGGGAGTTTTACCAAAACAAATCATTAAGTCTATAAACATGAAAGTGAGTTTTGTCACAAGCAAACATTTGTACACCACAGACAGTGAGTAACAGCACACAAGGAACAAGTGCAGTCACAGTGTGCTCAAAATTCACCACTTTGATTAGACTGTCAGTCCCTTAACAGGTGATAATCCATCACTCCTCACAGACTGCAGGAATGCCAGCACTTCATTCAGCACTCACCAGAGAGGAAGATGAGAAAACAATGTAAAAAAAATTAAAGACAGGCAACCCCCCACCACCATCCTCCAAACCCAAGAGAACAGTTGTCCTTTTTGTGAATGGGGAAAGCACTTTACACCTTCATTCCCCTGCGCTGAGCAGAGGTGGTTGGCATTTTTACACCACTTCACAGACAGGAAAGCAAAGGACAAGTAGCACAGCAGAGGCAAAACAAAGTTCCACCTTTCCATCCCTCTGCTCTTATATCCATGGAAGAAACAGGCTTTTTTCATTTTCAAATTTGATGGTAAACTTTCATTAAATTCCTCTGCTTTCCCAAACTATTGTTATCCCAACAGCTCAGCTGGGGATGTACAGAAACAAAGAAAGAAGCAATTCCTTCTTTAGGAAGCCTTCAGTGGAATCCCCCAATCCCCCCAGCCATCCTACACAGACCCCACAAGCTCTCCCAAGACTTTAAAGGTGAGTTGACAATACACTTATTCCCAACAACATCCAGTCTGTGAAGTCCATCTCATCCTGCACCCAAGAGAAACCAAGAGCAGATTACATGGGAAATGGTGTAGGAATACAGCAACCATCACATGGTAACACTCCCCCCTACCCCAACTCAGGTACAGGGGCAACTCTTTTCTCCTCAAAGAGTAATGAAAGTTGTAGAAGTGCAACACAGCAAGTCAGCATGGACTGACCATCACGGCTGTCAGGCTCTCCTGTCCATTTCCTCCTTCCTTCCCTCTTCCCCAAACTTGTGAGCTTTGGAAAACCAAACTCCTTGCTGAAAGGCACGACTGCACTTCCCAGAACACCACCTGATCTCATCTGGGTTTCCCGGCACCAACATAACACAGCTGGTAATGTGGTGAGGGGACATTGAAGAAGAGGAAGTGGGAAATGGTGCCAGTGCTGGAGAGAGGAAACTCCATAAGAACAGCTTTTTGACTTGGAAGCAAAATTAGCCAAGGAATTTCTTAAGAGCTTTTCAGAAACACCTTAAAATTTTAAGCCAGTAAAGAAGACCCCCATAGAACAACTTTGTGTTGCCTAAGACTTTGCAGACACTACACAAACTTTGCAGTTCCCTGCCCAAAACCAGCACTGGAGCTCTTTGTCCTGGACACGAGGTACACATGAGGTTCCCTGCTGCACCAGCTCCGTGCCTTCCCTCCACTGCCTCTGCTGACAAGCCAGCTCTTGTTCCTTGGTGTCCTGCCAGGACCTCTCCTGTCAAACATCCCGTGTGCCAGCACAAGTGGCGACATGAAACTGCATGGAAATTGGTGTGCTCTGGCTTTTGCAGGTCACTGCAACACCACACAGCATGGGTGGGGACATAAAACAGAAATAGCAACAAACCTCCATCTACAGAGCAGGGCCCTTGACCAGTCAAAGCTACTGGAATCGCAAATCACTGTACTCCCACAGCCAGCACCATTGCTCCCTCTTTCCCAACAGTGTGTCCATGCCACAATGAGACTGATTCCTTCCATCAAGCCCCATCCCAAGTTTAATAAATGAAGGCTCATCCATTAAATTTCACCTGTACCCTCACTTCTCCCCCAAAAACACACATTGATTAGCTACAGTTAAGGTATCACAGTAAAATGGATTTTAATCAAATACAATTTCTTTATTTTCTTGTTGCTTTGCCTTTTACTTACTTATCCCTTTGCCTTTTACTTACTTATCTACTTGTCTGTCTTGCAATCAAATCCCCGAATACAAACTAGCACCACTGAGAATCAGGGAACTAACACAAGTTGTGATTATTTTGCTGTAACACCAGTTATCTAAGTGGTTTGTGGTAGAAAGAGAGAAGGTTTAGGGAACAAACAAGGGGTGCAGCCAGAGATCAAAAGAAATACTGCTCCTAAGTGGAATATTAACATTTCCCTATGGAAGAGATGACAGGAAGATCAGCAAAGCACATGAAGCAGAATCACTGCAGTTCACAACTGGAATATTTACAAGCTTTTTGGCTGATCTTTAGTATTTCAGAATTGAAGAAAAACCCTGAGTCTTTCCTCTTTTGCCTTGCCCATACCTAGTGGTGCTGTTCAGCATCATTCAAGTGACAAATTTTCTGTCTGGATCCAGCCCAACTCTATGTCACCCATCAGAAGAGAACGGTGCACAATGAAGAAAAGCAACACAAAGCCATGGCAGTCTACAGAAATCAGCTCTGGCCCTGAGCACTCACTCAGAAAGTTTTTATTCATAACACACACCACATGAAGGACGGGAAAAAGAAGTCTTCTCCTGACCACACACCTTGTGACAGCAATGCAATGCACACGTGTGCCCTTACACAATTTCCTTTCCAACATCAGGTGCCTCCTTCTGCTTTTGCTAGGCCGTGCCTCAGTTTCTCCTGCTCACGTTTCCAGCCTCATGCCATCAGCTGTTTAGCTCTTCACATTCCATCTCAGTGCTCCACCTTGCCACCTCCTTGTTCATTACATTTATGAACATTGTGCTCCCACTCTCCCTGTCATTTTTCTGGTTACTGACACCAGCTCTGGATGGTGACAACACAAAAACAACATGCTCAGGCTCTGCCTTTACCCAAAATGAAAAACCCAAGGCCAGGCTGGATGAGGCCTGGAGCAACATGGTCTAGTGGAAGGTGTCCCTGCCATTCCAGGAATTGCAATGATAAAATCTTCAAGGTGCCTTCCAACCCAGGCCATGCTATGAACATCTGTGAAATCATCTTCTCTGGGCATCACGGTAGCCAACCATTACTCTGAACTTCTTCCCAGAAGTTAATTTTTAATGCATGCTAAGCCCAAGGTACTTAAAGACTCCAGTCTGTATGAGGTTAGGTAGGGACTGCAGAAAGGTGGTGGGAGCTGAAGTTGGGGAGTAACCAAACACCAGATGTGCAGGGGAGCCATACACCTTCTAAAGAGGGCAACCAGAAAGACATGTGCTAAACCTCATCTATACAAATTTTCCTATTTGTAAACAAATTAACATAGCCACAATATATGACTGTACTTCTGTCTTCCATGAGCAATGAGTCAGAATTGTTGTTTACAGTTATTAGCAATGCAACCCTGCAGTCCATCAGCACTGCCTTCGCCCTGCGGAGGCAGGTGAAGCTTCAAAAAACATCAGGAAACAAGGATGCACACCCCAGCCCCAGGACTGTGCTCTGAGCATTAGTACTTGTCATAGACAGCAAGAGGAATCACTCTCTGCTGTAATTCTGTACTTAAAAATAGTATTTGACAAGCAAATCTATTATGAGAACAGAATTAAGATACTGAAGTTCAAGTTGATCAAACGATTTTGAAAAAAAAAATCCAGATTTCACTCTGGCTTAAAAAAACAAACAAACAAAAATACTTGAAAAGGGAGAAAAATAACCAGTTTTAATCTTTTTGATAGCAAAGCACAGAACAAGCTCAGAGTCATACCACAAAGACACTGCTTTGGCTGCAGAGAACCTAGCTGGGCAACTCTCATCACAGCAGCTCCACAGCCCCCTGGGAAAGAGCTGTGGTCTCCCACTCCCATCCCAGGGCACCATTCCCTACCCCATGTCCTTTTTCTCCTATTCCAGAAATATCTGCAAGCACATACACTTTCTCCTCCTTGTCACAGGCTTTGAAGTTATTTTGCCAGTGCATGCTTGTTCTCTTTTTTTTCCCCCCAGAATTCCCTAAAACGAAGCAGCAAACAGGAGAGAAACCAGGGGAGCTGCCGAAGACAGATACACACAGCAGTCCTACATTTCCAGGTAAGTACAAATAACTGAAGGTCTAAAGATGCTTCCCCTGAGCCATTGTAATTTCCATCAGTTTTAAACTTAGTCCTAGAGCATCTTGAATCTTTCAACCTACTCAGCCTGGTGGCTAATGACCAGGTAGGGATGAGGAACAGGAGACTGGAGACAGCTTCCAACCCCTACCACCAACATGCATACTCTACCTTAAGGCCAAAGTCACTCCCATCTTCTGCTTTCCATCACTCCTCTGACATTTAAATCAAGGCCCAAAACCAGTCCTGCAGTCTGATGATACAGAAAGGTCCCTGCACTCCTCCAGTGCTGGGGCTCTTCTCCCTCAACACTGGTCAGCATTCCCATAGTCAGCCCCACACCTCAGTCTGCACTTGGAAAAAACCTTATGGATATAGATGCTAGCTCACAGAGTTTGGTATCACTGGCACTGAAGCAGCAGGCTGAAGCTACTTTCATTTTTACAGCCAGTCACACTTAGTATTTTGATAGCAATAAAACCATTTCAACACAAAAAAATTCAGCCATGTTCATGACCATGTCAGGGAAGATGGCAGCAGGTAAGGAATGGAAAATCATAGACAAGGAAAAGAAGAATGGGAAATTGAACACTTAAAAAGGCAGAGAGGTCACAGATTTACCAATTAAAAGAATCCATCAGCAAACCAGAAAGCGCCATTTACGACGTAGCAACCATGAAACAGAAATCCAGAAATCTTCAGAGCTGCCTCCACACTTGCAGTTTTTATTCCTGAGGATATTCAGTCACAACCAAAAGCAGAGCTGACCCAACATGCTAGGAAAGCTCACAGATTTTGGGGGATAATTTCCTTATCCTTATGGCATGGTTAATTCACCTGGGATCTTCCCTCCCACCTCTGCCTCTGACCAGGACTACATCAAAACTTGCCTCCTGCTTGGCCAGAGACACCTCATGAAGCAGCTGACGCTGATTATGACCAACAACAGCCTGTTTGTGCCTCTTTAAAGCACAGGATGATGCAAAAATGCCCCAGAAAAGAGTTATTTCTTCTGCATTTGGCTTAGGGCATAAAACATACAGGAACACAACAAATATCCTGGTTATTTACACTCCACTAAAGAGATAAGGGCTGTGACGACAAGAGTGAGCAAGTGTGTTCTTCATGCGCTTTCCCAGGATAGCAGCAGCTCTTGGGAGAGCAGGGTGGAAGAGAAGAGAGGAGGCATTGCCATCAGTCTCCATCACAGCCAGATCATTCTTGTACCTGAAATGAAGTGTTTTATTTCAAAATCAAGGCTTTGGACTGGTGGGGGTTTGCACCTTGGGCTTTCTTTTGGAGGGCAGGCAGGAGGGAAGAGGCAGCAGTAAAACAACTACTTGCCTTACTCATCCCAACAGGAGCAAAGAAATCTGTCCTCACGCACTGAAGGCATTGTAAACCCCAGAAAAACAGGAGCCCTCAACATGGCACACCTGGTGAACATCTTTGGTGAACTCCCCCTTGTTTTGTGTAGTCTCCTGAGTCCTGTGCTGCTGCCCAACCTGTTCTGCCTACAAAGCAAAGCCAGGGCAGGGCCTGGAAGGGTTTGGACCAATTCTTCACCAAGCAGCACCATCACTACGTGCTGGTTCTGCCACATTTGCTATTGCTTCAACCACAGCACCTCCAGAAGCCCAGAGCCCAGAGCCTTTGCCCAGCCGGTGTTCCCTGGCTCTGCGAGAAGGCCCTCCCAGTCCCGGGTTTGCACGGGGACAGGATTCGGGGCTGGCAGGCGCTGGGACACGGGGCAGGAAGGGCGATGGCCCCGCTTCCATCCCAGCAGCTGCTGGGTGGGAAGGAGCCGGGAGGGACCCGGGCACAGCCCTAACTCCCAGCTAAGTTGGGCGGCTGAATCAGCGCGGGTGGACAGCGATGTTCTGCTGACAGAGCTGCAGTAAATCACCACCTTTCTGGAGCAACCAGGAACTTGCAGGGGTGACTTAGTCATCCTCCATCCTGACGCCATTCCAGGAGCAGAGCCACATACATCCCCTGGCTTTAGGCTGTGCCCGTGGCCCAGAAATAGCTTTTAAGCCAAATCCTGCAGTCATCATTCAAAGTTGAAACTCTTTTATTTACATTCAGCAAGAACTCATGTATGTTTTTGACAATGCTGAGAGTAACCGGTGCTTAAATTATTTGCTTAGCAAAGCAGTCTATTTCACTATAAGAGTTACACCAAATATGCAATGTTTTCTGACCCACATAGAAGCTAATAATTTGCATTTTATGGAACCACTTTGCATAGACAACCCATCTTAATGGCCACAGCTTACTGTACAAGAATTAATAATTGAAAAGCAACTCGTCAGCACTGTTATTTGCGTTACAGGTAACTCACAAACCTCATTACACTGTAGCATTAAATTTCCAATGACCTTCTGGAAAGCTGCTCACCGCGAGAGTCTTTTTTTAAGGCATGATCTTTCAGAATGCCAAGCAATTACAGAGAAAATATGTGACAGCTACCCAGAGTCCGTGGGAGAGGCCAGGCAAAGCACCCCGTCAGAAGTGTATCAGCCTGATCCCCCTTTGGCTGAAGAAGTGACTTTGACTTCATGAATCCCCCCCCTCTCCAGTCAGTCACTTGACCGAGCTTCTCTCACAAATTTTTGCCTTAATGCCAGATTAATCCTACTTCATCCAGTCCCCAGACATCTAAGACGCTCCAGCCCTTTTTCTCTCAAATCATTGGCTTTCAAACTATTTCTGTTGCAGCACCCAAGCACTTGCTGTG
Source organism: Taeniopygia guttata (assembly GCF_048771995.1). NCBI lineage: Eukaryota > Metazoa > Chordata > Aves > Passeriformes > Estrildidae > Taeniopygia > Taeniopygia guttata. The sequence continues at coordinate 23,877,363 of NC_133033.1, read as the reverse complement.
GATGAAAGAAGTCTCAGAGACTAGTACAGAAGTGTAAAGGCAAACAAAAATTAAATGGCAAAGCCTGGGATTTTCATAGTCTTAGGGAAATTAGGTCCCCTGAATCCCACGGCAACTCTGAGAACAGTCGAGCGCATAATTTTCCATTATGCTTGTAAAAAATCCCCAAATAAATGTACAACTAAATGCAGCTTCGCAAGGCTGAGCGTTTCTTATTCTCCTAAGCGTTGTTACTAAGCCCGAGGTCTCTTACTCCACGTTTTAAGGTCTGGTTTTTCAGAAAGCAGCGCAGAACAGCAGCCAGGGGAGAAGGCAGCCCAGAGCCCTGCTGCTGGGGAGGAACAGCAGAGCAGCCCCACATTTGGGGCTGCGCACCCCACGCTGTCCCGCTGGCAGAGCCCCTCTGTGCTGGCATCACAGCCACTCCTCGCCGTGACGTCTCCGCTCAGGGCTGTGCCCCTGCGCAATCTGCTCCAGAAGGTGCTCACCGACTCCTGCCAGCCCCAAAGCTTCTCTGGCATATTCCTCCGGACTGAAGCAGGAAGATTTGGGGCAGCCAGGGGCTGATTTATCTCTGCGTGAACGCCTGCGGGTGTAATTTGCGCAGCTCTCCCAAACAAAACATTTTCACTGCCATAGCAAAGGCAAACTTGCCCAAATCCAATTTGTTTGGTACATAATTAGCATCTCTGCTGCAATGCTGGAGACAAAAGAAAGAAGCACTCCCCTCCTCTCATGAGCATCAGGACTTTTTAATCTCAAAGATACGCCTTATCCAACATTACTAAAGCAGAAAGAATACAGCTCCCTCTTACTGTTAAACAAAGATAATCTCAGGAGCTTGCTCATCATGAAGTTCTGATTTTAATTTCAACAGCCCTGGCTGATAAGACTCCCATACCTGAAAAACTAGGAGTAATTTAAAAACATAATTCATAAGAAAAAACAATTATATCCATTAGACCTTTGAGTGGTAAAAAGAATAAAGATGGGATTAGAAAACCCTGGCTGGCTTTCCTTTCACACACTAATCAAACAATTCTCTGAAGTACTCGCAAGAGTTTCTCCTCTCCACATTTCTGTGGCAGATGAAGGGGAGAGCCAGATCTGCTCCCCTGGATTCAGTCTGGCTTATTCAGCAGCTTCAGCTCTGCTATTTCAGATTTCCTGCAAAAAATAAAGGCTCAGAAGGGAAAGCTGAGCCTCTGGGCATCCACCACACCACAACTACTGCACGCACATAGGAGGCAGGGCTGCACTGCAAGGAGAGGAGCAGCAGCCTGTCCTTCAGCATCACATGGCTGGCCATGCTCAGCATCCCTCACCACAGCCTGGAACAGCCCAGCCCAGAGAACCCCTGGAGCTGGGCACAGCCATCGGGAACAACAGAGCAGCTCCTGCATGCTGTCAGTGCATTTCCTGCAGTCAGCCTGTCCGTGCATTTCCTGCACATCAGCTGTGCCCCCTTCAAGATGCAGCTCGGGTGAGCAGGCCTGTAGACAAAATTAAGCAGCAGGATCCAAAGTGGATATTGCCAGAACAGAGAAACATCTTAGTCATGCCTCAAAGTTGAAGCAGAAATGGGCTTACAGCCCATTACCAGCCCTTAGAAAGACAGCATTTGTTTTGGTTTACCAGTCGATTCTTCCCCCAGACTGTTTTCCACTGGGGTAGTGCAAATGTCTGCTGCTCAGAGCTTTACTGAATAGCAATTTTAAAACGAATTCTCCAAACACTCAACAAGCCTGCTTCCCCAGGAACAGCAAACCAACATCATGAACGTGCACAGGGCATGGAAAATGCCGCTGTAAGAAAGGGAATACGAGCAACGTGTTCCTTCCTCTGTGTCTTCCTGCAAAAACAGCCTCCCTGCCCAATATCCAAAATTGCACAGGCTCCACAAATCTAATTAGCTGTGACTCCAAAACGCAGAGCTCTGTATGTCTAAATGCATAATAAACATTAAAGCTGTTTTGCTTTTATTAATAAAATCTTGGGACAGGATGAGATAAAAATCCTCATGAGGAAAGTCTACGAGGTAAGTACCTCCCCCTCCCTGAGTAAAGAGCTGTCTTTGTGTGAATAAACTGGGCAACCTAGATAAACTTTTCCTTGTTTATTATAAAAGCACAAGTTCACCAAGGTCCTTTTATGTCCTGATGCATGAAATTATTCCAGCTACATATAATTTCAGAGAGCCAAAGGGGTGAGGCTATGGTATTTATAGATACATTCAGGGCTAGAATTTTGGTTAGCAGCAACATTTTTATGGCCTCAACACCTAACATACTTTTGGGAAAATGTCCACCTGTATATATAGATCCTGAGAAATTTTCCCTATTAAATATATATTTCAAGAGAAATTGCTCTTTATCTTTTTCCAAACTTGATAGATAAAGTCTGTGCTTTTCTCTTAGAGATACAGAGACAGAAGGAGAAGAAACTGAGGCTACTTTCATAGCAAGAGGAAAGCCTCTGATCCCATCCTGATGCTTTCAGACATGTTCACTGGTTTGTTTTTTTTTTATTCTCCAAAATGGGGCCTCAGATCTCCTAAGCACATGCTACACATTAAGACATGAATCTCTGCAAACTCAAAACACAAAGACACAGACAGGGCTCCACAAAAAAAGAAAAAAAAAAAAAAAAAAAAAGGAAGAATGGTTTTGTCTTATTCAGGTAACAAATTAGGAGCTTACAATGGTTTAAAAACCTGTTCCTCCAAACTTCTAACCCAGAGCCATGCCTGAAGTCTGCTCAGGACTGGATCAATACTCCAGTTAAATCACTCAGCACTGGCATCTCTTCACTCCAGAATTACCCTCCTTTGAAGCAAGCAACAGCAGACAAGCAGGGAAGGGATGCTATTGGATTAATACTACTCCAGAGATCTTATCCATATACATATACTGTTGTTGTGTATAGCATCATTATGTAAGCCTTTCTATTTCTAAAACAAAATATTTGTCTGGTCAGTCTCTACTATTATCCCACCCAAAAACCATCAGGCTGAAATTCCAGCCACTTTAATCATAAGTTTACAGGCTTAAGGGTAGAAAAGTAGTAGAAATTACAAGATCAAGAATTTCTATTTGCTTTAGAAACATGAAAATTCTAGCCATTTTTATCAACAGGATTTCAGAAGCCACCACAATAAGGGCACTGCCCAGGCTCCCCAGGGAATGGGCACGGCCCCAGGGCTGCCAAAGCTCCAGGAGGGTTTGGACAACGCTCCCAGGGATGCACAGGGTGGAACTGGTGGAGCATCTGTGCAGGGAGAGGGTTGGACTCAATGATCCTGATGGGTCCCTTCCAGCTCACGATACTCTTTGATTGTGTGATTTTGAATAAATTACCAACCTTTGAACAGCTTATTTTAATAAATCAAACACAACTTTACCACCAGCATCCAGAAGTCTGTGACCCAGAGGGCTCCTGCAACCCAGACATTCTCCTGAACCACCAGCACTAAAGCAAATACTGTAGGTCAATTCACAGCCAAAAGATTCTGCTTCCCTGCCACACAAAGGAAAAGTGGAATTTAAACCACAACTTTGTTACCACCCATCTATTCTTGAAATGGTCCAGGATGGCACAGTGGAAGCCAACCTATAGAAAAGTTCAGGGGCTGAGTTACTGCTTTTTCTGCATCATGCAGCACTTATGGAATCTGTATTACTTAACTTCAAATTCTTTATTAGAACTTTTAAATTCTATTCTCTGCATTCTTATGCATGCCCTAAAATGTTGCACCAGATCCCTTGCTAAGATTTACTTTGGCAAATCTTCCAACATTGCTGAAGTTGCTCTTTGGCTTGCAGCAACTCTTTTGTCATCTGAGTATTTGTGAATCAAGACTCACCCCATCCTATGTCAAGGATGCACAGCTGCAGAAATCACTTCTTGTATTTGAAGGTTTTTTTGCATACAGTCACCTAAATATGACAGCCATAATGGTACCTATGCATGAAACATGACTGCAAACAGAGCTGGGATTATACCTCACTGCAAATATAAAGCAGTTACCTTTATTTACCTTCTAAGATCACACATAGCATCCTCATATATAGTTCAGTCCTGTGTGACAATCTAAAAAGAAATATATTCTTCTAGAATTTAGACAGAATCACAAGGACTTCAAATGGCAAACTGTAAAATGAAAATATAAAATCCCTTTCAGGCTGGACAATTATACCAGAACTTCACCAGCACAGGAGGTTGTGAACACTAATGTCATTAAGTTTTTCAAAACTAATTAAGACATTTTTTAGATAAGACAATCCATCAGCAGCTATTAAACACAGTTTAATTCCTCCCTGGAACTGCCAGCCCAAAGGTCTCCTAGAGTGGTGACTGCTACAAGGGTTTACCAGGAAGAGAACGTCACTGTTCCAGTTTTTCTATGCACCTGGGAGTGGTCCCATCAGAAGAGCTGCTGAGCTAGACAGACCTCTAGTCTGACACAGAATTCTCTTACTTCATTCACAAGATTGAAGATGACAAGAGACCAACGTGTTAATAAATCAGAGCTGAAGTAAAGTCGTACCAGCAAAAGAAATCGTCTTAGCATGACTGACTGCATATCACATTTCACATTGTCTCCCCTGAACATCCTACAACACAGCCTTAATAATATTGCCTATTCCCTGAAGTACCTCTTTGGATTCCAGTGTACCCAAAATGTGCTTGTGTACATTTATCACAAATGTACTACAGCACACAGAATAGACAGTAGCACAGTGATAGACATTTGCAAGTGCCTGTGAAATCCCTTTGCAATTGCATACCTGCTGATATAGAATTAAACACAGCCAGCAAGGAAATAAGTAACAACAACAATAATAAACTCTTTCCAGAGTATTTTTGAGCATGTATTGAAAATAGCCCTGTTCCATCCCCTGCTAGGGGATGGAAAAGAAGCACCCTCGATGGTCCCTTACCTTTCCCTGAATAAGGGGAAGATTGGAAGGCTCAGGCTCCACACCAGCACAAAGGCCTCTGGAAAACTGACTGCAGGAGTTGCTTACTGATCCTTTTCCCCAAACACTCGATGCCATCACATGCTGCACTTTCAGAACAAGATGCCCTCCCAGAGCAGGAGAGCCCAGCGCAGTGCAGCTGCAGACGGGGTCCCAGCGAGGCACTGCGCACACCTATGGAGAGGTCCGTGCTGACCAACTCCTCCCTCTCCTCCCCACACTCCAGGTAGTTCCCCACATCCCAGCCTGCCCCTTCCCCTCCAGCACGGTGGCGATGCCCACACCAGTCTTTGCCATCATCTCCTCGCTGAGCAGATTCAGAGAGACCAGCCCCGAGAACCTCTCCTGCAGCAACGCTGCCTCCACGACAGCGACAAGAAACAGCCAACTAATAATGGACCAGTTGAGGGGCTGCCAGCTGCAGCAAACGTGGCTGGAATTGTGGTTTTTGTTTAATTCAGGGAGCTTCCAGTTCAGCACCGCTCATCTTGCTTGACCCAAGCCCTGGACTGCAGCAGCCCAGAGCCCACATGGCACCCCAGGCACCAGCAGCTGTGCACAAAGATTTCCACCCGGCCTTGGACTGTCAACTAAATGAAGCCGAAAGTAAGTTTGCCCATGCGTGCAGGCAGCACCTAAGGCGCTGCAGAAGCTCCTGGAGCACAGACAATGGATAGTAAGTACATCATAATCCCAAAGAGATTGCTAAAAATTTGCTTAATACATTACTGTGCCACTCATTGTGTTTCCATCCAGTATTTGCAACACGCCAAGTGCAGCAGATCCGCCCGATGTAAACAGCTGCCCTAATCCACGCTGTTCTATAGATCGTGTTTACCCAAAGCTGAATGATCATTTCAACCTTTGTTAATCCGATTGCATAACAAACCACAGCAGCCTGAAATAACCAAGCTGCTCTCTCCAGCACACATTAGTTGAAATCAAGTCATTTCAGCACCCCGCTGCTTCTAAAGAACAGAACAGACCAGATCATGGAGAAAGAAGAAAATAAACAAAGTACCTGGGCACTGCTTTCGCAGCCAAGCACCACACACATGGCAGCACGCAGACGCCACGGGGCACATTCGCACCTGGAGCGGGCTGCCAGCACAAGGCAAAGCAAAATGTGCTCAAGCCCTGAGCTCCACTGCGCAACGGGAGCACATCCTGCTGGATCTCGCTCCCAGCTCAGGCGCAGGCTCGCAAACAAACTATCCACGGTGTGGATTTCCAAAACATGAAATTGCACACATATAAACAAAGGCTGTAATTTACACGGCAGATCCTATGAAAGCTTATCTAGCACATGACATCACACCCATAAATTACAACTTAAAGCACCTGTGCCAAACTGCTCCCACCCCAAAATGAAGATGATTAATATCATCTGCTCATCCATGCCCATGCCTCTTGGGAATAAACACACATGAAGTACCTCCCAAGACAGAGTAGTATTTAAAGGTTCTTCAGACAATTAGAAGATTTATAATTATTATTGCATTGCATCATCACAAAGCCTTAAACAAATCAAGCTGCCTCATCATGTGACACCTAAGATAATACAAGGTTAAATAGCATCAAGCAGTATCGGTTAACTTCACTTGTACAGAAGGGCAAATGCCCCCAGCTCCTGGGCACGGGGATCTTCAACCTCACAGATATTATTAAACAGCAAGTTAGACAACAAAAGCAAAACACACGGATTTCTTTGAACAGGCCCAGAATCAGAATTTTTCCTTTGAAATCCAACCAACCAAGGCATAGGGAAAGTGAAGGGCAGGCGAATGGGGAACTGAATAAGGTGAGGGACGTGTTTCAGCATCTCTCAGCTTTAGTTCACTGGTCCATGATCAGCTTGGGAGAATTCAAGAGGCGGTATCAGGAGCTAACATTACACTGCCTATTGATCGCAGCCAGCTTTCCACAGCACACAACAGAATTCCTTCTCCGGACTGACGATACCCAAGGAGGCTGCCTTATGGCACAGCTGGCAGACAAGACAGGCATCAGCCGACTCTCTAACCAAAACACGCCTCAGTATGTTTGTAAGGCAAAACCAGGCAAGTATCTCTGCTCCAGGCACAAATACCTGCTCCTCCGAGTCCGCAGCTCCCCACCAATAATTGCTAATTCTCGCCGTGCCCGCACGCTCCGCCCGCGCCGGGGCAGTGCCCCCGCAGCAGGGCCTGCACCGGGAACAGAGCGGCTCCGCCAGACCGGGGCTGTGCGTCTCCATCGCGCTCTGCCCGCACCGAATTCCCATTTCTGCGCGTTATTACCAATCTGACATCACCCACAGCAAGCACAGTCTGACATCTACAGTTAACTCGGCGATGGTGTAAGTGCCGCCCGGCGCACGAGCGGTCGGTGTTGCAATACGCCGGTGCCTAACATCGAAAGAGGACGCAGGATACACAGACACGGATACAAACACACACCTATAACGTAAAACCCGCCGGAGAGCGGCTGGCGGGACTCGCTGCCGCCGCGGCCGTGGAGCCGCAGCCGAGCCCCCCGGGCGCCACGGCCCCGGCCCGGCAGCGCCGGGGGCGCTCCGAGCCGCCCACCGCAGCCATTTCCCCGCCGCGGCTCCGGCGCTGCCGGCGAGCCCGCTCCGCACAAAGCCCGCCGGGCCATGAATAAAACATCGCCCGGCGGCGGCGGCGAGGGGGGTCGGCATGCGAGAAATAAGGGAATGGAAGGAGGAGCGGCCCCGCGGAGGATGGGGGGGCTCCCCCCGGCCCCTGGCCCGCGCTGCCCCGGCCCCGGGCGCTCACCTCGGCAGCCGCGCTCGGAGCGGCTCTCCCGGCCGGAGCGGGCGGCGGGCGCGGGCGGCTGCGGCTCCCGGGCGGTGCGCGGCGGCGGGGAGCGGAGCTGAGCCGAGCCGAGCCGAGCCGAGCGGCCTCTCGGGGAGCGGGCGGGGCGGGGCGGGGCGGAGCGGGGCCGTCACCGCGGGGAGGAGCCGCCCGCCCGCCCGCCGGGTCCCGCGGGGAACGGGGGGAACGGGAGTGCTCATCCCGCACACGGACCCCGGGGGTACCAGGAGTGCTCATCCCGCACACAGACCTGGGGGTACCGGGAGTGCTCATCCCGCACTCGGATCTCGGGGGTACCGGGAGTGCTCATCCCGCACACGGACCCCAGGGGTACCGGGAGTGCTCATCCCGCACATGGACCTGTGGGTACCGAGAGTGCTCATCCCGCACACGGACCCCAGCGGTACCGGGAGTGCTCATCCCGCACACGGACCCCAGGGGTACCGGGAGTGCTCATCCCGCACACAGACCTGGGGGTACCGGGAGTGCTCATCCCGCACTCGGATCTCGGGGGTACCGGGAGTGCTCATCCCGCACACAGAGCCGTGGTACCGGGAGTGCTCATCCCGCACACGGACCCCGGGGGTACCGGGAGTGCTCATCCCGCACTCGGATCTCGGGGGTACCGTCTCCACTCATCCCGCACCTTGATCTCGGGGTTACCGCACCGCTCATCCCGCACTGGCATCCGCGGTGTCGCAGGGCAGGGAGGCAGCAGGTGCCCGGTGAGGTCAGAGATGCACAGACATCTCATGGAATCGGTGGGGGTAGGAGGGACCGCTGGAGATGATGCAGTCCAACCCCTCACCAAGGCAGCGTCACTCGGAGCAGGTGACACAGGTGGATTTGGCATATTTCAGAGTTGGAGGCTCCACACCTTCCCTGGGCAGCTGCTCCAGGGTTCTGCTACCCTTCATGGAAGGAAGTTCTTCCCCATGGGAGTGAAGGGTCAGTTCCAATTTCTGCTCTCTGTGCCCAGGGACAGGACCCAGGGAACGGCTGAGCTGTGCCAGGGAGGTTTATGCTGGAGCTCAGGGAAAGGCTCTGCCCAGGCTCCCCAGGGAATGGGCACGGCCCCGAGGCTGCCAGAGCTCCAGGAGGGTTTGGACAATGCTCCCAGGGGTGCACAGGGTGGGATTGCTGGGGGTTCTGGGCAGGACCGGGGGCTGGACTGGATGACTGTATGGGTCCTTCCAACTCTGGATATTCCATGGTTCCATGTTGTTAAATTTCTTGTGTTTTACTTTTTGTCCATTGCTTCTTGTCCTGTCACTGAGCACCACTGAAAAGAGTCTGGCACCATCCTCTTGGCATCTGCCTCTGGGATATTTATGTGGATCTCAAACACAGCCCCCTGTGCCTTTGGTGCCTGCAGCAGGGGGACAGCAGAGTGCTTCTCTTCCTTAGCATGGAAGTTATTTTCCCAGGAATGCAATGCCTATCAGCTCTATGGTACCATACACCCAAACTTTCACTGGAACCCCGTGTTTTTCTGTTCACAGAGGCAGAATTATCCATGAAAAACTGGAGATGGAGGTGAGGCCTCTTTGAAGATTGGGTTATAAAAGCTGTCTCAGACTGTTCCTGCCAAGAGGTGCTACCATGTGAACTAGAAAGACTCCAGCAAGCCTACATCCTTTTCATCACTCAGAGTTCTATTATGATCCAATAAACCAGGCAGATAAGTTTTCATCTAAGAACATTGTTCCTTCCCCATGATGAAAATGTTGAAATAAATAACAGTTTGTTTGCCAAATCCTTGGCAAGATCCCATTTGAAGTAATTTCTACCTTCAAGTTTCTAGCAATTAATTATTATTTTTTGCTGCACTGGAAATCACTACCAGAAAGGTGAACATAAACAACATCAAGACATTCCAGAAAAGGAAATATTTTCAACTCTAGGTTAATAACTGTGAAGTTTGGCCAACTTTGTTTTTCTGCAGAGAGCCTGATACTGCTTCCAAAGAAACGTGGTGCTTTTACAGTGAAACATATATGATTGCTATGCCTCTATAAACTGTGCTTCCAATAAAAATGCCCATAAAAAACCAGCAGGAAGCAAACATATTTTGTTTAGCCTCTACAGACAAACATTCCTGATGTTTTCCTGATGATGTGTGCAGCTAGTTAACATTCATAATAATTAATTACATGAAAATCCATTTCCTTATGCACAAATTTGTTGATGGAATCTTTGTCTGCCACTCTCATGTCGTCAACAATATGTTTTAAAGCAGAAAATAGTTATTTCCCAGATTTCTGGTGTTTGTTTTACTTATTTCTGAGATGAGACAGTGCATATTGGAGAGTTATTTTTAGAAGCTGAAACATTATAAACAGTGTAAACAATTTCTGATATCTAGGACAATTTTGGTACTAAGAGTACCATCAGCTGGGCCTTGTGCTCTGTCACTGCCTGGTGATGCTCAAACCTGATACTAGTTTGTTAACTCACAAATAAATTACGGGTTTAATATCAAAACTAAGTACTGGGGGTTGTTCCTGCAAGAGGAGGACAAATTTCATCCTGATGTTTTCATACATGAGAAGAGAAATTGGTTTTCCTTCTTCAGTTCTCCTGCTGCTGTGGGAATGAATTGACTTGGATCTGGGTGAATCATGGACTAAAAGTAGCCAGAGACAAATATTTGCAAAGATGAAATTATCATTATTTTTATAATAATAAGCCCCTCAAAACTCTTGGAAAGAGGAAATATGAGGATATATTTGAGTATGGAAATTCAATGGCTTGTACTTGGTTGTCCTCTTTCAAAAGCAGCTCTACCTCTGTGCCAAAAGAAAAGAAAAAGCCTCTCAAGACAGTAGGTAAAACAGTGGTGTAGAAACACCAGTTTGGCCTATTTATGAGGGAAAAAAGATTTGGCTTTCATCACAGTGCTGCAGTGTAATCAGTGTGTGCATGCCTTGCATGTTGCCTCAGTTATATCAATACAGCAATGCTAATGAGACTCTGTCTGTCTTCCCCTAAAAATGGGAATGCAGTTCATTGTTTATGCCAAAAGTATGTATATTGTACTTGTGTCCTACTTGTTATGGGTGAAAAATAGACCATTAGTTGGATCAGGTAGCTGCTATCAGCACAACTGTCTATGTTTCAAGCTGAAAACTTTTTCAAATGCCTAAGTTACTCTGTTTTATTTTCTGAAAGGCACTGATGATTTCCTGATACTTCAGTGAAGCTCTTCACTTCAGAAATGGAAAAAATGAGAGCAGTCATGGCTCACCTTATAGAGGAATAACTCAAATTGCTGCATATTTTTCCCACTTAACAGAAGTTCAGAGGGAAAACTAAAATGCTGCACAAGCTGCTGCCAGAAACAGTTTAAGGATTTTTATTAATTGTTATCACCTCGACCCTGGCTAAACCCCACAAAGACAAATACATTTTCCCTTCAAGTATTGTAGTCCCAAAACATTGAACTGAATCCTAACTGTGTTGATATTCAAAGATTTTTGTAAACACAGCCCCCGGGTTTGGAAAGTGGGGTCAGTGTGCACGGACTCTGACTGCCAGGGTGATGTGGCTGTTCCTCCATCCCCAAGCACTGTGGAGAAGCCGAGTCAGGCTCACGTGGACCACATTGCTCTCGCTGCTGGAGAGAGAATAAAGGGCACAGAGAGGCACAAGCCCTGAAGATGCAGCTTCCTCCCATGGATTATGCATGTTCTGTAACATTTTAAGATGTCAGGTACCAAAATCTTTTATAGGATGCCAAAGTTGTTGAGGTGAGTTTGATGCTGCAAACCAGCCAGCTGCTCTTTGAGCTGTTCTCCTGCTTGACAAGCGACACAGGAACAGACATGTGAACTTCCCAGCTCCTTTTTAATGGTGTGTTATCATCAAAGACTAGCTTTACATGTTTAAAAGACTACAAATTAGCAGACTTTTTTTTCACAGTCTGGCCCTTCTTGTTGCATTCGCTGTCATTATTAAAATGGAAATGGATGTTAATTTGCAATACAGAAAAACATGGATTGCAAATTCTGGGCATATAAGAGAATGCATTTTAACCAATAAATAATTATCTCTGAATAAATAATGCCCTTGGAAGTAGGAACTGCTCTCACTCAATTTGGTCAGCACTACACCTGTTCAGAGGGCAAAAAGGAGAATGAAAATTTTAAAAGAGTCAAAGATTATTCTGCGTCACTTAACGCTGCATAATTCCCCAGAGTTTTCTGTCACAACTTCATCATCACAAGCAGGGCCTACATCAAAACCCTGTGACACAAAGCAAGCCCAGCTGTAGGAGAAACCTACAGATACACCTGGGAATTTTCAGGCAATCTTTACTAATCCCAGTTCTTGTGCAGTGCTTGTTTATTTACTCTGTAGATTCAATTATTCTGTTTATACCTGAGCTTGCAATTAAGAAAGATAAGACAAAATAAGTAGATAAACCCTCCAATAAACCACCCACATTTTGGAAGCTGTATAAACAAGAAGAAAAGGTCTGTGGCAGAGCATCCAACCCTGAGGTCCTAATTCCAGATTAAGAGTTTAGCAAAACTGTCTGTTAATTTCAGACAAGGGTTGAGAGAGGAAAGACTAAGCAGGAACTTTAATTGTCAACTGTTGAACATTTGGATGCAGCACAGATACTGCCAAAGTCAGGTTTTAGCCTGAAGAATGCTTCATGCTGGGACTGCAATCATTAACCATGTGCCTGTGCTAGAATAAGATAAATCAGTGAAGATCACAGCATCACAGAATCATGCAATACCCTGAGTTAGAAGGGGCCCACAAGGATCATCAAATCTAACTCTCAAGATTGACTTTTATTTGTGTACCTGAAGGTCCCGTTCACCCGTCCCCCTTTTATTATGCCACTTCTCTACACAGACAATATATGGTCTGAAAATCCAGGGAAGACGTGGGAAGTGAGGACTGGGTGCTGTGGTCCTGTTCAGGTCACCAGCAGAAGGCCCCTCTGGCTTTCAAAGTGCAGAATTGCATCCAAAACACAGGCTGAATTCTGCTCCTTACTGGGTTAGTACCAAAAAAGCCAAGAACATTTTCTTCTAGGCTGCATGTTTGTATCTCAGTACCAGTTAGGCTTGCATGACTTTCTCTTTACGCCTCTTATGCTTTAACACAGCTCATTCTGACACTAAATTATACAGAGAACACTTGTGTGAGCTGTTCTACCTCCTCCTGGGGAAAGGTGCATGTCTCCTTTTGGGAGGGACACTGCTCACTGCTGATTTCTTCTCTGGCACAGATGTTTGCAAAGCACAGAACCACTCCCACTCCTCACCTCCCTCAGGAATACACAGTTTTAAATTAAAGCCTGGTTTTAAGTTAGAGTTTTAAGTGACAAAAAGAGAACTTATCCCAGTCACAACAACACCAGTTTACTTGTTGTGATAATATCTCAACTGTATCTCCTATATTAGGAGATAAACACTGTTAAATTTTATGTAAATCAGTCTTTCAGGGACCCATAAAAACACTGCTTGCAAGAACATAAAGCAAAAACAGGTGACTAGAACAGTAATGAAGAATTTGGGGATTTTAAAATGTATTTTATGCACAAAAAAATCCCAAACAAACAAAAAAACAACAAACAACGTTCTAAGTTCATAACTAGTTGAAGGATGCCTTCAAGCAGTAGAACTAACATGGATGAAATCACCATTTGTGCTCTACCCAGGGCATTTATCAGCATCACAGCAAGGGACTGTGTGCCTTGTGCAAACTTAAACCTGTACACAGCTTTTATCAGATCAAGTCTCAGCTCTCAACATCTCAGGCTGGCAAACAGGGCTTCAATAAGTAGCCTAAAGCCCAGAGTGGCCTGAGAAGAAAAACTACAAGCCATGGCTGAGTCCATGTTCTAACTGCTGGCACAACTTCCCCCTTTTCATGCACAGGAAGTGGGCATTAAAAATAAATATGTAATTGGGTTTTCCTGCATCCCTTTCCATACCAGAGAGGAGAACACACTGACTTGAGAATACTGCTGTCTGTGGAATTGAAGGTCTATTTCCTTGTGCACCAATGTGTGTTATTCCCGTTTAACTTCCAAGCTGAGGAAATAAAGAAAAAATATTATTGTCATTATGCTGCTATTATGGCAGAGAATTTAATTGCATTCAAATCAAGGCAAAGTTATGATTCCCTTAGAAACTGTAACTTGGTCCAAAACACTGAGCTCTTCTGGAGCAATTGTTGCTGCACACCTTTAGAGAAAACATTAAACTGACAGGAAGTGTGTTATGGATCATAAGGGAACTATTACATGGAATTTCCCAACTTGTTAGGATATGTGATTAATCACAAATGCACTTTCATCATAGCTTTTACATATAGGTGATGATGCAGAGCTGTGGGTTAAGATTTGCCTGCCTTCTCCTGACATCTCAGAGTGAGATGCCTGTGCTGCAGCAGCTCCACCATGGATCGCTTTAGAGTCAGTGAAGGGAAATGAGGACCTCCAAAGGCTGGTTGGTGTTGAAAGGAGGTGAATGACTTTCCAGAGGCTGTGTTTTCCTGGGATAACTGGCACCAGCACAGGAACCTATGTCCTGATGTCTAAGCCATGTAAGGTGAATCCACCCTTGGGCAGTTTGATGTGTTTAGGAAGACAATAATTTCCTCATCATTTTTGGGAGCTTCCTCTCAATAAACATATCAAAAGCCTTTGTCTGTCTTTCTTTCCTACATTTTCAATGTCTATCTATCCTTCTTCCTCCTTGTAATTTTCAGCTTGCAGCTCTGTGAAAAGGCTCCCACTTCAGCAATACCTACTAAGAAAAAGGTTTTCAGTTCATTATCAAAATAAACTCCCTTGCTCCCTAGGCTGCTCAAAAGGTTCTGTCGGTGAGGAAGAAGGAAAAAGTTAGTAGAAAGAAGGATGTTCCTTACAAAAAGGCAGGGACAGTAACCCCAGCAGTTTTGTCTGAATCATCTCTGTGGGTTAGACACAGAGAGGGGAACTGGGATGGTAATAGAAGACATTAAAAGGCAAGTCTTCCACAAAGTCATAATCGAAACTCAAGGTGATTTAAAATTGCAAATCACTTAGGAGTTCATTCCAGGTAATTTTAGTTGGTTTGGGGACAAGTCAGAATAAGTGAATAACAGAAATGTGCACATACATCACATATTGTTTGGGTGTTATTTATGCATGTTTAAGCAGAATGAAAAAGTGCACTTTCCATTATAATGTCTGGATAATGGAGACCATTACGGACCTAGAAATTCAGATTCAATGTCCAGTTCAAAGATTTATACATCCCAATGAGAGGCTGTAGAGAGGCGGTTTGGTTAAAAATTATATGAAAACATTCTGTCCACTCTCAAACCAGTGAAGGGCAGTAGCAATATGCAGTTCTGTGCTGTTATCACAAAATTCAACCATATTTCTTTCTTTGAATTCCAAAGACCTCCATGAAGTGGGGTCTTCTCTCCAGCTTCTTCTGTCACTGAACAATAAGGAGAGAGGAGGGTGAAGCCAGGACAGGTTCACAGGATGATGTGGAGAAGGCTGTGCATCTTGCCCAAACCTCCCTCAGTCTGCTTTGGGACAAACTGCCTCTGAAGAACTGCACAGAAAATCTACTGGTGTTCCTTATCCTTGAGCAGGGTCCCAAATGAATTGAGTAAGGTGCCAGTCTCCTGTCACCCCTTCAGAAAACATCTCTGCAAGGAGGAGAGATGCAAGTCTGCATGTGGGGCAAACAGGCAATGGATACCCAGGAGAATGTCAGTCACCAGTGACCATGGGGTCTGGAAAGGAATCTGACCTTAGGAATAAAAGAGAGACGTTTCTTCCACAGTCTGAGCCTGTGACAGTCCATGTTTATTGTAGTTTTACAAAACCAGCTGAGGGTCACTAACAACTTCCCTAAATTGCTGAGCCACAGCAGAGGCAGGAGTTGGGCACATGACTATCTATTAATACCCTCCCAGGTGATCCAGCTAAATACAGAGGTAATGCAGAGTGGGGGTAAGAGATTAAAGTCTCACCGACAGTGCTACAGGAGAAGAAAGGAAAGCTGCAACCTTTCTGCATCAGCTCCAACAGCATCTGCAGCGTGCTGCTGCTGGGATGGGGTGCTTCAGGCCCCAAAAATTATGGAGGCATCTGCCCTAAGGTTGCTCTTACCCTGGGAGCCTGAAGAAACTGTAAGCCAAACTAAATGTTAACCTGCCTCCAAGGACTGTGGCAGTGTCATTTTTTACGGGTATGCTACATCTGAGACCATGCAAACATCTGTTACTGGTTTGTTGTTTGTTTTGAGTCTGTGTGCGTGTGCTTTTTAGAGAGGAAAAGAACTGCCAGTCTCTGGAGCTTGCTGACTCAGAGGCCCAGGTGCCATGCTAAAGAAAAGTGAGATTTAACCACATTAAAAGAAAACACTTTAAAGATCCTTAAACAAGTCTCTGCTAATGTTCAGAGGTCAACCACTTCATCTGGCTTCTAGAAACCCTTGAATTTCATTATCTGTGCAATGGTAAAGGGAGATTTCCCACCTTTGCACAACTATGGTAAGGAAATGCCAAGTGTTATTTCCTCCCTTGGTGGCCTTGGGGCTGTGTTTGCCTCTGTGACCTGCTGTTGGCATTGCAGAGGTGTGGGGCAAACCTGAACCAACAGCTCATGCTATTTGTGACTTCTGCTCTCAACCAAAAAAGGGGAGGCAGTTCTCAGTACCCAGTGTCACTCCAGCAAAACTTTTCACATATGGAAGAACACTGTTCCATCAGCTTTGCTGGAAACCTTTCTCATAGTTCCTTGTGCATCTCTTTTCTCCAGATATGTCTGAGTCATGTGCAAAGCCTGATAAAATCTGAAGTGCAAAGACTAGCTGAAAACACGGGGTCAAAAAACATCTGTCAGCAGTGGCCCTGGCATTTTATAGGTGTCAGTCTGCCCTCAAACATCTTCCTTAGGCTGGCCTACTCAGTGTCAGGCTTTGAGGTGTCTGGATGAGCAGGACCTCATATTTCATTAGTTCATTTATTGTGCAGAAAGTGGAGGAAGAAGCCTTACTTATTTGTACTCTTTTAGCAGAAGCCCATGCTTGTGACTTTAGCTGGTGGTGGAGCAGTTAAATGAAGGAAAAAACAGAGTAACTAAGAGATTGAGCACATCCCAGTTATCAAAAAGCAGAGGATGGCTGTTTTTCTGGTTTTGTTTCAATGAGGATCAAATCAGGCTCCTAAATGTCCTAACACACAGCCCAGTAGCTGGGGAACGAGACTATTGATTCACCTCTGCAACCACCTGCACTCCTGTACTTCCTTTTGGAAAATAACTGCCCCCATTAATCTTATTCCATTTAACTGGATTAAGTGTTATCTACATTTTGTATGCTGTGAACAGACAGGAGCCTTCACACACTGCATAATCTTGTTATGTATTTGTGTGTACAACCAAAGAAGCACTGGAGGAGGTTCAGCCTCGCCCAGCTCCATGGTGTTGGACAGGGAGGAAATGAGCCAAATAACTTTTGAGACTGCAAAGGAAATACACCAAAGGTCATGTTTCTATGGCTCAAAATAGCATTAGGTCTCCTTTGAATGGGACTAACCGTTTCCAAAATCAAAGGAGCCTGTTCTTCCCTCGGCGTGGTGGGGGCCAGCACTGATGTCCCACCTGGGCGTGTACTGGGTTTGTGGGGACACAGTGCCACTTTAGCCACTCAATTTCCATTGAAACAGCAATAAACTCCTCTTAGTTCCCTATCCCAAAGGTGCAAAGCTGTATCTGGCTGTCTTTGAAGGGAACTTTAAGGATACAAATCCCAAGCATTATGATTTGTTTCAACATGCATGTCCTGCTAGTAAAGAGCTGTGTAAAACCCAGCGCTGCTCTCAGCCAAAAGGGTATGAGGAACAATGCAAGTTATTCAGAAATGTGAGTGGTGCAGAGCCCATAAAACATAGCAGATGTAAATAAAGCCAACAAAAGAAAGTCTGCATCCTACAAAGCTATATTACAGAAGACTCTCATGACAATAGTTGCAGAATATAATTTGTATTATAGGAGAATACCCCAGTATCCTCTCCAGCAAAAAAAACATATGTAAATCACAAAAATCTTTTTCAAGATGATCTAAAAATACATAAATCTTTCAGGCAAGGAGATGAGTTAGAGACTGGTACACAATTTGCCCTGGAGCAGGCCAGGGAAGTCGATCTGCTTGTGAAGGAGAAAAGATTTTCCTAGATTTATAGACTGTAAATATTTTATTTGCTCTCCAAAGGAGTCCAAAGGATGTATACAAAGGGTGTGCAGGGCTGTGTCCTCTTTAGTTTGGTGTGGCTATGAAAATAAATTGAATCATTACTGGAAGCCAAGGGAGTTCAGGTGTCCTTTGGTCGCATTCTCCACAGGGAGGGATGGGGAGATTCCTCAAGGCACATCCATCCTGTGTGAGTGTCCCTCACACACCTGTGACTGCAGGAGGGGCTGTTCAGGCCTTACTCTGAGCTGAGAAAATACAAATGAAACACGAATACAGAGCATTCTGGAATAATTTCCAATGCACGAGCTTGTGTCCAGCATAAGCTGAGAGCTCTTTCTGCTTTTAGCTTTCTTCCAGCTGGGTCTAAGTTGGCTGTGACAGAGTCCATCCTCTCCATTGCTCTGTACCCTCCAGGCCGTGCCTGAGGGTAATGAACTCTGTGTGCTCCAAGTTTCATTAGAGGCAGCACTAATATTTACCTGTTTGCATTTCAAATGAGAGGGAGTCCATTTAACACCATCAGCAATTTGGTCAATATTGACAGGTGGAGAGCTGGATGATGTTTTTATTTAACTTCAGCGCTCTACAGCTCTGTGCAGTTCCCCAGGAGATTGTTTTCTGTCACCAGAGTGTGCCCATGGCTGTGGAAGAAGGGCACTAATAGGGCTGTCTGCTAAAATCTCAGGTTGTTTCCTGAATGATGCTAAAAGGCCCTCCAAGCTTTATTCTCCATCACTGCTGCTTCTCTCCCAAAAACCAGATGTCTGTGCTTGGTCCATTAAGCATCTTCTCTTCCTCCTCCTTCACTGTGGGCTCAGGTTGAGCCCCACAGATCCTCAGCTCCACATGGAGAATTCAATTTTTGTCCTTTTCCTGCCGCACCGTCCCTGTCTGTGGTGCAGTAGATACTTATCCTTCAGCATGTGTGTTACAATATTGATGTGACTGTAGTTCTCCATTCCTAGGGTGTGGTTAGCTGGGAAGAGGAATACAGTGCATTTCTTTATTCATGAATGCCCTTGTGAAAGCACATTATAGATTACACTGATTGCACTGCAGTTTCCAGTGGCAGTCATCACAGTATTCTGTAGACAGAAGTGGATTTGTTCTCAGAATTGGTCCAAGGAAGGAAAGTGTCCTGATTCCCATGCTAGAGATGGAAAAGCTAAGGCAGAAAAGCAAGATGACTTGCTCTAGGAGTCGTCTGTGGAGGAAGAGTGGGAGTGGAAATCCCATCTGCCAAAGAAGGAATTAATCCAGACTACAGGAAACGTGGGAGATGACTCAGCTGCAGATGATAAGAAGGTTGAAATGCAAGTGAAAACTGGTCTGAAATCTGGATCAATGTGAGAGAGAAGGACTGCATTTTTGAAATTATTCAGAAGAAAGCCCCTGTACATGTGCAGCTGAAGGGGAAACCAGTGCCTGGGCTGGGCCTGGGTTTATCAGTCAGAAAACAGAGACTGTGAGCTGCAAGGGCATCTCCACTTGGCTGGAGCCCTGCTGGGCAGCAGGCTAGGAGCAGAGCTGCCTGCACAGAGAGGCTGAATTCCAGCCACTGAGCAAAGCACCCTCCCTGGATCAATAGTTCTGTTCACAGCAGAGGTTGCTAGACAGGGTCACAAGAAAGTTGTTCTTCTCCTACTGAAAATTCCCCATTTCTAGCCAGTAACCATTGCCGTTTTCTGTCTGTTGTAAGTTACTAGGCTTAAATTCATGTTACTTCACGTATTTTAATATTTTCTATCTTTAAAAGTCATGGCAAAATAGTTCTCTGTCATGCTCCTAAGTGTTTTTATCATTCAAGTTTTTTGCATAGTGGCAGAGATTTAGGTGAAATCTAAAATTATAGAAACAAGGTATTCATATGAATTTCAGAAAGTTAATCTACACTGGACCAAGTCTATCAGTTATCTATGGTAGTTTTTCACTTTTCAAATATTTCCCAGGCAAACAACTCCCAGGAAGATTATTTGAACTCTTAATTCCAATCTTTGTATTCAACCACCAAAAAACCAAACCACTTTGTATTCAACCACCAAACCAAAACCACTTTGATCTCTGCATCATCTGATGCTCCTACTCAGTTCTTTGACAATTCACAGAATTCACATCATTACTGGGTTGGACAAGACCTCAAAGATCACCGAGTCCAATCCATGCCCCAACATCTCAACTAAACCATGGCACTGAGTGCCACATCCAGTCTTTTTTTAAACACATCCAGGGGTGGTGACTCCACCACCTCCTCAGGCAGACCATTCCAGAACTTTATCACCCTTTCTGTAAAAAACTTCTTCCTAATATCCAACCTATATTTCCCTTGACGCAGCCTGAGACTCTGTCCTCTGCTTCTGTAATCCACACTGATGCCATGAAAGACATCACAGTGAACAACATAGTGAAAAAACTGGTGGAAAACACAAAGTAGTGAAAAAACTTTATTCCTAAAATAAAGAAAAACCGTGTCTTAAGCACAGGATGAAAATTTGCTGTCAGCAATGATTTAGTTCAGCAACTGTTATCTCGCTGGCGTCAGGGTTTCACAGTGCTCTTAATGAAGAAATATTGCACTGTGTGAGGAAAACTCCAGGCTTGGATCACCCAGCACTGGAAGAACTTACCCGTGCCTTCCTTCCAGCTGCTGGCAGAGCAAACTCCTTGGTGCAGAGCAGTGCCCAAAGGAGCAGGGACTCCACAGGAATGAGTAGAGCCCAGTGAGATGCGAGCAGGCGCGTTTTCCCTGTGGAGAGTTCACACACATGGGCTACAGGTTGTGAGTAGAGATGCTTTTACAGCAGCTCTTCTGAATTGCAGAGAGCAGAAGATTTCCAGCAATGTAAATCCTCAGGACAGGGCACCTCAGGCAGCTGAGTGTGGAAAGCAGCCACGGCTCACTTGCTGGGAAGGTTGGTGGATTGGCTCGAGCAGCTCCATTGCAGTGGATGGATGGACTCTTGGTTGTGTCCGTGGTGTGAGGTGGCTGCCTGTGTTCCTGCAGCTCCTGTCTGGGCACACCTTGGGGCTGCAATGTGCTGCTGATTCTTTTTCTTCAGCTGAAAGGGAAAACAAGGAAGTCTTGCCTCCCAATGCCCCTGGATGCTGCATCTCCTCTGAGCCAGACCAGAAGTGTCCTGAGCTCTCCCCATTATTGTCCACTGGCATCTCTTGTGACAACTGCCCAAGGATTAATATGTGCTAAGGAAACATAATATTCCTCCTTGATGTGAAGCACTGTCCTTCCTGGGATCCACACCTTCCTGACAGAGGCATTTGCTGATTTCATTAGCAGAAATAACCCTTCCCTTCTGATAGTTAGTTTTAATTTACCTCATCTCTGCCACAAAATTTCTTCTGGATGCCAGTGAAGGGTTAAAGAAACTTCTATAAATAAAGATGCAATAAAATATAAATAAAATGTACTTCTAAAGGATGTAGTATTTTAGAAGAAAGGCATCCTTCAAAGCAGTCCAGTGGGTAGTGAACACTATGCCTTCGAAGCTGGCAAGTGCCCAAGCCAGCTTCAGTGTTTAGATAACTGAACATCCTTCTTTGGATCCTGACTGTGGGAGAAATTGATGCGAAGATAAAAATTTCATTTGCAAAGAAGAGAAGAACTGGCAGAGTCACACACATATTGAGACCTGAAGAGAGAATTTCTTCATAAAACTACACGTTGAGCTGGCTTTATTGCTGCAGCGTTGGAAGTCTTGAATGATGTTGTAAATGCCCTGGTATATTTGCAGTCCCTCACTAGTCAGGCACTGCCCAGGCTCCCCAGGGAATGGGCACAGCCCCAAGGCTGCCAGAGCTCCAGGAGGGTTTGGACAATGCTTTCAGGGATGCACAGGGTGGGATTGTTGGGGTGTCTGGGCAGAGCCAGAAGCTGGACTCTGTGATCCCTGTGGGTCCCTTCCAACTGGGGATATTAAATGATTCTATTACTGAACCACCTATTGGGTTGATGCCAAGTCTGTCACCAAAATTAAACATTTTAATACAATTTAGTTCCTTTATTCATTAGGGCCACAATACCACTTTTATCCTGAGTCATTGCTAGCAAGAGCCTGCCCTAGGTTTAAGGGCAATTGCAATAAATTTTTGCCTGGATCAAGTCAAAATCCTGTCCTTTCCTGAGGTGAGCTGAGGTGTAATTCCCACCTCTTTGCAGTGACCAAGGCTGAACAGCCAGCCTAGGATGAGTGCTGGGCAGGTGATGGACCCTCATCAGAGGGACAGTGCTGGTGATGATCTCACTGCCTGGTTTGAGCACTAGAACACACTAGAAAGCTCCAGCCACACTGGAAAGCCACACTAGAAAGCTCTGCCTTGTCTCTGCTTGCAGTCAGTGGAGCCCAGTTCATGTTTGGCCCAGCCCAGCCCAGCTGTGCTGTCTGGGGAAGAGGGGTTTTTTAGCATTCTCCTGAGGCCCTGGAGCTGGATGCATGGAAGCATAAACCCCCCCAAAGGACACAGTCACCTCGCACCAGCACTGCAGTGGCAGCAGCCTCCCTGTGAGGATGGGACAGGAGCTCTGCTCTCCAGACAGGCACAGTCCCACAGGACTGAGCCATGGAAGGACGGAGAAGTCAGAAGAAAACAGGAAAATTTTTAGGTGTTACATGGAATGAAGTAAGGGAGATGAGAATTAGCTTAATAATTGGTTTATTATTCATTTTCAAAACAAAATCCCTGTGGATTCAGTCCTCAGCCCTTGCTGTTCTTCCGTACAGAACCAGAAGTTTCTCTGCTGACAGTCTGGGCAAGTGCAGAGCCACACACACGTGTGGTGAGGTGGGCTCCCAAGGGACCCACCAGCTATCACTTTTTAATCCAATGCTGCAGCAATTCCTTGCCAGAAAGAGGAGAAAATGCCCATTTGAGTGTGCAAAATGCCCATTTGCTAGTAATTTCATGTTCTGAAGCTCAGAATATTCACAGAAGGATCATCTGAGGGTTGAAGGGAAAATGCAACTGGTAGCCTGCAATGGCAATGGCACCTCCCTGAAACTCCAGGTGGGATTTTTGCTTTCTGAGAACAAAACCACACCAGAGTTACGACCTTGTGAGAAGCTGAGTGAAAGCAGACCGAGCCATCAGCTGTGATCTGAGAAGGAAATGTGTGGGAGGTCACAGCAGGAAAACACCAGACAAATTCAAAATGCACACATTCTAACTTTAAAGGTAAAGGAGAAAACTCCTTTGGGAAAAATGAGAGATTTCTTCTCCAGAAGAAAATCTCTTGAAGAAAATCTTTTCTTCACAGGAAACAGCTGGTATATTAGGGGGAATATATTTAAAATAGCTTTATGTTACTTAAGGTTGTGCAAGCTTAATCTTATTCATGAACATTTCTTCTTAAAAGGCAAAGTCACATAATAGAGAACCAGGGAAGTGATCAGATTTTATGAAAAAAAGGCAGAGAATAATAAAAGAGCTGTGGAAAGAGAAGGAACAGTTTGCCACACTGGACATAGGCAGAGCTTTATACCATGGATGCAGGATATTCATCTTTGTTTTGGTTTGTGTGTATTTTATTGTTCCATTTCCAAACTTCCTATCTGATAGCATGGGAAGAAATATGTATTCTAGACAGATACCTCAACGAAGTACAGATTTGTTTTGTGGAAAGCAGGATGTTTTCAATGACATGCAGGAATGCTGAAGCTAAAAACCATTACAATAGCTACAGCTTGTGGTGCATGTTAACACAGAGGGAGCCTGCTTGAGAACACCATGCAAAGAGCTGCACTTTTTCCACTGGGATGGAAATTATTGCCTGGTTGTTCTTGTTAAATAAAAAATGTGCTACGTTAAAGATTTTCTTTAGCATAGTATTTTATTTTCCCCATTTAAAAAAGTGAAGAATAAAATCTTTCATTTCCAATGACAATTTCAGATTTTTGAAATCTGAATCATCATTGTTACTGCACGTCACATTTGGAAGATCCAGTTGGGATTTGGAGTGGGGAAGGGATTCTTCAAAGCTCCTCCACAATGCCATGATTAACTAAAAAAAAAGTATTTTAGAAATCTCATTGAAATAATATGTATTCCTGATTTAACTCTTGAATTTCTATGCATTTACCTGTGAGAAGACAGCCCTGTATGTGCACTTGCTGCAGTGTTTAACTCCTGCCAAAGGAGCCTTCTGGAAGGCAGCTGGAACTGTGTCATTTTCTATAATTGATTATTTTAAATATACTGGACTTCCATACAATGGCAACTGGCCTTTGAGCAAGGCCATCAAGAAATTGAAATGAGACACAACCTTGGCAGTTTCCAGGACACAAATGGGATGTATGGACAATGGAGATGATTAGAGAAATGTAATTTTGTTAGCAGTGGGAAAATGCTAAGGAGGAAGCAGAAATTTTGAGGGGTCTACAAACCACAGCAGAAATGAGTGTAGCTTTGAAATGCAGCTTGAGCTGATGTTTTTTCCTCTTCCTGTACATGTCAGCTTAAAATTCCAGCTTTATAGAAGAAAAGAATTTTCTACCATGAGGGTAGAAAAAAACTGACATCAGTTGTTCAGAGGGGCTGTAAAAGCTCAATCTTTGGAGATACCCAGAATTTAACTGGACATGGTTCTAAGCTGCTCACTGTAGCTGCACTGATGAAGAAGTGGGAGTGAACAGAGGTCCTCTGGAGGCCCTTCACAACCCATGTGGTTCTCTGCCAACAGCACCATGGTCTCTTTCATTTGCACATCAAATACCAGAGGTGGATCTGTACCATGTTCAGTGATAGCAGCTGTAATTATAAAACTGCTCAGCAACA
Organism: Taeniopygia guttata; assembly: GCF_048771995.1. Taxonomy (NCBI): domain Eukaryota; kingdom Metazoa; phylum Chordata; class Aves; order Passeriformes; family Estrildidae; genus Taeniopygia; species Taeniopygia guttata. The sequence continues at coordinate 23,852,565 of NC_133033.1, read as the reverse complement.
TCCCTTTCCATATTATGTTTAATTTAGATTTAAAATAAGAGAAATTGCAACCATTCCTGCTCAGTAGCAGCTTGGAGAGTGAGTACATGAGCAGGTATGTGCGCAGCTGGAAATCTTGGAATACAACTGCAGCCAAGGAGGATTAACTAGAATGGCAACAGCGACTGCAGCTCCAGTGCCCAGCTAAAACCTGGAGCACAGACCTGCCAGGAGATGACATTAATTTGTTTTGGGGATGTCCTTGCGTCACAGAGAGCAAACACAGTGAGGCAGTGTCACAGGGACCCCGAGGGCACTGGGGATGACGTGCACCTACGACGTGTGGTGGCCTCACGCTGGAGCAGGGGAAGCTTTCAGCCTCGCTCAGCAATGCCATGCAGGACAGGATGTGAAGAAGGATGTGTCCCTCACTCAAAACAATGTGAGGCTTATATTTTTAATCTAATCAAAATACAGAGATTGAAATTTGGCTGCAAAACCTGGGCCAGCCTGTCTACAACAGCAGAGTGAACCAAGTTATTGAGCCTCGGTCCTTGGAAGTGTCTTTGTATTTTTATACCATGAGATTCTGAAGCTGCCTACTCCATTTTTTTAGGCATACCTTTATGGTTAAGCTGAAAAAATATATTAATTTCTGAAAGCTTTGTCTAGTTATGCCTACATTCCTGTTAATCTCAAAGTCAAACTGCTTCCATAGGAGTGACAGCTCAGATATGAGTGAAGGGCCAAATGAAAATTATGTGGAGACCTCATTTGACAAGGCCACTTCAGACAAAAGAAATGTTAAACAAATAGCCTTACACAATGGGAAATGGTGAACTTGGGCTGACCCTCGCTGGTGGCTGGGTGCCAAAGGAAAGTTTGAAGCTACCCACATGTTCCCTCTGGAAGGCTCTCTGGGTTTAATGTCCAGCGTTTGTATATCATTTAAAATGGAAAATGAAGAGTGTTTAATTATCTTCCCAGGGTATGACAGCTGATGGAAATTAAAATGTCTGCCCAGAACTCCTCTGCTTCACAGAGCAAATCCTGGTAATTACTCAGACAATATAAACCTGGGCCGTGTTAAGCCCTAGACCACAAATAGACAAGACTGGATAAAAATTTTGCAATGCAAAGATAGCACCGAAGAAAATGAAATTATTCAGGTGCATCTCCCTTGATAAATGTTGCTTTTGGGCTGCCATCTGCTGCCACAGGCAGTTACAAAGAAGTTACAGTCTGGGTAACTTCAGATTTGTCTGCTTGGGCAGGGAGCACAAACACCGGGGGAGAATATCTGTTCTCAGGGTAGGTGGAGTCAGAAGAAACTTTTCAACTTTCAGGACCACAAGTCCTTCAAATTTTAAATTAAAATTTCATTTTCCCTGCCTAATATAAACCAATTCAAGGCCAGGAATTTGAACTCTGCCTACCACAAAAGTCCCTAATAACCAATCACTTTGCTATTACTTTCTGGTATTCCAGATTTACTTTTGTTGGCCATTACAGAAAAACTGCAGTCTAATATTTTAAATATTCTGATTATTGCTGTCTGGAGTAATGGCAGAAAACAAATTACTGAAGGGATTGATCTCATAAAGCAAAATTAACTATTTAAAATGGAGAGTTGCCGCCACGATCTGATGGCATCAGTCACAGCTGCAGGAAAATGAAGCTCAGGCTTTGAGGGAAGAGGAGCACAGACCCCTGACCAAGCTGTTTTAAGGTTTGTGCTGGGAATTCTCCTTTTAACTCAAGATTAATCTGAGGTTCAAATGTCCCAAGAGGCTAGAAGGTGATTAGGGGTGGGTTTGGAGGTGTTGATGTCTTCTCCTAAGTAACAAGCAATAGGACAAGAGAAAATAAATCATGTTGCACTAGGAATGTTGTAGATTAGACATTGGAAAATTTTCTTTGTCCAAAAGGTTGTCAAGCACTGGTAGAGTCTGCCCAGGGCAGTTATTGAGCGAGTCCCCATCCCTGGAGAGGTTTCAAAGCCATGTGGATGTGGCACTTGTGGACATGTCTTAGCTGCGGCCATGGAGGTGCTGGGGCAGCTGTTGGATTCCATGGGCTCAGAGGTATTTTCCAACCTAAATGAATCTAAGATTTTGTGATTCTATGTACCCCACCCCAACCCTCATTTTTAGCAAGAACATTTCTTTCTCCTGGTAGAAAAAGGAGGGATATCTCCAGATGCTTGGAGCTTTGGGTCAAAGATGCTCCTATCTGTAGGTGACTGGAGAAGTTCATGGACTTGCTGGAATTACAGCCTGTTTCTCCCCATCCCTTTTCTGTGATGGCTGAAAAATGCTTGGCTGTAAGAGGAGCCACAGAGCCCTCAGACCGAGGCTTGGGGCACTGGTGAAATCAGACTGACACTGCCTGCATGTTCTCACTCCTCCTGGGATTTTGGATGCCTGGGTTTCAGAGTGAATTGTCTTGTGGGGATCCTGAGGAGCTGCCACAAACCCAGCTGCTGGCAAACCTTTACCTGGTGAACTTGCTGGGTTGGACGTGTTTTGCTGGAGAAATGTTTCTGCTCTCCCCTCCTGCCACAGGCTGGAGGCAGAGAAGAGTGGCTGATGGCCTGGTTGCACTGATGCCATGACATTATGTGACAAGGCTGGCTAGTCAGGGAACACAAGTGCCAGGCAAATCCTTCTCCTTGGGAGGCCTTTGAAACCCCCAGGGGTACCATGGCCACCCAATGGAAATACCCATTATACAAAATGGGCCTGACGAGTGGTTTGTCTTCTGAGGAGAAGACAAGCTGGGTAAAATGTCATTGTTGAATAGCAGGAGGAGCAAACCAGGTCAGTCCTTCTCATTAAATCCTTCCTTTGCAGAGATGATTTGACCCCAAGGAGCTGTAAAAATAGACTGCAAAGCAGCTGAGCCTTTCACATGGGCCAGACTGCAGCCGTGGTGGGTGTTTTAATACCTGAATCCACACACTCTTTACAAGATAATTGCCCATCTCCCTTAATTCAGCTGACACCAGCTGAACACTTTCCAGCATGATGACATGCTCAGTGCAGTTTTCAGGGACAAATTATAAATATTAAAACAAATTATAAACATTTCTAGCTAAACAGGACTTGGTTTGCCAAGTGGGGCTGAATGTGAGATATATTTCTGCTGATGCAGGAAGAGCCATGAACAAGTCACCCAGCTTTCAAATCCTTTTCTCTGCAAAAACATTAATCCATGGCACTAAAGTTACTGAGGAAGCTATGAAAATGATAAAAAAGAACTCTTGTAGCCTGGTTTCTAGCAGACAGTCACACACTGCTGCACCTCTTGCACTACTATAGCCCCAGGTCCAGCAAACCTCTTGCAATACACAATCATAGAGCTCTGCTCTCTTCAAAACAGCTTCAGTTCTGCTCTCCTCCTCTCCTGGATCTTTTCTTTCATCAGTTCCTCTCTCACGTCACCCACGACCACCACAGAAAATGTTCTCTCTTCACCCAGCCAGAGGACTGCACAAGCAGTTCCCTTGAGTTTCATTCCTGTGGATTAGTTGGTGAGTGCATCCATGGCCAGCAGCACCTGCTGAAGGCAAAGTCTAGGAGGAAAGTTCTCCCTGTCATTCCCTCTGTGGCAGCACCAATAACATCACTTTTCTCTATGTGCTTCTCTATTCTTATGAAGTTTAGAGGACTTTTATTTTTTTTAAGCTCTTTACTACACCCTGGTTTCTGCCTTGGATTAAGCTGATCACAGTCTAACAGCCTAATTTCCACAGGAAACCAGGCTAAAAGCCTTCTCCTCACCTGCACTTGGCAGCTGCCAGTTTGACAATCTGCCAGAGCCTGCTTGACAAAAGCAGACCTTCCCATTCTTCCTCCTGAAATTACTTTCCCATGGAGCCTAAAGGTGAACTGCCAGGTCATTGATCTCACAGCAAACAAGGTATTGGCAGGAGATCTCCGTGGGGATGAAGTGTCTGGGAATGACACATGCTGGCTGCTCCTCACATTGATCTGTTACTAACAGGTCCCAAAATGAAGAGGAGTCACCAAAAGTGAGCCACAGGCCATTGGCTTATTTTCTTTAGTAGCTCCTAAAACAGTCACCCACTCGAAAGTTAGACAAGGGCATGGCTTATCACAACGCTATTTCTGCTTCAGTTCCCTTGCAAGTTCATCCAGTTTTTGAGTGGAACCCTTGCTTTAATCTTTAGAGGAGTACTTAATGCCAAGTCAACACAGGAGGCTGCTTCTTCCTCGTTACACATTTTTAAACCAGGTAATGTCTGCAACTGATCTGATAGCCTGGCCTCACAAAAAGTTTTCCTGGCACCACTTGGGGACAAGACACTGTGGTCCAGAGGAAGTCCTTGACTAGCTGGTGATAGCAGTTTTGGGGGCCATTACCCACTTCTGCAGTGGAAGGCAGTGCTGTGTCAAACCACGCGTTAACCACACATTCCTGTGCTCTGTCTGCTCCAGGGAAAAGCGTCTGTGAGCCAGTGAACAACAGCTGAGAGAACTGATTTAAGTTGGATATGAAACTTTATTGCTGGCACTTCTGAAGTGCTTGTACTTTCAAATCTAACAGCCCCTGTTTAACACCGATGTTTGCAAGTGTTCGGGCTTTTTAAAAGGAAGATGGGCTCCTGACTGTATCCAGAAATCCCACCCTGAGCTCATCAGAACCAACCTGGGCCACCAAGAAGGCTGAAATCCTTCCATGTGCTGCCCAGACCGCTGCCTTAATGACCTGAGTGATGGGTGATGGGGCAGAGAGCACCCTCAGCAAGTTTGCAGGTGGCACAAAACCAGGAGGAATGGTTGATAGACCCGGATGGATGTGCCACCCATGGGCACCTCGGCAGCCTGGAGAAATGGATTGGCAGGAGCCACACAAATTTTAACAAGAAGTACAAGGTCCTGCCCCTCTGGAGCAACAACTCCAGGCACAAGAAGGTCCTGGGTGCCAACCAGTTGGCAAACAGCCTGGCAGAAATCCTTCCTTGGCTTCCCCATATCCTGCTGGGGTGCTTGAGTCGCAGTGAGGGGAGCAGGTGGTACCTGCCTGCCCGCAGCTCTGCCTGCCTGGATTTGTGCAGATCACCACAGAAAGATGTTGAAACAGTCATTTCAAGAGCTTGGCATGAAGTTTTTTGCGCTGTGGAAGGGACTCAGGCTTCAGCTAAAGAGTGCAAATGGAAGCCAGCAGAACTTGTGCATGATCTGATTCACAGCCTTCTGCTCCTACCTTGGCCCTCCAAGTCTATTTTAATGCATTAAGAGATGGAACGTGCACCGTTTTTTCCATGATGTCTGTCTGGGACAGTGAAATCACTAAGAAAGTTTTTAACATTAGAAAGAGAACAAATTAATTACAGTGTCCAGAACCCTGGGGAGATCGATTTCTCAATGCCTGCAGAAGTCTGAAAAGAGCCAGGGTTTTAATATTTTCTTATTGGAAGCTGGGACAGTGTGAGAAAGCAGGATGAAAAGTCTGAAAAACTTGACTGTTGTCAGGCACCAGTACAAAATGTGACTGAGGATATCCCAATATGCTCTTGCAACTCTGTTTGCAGAAAACTTCTTTGTCACAAGAGGTGCTCAAGGAGCAGCATGGAGCGGGAGAGTGTCCCATTATTGATTTGCATCTGTGGAATGCACAGATTTTTGTAATTTGTCTTGTTAACCACAACCTCACTCAGTAGGAGAGATTTGTAACTGCAGCAATGAATTTATTAAAGCTACACATGGCAGTAACCAACAGTTTATTCATAACATGATGAAGAAGAGCTGGATTTCCCCTTTTTCCTTTATCATGTGGAAGTGTCTAACGAATGCAGCAGACAGAAATCTCATTTTTACACCCTGCCCAGGGTAGGCAGTGTCTGCCAGAGGAGCGAAGAGCTGGGGCTGTGCACACTGAAGGTGCTGGAGATGCTGTCTGCAGCAGTTATTGGCAGGAAAGAGAGACTTTCTCCTGAATTATTCAGAGCTGTTAACTAGACGCCAGTTTAGGGTGAGATGGGGCCATGGCATTAATTTTGGTTTTGTTTAGACCAAGACAAAATAAGTGGCAAACCTATTTTCACTGTCCATGCACAAAGACAGGTCCTCTGATGGTCAAGGCTTTCAGCTTTATCATTCACTGATATTCTCTCATCAGAGAACCCCTTGGCAAATTTAACCACACCACAACACGGGTATCACTGGTCACCAAAGCCTGAGTGCACAAAGATGCTTTGCAATTCACATCTGATTCCTTCCTGCTTCACTAGGTTTTGAGTTTGTTCAGGAAGGATGAATTACATGGGCAAAAATTATACTTGGTGGGTTTCATGGCTACCAGCCAGAAGAGTCTGCACTCCAAACATGGCACTTAGTCCCTGTGGCTAAGCCTGGTAAGCAGTAATCATAAAAAAAGCTCTGGGGTAAGCAGCTGGCTTGACTTTTATCTTGGTTTTCTAAATTATGCATCTAAGTCATGTTTCTAAGTTTACCCTCCATAGAAAAAGGCCAAAGTTTAACTGGCTTTTCCCCCTCTAACTTCTTCAGCCACAAAAGTTTCCAGTGGTGGAACAAATTCCTTCCAAATGCCAATAAGCAGCCTCAAACTCAGCATCCTCATCTGCAGCCCCATGGGGGAATCTCGCCCTGCAGTGGGGCCTTTGGATGCTGCGTTTTAGCCCAGTAGTATCCAGAGGAAGGAATATTTTATTTCCCATTCCCCCGGGTGCCTCAGGGCCATTTACAGGCTGAAAGAGCTCGGCACGATATGGGTATGAACTTCTTGTTTTTTTCCACTGGAGCTGGGTGCCTGAGGCACTGCAGTGATGTTGTACATCCACCCAGCACACCAAGCATTACTGGGTGAGCAAGAGAGAGGGACAAAAAAAGCAGTGTCCTCAAGTTTCTCGGTCCTTGGGACAGATCCAAGCAGTGTGGCTGTATCTTCAGCAATTAAAACTGTGCTATGAGTGTTAACCATGGCAAAGGTGATCAAAGCATGCAATTGATGCTCCATGTTCACCAGACAATCCTCAGTGTTCTCAGCTTCCCCCTTGCTGTGGTGCTGCTGAGCTCAGCTGGTGAGAGGACCTGACCAATGGCTCATGGCTGGGTTCTCATGGGCCTGGCGTGGCTGCAGGCAGAGCAGGATGCCCACAGGCTCCTGGGCACAGCAGGGTGAGCACAGGCTCCTGGGCAGAACAGGGTGAGCACAGGCTCCTGGGCACAGCAGGATGAGCACAGGCTCCTGGGCACAGCAGGATGAGCACAGGCTCCTGGGCAGAACAGGGTGAGCACAGGCTCCTGGGCACAGCAGGATGTCCACAGGCTCCTGCAGGCAGGAAGACTAACCTGGGATGCTTCTGGAAAAAGTCCTGCCATGCAGCTTTCCATCAGCAGATCTGAGACTTGTGTTGAGGGGCCCTGCTGCTCCCTGGCTCCTCTCAGGAATGAGATTGTCAAAGTCACAGTCTTCTATGTTTGTCTTCACTTGTGTTTGTAACTAGGGTCAAAGACCCCTCAGTCCACATCCATCCTCTCTTCCCCTGTTTTAGCACTGACCCTTATGACCTGCTACCTTGTATTTTCAACTGATGTTGAGTCAAAGTTTACAGGTGAAGAATGATTTTAACACCAAAATGAGGTTTATCAAAACAGGATCCACTTTCTAATAATTTCTTTGTCAATTGCTCTAGCATTTGGGACACTTCAGTGTCCAAATGTCATAAAATCATGAAATGGTTTGGGTTGGAAGAGACCTTAAAGCCCATCCTACCCCTGCCATGAGCAGGGACACTTTCCACTAGCCCAGCCTGCTCCAAGGCCTGTCAAGCCTGGCCTTGGACACTTCCAGGGATGAGGCAGCAACAGCTTCCCTGGGCAACCTGTGCCACGGCCTCACCACCCCATTAGAGAGACAAGAATGGCCATTTTTGGAGGCCTAGGTTCATAATTTAGAAAACCAAGATAAAGCATTGCCTTGGCACGGAATTTGAGCCACTGCAGCTCAGGGCAGGCTCAGCTCAGCATGCCCATGTTTTGGCAGGTTCTGTGCCAGTTTCCCTGGGGAGATGATCCATCATCAGCCTGGCTAGAGCCAAGCAGGGCCACAGGAAGGGCAGAGGAGAGCAGGGACACCAAGAGAGCCTGAGGGTCTCAGTTCCCTTCAGCCCAAGGCCAGCTCCCACCATGGCCAGGCACGGCAGTGGTGCCTGCAGAGAGAGGAGGGAGCAGACACCCCAACACAGCTCAGGGCTGAGGGGTGCCTGTCCCTTCACCAGCAGCAGCTCCTGGGGCCTCTGGAATATCTGGCTGTGCGACAACAGCCATTTTCTAGGAGAGCCTCTGAGACACTCCCAGGTTTCACATCTTTGTTCCCCAGGGCTTCTGGAAACAAATGGAAAGTGTTTTTCTCTTGATCTTTTTAGCAATCACATGCCAGGAAGTGGCAGGAAAGACTGAGTATACTATTTTTTTATTTTTTTTTTTTTAGCATGTCGTGGGTGTAAAATCTCAGGGCAGTGACTCAGGACACAAGGGGATTACCATTTCCTGATGGATGCAGCGTGTTGAGCCTGGGGCATCCACGGTGATGGTTGAGCTGCCAGCCTCCCCCAGCCCTGCCCATGCCACTTGTCATCCTGACCTTATGTTCCAGTCCGAGGGCAAAGGGGCCTATTTTTTCCTTTCTGTTAATTTTAAAGAGATAAATATAGAGTGAAGCGACCTCCAACCACTTTGGAAGTCTTTGAGTTTAAAGCCAAACATGTGAAATTTAGCAGTAGCTCTTTTTTATTTATAGGCTGCTCATTGTTTAGCTTAGCATGAGGCTGTGCTATGTGCCTACCAGTGGGGTTAATTAGCACAAGGTCAGCAAGCTTTGCAGAACAATGACATGTTTTTTGCTAAAAAGTTATTTTTTGAGAAAAAATACATAGTTTCCAATAAATAAAAATAAAAATTAAAAATAAAAATTAAAAGTTTCCAATGTTGAAACATGATGGATTGTAGTCTTGAATAAAATTTCAAAAATAAAAATACATATTTTTGTTTGAACAGCCACCTAAGTAACTCTGGCCCCATTGAATTCCCCAGGGCTCAGGTCTGGATTCCACCCTGACTCTGATAAAACTCCTGCAGTTTTATCCCCTAGAGCATGAGCTACAGTCAACAAGAGATGGTCATCTTTAAGGAAGAAATTCTGTTTCCGTAACTGCAGCTCTGAGGAGGACCCAAGTGAGCAGCACTGACCAAAAATAGGCTATGATATAAAACTGGCTTGAAATTAAGACCCTTCCTGGAACTGTCCAAAGCTTTTTATTTTACCCACAGTGACTGCAGGACTAATAGGACACATGTCCATTAGTCTGCAGGAGGTTACTGTAATGAATAATAATGGATTTGACAGCAACCCCGAGGTAACTCAGTGGCTCTGACGCTGCTTCCCAGTTCTCCCATGTATGGCTTTCATCCTCCCTGATTTCTGCCTTCTGCCACATGCAGGAAATAAAAAAATTATTTGGACATTACTTTATGGAAAAAAAATTAGAGAAAATTAAACTATGGCCTAGATTTCTGTTTGGAGAAGACTTTGCTTAAGGGTCAGAGAAAGGGGCACAGCTACAGTGTCTCCTTGGAGAGCCAAGCTTTTTCCCCAGCATGCTACAGCAAGATGATGGCAATGCCTGTCAATAAGGTTACAATGATAGGTGAGAACAGTTGAGGTTGGAGATCTCTCCAGGTGTTTCTAGAGATGTCTAATCCAGCCCCCCACAAAGCTGGACCAGCTGGAATAGCTGGGCCAGGACTGCATCCAGGCAGTGCTCCAGGGTTGGATAGTTCACAGCCTCTCCTGACAACCTGCTGCTTTGTCCATCCACTTGCACAACAGACAAATTCTCATATTGTTTGGGTGGGATTTCATACATTTCACTTTGTGCCTGTTGCCTCTGGTCCTGGCACCACTGAGAAGACCCTGCTCCACCTTTACCACTTTCCATCTATTTTTAGGTAGGACAGAGACAAGTGAAGTTTCCTCACGGAACACAAACATGAAGGTTGGACCTGAGGATTTGTGTGGAGAACCATAGTTAAGTTTGCTAAAATAGAAGCTGTGACTGTAGTTAGGATCATCTGTGACTCCAAAAGAGCCCCAGCCATCATCTTTTATGTCAGGGGGAAGCACCAGATCTTTCTCCTGGAAAAAGCAAGAGCACTTTTCCCAAGTTTGCATTCACCCCAAAGCTGCTGCAGATGGAGGAGATCCCAGGCTATGGCTGGGGAGAGGAGGGTACTGGCACCCTCCAAGGGCAGGAGGGTGTTATTTTCAGCCAGGAAAGGGTGATTTTGGGGAGTGGGTGCTCTCAGGGCCATGTGGAATTGCCAGCATGGCCTCAGAAAGGTGCAGAGGAGGGAGAGCAAAAAGCAGAACTCCCAAGGACTCCTGCCAGAATAGATGGAAGCTCTTCCCAGGCTGAGCCCATGGAGGGATGGCACAGCTTGACAAGTGCCTGCAGAAACACCATGAGTGTGAGCCATGGTGTGAGAGGGGAACCAGTGTCTTTTTGAGGGTACCAGAGAGCTGCAAATATCTGGCCAGGCAGAGCTCAGAGCAAATGCCTGCTTGCAGAGTGTCCTGCTGCCTCCAGAGAGGGCCAGTGTCTCCATCCATCACTTTCCAAGTTCTACAGGATGAAGAGAGGTTGTTGGTGAAGGGACTGGACCAGCTGGGTGGTGCTTACTGTGCTTTGATGTTTTTGTACATGGTGCCTGAGTGAGAAGGAAGAAAGGGACCCAGGAAACCAAATTTGTATGAATTTTGCATGGAGCTCTGTGTTCAGGCTGGCAGTGCTAATCATGCTGCATTTTCATTTCACTGAGAAGAAAAACATTTGGTTCTGAGATAGCTCTGAGTAGCACTTTATCTCCTGGGTGGTTGTTTTCTCTTTGGCAGGGGGGGGAAGTGCTGTGCTCTTAAGTGACGTGCCTTGTTATAAACATGGCTTGGAGCTCCGTATGTTATGGGAAACATCTCCTCAGCTAGGACACACAGTGAGCAGTGTGCAGCCCCTGCTAGACCCACAAATGCTCATCTGAGTCAGCACAACATCCAGCTCTGAGCAGAGGCTGGGGCTGCTGGTCCCCAGCTGGAGCACAGGGACCCTGTCTCTGAGCTGGGTGTAACAAGGGACACCCTCCCAGGTGCCTTGTGTCTCCAGATCCACCTTCTTAGCAGGCTTCCCTTTGAAGCACAGCCGCAGCTCAGGGCTCTGGGTCAGGCACCCAGCTTTGAACTGTTTCTATGGGATCACTGAGTGCCACAAGAGTGAGCAAACTGGCTACAGAACCTGGGAATTAACTGGATTTGAATCACTTTCATTTCCATGATGGGAAAAGACTTCAGAGCTCCACCCATTTTTATGTAGCTTTTGAAACTTAAATAAATTCTAAGTGTGAATTTGGATTTGTTCTGTTTCTGCATTTGAGTCAAATTCCGGATCACTTGTAGTCACGACACATCTTTCCCCTCCACCTCTATTAAAGGCTGAATGTACAAATAACTTCTAAAAATATTTGGCATTTTCACATAAATTGTTTAACTTCTGCATTATCAGTCCAAACCCGTGGAGCAGCATCACTGTCTGGTACAACCACTCACCCCCTGCCATTCCAGTCTGTTTCCTGGAGATGGATGCCACAGGTCCTTTGAAAACACTCAGCATGCTGCAACATCCTCGAAGTTCCCATAGGTTCGAGATGGCTGTTCTTGTCCTCTGGAGACACAAACAAAGCACAGAATGTACCAGTTGGGATGTACCAGAGTAGATCTGTACCAGAAAATATGTTGCTTGCTTCTATGACAACACTGGAAACATGAGAGAAATAAGACACTGCACATCCCACACATGAAAGAGCTGAAGCTGCCTGCAATCCTGCAGTGACCATAAAACCCTCTCATCAACTAGTATTTGTGTTTATTTGCATGTTTGCATGAGTCAGGTGTCTTGGTGCACAGCACCTGAGTCTGACATCTCCCTCCAAGACCCTCAACAGCAAGTCTTGAGTTGACTGTAACTGTGGTGCCTCTGACCCAAATTTTAGGACCCTGAGGTGAAGGGAGCCTGTGAGAAATGAGCTGGTGGCAGGCCCTGTCTTCTGCTATCCTGATTATAACAGGGAAGAAGACAACCTCCCACTCTGCAAACAAGATTATCTGTCAATGGTCTGGTACTGCAGAATTTAAGTACTTTCTCTACCAAGGGTGGTCCTAAAAGCAAGGTCCAAGTGCTGACATCCCCACCTGGAATGCAGGGCCAGGAGTCTGGGGGTTTTTCCGTTCCCCCTCCACCAGGGTGCTTGGAAGATAAAATGTCTTGCTTGAACCTGACATGCTGTAAAAGCAGCATGGAAGTGAGGACAACACCTGGTGCCCATGGAAAGCTTTCTGGGCCTGCCTTAGTGCAGGGCAGGGAGTTGTGGGCTCCAGTGAAGAGTGGTCAGGGCAGTCACAGCCCACAAATGTCCCCAGTCCCACCTGCAGAGGAATGAGGGAATGATAACTTCAGAAGTGACTCCAGGTGCAAATGGAGCCCTAACCTGCACCCCACTCCCAGAACGTGTCAGTAGGGATTTAGAATGGATTCTCACAGGTAGGAAACACTGTGCTCTCCAGACTGGGGCCTGTCTTGTTAGCTTGAGGGACCAGGAGCTGCCTGCAGCCCTGAGGGAGGCTTGGGTGAGGGGTCACTTGGGCTGACCCCTCATCCCCTCTGCAGCTGCCCTCCAGGAGCTCCTGAGATGGGGAGGTTTGAAGGTGACATTGTGCACCCCCCCCTTAGTTCTCTGCTTCTAACTTCACTGGAGCCAGTGGGAGCAGGGGGAGAATTTTCCTGAATAATGTCAGCTTGTAACTAAGAGCTTTGGCATCTGGTGGATCAGAGGCTGAAATCATTTGTGCTGCTGTCTGCACAAGGCTGGGAGTGATGCAGAGGAGGCAGCTTTAATTAAAACCAGCAGCCATAGATCATGAAGCAGCCTTATCAATTTGCAGGGCTCTGGAGAGTGCAGGGATGGAATTGGCCTCCAGCAGGAGCTGGAATAACAGCTGGGCAAGGAGCAGAGATATCTGGGCAAAGCAAACCTATCAGCCCTGATTCTGGCCTGCTCTGCCCAGACAAGGACCCCCAAACCCAACCTACTGGACCATGTGTGACAGGGGTGAGCCATTGCTCCTGGGAACACGCTGAGAGGCTGTTCTGTCCTGCTGACAGCGTGTGGGGTCAAGGCTTTGGGTAGGGGACATCCTGGGGACTCAGCCACCCCCACCCAGTGCCTACGTAAGGCTGAAACTCCTCAAGACTCCCATTGCTAAACCACCGAACAGCCTCAGGTATTTGTCATGGGGCAACAGTGAGATTAAAAATATTGTGTATATGTATAAAAAAAATTACATCCCATCCCTGGAAGTGTTCAAAGGCCAGGTTGGACAGAGCTTGGATTAACCAGATAATGTCCCTGCCCATGGAGGGAGTGGAACAAAATGATCTCTAAGGTCCCTTCCAACCCAAACCAGTCTGTGATCCTATAATTATATGCATAAAAATGCATTTTAAAGATCTTGCTTGAAAAATCTTTATGCAGCAGTGCATACAAAAAAAAAAAAATCTCTGTGCTGATTGTGCTGGAGAGAATGTCCAATAGTATAAGCCAATATCTATAAATCCCTGCTCTAAAAGGTGAAGCAGCACATTTAAAGAGAAGCCTTTGGCTTTGTGCTCCAGGTTAAGGCAGGATGAAGGTCTGCATTCTGCCCCTGCCGTGGATTTGCATCGCCAGGGTCTGATCTGGTGCTCAGTGGAGCTCAAACTGGGAATATGCCTTTGCTTTTCATTAGAGGTTTGGATTTGCTGAAAGCAGCTAGATGTATTATTCATGAGCATCTCCTGTGGAAGTCACAGACCAGTTTTCCTGGACTGCATTCAATGGAACAGATTTCCATGGAGCACGGCAACGGGGTTGAAAGTCTTGTGTGAAACTTCTGTCAGCTACGCACAGGGAAACTCATGAACATCCCAATCCACAAGAGACTACAGAATACTGAGTTTGCTGCCTCTAAGAATTTGAAAATTACAAGACAGGCTCAGTCATGACTTCTTTTTTTTTCTTTTTTTTCTTTTTTTTTCTTTTTTTTTTTTTTTTTTTGGTCTTTTTAATACAAATAAACCTCGGGGTATTTATTTGTGTAAACATTGAGTTCTTGTTCTCAAACACTCAAGCCCTCATATTTGTGGAAATAAATCTATTTCTAAATGAAAAGCCAGATTGTCTGGCAATAGCAACTCTAGAGAAGCTGACTGCATGTTTCATAACTCTTCCAGGGTGAACTGAACACTCCTGCAGGTCATTGCTACCACCTGAGGCAGATCTTCTCCATCTGGACTTGTGTGTAGTGCAGGTTATCATCCCTGAGCTTAGGAACTGGTAGCTGGTTTTTAAAATCTCCCAAACTGAGCCTTCCCAACCAAGCAAAGCACATCTGAGGGAAGAGCTTGAATCTGTGGACTTCATGAAGAGTTAAAGGCCAGGCTGGACAGATCTTGGAGCAACCAGGGATAGTGGAAGATGTTCCTGTACATGTTGGGGTGGATCTGAAGGAATTTTAAGGTTCCTTCCAACCCAAACCATTCTGTATTCTCTGATTCTATGCACATCTCCAAATAATGGCTATGAAAAAGGAACTTGCTTGGCTCCTGCTTGTCCAGAGGGAGCTGGAGCCTGCACAGTCTGTGCTGGCAGCAGGGGCAGAAAGGCATAGAGGTGCCCTCTGCTCTTGCTTTAGGATAACACAAAGAGATTATTTTAATCTTAGGCCTGAACTGTTGCCAAGTTTTATTATATATACATATATATATATATATATATATATATAAAGGAAGGCAAGCATGAGCACTTAAGGGTACATTTTAGCCATGTGAATTATGCTGCATCTGTTCCCATTCACTCTTCCCTCCTCCAGTTCCCACATCTGACTCCTTGGACTGGTCCCATTGCTCTGCCAGGGGGATGGTGACAAGTACAGCAGCACCAGGGACAGTGTTTAGCTCAGATGTTGAGGTGTTGGATCAGCTGCAGTAGGGAAAAGCCAGCACACACAGAGGACTCAAAACTCCAGATGCAGTAAATTTTCATAATGGAAACCAACAGCTATCCAGATTGTGTCCTTCCCCCTTGGAAGACAGCATAAGCAGAAGAAGTCTTTCAAAAGTCATCCATTTCTGTGAAATGCTGCCCTTATACTCTCTGACTTGTGGAAACTTTGGGGTTGCAAAGTGGTTTCTGAAGAAGGTATGCAGCACTTGTCTAGATGTGATGTTGGATCAAGTTCATCAGCTGCATTTAACCACCCAACACTTTGCCTGTTTTAACATGAATCTCACTTGCTGTTGAGCATTTTATTTCAAAGCTGATCTCTTGAAACCAAGTCTGTATTTGTGAGGAAATGGTGCATCTCCAAAACAAACTGGGCTGTGCTTCCTCCTGTGCTCACCTGGGCTTGTAGGGCAGTGTCTGAGGTTCAGGTTGCACTGAAATCATTCAGCACAGCTCTGCTGACAACCTTTTCACCTCAGCAGTTAATCTCCCTTGCTGGCAACCGTTGCTGTTTACCCATCCAAACTGAGTGTCCCTTCCTGGAGCGTGTCCCTGCCAGCAGAACCTGGTGGGATGGAGGCAGCTGACTCTGCTAACTGAGTTACAGCCAAACCTCTGCTCCAAGAGACCCGAAACACCCAGTGAAACACCTGAAACACCCATGGCACCACAGTCATGTCATCGAAGACCAGGAGCTGCCTTTACCTTGTCCCGGAGTGAAAGCTCCCCAGCATTCAGCTATGGTGTTCCCCAATGCTGAAACAGCTTTAGGAAGAGGATCAGGCTGTGAGGATCAGCTGTGCCACCTCGCTCAGAGCTGCCCTGAGTGTTGCAACCCAGGGCTTGTAAAAACTCACACTGGCGGCAGGTTCCTCCTCTCATAAATTCCAGAAGCTTTTGGGGAGGATTGAGCCTTGCTGGGCTGTGGGGTTCTAAGGAGCTGGGCCAAGGAGAGTGGAATTAGAGCCTGTGGGAAGCTTTCATCTAGAAAGCCAAGCTCTGACTCAAGCAGCTGTACTGACTTTGTGCAGTGGCCTCCCATTGCTGCCAAGTGTGGGTGTTCAAAGTGGCTGGAAATGCTCCCTGGCACGGGAGGTGTTCCCATCCTGTCAGGGGAGACAAAGAAAGGACATGGAAGGGAGGTAAAATAATGGATGCTCTGTTAGCCTGTCCTAAAGTGTGAAAAAGCTTAGAATAAAATTGCATGGGCTTTTTGAGAACTCAGAGATTGCAGAGGGCACATCTGAGTGTACCATCTGGGATGAGAGCTCTCCCAGCTCTCATTTGGTGCTGTGGAGGTTGGACTGCTGGATATCAGAGAATTTGGCTGCTCCCATGTCACAGTAGGCTGAATCATTGATTGTTGAGTCTTAAAAGTGCTCTGCTTTTCCTCCTGCCCTCTGCTCCTGTGCTGCTCCACAGGTGCCCTCAGGTATCAATCAGTCTGCAGGGTGAGCAGGGATGTGCAGACCCTTGGGCTCTCTCCAGCACAGAGTTACAGGAGATTTCTGACTCAAACTGGGTTTTGGCTTTGTTCTCTGGGTTTTGGGGAGTTTTTATCAGTTTATTTTACCTTAGCAAAGGAGTCAAACTCCTTATTTCTTAAGGAAAACAAAGTCTTCAAGAGGATGGCAATCCTTTGGAAGGCTTCAGAGGTGCTGAGGTTCTGTGCTCATTTCTGATGGCCCGTCTGGCCAAGGTTTGACTCTGGTGCCTGAGACTCCCTGCTCGAGGATTGGATTTTGTGCAACTTGCCAAAAAGAGTAATTTTGGTACTACTCGAGAGGAGGGTGGGATTTTTTTCTCTCAGCACTTGTACAACGCCAAATCTTGTGGGGGCACCTAGAAGGGATCTGTGTTTCCTAAAAAACTAAAGCTCTGAGCTCTGATGGTCAACAAGTGAGAATGCTTTTATTCAGGCTTTCAAAATATCTACATAACTCTAGGTTTGGTGTGCAAAATTTTCTGTGTCCATGTATTTTTATTGTCTCTTTGCAATCTCTTTTTGGCTTTGACCTTTGAAGGACAGTAAAATGAATCTGTTTATAGGAGTGCTGAGCCAATGTGGAGACACCTGGGTTTTCTTGCCTCTTCTTATTTTTTTAGGGACCTTCAGCAAGTTGCTGAGTTTCTTTTGACCTTCCTATCTTTCCTGGCTTAAATGCTTGGGGAACTTAAGAAAAATGTGCTGTAAGAGACTCAGTAGTACTGCAACTTGTGAATGAAAAATGAGAATTACTTAGAGATAAATGATTATTAACATAGTGGGAATGTCTCCTGGAAACTTAATGCAGGATATCAAACATACAGTGTATTTAAAATGTTCATAAAATCAGATTTGTATTCTTGCAGAACTTTTAAATGGCTCCTAAAGATTGATGAGTACTGGCTGGCTGCATATGGGGGTGCGTGGAGACTTGCCTGGAATTAATTTAAATTTCCTTGGAGATCATGTGACTTTCTTGAGGCCGAAAGTCCCAAATCAAATATTTCTTGTGACAATCAGCACGTTTGCTCGATGCATTTGTGACAGATGCAAGCATGCTGTTATTTTGCTAAAGAAGAGTAGGGCAAAGCAGTGATCTCACCCCCCAGTTAAGGCTGTGGGTAAGAGGCTGGGAAGGGCAGAGGACAGCCTGTCCTGCTCTTGGACAGGGCTCACATAGCCTGGTGACACAATTATAAATGTCCCAACAGGTCTGCCCAGGCTGCTGGGTTTGCTCACTGTAAACAAGCCTCCAAACCCATGTCACATGAGCTTGGGTGTCCTGTTAGCAGATCTCTCACCCTGGGAAATGGAACGTGTCCCAGCTCCCTGCAGCTCTGCTCACAGGGGACACTGAGGGGACGAGCACCCAGTCCTGATGAGGCCTGTCTGAAGCTGAGTTTTAAGGAAAACCAGCAAAGGGTTTTCAGGCTACAAAAAGGGTTGTTTCCCCTGCTTGCTGTGAGTGGAGGCAGGATGCTGAGCATTCATTACTGGGGCTGCCAAATTTTGAGGGGGAAGAGACAATTACAAGTGCTAAAGATGCCAGGTAGACCTCCAAATAAATTGTCTTCTGTGGCTGGGAGAAGCACCACTACTTACCAATACATGGGAAGCTGTGTGGGTGTCAACAGAGACTTCAAGCAGCCTGTTGAGGCTGATGTTTTATTCCTGGTGGAATTTGTTCATTTATTATTTCCCCAGTAGACATTTGGAGTAAGGTCCCTGCTTGTTCAGAAGCTCCCAGTGAGGTTTTTAATGTCAGTATTGATTAGGAACATGGGAGGTGGACTTTATGATGAGGTGCTCTAATTTATATCCTCTGAATAATTATTTCCTACCTGTGGTCAAACAAAACATTAAAGCAACATAATACTAAAATCTTCATATGAACTCAGTGCTTAATTGCATTTTCTTCAAATGGATGCTAAATGACAAAGATATCTTTTCATGGACCAGAATTCATCACTATTGCTTTGTTTTATTCAAGCGTATCAATACTTGTCTTGTGGTATATTACTTTCTCTGCAAAAATTATTTCCTCTGGTGCAAAATTCTCTCTTGCAAGGACCATTGACAGCAAATCAACCTATGGGTATTTAGTTAAAGAACATTGGAAATTTTCAGCTGAAAAAAAGGAAACAGATTGGAAAACCCTCTGAAAACTGGATGACTCTGCTGGCATCAGTCAGCTCTTGGGTGGATAAATCCAAGCTTTGCCAGCTTTGTGTCTCATCAGGAGTGGCAGTAAGTAAGGTATGAGGTTCTTTGTCAGAGCCTTGATGTATGTGTGTGGTAGGAATGGAGCTTTGGACTTGTTAGGCCCCAGAAATCCCCTCTGGAGAGCAAGACCCATCTGTTTTCCCGATCTCTCCCTGGGTTCTCTACTTGGTTACGTGACTTCCCCTTGAGAACATTTCCTCTGCATATTGTTCATAAATATTTCCAAGAAACCAACAAACTATTGTTTGGCTTCTGTCTTTATTTTGTTCTTTTTTTTTTTTTTTTCTGGCTAGCTTTTCCGCAGGGAACACTACTGCTGTGGGTCTTTTCAGCAGGTTGGGGAGGGAGGGCTTTGGGCAGTTTGTTTGGATGGTTTTGACTTTGTTGCTGTCTTTCCCCTCCATTTCTGTCTGGGGAAGTCAGTGGCTCTCTGTTTTGTTTTCTTGACCATTTGTGAATTATTTATACAGGCAGGCTTTTCTGGGGCTGAGGTTTTCTTTGGGTTTTGCTGTTTGCTTGTAGGGTTTGTTATATCTTGGGACACTTTTTGTTGTTGTTCAGCTTTTGTTACCCTGAAATTCAGTTTGCTCTTTGTAAGTTCCAAGTGGCTCCTGTGGCTGGGAGCTTCTGACAGCTTCAGAGCTGATTCTGACAGCCTGATTTAGAACCTAAAAGTACTTTTCCCTTTTATCCCAGGCTGTCCACTGCTCAGGGAGAGTGCAGGGCCAGGAGCTGGCCTTTGATGATCCTTGTGGGTCCCTTCCAACTCTGGATATTCTGTGACTGAATCTGTGGATGAGGAAAAGCAGTGGATGCCACTTGCCTTGTCTTTAGTCTGGCTTTGATGCAGTGTCCCTCAATTTTCTTGTGTCCAGTTTGGGGTGTTACTGGCTGGATGGTGGACAGCTAAAAGGGTGGGAAAACTGCCAGGATCCCTGGGTTTGTGCTCTGTCTGGAGATCTGACAAGGGAGGTTACTCAGGGATTCCCCCAGGCCCTGTCCTGCTCCTGCTTTGGGAAGGAGCGTGACTGGAGGCATCTGACTTTGAAGAAAGTGGTTTGGGAAGGATGAGCAGTGAGCCCACTGTCAGGTCATCCAGGACTTCCACTGAAACTATTCCTTGATTTTCAGGCTTAGAAAAACATTTTTACATTGCTCTACAGTACCCAAATAGCCCATTTGAGGTTTATTTCCTCAAGTGCTGATCCTTTAAGGCATTTTAAAAAAACCCAAACCAAACAAAACCCTCCCCCCCAAAAAAAAATTACAAACAGACAAACAAACAAAACCACACACAAACAAAACCCAAAACAACGCCCAAAAATCCACAGACACAAAAACCCCCAAAACACGAAAAACACTCCAAATAATCCCAAGCACATAAATTCATTTGCTTTACCACTCTACGGGTCAAAATGGGTATTTTATCTGCCTGCCTTAGCCAATTCCCAAAAAAGGCACTCCCAGAACACATTTTATCCCTAAGGCATCCCTTCAAATAGGTTTCTTCCTTGTCTGTCAGCCTGCCTTCCTGAATGTAATTGGGCATCTCTAGTGTAACAGGTCAGCTTTAAAAGATTCAACAAAATTTACAACTATTCACAGAAATGGTGAAAACTTTAATTTTCTGTATTTTTAGTTGAACAAATTAAAATTTGGAAGGTAAAATATTAAGTTGGGGTGGTTTTCCTCATTCCTTTTCATTACTCCTGCATTCACTAAGAGTTTTGAGATGGAGGGTGCTTCCTCCTGCCTTGCTTTCTTCCCCTCCCCTTGTCCACCCTGACAGTTGGTAGGTGAACATCTGGGAGGTGAAGATCCGGACTAGCAACAGAGGAGGGCTCCTGCAAGCCTGGAAGAGGCAGTACCACCTCTCTTGCCATGCCCTCCTACTTGAACTTCCACTTTCAGGAAAACTGATTGCAGTCTCCTCACTAAACCCCTGAGCTGGGAGCACCAGGATGTTTTTAAACCCAAGCTGCCCTAAAGCTGCTTCATCAACTCTGTCAAAGGCCACAGCTCCCCACTGAACTCTCCTGCCAGGTAGAGCCTGTTTTGGAGAAGTGGCCATGGGTTCAGACCTGAACCCCCCTTCCCCCGTTTTCCTGGGCTCCTTCCCTTACCCACACTGAAATCTCCCAGCTGGGAAGAAACTCTGACTTTTCATTCCTTTGGCACTTATCAATTCCCTTTTCCTGCAGCCCTAAAGAAGTAAAAATGAGCAGGCAGTTCCTTCAACACCTTCATGAAAAGATGTAGAAGTATTATAAGCTGATTTCACTCCTGTGTCATTAAAGGGAAAGAAATAGCCGGTGGTATAAATAATGCAATTAAAAATAGCAGCAATTAGAGTGTCTCAAGAATGAAACAGGAGCTTGCTGTGAGGTAGAGCTGCTTTCACTTTTGCCTGTGCTTCTAATTCCAAACTCTTTGACGTTGGGATCTAATCTTAACAGCTGATGCTCAACTTCTGTTTTTGCCACGCATGTTAAATGTCATGATGTAAACTCAGCTCTGCCTCAGGCCTTTGCTGCCTGTCTGTGGTGACAGGACAGCCACACCTGGAAACCCCCACATGCTTTTGCATGGTTCAGCTTCATTTTTTCATGGACAAAGGAAAAAGATGCCTTCTGGGCTGAGCCTGGGGCTCCTGCTCTCTCATGGGCTGCTTGGAAAAGCGATATTTGGTGCAAGCTGAGACCTCAGCATCACTAAAGCTCAAACAGTCCCTGTGATGGCCCTATTTCATAGAATCCTGCAGTGGCTTGGCTTGGAAGGGACCTTAAAGATCATTTAATTCCAACCCCCTGCCATGGGCAGGGACATTTTCCACTAGACCAGGTGGCTCAGAGCTATTTCAGCAGAGCTAATTGGTCTAGGAGAGACTGGTAGCCTCTGGAGCCCCAGCTGCAATTCTGCAGCATTCTTGAGGCTGTTTGGAACTCTGAGACACTTCAGTGAATGCAAATACTTCTCAAATGAATTCCCCAATCCAGATACCCACCTGCACCCTAGTTTCTCAAGGCTGGCAGTCGTGGCTGACCCAGTGTTTGCCCACCACTACCTGCATGTTGTGCTTTTCTAGTTGATATTTCAGAGCTTGCCAACACAGAGGTCACCCCAAAGGATATATTTCCATTAATCCTTCTCATGCCATGCTTCTGGAGCCAGCTGCTCCTCCTGCACCAGCCCATGTCCGAGGTGAAGACATTAGGATGGGCAGAAGTGATGGCAAATGGACATTTCAAGCCTCTGTGTTGCTCAGCATCCAATCCCTTGTGCCCACAGCTGCCTTCAGTCAGGAAAACAGAATACTTAGAAACCAGCACATTTTTCCTCCTCTCCATTCTTTTTGACATATCCTAGTTGTATTTCTAGTCTATTTTTGACATACTGTTTGTAAAACCTAGGCAGTTAAAGGCTGGACAGGGAGGCAGCAGCAGCAAGGCTCTGTCTCAAGGAGTGCTTTCCATCTGGGGATCAAAGCTCTGTGCAAAGCATGGAGGTGCCCTGAATTTGTCAGGCACTGTCTCCCACCTGCAGTAAGGAATTCCACGGGCACAAAGCAGCACCTTGTGCTCCTGACACACCACATCCCCTCCACAGCAGCCTTGAGCACAACAAAGAGCTGCTGTTACCAAACCTGTGTCTAGACACCATTGGCTTTTTGTCATTAGTTGTTGTACACTCAGACCCTTGCTAGGAATAGCAGCATTTGTTGTGTTCCTCGGGTACTGAGCTGTGTGTGGCTGGCCCCAGACATGTGCATAACTCTGCTCACAACTGGGTGGATGAATAGGACCCTCACAGCCTGGATCCCTCTCCACCTCCCCCTCCCTACATGGATGCACTCACCTGGGAGCAGTGCAGATGGAGTTTTGCAGGGATTAGGCACTGGAGGGCTGCTGGCCTCACAAAGAGCTATTTCAGCATTCCTCTCCCCTGTGCTGCGGGCAAACGGATGCTGACTCAACCCTCTGAGCAGCCCTTGTGTCCCTGCCTGTTATCATCATCTCTGTTTTTGCTGTAACATCTGTGTTTGTCCCTGATGAGGCGGCAATTTCCTTGGGGCAGGGAGCACAACTCAAACAGAGGAGTTTAATTACCCCAAACACTCTTTTCGTTGCTGTCACAGGGATTTTGGCTTCCATGGCTCAGGGAAATGTCTCTACCAACAGACAGCCTGTGTCTGGGTTGGAGACAGTGCTGGCAGCAGTGCCAAGCTCTGAGCTTCTCCTCACTGCTGAGAGACCTGCAGGATGTCCTGCACCCTCTTGGAAGGAGGAGTGGATGATGGATGGGGAGGATACAGCAGGGTGAGCTGACAGCAAACAGGTCCCCACAGTGCTCCTGGCTGCCTGCAGGGCTGAGGTGGGCTCAGCATGCCTTGGCCATCAGGTCTGGGTGGGTGTTGACCATGCCATGCTGCAGTTCCTTCCGTGCACATGGGGAACAAGCACAACCTCAGTGCTCCTGCTCTCCCTGGCTGCCCTTATTTCTGCTCTTTGCAAACAAACACGGGCTGCAGGCCCCCAGGCCGGGTCACACAGGGGGGCCACAAGCACAGCAGTGACCCTGCAAGGGAAATCTGTCCTGGCTGCTGCAGGCACTGGAACGAGCTTGTTCCCAGGCTGCATCCTGGGAGGGGGAACCCAGCACAGCACAAAGCCCTGAGCACAGCCCAGGGCACAGCGCTGACTGATCCTGCTGCATCCCGGGACACATCCAGTCCAACCAGGACTTCTGGGCACCCCAGGGCTTCCTTCAGTCAGATCCTTTCTCACCTGAGCCCTGCCCCTTCTCTGGCCCTCCTGGCAACTTTGCTCACAGCCTTGGTGCTATCAGAAGATGCAGACTCTTGTCTAAATGCTTAGATTAAGCGTCAACCTCTTTTGTTGTTTTGCTCTCTAGAGAGTTGTGCTGAACTGGCCATGCAGTGGGGTGTTTTTCCAAAAGGCGATTGGGAAGAACTGGATTTTTTATTTAAAGCAGGGACCTGCCTCCTGTGTGGCATCAGACCAGCAAGTATGGAAAAGCAGCATCCATCTGAGATGTGAAAGAAACCCAGAAACAGGAACCCAACCCTTGATGCTAACACCCATCTGCTTTTTACCAGATGCCTCCTTCACCTCCACTCGGCAGCCTGAGAGGTGCAGAACTGCCCCAAACACAGCTTTTACTCGTGCTGTCACAGTCCGCAGCTCTACTTGCTCCAAGAACTCTTTGGGAAAACATTTTGCAATCCCCAGGCTCTGTAGGCTTCCCCTGCAGGCCTTTAGCTGAAAGCACAGCAACATCTCCTGGAGCCGGGCGGCCACTGCAAGTTCGGTTGTCAAAGTGCCACCAGCAAATCCACAATTCCAGAAACTTTGGATTTGTTCCCATGGTGCAGGTGCCAGGGATGCCTCAGGGGTAGTGTGTGTCCTGCACATCTCCTTTGTGAGGAGAAGGAAGGACCTGCTCTTGGAAACCTCCTGGTCATGGTTCAGATGTCCCTCAGGAAATTTATCAGACCTGACGAGGCAAACACCAGGTTGTGTGAAGCATTTAGAGGGAAACCAGGAAAAAGGAGCTGGATTTGTGGCACCACACTAAAGGAGACATCAGCAAGAGGTGCCACATGGCTGGATTTTATTACCAAACAAATAAATGTATTTCCTGTAAAGAAAAGCAACCGGGCATGTGCACTGGGGGTATTCCTGGCCTAAGGATAAGGAAATTGGAAGAAGGAGCCACCAAAGAAGATCCTCTGCGTGGAAATAAGGCAAATTGCTGTCCTTGCTGACCTCCTCTATGAGAAAGAGGCAAATGCAGAAGGGCAGTGATTGGCACCTGGGAGGAAACACAGCAGCAGCAGGGCCAGGTAGGATTTGTGTCTCGAGTGCATCTTCCCTCTCTGCAGTGACCCCACATCCTGATGCCACCTCAGGGTACACAACCTCCGGGGGCAGAGCCCAGCTGGGTGCCAGCCCAAGCCCATCTGCAGCTTCCCTCCCTTCTCCTCCTTGCATAAAAAGGTGGAAAATCCTGGAAGCAAACAGTGGCTCCCATGGCTTAGAGGAAACTGGAAGGAGGGTGGACATGAATGTAGATTTCTTGTCTGGTGCCGTGAAAAGGCACAGCTTGTACTACAACAAGCCCTGCAGCATCAGCAGCCAAATTATTTGTTTAATTATAACTGCCGTCCTTGATGCATCTTGACTTGCTAATTAGTATTTTAAGGGCTTGTGAAGTAGTTTGGATGTATTCCTTCAGCTTTCAGACACGTCTGTATCACCACTGCTATTCCTTCCTCCTGCCCTGTGCCATCACCTAAGTAACATCATTTCTGCTTCCAGACAGGCTGAATTCTCTAAAACAGGAGGGAAACACAAATTTCTTTGCTTATTCGTGCACAGGGAGCTCTTATTTGCATGAGAAGAGATGAGGCCGTGGAGCAGCATGCCCTAAAATCTGGGGAGAAGGAAATCTTTGCACTAGGCAGGGAATAATGAGGCACAAAAGTGGATAAACTATTTTTTTGTTGTTGTTGCTGTGCGGCATTTCTGGGTTTTTATAGCCCGTTTTCATCACTCAAACCACTCCACCCAGATGATCCACAGCGATGGTGGGCTGGGAGCAGCACTGGCAGTCTCAGGGGCATTGCAGAGGGGATGTCCTACATGACTGGATTCCAAAAACAGGCACAGGTTTCTGAATGGGCACCACGGCTGCTGTGTCAGACTGCTAAACTGGGTTCAGCAGGAATGCTGGCAGGCATGGACAAAGGTGCAGCCATAGGGGGACTTGCTGGATCTGGACAGTAGCTGAGGAGTTTGTTAAATTGCCCCCACAAGCAGATGAACTTTGAATTACCTTTACAGGGAACCTTAAGTTATGCTTTTTTTTTTTTTTTTTTTTTTTTTTTTTTTTTTTGCATGTAGTATCTGGCAGCTGTACAAAACACCAAAAAAATCCCTCATTTCAGAGATTTCCTCTTAGTTTTTGGAATGTTTCCTTCTGTAACTATGAAGATAGGAACTATTAAAAACCATTTACAGCAGCTCTCAAAGCACACAGTCATGGCAGCTGCTATTTATGAATGATGTTTGGGAGGTTCTGTCAATGGAAGAACAAATAGATTTTTGTACGTGCACAATTCTGGAGATTTAGCACACAGAGGCACTTCCCAAATGTTTTGTGAGAACAAAAAGCCCTTTCCCTGGCTGTTTACAGATGGCTTGCAAAGAATAAGTGAGAGGTTCAAGCCTGGCTGAACTGAGCAGCTGCTGAGAATTCAGATAAATGGTTTCCAGCCCTGCTCTTCCACAGCTCTGCTTTGGAGGCTGCAGAAACGAGACACGTTGCAGGGTAATGCTGTCCATCACATCAGGGGTTAGAAGGAAATCTTGTCTCATTTCCATTCTCCCCACCTGCTCTTTGGAAGCTTATACTTTAAGCATTATCTGAAAGCTTTTTAGTGTTTATGTTCCAGCCATGATCTCAAGGGCTTTGATGTGCTTTTTGGAGCTGAAAGAAGCTTGTGTGAACACGGAGATGAAGATGACCCCTTGCACCTGGATGCCACGTGCCCATCCTTATGACGAAAAATGCACACATTGGTGTGCACCTTTGGTTTCCCCAGCATTGATTCTGAGCTTCTGTGGCTTCAGCAAGGCAAATTCTGGCTTACCAAATTTCCAAGGCTCTTTTGTGTACCTTTTCTAGTGATGAAGTGCTGAGATGAACAACACAGGATTTCTTTCAAAGCCAAGTTGGCCTCCAATTCCGGTGTTGCCAATCTTTGCATCCAAAAAAAGCTGAAAATAAAGTCACCTGTAAGCTGAAAGTCACCTGTAAAAAGCTGAAAATAAAGTCACCCCATCACCAGAGCTAATAAGATAATTCCCCATTAGGCCAATCAAGGTCATAAAAATAGGTTTTAAGTTCCAGAAACGTATTGCTTCAATATAAGCAGTGGGCTTTTGTAAGTTTCTTTTACTTCTTATTTGTTCATGAATTGGGAATCTCTCACATCCTATACAGAAGCTATTTAGGACATTTCTTTCTTTGTGGTGGAGTTACTGAGCCTGCAGGAATACTTGGCTCAGCCTTTACAGGAGGCAAACTGAGGCCTCAAAGGCTATTTAAACCAAAACATAATCAAAGTAAAAATGCACCTCTTAGGAAGATGTTTCTGCACAGCTGGTATAGAGCAGGGAGAGCCCTCAGTGGTGCACCAGAGCTTTTACAGGGCTCGTTGGACTGGACCTATCACTCTGTTGTGCTTGAAACTTGTGGAGAGAATGTCTTCCCACCTCTGAAATACAGGCTTCAGCCAGGGCATCCTGAGGGGAGGGTGAACCAGCAGGGACTGCTTTGTCTTGCACATTGTCATGCATCAGTCTAGAACATGGAATAAATATCTTCACTGCTAGATGTCACACATCCTTTAATTTTTCACGGTGGCTTGCTCTGGAGTGTCAGAGCTCCTACTGGAATATCCACTAGAAAAAAGAGAGGATGAGTGCTGCTTGTGCTCCACCGCCCTGACACAACAAGGGAATGGAATAAAAAATCTTGTAAATTTACATCCTTTCTGCAAGGGGCAGTAAGATGGCTCGCTCTGCATCAGCTCCTACCTTCATCCATTAATTTCTTACGCTACAGAAGTTGATTAAATCTGGTCCAAGCTGATGTCTCTTGGCTGGGAATGGGTGTCACATCAACCTCTGTCCTGCACAGAACAGGGACACCTTAGGGACATATTCAAAGCAGGTGTTGTTCTGGGTTTTGTGGGCACCTTTGGGAATGTGTCTCTTTTTTTCATCCCCAGACACAGGATGTACCCAAGAATGAGGTTATTATGAAAGCCCTCAGAAACCTGCATCAAGGTAAGCAACACTCCAGACTGAAAGGTCATGGAATCAAAGAACCTTTTAGGCTGAAGAATACCTCTAAGATAAACTCCAGCTGTTCCCTCAGCATGGCCAAGGCCACCACTGACCCACGTCCACAAGTGTCATATCTACATAGCTTTTAGATCCTTCCAGGGATAAGGACTCCACCACAGCCTGTGCCAGGGCTGGACAGCACTTTCCACTAAGAAATTTCCCCAATATCCACCCTGAGCCTGCCCTGGCCCAGCCTGAGGCCGTTCCCTCTCCTCCTGTCCCTGTTCCTGGGAGCAGAGCCCAACCCCCCGGCTGTCCCCTCCTGTCAGGAGCTGTGCAGAGCCACAAGGTCCCCCCTGAGCCTCCTTTTCTCCAGGCTGAGCACCTTCCCAGCTCTCTCAGCTGCTCCTCATTGGACTCCTGCTCTAGTGGTGGTGAAAAAGCCCTGGGAACTTGTTGGGAACTTCAACTTCCCCTTGGGTAGAACCAGCTGGGCAGGTGGGTACACAAAACCTTTGTCACTGGTTGAATTTAGTTTGTGGACTTGTCTGTAATTCAGTACCAGTAAAATGAGGAGTTGTGACCTGGAAACTTGCTGCCTGGTTGGTGTGGACAGGTCCCTGTCCCATTTTCCTGGAGCAAACACCATTTTGTCCTTCCCCCGTGCCCAGCGGCTCATGCCGGCTGCTGACACTCGGCCCGGGCTGTGGGCAGACGTCTGCAGGAAGGTACACCTTCCATGAGGGGTGTTGAGCTGACAGAGAATGCCTGGGACAGACTTCACTCAAACCTGCCCACGTGCTGGACACTCCAGTCACCCGCTCTTTAGATCAAAAGACTGATGGCCCAAGTGCATAATAGAGAATTAATAGAGACCTAGGGGGACTGAGAAGTCAAGTGGCTGACAGCAGTGCTCTGCTTTCCCTGTTGTTCTGACAGCTTTCCTGTCAGGCCTTATCACACAGTCTCTTCTGAGTCTGAGGGGTGACAAAAAGAATTAGCTTATCCGAGCTAGATGACGTTGGAAACAAACATCTTTCATCTGCTAAGCATTCCCTCTTGGAGCTGTTCCCATCCTGATGGCTGCAAGGGGCTGCTGGGGACCTGCTGCCTCCTTCTGCTGAAGGATGAGCACCCAGCCATGGCATCCCAGAGCTGAGACAAGCATGTGCCACTGGGAGCTCTCATCCTGGGACTGTCAGCAGGGCTGGGCTCTTCTCAGGACCTTGGAGCTCACAAATGGTGCAGCTAGAGATAAGCAGCTCCTGTGCATTAATGCACCACAGTGCACAGTCAGCAAAGCATGCACCGGCTGTTGGAGTCAGGGGAAGGTGCTCTGTGGGCCTGAAACACTGTTGGATTGCATCCATGCTCCCTCTGAAGTCAGTAGGTGCTGGAGTCCAGCACATCCCTCTGGCTGTTCTGGCTGTCTCAAGACCCTGGCAGGGGGTTCAGAGACCCCGGCATGAAGTCAAAAACAGCTGTGGCTTTGATTTTAGCCTGTGGAAAAAAACTGCCAACTTTGTATGAGGAATTACAAGTCACAAGGGTTTTAGTAGTGTGATATTTGAACTAACACAGGGTGGAAAAGTAGAATTTTGGGATTTTTAGAATGGGGCTCAAAGGAGTACATGATGGAGGAATTTGGGCGTGTCCTAGCCTTCTTTTCCTTCTTCTTGTCCTCCATGTCTTGGTGTGACAGTGGCACTTTTCTATTGATTTAAGGTAGAGATTCACTGTCTAACACAGGTGATGGGAATTGGTGAAGAAATTGTAAACATACACAGGTAGTTTGGGGTATGTAATGTGGGAACCGCCCAGGACTCGGGCCAGACTGCCATGGCTTCTGTACTAGGCGGACCACGGCAGGTCAGAGAGAAAATATTATAGATAAGAAGAAATAAACAACCTTGAAAACACAATCACAAGCATTCCAGACCTCATTCCAGACCTCTTCTTCAGCTGTGTTCAGCCTGGGGAAGCAAAGATGCTCTACAATCTCTCTTGGGGTCAACCCTGACCAAGGAACCCCAAGATAAATCCACAAGTAGGAGCTGGCTCATTATGATGCCTAAAGAGGCTGCCCTGCAACAGAGGCTAGACAGAGTTAAAGGAATAAAGTAGGAATTCATTAAAAGGCATTCAAAGGATACACCTCGGGCAATACAAGAGTCTGGCCATGGTTCTGCCCAAGACTGATGACCAGTCATGGGTTTTCACACTTTTGTAAGTTTTGGTCTATTTATATATTGGAGGCAATTGTCCAATTACAGCTTCAGGTTAAGAAGTCCCATCCTCCCAGATTGCTCTCCTCAATTCTCTGTTGTTTACACTTCTTGAGCCTAAAGCTGCAACAGTGTCCTTGGTTCTCAAGCTGCAAAAGAATTGTTTCGTCTAACCTGTGAAGAGATCTTGCTAACACTGTATGAAGTTGAGAGTCACACACTAAGGCAGTACAGAATCTAAAATATATTAAAGCTAAAACTTAAGGCATCAATTATCCTATTACCTTTTCCTTCTATTTATCTTGGATGAACTCTAAAAAAATTGGTTTTAGATACCCAAACTGAGAGCAACAATATTGACATGTGGAAACCCCATCCTGGAAAACAGTCCTGCTCAAGGCAGTGGATTTATTGTAAGATCAGAGCAGATCCACTGCATGTGTCAGAGGTGTCTCTCAGACAAGGCACCACAGAAGCAGCCAGATTTATGGAGGAGAGTATTGAGGAGTAGATTTCTTCTACTCTAATAGGGATTTGGGATTAGGACTTTAGCTGAGCACCTGGGAGGCGCATGTCAGTGGAAAGAGTAACCCTGCAAGTATTTGTGTTTACTGCCTGCAAAATATCAGCACAACAGAGCAGTAAGTGACCAAGGGAAGGTCCAGCACCACCCACAGCTGCCAAGGGTTCACCCCAGCCCAAGCTGGTGTACATCAGCCATGCAGGACCTTGAATCAGTTTGTTGCAAAGCAATCTCTGCTCATGAACATTAAATGCAAAATGAAAACCCAAATCCACCGATAGATGATGCCCCCAGTTATAAGACAAGCCAGTCTAAAATGAAATAAATTGTCAGTTGAGGTGCCACCTTTGTGCCACCAAAGGATACAGCAGATGCATTTCAACCCACTTGAACAATCAGGCTTCTTCCAGCACCAACACTAATAGTCACTTTTCCAGACAGAACTGACATTATAAATGAGTTGTTGGTTAATTTGCTGCTTTGTTAAGATCATTGATTCTGCAGCTACGTCCTCAAGCAACAGTGCCTGAATATAAACTACCCAGCAGCAAAATTATAACTGCATTTGGATGCAGAACACAACCTTCTTGTTACCAGACTTTCAATCCAGAGTTTCAGGGTTACTCATGCAAAAATAGCTTGTCTGCCTGAGTGAGCATGCCAGGGCTGTTCCTCAGCTTTTAACCACCAGCAGCTGGGAAGCAGCTCAGCAGTATCTGTCTTTCCAGACATCCAACCCCACCTCCCTGTGGAGCTGAGAGCCACGTGAAGGAGCCCAAGCGTTGGCCCCCCTCCCATCAGCAGCGCTGGCTCAGCTGGGTCAGACCCTCACCCTGCTCCAGCCAGAGACACAACACATCCAGATTTGGTCATCCACCAGATTTACAGCTGATCTAGCATTTTGAGGACATTAAAACAACATGAGTTATAGCACTTGCAGGGGCAGGACCACACAGGTGAGCTGTGAAAGATGCTGGTCCTCACCTCAGTGGGTGGAATTCCATCTCTTGTGGAAAAGCTCTGTGCTGGAAGTCTAGTGGGAAGTGTCCCTGTCCATGGCAGGTAGAACTGGATTCTCTTTAAGGTCCCTTCCAGCCTAAACCTTCCTGGGATGCTGCAACTCTCTCTTTTCAAAGTTCCCCTCCAAAATTTGGCACTATATTTGATTATAACTTTTGCTTTTCCCATCCCAGCCCTATGGGAATGCATCCTGCTCCTAGGCAGGTGTTGTAAGGAAAGCTTCAAGGCAAAAAAAAATAGAGAAAGGGGGTAAAAAGCGCAGGAATGTCCCTTTCAGGGGGAGCAGCCATGAAAAAAACAACAGGGACCATGAGTAGTAAAACTAATGGTGAGGAACAAGCCAGGAGCCCAAGTCGTGCAGCTGATGGGGCAGAAAGCAGAGCCATAGCAGAGCAATGGGATATTTTTCCTTTCCTTTTGCACTGCTCTTCATGGAAGTATAAAAAGGTCTTTGCTCACGTTGCTGTGACAAGTTATAAATAGAGGTTAAAAAGATTATCAAACTTGACCACTCGTGTCCACCAGAGGAATAAAAAAACCTTTAAACCCAAATTATTTGATGTAAGTAAGACAGTCCAACCTTTATTCTTTGCCAGGAGTTTGGTTAAATAACTGCTTTCCTCTGAGTGAATAAATGAACTTCTCAATAAAATCTGTCAGAAAAAACTACCAGTGGACAAGACATTGAGAAGCCAATACTGACACATCCCCAGACACTCAGAAATACTTTTTTTCCTTATCAAATTTGCTTTTGAGATAAATAGCCCCCTCTCTCACCTACACCTGTGTGTTTTTATACACACCCACACACAGATATGTATATATGAATACAAAACTATTCCCAAAACTTAAAGCAGCTTTTAAATCACGTGATGAGATGTAAACGCTCATGTCCCAGGCTCATACCCATGCCTGAAATATCAGGTGTGCTCCCACCTGGTTTGGAGCTGGCTCTGGACCCATCAGATGGTAAGTGATAGATATAGACCCTGATCCTATACATCTCCAAGCCACTCCAGCTAAACCATGTTTCCTTGGCAGCTGAGAAGTGGGATAATAAGATTTCTACTCCAAAGATACGTGCCCAGAGCACCAGGCCTTTAATTATGCAAAGGACTGGAGCCAGCTTCCTCCTGCCTTTTCAGATAAGTGGTTTCACCAAGAGATTACAGCGAGCAGAATTTGGCACCTGGCTCTGCTGGCACGAAGGGGCTTTTGTTCTTTGCCCATACAGTCTCCTGCCACAGAAATTTGTGCTTATCTCGGGGTCCACCCGAGTGGATCCAGTTGCCATGTCAGCAGATTAGTGCCTACAAAAGACCAGCAGCCCCAGGCAGACATTTAGCATCTCCCAAAGCCATGGAGCCGAGTGGTGCCGATGCTCATTTGTGCTCTTTGTCCCACAGGGGAAAAGCTGTCTCGAGCCCCATTCTGCTCCAGTCCCTCTGGTCTGGGAGCAAGCCCTGCTCCTGCTGAGCTGGGTGCTGCTGGAGGCTGTTTTACTGCAGAACAAACTGCTCCTGCACATGCCAGTGATACCTGGGCCATGGCAAATCGCAGAAACCAGCAGAAATTCAGCAAATCCCTCTAATGCCAGCTTGGCAGCCTTGAAACATCTTTCACTGTCTGGTAACTAGACACAAAACCAGCCTTGTTCTCCTCTTTTGCAGTCTTGTGGTGGCTGGTTGTAGCGGGCCAGCTGGTCACCAAGGCAAGGGAGAGGCGGGACAGGGCTGCCTCCCAACTGGGGCCA
This sequence comes from Taeniopygia guttata, assembly GCF_048771995.1. Classification (NCBI taxonomy): domain Eukaryota; kingdom Metazoa; phylum Chordata; class Aves; order Passeriformes; family Estrildidae; genus Taeniopygia; species Taeniopygia guttata. Next base: position 23,819,349 of record NC_133033.1, on the reverse strand, counting down.
CTCCTGCTCTCAAACAGATTCATATCCAGAAAATAGCTGAAATCAGATCTGTAAAAAGTGTCTTGTATGTTCCTATGGATACAATGAATTCTTGCACTAGCATGAAATGTGCAGAGTACGTCTTGGAAGCCTTGGGAGAAGCAAACCCTTGTAGTAGAAACTTGGGTGGAGGCTTTGGAAATTGCCTTGGTGTTGGGTTAATGCTTCTAACTGAAGGGAACACTAAAGCTAATACAGACTTCAAGGGGAAGGGGTACCCCAAGGGTAAATCTTGGAGATAATTGGGATACTTTACATGGAGGAAAGACTTCATAGCTGAATATTTACGGTGACTGTAGAGAGTGAGAGTGACATCTGAAAAAACATATAGGCTTTCTTCTCCAAAGAGAAAATTGGATCGAGACAAAAATGACCTAAATAAACATTGGAAGATCATAGGAAAGTATTCCTTGGAGGCAGAGAAAAGGAATATATACATGCAGATAAGTGTTGGGTATTGTTCTTTGGAGAATTTCAGTGCATCAAAGGAGCCTGGTATCAACCCTGGAATAACATCAGAAGAAATGTTGTCTGAGGAGAAGCAGGAGGGCTAAAAGAAATTTATCTGGGCAGAGGAAGGTACAATGGACTCTCCAGTTTTAAATACTGAGGTGGTTTCTGGCTTTTCCATGTATTGCTCACTGGGGTCAAGGAACAACAACTTCTCCCAGCTCAGAGGCTTGTGAGTAACGGAGAGGTGGACAAGTAGAGTTTGTGGTGGGTCCAGAAAACAACAATAACTTATTGAGTCAGTTTATATAATAAATATTATCCTTTATGGGCTCAGTTTTCTATTATAAGCACAGAATAAGGTAACTACACTTGTATCTGCTCTATCCCCATATTGGAACTGTTCAGCACCCCATTATGTCATAAACCCAGAGTACAATTTAGGAAGGAAAAAAGCATCAAAGCAAATGAGAGATGAACTTCAGGAATACTTCGAGCATGTGTACACTATGGAGCACTGACCTCAGACTGCAACTGAAAAGTATATCATAACACATCAATTTGGAAGCAGAATGTACAGTTTATTGCAAAGAAGAAGGAAAAATCCAGGGCAGAATTTGCTCACTTCTCCCCACCTCCATTCTTCACTGCAGGTAAATCAGATTACAAGAATGTGTAGCTTATTAAATGACTGTAAACTCAACTAGCAATCTGCTGGGCCTCCTGAGCACCTCCCCATGTGAAAACAGCATAAAAACTAAACAGAGCTTCGGGAAAGAGCTGGGTTAAGTGGCTCATCTCCAGTATGCTGTCTGTGTGGATGAACTGACACTACCAGGTACAAAGAACAAACGAGCTGTTGAAAACAGACCTGTGTGCTCTGATCCAGCTGGGTGGCTTCTGCCCTCTGGTTTGTCTGGGTGATAATGGGCGTCAGGTGGTGGGTGGCTTGTCATTGTGTGCTGTCCCCATCAGCCAAAGAGGGCTTGGAGTAGTCACTGAGCTGTATTTTTATCATTAGGTTCCTCCAGTTCTCAAGCCTGAGCCAAACAGCACCTCTGTAATCCAGACTTTGGGTGAGTTACTCATTGTAGAGCTGAGCTATCCTACCCTGCTGAGACCCTGCACTCCAGCTGAAAAAAAAACCCACAGTGAGAAAAACCTGCCCTGCATTACATTTTCTTCCCTTGTGGCAATAACCTCCCCTCCAAACTCTGTCCCCATGTTGGTAAGCTGTGATAGCCTTTTCAATCACAGGCTGAGATACAGCATCTTCAGAAAAAACAAAAATGGATTCAGAAAAAACAAACACGTTGGGTGATGAGAGGCTTTAGGTGGCTCAAAGCATTTGGGTGGCCCAAAGAAGGTGTTTGGCCTCTTTTTGTGCAATTGTAGATGCTGCATGGCAAACCCAAGTCACCAACTCAAAGTCTCCCCCTCTTTCTTCAATTCCATAGTTTACACTGGCATATCTAATATTTAGGAATACATCTGACTGCAGGGAAAAGCTGTGCCAGCCTAGAAGTACAGGTTTAACCTGAGGTTCTCTTTCAGGATGCTGCTGCTTGTTGAGCACTGAGAAAGGGAATCCAAAGTTTACCTTCAGCACTAATGAGAGGCTCTCCTGGGTACCCTGTAAATCTGGCCAGAACCCACTGACCACGACTTCAAAGACATATGAGGTTATTCTCAGGCCAAGGAGATGCTGCACTAGAGAGAAACCCCACAAGGACCCCAGAAAGTGTTTGTGCTTTGAACATCAGTTTTCTCCCTTTCCTCTCTTGGCTCTGTGGGAGCTCCACAGGGTCTGGATCCACCTTGACAGGTCTCACAGCAAAGCCTTTGAAAAGCTTTGCATGAAAGACATGGAAAGAAATTGGAGATTTAGGTGCTTTTCCCAGCCTGAAGGATCAGCCAAGCATGTTGTGATGCATTTCAGGGCTGTATTGTGCTGACACATCACCTGGACATGAAAAGGCTCTTCCCACTAAAGAAAAGGCAGTAAATGTCTGCTGTTGGAGTCGCTTCTTGGGGAGGAATTTGAAAAACTACCGGCACAGAAAGCTGGGAAGGTGCCCACTGCTTCACTGGGGAAATTATCCCAATCCCTCTGGATCTCATATCCATGGTCCCAGGACCACCATAACCAGTTATGGTCTTTCCAGGGGACACTGCTGCCAGCACATGTTTCTTAAGGTGTCCAAGGAACAACCCTGTACAGCCTAAAACTCTTTGTCCACCAAGAAGGGAACTCATTGAGCTTTTTGTATGGATGCTCCCACGCTGGATTTGTTTGCTGTTCTTTTCCTGCCAACTTGCTGTGCTTCTTACATACTATCTATCATGCTATTTATATACTATATTTATGCATCTACCTCCATACAATCCCATATGGGCAGACAGCAATGCAGTGTAACCCAAGCTCAAGCCCTAAAGTGCCCTGGTTGGAGTAGGGATAGCAGCAGGGAGGGTGCCAAGGAAAAAGAAAATTGATCCACGAGTGATTGCAATGGGGAGATGAAGGCACAGAGGGGGAAAGTCTTGCAGGCACAGTAAGGGAAGGAGGAATGGCTGTGGGATGTGCTCTAGGGAAGGGGAGTGGGCTGTGCATCAGATCCCCCTGGCAGAGCTGTAGGCAATGCCTGGACCAGCTCCAGCACTGACACAGGTGCAGTCACACAGAAGAAACACATCTCCTGCCCCCTGGGGCTCAGCCTCTTCCCTGGGAAATGAGGATTTACAAAAATAGGTAGCTGGAAATGCTACTACACAGCAGCTAAATATAGCCTGACCAGCTGAGGAGCTGCAGCCCTCACTCCAAAACCAAAGGTAGGGAAAGAGAACTCCTCATTCCCTGCCAGGATGAGGTGGGATGGAGGGAGCTGCTGGCCATGGCAGAGGCTGCCCTGGGGAGCCTGTTCAGTGCCCCACCACCCTCTGGGGGAAGAGCCTGTTCCTGATGGCCAGGCTGACTCTCCCCTGGCACAGCTCCAGCCCTGCCCTGGGTCCCCTTACTGGTCACAGGGAGCAGAGATCGGAGCTGCAGAACACACAGCTGAGCTGCTCTTCTAAGGAATGCTAATTTTGCCATCCTTGGAGATGTTCAACCTGTTCCCTCCATGAAAAATCCCTTGGTTACATTGGTATGTTTGCCAAATGCTGATTTTGGGGGCTGATTCTCCAAAGACAAAGCAGCAGTGGAAGGTGGATGTGGTGTTACCACCACAAAGATGCCGGCAGTGAGGCTGGGGCTCAGTACATGAGATCAGCTGGTCTCTGTTTTGCTTTTTAACAGCCAAGAACCAACTTGGAAAAGTTGGTCAGGATCCAGCACAGAAGTAAGCAAATCCCTGACATCACAACACAAGGGAAATTGCAAATTTACATAGGGAAGGGGAAAAACAACAAGAGACTCAAACTGAACTTCAGCACCAGCACTAATAATAAACCACAACAATTAATTGCAGACCTGCTTGGGAAGGGGCCAGCAGTGAGGACAAAATGAAATAAAAGTGACATTGGTTGGTGAATGGAAAGGCTGAAGCATCCTGATAACAGCACAAGTATGAGAAGTTATCTAAAAATAAACAAAGCCCCAAAGCTCTGAGCATTTCAGCACCATCTGGAGACTCTGGACAAAGAGGAGCTACTGTGGGATGTGTTGAAGAGCAGGGTTTATGTGTCTCGATGTGTATCACAGCAGTGCACACCACCAACACAGGGGAGCCCAGGGCTCAGAACACAAATACAACTGGCCATGTATGAAGTTACAGTGGAAGAGGTCTCTGCTCATGGCAGAGAGTTGGGCTGGGTGACCTCTAAAGGTTCCTTCCTACCCAAACCATTCTGTGATTCTAAAACTGCAAACCAATCCCAGAGCAGCCACTCTTCTGGGAAGGGCACAGTAAACCCAACAGAAGCTCCATAAGATTTGAATATATTGGTAGAAAAACAAACCAAGGGGGAAAAAAAATACACGTTTTTGCCAGTTTGCTGGGCTGAGGGGCCAAGTGCTGAGAGAGGCAACATTCAGTCAGAGCCCAACTCTCCACCCCAGGAGCACCAAGTGTCAGGAGCTGTGCTGAGCCCTGGCCAGGAGACCGGGATTGCAGCTTCTTAACATTGCTTAATGCACAGAGTTTATGTATCTGAGATTAAATTAAAACAAATAAGGAGGTGCAGTGTCACAGCACATGCCACAGTTGAGATGACCACAATACAGAGTATCACCATACAATGGCAGAAAGCTGTAACCCATACACAGCAACACCTTACCACATCAGAAGGCTTCGGGTGTCTACCCCTGCAGAGGAACATCCTGTCACCACAAAAGGCTGCAAGCATCTGCCCTTCTTGTTCTTTAGCCCAACCTTTTATCCCCTCATGTTCACACATTGCACTGTGTGCCCTCTGCTCCCTTTGGGACTGCTCAGTGCCCCTGGGCACTCCATGGCTCATTGCCTTCAATGTCCCTCACCTGTCCTGCACAGCTGTAGCTCATTAGGGATGAGGCTCCACAGCCCCACTGCCACAAACTCTGTACCTACAGTGTAGGGCTTTGCCATTGTGATGAGTTTATTTCCAGGTGGGCTTGAGGACCCTCAGGACCACGCTGCATCCCTGATGAGGTCCCTCCTCTTTACATCCCAGTTTAGCCTCTGAAATTGAAGTTTTCTTCAAGGTGTGAAGACTTTATGGTTTAGCTATTGCTTCCACAGCAGGTTGAGCCAGTGAAGGGCAGTAGAATTGCTAGGCATGGACAATTAAATTAAATCAAATTTAAAAATTAAGCTCTCTTTATCTGAAACTGAACACTGGAAATTATTAGACACAGTCTTAATCTCAGTTCCTCAGATCTCTGTCTGCAAAAGGGAGCAACATCACCCCTAATTTCCTCATCTAATTACACAGTATTACAGAGCTGGCAGATCACTAATATTTATGCTTTGTTTGAGATTCTGGTGAAACACCCCAAAGGCAGGACTTCTGTATTCAGTGCCATGTCCAGACACCCTTTGATTAATGACTTATAAAGTAACATGCTAATGAGAAGGAGCAAAAAGACTTTTGAGTGACTCTACATTTACCAAATGGAAAAATAAGTATTGAAACCTATAACAAAGGACTTTTCAACACTTCTCCACAAGAAGATCAAGTCCAGGATGACAAGCCCAGGTTCAGGCTGCACAAGCAGCCTGAATTCTGGGATCTCCTAGTGCCAGGCTTCGCAACCCTGAAACTCCCCATAAGAGACCCAAATTCCCTCTTGTACTGTGGTACCAATCCCGAGCAGGACCTTGCTTGAGGAGACTTCCCTGCTCTTTACAGTCACCACAGCTGTATCAGGGGAGGTTTAGACTGGATATTAGGAAAAATTCCTTCATCTGAATGGTTGTCCAGCCTGGCACAGCTGCCCAGGGCAGGGTGGAGTCCCCATCCCTGGAGGGATCTAAAAGCCCTGCATATGTGGCACTTGGAGATGTGGGTGCCAGTGCTGGGGGATGGTTGATTTCAGTGACCTTACAGGGATTTTCCAACATAAATGCTTCCATGGTTCTTTTATGGGAAGTCTGTGTTTCTGGCAGGACTCCAAGGATGAAAACCAGCACTTCAAAGCTGCTTGGTTGCTCAGGCCATACCAAACCCTCCCTGGGTGCTGCAGGTGGAAAGGGGCAGCAATAGAGGTTGCTCCACTCTGCTTTTCTGCTGGATTTGCTCTGTTTCAGATCTTCTCAGACTTTTTCCTAGAATCACAGCATCCCAGAACGGTTTGGGTTGGAAGGAACCTTAAAGCTTATCTCATTCCACCCCTGGCATGGGCAGGGACACCTTCCACTACCCAGTTTGCTCCGAGCCCTATCCAGCCTGGCCTTGGGCACTTCCAGGGATCCAGGGGCAGCCACAGCTTCTCTGGGCACCCTGTGCCAGAGCCTGCCCACCCTCACAGGGAAACAGCTCTCCCTAACATATCAACTAAATCTGCTCTCCTTCAGTTTTTCAGTTTAAAGCCCAAACTGCCCTACATTACCATCAGGATTTTCCTTTCATACTTCTAAAAAGCCATGATCTTGTTAACTTTTTCTTTGATATGTGCCTGCAAAATTCATGTCCCTGAAGTATCCTAGAGATATCCTGCACAGCACAACACTCTTCCTCCATCCCAGCTCTCCCTTCTATAAATCCACTAGAACAAAATGATTCAACCAAGTAACAAATGTTGGAGAGACCAGTCCCTGCAAGCTCACAACAAAAAAGCTTCGCTAATTATTCTCTTCCTTTCCTCACACAGGCTTTTTGTGAGGCTCCAGCAATTAAAGATGCTGCTGGGGAACAAGACAGATGGGAATTACTCTGACTTGGGGAAACTACCACCCAGAGGTTTTTGATTTTTTTGTGCTGCTATGTAAATTCCCTTTTCTCTGCTAAAACTCTTCTAACCAAATGCATTACTTTGACAACACATTTCAATAGCTGGGTTTTAAAAGACACACTTTAAAACTGTTTCCAGACAGCTCTGATCCCAGCCTGTATTTCTCATGGTAATCTTGAAACCAAATTCCTGGATGCAAATACTCTACTGACCCTTTTCTCAGCTCTCCCAGCAAACCTTTGCCATTCATGTAGAGCTTCCACAGGAAATACAAGACAAGAGGGGAAATCACTCACCTGATTATTCATCTAAGCCAGACATTCCCCTTCCCAGGAGGACCACCCCATAATCCCAACACAACTCCACACTGTGGGAGGCAGCCTGTGGTGGTTCTCCCTCACTCCCAGCGAGGTGGAAAGGGTCTGTGTGTGTGTAACCCTCTGATGGCTGGGGGACCAGCTGAGCCTTGGCCAAACTGGTGCTCCTCACTGTGCTGCTGTCCCATGCCTGTGCCTCCTCTTCCGTGAAAAGTGAGTTTGAACAGTGTGACATTCACATTCTCTGGACAGAGAGACATAATTCTGTCTCTCAGGAGAAGAACAGAGAGAAGAAGAGAAAACAATCTTTTTCTCTGCTCTTTGTTTTCCTCGTGTGGAATGTGGTGTGGAGATTGTTTACCTGCAGTGATGGCTGGGTTGGATTCTGGTGAAGGTTGTTTGGGGTCGTGACCAGTGGGATCCAGCTGTGGCCCGGACTCTCAGCAGAGTCATGAGTTTGAGTTAGGTAAGTAAGTAAGTAAGAAAGAAAGAAGTATGTAGAATAGTATAGTATCTCTTTAAATAGTATATTAATGTAACATAGTATATTTTTAATATAGCAGATCCTTCAGCCCTCTGATCTAGAGCCAGACATCATCATTTCTTCCCACATCTGGGGTTCACATTTTTTTACTATAGACCAGGTGGGGAAGAAACCTTTGAGCATGAGCAGATGCCTGTGTAAAGTCCTGGCCATGCTCTCTGACCCCACAGAGGGCACCCACCCCTGCACACCTCTCTTCTGGGGGGACCCACCGTGCCCCAGCCTGGCTGATGGACCGTGGGTGCCCAAGGCTGGCAGGTGCCTTGTTCAGTGCTGGGCCCACCGGGCTGCACAGCTCTGCTGGGAATGTTGTGCCTGAGAGCTCCTAGAGTTGTCTTCTCACAGCCTTGTTATGTGGTGGCCCTTTGCTGAGTGTGGCCAATATGTTCAAAGCCTGCTTTCCATTCGTCCTAATCTGGAACCCAAAGTTTACAACACAGAAGTTCCATATTTTTCCATATTTTTCGATGCCTTGTCACTTCATCAACTTTGTGCTTAGGTTTAGTCCAACACCATCAATTAAAACACAAACCACACCAGACCCAAGATCAAGCCTTGAACAAGTCCATGAGTAACCTCCTTCCACTCAAATGCTTTCCTTGATATCTATGACTCATTATTTCTCTTCTAAGCACTTCCTCATCTATCACACTCTCTCACATCTAAACCCATTTTGCCCATAATTAGAACCACTCTGTTTGGATAATTTTGATTTACCATTACCTTGGTCAGGGCACCAGCTCAGCCCATCACTTCCTAGGGATAATTTTAAATGCCTCACTAGCAGCAACCCACCTCTCAGGAATAAGCAATGTATTTTAAATGCTGGACTCCAAGTGATTTATTACTCTTCTTCTACTTTCAATTTTGATTTTTTTCAGTAAATCAGATTTTCCTCGGAGAATGACCAGTTTCTTTTTTCATTCTACAATTTCCTGCAGAATGCAACATTTTTAAGCACAGCGAGTATTTCTCATCTCTCTCAGCCACTTCTTTTATACAATACTGTATTATTTATGTCATCTTATGTTCTTTTATAGTGAATATGATCTTTTATGGCTAGTTTCAAGCTGCAATTTTCCCTCTGGATACTTACTCTAGGCTTTCAAAACATGCATAGCTAAACCTAAGAGCACTGCAAAGCTCTGGGCAGGAGGTGGGTGGGTAGCTGGCATTACTGTTGTACTGAGGTCAACTCCTAACACAGAGGATATAATTTTATATCATATGAGGAGGGATTAAATGGGAACAGGTGAACAATGGGGTAGGTCTTGAGAAGCCTGATAAACTGGCTGTTCAGTTGGAGGCTACTGCAGTGTCTAAGACATGCAAGCAGCAGAGAAATGCTGGCTGGCTAAAAGACTCTTTTGTGGTGTTTCACTGTAGCTTTTGGTGAAGCTGCCCTTGCTTCACACCCTGCCTCAAGCTCTGGGGTGAAAAGATCTGCTGCAGAGGATCCAGATGGTCAGGAGGGATTGAAACACCCCAAAATCTTGGATTTCTGCTAATAGATGGAGAAGTGAGCAACAATTGGTGTATGCATACCCCTGTATGATCTGCATTCCTGCAGCCTCCACAGAAGCTGCTGCTTCATAGAATTATTCTCATGGAATTCTGGAATTGTTTGGCCTGAAAGGCTCATCCAGGGTCACCCCCTCCCACAGGCAGGGACAACTTCCACTGTCCCAGGTTGCTCCCAGCCCCATCCAACCTGGCCTTGGACATTGCCAGGGATCCAGGGGCAGCCACAGCTTCTCTGGGCACCCTGTGCCAGGGCCTGCCCACCCTGACAGGGAACAATTCCTTCCCAATATCCCATCTAATCCTGCCCTCTGGCAGCTTAAAGCCATTCCCCTTGTCCTACCATGACATTCCCTTGTCCAAAGTCCCTCTCCAGGAAGTAATACCATTTCCTTCAAGTAGGAAGAATTGCCGTGGCAGGTGTTTCTGCTGACAGGGCTTTCCCCCCTCTTTTTTTTTAGGAGAAGCAGACGAGGTGTGTAAGGGTAGTTCTGCAAAGCTCCAGCATTCCCAGAGGAGGAAGACTCTGGCTTGGCAGTCTCCAAGCGCCCTCTGGTGCAGACACAACCTGACTTTTAGTTTTAGGAACTAAAAGCAGTTCCAGCAAGCTCAGCAGGCAGATTTATCTAATGAGGATCCATGGCAGATGTTAATGGGGTTTGTTTGGGATTATGGAAAGGGGGGTGACAGCCTCCCTGCCCTGTGAAGGCAGCACCCTCCAGGAGAGAGGGGCTTTTGATCTCTGCTCCCTGTGACAGGAACAGGAGCCAGGGAAGGGCTGGAGCTGTGCCAGGGCAGGGTCAGGCTGGAGATCAGGGAAAGGCTCTTCCCCAGAGGGTGCTGAGCACTGCTCAGGCTCCCCAGGGAATGGGCACAGCCCCAAGGCTGCCAGAGCTCCAGGAGGGTTTGGACAATGCTGTCAGGGATGCACAGGGTGGGATTGTTGGGGTGTCTGGGCAGGGCCAGGGTTGAGCTGGATGATCCCTGAGGAACCCTTCCAGCTCAGCATATTCTGTGAATCTGTGTTGGCTGGACATTGGCACAGGGCTCACAAGACTTTGCTTCAGAATTTACCCGAATTTTTAGTGGTAAATGGCATTAGTCTGGTGGAATTGAGAGGATCAGCTGGTACCTGGATTGGAGCAGAGAAAGGCAGAGATGGCTCTTAATAGACCATCCAGGCACCCCAGCAGAAGACAGCAAACTTGGAAAGAGGTATTTCCAGATAGACTGGAAAGACAAATTTGAGGGTAACTAAGGGTATGAAATGTGGGTCAAGAGGGCAGTGAACAATAGTAAGAAATTTGCTGAGATGACTACATCTCAGCAGTGAAGAAGAGGGGAAATAAAAAAGCATTGAAAAAGATGAGCAGAGCCATTCTATTTCGGCATTGAGAGCTTGATGGCCAGGTGAGATACATGAGCAGAAACATGTAGCCAGGTGGGGGTGCAAAGAATGGCTAAGGAGGCATCAGGCAATGAATTCTGTCTGTCAGGGGCTGCAAACACAACACCCAGCATGGAGCTGAGCAGGAGTCAGAACATCATTAATTGAGTGAGGTCTGCTGCAGGCAGGGATCAGGGGTCTCAGTGGGGGCATCTGAGAAATGAGGGAATGAAAGAGAAAAACCATCAGCTCCTGGATACTCCGAAATAGGAGCCACAGCTGCAGCTATTTTTAGAAGCATGAAATATCCTGAGTGGGAAGGGAGTCACAAGGATCAGTCATCCAGTCCAACTCCTGGCTCAGGACACCCCAACAACCCCACCCTGTGCATCCCTGGGAGCATTATCCAAGCCCTCCTGGAGCTCTGGCAGCCTTGGGGCCGTGCCCATTCCCTGGGGAGCCTGGGCAGTGCCAGCACCCTCTGGGGAAGAGCCTTTCCCTGAGCTCCAGCCTTCCCTCAGGTCCTGGCCCTGGAGGACTAGAGAAGGCTACATAGAACAGGGCTTGCAGGCTAGTTGATAGCATTTAGATTCTACTAAAATCTGCTGAAAACTACTTGGACAAGCTACTAAACATCTAACTTCTATAGCTCTATAACACTAGTAGGCCAATTAATAAATTCATATGGATTCTTTATTAGGAAAAAAAATAAACAAAAAAAGCTTTTGCTGACAGAAAAGAGAAATATTCAGATGGCTTAGCTTTAGCAGTAGCAGTGTTATTATCTAACTGCTGTGTCCCAGCAGGAGATTCTGTCTAAAATCGTGCCAAGATCAAGGATGGGTTACAAGAGTCCACATCTTCCTTCCAGTGATTTCTGAGAAACTGAAGTGTTTTGTAGAGATGCTGAGGGGCACATTGTAGAGGGTGGGATTGTGCTTAAGATGTGGAAGCAGCACCCCTTTACCCGGCCTCTGCCTGGCTGCCATACCAGCATGCCCAGGAAGCAGAGATGCATGCTCAGATTCCTGCACTGGCCCAGAGCACACGCAGCCACGGAGGCCTGGGAGACTCCCAGGGGAGCAGATGCTGCCCAAAAAGCCCCTCATGCTCAGGGTGGGCTCACAAAGGGCTGTGGGAGCTCTCTTGGCCACTGCTGACAAGCACAGCTCATCCTCATGGACGTGACAAGGCTCTCCTGCCTCTCCACCAACATTTCTTCGTACAAAATGTTCCGTGTGTGCTGCAAACACTGAGGCTGCACCCAGGAGAGGTGGGTGACGGTGCCAGCAGTGCCTCGAGGAGACACGGTCTGCATAAGCAAAGGCTCCCTTATGTAAGAGTCTCACTGTCAGCCAGGCCAAAACAGCCCTTTGCTTTTCTGTCATTCTTGACCCGGCAGGGAAGCGTCAATGCAAACATCCCTCCGTGGAGAGGAAAGGCTTGGAACAATAATCTACTGCAAAATGATCCCCTCCAGATCTTAAACCACCTTCTGTGGTCAGGGGCATTCAGTGAAATGTATCACTTGAAAATAAAACCTAAAAAAACTCCAGAAGATAGCAGTATGGAGCCTGCAAAATCTTCTGAGCTAAAATAAGTGCTGGATTGGCAGCAGTGTCATGGCTCTCACACTTCCATGGATGTCTCACAAACACTTAAAGCAGAGTTATGCTCGAACACTTCAGGCACAGGACCAAGATGCTGTGGATTCAGGAATGTTAATGAGCTACTGCTCTGAACTGATATACTTCTACAGGAAGTCTCTTCACATCTTTATTCAGTGCCTGGAAGACCAGAGGCTTCAGTCTGTGTGTTGGTGATTTGACAGAGAGAAATACTTCAGTGGAATGTAAAGGAGCAGCACAGCTGGCTCCAAAGTTATTTAAGATCCCTGTGTTTATACTGTAATACCTATGGGACAAACAGTGCTGTGATATTATTAGTTCTTCTGGGTTTTTTTTCCCTCAGAAATAAAGCCACCACAATCTAAGGAGGCTGGAAAAAAGCCTATATAATCATTTCTCAGTGGGACACAAGAAGAAACAGAAATCAAAGCCTTCAGACACAGTTTCTCCAATCTGACCCATGAAGCTGGGTCAGCAGTTTTCAGTGTATAGAAAAGGAGGCTCAAGTTATGAGGCTCTTCTTTCTGTGAACAGAAATGATAAAATGAAGGGTAAAGCCAAGCATCAGTCATGCAGCAAACTGCAAACTGGCAGTATTTCCCAGAAACTGAAGCAAATGCAAAGAAATTTGCTTTCAGGGTTAAGCATGTGTCTCTTAAATACCAGATCTGCCACATGCCACATCTGTTACAGCCTCCTTCACACAAACCAGCTCTTTTCCTGCAGGGCTGAAGTACTTCCCAGCTTGTAACAAGGACAATTTACCTGGTGGCACGTAGCCTAGCCAGGTGTAACACTTGCTCTAGGGAATAAGCCATGGATCCCAGGAAATACCAACATAAAGGTCATGCAGCATGGCAGGAGTCAGCACACAGGGCGCCCTTCAAGGCACAACAGCATCACACCAAAGGAAAACAATTGTTTCCTCCACAAGGGGAGCAATGCTGAGAAAGGCAAAAACTGTTTTTCTCCATGACTGAAACCCACAGATGGGTGAGTCTCCCCTGGCTGTATTGGGATAAAAGTGTCCTGCAGAGCTGTGTGACAGTGACACACCTCCAAGGGTGTGCAGGACTCCCTGCAGGATCATTCTGCCACCCAGCACATCTGGCCAAACTAGCATCAAGCTCCACAGCAACAGAAACATCCACTCTAGTCCCAGAGATAGCAATGCTTAAATTGTCTTTCATTTCCAGCTTGGTTTTTTGGATCCTCTCCCATTCTTCTACTCTTGTGCTTCACCTTTGAATGTTTGATCCTTGGCCACACAGCTGTCACACAGACAATCCTGTGCTCAAGAAGCTGCTCTGGGATGTTATTTGAATGCCAGGGAACTCTTAAGTTTAACCTGGAGAAGATCTTAATGCAAAAGACATGGAAAATTCCTGCAGAAGTAACTAAAAGTCAGATTTTTTTGTCTTAACTCCAAGCTGAAGCACCTCCTGGGCAATCACTTCCATTATGCAGAAGCTGTGTCCAAAGACAAAATAAATCCTAGGAATGCCAATAGCTTTAGAATCCTAGTTGGTGCCTGAAGCAGGTAACTGGTATGCTCTTACAGATCCCATAGATGGTGACATACTTTGATGGTTTAGCTGCCTCTGGTGCTGCTATAATCAGTTTTCCTCAGTAGGGAAAAAATTAAAATAAGGTATTTCTGTGGAAGAGCCTTTTCTCCAAAAGCAGAAGGAAGAAAGCAAAGTTCAGAAATGTAACCTGGGGGGCAGCATGAGTGCTCCTGACAGGGCTAAGACAAAGACATTCTGTAAACTACAAAGCCCTTCAGTCCTGCCACAAGCCCTTCAGACTTACCTGTAACCAGTATTTACAGTATGGGTAAGGATGTGTTTATTCTATTATGTGCCTGACCAGACAGAGAGGAAACACAGGCTTTGCAAACACTTCCCAAGAATATTTATTAGGCAGGACTGATCTGTGTCAAAGCATACCTCAAAAGGCATCTCATCACAGTGCAGCTACACAAGCCTCTGCTCTCCCCGAACACATCCTTGGGTATGCCAAGGCAGACTTCAGCACACCACTTACCCACACACATCAGTTCCTGCATTTGTTTGGGTTTGAGCACAGGAGCTCAAGCAACGTTTTGTTTTCTCTGCCCCAATTATTTGAAAAGTTTCTTTCTTTTCTTCCTCCACTGTTTATTATCCTCATCTTCGGTATCATCAGGAGGATCTAACATTACAAAGCCATCAGTCATTTTATAGTAGACTATTGTGGAGTCTGTCTCAACTATGGCCAAGGTAACTGACAGCAGGGTGTCGGGATCCTCTGGAGGGAGAGAGGCTTTCTTCAGTATTTCCCTTAACCTAGGAGAGAAAAAAATCACTTAGAAAGGAGTTCACAACGACCTAGGATGGCACAAAGGTAGAATAGCACCATTTTTATTCAGCCTGTTTTCATCCTGCACACTTGTCTTCACTAAAGTGAGCATAATATCTGTTCTAATAAAAATCCAAAGTTGTGTAATCAAGCAACAAAAGAAAATAACAGAATCAGTTACACACATCTCTGCTGGAAATGGCTCAACACATGCTTTTAAGCTTCGTTTAGGTGTACTCGTGTGCATGTGCTTCAGCCATCCCTCATCCACCACAATCCCAGTACAGCAATCTCTACTGGCCCTATTTTCAGCAGACTTATAAGAAATCTAATTAAGTAGCACCTGGTGATCAGTTGGAGAACTGAATAATTAAGACTTGTTTCATTTGCAGAGGCAAGTCTTCCAGTCCTTGTGCCACAGGTCTCTGCCAGACTGGAAGGCCCAGGAGCCCAAGCCAGGTTTCTCTACCTCCCTGTCTAGACTAGAAGCCACAAGACTAATGCTCTTCTTCAGAACAGTCAGCCCAAATAATGTCCTCCTTAAAAGCTCAAGACAAAGTTATGCAATTTTTCCTGTTTAGCTTATTTTAAGAGTAACATGCCAGTTACTTTACGGTTCAGAGCTCAGGACAACACTGATCCCTGGAGTTCCTGGATTCCTGGTCTGACTGGGGAGCAAGTTCTGAAGGAGCGTGGTGACCAGAGATGAACCCTTTCCCCACACATCAGGTGCAAAAGGGCTCCTCTGAGATTGCTGGGACAGGTTACATTCCAGGGGGAGTTCAGCTGTGCACCAGGATAAACCAGTCCTGGCTTCCTGCACCCTGCAGGGCACAGGCAGCTCTGAGGCCAGGCACTGCAGATGGAAACAGGGCTCTCTCTGAAGGCAGCAGCTTTCAGACTTCAATCACCATCTTCCCTCAGAACCCCTTTGATCCTCTAATAAAAGCCAAATGGAACGTGGCAGAGAATGAGCAGCAGCCTGGAAAGCCTCGCTGTTAAGCCCATGACCTTCTTAAGGATCCATCTGTGTTCTGAGCTGTGCATAATCTAACCTGGTAAATTCAGGAGGGCCTCTCTTCCTGCCTGCACCACTGGCCCAGACACACAGCAAGACAACACAACACATTTACTTCATGCAACAGAGAGAGCACAGCTGGGAAAAGCACTATCCTAGCCCTCCCACATCAGCACCTTTCCTAACAACACAACAAAAAGGGTGAGAGAGACTGTGCTGGCTGCTGGCAAAGGAAAGACACTGCAAGACACTCCTTCAGGTAATGGGGCATCTACTCCTGTGCTCACTGGCACCTCAGCAGGCTCTGGCTGCAGGTTGATTTGGCAGGTAACACTCTGTGCTCAGAACCTCTGCTCCTGCCATTTCCAGCCCCCGTGCAGAGTACCCCCAGCACCACAAAGTCCTGCCAAAGCCCCGGCAGGGGACAAGAGCCTGGGAAAAGATTACAGATCTGCTTCCTGACACATGCAAAGAGCAAGAATCCAATTGTCACACACAGAATCGTGACATAATTTGGGTTGGAGGGAACCTCAAAGCTCATCCAGTTCCATCCATGGGCAGGGACATTTCCATTATCCCAGTTTGCACCAAGCCCCATCCAACCTGGCCTTGGACACTTCCAGGGATAGGGCAGCCACAGCTTCCCTGGGCAGCTGTGCCAGGGCCTGCCCACCCTCAGCAGCCAAGTGTCTGGAGAAAGCTCCAAGCTGGCAGACTGCTGGCAGAGACCCTGTGAGGAAAGAACGAGCCATGAAGCAGGGGACATTGATCTCTTTCTCCTGAATGCAATATAGAATTAATGATAAGATGCCAAATCAAAGGGCACAGCTACCCAGGAGAGATTTTTTGGGAGCCAAAGAAACCAAACTTGTGTTGAGTGTGGGTGATGTATCTGAGAGCAGACTCAGGCAGAGGCCTGGATTCAACTGTCAGCCAGGGCAGAAGCTCCTTCCTATTTTCTTTAATACCCGTCAATGGTTTTCCTCATAGTCTATTAGGAGGAGGGATGGAACAGTGAGGTCTTACATCTACATTTCTGATACTCATGATTTCTTCTTATACTGGCAAGCACAAACACCTGAGACTTTATTTCCCCCTATTCAGCAACTAGGACTTTGAAGATGCCCCACGATCCCAAAAGCAGCCAGGTCCTGACAACAGATTAATGACATCTCTTCTTCCTTTTCAGGATACAAGAGTTCCAGGATTTATGTAAGGAGCACCAAGACATGCCATTGCATCAGGATGATCTGCTAACTCTGCTGTCCAGAGATGAAGAATGACAAATGCAAATGCACCCTTTTCCCCTTCCCTCCACACAGGCAGCCCCAAGACAAGGGCTCTTATTCATGCATACCACAGTAGCCACAGTGCACTGCAGCACATCTGCAAAGCAGTGAGAGGCTATCTTTTAAAGGGATAAGCTTTGGAATTCAGGAAGTCTGTGTCAGTCATCCCTTGCCCTCCTCCCCTGAAGGCATCCCCAGCAGCCTCTATGTCCAGCCTGATCACAACGTTCCTCTGCACCAGCAGACATTGCAAAGGAGCCATGGAACCTCTGATTTTACTGTGCTTGCTGCCTGCCACAAGCAGGAAGATGAAATACTGCAGGAAAGGTACAGCTTTTTTAATCCTTTTAATGCATCTAATGCTGCCTATGGAAAAATAAAGAGAGCATGAAGCCTTGTTGGTCTTCTGAAATGCAAAGAATGCACGTTGGACATCCTAAACCAGGCAAGAACCCTTTATTTCAAGGCTGCCCATCTCACAAGCAGCTGCAGTCAGTGATGGAAATAAAGTCCTAGGCAAGAAACCCATGTGCTAACACTCCCCAACAGAGCCAGCTGATTTAAATTACCCAGTTAATGGCTACCAAAAAGCTCCTTAGTGACCAGTACAATCTGCTACACCATACAGGTGATGACAACTATAAAATATTAATTTGCTTACATAAAAGTGGATTTAACGTTTCTGAAAGTGTCAAACATCAGTGGAAGACAGGAATTCAGTGCATCCAGCAGTCTGGCAGACACCAACAGCCTTGACCACCAACATTCCCCAGCACCCTGTAGAAAACCAGGAAGCTTTTTCTGAGCCCTTTTTCTAATGCAAAGTGTATTAGAAATGCATCTTTTCCCCATCTTAATTTTGCACTACATAGGCCCACAACACCCATCAGAAATCTGTGCTGTGTTTCCCAATATCTGCTCCTAACAAAATAACACTGCCCTTTCCTCTGGGAGAAAGAACCAGGTGTACAGCTGGTGACCCTGAGGTTTCAACTGACTCTGCAAGAAACAACCAAGGGCAGAATCATAAAGAATTCAAGTAGCAAGTTCTGTGATGAACAAAGGAGCATTTCAGAGACACATCCCATGCAATGCCTCTGAGAAGCAGCGTCCCTCTGCAAGCTCAGAGCAGTTTTATGGAGGTTGCATAGAGCTCCATTGAGCTGAAATGGAACTACTGCCTTCCATCCCATAAAAGCCAAAGGCTTTCAATCTGCCCTTTATACTTGGATGAATAATTCCTTGCAGGCTTGGCCAGCCTGAACAGCTCCCTCCCCTGCTGGCCAGGCAGGGCTGCAGAGTGCACACAAGTTGTTCTCTGTGCCACTGCAGAGATCATTACCCCAGGCACTGGAGCGTGCCATTGCCCCAGCCTGGCCAGCACCAGGAACCTCCCAGAGAGCACAATTCCTTGGATTTAGCCAGCACTGGTGTGCAAACTTTAGCCCATCAGGAATGCTGCTCCAGACCCTGCTGCAGGGCAGGCAGCAGCATTAACCCAGTGCCTTGAAATATGTGGGAAGGAGCACATGGGACTGGGAGAAGGCGTAAATGCACACCACTGTTCCTCGGGATTTGTTCCCAAAACACACAAACAGGGAATGCTAGAAGAAACTCAGTTTTTGTAATGGAAATAAAAAAAATGCAAATAAAACAGCACATGCCACACTGCTCAAGAGAAGGAATTGAAGCCCCGATGAATATAAAGATCTTTTCCCATGGAAGTTAAAGGAGAAAACAAAAGAAACCACACAAAAGGGAGGTATCAAAGTTCAGTAGGACACACTTACTACTGGATGTTCAACCACAGTACTGCATAACCCACTCTGCTGTGGGAGCTGCAATCTTATTTAAAATACTAAATTTAAAAGTTAAATTAAAATACTAATAAAGAGCTTACATGTAGGAGCCACTAATTATATTTTCAGTGTGTGACTTACTGCATGAGTAAATTATGATTTTAGCAAGGAAGTTACTGACAAAACTATGAAGATGATGCAAGATGCATGTCACACTTCCAGTGCTTTAAAATAACAGGATTTTTCAGCTTATAGCAAGATTTATTTCAAAGTCTACAGACTTTGAAGACAGCAAATTCCAGTCCTCAGATTTCAGCTTTAAAACAAAATATTTATGTATTGCTTTCTTCTAAAGAAAGTTAGCATTGTAACAGAATAAGCCTTTCCCAAACTTCACAGGTCTTCATGACCTAAGGCAACTTCATCCTTCATTTACAACACTTGTACACAAAATACAAACAGAGCAGTGACATGTCATTTAATCTGACAGTTTCTCTGCAACATTCTGCTTAGGCAGAATTATTTGTCTAGGACAAACAGTGCCCAATTCTGTTAGATCTGGGACCTAACTCCCTGGTCCCTGAAGGCTCAAGGCTTTCCAGGCTATCTCAAATTCCAGCTGCCAACACTGTGAGTTCTCCTAACTTGCTGAGCTTGGTTTCTGCAAGTTATTTCTGCCAGCTGTGAAGCAGCACTCCCAGGATTCAGGGCTTCCTCCACAGTGGAGAGCCACAGTTGTGGAATGCACTGACAACGAGGTACTTGGCATGCACTGAGGTGTTGTAGTGAGCAGCAAACACACCCCAGCCTGTGCACCTGCAAACTCCTTCAGAGTCTCTGCTGAATTCAGAGGCTCTCCAAGCCTCAGCCAGCTGTGTGTGGGTCACAGCAGGCCAAGACAGAAAGGAATTGCATCGTATTCCGCAGGGCTTCGCTCACAGAAGATTCAGCCATCTTCATCTGAAGAACACACAGAGCACAAAGCCACTTCTCAAGACTCTTTGCTCCACAGCCCATAATTCTCTCATTTGTTGTGTTCCTGTGTAGCCCTACGCTGCCACAGCTGGACAAGCAGCTTCCACCCAGCTCTGCAGAAGTGGACAGTGAGCTTAGGCAGCAGAACAGCTTTTGCCTTCAGCACTTAACTGTCGTGCTCAAACTAGACAGGATGAAATCTTGTAATTGGCTAAAAAACTTTGAATAGATTTTATTTTTTGTAGGGCACTCATATTTGTCATTTGCCTAGGTGTCCTGCTGGTAATTTCCACAACAACTTTCCTGTGGCCTTTTAAGGACACACTTAGCCAAGTTGGGAACTTCATGAGACACCAGGGAAGGCAGAGCTTGGCTGACATGGTGACTAATACTGGCAAAATGTGAGATCTTTTTTAGCACATACCTAGTACTAAAATCCGTTTTTTTTCCAGTGAACCACTTTCTTTCTTCTACCAATAAGAAAAACACAGAGCAGAACAAAGATGGAAGTCTGATTTAAAGGTGTCACTTCCAAACCCTCCTGGTTAAACAAGCAAGTGTTGCCCATAAATGCTGCTGTTACTGGCTTCTTTTGCAGTTAGCACAATTCCTGGCCCAGCATAGAGACAGAACATTTTCACTTTCCCAAATCCCTCCAAGGGCTTATTTTCAACACTGAGCAAGCTGAATTCACTTTACTCATACCTCCTCCCCTGCTTTTAGCAGGTAATACAAAAACACGCAGTGCTGCTTTGAACAAATGCAGATGCACCTTCAACACCACAAATACAAGTGTTGTAAACAAAATACAACCTCCCAGCCTGACAGCATCCTGGCTATTGAACACATACAGGCCTTTATGGACACAGCTGGCACTGCAGCCTGGGATTCAGCTCATTTCAGTGACAGCACACCCTGTGTCACTGCTCTGCAGCAAACCCTGGTTACAAACTGTACTTTTAATCAATGTGATGCATTCACTTTTTGCCTCTCTGCACACGCATCCTTCCAGCACTGGATTCCAGACACTCTGGTGCCAGAGGCAGAGCAAACAGCATCACCACAGAACAAACAAGTGCAGAGGCTCCCCGTGAAAAGCTCCAAGGACACAGAATAAGATAGGACATGCATGCACTGGAATATCTGTCATTAAAGGTCAATCAGAACATACTCCTAGCCTTACCCAATGCCAGGAATCCAAGTTTTCAGCCCGGGTGGAAACACACTACATTAACCAAGCACAACAGCTCAGCTTGTAGATGGAATTCCTCAAAGATCCCACATGCTCACTGGCTGCCTTCTACTTCCCCCTAAAATCTTGTGTGAGCTGAGAGCTGCAGCGTGTCCCTTTCATTCACACACACCTCCTGCTTGCAGACAGGCCGAATGACACTCAGCATTTCACCCTGCAAGGCCTCTCAGCAGCTTTCCTCTGCTGTGGAGTTCACATCAGCAAGTCCCCAGGAGTAATTGACCAATACTTGCAAATATAATCCTTTTCAGCACAAAAACAGTACAGAACCCCATCAATATCTAGTAAATAATTTTCTTCCCCCTCACCCAACAAACAGTAAAATTATGATGAAAGTCTGTTAGTAAGATCTGTCACTTCTAAAACCCAAAATGAAAGCATCACTCCTAGAGTGCACACACACATCTAATAACTGCAATTAATTAGCCACCTACCACTGTGTCAGGCTGCTGCCCACAGAGCAAGAGGAAGCAGCAAAAAAAAGATTTGTAAAACCAGCCCTGAGCCAGCTCCTAGCAGGAGTGGGAACAGAAGAAACTGGAAAATGTACAACCATGTGATGCCTCTGAAATAGTTCAGGTCTTCAGAGTCATCATGGCAAACACCGTTCAGAGAAGGCAGCCTTTATCAGAGAGTAAATCAGACCGTGTGTCTGAGGCTGCTCTAGGGGCCAGTTAAAAGAGACTGTAAAACTACTGAAGTGGAAGTGTTCTAGGCTGTAAATATCTGTAATGTAACAAATTCATGGCTGTGCTGTCTTCTGCTTGAAGAATTGCTCTTGCACGTGTGAGGAAATCAAGTCAAAAATCACAGGCACATGAGACTCTAGATGTAAAGTGAGAGGAGTTTCCTGTTCAAAGTAGTTTGAAAACAAAAGCAAAGCAAACCATACAAGGCTTATCCACAAATCTGACAACAAAAAAAGCTGATTCTTAGGCAGCTCCAAGAGGATTTCTTTCCTCTTAGGTCCTTTCAAGTCCAGCAACTCAGAAAGCATTGTACATTTCCAGGAGTACAAAATCAGCACGGGAATGTTCAAAACATAAGCTGTGAAGGCCTTGTGTTCTAACCTTGTCTCTCAAACACATACTTTGGTGTCCACAGTTATCTCCTAGCACATATGCAACTCCAGACAACAGGAAGTGTTTATCAGTGGGCATCAGTTTCTGCTTGACCTCCAAGAACCACTTCCAGACAGGGAGAGGCAGAGACTGATGCAAAGCTGAGGTTTCCTTAATGTTCCAAGCTGCCTGTGTGTCTGGAGAACCCAAAATAACCCTGCTTACAGGCTGAGAAGCTGCTTTCCTCTGATATTCCTCTATTTCCTCCTCCTTCCCCTCTTGACCAAGCCATCACCAGCCTGTAAAACGTTGCTGTGCTCCATTTTCTGTCAGTGGGAAGCCGAGACAAGCGCTGAGCACACCTCACCTCTCATGGCTGATCAGGATGTGTGCAGGCACTGGCACCATCACCTGGAGCCCCTCCTGCTCCTTGGCCCGGGCATGCAAACACACCAGCTGCAGCTCTGCCACGCCCACCGGCTGCACCTCATGCCAGTTCCTCCCTAGAGAGGGGCAGAACACAAAACACACGTTTTAATCAGTCAAATAACAAATGCAGTATCTAAGTTAACATCTAAGGTTTTGTTTTCCCTCCCTCTCTTCACAGAAAACGCCATTCATCTGCCAAACTCCCCTCCTGAGAAGCAATCCTGCTAAAGAAGCCCAAGGAGCAGGAGCAGCCTGCTGGCTCCAGAGCTGCACTGATGGGTGGTGAAGCGAGCTGTCTGACAAAACTGCTCTGCAAAAGGCAAAAAGAAGATAAAACCACACAGCTTTAGTCATCTGACTCAGCACCCTGATCTGTGAAGCAGCAGGTGTTAAAAGCATGGTTAATGATCATACACAGTTCTCACCTCCTGCTGAAGGGATAAGGATGAAGCTTTTGCTGCTCAACTACAGAAATCTTCTTTTAAAGACTATTAAGGCATTTCCTTCAGAGTTGTAACAGCAACAGACGCAGTAGTTTCTGGACTGTAAAATCCCTCCCGTCCCTGACCTTGAGAAACACCAGGCTCCAAGCAAAACTGAAATATTTTTCTTAGGCTGGCTGGCTGCCTACTCACAGCCCCTTTTCAATAAAGCCAACTTGGATGAAGCCAGGCAGAAGTTTATATATCGCATAACCCTGCTCCACTGTGAGCAGACACCAGCAGACTACACTGGATTCCACAGGACTATTTTGGCCAGAAAAGCTTTCCAAGATCGTGGAGTCCCACCAGTGACCTGACACTGCCAGATCCTCCACCAAGCCATGGCCCTGAGCACAACACCTACAATTTATTGTATAAATGGTTATAAATTACTGCTACCACACTTGCAAATGATCTTCTTTGCTAGAGGAACCACTGCCCTTTCCAGAAAACCAGCCAGCACACAGCAGCCATGTGCTAAATGGTGACTTTTGTGAAACACAATGATTGAGGAACTTCACTTTAATCTACAAGTGAGGACTATTACAAGCTCAACCAGTGAACTTGCCACTTCACCTTCCTACATTCCTTTCCTCCCCCTACTCCTCTTTTGCTTTTCTTTCCATGCTGACTGCCTTTTCCCTGACCCTGCACCTGGAAGTGCTGGATGAAACGGGCCCTCATCTTTGCACAGGCTCCAGGGAGGCAGAGGACAGAAACTTGCAGCACAAAAAGTCTCAGAAGGGGCACCAAGGACCTTAGGAGGAGAGGTCCTGTCCCAGTGCAAACAATGAATTTAACAGCTCCTAAGGGCATTGGGATCCAGTCACTGCCCCCACTTACCTTCCAAGAGGTCCAGGTACACCAAAAAGGCAGCGTAGACTTGAGTGCTGTCAGATACATCGAGTGACATCATTTCTGTGAACTGAGGCCCAAAGAGGAATGTTGGTGATAAAAAAGGCAAGCAGAATAAACAAACACAAGAGGAGTCACAATTATTTCTGGAACAGCTCCAGCCTTGTAGAATTTTACCCATGTTGGGTAAATAATTGTACCCATTTCTGCTGCAACACATCAACATAAGACGATGGCCAAATTAAACACCTCCATGTTTTCGGTGTGGTAAAAAACGAAGATGGAGTCGAAGTTTAAGGCATTTACATTTCCCAGCTGGGATCCCATGGTTTATAACCTCCGCCCCTGCTGGCAGTGGCATTCCCCAAATACTCCACGGGCCGAGCCCGCCTCGACAAACCCAATATAACAGATTATATGGGCATCTCCCCGCAGGACCCTCCTGGGGGGACCCAGAGCACCTCGAGAGCCGCGAGGGGAGAATCCCGCAGGGCCGGGCGGGGGAGCGGCGCCCCCGAGGGACCCCGCGCCGGCCTACCGTGGGGTGAGCCGTGATCCAATTGCCGCCAGCCGCCCCCGACCAGCTGCCCTGTGCCCCCGGGCCCGTCCCGGCCGCGGAGGAGCCCTGGCCCGGATCGGTGTCCCCCGGAGCCGGGCACACGCCACTCCCGCCCGGCCCGGCCGCCGCCTCCATGCTCGCCCGTCCCTGTGCACCGCGGCTTCACTCCGGGCGGCGCCGCGCAGCTGCGCTCCCCGGAAACTGCCGCACCGCCCCGACCGTTCCGCCTCCGCTCCGTTCCCACCTCCCTGCCCCGCCACCCGCCGCGGCCAAAGGCGCCGCTTTAAACCCTTCAAATTAAACATATATATATATATATATGCGTGTGTGTGTGTATGTATGTATCTATGTATACACACATATATTCCTTTCACAGTCCCTTTTCCCAAAGGCTCCACAGCGTTATCAACCTGCAATGTCCAGAGCTTTGCTAGACTGCGTAAGGGACGTGCCTTCAAGGTATTGCCATTAAAAGCACCTTGGACTGCTTTACTAGAAATATCTCTGACTCTGCCTAATGCCAAGTGTCCCAGCTCTGGCTTATCAGCTCCTTCTGCCTCGGTGACTCTTCTGATAAATTTCAAACAGTGGCTATTCTCTAATAAGGCATCAGTGAAAATTGGTCCATGGGTATGTAACTCATCAATTGTAGGTGGCTTGTAGGCACAGGAAGTCATATTTGGGCCAATCTAATTCAAGGAATTTTGTGGTAAAAGGAGCAGCCATTCTGGCTGCTTAAAACGTATGTGTTAGCCAGCACTTCAGTTCCCTGGGCACAGAATAAATAGCTAGATGGGATAAAAAAATCCAGTCTCCAAGACTTTAATGGAAGAGTTGGCAACACTGGTTCACTCTACTACTGGGAAAATAACTGCATGAATTTGAGTTCTTAGAGGTGAAGAAGCAAGTGAAAGGAGATGGATCCACATCAATCTATAGATGAGTCAATTTACATCAGCAGGATGGAACCTCTGATTTCCTCAATGTGGGAAACAATTTAGAAGAAATCTGCCTCAGAGACAATTTGTCTCCTGCCAAACCGAGGGACTATGCCTTTGCCAGAGACAGTTGTCATAGCTGGAATCTCCTTGTTTGGTGTAGATATTTAGAGGAGGCTGAAACAAATGGCTTTAATTGATTTCTGTGGCACTTACATCTGCAAAAAGCCATTTCTTCCTCAAAGCTAAAATACTTCAACACAGAGTGGCTCATTGTATTGTCACAGCAGGATGAAGTCTGGGCTTAAAAAAACCCCACAGGATATAATTTTGGCCACCAATAAAGAAGTTAGAATGAGTACAGATTTCTTTGTACGTGGACATGAAGTCAATACACATTTATAGGTGTTGGAATGACACGAATTGCCAGGTAACTGTTTACCTGAGCTCTCCAAACTTTGCCCAGCTGTGTGTGACTGGGAGTGAGAGATGAAGCTGAGCTGACTCCTTTCACTTCTGCATGGAAGAACAATCTCATGTTTCAGGCTTCTGCTGCTCTCACTCTTTTGTGTCCCAGGGCAGCCAGCCAGCACAGGGAGTTGTGTGAGCGAGGGAACATCATTTGGAGAGTGAATCACTGGCTTTGGGATGCTGCTGGATTATTTTCATTTGCCCCCAGCAAATCGTTATGGCTCTGATGCTGCTCACAAAATAAAAAGAAGAGAGGAGTCTGAAAAGAGCTGAAGGTAGTTTAGATTTCACTGAGGACATAAGAGCAGCACAGGGTAAAGGCACACTCAGAGCTCTGGCAAAGGCAGGCAGAGGAGGGGCTTATTTCTACTGACACGTCCTAAAATCAGGATTGTGACCCAGGTTGAATGTCCAGCGGATGGGAAATGCCAGCTTCCAGCCCTCCACATCAAGTACAGTTTGGCAGTGCTAGTCCCACCCTCCAAAAGTGAGCGGTCCCGCGGGCAGCAGTGGAATTCCAGGCGTGTGGATTGGGCTGGCTCCTGTGACACTCTAATCACCTCGCCCAGGCTGCAAAGCTGCTCCTTCTATTTGGTTAATGAATCCAAGCATAAAAGCAACATGTGGCAAACTAACCATCACAGAAAAGCCTCATTAATGTATCATTCTAGAAGGACAATTATAAAGGCATCGCAAAGGGCAAACAGGAGGAGTACATTTGCAGTAATTGTTCAGGAGGATGGGTACAAATTGACAGAGTTTCTCAAATTTTACTGCAGATGATTCTATGACCCCTGGAGATTCTTTATTGAAGTTTCCTAGATTGATCCATTTTGGGAAGTCATCTGATCAGGAAACGGAGGCAATGTAATTTCGTGTGCGTGATAAATTAGGTTCTATAAGCAAAGAGGAGCAAACATTAACTCTCTCTATATCATGGAAGTGTGTATATTTATATATAGATACTCCCTGGATGCAAACTATTCACAATGAGATTATGAATAATTTAACAGTTGTGTGCTTGCTAAAGGTTTCCTCCTTTTTAAGTGTTTCAAGCACACAGCCAACAGTAGCACCTGCTCAAAGTGGGTCTGCCCACCTCGGAGAAACTTCCTACCCACAGTAAACCCAAATATGCTGCGATGGGGCCCTTGGAGTTAATTAGAGATTTCATCTTGAAAAGGGTCTAGCATGCCCAAATCCTATTAACTTCTAAAAGAACTATCATTACTATGCCCCTTTTAAGATCATGACCCAATAATTTTAATTGCTGGAATATGTTTTATATATTTTTATGCTAAATTGCCATTGGTCTATTCACGGGAACATTTCCATGGTGGGTAAGTCAATGAAGTACAGGGAAAATCTTCCTTGTATTTCCTGTCTTCAGAGAAGAGATGCTAAGAAAGCTGGGGTTGTTCAGCCAGGAGAGGAGAAGGCACCAGGCAGACCTTTAAGTCCCTTCCAGTATGTGAGAGGCGCTTATAAAAAAAGAGGGAGAGTGACTTTTTAAATGGGCAGATGAAAAATATAAATAATAATAATAAATATAATAAATAATAATAATAAAAAATATAAAATAGGATGTAAGGGGAACATCCTTAAACTGACAGAGAATACATTTAGATGAGCTATTAGGAAGTTTCTTCCCTGCGAAGGTGGTGAGGCCCTGGCACAGGTTGTCTGGAGAGGCTATGGCTGCCCCATCCCTGAAGTGTCCAAGGTCAGCTTGGATGGGGCTTGGAGCAACCTGGGACAGTGGAAGGTGTCCCTGCCCATGGCAGGGGGTTGGAATGAGATTGTCCTTAAGGTCCCTCCCAACCCAAGCCTTTCTGTGACTCTATGGTATCCATCTTTCAGCTATGCTCGAGCTGGAACAGCGCATCCCTCCAGCAGCGTGGGATGGGTGCGGGCTGTGCGGCTGCTTCGTACGGACATCCCGCGGATGTTTGCCAAAACATCCTGATACGACAGCTCAAAGTTCTTTTAATTCCCTACCTGTGTGGGAAGGAAGAGGGGCGAGATCTGCACTTAAGCCTCGAAAGGGGACATCTCAGCTTGATTTATTAAAAAAATATGGATATTGATCTAGTATCGATATCCAACTGTGACGGACAAAAACTCTCTAACAGTTTAAAGTTAGAAAGTGTATGTTTATTCGACGCCGGGCAGCGTGCGGGATAGCTCCCAAATACACACCGCACCTTCCAGGTGATTACAGAGTCTTTTTATCCATACAAGTATTGAATATACAAAATACAAATACATATTCATAATTTTGGTACATCCCATTCCCCGCTTCGTATGCTAATCACTCCAAAAGCTATTAAGCATGCATAGTTTGTCCCTTGAAATGGGTTGGTGGTCCCTTTCATGGGGAGGGGTCCCAAAATGAGGAAGTAAATGAAGTCTTCCTCGTTCTGACCTTTCTACCTTTTCAATGCGGGTATGACAAATGAATTCTTGGTAGAACTCCCATTCCTTGTCTTCAATTGGTTTCAGAACAGAGGAGGCCCACAATTGTCTTATGTTCCTAAAAGCTATTTGTCAGTTTCTATATTCTTCATTATAAACCCAGCTAACTAAACATTGTGCTGACAAGCAATAAATTATTAGTTAACTGCTAACTCCTAACTTCATCAAGGCCTACTCATTTATTATTCTTATTTTAATTAACTCTAGTAAGGCTTATTTCTAACTAAAATCTTAGCTCCTCAAAATCTCTAAATGCCTTAAAGTTTACATTTCAAGCTCTAGCAGCAGCTAGAGAAAGCCTCTTTAAAGCCCAGAACTCGGGTGGAGAAATGCGGGGCCTGCAGCTTTCACCGCGGGCGCTGACCGCAGCCTCCGGGGGTCGTGGGCTGGCAGCGGGCGGCACCCGGAGCGGCGGGGCGGCGCGGGCTCCGGGCGGGGCCGGGGGCCGGCAGGCGGGGCTGGCCGGGCCGGGCGGGAGGTGGTGCCGCTCGGCTCCTCCTTCTCCTTCTCCCTCCCGCCGCCCCGCCTCCTCCCGCGTTCCCCGGGCTGGAGCCCGCTCTGCCTGCCGGCGGCTCCGCGGCTGCCCCTCGCCCATCATGGCTGCGGGCGCGCCGCTGCTGCTGCTGCTGCTGCCGCCGCTGCTCGGGGCCGCCCCCGAGCCTCCCGAGCCGCCCGAGCCGCCCGAGCCCGAGCAGCCCGCGCTGCCCGAGTCGGCGCTGCTGCAGCCCACCGTGCTGCTCGCCATCATCGCCCGCAACGCCGCGCACACGCTGCCGCACGTCCTGGGCTGCATCGAGAGGCTCAGCTACCCCAAGAGCCGCATCGCGCTCTGGTAAGGCCGCGGGAGGTGCGGGCACAGGCGGCTCTGCGGGCAGCGGCACCGGGGAGCGCAGAGGGGCAGCAGCCGCGCCCGCCGCAGGAGCCGGGGCTGCGCTGGGGCGGCCGCGGAGAGCTCGGCCCCCGTTCCGCGGAGAGCTCGGCCCCCGTTCCGCGGAGAGCTCGGCCCCCGTTCCGCGGAGAGCTCGGCCCCCGTTCCGCCGTGCCCCCGCGTGCCGGGGCCGCGGTGGCTCTGCCGGGAGCCGCAGGGAGATGAGTTATCCCAGCAGAGCTGGCCTGGAGCCTGGGAACATTCACCGCCGGAGCATGTGTCCAAATCCACAGGCACGGAGAACTCCGGCGGGGAGCGTGGGGCCGGCTCCCGGCTGGTAAATCCCGGGCTTTGTGGGAGCTGGTGGGGATGTTCCAGGGCTGGAGAGCGGCCGGGCTGGGTGGCTGCTGGTGGGCATTGAAAGGAGCATTGTTGCCAGGCTGGAGGCTGGAAGATGGATTAAAAGATGTATTCAGAAGTCGCAGCATGGGGGCAGCTGCGGCGGCCAAACAGGGGTCGGGATGGAGGAATTAGAGCAGTTTGGGAACTGGTCAATCTGCCTTTGCGAGGAGACAAAGGAAAAAGTAATCTTTCAACCTGACATAAGTGTTGAGTGGAACAGGATCGCTTGGCAGAACCCCAAGCAGAGTTTCTTTTTTCTCTGTAGAGCCTGATCCAAAGTTCGCTGAAGTCCGTGGTGAGACTCGTGTTAACTTAAAAACTCAGTGAAGTTTCGTTTTACTTTGAAGGGGCTGGGGAGGACCTGCCCCCCAGTCACATCACTGAAGTGTCATTAAACAGATGTTTCTGTGTGTGCTTCAGTAAACTCAGTAAAGTTTCGTTTTACTTTCAAGGGGCCAGGGAGGACCTGCCCCCCAGTCACATCACTGAAATGTCATTAAACAGATGTTTCTGTGTGTGCTTCAGTAACATGGCTGTAATTTGTCTCCAAGTACAGGGCTCTGCAGAACATCAGTGGATGGATCTTTTTTTTTTTTTTTTCCCCTTCTTTTCGTGTTGCAGGTGTACAAAGCAAGTTGTGCCATCAGGCCAAATTCAGAATGCCACACAAGTGTGTGGAATCACAAGCTGGTGTGTAGCAGTGGGTAAATTCACATTCCTCTCTGTGTAGATGTGTGACTCCTCATTCATTTGTATCAGCAGGAATTTTGCCAGTTGAGATTTCATCATAGCAGATGTGTAAAAACAGATATCAGACCCCACATGGCCTGTGATTCAGCTGAGCTTGGTGTTTATAAAAACTTATGGGAGCTGTAATTGCAGTGCTGGTCACCAAAGCAGAGCACATCTCAAAATGCCTCTTGCTGTACAAGTGCAGAGTAAGTTTTCTGGGTAGGGTTTTAAGTCCTGCAGATAATTGGTTTGCTCTACAACTTTTTCAGTACATTACTTGCATTATCCTCACTAGACTTAAGGTCTCTGCAATATTGTGTGAAAGTATTTGTGGGGACTTATTTTAATGTAACTTAAAATACAGTAAGGTTCTTACAAGAAATCACTCCCTTTTTAAGAGGATTGCGCACAGACAGAAGGCATGGCTAAGCTGGAAAATCTGCTGATGAAAATGTCTGTAAAAGATCTGTAAAATGAGAATTACTAAAAGTTTCACAGCCTCTAGAAGAGGAGTTCTCAGGATGCTCTGAGTTGCCACAGAGTGAGAGGTGCCTGTGGGGTGGCAGTGATTCCTTGGAGAGGTTTGGTTGCTCCTCAATAAGGCTTGAGGTTTTCTAGAGCTGGGAATGTTCAGGACACAAAGTACCCACTCAGAGCAAGCTCACATACGATATCTGTAAAGTCTCTTGAGAACAAGTGAAACCATTCAGTCCATTTCTGGAAGCATCTTGTGTTTCAGACAGAGTCCTTTCAACAGATGAATTCCAAGATTTACCTGTGTCCCTGAGTTACTACGATAGCTTGGGGAGGAGGGCATGGGAGTGATGTTTGTCATGGACTTGCATTCTTCCATTGCCACTTATATCCTATTTTCTTTTTCTTTTTTTTTTTCTTGAGTAAGTAATTTTCTTAAGTAATTTTCTTGCGTAAGTCAGCATTTTAAAATGCCCAACCATAGATCTTGAGAATGAAAACTAAAACCATAAATCATCTCTCAAGCTCCCATATGCTCTTTCTGTGTAGCTGGAGGGCTGAAATTGAACAGGGGATTTCTGCTTTATGAGTGACAGTAAAGATGGGTTAAGAGATAATGAATTTGAAGCAGTCACTGAATTTCCTTTGTGTAGTCTGTATCAATTAATCCCAAGCTTTGTTACCCTGATACTGAGCAAAAGATGATGCGCCGGGCAGCCTTGTGTTCCTTTTTTACCTTTGGTCTTAATTATGACTTAATTCTGGACGTGATTGTGAGCAGCTTGGGAAAGACTTGCTGGCTCCTAATGAGCTGAGCAGGCCATTTGGTCTGGGGCCAGCTGGCACGGAGGAGCCGTGGCCTTGCAGTGAAACCCTTCCTTGCAGCTAAAGCCCTTCCTTGCAGTTAAAGCCTTCCTTGCAGTTAAACCCTTCCTTGCTTAGGCTAAAGCCCTTCCTTGCAGCTAAAGCCCTTCCTTGCAGTTAAAGCCCTTCCTGTGCAGCTAAAGCCCTTCCTTGCAGCTAAAGCCCTTCCTTGCAGCTAAAGCCCTTCCTTGCAGCTAAAGCCCTTCCTTGCAGCTAAAGCCTTCCTTGCAGTTAAACCCTTCCTTGCTTAGGCTAAAGCCCTTCCTTGCAGCTAAAGCCCTTCCTTGCAGCTAAAGCCCTTCCTTGCAGCTAAAGCCCTTCCTTGCAGCTAAGCCCTTCCTTGCAGTTAAACCCTTCCTTGCAGCTAAGCCGTTCCTTCCCCTCTTGCTGCTCCGCTGCCGACAATCAGGAAATGCCCGGGCCGGGCCGGGGCTGGCCTGCGGTAACCCGGCTGTCCTTGCCGGGACAGCGGCCGGGTCATCCCGGGGCTGTGCTGGTGCCTTCGCGCTGGCATTTCTGTGGCACAGCTCAGGTTTCTGTCCTGGCCCCGCTGAGCTTCCCGGGATGGACTTGGCCATCGGTGGCCTGGGAGCCTTTGGAGCCGGCCAGCGCAGTCTCCCCTGTTTGGCCACAGAGCTCAGTGTCACCATGGAGGTGCAGTGCTGAGGGAACAGCTGTCCCTTCTTGTGGAGGAGGAAGGGTCGCAGCTGTCCCCTCCGAGCGCCCAAACACCCAGTGCTGTGGGAAAGGGGCTGGGGCCCTCAACAGGAGAGAGCTTAAAGAAAAAACCTGGCTGTTGGACCCGAGTCCAGCTTTTTTGTAGCCACAAAGGTTCTTCTGACATGCTGGCTGTGTGGCTGAGCTTCTCCCAGGGAAAGTGTACAGCATTGTTTGTGCTGGGCTTGGAGAACTGCAAAGGGAGGGAAAGAGATCTTTATCTTGGACAAAAATGACCCAGAAGTTACACAGTCAGTGTGCCCCAATCCTCTTTTTTTAGTGGGCGAGGCTGTGGGGTTTTGTCTTGAGCTTTATCAGTGCTGACTGTTTGTTTGAGATTGGTCAGTTACAGGTACGGAGTGTTTGCTTGTCAGGAAGGTTCATGTTGGCTGCAGTAGACAGCCTAAAAGTGTGTGTATTCAGCAGTTTATCACATTGCCTTACACCTTCCTTAGTCTCAGATTAAGTGATGGTATAGCAAAGAAAGTTGCCTGTAATTTCATCTTTTGCTTCATCTTAGTGGGTCATCTGCTCTCTCCTCTCTTAGTAACCTGGGGATGGAATGTCTGCATAAATGGGTTGGTGTTTGGGAGCAGTAATTGGTCCTTTTGTGCTTGAGAATCTGCTGTGGCGATCAGAGTGTGCTTACATTTCAGAATTTATAATGTGAACAATAGTGAGACAGGTGGAAAGCTGGAATAAATCCCAGCTGAGAGATGAGTGGATGTACTGTAACACAGCTCCAGTGAGGGAATAGTTTCAACTTAAAAGAACTGGGTGAAGCTAAAAATAGAAGCTGATGAGATCAGTGTAATAATTGTATTTCGTAATTATGTATTATTAGACTGGAACTAGCTGATGATATCTGAGCATTTTCTTATTCTTTAGTGGTTTACTTTTCAAATGTGAAAAACTTCCACATACAAAATTCAAACTCCAGTGAGATGCAGGGATCATTTAAAACTTTAATGGCTGATATTACTCTCAGGGAAGTGTTGGCTTTCAGACACCCTGTGTTTTCTGTCCTTGTGAGATTAAAGTGAGGTCACTTTAATCTTCATGGTCATTATTAGTCACGTAGGAATGCTGACATTCCAGTTTGCTGGCTCTGCCTCTCCTTCTTCTGTCCACTGGTATTTTGCATCCAGTTCAGGTGTGCTCACCTGTGCTATGACTTCCATGTGGCAATATTAAAACATAGGTTTTACAAATTAACTGACTTTTCACTTGGCTCATAATTTAAATTTTAGTGGGATTTAGTTTCCCATTTGTAGATACTTTAAATTTATTTATTATGCAGTTTTAATAACAGTCATAGACTAAGAGAGGGCAAGAGTGAGATGGGATTTGCACAGCTTTGGAATTGCAATTCAGGTGACGTTCCTGTTGTGCAAGATGTTGGAGAGAGCCTTTCTGCCAGAGAACTTGCATTTAGACGACTGCGTCGAAAGAAAGAATAGGAGTAAATCTTACAATTTTTAGCTGGGGAAATAGGGGTAGAAGGGTGAAGTAACCTACACGAGATTGTTGAATTTATCATGACTGGAGACAGAAGAATCAAGAAATGTCAGTTATGAACGCTTTCTTGCTAAGGTCATTTTTACACCAAGGTGCAGAAAAATGGAAAAACAGGGAAGGCTAAAGAATTGTTCCCATCCCAATATCCATAATCACTTTTTTTTTCTTTTTGTCTTTTGGGTTTCTTTCCCTCATATCAGTCGTGGCAAACTGAAGCAAATGGCAGCATGAAATTACTCAGTAGAAACATTTAAAGGGAAGTCAAAAATTGCTGCTGTGCTTTGCTGAGGTCTGCATGGCAAGACACAAACCACTCTTCAGCAAAAAACTCTGTAGTTCTGCAGAGAAGCCATAAAAGAGGCGTGAGCTGTGTGATGGCAATATGCAGGGTAGCAGGAGTTTATTTTTCCCTGCTGTGGTCACAAATTGCCAGATTCTGATGCTTTTTTTGATTACATTAAAGACCATCTTGTCCCACACTTTATATATTGGGGTCTGTGAGACAGCAGTGTGAATGTTGGCATAAAAGAAAAAATGCAAAAATAATTCTTTTTCACCATAAAATGAATAAATAGCTCTCCAGAGGTACAGGGATAATACTGTAAAACTGATGTCTTAAAATATGTAGGAGCTCTGTGACACTAGTGAGCATAGTACATTGTGTGTGTTTGCTTAATCATTTTTTACATCTGAATTCTGTATGGTCTGTGTCTCTGGAAATGTAAGAATTTATTTTGTCTGCCGTCTTTTGGCACCCATCTTTTGAGACGGGTCTACCCTTTATCTGTGTCTATCCCTTGTGTCATAGGCTGCCTGGTGCCTTGTAGTGCAGGTTGTGGATTTAGAGACTGGAGTCCAATAAAATAATCTGTTGCCCAAAAGAAGCAGGGGGACAGAGTTCAGTAGCAGAGGCTGTTGTTTATGATAAGCCTTTGGATATGTTCAAAGGTCAGGAAGATCTAGGTTTTTTTGTCTCTTTTCACATGTACAAAGTAGGAATAAAAAGACCTCAAGGAGTCATCTACTTCATTCCTGCCCAGGGCAGGGTCCCACTTAATCTCTTACTTAGCTTTCCCTCAGGGTTGGGATTCCTCATCCAGTCCAGGCTGTCCAGGTTGTGCACTGATCTGTCTTTTGAACCACCTTCACCTGTGGGAAGGTGAGAGGCAGCTGTGGGTCCAAGGACCAGCTGCAACCAATATTGGCTGTTAAGTGCACCTGTTAATTTGCCCCAGCCTCCCCAAAAACAGTCAGTTTCATTTGTACTTGGCACACCAGCTATTTCAGCTCCTAATTTCTGGTGAATCTGGGAGAAGGGATCAGTTAGGTCTGATCCAGGGGGGAACTTGCCCAGTTCCTGCTGTCATCTTCATTGTTGGGGGAGTGTTATAGGAACAAAGCCCTCTCCCCTTCCCCAGTGCTTCTCCAGCTGAGCTAATGCATGGATCTCCTGGGAAGGTTAGTGCTGGAGTGCACCTCCAAAGGCTGGCTGCTCCCAAAGCCAGCTCTGGTAAAGGCAGAGCACTGTTTCAGTTCAGGTTTTTAATGTCTCCAGGGATGGAGATTCTGCAATCCCTGGGGAGCCTGTCATTGTCAAGGACTATCTTGGAAATTCATGTGGGCTGAGGGTGGCAGACCTTTGGGATAAAGGCTGTGGTTCCAACCACTTTTTCTTCTTTTTCTTTCCTATTTTCTGTTAAATGGAACACGTCATCTTTTCAGAGAGCTGCCTGGTCACTGCCCATCAGATTCCTGAGGAAGGGACCCCAGGTGTCTGAATGCAGCTGGAGAGGGGTCAGTCCCTGGCAGGTTTGGCAGGGCCCTTCCTGAGGGCACCAAAACAGGGATTTGTGCTGAGCCAGAGATGGAAGGGCTTTTTTGATCTCTTACGTAAATTATCACATAGCTGCAGTTATTTATCTGAGTTCCCTGGGACTAAAAGTCTTCATGCACTGGGTCAAGATTCTCTAAGAGCAGATCTGTGATGCACATGGTGTGCAGAACATTGCCCAGCCCTGCTGCCATCTCTCATTCTGAGAGGCTCATCTGGGCTACAGGGTCGAGAGGGGACTGAGGTGATGTGGGGTGCTGTCTGTCAACCTGGAATTTCCTTCCTGTGGGATGATGTCTCAGACTTGGTATTATTGCAGTCTATTTCTGTGCATCTCATTTCCTTTATTCTGGTCAAGCATTGTGCATGTTGATGGTGCTTATGGCCAAGGGTGGATTACAGCTAAATGGGACCCACATGCACCAAAATTTCAGGGTAACAAAAGATAGGAATAAAAAAATGTTGGTGTTGTCTATGAAGTGGATTTTTTGTCCTCTTCTGTAGAATGCTCAGCTCCTTCATACAGGTATGTGGCACTGCTAATAAATTCATCAATTAAGAAAAACACAATTCTTTTTTCTTTTTTT
This sequence comes from Taeniopygia guttata, assembly GCF_048771995.1. Taxonomy (NCBI): domain Eukaryota; kingdom Metazoa; phylum Chordata; class Aves; order Passeriformes; family Estrildidae; genus Taeniopygia; species Taeniopygia guttata. The sequence goes on along the minus strand of NC_133033.1, from coordinate 23,783,157 downwards.
TTTTGTGTACAATTTGCCTCATACAGTGCCTGAATCCAGATTTTAAGCATGAAATGATTTGTTTTGGTTGTGTGTGCAGGCACATGCATTTGTCTGTATATTTATATCTGGTGTCCTTGGGCCAGAGCAGTTTTGTTACTGTAAAATGATGCCAGTTTCCTTTCTGGAAAAGTTGACAGGGAGACTAATAACAACATGTTAGTTTTAAACTTCTATGTCACTATGGATCTGGTATATACTTTCAAATGGAGTTCAGTCATTAAAGTTTTATGTGAACTACTTTGGTTGTGGTAAAGTTTTGCAACATAACACATTGTTCTTTGTCTTGACATGATGTGGCACTGCTAAAAAAAGGCTAAATTTTGTACTAGAGACTGAATTCACTGTAGAGGACTGAAATTATGCTAATGGCCTATAAAGCAGAATTTCTTATTTCTGTGGTTTCGTATTTGAAGTAGCTGTTAGACATTTTGGGAAGTGAAATCTTGCTCAGAAGTGAAGGCTGCTTTTATTATGACCAGCTATTTAAGTAGTCAGTGGTTTGTTTTCCCCTTTCTAACTTGTAACTAACTGTAGAATCAGGTAAAACTGAGCATGAAAGCTGATAGTGTTGTTTTGGGAATATGCCTTCACCGAAGTCTGTCCTTGCTCTTTTTCCAGGGATTTATTAAAACATAAAAATTGATGGGGTCTTAGTATCATCTGTGCTGCCTGAGTAGCTGTAATACATGGAAAAAATAGATTTCCAGCTATTACCTTTCATTCTGTTTGGATGGACTGATATGAATGACATATAACACCTGTTATAAAGATAAGCAGATCTTGATCTGGAGCAGGATTTTGAGGCTATCTCCCTGGACACATGAGGATCTAAATTCATACTGAAGCAGATGATAGTGGGAGTCCATGTGGCACTACAGTGCCATGGTAGGGCTCATTTAAGCTTTTTCATACTAGTTTTGTAGTGCTTCAGCTCCAAGAGGGAATTGTTTGTTGGATTTTTTTGTTGCTTTGCTTTTTTTAAAGATTTTTTTTCCTGTAAGGAAGAAAAACATTATTTATAATTATGCTTATTTTCCTCCATTCCTCACACAGAGTACAGGCTTCCCTTGATTCTAAAAGGATTGTTTGCTTAGTTTTGCACTTTGATGTCTCTGCAGAGGGAAGGTTATCTGTGGCTGCAGCCTGGTTTGAATTTTGCCCAGTGGCAGCAGTGAGGTTGTATTACCTGTGAAGGGTTAGTTTATATCCTGAAGCTGATAGCAGGTGCTTATCTCTGCAGTTAGCAGGTCAGTACCTTCAGTTAGCAGCTCAACATCTGCTCTTAAAATAGGTGCTGCCTTGTACCTGTGGGGCTAGGATGAGAATTTAAGGTTCTTATTTGGGTTATTTCCTCAGTACTTTGTCATTCTTGCCCTTACAAGGTACTTGGGAAATTTCAAGGTCAGGTTGGATGGGGCTCTGAGCAACCTGATCTGGTTGAAGATGTCTCTCTTCATTGCAGGGAGGTTGGACTGGGTGACATTTAAAGGCTCCTTCTCACCCAAACCATTTCAGGATTGGAGGAAAAGGCTATTTTCCAGCATTTCTACTTTGAACTTCTTATTGTGACAAGGAAGGTAAATGTTAAAACTCTGAAAAATGCAAACCGTTTTTGTTGGTTGTTTGATTTTTTCCTCTGGTTTTTAGCTCAGACATGTGAATTATTCCCTACCAGACTTCAGCCAAGTGAACTTAAGTCCTATGGCTGGACTGCTGTATCATTGGATAACCAAAAGCCTGCTTCAGGCAAGTCATAAAGAGATGTTAGCTAGGACATGTGATTTTTGGACAGGAGAAGCTGTGAGAGATCTGTTCTGTCCCCACAGTTTATGTCTACGGGCCAAAGAGGAACATGACCTGTAAAGCTTTGCAGCAAGACTCTTCTCTCTCCATTAATCACCAGCTCTCCCCAGCTCATGTGAGGAAGCAGGGATGTTGCATCCTCTTTTCATCAAAAAGAGAACCAGAAAACAAAGTGAGTGAGATTGAAACGTGTTTCGGTGTGTGCTGCAGGAGCAGAGCAGGTGCTGGGCTCTGGGCCTGGCTGCACTGCTCCAGGGAGTGTTTGGCCTTTTCTTTTAGGTGTCCCAGAGTGTGTCCTTGGCCACTGCACCTTAATACTGGGAGCCCCCCTTGTGGTTCATGGGGGGTGTGTTTTTACTCTTGCAAATTCTTCTTCTTAAATGAAGACAACAAATACATTCCTGTAGTCTAACCAGAACTTGTAATTAACACCTTAACTCATAAAGGCAACGGCAAAAATATTTACAGTTCAGTGAAAAGCACAGCAGTTGCATGCAAAAATCACTACACTAGACTAACAAAAATCCTAATTTAAAAAAAGACTTTGAAATACATGTCAGTGTAAGAACTACATGATTAGGGTAAAGATTTATGTTTCCATTTTGGGAAAACAGTAGAAGGCAAGCTCTTCCTCTTTTTTTGTAAACTGAAGAATTAAAAGGAGTTCTAGTGTCTTCAGGAACTGCTGGCCTGCATTTTATTTCTCCTTAATTCTTGGCTACAATTGGCTAGAATTACCAGTAGGAGAAATAGCTGGAATAGCTTTCAGATTTGGAAATCTAGATACTCAAGGATCTGTTTTACTGATGGTTTGTACAGGTTTAAGAAGTCAGGAGGAGGAGTGGTGTCAGCAGGGAGAAGGTTGAATAATCTCATGTGTTATGGACAGGATCCCTTGGGCAGCAAGGGATTAAATTGAAGTTAGGTTTTGGGAGTGGGAAGACTTTGAGAACTCTGGTTATTTCTGCAGATCTACAGATGGAGGAAAGGGCTGATGATAGTGGAGTGTCTGACTTGAGCTTGTGATGCCTCTGGATTGAACTGGGGTTCCTTAGAGGGTTGTGGTGAGGAGTAAGATTTGGACATGTTATTTTCTGGTGGATTCTGCATGCTGGCAGAGTTGGGAAGCAGATTGGTGTTGAGTTGGCGGGATGGCATTTTTCTCTGTGTGTGCAGAGGGTTTCTGGAAATCCTTTAGCTAGAGCTCCATACTTTTAGTGCCTGGAACTCCATAGCTTCTCTAGTTTGGCTTGACTCCCAACTCCTTCAGCACTTTCAGATGGGAGTGGGGTGTTGTTAGAGGTGAATAATTTCTGTTCACTTTTGCTACTCAGCTTAGGTGAGGTTTGGGGTTTGGAGTTCCAAGCTGCTGTAGACTGAGATATGAGCAGGTTATTCAGGCCCAGGAGGTTTAGAAAAGCCAGCTGCTGCTAGGGACCAAGCACTGCATGTGCTCTGGGCCATTTGTATCTGGTTTAGCTCAACCAATTCTTCCAACAACAGAGCAGTAGCCCAGTACTGTGCTCATTTTTCCCAGTCTTACTCCCTTAGCATTACTTGACTCACTCTCATAAATCAGTCTCTGGACGCTGCTGGTGTTTGCTCCAGATGATATGTGCTCCTTCAGTACAAAGCTCTGGATGGAGTTTCCATTTATTTGTCTCTGAGATGGGCTCCATGATTTTGGAGAAGCCTACCCAGACTCTTCTAAATTGGTTGGTAGAGAATAATAATTGCTTTTGGGTCTTTTGCCTCCTCAAATATTTTCTTCCTGTGGCTCTGGCTGTCAGACTATGGTTGCACTCATTTTTCAAAACACCAGTCTGAAGTAAGTTCAGGGTGTGTGACTGGAATATGAAAATGTCACTGGTGCTAAATACTGTCTCTTAATTTATGATTTCTTTTAAATTCAATTTTTTTACTTGAAGTGTAATTTTAAATGGAAATTAAGTTGCTGTGTTTGTGGTACATGTTTTATCACTCCTAACATACACTCGCTCCCCCTTCTCCCTTTATTTTTCACACAAACAAGTTACTGCTTCCACAAAAACTCTTGTCAATTAGATGTTTTTTCAGACTAGTGAGCTCATGGCCGTCTGCTGGCAGAGCTCTGCTCTGACTTAATACAAACGAAGGCTGCTGCCAGGATTTTTTGGCTAATACCTGAGCCTTGAAGGAAGCTCTGTTTCACAGAGCAAGAATTGAGCTGCTGTCAGTGGTGCTTCCAGCCTATAAACTTCCCACCTGGATTTTTGGATGAGCCAGTCTTTGTTTATGTGGTGCAGATTTAAGGGGGAGGGCAGGAATATGTGTTCAGGGTTTTTTTTTTTTCTAAGAAGGAATTTATTTTCTACACTCACCAATTCATTGTGCAGTGATGTTGGTTGATTCTGCCTGTGGAGAGCTTCAGTCACCTCCAGATTTGCTGTGTTGCTATTGTGAGGTGCAGAACTTCTTGTTGCTCATATATTTCTTCCAGTTCCGTGCTGACACAGAAGTTAAGAATATACTTGGGAGAAACCAAAATAAAGAGCCCAAACCCCTCGATTTCAGCTGATTAGATCTTGTATTGAGTTACATGATCTGAAGAGGTTAATGAAACTCTTTAAAACAAGAGTTCTACCCAACTGCAGCCACTGATAAGCTGGCAGAAGTTTAAGAGCAGAATGATTTCTCAAAGGAGAAGAACCAGCCTCTCAGTTTTTCCATGAACAATCTTTATTTCATGTATTTAAGAAATGCCTCTAGTGGTCTGGTACTTCTATGATATATCAGCTGTTCCCTTGCAAGCTGATGTTGCACATAAGTTGCTGCTATTCCAGGGGGTTGAGATGGAGCTATTGAGGGATTATTTGGAAGGCTTTAGAAGAAGCATCTGAGATGGTTTCAAATGAAAATAATTTTTTAAATTGCTGGGGTTTTGGTATTTGGGGTATTTTTTTTTTTTTTGAGGTTGGGGTTTGGTGGAGTATTTTTCAATGGGTTTTTGGTTTGGGTTGTTTTTGGGGAGTTTTTTGTTTTGTTGGGGTTTTTTTGAATCAAGCAGGTGATGCTAAATCTTTGAATTCCATGTGGGGCTATTAGCTGATGCTTTGCCTGCACTGTGCAGTAGATCATATTAAATGGTCTATTTAACACCTTGGAACATAACTCCCAAAAAACTTAATAGCTTCAGCAAATAAAGCAAGCCATTAGGTTTCAATTTATCTGCTGATACATAACATCTCTGTGTAAACCCCAAAGTCTTCAAAGACAGTCATGTTATTTCGTATGTGGGTGCATATTTTGTAGCATATAAGAAGTTGTGGCATATAATCTGCTATTCCCGGGAAGTGCTGGGATTTGGGTTAGGATGGTGTTTACCCCTGGCAAAGGGAGAGCTGGGACTGGATTCCTGCATGCTCAGCAAAGGGACTGTGGGTTCCTTGAAGCTGGACATTCTCTGCTCTTTCATTCCTCCCACAGCAATGCCTTGTGCTGAGGTATTGCAAAAATTCAGCTTTCCAGCCTTTGAAATTGCCTGAGAGCCCCAGGGAGCTGAAATGTCCAGGCTTGGGAATGCTGGTGGACAAGTGCTGTGATGCGTGTGATCCTGGGCCAGAGCATGTCCTTGACATGTCCCTGTCCCCTGAGGGAGCAGTCAGTCCAACACCTGCAGGTGTGCTGGGGTTGGAACAAACTTCATCTGTGCACTTCATCCCCTGGAATGGAGCTAGCTAAGATGGGAATCTTTCTCCTTGGAAAACAGCTTGGTTTGCAACCGTGCTCTGCAGAATAAAGGCACATGTGCATTTTCAAGGGCTTCCACTTTCCTAGGAATTTCCTTGGAACTGGCTACTGAACGACCTAAGTGCCCATTTCCTCTCTTTATTGACATCCAGGCAGTGGCAGGGGAAAAAACTACCTGTGCTCAAACTGTGCATTTGTGGTCAGGATGAAACCTTTAAGAGATAAATTGTGCATTTGCATTCTTCTCCACACCACAGTTGCTGATGCAGCCTTCAGTGCCTTGGCTCTCCCAGAGGTTTGCCTGTCTTCAGTGGGTGCTCCCTGGGGTTTGTCCCTCTCCAATGATTGCTCCCTGAAATCCACACAAAGAGAACAGACCAGCAGAAGGGAGGATTGTGATGTTGTGTCGTGCAGAGGAAGCAATCCCATCCATCAAGTGTCCCTCTGTTTTCATGATCTGATTTCCTTAGCTGGGGATGGGAAATGTGCAGCATTACTTACAGAGGGCTGCAGAGCCTTTGGCTTACAAGATTAAAGACCTCACTGTTTTTCTGTATCTTCTCTTTAGCATTAAGTCAGCCTCCAGCACAACACCAGTTTTCCATCACTTTGAGTCCAGTCAGTCTTTTCCAAGGGAGAATGTGTTCTGAGCCTGGCATCTGTAGTATGTCCTGTGTGCTGACCCCACAGCAGCCATGTGTGCAGCACATGTGTGTCCATAGGAGAAGCTGTGTGAATTTCTGTATCCCTGAGGGAAACATGAGATCATTAATTGAAGAGATTCAGATCCAGAAATTTTAGCTAGCTCAAAATATTTGGAATTTAGAGTAGAAATACTTTGCTTTTAAATTTTTTTTCTTCTCTTCAATACTAGTACTTCACTGCTTTAAAGCTCTAAACCCTAAAAATCAGGAACCCCATATCCAAAAACCCAGAGTGTTTTTTTTCAGTGCTGGAGGCAAAATATTTAGATGGGAAGAGGTTTTTGTCTGTGAGTTTGTGAGAGTTTCTTAAATGCAGCACAGAGGAAAAGTTGTTCTTGATATTGGCCACAAATTTGTCACTGGTCTGACAAGTACTCTGTGTATGCACTAAGTAAACTGCTCTACAAAGCTGAATATCTGTAGTTTATTTCAGTGTGTATTTTGGAAATAATGTTAGCTTATTTTATCATTCCCACTCCTTTTTTTGTGACTTGTGAAAATCCATTAATCTTTCTGGCTTTGTTTCTCTCTCTCTGTAAAATGAAGCTATAGTGCTGCCTCAGTGCAAGGCTGAGACCCTTGCTGTGGGTTTTTGGGGCCTCTGGGCATGGCCTCTTGACCTCTGTGTTTCACATCAGCTCATTCCCAGAGGTACATTGCAGATGAGCACACTTAGCCTTCAAACCAAGAACACTGTAAAATCTATTGGGCAAAACTTCAGAAGATTTTGATTGATCAATTCGTTATTTCATCCTAGCAGAGTGTTGTTTGTTGTGTTTTCCCTTTCCCCTTATTCGGAAATCCTGTCAGCATATGAGGTTGTCACCTTTTCAGCTGTTTCTTCATTGGAAATGGGATGGACAAAATTACATCCAGGAAAACTCTCTACTTCATCTCTAAAGGTTGAATATATTTTTCCCTGCTTGGCTGCAGTAGTTGTTTTTCTATTCTCTTAATTATATATAAAACATTTTCAGCCATTTGCCAGCAAATATGATGTAATCTATTTATTTTCAAGCAGTGAACCATTCCGTGCAATTCAGAGAACCTCTGTTTTCCAGGGTAACTGGCTACTTGAGGAAAATTAGGCCAAAATTATGAAGTCTCAAGTTCCATGCTGGCTTCAGCAAAGTCTAACTCTAAAATAACTCACTGATGACTGCAAGTGTTAGTTCAGTGTTGGTGAAAGCAAAGTTTGGCATAAATTCCTATTTATGCCAAGGGAAGCTTGTGCCAGGGAGAGAGTAATGAAACCTGCTGTGTTTGTGTGCTGTGAGTTTGCAGTGGAGCAGGGGAAATGGCTGGTCTGATGTTGTTAAATACTCTATATTGTAGGTGTGTCTTGTACGTTCACAGGGATGATGCTTTGGTTGGGTTATTAAACTGCTGATTCTGAGAGGGAAGAGCTGGTCAGATCTCCAGTGCTGACACTTCAGTTCTGCTTTATTGTTGCTGATTCCTTGATCCCAGGATATGGGAGGTTACATGAGTTTTGTATTTTTGTCTAGGTTACTTTTCATGGGTCTTCTCTGAAGCTCTGATGATCCTTGAAAAGGCAAAAGTCTGATATTCTTGGGTCTGTGACTAACTCGGATGCTCTATCCTCTGGCTGTGCCACTTTGTGGAGTGTGAGTGGAACAAACTTCACTCAGGGCATCACTCTGGGCATCGCCCTGGCTGGTGCCTCACACAACCTCTGCATGCTTGGGTGGTGGGGGGCACCACGCTTCATGTAGGTGGTGAAGAGGAGGGTCTGTAAATTGCTTGGAAGATGGACACAGAGGGAAGGTCAGGCCCCAGACGTCAGACTCAGTTTGACAGTGCAGTGAATATATGATGGGGTGAGGAACCTGAGTTTCCTGGAGGCATTGAAGTGCTTGGAAATGGAGTCTGAATTAATTAAGTCCAGGAAGGGAGCATGAGTAAGTCCCTAAAGCCTGGGTGATGAGTGCAATGTTATGTAAGATCGCAGAAAGTGACTGTAAATCTCATCTAGTCCCACCCCCTGCCACAGATGGGAGCACTTTCCACTATCCCAGGTTTCTCCAAGGCCTCTCCATCCTGGCCATGGACACTTCCAGGGATCCAGGGGCAGCCACAGCTTCCCTGGGCATCCTGTGCCAGGACCTGCCCACCCTCACAGGGAACAATTCCTTCCCAGTGTTCCATTTAACCCTGCCTTCTGGCAGTGGGAAGCCATTCCTTGTGTCCTGTTGCTCCAGGCCCTTGTTCCAAATTGTTCTCCAGCTCTTTTGTAGGTGTGCTCCACTAGATTGACAGCCTGGCTCCCAAAGTGTCTCCTCCTGTGGTTACCTTGTGGATTGGGAAAACCTCTTCCCTGCTGTGGAGGTGAAAGCTCTGTAGCCATTTGCCATTTTATCATTCAGAGACAGTGACAAACCAGTTGGAGCCATGCTGAGCATTTGATTTATTTTTACTTTTCTTGTATTACCTGTTCTGTACAGTTCTTTTTAATATTGATGCAAACTGCAAAGCTGGTGCATGTGCCTTGACATAAAGACAGATTGTCCTGACCTGCACTCATCATCTCCCTTCATTTCCTGACCATATGGGCAGCAGCAGCATCCTGGGATATGTTAGCTTCTTTCAGGTGGCTTCCACCAGCAGCAGCACTTTGAATATCTTTGGATGGACTTGGAGAGAGTGTGGGTGGAGTTCATGCCTCTGTTTCCAGGAGCATCTGCTATATGGCTAATTTTTGTTGCTGTGTTTTGAAATTTCTTTACCTGTTTTTGGTAATGTGGGCCAGTATTGAAAAGTGGTTTTAAAGCAGAAATTATTCTCCTTTGCTGGAGAGAGGTGTTAGCCCTGTGAGTTCTTGAAAGGCCAGATTGGATGGGGCTTGGAGCAGCCTGGACTAGTGGAAGGTGTCCTTCCACAGAGTGGAATTACAGAATGCCTTGACTTGGAAGAGAGCCAGAAGGGTCATGGAGTCCCACTCCTTGCTCCTCACAGTGTTAGCTAAAACTAAACTGTGTGACAAAGACCTTCACTGGGAACCTGCTTGAACTCAGACAGGGCTGGTGACATGACTTCCCTGGAGAGCCTGTTCCAGTGACACCCCTCTCAGTGAGCTTTTTTCTGGTAGTCTAAGCTGACCTTCCCCTGGTTCAGCTTCACTCTATTTTCTCATGTCCTATCACTGGTCACTAGAGAAAGGAGTCTCCATCCCTGGAAACATTCAAAAGCCATCCAGACATGATTCTGGGCAGCCTGGTCTTGGTGGCCCTGCTAGAGGAAGGGGGGCAGGGTGACCTCCAGAGGTTCTTTCGGTGATTCTTGTCTTGTGGTGCTGAATTACCATCCCAGGGGGTCCTGTGGAAGCTCCTGTGCAGCAGTGGGGTCGGCTGCCCCTTGGGACAGCCCCAGGGCTTGGAAGAGGAGATGCTCCAGCAGCAGGAGGAAGGCCAGCCTGCCTGCAGGCTTGCTGTGATCTAGGGCAGTGCCTGGGTCCCTTGTGAGATACAAGATGTAAAACATGGCAGCTCTTCTACTCATGAAGAATTTGCTACAGATCCATGGTTGACTTTTCTTGCTGTACCTCCTGACTGTATTTTGAAAGCAAATTCTGTGCTCAAGTTTGTCATCCCAGAGGTAACTGGCTTGCTTGTACAGAGGCTGTAGAAGAAGCAGTCAAGAAATTTACTTCTGTTCTGTTCCTCTGTGTCTGTACTACATGTTATAAACACCTGGGATTTTATCATCCTTATGTTGCCCAGTTTTCCTGCGAGCAGCCAGTAATTCACAGCTGGCTGAGGAGAGCAGGAGTGTTTATGATGTGCCTGTGCCAGCCTTGGCCCTGTTATCTTGCTCTGTAAGAATAAACTGAAGTTATTCTTAGTGTCTAAAGCTCCCTGAGTTTCTGGGTGCACAGACAGCTCATTGTGCTGCCTGCTGAGACAGTGCTGGGGATCACGCAGTGAGGATTTAGCGGGTGGTCTTGGTCCTGGGGAGGATTTTGGCTCTGACCCTTCCAGCAGCAATGAAAGGGGAATGGTATTCCATCGGCTGAACGTAAACCCAACGTGTTTTTTCTGTGCAGCACAGCAAACTTTGACTTGGGTGTGATAGATTTTTTTTAATTACCTTTCACAAGCAAACTAGAAATAGTTCACAGACATCTGCTGATCACAGTTTGAAAACTACTGTTCTCAAGCTTCCCTGAGGCTGAATTCCTTTGGAAAAAGTCTCGCTGACTTTGTCTGCTTCTGTAATCACAGAAGGGTTTGGGCTGACCTTTAAGCCCATCCAGTCCCACCCCCTGCCATGGGCAGGACACCTTCCACTGTCCCAGGTTGCTCCAAGCCCCATCCAGCCTGGCCTTGGACACTTTCAGGGATGGGGCAGCCACAACTCTGGGCAACATTGGTAAGTAAGATAGCTGATACAACACACCCCGAGGGTAATCAGAATTACCCTCACTTACTGGGCTTGGGTGGGTCTGTGTTCTGGATTATCTGTTCCTGACGGGAGCATTGCAGATCCTTTGGGTGGAAAGAGTTTCCCTGCATAAGCAGTGGAAAAAAAACCCTGAAATTGTTAATGCTTTTGCCTGTGCAAGGCAAGCCTGGAGCTCTCTCGGGGTCCAAACCTTTAAATCTGGCATGGCTTCCTGTGTGACCATGGCTCCGTGTGTGAGAGCACAGCAGAAAGAGCTGTTGGATTGACACGAGCCGTGTGCGTGGTGGCGGCGCTGGGGTTTCTCCACGTGTCTGTAACAATCCGTTCCGCTGGCGCATGCTCCTGCTGCAGCCCTCTCCGTGCCCAGACAGTGAGCCCTTTCATGGAGAAATGCAGAGTCATATTTCTGAGTGCAAATTAGCCAGGGGATTGTTAGTAGTGTGAGCTTGGCCAAGCTCATTTCTGTGAGCAGCTCTGGCGCTGGAGCAGGGGAGGTGTGGGCAGACACCCCCTGTGTGCGCTGCCAGCAGACGGGGGAGCCCAGGGCTGGCACCCCTGCTCTCTTGGGGGCTGCTCACACACAGGGACAAGAGTCCTTCAGCCAAATATCCTCCCATTTGACTTGCTGTGTCTCGCAATTAGACTTTTCCATGGGGTGGTGCATCAGGAATATGATGCTTCGCACTGGGCTCATTGTCCTGTATGTCCCAGGAGTGCTCAGGAGCTGTCCCATCCTGCTGGGAGTTGCTGAGATGCTCCTGGGATGCATTGCTGGTATTGCACTGGGTGACTCTGTGGTGAGGCTGCTGCACTAGGGCAGTCCCAAGCTTGGGAGCCTTTCTGAGTCCAGGCTTCTTTCCTGCCTCTAATGCCCCTTTTTCAGGCCTTTGTGAGCAAGGGCAGGTTGTTATTCTGGTGGAATAGACGTGTACCGGTGGGGCACATGTGAGCCTCAGCTTTCTCTGACTCTACAGCTCACAAGGGGTAGGGGAGGAGCAAGTAATGATGTCTTCACTCTCTGTGACCAGTGGCAGGAGTTGGGGAGATGGCTGGAGCTGTGCCAGGGCAGGGCCAGGCTGGATCTCAGGAAAAGGTTCTTCCCCAGAGGGTGCTGGGCACTGCCCAGGCTCCCCAGGGAATGGGCACGGCCCCAAGGCTGCCAGAGCTCCAGGAGGGTTTGGACAACGCTCCCAGGGATGGACAGGGTGGGGTTGTTGGGGTGTCTGGGCAGGGACAGGGTTAGACTGGATGATCCTGAAGGTCCCTTCAAACTCTGCATGTTCTGTGTTGATCAAAGGAGCCTTCTCAGAGGTGGCACAGAAAAGCACGAGGTGCCACAGTCTGCTCTGCAGGTCTGGCATGGACTCCTGCAATGTGGCTGCAAAACCTGCAAAGGGGGCATTTTTCAAGCTGTCATTTAGTAGAGTGTATCCCTGGATGCACACATCCAGCCCTGCTGAGCTGGAAGGTGTCTTCCAGCATTTGTGCCACATTTTTTCAGGAATCGTCACACATACACCAAATTCTTTACTGTGGAGATTTTCTTCAGCAGGTCTCTGTGCACCTGAGTATGCAGGCAGGTAGCAGCCTGCTGGAGACAGCTCTGGAGGGCTTGCTGCTCTTGTCCTGTTGACAGGTTATTGAAAGCCTTCTAAAAAAATTGTAAATTACTGAGTGAAGGGCTTCCCTCAGCCCTTCTGGTGACCTGGACGCTGTGAGCTGTGTTCTAAAGAGTCCTGCAGGGAAAGAAAGTCTGTGTTTCGGTGACCTTTGCATCAAGCTGTGGATAAAGTTTGAAAGTTCCAGGGAGTCTGATGTGAAAATATGGAGTAGTGTGTTGGTCTTCATTAACTGTTTAATTTTGAGCATCTCCTACCCTTCTAAGCAAAGCCATTTTTCTCTCTTCAGAGGCAAAATCCTTTTGGATAGCCAAGCATCCTTTGCCACTTTGTTTGTAAGAAGAGCAGTTTATGGCCTGTTCTTACATTTCTCTACTCCAAATGCTTTTGGACCTCTTCTCCAAATGCTAAATTTGGGATTAATCTCAGAGAACACTGTTGCTGGCGCTCACTGAGCTCTCTTCTTGTTCTCTTATTCTGTGGTTTTAGGTTTGTGATGGCCTCAAAAGCTGTGTGACAACTTTTGTGAAGAATGGCTTTATTGTTGCCTATCAGCAAAATTTTCACATGAAAGGGTCAGTTAGTGTGTAAAGCTCTCCAGTGTCACACAAATATCCTGCCAGTTTCCAGATCACAGAGCATATTCTCAATTGGTAAAAGAAGTTGTCCTTTGCTCTAGAATTGGTTTAGGATTTGGGTCTGTATTTCCCTCCCTGCTGGGTGTCAGGTGGTCCATGGTGAGTTTTCTCCCCAGGGGTGAGGCAGGCTCTGGGACCTTGGCACTGCTCTATCTGCAGGCTTGGTGCAGAGGCCAGAGCTTTTCAGGTGTTTGTGTTTTGGGACACCCTTGGCAATGTGTGTTACAGGCTCATAGTCAGTGTGACCATGGAAAAATCAGTGGTGCTGAGCGCCTAAATCTGAAACCAATCCATTTTTTTGTTAGCAGAGACAAGAATATTTCTAAATCCCAGTGCTTTACACACTTGCATTAATCTCAAACAGCTGCATCAGCTGGTGTCTGAGTTAGTTGCTGGGATTAAGCTGTCCTTTCAGAAATTGCACAACTGTTGCAATTAATTCCTCCTTTGAACAATTAATTTCAGAGGCCAGTCACCACCCTGATCCTGCATGTATGGGATTTCCTGGCCTTCCTTTAGGGGCCTTGTTCCCTTGAAGCCAAGTCTGCTTGGAAATACTCACCAGATGCAGCTGGCTTTTTGTTTCTTTAAAGCTTAGCAGCTTTAAAGCATGGGGTGACCATGGGGAGAACTAAAGACAGAGAGAGGACTTGGGATTGAAGGACCTCCTTTGCATTGCAAGAGAATTCCCGTTGTATGGATGCCAGGGAAGCTGTTGACTTCTGGCATGAGGGAGCCATAAGGGTTGATTTAGATTAGATATAAGGAGGGTGGGCAGGCCCTGGCACAGGGTGCCCAGAGAAGCTGTGGCTGCCCCACCCCGGCAGCGTCCAAGGCCAGGCTGGACAGGGCTTGGAGCAACTTGGGATCATGGAAGGTGTCCCTGCCCATGGCAGGAGGTGGAATGGGATGGGCTTTAAGGTCCCTTCCAACCCAAATCATTCTGGGATTCCATAATTCTGTCGTGGGGAGTGAGGGACAGGAAAGTGAGTGATTTCTTGAGGTAGCATGGAAAGAGCACAGATCCTGGTGTGTACAGAAGTATGCACACACATACATCTGTGAGTCATTCACTTGGACTTGGAAGACCACTGAAGGTTTTAAAATCAGTGCTGCTGCCAGCAAAATCCATTATCCACAGCTGCTGAAGGGCACGGGGGAAGAGTTAGAGGGGAGCCCTGTGTGCTGCATTCCTGTGCTGTGAGGTCCTGTTCTTGTACAGCTGCCCAGCCTGGGAAGCAGCGCTGCTCCTGTTGCTGGTTCCATGCTCCCACGCAGATCCCTGCCACCCATCTGGGCCCAGGTGGCCTGGGGACCAAGTTAAAATAAAAAACAAAAGAAGGTATTTCCAAAAATCTGTCCTTAATTAAGGAAACCCTAGAACAAATGCCAAGTCCCTACAAAGCCAAAAATCTTATACATACGTTAGAATTTTGGCAGCTTATTTAAATGCTTAAGCAGTTCTTTGAACTTAGGCTGAATGTTCAGGCCCTGCCTATGAAGTGTGTGAGCATAATTGTGCTAAAATAAGTGATTTAGATGGTTTGGATCTATCCAGAGTCTCTGGACTACATTGTTACTGTGTTATTCCTGATCCCATGGGTACCTGGGAGATCTGAGATCCCCAGTTTCAGATTCACAGATGTGAGGTAGGGCTGGCAGACCTGAAAACCATCTATTACCTGAGTCTCATCTCTGCTGGATGAGCAGGAGCCGTATCTGCTTGTCAGTGGGGAAGTGTTTGGAGGGATACAAGGAGCCCTGCTTGGTTTGTTGCTTTTTTGTGATGGTCCTGGGTAGGCAAACACAGAATAGTTGACAGTAACTCCATTTAAAGTCATACAATAGACTAATCAAATGGTTTAGGTTGGAAGAGACCTTAAAGCTCATCTTATCCCACCCCCTGCCATGGACAGGGACACCTTCCACTAGACCAGGCTGCTCTAAGCCCCATCCAGCCTGATCTTGGATACTTCCAGGGGTTTAATCTATGGTAAAAACAGACATTTTCACAGCTGAAATTAAATCTTTCTTACTGTGCTTCAGAAGTGTTTTGCTTCTGTCTTGTTTTGAGTTTTTTTCCTTCCTCTTTAGGATCCATCCCTTCTCTTCCAGTCTCTTCTAGTGCACTGATCCTAGTTAAGGTAATTCATCCCTGGCTCACAGTGGAAACTGCCACTTCAGTGGGGGGGTTTTATTCTGACTTGGTTTTCTAAGCCTGGCAGCTTTCAGCCAAAAAGAGCAGGGAGAAATGACTTGTCTGTTACTTTATTTACCACTTGTTTTGGGAAAACTAAATCCAAATTTATGTTTGACTCATATTAGGGCTCTGTGGCTGGACTCTGCTTTCTCAGTTATTTTTGGCCGGGCTGATCTCACACCCAGCATGAGCAGGGCAGCCTGGGTGACAGGAGCTCAGCTCCACTCAGACCAGGAGCTCTTGGGGCTGCCTCAAGAGACTGAAAGCCAAAGGCTTTTATGCAGGATCTAAATTCAGAGGTTAAAACTCCCATCCTGTGCTCTGTTCATTGTGTGTTGTGGAAAAAAGCATGGGGCTGCTGGAGTCAATTATTAATAGTGGCTGGATGAAGTGGTGTGGATTTTTCCAATGCTCTGGGGTCTGAAATCCCTGGAGTCTCCCCAGAGCACTAGGGAACCCCCTGGGCAGTGCCTGTTCCTGCTGGCTCAGCTCAGAAGGTGCTCAGGAGGATGCTGAGTCCTGCTCTGAGGGCTGAACTTTGTCCTAGAACATTTGAGCACCTCTGTTAGCACAAGTTGTGGAACAGCACACAGAAATGTGCTTTCTCCATCACTTTGGTGTGAGCTGTTACCTCTCTCTGAATGTTTTATTGCTGCTCAGCTCTCAGGAAAAGGGCCAAGGGGAAGTACTGGTGTTTTGTCCCCAGTTTCTGTGTAACAGTTGTTGGAAATGATCTCCTAACAGGCTTTCCATTGACTTGGGGTTTTGCTTTGGAGGAGACCCTGTGGGTTTAGGGCACATGGCCATCCATGGCTCTTGCTTCAGTGGAACTCAATATTGGACCACATCCCATAGCAGGCCTCGTGGGTGAAGTGAACCCCTGGCTACAGGCAGAGAGGAACCAAGGGAGACAGTTTACATGGCTATCCCTGGGGCTTTGTGGAATTTGGCTGCATTCACAACTTAGTTCTGCAAGCAGCAGGGACCCTGGAAAACCAAGTGCATCCTCCTCCTGTGAACCATTTTCAGTGCAACCCCAGCATCAGCAGCCTCCTGACCACTGTAATCCTCTGTGTGTTCTCAGCAGAGTGATGGGAAGGGCCCACTGGAACCTGGGTGTGCAGATTTGGCTCTCACAGCCATAAAGGGTGAACCCAAAACCCTCCTCGAGCCCAGCAGTCTTCAGAGCACTGACAGAAAGGGAAAGGAAAAAACAGCAAAAGCTCCTTACAGCTTTTGTTTTTGAAAGCAGGCTGTCTCCAGCCAGTCCTCGCTCAGCTCTGCAGTGCTTATAAGTGAAGCACTGACCCCTGTTTGAAGCTGTCCTTCCCACCCTGTTTGCTGAAGGGAGAGGGTGGTAAATGTTAAATTCAGTAGGAAAATTACTGCTGGGCCCTGGCTGTGGAGTTTGCCTCAGCTTGTGCCTCAGCATAACCCCATACTCTGACAAGCCAGCAGCACACAGGATGCATTTTGTCCTCTAGTACTTTTCCTATGCAGATGGTGAAGGTGAAAATTTTCTCCTCTGACCCAGTGCCTGAGGTAAATGAACTAAATAGCTTGGAAGAATAGGCCAGAGTGTGGAGAAGTAAAAAAGGGGGAATTGTTATTTTTCATTCCCTTTTTGGGGAGGAAAAGAGGAGAACAAGCATCAAAGCCTAAATTAACTCACCCTTGCAAACATAATTTGAGGGGACATTATCAAGCTAAAAATACGAGCAGTTTGTAAAAGGAGCTGTTTTCTGCATGTGCTGCTACTCACATTACTTAATTAAAACAGAAGGTGCTTAACATGGTGCTTTGATTTTCCACTGTACATGATCCATGAGTTTTTTGGGAGGGGGTACTTTGCTGAGCATGAACAATGAGGGCTTGTGTCCATGGTACGACTCCTGGGTAAAGCCAAAATAAATATTGAAGTGGTCGTAGTTCTGTCGACATAAGCCCCTGTACGAACATTCTCACTCAAACTTTTCAAAAATGTAACTTCTGTTTATTGGAAATGGGTTTAAATCTGAGTGGAAAAAGCTGCCATGTTACTGGAATAGAGGTGTCCATCTAGAGGTATGTTCTGGTCTATTTATTGAACTTTCTTTTCTGAAAAGAGTGGGATGGATTCATTCTTTTCCTCTATTTTTTCCCTAGTTGTGTTGCACAGGCTTTAGGTTGTAAATCTTGTAGGGGACCTTTTTTCTTTAATTAAATCCTAGATATTTTTAATCAGCTCTTGAAAATGGTGTTGCTGATTCACTCAAAAAACGGGATTTGAACCTGGTGCAAGCTCAGCGATATTGCTGATAGACTCCCACGCAGATAATAGTGCTGTGCTTACCAACTTGCTTTCAGAAAATAAAGCTAAAAATCCAGGCACTGCCTTAGTCTAAGGGCCATGTGAGCTGAGTGGAACTGGGTTACAGTGATGTACTCTCTTCATCCTGTCAAGTGTGGATCATGGACCAGTATGGATAAAGGATGGAATAGAAACACTTTTCCAGGACAAGCATGTGGGCAGAGATGATAGCATCTCTTGTGTGGCGTGTTCTCACCAGTGAACTGAAGTCTTAGCCATGTACTTGGCTTCTTGAAATGCTACAGAGTGCTACAGAAGAAGTGTTTATAATGTGGAGTGTCCTGATGTGCCTTTCAGGGCTTGAGGAGCTCTTGCTCCCAGTGAGAAGTCCTGCTCACATTTTAATTAGCTTGTTTTTCTTGTGCAGAGGTTGTCATTTCAAAAAAAAAAAAAAAAAAAGAGGAAAAAAAGAGGGAAAAATAAAGTACATGCCTGTTTTTCCACACAGTGCTATTGCAAACACCAGAGTTATTTTTCTGAGGGGAAAGGTGGACTGGTTCAGATACTACAAAAAAGAGTCAGTGCTGATACTGTTTTATCTTAAATTAATTATTCTGTAACAAATAGTGATAATTGCTTTTGTAATGGCTCGGGTTGTTTTGGGGGGAGGTTGGTTTGGTTTGGATCTTTTTTGGTTGGGTTTTTTGAGCTGAAAGCTGGAAGAACAAAGGTTTGCCAAACTGCTAGTCATAGGACGTGTTTCATCCAGGGTGGAACAGACTTTATTGCCTTTGAGGGCTTTTGGGCTTAGAAATGCTGCTGGGTGGATAGTCCTGGAGAGAGCTGTCCCTCCTTTGTGCCAGAGCCTTGGCTGCTCCATGCCTCTGAGAGGTCCAGTGGGATGTGGATTTACCTTCTGTGTCTCACCATGACAGCCTGGGCACTAAAGTCATAGAATAATGGAATGGTTTGGGTTGGAAAATGCCATTTTCTTCCTGCAGATTCCTTGTGGGTAGAGCTAGAGATCCCTTCAGCTCCATGTGCTTGTCTTGCTTCTGGCTGGAGGATGTTGGCTGACAGTGTCATCCAGGGTGAATTTTGTCAAGGGCCTGCTGCCCCACCAGGAGCAGGATGGGGTACTCCAGGTATGATGGGAAGAGCATCCTTCACCCCCCTTGTTGTGCTTAGGGAGGCAGAGGTCTTCCTCTAACTCTGCCAATTGCTGTCATTCAACTTCAGGGTTTCTTCTGCTAGTCAGAGATTTGGGCTTTGTGTAGCAACTCTGAGCCACTGAGGAAACAGCTTTCCATCATGGTAATCCTTTTCTCTGAGGCTGGATGACTCTTTGTTTTCATGTTGTCACAGAAATTTGTGTTCATTTGAGAGCTCTGGGTTTCTATTGCACAGCCCTGCAAACAGCTCTCCATCTAAAATATTTTGGGCTAGTGTGTGCACAAAGTTGAATGGAGAAGGATCTCCAGGCTGAGATGGGAGCAGCCAACATAAAACTGAGATTAGTTTGACATGTATGCAGCTGGAGCTTCCCCTTTCCCTGCCCAGACCACAGCAAATCCTTTCACGTGTTCCCATTGATACCGTGTGAGGTCAGAAGGACTGGGATGAGGTTAGAAAGAATGGGATGAAGCTTGCTGAGGGAAAGGGGCATGTGGAGCTGACTCTGTGAGAGCTGTGTGCTTACTTTAAGGTGTCTCCATGGTCCTTAAGGCTGGTCTGGACCTGGAAAAGAGGATGTTGTGGGATGAGCTGCAACATTCCCCAGGGTGACCACTGTCCTCTTGGCCTGGTTTGTGTGATGCCCAGTTGCATTGTGGCCCCAGTGACACCTTCTTGGTGCCACTGCAGCTCCAGTGACGACCATGAACATGAAGCCATTTCCCCAGGTCTCTGGTATTTTAGGAATTCTGGAGCTGTTTGCTGACTGTGCAGCTGGAACGTGGGAGGAAGGCAGAGTGAGACCTGTGAAATGCCTTGGTGGCTGTGGGAGCCCAAGGAAGTGTGTAAAAATGGGCTCCAGGGGATGAGCTTCATCCATAAAACCCGTGGAGCAAGTTGGACTTACACCAAGTTGGTGCTGAGACTTTTCTAGTGCAGTTTGAACATCATTGCAAACTAGATCTGCAGTGCAGCATGAGTCAGGGTCGTGGAGTAAAGCAAACCCTGAAGCCATGACTAAGTCCAGCCTTGCTCTGTCACAGGAGAGCAGTTAATGACACAGGAGCCAACCTCTAACACTTGCTGAACTTTCACTATTTATTGTTTCAGCAGACATGAATAAATATGCAACAAATAAGCCTCCTGGCCTTAAGTGATTGGGGTGTTCTGGCTATAAATAAACTGAAAATCCAAGTTCTCAGTTCTTTTTTACTTTAAAGCAGGCTAGACCCCATGGGAATGGTATGTTCCTGTTGCACAAACTGAAAAGGGTTCATGTCCTGGTTTTCATCTGTAGGGTCATACAGTGACTTGAAGTGGAGGTATTTTCCTGAAATAGCTTTGGAGTAGCTGTAGGGTTTGGGATGTGGCTCCTTTCTGCATGTCCTCCCTTGGCTACAGGGAACTCTGGCTTTAAGTAGGGTGGAGGATGTTCTGGGAAGTGCCTTTGGGTCCGTGGAGCTGGAGGATAAAACAAGAAATGTATAGCAGTTGAGGGGAGCTTCCAGCAACCTCCCTCAGTGATATTCCACGCTGGCTTTGCTGTCTGCACCAAACCTTGTGGGAATATTTTTACTCCCAGGGGAATATGAAGGGATTATAAATTCCCAGTGAGCTTGGTGAGCTGTGCCCTGCCACAGGACTGTGCTTTCCTGCCCATTCTAACTAGGAAAAATGAGCAGCCCTTCCAGTGGCAGGAGTTAGTGGTGGGATCTGGCACAGCCCCATGCTGGGGGTGCAAAGGGAAGGCACTGGGGAGGAGCAGCTGGGATGGGACTTGGCTCACTTGTCCTGTGAAGCCTTGAGCATCCCAGGCAGAGAGCAGCTCCCTCTGGGAGCATCTCCATGGGATTGCTGTCAGGGATGTGAATCTGTGCCTCCTGTTCCAGGCTGTTTAGCTCAGCCCTGAGGGAAAAAAAACATTCTTCAGCAAGCACTGTGTCCCTCCCCTGCACTAAAGGCACATTTTAGTCATTTGTTTCAGTTATGACATGGTTCTTTTGTCAGCCCACGGGCTTTGTGTCGTTCCCCTTTCCACAGTGGTGGTCTCAGTTGCCAGCTGGGGTTAAACCTCTTCTGTGTCTTGTCTTTTTTGGTGGCTGGACTGGACAGAGGGCTCCCTGGGAAAGCAGGGGATTAGGCAAAGTCACAAACCTTGTGCTAATGTGCTTCCTTTGCTCTTGCTTTGCCAGGGCAGCCACTGACCACAACATTGACAACACCACAGCAATCCTCAGGGAGTGGCTGAAGAATGTGCAGCACCTGTACCACGATGTGGAGTGGAGGCCCATGGAGGAACCCCCGTGAGTACCTGGGAGGTTGCACAGCCCAAATTCCTGTGGTTTTCTGTTTCCAAACCAGGAGCTGGTACTAAATGTCCAAGCGTTAAAATGTGGATTGTTTACTTTCTGGAGTCTGTCCTATTAAAATTGTATTCTTAGGGAAAAAGGTGAGGTAAGGTCTCTGTAGCAAGGTCTCTGACTTCAGTGAAGCACCTCATGCAGAATTTTGTGGAAGAAACTATTTTCCATTCAGTTATTTAGCATCTGTCACTGCTCTCTTTGTACAGTAAACAAATTATGTCAAGAGCTACAGGGAATTAAAATTCTCATTCTTTATTTGCAAGGAAGCAGAGAAATTACAGCCCATTCCATAGCATCTGTGAAAGCTCTGACACATCAAATATTCAGTAAGTGCTGAGCCAGAGAACTAGATTTAATGGCACAATGGCACATATTATGCCTTACATGATTTTCAGGACAATTGCTTTGAAATATGGTGTATTGGGTTTTTATTACTTTAATTTTTACTTATTTTTAAGATTAGCTGCTCCTGGGTTTGTCCTGTTTTCAGTTTCTTCCATCAAGGAAAATTACATCAATTTCCCCTTCCTTTAGGCTTGCTTTTATATTCGAGTTCCTCACTGCAGTGATGAGGGAGTTTGTGGAACAAACCCCAGGGAGTGCTGGTTTAATTGACATTTTTAATCCTTTCATTTGATTTGAGTTTCCTTCATCCTGCCAAGCTTTGCTTAAGTTCTGCAAAAAGCTTTTGAAATTCTTAGCTCCTTCCCTGACTTATGCTGGCACTGTTTCAAAGTCCTGGATTTTTATTCCTCATTGGGATCTGCTCCTGAGTTCCCTTCATCTTTGTTGAAAAGCCATTGCTTTTGGAGCTGATCCGGAAGGCAGAGCCGTGCGTGTGACTTTGCTGCTGTGCTGGGGCTTGTGGGGTATTGGGAGATTCAGGGGCTGCTCCTGGGATGTGTTAGCAGTTCCTAATAATGCCCAGAGCCCCAGGGGAGGCCAGGCTGCCTTCATCCTCACATCCCAGCCCTGCTGGTTCTGCTGGGCCGAGGGGAGCAGGGTTGGCAGCCTAGCAGAGGGCAGATGAGTTTGTACCCCAGGTCAGGCAGGGTCAGGGAGCTGCAGGTGGGTTTGGAGGGTCCCTTCTCCGCTGCCACAGCAGCTCCTGCCCTGGGTGGTGTGGTCAGAAAACTGGCACTGCTTTTTCTCTGGTGCCTTCTGTGCTTTGTATTATAGATATATATATGTATATATACAGTCACTTTGTATTTCTTTTCTAGGTCTTACCCAGAAGAAATTGGGCCCAAGCATTGGCCAAGCTCTCGATTCACTCACGTGATGAAGCTGCGACAGGCTGCCCTGCGCACTGCCCGGGAGAAGTGGTCAGACTATATCCTGGTAAGCACGAGGTTTGCTTTATTATCTGGCCTCAGGTAAAAGCTTTCCAGGTGCTCATTGGGTACTGGGGGCTGTCAAAAAGTTTTCTCTCCAGCTAAAGACAGGTTGAGATATCGTGGGTCATTTCTTGGTCTGGTGAGCCAGAGACTTTGCAGTGAAGGAGGTGAGTCCTGGCTTAGTTTGGCGCTTTCTCCACAGGCATCAGGATTTAACTCAGTCCTGGTGGTGAGGGATACCTGCAAGGGTCCCCCAGATTGAGCCCCCACCTGATGAAATGTAAGGGAAATAGTTGTGCAGAGAAGTGGGAAGATGCTGCCTTTGGTCACTGTGAGGAGGGTGTTCCCAAAGCCTTCAAGCAAGGTGAGGTGTGAGGGCAGTTGAGGAGTTGTTTTTGATGCTTTTCACAGAACGAACTCATCCTGAATTTCCAGTGATGTTATTTTCCCTGGCAGGTCCCTGGTCCATGTGCTGGCATGGGGTTGTATGGAGCCAGGGAAGCTCTCTGCCCATCTCATTGCTGTGCCCAGGAGCAGCTGCCCCCAGGTTTTGCCCTAGGGAGTCAAACCCACCAGCTCACTGCTTTTAGGGTGTTTTTTTGCTGACCTCATGGAATAATAAAGTTGCTAAGGCTGGAGAAGGCCTGAGATCTCTGAGTCCGGTTGTTGACCTGCCATGTTCACCATTAAGCCACATTCCCAGGTGCCAGATGCACAGATTTTTCAAACACTTCCAGGGGTGGTGACTGCACCCCTGCCCTGGACAGCCTATTTCAATGCCTGGCCATTCTTTTAGAAAGATGTTTTGCTAATATCCAAGCTAAACTTTCCATGTGCAGAGCCCAAACCTCCTGGCTGGCCCCTCCTGTCAGGAGCTGTGCAGAGCCAGAAGGTCCCCCCTGAGCCTCCTTTTCTCCAGGCTGAGCCCCTTCCCAGCTCCCTCAGCCACTCCTGGGGCTCCAGCCACTTTCCCATCACCGTTCCCTTCCCTGGACACGCTCCAGCCCCTCATTGTGCCCTAGCAGTGGCAGCACAGGGGACGGGCACTGCCCTGGGCCTGTGTCAAGTGTCTCTGGCTGCCTCATTCCCAAGAAAGCATCAGGGCAATCATATTGTTTCATCTGGTAACAGGTTGTTTTTCCTCTTCCTTCTCTAGTTTACTGATGCAGATAATTTACTGACCAACCCAGAGACCCTGAACCTGCTGATAGCAGAAAACAAGACCCTGGTGGCACCGATGCTCGAGTCCCGCTCCCTCTACTCCAACTTCTGGTGTGGCATCACTCCCCAGGCAGGTGACCTCCTGAAGGGTGCTGGGGGCTGTGTGAGTGGTGTCCTCCAGGGGCTCCTGCCCCTGTCTCTGGAGCAGCAGGCATCCTTCCCGTTCCCTGGGCTTTCCCATCTGCTGCTCTAGCCTTCTTCTGAACAGCAGCTGCTGTAGCTCTTGAGGTGTTGTTAGCATGTGGTATGATCCCACACAAACCATACTGATAAACAGATCAGAAATGTTTTAAGGTGGTTCTGTGTTTCTGTAATGGCCTTAAAACCCTTGGTGCATAATTTTAGGCCAGTTTTTTTATATAGTGATGCTAATCCAAGAGGAATTTGCTTTTCTTTCCACAGATCTCCATTGTGTCTAAGTTATCTTTCTCATCTATGAACAAGATTTTTGAAGTGGGGCAACATCCTTTGCCTTGTAGGGAGTGTGTGTGCTGAAGTGTGCATGTAACAGGTACTGGTGCTGAGCCTAAAAATTAGAGTTTCATGTTACCTTTTCAGTGTTACCTTTTAATGTTACTTCTGACCCACGTAACAACTGCATTACGTCAGAGCACAGGTTCATCTGCAGATGTCTAGGGAATAGTATAAGGGTAGGGCAAAAATGTTACTTCCCCAAAATACTTTTCTTTCCTCTGGCAATCCCCTTCTGGGTTTTTGAGGAATATATTTGTCTTTAAAGCTCTCAGTGATTTTTTTTTTATTATTATTCTACAGAAATCCCTGTCTGAATCTATTTTTTGGCACCCACACCGTTTTCTGGCAAAGAGTTCCACAGTTCAGACTGCATAATTGGATAAAAAATAGCAGGAAAAGGTCCCAAACTTTCCAAATTCTTGGGAAGTAAATAGAGAAATAAGAAAGGGGGTGTGACGAGGTGTGTTTACTTGTTTCACTTGGGTTTGTTTGCTTTGTTTGAAAATGGAGATATAAACTTGATAGCAAAGGTATCGATTGTACTTTAAGTTTTTAAGGCTGAGTCTAGAGTCAGCCAGGTTTTCCACTGGGGTACCTCAGCCCTGCTTCCCAGGCTGAAGTGGATCCCTGCCCATGTGCCAGCCCCAGCCCTACCTCTCCAGCAGGAAGTTGCCACCATTGCCAGCACTATCTGAGAAAAGGGGAGAGGAAAACCAGCAAAGGCATCTTGCAAAATTTGGTTAAAAAAAAAAAAATCCTGCTGGAGTGAACAGGAAAGTTCTTCCTTTATTTTTCCTTTTCTCTTGCTTCTCCATGCGGTTCCAGGGCTTTGTGTGCTCAGCCTTGCTCTCCCAGGGGACCTGGGGAGGGAATCACAGCTGGAGCACATCCTGAACCACAGCCTCCCCCCAGCCCAGAGCCACAGCGAGCCAAGCCCAGCTCCAGACAGGCTGACATTTATCTGTCACCGAGCAAACTTTGGGAGGGGCAGCAGTGTGGGGGAGTCTGAGCTCTCTTTGCCTACACGTGATTTATGAGCAGGGGACAGGCCCAAAAACCCAGGGTGAGCCACTGGAGGAGGAAAGATGAGTGTCCAACATCTTCACTTGTGGGCATTCTCAGGGGTCTGTTAAAGGGTGGGTGTGTTAACCCTTCCTTTGGTGGGAATGCCAGTCACATCTCTTCCCATCTGCTCCTTCATGTGGCAGTCAGGATGGCCGTGTTTGGGATATCCCATCCTCACAGTATGGTCACAGTGTACCCAAAAGGCAGAGGGAGATGGCAGATCCATAACCAGGCACACTGCACCACGCTGTGGCCCCACACAGCCCAGGGCAGAGCAGTTCTGTTGGCTTTTGCTCAGCCAGTGCCTGAATGTGCATGGAAAAGAGAACAGAAATGGAGCTTTAACTTCTTCTGATGACTCATTATTTCTGTAAAGCCCAGAATCTGCTCTGGATTCAGCCCTCCAGATGTCAGTTTGATGCTCTAGGGTTTTCTTCCTGGAGGAATTAATTGTATTTATTTCCACATGAGCCACACACTGTGGGTATTGCACCCAGAGTGCTGGAAGTCTGGGGGAGCTCCTGGGTACAGGGAATTACCCAGTGCCTCCCTACACAGAGTCAGGAGTGAGTATCCAACCTGCTTGCCCCAGGATGGAGGAAGCAGGGATTCTTACACAGCTGATGGAGACTGAGATGTTGCCTTCACTGCAGTGACAACAAATTATTCATTTTAAAGATATGGATAGGATATAATTTATGGATAAAATTAATGTGCAGGTCCTACTCTCTGAGGTAGTAAATGGACTTCGTGCTTGTTGAACGTGGAGGATGTCATGGATGCTCAGCAGCTTCCAGGATCAGGCTGGAGAGTCTAAGCACAAAAAGGGTTTTGAAGAACCAGGAGAAAATAGTCTGAGATTTGAAGTTCCATTGCAGGGGAATTTTGCAGTGGAAAGGTTGGGCTCTCCAAGAGCTCCTATAAAGTAGGCAGAAGGTCAATCTTTAATTTTGGGGATGAAGACTGTTTCTAAATACTTGGCTGAGCCATTTCCAGATGGGAGCCACTGAAAAAGCTGAGAGTTGAGCCCTGGTGAACCTCTGCTGGAGCTCTGGGTGTGAGCTTTAGCTAAGGAACAGCTTTGAAACAGGAATGTCTTGTGACAACAGCCCCCTCTTTGTGGTTTCAGGGCTACTACAAGAGGACCTTGGAGTATCCCCTGATTCGGGAGTGGAAGAGGATGGGCTGTTTTGCTGTCCCCATGATCCATTCCACGTTCCTCATTGACCTGAGGAAGGAGGCCTCTGCCAAGCTGGCCTTCTACCCCCCACACCAGGACTACACCTGGAGTTTCGATGATATCATGGTCTTTGCCTTCTCCAGTCGCCAAGCAGGTGTGTCCAGGGCCTCTGCTGGGGAGGGCTCACTCCTAGAGACACACAGACCTCGCTGCAGGTTCACAGCCCAAAAGTTCTGGGTGGACTTCCATGTGGAGTTCAGACCCTGTTCCCTTTCCTCTCTGGGATCCCGTCAGGGATAACCAGCAGCAAGTGACTGGAAAGGCAGTTTTGGATTGCTGCTTGTTTCAGAGGATGTGGGAGCTGTTCTTGGGATGGGGCAATATTTCAGAGACAAAACATGTGATTCCACCCTTGGTTTGTGTCACAGCAGGTGAACAGAGGTGGGTGCTGGCAGAGTGGAAGGTGATCCGGGGGTGAGGTGTCTTAAGTTACCACTTCCAAAAGATCCATGAGGAGAGGGGTGAGGACAAGAGACTCTTCTTAAAACATGAGATCCTAGAACAGTTGAGGTTAGGAGGGACCTTACAGATCATCTCATTCCACACCCTGCCATGGGCACAGGCACCTTCCACTAGACCAGGTTGCTCCAAACCCTGTCCAGCCTGGCCTTGGGTACTTCCAGAGAGAGGAAATCTCTGGCTATTGATGTTTAAATAGAGCTCCAGGTGTTGCTGAGACATCACTGTCTCTTTAAGTGCCTTGTGCTGCTGCTGTTCATGCTTGTGGTGAGGATGTTTAGTCCCATTTATTTCTGGAGAGTGGCTCTTGGGAGTGTCCTGTCTCCAGCAGAGTCCAGGCTGCCAGCCCTGTGTGTAGCAGTGTCAGAGCCGAAGGGGGCTCCCGGAATGCAATGGCCATCTGTGTTGTTCTTTGCCTGCTGTGTTGAAAAGGGAAAAGTTTGGGGCATTATAAGGAAAAAGGGATTGGTGAAACCTCAGCAGCACCCATAAGTGCCTTCTGTTCAGAAGTGAGTGGGTTGATGCCTCGGTGGGGTGAATTATCAAGGAAGAGTTGTTCATGAATCCTCTGAATGATGTGCAGTTGGTGCTCCCTGTGCTCTGCAGAAGATGTAAAGGGGAGCAGGAAGGGCTGCTCTTGGGAACAGGCAGGCAGGGAGCAAACCAAGTGAAGAATGGTTGCTATTGTTGTTCTGCAGGCTGAGCCTCCCTTCCCACTGATCCCAGAGCAGCACAGCAGCCACCATCTGCCTGTAGCTTCCCTTTCAGTGGTGGGTCTGGTTGGCAGGTCTTGATAGCACCAAAAATGATGTTGTTGTCTTGGCAGACTGAGCAGGGCGTTCTCAAAGTCAGCTGCGAGAGGATGAGGAGTGTCAGATAAGATCAATGATGGAGGAGAGGCAGCAAGAGCTGAAATTGGAGCCCTTGGGAGGCAGAGGTGAGAAGTGAATTGCAGAGCAGCTTCAGGATCCTGACTTTCAGGGTCAGGACATGAGTGCAGAATCACAGAGTCAAGACCCCCAAGGCCATTCAGTCAGTATTCCCCAGCCCTGCCCAATCCAGCACTGAGCCATGTCCCCAAGTACTATGTCTTGGCTCCAGAGTAGCGTTGAGGTTTAAGTTTGGGGAGCAAAGCAGGCTACTTGGAATCTACCCTTCCACTTCTTCCCTCTGACACCTGTCCCAGAAGTGCAGCCTCCAACCCATGCGCATTAGCTCCAGCTGCTTCAGAAATATTTCAGGGATTCAAACCCATCATTTTTTCCTTCTGTCCCCGAACACTAGCTTTTTCCAGGACTGACCCATGACATGAAAGGTTTTGCTCCAGCTGTCTGGCTTGCTGATCTGCTCAGACTGTTGATTTGTGTCCTGAGCTCAGTTTTGTCACCCGGGATAAAAGGATGACATCCAAGTTCAGAAATGTGAAAAATGTGTGAGCTTCAAGGGAAACTTCTTTTTGGAGTAATTTCACTTACTTTCCCTTAAGTCAGAAATTATACTGGCTTTTGTCCAGGCCAAAAGCTATGCTTAACAAGCCACCAATTTCCAACAGGGAATCTGCTGCTGGAAGCAGCTGTTCTGTGATGCTCCAAAGAGCATCCCGCCTCTGAGAGAGAACGTGGCCTGTGTGGGAGTCCTGAATGTGAACAGAACTCAGAGTGGGTGTGTTATTGCCAGCACTGGACTCTGCAGAGCCCCTTGCACTCACAGGAGAGCTTTTAGCCAGCCAGGTCAGCCTGGAGAAAAGGAGGCTCAGGTGAGAACTTCGAGCCCCTTCCAGTGCCTAAAGGGGCTCCAGGAGAGCTGGAGAGGGACTTGGGACAGGGGATGGACAGGACAGAGGGAATGGCAGGGTCAGATGGGATACTGGAGGAACTGTTCCCTGTGAAGGTGGGCAGCCCTGGCACAGGGTGCCCAGAGAAGCTGTGGCTGCCCCTGGATCCCTGGAAGTGTCCAAGGCCAGGCTGGACAGGGCTTGGAGCAACCTGGGCTAGTGGAGGGTGTCCCTGCCCGTGGGAGGGGTGGAAGATGGGTTTTAAGGTCCCTTCCAACCATTCCATGATTCCATGATCTCCTGAGCTGCTTTTCAGCCTGGGTCTCTGAAGCCCTTGAGCCAGCCAGCAGGAAGGTCTGGTCACAGGGAAGTGGAGACAATTTTTGTTCCTTAATTATAGCTGTGGTTTTAGGATATGACTGTAAATCCTGAACACTGCCTTTAAAAGCCCATTAAGAATAATAATACAAACACCTGTAGTTTTTTTCTATCCTTTGTAGCAATCATTTAACTTTAATATCAAAACAGAGCTGGAGAGTGAGTCCCCCTCCCTACTTTACAGAAGCTTTACCATTTTTTCCCAACAGAGCAGAACACTGGTGTGAATCTGTGCAGATTAAATATGTTCAAGGCAGCGGAAGATAAGAACAGAAATCAGTGAGCCAGATAAGATTAGTTGATAAGATCAGTGCCAAATCCATTAATGTCTGCAGGTAGTAGTTTTTTATTCTGCCATTTACCTAAATTGCAGCTGACAGCTGAATGTGTTTTGGCAAGTAGCATAGCCAGCAATTTACTTGTAGAACTTAAAAGAAGAGAAACACCGGAGTCATTAGTGCCAACAGTTCCACTCTGCTAAAAATACCATGGATTAGGGGCACTAATAGATGAAAGCATCAGCACACCAGGTGGTGTCTGCTTTTCATTTATTTCCTCGAGGGAGGGGGCTGGCTAAGCTTGTTTCATTTTTAAAAAAAAAAAAAAGGACAAAGGCAATTTTTGGCTGGTTGCTTGGGTTCTAGCAGCTTTGATTTGAGTTAATAAAGGACCTTACCAGAACTCAATGAAAAACAAAGGAAATACTTCCTTGGCTTCTCTCTGGATGTGGCTTTTGAGCGTGTTCCCTGATGTGAAAGGCAGAGTTACAGCCAGTGGTGAGCAAATCCTTGTCATCCCAGAGGGAAAAGCGTTCTGCTGATGCTGGGATGTTCCCACTGGGTGAGTCTGTGCCCTGCAAATGCATCTGCTCCAAGGACAGGCTTTGCACCTTCTCTCTGTTTCCCACCTTCAATAAGCAGTTGCAAAAGCTTTTGAGCAGAAGGGTGTTAACATTATCACATCTGTTCTCCTCACTGGTGTCTTGCTCAGGGATTTTCCTTTAATCTTCAGGGCACAGTAAAAATTAGTTCTGGAGAGGAAAGGACTGTGTTTGGTGGTGACTTGGCATTTCAAAGGTTGTTGTAATGTGTATTCCTTAAAGCCTTTGCCAGCACGGGTGAAAATGTGTGACCTTTATTTCCTAGCCAAAACAATAGAAGCAGTGATAAAGAACAGAATGGGTTGAGTTAGAAGGGACCTTAAAGATCACCTCGTTTCAGAGACACCTTCCACAAGCCCAGATTGCTCCAGGCCTCATTCAGCCTGGCCTTGGACATGCCAGGGATCCAGGGGCAGCCACAGCTTCTCTGGGCACCCTGTGCCAGGGCCTCAGCACCTTCGCAGGGAACAGTTCCTCCCCAATATTCAACCTAAACCCACTCTGTTTCATTGGGAAGCCATATCCCCTGTCAGCCCAGGCCCTTGAAGGCTTAGGCAGCCAGTAGGGATTGGTTCTATGAGAGAGGCCACTTGCTGCCAGCCAGGCAAAACAGAAAGTGGAACTGGAATGATTTTGAGTTGTTTGCTTATGAAGCAGAACTTCTTGGGACTGAGGTCCTGGCACGAGTGTGTTTGTGGCTGTGTAGCCACAGAGCAGTGCAATGCCCTGCTAGCAGGCCTGACTGTGGTTTCTGCTTTTCTGTGATCCCCAGGAATTCAGATGTTCGTCTGCAACCGTGAGCACTATGGGTTCCTCCCCATGCCCCTGAAGCCGCAGCAGTCACTGCAGGAGGAAGCTGAGAATTTTGTGCACACCCTGATCGAGGCCATGAGTGAGTTGCTGTGCCTTTGCCATGATGGACCCCCAAGTTATTGCCTGCAGAGCTCTCCTGCCAGCAGCCCAGCTCTCCTTCTCTTGCAAGTCTGCATCCCAACCTGTTTGCTCTAATCTTGTTCTGATACTCAGTTTTCAAAATTTTTTGCCACTTTTCTACCTAGGAGTGTTAATTGCTTCATGGTCAGGTCAACCCCATCCACAAAATCCCTCAACTTCCCCAGACCAAATCCATCTTTCATGTGGAAAAGGCTGCTGCATATCCATGTTTTCTTCCTGATGTCTGTCTGGCACGTAGCCACGTGCTGGCTCTGGCTTTGCCGTGTGCTGCTTCCTGCTGTTCCCATGCTGCAGGGGCTCCTCATCCCAGCTCCAGGGGAGCCCAGCCCGTGAGGGAGACACCTCCAGACACATCATGTCCCCTGCAGGGTGTGCACGGGGGTGACTTTGGGGTCTCTCCTCTCTTTCAGTCGATCGCCCTCCCGTGGAGCCCTCTCAGTACATCTCAGTCCCTCCGAAGCACCCTGACAAGATGGGGTTTGATGAAGTAAGGAGTCTGTTCTGATGGCTATTGTCTTGTCTTCTCACTCATCACCTGATCCTGAACGTCCCTTCCAACTTGAGCCATGCCATGATTCTGTTTTAATCCAGCCAGGAAGAGAAGGCAGAAGTGAGGCTGAAAAACAAGTTAACTCCCCTGTTCTTGTGCTGTTTGCTCTACATATGACTGCAGAGCTGCTTGACCTCCCTTCCATCTGTGCCAGAAATTGGGCCTTTGGGAAAGCTCTCCAGTGGCAGGAGGGAAGGAT
Organism: Taeniopygia guttata; assembly: GCF_048771995.1. Lineage (NCBI taxonomy): Eukaryota > Metazoa > Chordata > Aves > Passeriformes > Estrildidae > Taeniopygia > Taeniopygia guttata. Next base: position 23,751,643 of record NC_133033.1, on the reverse strand, counting down.
TTCTCTCACCTGAGAGACACTGGAGAACTGAGAGCAGGTTGGGGATCCAGGCTCACAGCTGAGTTCTGGCCCACCTTGGATACCCCCAGGGATGCAAACCATGCCTGGAGAGGGACGTGCCAGGCTCTGACTGCCTGGTGTCTGTGTTATTCCCAGAGCCAGCAGCCCTGTGTGTGCAGCTGCCAGGCTGGCTCTGGGACTAAGGGAGTTGTGGGGATCAGGGGAGCCTTTGTCTTCTCGGTGTGCTCTGCTCCATCTGTTTGTGGGGCTCCTGAGGCTGGACCTGACCCAGCTGTGTCTGTGTTTAAGGAACAGCTGGTCCAGGTTTTTTCCATATTGTCCCTTGTGGCTGTGCTTTATTTATCTAGTTTATTATTATTTCATTTGTGCTGAGCTGAAATTCATTCAGCTTCTTACTGGGATGAGGATTTGCTCCATGGGCTACGAGGCTGTGCTTGTACCAGCCTGCCTGGGACTGAAAAATATCCCTGAGCCCCTGAGGGGTACCTGCAGTGAGGGCTTCAGTCCTCAGCCCTCCACCAGTCTCCTCGAGGCTTTGGACAGAGCCCTGCCCAGACTTCTCTGTTCTCAGCCTTGGCTCTCTGCTCTGGCAGGGATCACAGTGGATTTGCAGTGCCTGAAATAATTACAAAAATCCTTTATTTACCATGGCCTTGTACTTGGTTGTTGGCCCTGCTGATAATCCGAAATCCAGGCAGTGGCAGTGTTCCTCTAGGATTGATGCTGCAGATGGTCATGTTACTCTGTTTGACATAAACCTAAACATCCTGTGTATTTGGAAATGACAGACTTGGCTCTAACAGGTCTCTCCTCACTTTTCTTCATCCTGAAAGAGCACGTTTCCTCCATGAAACTCCATAAAAAGTAGTTGTTAGAGAAAAAGCCTTTACACTTTCAACTCAAAACCAAGTTCAGCTTTTTGACAAATTCTAGACAACTTGGAACACACGTGGTATTTTCACAAGACCTGCTTTTCCAGTGGGGCTGCTGGAGAGGGGTGGATCAGGACTTCCCTTCTCCCTCCCACCCTCCCAGGTGGGAGTCTGAGATCCTGATGTCTTTCTCTTCTGCCCAGATTTTCATGATCAACCTGAAGCGTCGCAAGGACCGGCGGGATCGGATGCTGCGGACGCTCTACGAGCAGGAGATTGCAGTGAAGGTAGTGGAGGCTGTGGATGGAAAGTGAGTTTTGGTTGGGCTTGAGGGTGTTTTCAGAGGGGGGATGTGCTTTACTGCTTCACAGCATCTCCTTGGATGCCCTGACCTACTTCCAGCAGAGCAGGGTTGGTTCTGTGGGGGACTGAGCACCACTTGGGTCTCCCTGACCATCTGTTTGGGGCAAGTCTGCTCTGTTTCTTTCCTGCTTTGCAATTAGTCAATCTCTGAGAGAGAACCAGGGTGCTGGGGTTCAGACTAGGGTCCAAATCATGTTAAAATCACAGGTTTCTGTGAAAGGAGCAGTTAACTCCTGGGAATATTGTCCATCCTAGTGCTACACAGCTGTGGTGCTGCAGTGTTAACCCTGCCACAGCCCTTTCCAAGCTTACTCTAAGGTCTGGAGCATAAGCCTTGAGGAGCAGCTGGGGGGGGCTCAGCCTGGAGAAAAGGAGTCTCGGAGGCACCTTCTGGCTCTGCACAACTCCTGACAGGAGGGGACAGACAGGGACGGGTGGGGGAACAAGGGAGAGGACAAGAGGGAAAAGCCTCAAGCTGTGCCAGGGAATGCTCAGGCTGGAGAACTGGGAAAAAATTCTTCATGCCAAGGGTGGTCAGGCACTGGCACAGGCTGCCCAGGGCAGTGGGACAGTGGTGGAGGCCCCATCCCTGGGAGAACTGCTGGGTTCATGCTTGGATTTGACAATATTAGAGGGCTTTTCCAATCTTAATAATTCTGTGATTCTAAGGTATGTTAAGACCTTTTTAAAATGAGAAATCAAGGCAGAAATATTGAGTCTGTGAGTTGCAAAAAGGCCTCAAGGAGACAGGAGTCCACGTACCATCTAGTGGTCTTGGAGACTTGGATCCTATCAAGGCCTCAGAAAATTAATCAAAGCCAAGCACCTGGCAAGTGGATGGTCCCACAGGAAGTTTTTGGCAGAGTTAAAGATAATTGGTGGTCCCAGGAGAAGTCTTTGGCAGAGTTAAGGATAGAATTTATCAACTTGATTTAGAGATGTAAATCAAGAAGTTAATTTTCCTCTGTGTTTTTGAGCAAAACAAGTGTCGGAATTCCTCAAGGTGTGGCTTTTTCCTGAACATCAGCAGCATTCCCCATGCTTTGCCTGTGTCTGGCTTGAATTATTTTTTTTGCAATGGTGATAAATACTCCGTGTTTCCCAGAGCACTGAACACGAGTCAGCTCAAAGCTCTGAGCATCGAAATGCTGCCGGGATACCGGGACCCCTATTCCTCCAGACCCCTGACCAGAGGAGAGATCGGCTGCTTCCTGAGCCATTACTACATCTGGAAGGAGGTGAGGATTTTGGGGTGCCTCGAGGGTTCTGCAGGAAGGTGCTGTGTCCTGGTGCACAGCCAGGCCTGGTGCAGAGCATTGGATCCAGCCCAGGTTTCTGGAAGTGTAGGATAGAGCTGATTTCCTTGGATTGCAGGGTTTTTTTTGAATGCAGTGTTCACCTTTCACACCTCCCCTTCCCTTTTCCAGTATGTAAAGAGGCTCCAAGAGAGCTGGAGAGACACTTGGGACAGGAATGGAGGGACAGGACAAGGGAGAATGGCTTCCCACTGCCAGAGGGCAAGGTTAGATGGGATATTGGGAAGAAGTTCTTCCCTATGAGAGTGCTGAGGGTGTGGTACAGGCTGCCCAGAGAAGCTGTGGCTGCCCCATCTGTGGAAGTGTCCAAGGCCAGGTTGGATGGGGCTTGGAGCAACCTGGGCTAGTCCCTGCCCGTGGAAGGGGACAAGTTGACGGTCCCTTCCAACCCAAACCATTCCATGATTCTGGGATTCATTTGCCCTCAGCTCCAAGTGATTTTTATCAGAACATTTTCATGACTGTTTCTGCAGTCCATTCAATATCCTGCCTGGGGCAAGCTTACTTAGAAAAAAGGCAAGAAGGTTTTGAAAAGCAAATGGGGTTAAAGAAACACTCCTGGTTTTTTTTCCCTTAATTCTGTATCAGAGCAGGAGCAAGTTCCATGGCTTAGCAGATCATGTTTATGTCACAGAGTGGTTCTCCAGCTCCCTGTCTGCGTGGTCTGGGAGGCTGTGTTTGTTGGGTCAGGGTGGCCCCAGTGACAGCAGGGCACCCATGGAGACCACTGCTCACGTTGGAGCCCTCGTGTTTCAGGTGGTGAGCAGGGGCCTGGAGAAGACACTCGTCATTGAGGACGATGTGCGCTTCGAGCACCAGTTCAAGAGGAAGCTCATGAGGCTGATGGACGACATCGAGCAAGCCCAGTTAGACTGGGAGCTGATGTAAGTTCCTGCTCCTCTGGGAGTCCTGGGCACGTGGGGAGGTCAGCAGCACTGCTGGGGCGTGGCAGAGGTGCAGGTTGATGCTCCAGTGCAGGGCATGGTGGCACAGTCCTCTTGGTAGCTCTTCCCACCATGACACATCTGCTGTCTGGGGCAGCTGCTGCCAGGAGGCCCCGTGGGCACCATCCCTGCCCATGGTGTGGACAATGTTGTTTGACCTCAGCTGTGTTGGAGATGCTGACAGAGGAACCAGCACAGCTCAGTCCTGAGCCTCAGACTGTGTCATCTTAGCTCCCTTAGGAAGCCTTTCACACCCACTGGGGTAAGACTCGGATGTCTGGTAGTGGTGCAGGATAGAAATCTGTGAGCTGGGTCAGAGATTGCTGCTGGGATTGATCCTTTGCCCTGGCCTGGCTGACACAAATATTCTCGTCCTAACTGCTGTGGATTCACTTTGGTTCCCATCTCCTTGATCTTCTCACCCTGAAGCTACATTGGCCGGAAGAGGATGCAGGTGCAGGAGCCCGAGAGGGCCGTTCCCAATGTGCGGAACCTGGTGGAAGCTGATTACTCCTACTGGACCCTGGGCTACGCCATCTCCTTCCACGGGGCCCAGAAGCTCATCGGGGCTGAGCCCTTCAGCAAGATGCTGCCTGTGGATGAATTCCTGCCCATCATGTACAACAAGCACCCTGTGTAAGTCCCTCTGTGGCTCACGGAGATACGGGCTGGGTCTTGCTGGCTGATCTTAAACCAGGTCTTGTTGGTAGCCTGGTTGGTGGGGACTCCTTGTGGTGCTTGGTTTTGTTCTCCTGGCACAGGTGCAAGGAGGTGCCAGAGGGGAATGCCTGGGCAGGGCTGTTTGTCTGAGGCACCTGTGTGTCTCTGGGAGCAGGCTTTGGTTGTACAGGTGTGGGTGGTTGTAAGGACATGGTTCTGGCTGTACCCCAGCACCTACCCCCACTCCCAGACCAGTCGGCTCCCTGGACTGGCCGTGTCTCCCAGGGACAGGCTTGGCACCAGTGAAGGTTCCTGTGTTGCTGACAGTGTTCCTCTCCTCCGTAGCACAAAGTACATGGAGTACTACGAGTCCAGAGACTTGAAGGCCTTCTCAGCAGAACCCCTGCTTGTTTACCCCACGCACTACACGGGGCAGCCGGGCTACCTCAGCGACACGGAGACCTCCACCATCTGGGACAACGAGACCGTGTCGACGGACTGGGACAGAACGCACTCCTGGAAGTCCCGGCAGCAGGACAAGATCCACAGCGACGCCCAGAACAAGGATGCCCTGCCCTCCATGGACACGCCGTCATCCAGGGATGAGCTATGACTGCCCACCTCCTTGGGACTCTGTTGACAGCTGAACCTGCCTCACACTTTAGCTTTTCACCCTTGAAAGTTGTAGAGCAGCTCTTCATGTGGTCTCCTTCCCACCGCGCCAAGGGCCGTGCGCGGGATTGGGCCAGACACCTGCCCAGGCCGCCGAGCACAGGGTGGGACACCAAGGAGGAGGAAGAAGTGTTCCAGATCCAAGCAAAAGCCCTGGCAAGCTTTTGTTAGAAGAAACCAGCCTGGAATTACATCGATCCACAGATCCTCATGTAGAACACTGTATTTATAAAGATTAATATATAGAGGTGTACAAATGTCAGTGCCTTTCAGGATGGCTGTACCTGGGCTGCTCCCTTACTGTTACTCCTTGTAGGTCTGTAGGCTTTGACCACCCTGTTTGCTGAGCATCTGGGGGATTTGGGTTTGTTTCCCAAAGGGATCCCTATCAGAATCAAGATGTTTCCCCAAAATGTTCAATGCAGGAGAGCAGTGCTCCTCTGTCATGTCTTCTCCCCGTCACACTCCTGTACAAAAGCAGTGCTGGTTTCCCATCAGCTCATTTTTAATCTTGCTGCATCCCATCTAAACAGGCCTCTGGATCCAGAATGGAGTCTTGGAATGTCTGAAGTCGTGGAAGCCATGCACATGGAGGTAGCTGGATTTATTTGTGTCTGCACTGCCTGAAGGGAATGCAGGCAGAGTTGGTCCATGTCGCATCCTGCTTCACCTCTGCTTCAACTTAGCCCTTCAGGAAAACAAACCCCCACAACCTGTCGGCAGGCCTGTTTATTCAGGCCATAAAAGCAAGTGTAGGAGTTTTGGGAACTTAAAATGTAAGAGGTTAGGTTACAAACTCTCCTTCTAAAACCAAAAGAGCCTACAGCAATGTAACTCTCAGCAGCCCGATAGAATTGTGTGTTACAGGACGGAAAGGCGACTTGCCTGGATATTTTTTCATGTGAGGAGCGAACTTTTCTGTGTCTTGGATGAGTTCTGATGTTTTTGCTGTTGGCTCACATGCCAGCAAGATATGGTGTTTATTTTTTTTAAAAAAACCTTTCTCAGAGGCCAGGTGATCACGGACTATACTGGCACAGACCTGGAGCTTCTGGGCAGTGGGAGGATTCCCTCCTGGAATTGCCATCTGGGGGCTCACCTGCTGGCAGATCTGTGCTTTGAGTGTGTGTGGCTGGGGTTTTGGTTTTAATTTTTGTTTGTTTTGAATAATTACTGATCAATGTTGTGCTTTCTGCTGCAGAAGACATGTTATTACCTGTCAGCCGGTCTGATAATACATAGAACCTGGTGCAAGATGAGCAGCTCTGTGTGTTCTTCATTGTGTGGGAGGAGAGTGCTGGAATGGTTTGGGTTGTGGAAGGCACCTCTAAAGGTCACCCAGTCCAACCCCCTGCCATGGGCATGGACACCTTTCACTAGACCAGGTTGCTCCAAGCCCCCTCCAGCCTGACCCTGAATGTTAAATGGAGGTTAATGAAGTCCAGCTCAAGGGATTCTTGGCTGTGTCCCTCTCCCATGGAGTCACTGGCTGTATAAAGGGGCCCATGCTGCAGTTCCCACCTGGAAGCCAAGTTCCTGCTGGTGTCCATGTGGGAGCAGATGCCCACACGACCTGGTGAGTATGGAGGTTGCACCATAGGCCCACACACAGCCTGGGTCATTCCTTCCTCACAATCCCTCTTGCTTTCTCCGCAGGTCTCTTGCTTTATGAGCCCACATGGCCTGTGTGAAGGACACAAAGTCCCAGAGGCATTGGTGAGAAGTTTCTGCAGGAGCAGGGCTCTGTGACCAGGTGACTATCCAGCACTGTCAAGTGTCACTGTGGATATGAGAGCCACATCTCTTCCACCCTCCTGTTTTTTGTTCATGACAGACCCACCTCAGTGCCTATGAGCAGCCTCTCCTTCCTTCCCCCTTGCTGTGGGGTTTCCCTGTTGGCTGACACATATTTCCCTGCATCATCTCGGGGTGCTCCTCACCAGCAAACAGAGCATGGATTTAAAAACATACAAGGTATTTGAGTTGGAGGAAAACCACCATGATTGAGACAATGGGGAGAAATGGATACACTCAAAGCACTTCTTTCATACTATCTGGCCTCAGAAGTCATTCCGTGACTCAAAAGAGAATAATTTCTTGCAGAAGATGTAAAATTGGTGTACAATCTTAATTACCCAGTTACAGCACTCTTTAAGCTGAAACCTCAAGAAATAGCACAAAATATCCCTATCTCTCAGAGGCTGTGTGCGTGGCTGATGCATTGGAGAGCTTTGGCTTTGCTGTTGAGAAGTTAAAACACTAAACGTGGAGAGGCTGGAGAAAGTGACAGCAAAGGAAGTGGTGTGAGGTGTTTTTACACATCTGACATGCACTAATAAAAGGAAATTGACTGATTCCAGGCAAATATTAATGAAAAACAATTTATATACTTATCATATAAAGATTACAGATAAGCAGTTAAAAACATAACATATATAAACATTTGCAAAGTGTAATTTTAAAATCCAGAACATTTATGTTTCAGCTTAACACTGCCATACACCCTCTGAGTGAGCAGTACTATATACATTAGGAGCTATGCTATGTACACAAGGAACTGCACTGTACAGACACCAAAACAGAGAAAACTGAACTTAGAGTTTTGCCCTCACTCTGGGCAAAGGTTAAGGCTCAGTAACAACCCCCCCACTCTGTCACCCTCTAAACAAACAACTGGAATTCATAAATTGTTCAGGCTATGACCTACACCAGGCTTGTGGGACCTGCCATAGGACTCTTGGATGTACAGGAGATGCACAGTCGGTCTGTTTTACCTACCTGTAAACAGAAGTGATAAATCAAAATGTAGTGTAAAACTTACCTGAGCCCTGGGTTGCAAATTAGTGCCACAAAACTGGGGGTAAAAGGCCCAGGCATGGATAAAACTCTATTTTAACTGATGATCCTTAAGAATCCTAAGCTATCTGTTTGGATAATAACTGCTAGATCTGTGCAGGCATGCACAGTGCTACCAGCAGAACCAGAAATACTGTGTGTATTTCATGAGTCTCAAATCAGGGCTGCTTACAATCCAGCGTCTTACTTATGGCTTTTAAAGAGGTTCACATTTCAGTTCTGGCAGAGGAATTGCACATTGGGAGGATGTCCATCCATCACATGGGAGTGCACACAAAAGGCATCCAGTTCTGGTCCATGGCTTAACCAAGTCCAAGGGAAATCACCCTGTCGTGACATTAAGACCTCCATCCAACACAAAGTAGTGTCTGTTTGTCCCATTCATGATGTTCATACAAAGGCAAGTGCAGTTCATCCATTTTGAAGTTCTTTGGAAACAAGATCCAAAAATGGGTCATTCTCTGGTGTAGAACAAGTGCAAAAAAATCTCAGCTGCTTCAGGCAGACATACACAGAATTTGCTTCAGTTCCATAAAAATAAGTTCAGATCATCTTCTGTATAATACTGGCATGAAGGAGACCCTTTTCTCACAGAGGTGGCTCATGGGGTGTCCTCAAGACCAATGTAGCAGCCTGGAGCCTTTGCACCAGGGCTGCCCATTGCTCCAATTGCACATTTTCAACAGGGAATTGCGACAGATTCCCCAAAGCCGGGAGGGCAGCGCGGGTGCAGCCTCAGCCCAGCAGCTCTGCCTTCTTCCGCAGGATGAAGTCGAAGTTCACGTGGCTGTTCATGCCATAGAAGACATTGGCATCGCGGGGGAACACCAGCTCTGCAGAACAGGGCCAGAGCAGCATTAGTGGGGAGGGGGGCACAGCAGCAGGAGAGCTGAGAGGGAGCAGGATGATGCAGGCAGGGCCATTTCCCTGTTCTGCCACAGCAGCATTGGGAGCAGCTTCCTGCAGGAAAGGGAGCGGGGCAGGAGGGGCAGGGCAGGCCAGGAATGCTCAGCCTGGCAGAGGCCCTGGCAGACTCTCAGAGAAGGCTGATGATGGGTGGGATCTGAGGGCCTGGTCCCAGGGAGGCAGAACATCACTCCCACCCAAAATCCTGTGATCACTCTATGGCTGCAAGGCACACAGCCTTGCAACCCAGGAGCTGGCAGTGCCTGTGGAAAGGGGGCAGTGCTGACAGAAACCACCCCTGAGCAGCCAGGGGGTTCTCAATGGCAGCTGTGACCTGTCAGCAGCATTTCTAATGCTTCCCGTTTTACTCTTCCCTTTGAAATCCAACAGAACTTTCCAGGCAGCAGCAGAGCTCTGCTTCCCTACCTTTGTCCTCAGAGATGACCTGCACAAGCTCATAATCTTCAACTGCATCAGGCTCGAGGTTGTGCTTCAGCAAGGCTCGCTGGGTGACATCAGGGATTCTGTCTTGGTTGGTTATCTGGAAAGATAATGTGCAATGACAGATCCTTCTCATTCACTCTTATTATTTAGTAGTCAGTGAAAACCTGACTGCTTGTTCTTGGAAGAGATGTCAGAGAACTGAAAGAACAGGTCAGCAGCAAAGGGGCAGGTGCTGACAGATCCTAAACTTAGCGTTTTTGACATTTGGAGGGGGTGGCTTTTTAGTTCAAGCTGACACAGATACAGTACTAGTAGAGACAGCAGTAGATCCCAGTGTTGCTCCCTCTGAGAGACCTCACTCTCACCAGCCACAAAGCCCCTGTGAAGAGCTGCCCCAGTGCTGTGCAGGCTCCTGTGCTAAGCACTTCTTTGGACATCCTGCAAAGCTTTCTGGCCTTGTAGCTGGGTTTGCTGTGTGCTGTGGAAATGCATCTGGAGCAGACACATGGCTCCTCCAGAGGCTCCTGCAGTCTCACCAGCAGCCAAATCCATCAGGCCCTCAAGGAACAACTTGCTGGATTTGGGAAAGTGAGACCATTAAAATCAGGAACTAAAGATGCTGAGAACTATCCCACATTTGTGTCCCCCCAGCTGAGCAAAGCCACATCACCCATGGTGCAGCAGCAGTGGCATTACTGGATGTGTCTGTGGAATAAGCAGAGAGGGAAATGCCTGAATTCTGTGGCTGCTGGTCTGGCAAGAGGAGGGAGATTCTCCCTTCTTCACTGGGGAAGCTGTGGAATTAAAGGTCATGTCAGGTCCCTCCCCTGCAGCTCCCTGTTTCCAGAAACCAGCTCCTGGGGAAGGCTGCTCCAAGGAAAATGTACCATCTTATGTCAACACCTCAGTGTGCTCACAGAGCTTCGCCTGGAGCTTTTTCATAGAACAATTTCCAAACCAGAAACTTCCCTAAAGCCATTTTAAAACATCTCGTTCCTACCAGGCTCCATTCCGCATAGCACCATGTGCGATTTTCCCGTTCCAGCCAGGTTTGATGAGCCAGCTTAGTGAAGGGGTGCTCTCAGAATGCAGTGATGGGTTCTGTCAGCCCCCCAAGGACACACCTTTTGAGCCCAGAGCCGTGCCACTCACCAGGATGCTCTTGTAGACGCTGGCGTGGAGCCCGTCCATGCTGACGCGGATGATGCAGGAGCCCTCGCTCTGCCGGTTGTACACGGGCAGCACTCGGGGGGCACAGCTCGGCACCGAGTCCCTGGAGGGGATGGAGCCACTGTCCAAGCCTGAGCCAGCATCAAAGACAGAGCCCTTGCTGGAGCCAGAGCCCTTGTCGGAGCTGATGGAGCCCTTGTCGGAGTCGTAGCCCTTGTCGGAGCCCACGGAGCTCTTGTCGTCGTTGGAGGCCAGCAGGAATGAGGGAGAAGATGACACCCCTGAGGAAGGCGTGCTCATGGAAGAGTCAGGAGAACAGGAGTAGCCAGAGATCTGCACAACAGAAAGGAAAATGCTGTCACAAAGGGGACGTTTGGTGTGCCTGGCTGTGTCATTGTGCCAGAGGAACGGGAGAAAGCAGAAGGCACAGACAAAACCTCAGTCACCCGCACTCTGCCCAGCCTGCTGGCAGGGATCCCAGCCTGAACTGAACGCTGAACTTCGCTTGATTGATTACAGCATTTCAGTGACAATTTCTGTCCTGCTGGGGATGCTCTGGGCTCGCAGTGAGAGCAGCCCAGGAGGTGGCAGCAGATCCAAGGAACAGCATGAGGCTGCAGGCAGGCAGCCAGGAACTGGGACCGGCTGGGAAGGAGCACAGGGTGTCACAGGCACTCCTGCTCCAGGTGAGAGCCTTTACACAAGTGGAAATACACACAGCCCTCTTCTCTGCCGTTCCCCTTGAAACTGCCCCCTTCCTTCCCCTGCTCAGCGTTTGCCTTTCTCTCCCTCTGCATTGCTCCAAAGCTTCCTGACAGGAACAAACCCACTGTAAGGGACACCACAGAACATTGTGCAAGAACCCCGACTGGATTACTTCCATTTTTACACATTTCTCTCCCCATTTCACTAAAAGCAATGCTTTAGTCAAGACCAAGAGCCTTGGCAAGTATCTTGAGCCTGCCTGCAGCATGCAGAGGCCTCAGCTGTACCTTTTTCAGAGGGTCCTCAGGACTAGAGACAGGAGTCACACACACATCCTCAGTTTCAGAGTGATTAAACTCACACGATGAAACACTGGCTGAATCCGTGCTTTCCCCGGAGCTCCCTCCTACAGGAGAGCTCTTCAGGGGTGGTTCTTTGGGTGGGGTGAACACATCAGTGCCCAGAAAAAGTCTAGTATAGAAAGAAAGAAAGCATAAAAGCCAGTAAGCGAGAGCTGGGCTGACCAAAGCTGTCCTTTGGTTCAGAAGTCTTTCATTCTGTAGTTTTTTCCTCTCTGGAATGGCCTTTGTTGTCATTTCCTTTGTGGTGTTTATGGAGTGTGTCCAGAGGCTTTGTTACAGGCTAACACAACACCTTCCTGACACAGAGTGCCCACAGCTGTAAGGCCACAACCAGCTCATGCCCCACTAGAACACTCCCCCCCCTTCCATCTCTTCACATTTTCAGGCTCATTTTACAGAAAAAAGGGCTTCAAAGAGCAAATTCACCCCGCTGCCAATCCCTGCCCTCTATTAGGGTGCCACAGGTACCAGGTTCTCTCTAGAAGGCTGGAGATACACACAATAAGGAGATCATAAAGTGTAAATTAAAGGTGCTCCCTCTCCAAGCTCATTTCTAAATGCAGGTCAAGTGCCTCGAAAGGAGTGTCAAAGGAAACAAAACAAGCTGGTCTGACCCACCAAGAGGAAGAGCAGGGAGCATCAGCATGCAGTTACTGATTTAACACAGCTTGGAGGGGTGTCACTGACTGCCTTTCTACAGTATTCATCTGCAAAACACATTCAGAGTGCAGATATTTTTACTTCAATCTTTGAGCTCTGCTTTATTCCATGCAGCTTTTCCTGCATTCCTCTTGTTTCCCATGTCCAGCTGCATGGCCCTGTCCTCTACTCACCTCCTGTTTGAATCTTTGTGCTATTACACCAAATTGGACCATGTCCCCATGATGTTTTTTTCCTTCTCCAGATAGTTGTTTCCACTATCAAATGCCTTTTTCCTAACCTTTACTTTCATATTAAAATCCTGCAAGGAATTTTTGCATGTCTATAGCAATTTATACTAATAATAGACCAGACTTTATCCTCCTTTACTGTGTTTTCCTGCTGCATTCAGTGAAGTTATTACACAACAGGAACTGCATTATAATCCAGCACTAAAATGGTTCCTTTTTTTGACACCACAGGAAGGATTTTTATTCTAGTCTCTTCTATCCTTAATAATCCTCATGACTGCTGCTAGCAACACAAAGGGACAGCTTCAGCCACAAGGCTGCATTTCTCCTTAAAGCAATGCAGGGTTGTGGATCCCCAGCCAGGTTCTGCAGCTGATTAAATGAGCACTGCTTGTTTGAGTTATCCAGGTCCATATTCCCACCCCAAAACCCCTCTGCCCCATCATAACTCACGTGCTGATCCTCTTCACCATGCTTTTCTGGGATTTTGGAGACAGGATGTTGGTATCAGCAGCTGCTTCAGCCTCACGTGAGAGTTTGTAACTGCAGGGCAGAGGCCAGCAGGTGAATATTTGCAAACAATGTTATTTAGTAATACAATGTCACTTAGTTGGACAGTTTATTTAGTTGGACAGTGTTTGTCATTTAGTTGTACATCTCACAGCAGCAACATTCAAGAAATCCCAGAGTCCTTCAGTTGTTTTCACCTCAGAGAAGGTTGCAGCACCACAAAGAGGAGCACTGCTCTGCTTGCATTTTACCAGGGCCAAGGGCATATTTCACCTCCTTATAATAGATTTTAAAACTAGTGCTCTCCAGTGTTTTTATGTCCCTGCCCTGACCTGCCCAGGTGTGTGGGGGGTGAGAACAGAGGTTTGCCAGCTGCACTGAGGACCTACCTCTCCTCCTCTGTTAAGTGTCGCTGCCTTCTGAACCACTGGATGAATTTTTGGTCTGGTATCAGGCAATAGCTGTTGCATGAAGATTGCAGGAGCTTGATTTGGGCAATGACTTCAAATTCCTAAGGAAATAAATAATCACGTAGAAAGTCTAATTAGAAAACAAGATTATATTTATTCATACAATGAGGGATCCAGGACAAACTTAGCTTGATGTGAAGTTCAGTTTCAGTCAAGTAACTATTTCAAGAACCAGTTTCTAACAATAAAGGTGGGCTTTATTTCCTAGGATCCATAATGTGCACTCACACTTGCTCCAGAGGAATGTAAAATGCTACCCTTAAGGAATGTGACCAGAGTGTGCTACTCTTCTGTAACTGCACTTGTACACACACTTTGCCAGAATAACCCTGGATTGTTTAGGGCAGATTATTGAGCACTTAAGGGGAGGAAATGGCTCCATCTCAGCCAAGTCCAAGTCTGTTTTCAAGCCCCAGGATGGAGATTTGGCCTGACTTCATTCAGCCCACAGTAACCCCAGCACCTTTGCTCCTACAGGACATTACTTATCTCTGACCAACAAGGATCAGGCTGAAAGGAGAGACTGACAGCATTTATTTCTCAGTCCTCTCCACCTGGTTTGCCCTCTGCTGACTTTCACCTACAAAGGATTTCCTGCAGGAGAAGGAAGATATTTACTACTGTGTGTTCTGGAAAGCAAAGGTCTCCTGCCTCCAGGTCTGGTTCAGCTGCTAAAAACAGAGGTCCCTGCCCAGAGGGTATCAATAAACCAAAAATCACAGAACATTCAACTTACCCTTCGTCTCTTCTCAAAATTGATCAGACCACCCTGTTGGAAGGAAAGAGAAGGGATCAGAGAAAAGCCAGACTTGTACCTTGAGATAAATGCACAAAACTTCACACAAGTTCTAGTTAACAACACTGCATATTGCTTCCCTTTTCTTTTTTCCCTTTTAAGAGCTGCAGAAGGAGAGGATGCAGAAACAAGTAAACTCAGTTAGGAAGTCAGGGAGGATACTTAAGGTTCCAAAAAATTGCCCCAAGTTACCTCGACATAGTCCTGAAGGGCTGTGTCAAGCATGATGAGATCAGTCAAGAAGGTGCCAAGGTAAGGGACTGTGCCTTGCATCACCCCCTGCAAGTGAGCAGAGCAGTGCTGGATTAATTGACTGAAAAATGAGAATAATTAGAATTCCAGAACACTCCTGTGTAAGAAAATGAAATGAAAGTAATCTGCTTAACCAAGCATCAGTCCTATAATTATGTTTTCTTTCATTACATCATTTTCATTAGATAATCTAGAATTTAAATCCAATTCCAGTGAGACCAGGATGCTCTCACAGGTATTACCCAGTGGTTTTGTATTACAGTATTGCCATCATTGATTCCCAACAGTGGATCCCCAGGAAACCCTGCCTTTGGGAGAAGCACTGAGGGCCAGGGCCAGGGTCCCTCTGTCACCTGCTGCAGGAGGAGGAGCTGGGGAATCTCCTGGCCAGCCTGTGTGAGCAGCTTCTGCTTCATCCCTGTGGGGTTCTACTTAATGATGTGTGATTATACCTTGTGATAGCAAAGTCAAATCAAGACACCATTTTTTTCTCTCCAGGAAGTGACCATCTTCCCCAGCCACCCACTGCATTTTAATGCTAATTATTGACACTTTGAACTTCTAGACTGCCAGCACTTGCAGAGTTCAGGCTGGCTCTACACTTGCAAAGGAAACACTTGTTTCTACCATCCAGAAGGATCTATATTTTTTCCAGTCAAAGAACTAGACAGACAAAAATCATGTTCAGCACTTTTGCCTCACTATTCCAGATTTCTCTCCCCCTGTCCTTTTAAATCTTTGCCAGCTTTGAAAGAAAAACCATTTTCACCAGCAGACTGGATCCCAGACACATTTTACAAAGCAATCTCTGTAGGAGCCTGTGCAATTTTCAAGCTGGTATGTCATCAGCTTCATCATATGTTTGAAAGTACATGAGACTTCTGCTCTGCCAGAGTTAATTTTTTTTATCACAAGAACTCCAGTATTTACAGGAGCACATATTTTACTACATGGAAATTGCATTTCTCTCTAAAGTGTAACAAGAGGAGATAATGGAACTCTTTCTTGTAGGACCAAAAAAAGAGAGCTGGAAGTGATGACCACATGTTTATATCCATCAGTCCCTCCTGCCCACTCACTCTGGTGAAGACCTTTCTAGATTTTGCTTCTTATAGAATGGACCAGTTAGGGTTAATAATGTTACCAGTTCAAAAAGGAGAGGAAAAACCCCAAACACACCTTGTTTTTTTGAAGTTGCAGTCGCTTCTGTGACTTTTTATGATTTTCTTTCTCATTGCTGTCCAGATTTGCAAATTTGGATGTTGCTTCCTGTGAGGTGATAAAGAAAGGCAGTAAATAAAGGATCTGAGTGGTAAACTGGCAACCACATGCATGTAAAATAGTAAGTACATTTAACAAGACAAGCCCGCAAAAAATACATGTGTGCTGATTTCCTGGGACTTGGATGCTCATTGGGAATTTTGGACAAAAATCACCCAAGATGACTGTGAGGGAATTTTTCTGCAGAACAGCTCTGGCCAAAGCCAAGTGCTGCTGCAAATCTGGGAGTTCAAATCAGAGAAGCTCAGACATACTTCAGGTGTCCAGATGCTCTATCCCAACATTCCTGACATCAGGATTTCTGGTTAATTCTCTAATCAGGCTTGCTACAAGTAAACATCTCCTTCTTATGTAATGCTTTGTTGTTATTCTTATGCTGCAACACCAAGATTCCACAGCCACAGCGACTGTGGCTTTCTGACTAATCCAAAACCATGCAGGAAATTAAAGGAATGGGTTTCCATCCCCACAGCTCCAGCTTTCCTATGAATGGATGAGGTATTTTACCATAGTTCTTTAAACCTTTATTTCCCTGGGTACACGGGGGATGTTGGAGTTACATGTTTCTTGCAGTGGTTTCTTGCATAGATGTGTCACAAATCATTATCGATGTCTGTTCAGGAGGAGAGAACACTGCTCCCTTTCCATGCCACCCAATCTGTTTCCAACTGCATTTTGTTTGCTCCACACTTGGATTTGCAGGATAGACAGGCAAGGTCCAACGTGGCTTCCCTTACAGGAGCTATTTATAATGAAGGAAAACTAAGCCTTGGAGGATTCAGTGGATATTAATCCTTCAAATGGTCCAAGATGAAAAGTAGGGGAGAGGTTCTAGCTATTCTGTGGGATTTTTCTCTTCTCACTGCTTCCAAAATGTTTTTCAAATCTGCTTAGGGCAGCTGGGGGGTGATTTACTGGGAGCCAGAGGTCTGGGCTCAGTCTGAGTTATTTTGTCTTTTAATATTTAGTTAAATAAACTGTTCTGAACACACATTTTTCCTCTATGCTTATTATGGTCTCACCTGCTTTTAAAATTACCTACAGATGTTGATAATTGGACAATAAACAAAACAGACTGACAGATGTGAATGTGTTCACCCACCATTCCTGAGCAAAACACAGTATTTCAGATCCCAAGGCAAAGGGCTGAGGGACAAATGCCAGAGTGTCTGGACAGAACTGCCAAAGAATGATCTGGTTAGTGAGTTTATAGGAACTTTTTTGTGTAGATGAAAAAACCTGCCACAAACATTCCTTAGTTTTTGCAGAACATAGCCTTTCCCTGTCATTCTTCCTCGCCCCTTTCAGGCTCCTGAGCTTACTGGGGTTCACCCAGGAGAGTTCATAAGTCAAACTGCCCCACACAGAGCCCTCTTTGTTGTCCATCTGGCCACCCACAGAGTAGGAAGCCTGTTCCTTCAGAATTCCCAGCCCTGCTTCCTAGTTCTAAGAAAGGTACAGGATAATGGGATAAACATCTTGGATTGACTCCTCAGCTGAAGCTGGGGCATTGTTCCAGTGACCTCAGGGCTGAGGAGCTGCAAGACCTGCTGTCCACCCAGATCATGCTGCCAAAGCCTGCTGGTTGTGGCTGTCCAGGCTGAAGCTACTGATTCTTCCAGGAACAAGGAAATCAACTCTCAGGCCAGCAAGAAGTTCAGGTTTTACAGCCTGCTCTTCCCTAGAACACCCTAGAAAGGTCCTTGAGGAAGTGATGAGCTTTGGCAGCTGGTTTCAGAAAGGGTTAAACTTCAGATCACAAGTTTTGAACTCACACCAGTTCTCACCTTCATCAGCAGCTCCCTGCTAGTCAGATAATTGTCATGGTCTGAGAAGATCTCAGAGAGCTCTTCATACATCAGCAGGATGTCCCTGCACAGGAGAAGATAATATCATTTATGCCATTAGCAAGCACTCTAAAATCCAATCAAGTTTCTGTGTCTTTCTCATCAGTCATTAACAGTTCTACTTATAAAAGATAGCAGCACCAAAATGCACCCAGTGAGATGGTGCACATCTCCTGGGAGCCTTGGTGGGACATTCTGGTGCTTCCAGTAAAGTTTGGCTTCATCTGACAGCAAAGGAACACCATCAGCAGCCCCTGGGCAGGCCTTTGAACTGTCAGTGCAGTGTGAGAATGGGTCAGGGGATACAAAGGAACAGAAAAACAGCTGAGAGGGAACCCAAGTGCTTGATTTTTGCCCTACTCCATGCATTCTGGAAAACTGGAAGCAAATAAGTGTAGGAGTAGTTTTTTTGCCCAACACAGTAAACACATGAAAGGCAATATTTTGATCAGAAACACAGAGCAGCAGAAGGAAAATCCCACCTCTGTGGAGAGGAAATACAGAAAGATACTGCCTAGCAGAGTGATATTTTAATTTATCAAAGGCAAAGAAATTTGGTTTCCCCAGACTGAATGAGCAGAACACCATTTTTTCTAGACAGCAACTTCTAGCATCTGTGGGGCAGGCAGTAAATATTTACACAACCAAGTGTTCCCCTGGGAGAAGTATTATCTTCAATACTGGATTTTGTGATTTGGGAAGATGTATTTTATGTAAATATCAGCACCAGGAGAAGAGTTGGGAGGATTGTAGCAAGCTGGACCTCCTCAAACTTTATGGGAGAGAAGACAACAAGCAGAGGTCATGTTGCCCTGACAGTGGTGAGCATGAGCTGGGTGAGAAGCCAGCACCATAGTTCTTCTAGAGAGGTTGTGGAATACCCAATAGGCTAAAAGGGACAGAATCCAGTATGCCCAAGGGCAGACTGTCCCCTCAACAGGAAAGAGGAGCTCACAGGAAGGGTCTGAGCCTCCCAGGAATGAGGGATTCTTCTGACAGGACCCACGTCAGTGAAGGAACAGAACAAGAGGAGTGAGGAGAGGATGAAAAGAAGGAACACTGTGGCCCTTGGGAACTGAGGGAGAGGCTTACTTGGAAACACACATCCAGGTGGTCTTCAGCCGATAGATGGAGTTGGACTGCAGAGCTGAAATGATGGCCCTCAAGGAGGAGAAGTTCTTCAGGATCCTACATTCCTGTGAAAGGAGTGGTTGGAAACACAGGAGCATTAAGTGCCAGCACCACACAGACCTTAGTGCTCCTCTCTCTGAGCCCTGTCAGGCCTGCTACACATTCTCACTGCTGAGCAGCAGCTGTGCAAATACTGAGCATCAAAAATATCACTCCCCACTCCAGCCACCAAACACTTCACAAGCTTTGGCATTTAGAGCTTGTTTTCCTCACTTTCATGTATTTGTGGTGTCACAGCTTCCAGTTCTCTGAGGAAAAATAAAAGTGGAACTGAGTCCATGAAGCCATGGTGAAAGGCACAAAGGTTATACTTCTTAAAAAGCTCTTTATAGTTACCAATCCCTTTTACCCCTTAGGGAGAAAACCAGGCTTTGCCTCTTTATATGTGGTATTTAAAATGTAAACCCTCAGTCATCTCAGTGTCAATTAAAAATAAAGACATGCAAAGGAATAACCTGTTATTCAAGTATGTGCACACTGTTAAAGAGAAAAACCTTCCCAGCTTTTCCAGAGTTGGGATCAAATCTGAACAAAGACTGCTTCATGGACATTTCTTATGCAGCTACTCTGTGACAAAAGCTTGGGTGGAAAAGGATAATGAGAAACTCAAAAAAGTAGTACAGATCCTAATAAAGTGGAGGGAAGCAAGAGGGAAGGTCTGGTCTGTGACTTCTGGAAATCTGTTGGTAGCTCAAGAACAAGAGCTTGGACACCACAAACTTCAGCACAGGTGTCTGAACATGCAAATCCAGCAGACAAAACATCTGCTAATTTGACTGCTGCATGGAGATAAGAATGTAGTCAAACTCCAATTCTGCTTATCAACATTTTTATGAATCTGATTCTTACCCTAATAATGCTTATTATGTAAAGGATCCTTACAGTGAAAATAGACATGATTTATTTCCTTTGTAGGACTGAACAAATGTAAAGCAGCCTGAGTATAAGCAAAAGTCAGACCTTAATATATCAGCATCTCTGTTCAGGAGCTGCATTAGAAGTGACTGAACAGCTAAGGAGAGTACAAGCTCTCCCAGTTACTGACCCACAAAAAACTCTGCTAATTAGACTACATTTGTCCAAGTGTGGCTTAAGCAGAGAGCCTGGGCTGACAGCCCCTGAAGCAGGTGGACACTTGGGTCACATAAAGACCAAGTTCAAGATCATGGGGCAGGACTCACTAGACCTGAAAGCTGTTTTTGCATGGCTTGGGGCTAAAAAAAAAGCCACATAACAGCTCTTCTCCAGAGACTGCCATGTTAAAGAATGAGACCTTTATGTTCAACCTGAAATTTAGGTTGTGGAGAACATAAATTTAGAGGCACAAATTATCAGCTTTTCTTCTTTCTTCCCAGTACAACAGGAGTTTGAACTGGAAGGTTCCATTTGGAACCATCTTGACTTAACTACACACTGTATAATTTAGAGCACAGTAGGAATTTCATTTAATATTTGATTTAGTGTTCTCAGTGGTTCAACCGACTGCAGACTAAACTTGAGCAATCTTTCGTTTGCATGTAAGAAGAATTTTTAAGCCTGGTTTTAATAACTTTGTTTCAGGCTGTGTCCTTCACCAGAGGGAAAACCAGAAAGAATCCTGTGCAGAAACAGCTTTGATTTTAAAAAACTTAAGCATAATAGAACATTAATTATTTCATTTTTATTTTTAAAGAAAATATTGTTTGAGTGAAATTGGCTGCTCTTGCTCAGGAACCTGAGATCTAGATGGAGAAGAGGGCTGGCAGTAGAGAAAGCATCCAGTTTATCTTTTAAACAAAGAAAATGGACCCAAAAGTCATGAAGAGATAACAAATGTGGAACTCCGTGCTGCTATGTTTAGTTGTCAGTGAATAACTGTACTTTAATGAGTTCATTATTTTTAATTCAGGCACCTAACTATTCAAAACACTCATTTGCATGCACAAAGCAAGCAGCTTTCTTCAGAAGTGGGCAGCTAAGTGTATGTGCACCCAGCTGCTGTACATGTGCCCTTATTCTGCAGTGTGCACATACATTTTTCATGTGTTTAATGCTGCGACTGGAGCACTTAATGAATTAAGCAAAGGGAGAAGCACAGAAGGTTGAATTAAGTAAAGAGAGAAGAACAGAATCAGCAGGGGTGTAGAACAAAGTTCTCCATCCACAGAGAGGGATGAGGGCAGTGCCTTTCCTGACTTCCCCAGGCCTCCCTTCTGCCTTGATGGTGATGAAGTTCTGTCCAGCCTGCCCCAGGAAGAAGGCCCTTTTAGCTGGCGCCCTCTGCCACTTAGATCTGCATGTAGAAAATGGAAATCAAACTTCCTAATCCCTTAACACAGGCAATAAATCATCCATCAGATGACGATAAAAACAAGCAGATGTAAGTGCCACAGGAGAGGTCCAAGACCTTCCCCATACCAACTTCCTGAACCATGCAGTTGCCAGAGCTCAGGTGCCAGGACTGAATGCTGCCTCTGGAAGCATGGAAGTTGCCAAGCTGGGAAAGCCTCTGGCTTCAGCTTTTTCTGACTGTTCTCTATAGCTCAAGAAGATCCATGTGATTCCTAGAAGTCAACACACATCCACACACGGAAGTGCTTGAAATGGTCTCTTCCAGAAGGTCTCATTTATTGCCAGCTGCCCAGTGCTCCGAGGGGAATTAGGAAGGTTAAAGTAAAATATTAAAACCTAGGAAATTAGCAAAAAAAAAAGCAGGGATGGAAAAGCCCTCTTCTTGCAAAGATTAGGAAAAACATGATAAAAAGATGGAATCTGCTACAAGATCCTGTTGGAAGCTCTGCTGAGGCACATGGAGGACAGGGAGGTGATTCCACGTGCTGGTGAAGTCCTGCCTGCCCAGGCCAGTGTCCTCCCACAGTGGAGTGATTCCATCAGTGGAGAAGGGAAGCGTTACTGATATCAGCTATCTGGGCTTCTCTAAAGCTTAGGCATGGCCAAGAATCAACCCCATTTCCATAGAGGGGAAGAACTGAGGAGAGGAAGGGCAATATTCACTTGGTATCACAAAAAAACTCTTTAAAAATAGAAAGAATTAGAGTTAAGATGACCTGGGACCAATGTGTACAACCCCTTTAACCTCTCCCAATTCCTTCACTCCAAGACACCCACCCAAAAAACATTAAACAGAATAAATGCTTTACATGTGCAATATGAATCCACTTCTCAATGATCTTGGCCCTCTGCTGGATTTTGAGCTCCCTGGTCCCCAGGATAGTGCTGATGACACATTTGGTGACTGCATTGAACTGAGTGATGGTGGCTCTGACAGTTGGAGCCAGGTTCTTGTTTTCCTTCTTATCCCTTTGAGACCAGATGGATCCCAAACAGTGGTAGGGCACAACTCTTCTGAAGAGCATCTAGAGTGAAACAGAGGTGTGGTAAGCCAGCAGCTTTCTCCTACATCTCTTTTATTTACAAGAAGAAATACAGATTTAGAGGACAAATTTAACCTAAATCTAATATGGTACTTAAAGGTAAGTAGTGGTTCTCTCTTAATTTAAAATATACTTTGGCATACTCTTTATAGGCTTGATGCCCCAAAAGAACGGTCAGCTAAACAATACTGGGAAAGTAAGGGACACCTTTCTATCAGCTGCATAACCAAGATATATTTTTTTTAATATAATGATATTTAGAAGGGAACTGATACAGACAAAGCAAAATTTGAGCATTACAGTCCAGAGTACCTAGATATCTTTAAGCCAGGTAGAGTTATAGTTAAAACATGCTATTTCTCAATGCCAATATCTTTTGCAAAAGAGGCTACACATAAAAAACAAATAAAACAAAACCAAAAAAACCTTCAAAATGACAGAAGGAAATAGCTCAATGACTGAAACAGCTGGGATAACCACAGAGCTGTGTTCCGTGTCCCAGCAGCAGTCCTGTTCTGGAACCCTACACTTAAAGCAATGTAACTTAAAACAAAAATACGTCTTGTTTTATAAAGTTATGTTATATGCAATACTCTACATACCACATCCATGTATGTCAGCTGTTCTGCCACAACGTGGTCTTGAAAAGAGGAGAATTCTTCTGGATTGCTGATCTCCAGTTCCTCTCCATCAACCAGGTCACTGGAGGAAGTGCTACAAAACCCATCTGGCCAGGATGGAAAACAACACTCAGTGAATTTATACAGCAAACAATGAATCAAAGCAGGTGTTTTATTTTGCAACATAACTGTATTACAGCAGAATGCCCCAAGGGCCCTGCCTGATGTAATGGCCCCACTGTGCCATCTGAGTGAGAAAAATGACCAGAAGATTAAACTGGCAAAGAAAAGGTGGAATAAAAAGAAATAGACAGAATAAATCTTAGCAAAGAAGTGGCTTGACCCATTTGCTAACTATTCTTCTGAAAGAAAAAGCATCACCACCACCCCAAGAAAAATTCCTTACTGACATTGCACAGTTTTGTTAATCTGTTTTTCAGTATTTATAATCTGAAAAAAAAAAATCAAACTACAAAGACATGAGGCAACAGTTATACCCCCTAAATACTGCATTAGGAATGATCTTCAATCAAGAAATAAAAGAAGATACCAGATTTCCTGGCACCCTTTGTGTAGCTACATGAGCTATAACTGAAGAGAGTTTATTCCAGCAGCCTTCAGCTTTTCTCTCAGGGAATTTTTTCCCAGGAAATGGAATACAGCAAGCACCTGTAATATTCTGCTGAATAGTTTTTCTAAATCTGCACTGGGCAGCAGAGAGGAGGTGAGAGAGCAGAACTGTCCTCACTGAGGGACCTGAGCCAGTGCTGAGAGGAAAGGGTTCCACAGCTGCTGCCATGTCACCTTTTGGCTCCCTGAAGCTGGGAGCAAAAAATTCAAACACCAAAAAATATGCCCTTGTTTCCCATGGAAGAGGAGGAAGAAACAGAAACTCCCTGAAAATAAATCCTAATTCCTTTTACTGTAAGACAACAGTAACTCCATAAGGAGGGAGAAAAAAATTGGGACTTGTTGAAGACTAACAACCAAAGTACTGAGTTTACTACTGGTGAGATTTCATTTACAAAAACAAAGAGTGTTATGCAAGACTTCATACCCAGTTAAAGCAGAGCATTAAAGTAACAACAGCAGATAATGTGATAGAGAATCATTATTTTTCAAAATACTTCATTGTTCCTTCCTCTAGTAATTAACAGAACATAATCACCAATGTAAATTGCTACAGTTTTGATGTAACAAGTTGTGTCTACAGGCTGATTTCCATCGGTACATTTGAATTGCACAATTTATTGGCAGAGATCAGTGGGGTAAATGGAGACCTCTGTTCTAGCACTGCTTTTCTGTGGCTGTTTTGTAGCAATTTGCATAATTAAATGGACTTGGACTGGATTGCTACAAGAATCTCACTCCTTTTGGCTTTGTAAAACCTCCTTTTCCTTTTGGCTCTTGAAATTCAACTGAAAATCCTCCCCACTGAGCTGCAGCCCTACCCAAAACCTCACAGCATGCTTAAAACAAGGTCCTGAAGCACAGTGTAAATTTTCCTTTTCTT
Source organism: Taeniopygia guttata (assembly GCF_048771995.1). NCBI lineage: Eukaryota > Metazoa > Chordata > Aves > Passeriformes > Estrildidae > Taeniopygia > Taeniopygia guttata. The sequence continues at coordinate 23,727,608 of NC_133033.1, read as the reverse complement.
TTTCACCCCTCTTTTTCTCCTTCAAAAAGACTGCTTCAAAGCAGTCTTTCCCCTACTCTCCAACAAGCTGGAATCCCCTTGAACTCAAGTATCTCATCATCTTAGGACCCCTCTGATGCACTCAGCTCTCTCAAGTCTGACTGCCTCTTGTGACTGCACTGAGAGCAAGCACGTGCTCCTCCTGACCCTGCAACCTCTGCCTCTCCTTGTTTTGCTTGCTCAACCTGCAAGAATTGAGGCCAGAAGCAGCTTTTATCTTCCTGTCTGGTACTGCAATCTAATCTACTGGCATGGCTGATGACAGCACAGAACAGAGGTTTGGTTACCCAAATCAAGCTGTAAGATTAGAGCCCAAATGTCAAAATTCAGAACCCAGCAGGAATGCTTTGGGACAGTAATTATCAACAAAGGTTGCAGAAAATGTATCAGGAATTTTGAAAGAACATGTACTAAGATGGAGCTCTGATAAAGGTAAGGCAACCCTAAAACTCTTTTTGGCAAATCCCACAGCTTAACTTCATTGCCCTCCTCTTATTTTACTCTAATAACCAGTCTCTATTCTGCCAGAATGTATAAAATGTTATCATTCCTATTGGCCCACCTATGACTCAAAAAATAATGTTTTCAGCTGTTACTTGAGGAAACAAATACAGAAGCAGGGCTGCTGGGAACTTCTGTTCACTCTGAAGAACAGATGAACCCAAATACCATTCTCACGAGTTTCCTTTGTTTGACCTGGGGGAACCCAACCTAGGAAAGGTCAGCACGAGCAACATCTGAGCCATCCTGTTCCCTTACCTGTGCTCAGTACAGGCCTGGGCTCTGGGCATTCCTCCTTTCTCTCTTCATGCCTGAGTTATTTTGGCACTGCACAGTGTTATGCATTGACATGGTATTTCTGGAGCATCCGGCAGACGTGACTTTCATGGAATGAATGTGGGGGGTTTTTTTCTGGCATTTCCTTTATCATTTATGGCATGAATTATTGCCTCTCACCCCTCTACCAAAGCTGGAAGTTGATTCCAGTCTTCATTCACACCCTATGTGAGCTCTCCCCACTCCCCAGCTCTGCCACAGGAAGTTTTCTGACCAGGATACGGGGACGTGTCAGGTTTGTGTGACTACAGTTCACTATTGTTCCAGCAGACTGTGACCCCCAATAACGTAAGATTTTCCTCTGTCCTTGGATACCAGCAGCCAGCCACTCCAATAGGAAAAAACACCCACAGGCACTTCCTTAGACAAGATGGTAACTAGGAAGAAAAGCTGCAGGACAAAGCTTGTGACTCAAGCTGTATTTTGTCACAGCTCTGTATTCTGTTTTTCATTTGTTTGGAGTTTTCAGGGTAGGGGGGAGGTTAAAGTGAGAAGCCCAGCTAGAGAACAGCTGTGTGTTTTAACTCAGTGACATGGCAAGTGTGCTCACAATTAACCAGTTGGCTGCTGCAGCAATCTCAAAGTGTTGGCTAAATGTTAGAGGATTTCCCAAGCCACCACAGGATGAACAGACATAGGCACCTAACACTGTAATACTATTTCATCCCTCACAGTGCCTGCAGCCTCACACAAAGGTTGGATTTCCTTTTTAAGAAAAAAAAAAAAACAGCAAGAGAAAAGTCACTGGTGAGCCTCACAATATTATTGACAAGCATGAGAAGTGGTGAAATGTACTGCACATAAATCCCTGGGGCATCTTACAGTCTGGGAGGACAGAAAGAGAGAAGGGAATGGTAACTCACCAACAGCTTCTACTTCCTGGTTCTGAAACTGCTTCAAGAGGTTCTGCACCCTACTCTCCATGTCAGAATTGGGCATATTGTTCTTCAGATAATCCAGCAACTTCAGCAAACACATGTAGTCGGGGGGCTCCCTGAAATCCTCCGAGCACTGATCGAGCCAGGCCCGTAAGACTGACGCTATTTCACTGCAAGTAAACAGAGAGAACACACAGCTGCACCCAGCTGGAACTGAGTGTACCTGTATCCACCAGAACAACAAACACGAGACATTCACAGCCCACCTGAAGTATCTGTGCTGAGCTGTGCTCTGGTATGTTTAACAACCACCAGACATTACGCACACCATCAACAGCACAACAGAATTTCTTCATTCCGTCTTGGGCCACTGGGATAAGGTCAATGTTTGCTCCATAACCACTCCCTGGGATGTTGTGGGAAAATAGCAGAGAGGAAACAAGGTATTCATGGCTCCTTCCCAGTGGAAATGCTAAATCAAATGCTTCCTCTGGAGCCTTTCATCAGCTGCAGAGACTGGGCATGATACTGGAGCTGCATATCCCAACACACCATGAATCCTCCTTATCTACAGTCTTGGTACAAAGCCTCCCTGCTCATGGAACTGTGGCTTTCATGGAGGAAAAAGGAGAAAATCCCAAGCCTAACCCCCACAGGCAGGCACAGTGAGTGGGATTGCCTCATCTGGGAAGATAAAACCCTTACTGCAGCATGAGCCTGCTTGTGCCAGAGCCAGCCTGGGAGTGCCGAGAGAGCTGAGCCCAGGAGACACAGTGGTCCTGCTAATCTCAGTGATTCAAAATGTATCGCTAGAGTCTTGATTGCATCTTCAGCACGAACCAAGGCGAGGCTGTCAAATTACAGCATGCAAAAAGGGTGTCCTGCTCATGCTGGCAGAGCAGGAAAACGATGCTTAAGGAGTTGTAGGACCACTGGATCTTGTTCAGGGAGGTTGTCCCAGACTTTGTTAGATATATGGAGCTAAAAGAACACCAACCTATGGGCAACCCTTCTACAGAATGAGGGGGATGAGGGGAAAGCAGAGCTGATGACTCAGCGTGGTTTCCACCCTGCCTGAAGTGGGGGGAAGTGATCTGTTTGTTTGCTTTTCCTGATTTATGCAGGTGTTCATCCACACCCATCTCGTAGATTGGTACATAGATACTGCACAATATGTGTTTGTGGGAATGCCCTTACATCCTGTATTTGCAGGGATTTATCATCATTTCAACTTGATTTTGTAAGAAAATATGACAATTTAAACTATGGCTTTCCAGAAATAGTTTGCAATGTTGTTGACAATTTTCAACTCAGGGTAGCAAAAATAGAAAATTACTAAAAAAAGAACCACTTTCCTTAAAACTTTAAGCTCCTTATTTCAGAATAAAGGGCACAATAAACACCTAAACTTCCCAAGAAAAAGGCCCTGAGCTTTCTATGTCTCCAAAACCATTCCTATACCTCAAGTCTCTTCCAGCACAGGAAACTCTCTATTGGCACGGTGTACAAACACTGGCACATTCCTGCTGCAAGCTGGGAAACCATAGCAGTCTATGGTTAACTCAGCTGCTCAGCAGCATCCAAAATAAACCAATAATTAAGAAACAGTAAAGAGAGTTTCTCCCACTCTCTGTGTCAAATCTGAATTGTGTACATTTTCCTCAAAACTCAATTAACTTTTAATACCAGACAGATTTCATACAACTCGCATCCATTTAAGTCTGTTGTTTCTTTTCCTTCTTGTTCTGATAATATGGCAACTTTGAATTTTCAGTTAAAGTATTTGGAAATCTGTTGGTAATATTCTTTGGTTAGGCTTGCTGACAGGAGAAATGCTGGAATTACAATTTCAGAGCTACAGAAAGTATTTACAATCAAAAATTACCATGCAAACACATTCTGGATTTCAGGTTTCATTGCAAGCTATGGCACAGCCAACAGTGCCACACCACTCCACATCTCAAGGCCAGGAAAGCCCACAACAGGTAGATGCTCACAGACTCTGCCACCACCCTTCCAGTTTCAGTTGTGCCCTCTAGCCCCACACACACCCAGAACGCTGTCACAGTAGCACCAATAGTCACAAACACCACTGTCCTATGCCCACAGCATTTTCCTCTCATTCCCACCACAGGCAGGGAGCACTGTGCCTCACTCCATGCCCAAATAGTGCATTTCCTCCTGCTCCGTGCTCCTTTTCCCACCCACATCACAAACCATCATGCCCCCACTCCCAAAACCCAAAGCCAGCTAGGTATTCTATTCCTACCACCATTGACCAATTCAGCCATGATTTGGAAGGAGCAGCCTCTCCCCAGGGCAAGTTTTTGTACAAATATTGTTCACACACTCTCCACACTAAGTTCAGTTTCCAGAGGCTTGGTTGGTGGCCACTTTCTTAAGCTGAACAATAAACAGAGTTTAAGACAGCTACAGTCTCATAGAGCAGGGTGAAGAGTTCACAGCTGTTACAGACACTGAATTTGCCAGCAAAACTCACTTCAGTCAAGAGGGGAAATAGGAAAGAGAGAAGAGGTACACTGTGCCCTAGTGATCTCCTGCTGCCCAGCTGTTCTACTGGAGTGCCAGGGAATAATGCAGCTTTCCAGAAATGGGCTGGACACTTGCCCATATCTTGCAGTAGCTTTATATTTGCTGCCCTTGCAAAGAAACTCTCCATACTTGACAGGCTCAGATAGGAACAGGGGCCTTCCAAGAACTCAGACAGAAAAGAAACACTACAGACTACATTTTTCATGGGTTGATTATGAGTTATAAATTCTTCCTTTCCTGCCTATACAAAAAACCCTCAATGCTTAACTCCTGTGCTGCTGGCCACAGACTCCAGTCTCTCCTAAGCACTGCTTTCAAGTTTCACACCTATCAGAAAGCTTTCTAATTTCCACACCAGCTGTGCTTGGAGCCCATCTCCAAAGGTTTCAGTCTTGAAAACCTACACAAGTAGGTGGAGAAGTGTATCTGAGCCTTTGGGACCAAGAACCCACCCACCCCCTCTGCCCATGAGCTGCACAGAAAGTGACAGGACTGTGGCAGCTCCAGATCCAACAGCTCTGTCAGCTCAGCAGGGCACAGTGGAGGTGGGAAGCGAGACCCTCCCACCACAAGGGAATTCTCCATGGCCTTGTCTCTACTGGGAAGACAATCTAACAGTCCTGACAGGATCTGATATGAATTAAAGAAAGCGTTTCACAGAATCACAGAATTAACTAGCTTGGAAATACCTTTGAAATCATCATGTCCAACCTATGACCTAACACCTCCTCATCAACTAAATCATGGCACTGAGTGCCATGTCCAGTCTTTTCTTAAACACCACCAGGGACAGTGACTCCACCACCTCCCTGGGCAGATGATTCCAGGGCCCAAAGAATTTTTTCCTAATGCCTAACCTGAACTTTCCCTGGCATAGCTTAAGACTGTGTCCTCTTGTTCTGTCAGTGGTTACCTGGTGAAAGATTGACCCCCATCTCAGCACAGCCACCTTTCAGGGAGTTGTAGAGAGTGATAAGGTCACCCCTGAGTCTCCTTTTCTCCAGGCTGAACACCCCCAGCTCCCTCAGTCGTTCCTCACAGGAATTGTGTTCCAAGCTCCTCATCAGCCTTGTTGCCTCCTCTGGATGTGCTCAAGCATCTCAACGTCCTTCCCAAACTGCGGGCCCAGAACTGGACACAGCACTCAGGTGTGCCCTGAGCAGTGCTGAGTGCAGGGGAACAATGATTTTCTGGTCCTGCTGGCCACACTGTTCCTGATCCAGCCAGGAGCCATTGGCCACCAGGGCACACTGCTGGCTCACGTTCAGTGGGTTGTTGAGCAGTACCCCCAGGCCCCTTTCTGCCTGGGCACTGTCCAGCCACACCATCCCCAGCCTGGATTGCTGCAGGGGTTGTTGTGGCCCAAGTGCAGGACCTGGCACGTGGACTTGTCAAACCTCAATTTCTGACCAAAAAAGCAAAAGCGGTGTTTTCTTCTCACCGCGATTATTTCTAAAGAATGAGAAGGGAATCTCAACACTTAAGGAGAATAAGGGGGATCTCAGTTGCAAAAAGAGGTTAAATGATTAATTTCTTATGACATTCTATAAGAATGTGCACAAAACTAGCTATAATTTGCCAAATGCATACTTAAGTCCATCGAGAAAATACTCATTACAGATGCCTATTCCCTGTCCTCCACTGTCCAAGCATTAACACTCTGGCTTGCTCACACAGACTAAACTAAGTGACCCATATTTTCTCGGTTTTGCTTGTTAAATTAGGGGTAAAATGTAAGTAAACCACAAGAAAAGACTGCCCCAAGGGTGGCTTCTCACACCCAGTTTGTTTATAAATACCATTCTGATGACCTCCAGCCAACGATCAGCTCTGTCTGCTTTGGAAAAACCTTTTTCAATAACATATGGGAGACTTTTGCTGGGACACACATCAAGCCGCTACAGAAGATCTCTGCTTGCTGTTCTTTGTTTTAATTGAGATGCCAATCATTATTTCTCTTTCTAATTATTCTTTTCTGCTTGGTTCTGGTTGTTTTCATAACTCTCCCACTCTTCCACTGCCCTGTGTTTGACTCTGCTTCTCATGTAACCACACTGGTTTCTGATGTTGTTTGAGCTTAATTTGCTTTACTGGAATGAATGATTGCTGCTCTCCCAAATGCATCCTAACTGCTCCCCACCACAGATTTCCCAGGCATCAGAAGCTTCCAGTCAATTTTCTTCTATTTGTCTCACATTCCTTTGGTGTCTGTTGTCCTGGAGTACAATGTTTCATGCCATTTTACTTCTGCACCGCTGTAACTGTGCACATTGGTTTCCAGTGGGGCTGTTTGGTTCAGAAGGAACCAAAAGACACAGGTTTTGGTCAGGAAGATCTGAATGCACAAAAAGCCATGGGAGAATGTTTGCTTGTCACTATTAAAAACTCCAAATGCTGTGGTACTACATTGAAGGTTTTGGGTATTTGCTATTTTAATGCAGAAGAAGAGAGGTGAACATGGAAGACATGCCATGTGATCAGTGAATAATTCCTTAATTTTCTCTATTTGAACTATTTCCCCCAAATGTTGTGGGTTTCAGTTTAGCTTCAAGGTGCTTTGTCTGCAGTTTTCAATTGTGCCACATTCCAAGTTTTATTAACAAAGAAATTCCACATTTTGATAATAAAGCGGATGCAACTATGAGCTGACATCCAAGACAAGCAAAAAAAGTCCCAATTATTTTGATGAATTTCTGTGGCCTGACATCCACCTGAGGGAAAGCACCACCAATGGGCTCCAAACCAGCAAACCAAAGTAACAGAAGGAAACCACAGCCTTGTAGTTCAAGAGGAGGCTTGAAAGGACTTTTTGCTGTTACTCAAGTATTCAAAAGCCATGGCAGTACTAATGGTAGACCTCTGGAAAGCAAACAAACATGGTCCAAGTCCACAGACCAACATGGCAACATGTCTGCCTCTTAAAAAACCTTTCCTGCAGCTATTCCCAGGTCTGTACTCCTGTGTTTTTGAGTGAGGTCTCCAAGGAACTAGATTCAGTTAACATTAAACTAAGGCTTCCCAAATGCAAACATCACAGGCAAGCCTGGACTGCCAGCCTGGATAGCTTTTTGTGTGTCTGGACAGGAATGAATCCCTTATGGGAACTGCACTGACAGGGATCTTTACAACCGGTGTCAGCCAGCTCAGCACCTCTCGCTCATGTACTGCCTCAGCTCCCCAGTGTCACAGGCTTGTCACAGCAAGGGATTCCAGTGCCATGGCCTGGCTTGGGACCCTCTCACTACCCAGAGACTTCTCAGGATCCTGCAGAGCCACTGATTCCCAGAAGGTACAAGCAGCTACAATATTTTAGATTGGGAAGGGTTTATGTTCCTTTCTCAGTTCCAGTCCTCAGCCTGGTCTTCAGGGTCAGCCTTTGGGGAAAGCAGTGTCTGCTCTTTTAACACATCACCTCCTTAAACTCACGGAGCCTGTGCTTTGGGAGCAGCTATCTGCCAGAAGTGGACTGATTGCCCAGAAATCAAAATCCCAGGAATCAAAATTAACACTGTCCTTCACTAGAGGAGGAAAACAGCACAAGCTGTTCCACAGATCACCTTGCACAGAAAACCCAACCTTTTAACAGAGTTCACTGAGGAACTGGTCTGCTCCCAAGAGAGGTCAGGTGACAGGTCCTACCACCAAAAGCATTATTTCTATCTCCTGGGCAGTACACTTGGCCATCTGGGGAGGACTGAAGGCCCCACACTACATCAGTTGCTTGGCTTGCTGACACCCTTCCCAGAATACATGAAGGTGCTGAAGATCTCAAGGAGGTGATTATCCCATTCAGGTTTTCCATGACTCTGCCTGATAAGATGCAAAAAGCCTTCTGTACATCAGACATGAGTAAGAGAAAGAACTACTTTCTGCTTTACTTTCTTTCTTCATTTGCTCTTCATGAGGTGACACGTACCAAACAACACATTTGAACTACACAACCTCATTTAAAAGACAAGAACATAAGTGAATTATTGTAGAAATTTTAGTAATTCCTCTTTAAATTCTAATGCAATTCATCATGCTGATAATTCACTCATGTCTAACATACATGGTTTTTTTCTGAATTGTCACACACCTTGGTGTGATGCATTTTTCTGAATGTGAACAGAAGTCCTAAGCTAAAAACCATGCAGAGAACACAGAAGTATCCAAAGACAACAACAATCTACAATCAAAAGGGAAGTCTGTCACTCCTTGACACATAAACATGCAGCATGAGACACAGCACAAGGCAATCTTGTTAATATGATAACATGAAGAACAAAAAAATTACTCATAGCAGGTAGAGGGTCAAACAAGCTACTCCTTTCAACTCTCTTATCAGACAATGAAGAGACACAGCATCACATTTCTGGAAACAGAGGCTGAAGTCCATCTAACTAAGACGTTTAGCTGGTATATATGATCTTTTCTGAACTGTATTCAGTTACTTGTGATCATGAACTGTCTGAGTGAAAGTAGTGAGAACAGTGGAAAGCAAATTACTGAACACAAAAAGCTAAGGTGGGTCCTGTAGGGAATAAAAAAGGCAGGCTATTTGAAGTTTGCAAAATTTTTGATGGTTTTGATGAGTTTATAAAAAGTACAGTACCTTTGTTTAAACCACATATTAGATGTTATCAAGTCAGACATCTGTTGAAAAATCCAATTTTTTGACCACTCCAGCAGCCCAAAGAAATGATAGGAATGATGTCCAAATGAAGAAGAGAAAATCCCCTTGGCAGAAGGGGTCCCAGGTGGGCATGTTGTGACCACAGCTGATCTCGGGTCAGTAACAACTAGACATCACTGCAGCAGTCTGGAACCACTGCAGGATCTGGGAACAGAAGGGCAGGCTTAAGGCTCCCACAAGCCCCTCTAACAAGGCTGTGCCAAAAATGTGCTCAAGCCCTACTTTAGGATCTGCAGGTTCTGAACACTGAAGCAGGTACATAAACACTGTGTGGAATATTCACATAATTTAAAAAATTAGATCATTTACATCAGGCATTCTCCTCAAAATACAGCACAGATCTATAGTGCAAGTGCAAAAAGAACAGAATATCTCAATGTAGAAGGCAGCAACCTGTGGGCTTACAGTGCACCACACAGGACAATGTTCCTTCCACACACACCCTCAGTTTTTGCTACCCTTTCCTTTTTTCAGGCTCCATGAGGTATTTAAGGAGTCATAAACTCTCATTCTTGTTGTTCTTAACTTCTGCAGCATTTTTTTGTGTTAAACCAGTGGAAATGCATTAAATTGAATCCCACTTCTAATGGCCCAACTGGCTTTTTAAAGCCTCTGAGCTGCCACAAGAGGAGCCTGATGCATGCAGAAGGTCTCTGGCCACAGACCACAGGCTTCCCCATGAGGTATTTTTCCTCTGAGAAATACAGAGTTAATGGCAAGAAATAACAAGGCTCTACTGCTGCTTCCTCCTATTTCTCCAAGTCATATAAAACCAAGAGCACAATTATATCATGTTTCTGTTCTATGAGAAAAGAGGGTAAATGCAATTATATTGGAATTATCCCAGACAAGAGAAAACCTGAACTACCAGAAGTACACGTTTCACAACAGGACTACAAAGCCAAACACTTTGCAGATACCACTAATCCTACCTAAGAGACAAGAAGCCAGAGCAACTGAAAGCAATGGAAATTTTCAAGGAAGCAAAGTGAATTCATATTTATATAGGATCTGTTTAAACATGTATATATACCTGATAAATAACTTTTGTACTTCATTGTCGAACTTTTTATAGACATAGATTTGAGTAAAGATATCAAATTCACACATAAAAGGTATCTTATGAAGGCCAAAGGATCAAAATCAGCTGTTCTGAACTACATTGATGAAAAATCTGTCAGAGAATTCATCAGAAGTTGAGCTACCACAGGAAGAGGATCACAGGTTTTATCCATTTGTCCATCCCTGGCTGTGCAAACGTGTTACGTGCCAAGAGGGAAGAAAGCATAGATGCAGCAGGAAGCAACTGACAAGGCTGGTAAACTGCATATATGTCAGGAGGAAAATACTTCCACTAAAAATAAACAAAGGAAGAAACAAGCCAAAACAAACACTCTCCTACTAAATGTTATTTGCTTGCACACTCACCTGCAGGTATAACTAAAGACCTGATGCATTTTGCCCAAAGCCCAGGTAACAGAGGTAACATCAAGATTACTTTCACCCCTTTTCTCTCCATCTCATCATCAAAGTCCTCTGGGTCAACAAAAAGGCAGCTGGGGGATTAATCCCACCATGGTTTTTACTGGTGAAATTAATTCTTCACCCTCAGTATAAATCCTTCAGCTATTCTGCAGGAAGGGTACAGCTTTAGCTCACGTTTTATGACTGAGATCAGGGAATGTCAAATGGTTTGCCCAAAACTGGAAGAGCTCAGTCTGGATGGAAGTGTGGGAACCACTGACTGACTGTTATTGCTTCTACCCATGACATAATGCTGCCTCCTTGGTGCCTGTAACCAAGTTTTAACTACCAGCTGTTCTTTGAGGAGTTCTCATGGCAAAATGGAAGCAAAACATTTTACCAGTCAGGAGAGACTGAGGGTTGAGCTCCTTTGTCAAGTCCCATGGGGGAAGAGGAACAGAAAACCAGTCATGCTGACAAGAATCAAGCATCTTCATTCTGTAATCAAATATAACCACGCATGCCACAGTGCATGCAAACCACAGAAGTCAAAGTACAAATGCTGATGACCCAAGGCACATTTGACACCCAATGTCTAAAGATAAAACCCTAGGAGGACAGCCAAACCGCCTTTTTCTCATTTAAACTGCAGTTCAAAACAGCTTTGCTATTTCTTTTGCAAATGAGAATGACCTCAGAATTCAAATTTCACTCTAAAAGCAGTACTGTAAATCACAGGGCACTAACAGAAAAGATCCATGCACACACATTGCCTGAGTCACCCTCAGCTTTGCTCTGCAGGCATTGCTGTAGTGACAAATTCACTCATAAGCAAGAACCACTTACTGCTACAGATAAGGCAGAGGAAACAAACACTCTTTGTTTGTTTAATCAGCAAAATGTTTGCCTAGATGTGTTCATCTCATGTTTAATTCTGAAACTATTTCCCTGCAAATGATGCCTGGATTGTATTATTGGATATGTTACAAGACAATTGGCATTTAGCCTTTCCACCAGCTTGTTTAAGCATGCAAACAGTGCTGTGAATTTTCAACAGAAACAAAAGCTCTGCTGCTCACATCCTCTTCCAAGAGCAAACCCTGCCTGGGGCTTGCTCCACAGTGCAAATCCATACTTACGCCCTGAGTACCATCTCAGATTCCAAGGAATTCAGGTTTGCCACTTCTCCATGGCTTGAGGTCTCCAGGTTTCCAAACCTGAAAAAGAAGACAGATGTTTAGAAGAAACTCCAGTGAATAAAAGCAAAATTCCAAATAGCATCATTCATACACAATTACCATAAGCAACTACAAAGCACTTCCAGCTCAAACTACAAGGAATCTTGACAGGTGTGCAAAATTAAGAACCTTGAAGATTATTTCATTTAGGAAGGAAAAAATCCTAAAGAAACAGCCAGTATCTTCCAGCCTAATTTGTTAATTTATTTGAAGCAGCCTGCACACAGGAGGAATCAACCCAAACAGTGTCATTGCTCATAGCTCCAAGACCCTTCTGCCTGTTTTCACTCCATCCTTTCCCAGGGCAATATTCCAGCGTGCAAGGACACTGTAACACAACCACCTTCTCCAACACAGCTTCTGTGCCTCTAGCACCTGCCATTCCTAACAGTTCCAAGAGAAAAGCCCACGATGCTGTGAAAACACCATGGGGAAAGAGGGAACCGTGGGCACAACTCCAACAGTGCCAAAGGGAAATCTCTTACCTACAAGGCACAGCCGTGTGCCTTGCAGGCAGGATCATCCACTTCATTTCAGCAGGAGTGCCCATTGTTTCAGATGTACAGATCCATAATTATCCATTAAGAATTCCATGGCTCCCTACAGGCAGGTTTCATGAAGGTGAACGATTACTCACTGTCCAGAATAAGACAAGCTGATTTTATCCATTTAGGTTTATACATCTCAAATAATCTGAAGAGTTTAAACAAGTGCATCCTTAAGTGCTTGTGCTACAACAACCTGGTAACATCAGACAGAGAGAACACAGTGACCTGTTTCTGCCCTGAAGGTTTGTGTCAGAACTGTCACAAACTCATCCAAAAACATTTCAATGGATGGAAGTGGTGTGGTTTTATGCTCCCCTCAAGTATTGGTCTAAGACTTCATATATAAAGGCACTTTCCCCCCTGCTAGTGATTTTTTTTAAATAAAAATTGTATTTTTATATTCAGTTTTCAAAACTTGCAGTTAATTTTTTGAGGAAAACTTATTGAGAAAACTTACTGAGATGAGTCCCAACATCATTGTCCTACTATTGAGTGAAGTATTAAATATGTCTTTGCAGAACATCAGGCACTTGTGTTTAAATCCCACTAGGAACACAAGCTGAGTTTTACAGGAGAAATCCAAAAGACGGCAATAAAGAGCAGGCAGTTTTCTGTGCAAAACTGGAGAAGGATATAACTTTTCCTCATGTTACCAGATGTAAATCTCTGCCTATCTCTCATCTCTCCATGTACAACAGGTCATTAAAATCGGGTTAGGAGGAGTTAACAACACAAGTGATGTGAAGAACAGCCTTTCTGCAGCCTTCCAGCACTCTGCTCTCACCAGCTCCCGGACAAAGAGCCTTTCACTGCCCAGCCTTGTAGGAATGCTTTGCATACAAAAAGAGACACGAGAAACAAAAGGATCCTGTAGCTCACAGAACTTTTCAGCCTTGCTTGGCATTTGGGAAGTTACAGACTGCACTCAAAGGGACTGACTAAGCAAATGAGACCAGAATGTAATGGGTAATACTGAATGTTTAAATACTGGAAAACAGTGGGAAATGCATCTCTGTTAAGAGGGAAGGAGGAAAATACTCTGAGAAACTCAGAAATAATAAGGAAAGGTGGTCTCTGCAATGCCCCCAAACAAAATCCTAAATAAGCTTGTAAGCATTGAAACAAGCAATTTGGAAGGCCAGATCCTCAGGAAAAATAAGGTGATTTGAATCCTACACACATGAGTCATGGAAGTGAAATCACCTCTCTAGCCGAGTAGATAAGCCACCTGATATAACGGAAAAGGAGATGAAATAACAGATGCCACAGGAACAGGAGTGAGTCAAACACCACCCAGCTGCTGTCCCAAAACATGTGGCTCTGCTACTGGAGGACCCTTCCTTCATTACTCCCCCTCTGCTTCCCATCCTCTCCATTCACCCTGCAGCAAACCATCCTCCTGCAAAAGGAATGAATGGGAAATATAAATCTAACTTGTTCTTCGCTGTCATTACCCAGCTCAACTCTCTCAACCAATCTCAATTCCCTCTGTTAATTGCTCCAGACAGGGACTGGTTGCTACTTCTCTGTGCCTGAGCCAAGCACAGGACAGTTCACGGTTATCAGGGCAAAATACATTATGGAAGAGAGGAATTTGGCCTCCTCCTAACCTCATCTGGACAGCTAACCACCTCTGGCTTCCATCACACTTTGGAATACCCCCCTGGGAATACCAAAGGAACCACACTGCATCCCCACATCCAGGGCCAGGAGGAGCTGCTCTCCTTCCCTCCAGGAACTTCCATGGAAGTTTTCTACATCAAAATGCCACCATTACCTTTTTCTCTTAACTCTCCCTGCCCCCTTGTACCAAACAACTTGAAAAATATCAGAACACACAGTGTTAAAAGCTTGGCAGACTTCCAAAGCTGTCTGCTCCTCTTAGATGCCAAACTCCAATGAATGCTAAAGGGATGTAGATGTTCAATTACTTTGGGAACACAAGTCATCCCACACACTTTTTAACATACCAGTCTATGCTCAAGATTTTGTCTAGTGACTTCTAATCTATCTTAAAACATTTATAAGCTGAATTTGGCTAAAAAAAATAATAGCACTTCTGTCTGAAATTTAATCAAAAGCAAAAGCATAATCTGAAGTCCTGGAGGAAATAAAATAAAAAAATGCAACAACCAGATTTCTAAAACTGTTTCTAAAACTAAAGTTTCTCTTAAACACTGCAACGGCTTTTTTATTCGCTTCCCTGACTGGGGGAAGAGCATCTCACCTGCTTTTGGACATCATAAACGCTTCCTGCCCCAAATTCAGTCAGCACTACTGCTTGGACAGGATACTCTGCAGACAGCATCAAATGACCAACAGGTTTCCCCACACACTTCGGGTACAGGGTATGCACATTTCCCAGCACGTTTTCCCAAGAGTCCCAGGACTTTTTGTGTAAGCTGGGTTTGTGTATGGCTAACACATTCATCAGACAATCCTGCTGTCCACTGCAAATCCAGCAGAAACTGAATGCTCTGGGCTTGAGGGTGATCCAGCTTCCACAAATACGTTGTGGAGGAGGTTTCTCAGTGAGTATGTCCCTACAAAGTAAAATATCCTGCAAATGAAACGGATGCTGTTCCCTCCTCCTCTCTCCCAAGGAGCTGCTCATCTGCAAAAAGCTGGAAGGGCCTTTTTTGATCTGGTAACATCACTGTTTTACCCTGGACCAAACAACAAGAGCTCAGCATTACTAATTGTTCCCTTACCTCACAACCCTGCTCTATCCCCAAGAATTAGAGACAGGGCTCAAACGGACAACAAATGCCAAAACTGTGCTGCCTTTTTTGTTTTTAAAGAGATTGCCTTTTTCATAATTACTTCAGTGGCACACAAAACAAAACACAAATTATACACTGATACTCACTTTAGTCCCGTACCTGATTATAACAAGTATCACTAAAAACAAAGTTGCAAAAATGCAGGCTCTGGGCTACTTATTCTCAACTAATCTAGAGATGAAAAGCAAGCTGGTTAAAATCAATTACTATCCACCTTTTTTTCAGTTTTTTTCTTTATAACATCTGCTTTTCTTCACAAGTCCATATCCCTCAGCTACACATATATCATTCTAACTTTTATAGCTTAAATTTAAACTATATTTTCTCCCAAGCCATAACACTCTAGACTATCCATGACACACAAAAAGCCAAGAGAAACATCCATGGATTCTAAAGCACTATGCTCCTAAGATTTGTGAGAAGGGAAGGAAGTGGTAACCTCCTAGGATTTCCTGTGGATCCTGTCATGTATTTAAAAAGGCTGGGGATGATGCTGACAAGATCACGCAGCCTATTCCTCTGAAGGGGATATTGCAACTTGCTCAGAGAGGTACACAAGTCATCAAGATCAAAAATGGGCTCAGAAAAGAGAGTTCTATTCTATGGAGACAGTTCTCCTGGGCTTTCCTGCCCTCCCCAGATATTTTCACTTCTTTAAATCAGTGTGAGAGGAGGAAGGCAGGGCCAACTTCCTTAGAGCCTCAATGTTTTTATATTCTTATATGTACCCACTGTCAATTTTTATAATTTCTCACATTTTGAACCAGAATTGGGATGGACTGAGAGACAAAGCACAGAACAGTCAACGTGACTGTTACCAAGTCTACTCTCCAGGATGGCTGCTCTTTTCTCAGCTGACTGCTTACCTGACTGTCAGGTTATTATTACTATCTTTACTATTTGAGCCAGACAGCATTCCTACAAAACAGCCAGGATTATCCTTTTCAGATAGAAAAGCACAGATAATTTATTGATGCTTTGTTTCATATCTACCTAGTGGAAGAGCCAAAATCAAACCCTAGGGGTTCTTATGCTACTTCTCTGTTCTAATTACTTCATGCCAGAGCAAACATTTCTGAGAATCACAGATTTTGAAAGTGCAACAAATATGACACTCCCAAAATAAGAGCACCCCTGACCCAGCCGTGTCTCAGTTAGAATTTAGGGTGAGAAACTAATGCTGCGTGTTCCAAGCATTTATGCAGACACAGCAGCCATGATTTAAAGTCTGACCATAAAAGCTACTCTTATAACATTTAGCAGTTCTTGGGCTGTCTGCAAAAATTTATGGCTGCATATTCATGTGATGTAATAGAACGGGAGAGTAAATTCTTTCTTGTGTTTACAATCCCTGCTCCGAATCAGCAGCCCCCAAACAGAAGAGCTAGGTCTGAAAACACTGGTATCCTCCAAAGTTTTGGAACCTATTCTAGATGTGACTTTGCAGCCCATGCATTCTGTTGTTTTTTTTGGAGATAACTTGAATTAATTTTGCTGTGTGGGTCCAGTTGGGTTCTTTAGCAGCCAGACATGGCACACTTTCCTTACCTATGCTTTGATGAGTGTTGGGATGCGAGCAGCAATGCATTTAAAGACTGGATCTTTATGCTGAAATTCTGGATTTTGCAGTATTCTTGATAACAGGTTATTAAATCCATGCCCACTAAAAGCACGGGAAGAAGTTCCTGACAGCTTTCCCCTGTGGTGCAAAGGATGGGTGCATTTCCACTGCACAGCAGTAGCTCTTACCTGTCCAGAAGAAGCTCCAGCACTGCCCTGGGAGAAGCAAAGGCCCTGTATGTTGCAAGGAAGATGCTGATGTAGGAAAAATCTGCATCTCCAAAAGCTGTGAGAAGGTTCTCCACCAGTTTCTCCAAAGTTCCAGCTTTTATAGCCCTGATTTTGGATGTTTCATACTGTCTGACAGTGTGCTCTGGGGGTAACTGGTCTCCTTCACCCTACAAAAGGAAACAAAAAGCACAAAAATCAGGCGAGAGACAGATCCCTGACACAGATTAAATCCTATGTTTGCACAGGAATTGGCCATCACCAGTTACTAAAAGATTCTGTCAATTTTTGGTGCTCTCCAAGCACCAAATGCTGTATAAAATAATGGATTTTAAAGCAACTTTATTTTAAAACATTTTTCTGAGACACTCAAAACATTTTACAGTGTGACCACTATCAAGTTAAGTCATCCTTCCCCCATATAGTATTATCTAAAAGACAATCCATTATCCCACAAAGAGTAATATTACTGAAGGGAATAAAAGTAATAATTCAGTGCTTCATTTAACTTCTGAATAAACATGAAAACTGACCATAACTTAAGCACTGGCACTTGTGATTCCCTCGCTGAAAATATCAACTTTGGGGTGTCACACAAGACCCAAGGTCAGAACACATTTGGTGCAAAAACATTTCAAGAGACTTTTGCAAGGAGGGTGTCAAACTCATCTTGCAAACAAGGCATTCTAACATTCAAATTTTCTCTTAGAGTTTCCACTTGGCATAATATTTGTCCATAAATTTAGGGTTTGGGATTTTTTGTAGGTATGTTTTTAAAACAGTATTTGTTTTAAATGCTTACAGCCTGCTTTGAGTCTGAGAGAACATTTCCTTAAATTATGTCATTATTCAGAGAGTGGTTCGGAAAAGTATTTTTGTGACTCCATTTTGTAAAATATGTGGGAAAAAATGGGATTGTAAATTAAAAATGTCCGATATTTACTCAAACACCTTGATACTGAGGGCACAAAGCATGTTAATAACAGTCACTACCAACCCTGGCTTGGGATACTGGCCAAACACAAAGGAAAAAAATAATCTATTAATAAGATAATTTAAAGAGATACCCCACCCACTTCCTATTTACATCACTACCCTCCACTGCTTTGGAATTGTTTCTAATAGACATCCTTTTCAGTTTTAAACAATATAGATGTCTTTAACTTCATTCTAAAGTTCTGTCACTAATACTATTTACAAAGCTCTGCTATCTCATTTCCCAGCTTCATGAGATCCAACAAACCCTTGCTGCAACATTAAAATACAACATTACTGTCTGTATTAAAAAAAAAACAAAAAACAAAAACAAAAAAACAAACAAACAAAAAAAACAAACAAAAAAAAAAACCAAAACAGACTAGATGGGGAAATACTTTGCTACATTTCGTTCCATGGATCTTTAAAAGGTGTATAACCTGTAATGTGTCTGACTTAAAGGTGCATCTGGAAATATATGAACTATAAAAATGAACTAAAAGTGTATCTGGACTTACATATGACACTGCCATTAAGGAAAAATTATTAACAGGATATGTTTTTACCACTATGTAACTCTCTTACATTCAAATTTTCCTTAAGCAAAACAACTCTTCATCTTACAATTGTGATACGCTTTTGAAAATAATTAGTTACACAATACAGCCACTTTCAGACAGGGAAGAAAGTCTGCACCACTGTATTTAACTCTTAATTTTTGATCCAGCAGATTGCCCCACTCACAGTGTAATGGTTTATTGGCATATTCACTCAGGGAGCATAAAACCTTCTCATTCTCTCACATGAGTATATTCAAAACAAGGGCAGAATCTGCTTCCAAGACTGATACACGCACAAAATTTTCCATTCATTGCAACACTACAACTTCCCCAAGACATCATGTTGGGAGAATGTTAAAAAGAAACAAAACCCAAAAAAAAAAAAAAAAAAAATCCCACCAAAGCAAAACAAAACCAGCCCCGTTTCTGAAAAATCTAAAACTTTGTCAGCAAAATATCAGTCTGTTAGAAATCATTGTGAGAGTTCTGGGATTGCTTGTATTTGTATTATTTTAGCAATTCTGCCTGTAAGTTTAAAAGGAAAAGGGACTTGGCAAACAAGCTCAATAACAGGCTTTGAGAACAAGACCTTGTGGGCTGAGTTTCATGCTAACAGGAAACTGCTCAGTCTGGATTTAATCAAGAGGGCATCTCTTCACTGACACAACCAGGCTACCCAAAGGCAAAGGAGTTTTCATGTTTGCTTTAGAGCTCTCTGCTCAGAGGAACATTCCACTCACTGCCATGAAAAAACGCTCCTAAAGCTCTCTACAATTTCTGTCAGGTGACCACTGTTAGTGGTACCAAGAAATGACACCAATTTTGCACTGTTTTGTGCACCCAAAGAACAAAAGAAAATCTCTCCAGCTCCCCTTTGTCTCCTTCAGTACCATGTCCAGTGGTCTAACACAGACCTCGACATTTCAGGTCTTCAGTAACATTTCCTTGGTCCTCTAAAACAAACAGATATGGCATTTTATAATCTGATTTATGACTCTTAAAATCTCATTTTGATTTTTCAGGCAACAGATTGTAACCTTGATAATCTGCAAGTGTAAGTGATGAACAAGTAACTTCCTACAAGACAGACAGCATCTTTCAAAAGCAAATGTAGGAAGATTAAATGGAGGTATATCCTTGCAAATCTCTGTTTTCTGAGGCTGTGTGTGCACTGATGTAGTGTAATTCCAACAACTTTACGAACCCTTGGCAATGCTGTGCCTTCAGAGGGGCCCACTGTCTTTAAGGTAATCATCTTACAGCTCTACAGCACTAAACATTACCATATACTAAACATTATGTATAAAGTTCTAGGTGAAACAAGAGAGCTCAGTGCACACCAAAACACATCCAGGCTGAAAAGCTTCCTCCAAACAAAAAAAGGAAAGCTAAAACTCTGATCAGTACATAACCAGGCTGCTACCCTAACAGACATACAGAACTGCAGTCATTGTCTTAGAAATATCACAGGAAAAAATTGCTTTCACCCAAAAACCCCCACTGCTCTGCACAGGCTTTTTCCAATGCAAATATTATCTGTTGAGTTTCTGGAAGTGAGAATCGTGGGATGAAGTCAATCTAATTGTTTTTAATTATGCAGACTGGAAAAAATACTAAAACTGGGATGAACAATAAGAAAATGAGGTAGCAATTATTCTTCAGGCTCAGTCATTTCAAACATTACCACTTCACTATGGATTTGTTTTATCAG
Source organism: Taeniopygia guttata (assembly GCF_048771995.1). Classification (NCBI taxonomy): domain Eukaryota; kingdom Metazoa; phylum Chordata; class Aves; order Passeriformes; family Estrildidae; genus Taeniopygia; species Taeniopygia guttata. The sequence goes on along the minus strand of NC_133033.1, from coordinate 23,707,559 downwards.
AAATTCTGCAGTTTTCTTTCAGGAGCATCTAACTAGCACTTTAAATGCATTTTTACCAATTTTGACAGATTCTTAAATGCTTTTCACTTTCCTTGAAACTTATAGCTTTTCCAGATGGAGAGTTTTCCACTCTGTTTTTATTAACTTACTGGACAGACACCCTGTGCTGGAATAAAAGTGCCTGAAGTGCAGTAACTTGTACATTAACTCAAAATAAAGCACTCTAATCAAGATTCCCACTGTTTGTCTAAATATGAGCCTACTTTAACCTTCTGAAAGTAGAAATCAGATGCTTTTTGTGATTTTAACCTTATTTTTTTCACACTGCTTCCTTACACACAGGTTCTACAATATATATCTTTAATATTTACACTTATCCTTGGGGAAAATAAAAAAAAAAGGAAAAAAAAATCAAATAATGGAATTTGAAAAGCTGACTTATGGTACTCGAAAAACTCCAGAAGTATAAGCATCCATAATATCAGTCTAATTTCCAGCCTAGGAAAGCTCTATGCCCAGCTGCCAGCACAGAAAGCAGTCTGCAGGAGGAAAACTGTGAATTTGGAGTAGAATTTCCAGCCTTGGAAAGCTCTGTGCCCTGCTATCAGTACAGAAAACAGTCTGCAGGGGCAAAACTGTGAATTTGGAGTAGAATTTCCAGCCTAGGAAAGCGTGGCTGGCAGTGCAGGGCTTGGGTGGCCAGCGGCGGATGTCCTGCAGACAAAGGCAGATGCTTTTATCCTACAGTGCACTTGGAAATGAAATGAAATAAAATTACGCCAGAGCTTTCCACAGAACTCTCTCCACTTCAATAACTCTCATTTCCTCGTTTTGGATACTGTTAAAAAACAAACAACAGCAAAACACCCAAATAAAAACAAACAAACACAAACCAATAAAAATCAAATAAAAACAACCACCCAAAAAAAAAGAAAAAACCACCAAAACACCCACACAAAACCAGAACTCTGCATACTGACTGCACCAAACTCAGAAGCCAAAATAAGTTTATGAACTCTCTCCTAAGTTCCGAAAATGAGGGGTATTCCTGGATTTCCAAAGCTCCGCCCTTTTCCTTTCCTTTCTTGCCACATAAATACCCATTCTTGGCAGCGACCCAGAGTTTCCAGGACCAATTAATTCCATGATCACGACACAAAAGGCATTCTTGTTTTCTCCTCTGAGCTCACAGCCCGGCTGGTATCTGTCTGAAGCGCTGGCAAACAGTCACAAAAGCTGTGGGGCAGATTTGGTGGGGAAAAGGAGAAAAGGAAAAAAGCCTCTTACACAAATGCTGCTGCTCAGTTTGAACCTTTTTGCTTGGACACCTTGCAGCTACTTAAAGCCACTCTGGTCAAAATAAGAAACAAGAAATAAGTTCTGTGGTGCTGAGCTGTGCATTCTCACACCTTCCGAAGCGATGCAAAATTTGACTCATTTGGATATCAGTGAGTTTTGTGGGACCAGCTCTACATGAATCAGAGCAATAGCAAAGGAAGCCTAATTCACAAATCACCTCTCCCTGCATGCATCTAAAGGAGTTTTAGCAAGTGCATCACTAAACTGAATCTTCAAAGAGGTCAAGGTTAAAATGGCTTTGTGCAGGTCTTACAAATGTTGGAGTTTATCCAGCCATGGGAACATAGAAATTCCTGGTCTGAATTTACCCACCCAGAAGCACCTGTACAGCAAAGGAACATAGCTCACTGAGAATCAAGTCACCCAGGAGGTTCACTGTGCAGCATACAAGATTTTTAAAGAAAAAAATAAAAATCACCTGAATAGCTCCAGATCTCCATCTCTACCTTGTACGATTTATGCAGTTATCTTCTCATCACTTCCCACCTACAAAAAGCTCCCTTTCATCCTGCCTCTCACTTCTTTTGCTAGAAAGACTTTTACCAAAACAAATACAAGAGGCCTCTCACCCTCTTCTCTCATCTGACTTGGTTGTCATTGAGTTAACTGAACCTGAATCATCAGATTATTGATGTTTCTTTTCTGTTTGTCGTATTTCAGAGATCTGCAGTTCACCACAACCCTGTTCCCTCTTAGGCATGCCAGGGATGTATTATTTTCATAACTTGTATTATGAAATATTCCTTGCGGTGGTTTTGATTGGACACTGAAGCTTAGCAAGTTCCTAATTTGAAACTGAAAAGCAAGAAAAAGAAGCCAGTAAGTCAGGTAAGACTCTTAGTCATGTGCATCTTACATTGTTGGAGGTATATCTGTCATCAAATGACATTTACTACAAACACCCCTATAATCCAGTAAATAAATGTGTCCTGTACTAAGTATCTACCTAAAGCCCTTCTCTATTAGAAGAAAATTATTTGTAAAACTCAATATCCTCCTCTCAAACACCAAAACGTCCAATCTCCAAACCAAGCAGTAAATAAATATTCAGAATAATAAACAGCTAAGTGAGCAGGGCACCAGGGTGAAAGCAAGGAATGGGTTTTAGTGCCCATTTGGGCAGTACAATCAGCTCATTTTCTAAGGTATTTTGACTTCTGGAGCCAAAGGAAGTGTTACACAGTGTCTCCCTGAGAGAAGAGCTCTACAAAGTCACCTGAGACTTGAGTGAAGCAAGCAGTGATGAATTGTGAAAACTACTAAGAGCTTTTCCAGGTATGGATTACAGAAGGTCCTTAAAGAGGTAAAGGCAGCTGAGGCAGCTCCCCTTTGCCCCAGAAAGAGTAATTACTGCTTCTGTTCACAGCCTTTATCTGAACTCCTCTTCCTCCTTCCCCACACTCTCACAGCTTCCAGGCTGCCCTGGAAATCCGGAGGCGCCAAAGCACCCAGGAACCTTTACTGGGGCCATAAAGGAGAAGAGGCGCTGAGCAAGGAAAACAAGTGCAAAAGGTGACAGACAACTCAAACATCTCACCCGAGTCTGAAACAGCTTCTTGTGACTCTGGTTATAGATTACAGGGATGGGTACAGTGCACCTGCCATCTGACAAATACTGAGAGGTTCAGTCTCACTGCACAGCAAATTCTGTATTTATATACAATATTTCTAAGCTGCCTTGATGTTAAAAAAGACAACTCTATGCCTACTCTAAAAAATGCCAGAGGAAAGCTATTATTTAAATGTTTTTTGTGCAACAGTGGTCAGGAAAGCCCTTTGCCATGTTTCTTTCATGAAAAATGCTAGAATACACTGTCATTTTAAAATAAATACCAAGCATAGCAAAAAGAGGGGATGATTGATATTACCACAAACACAGTCAGATTTCATCTGGTATCATGATTTTTGACTACCAACACAATACTTGTCTTTTAATACTGTGACAAGTCACACTATTTTTTATCTGCTTCCAGAAATGTAATTTAAATTAATTGTGGAGCTCATCATCACTTTCTGCTCAGTCAGTAGAAACAAAGAAGGTCCTGTATGAGGCAGCAGGCAACAGCGCTAAACTCAAAATGGATTTAAGGATGCCACAAGTAATAATTCTGTTGCATAATAGTAGCACAAATGCGTATTACATAACCCAAAATGCTTTTATTCAACCTAATTGTATTGTTGGCTCTCCTTTCACATTGCAAAGCTTGCTCAAGCTGTACACAGAAATTAAATTTATACTGAGTCAGGAAATCAGTGTAAACTGCCATTGTATCCAGCATAAACAACAAGGCAAGAGTGATAAATTACTAATAGTATGAATAGCTGGAAATTAAACTGTAGGTGAGGGGAGATGAAATGCCTTCTGACAGAAAAGAAAATACTTTGCAGAAGACTGAAACATATTTTAGAGTAAACTGAACTTGGAACAAGTGATTTTTGTGGAACAACAAATACCAAGAAATGCTATTACATGTCTCATAATAATTACTGTGAGCAATCTCTAAAGGCAAATTTTTCTAAGATTTTGAGAAGAAATGGGTTAGTAGTCAGTAACCACTTTTATGACCATAGCATGGAAACACACCTAAACTGCATTATAAACTTCATTTTCATGGCTGTGCTTTTTATTTTTTTGAAACTAAGAGGCCTCTTCAGGGTGGGGTCTGAGTAGAAAAAGCAGTAATAGGAAGCTAATGTTTCCTAATATTAAGTGTTACCAGCTTGAATATTTATTTACATGCTGAAAGAGTCCAAAAATATTAACTCAGTCATTAGTCCAGGCCAAACTGCATTTTTACTATATTACCTAGACACCACAAGGGCTGAAGTATGGTATCTCCTGGTGTTCCTCTCCTGCACACACTCCCCTAACAGAGCCAGGGAATGTCTTTGTGTGGCTATATGTGCGTCTGCAAGCCATGTAGCAGTTGTACAGGTACTTTCTCTATGAGAAATTCTGCATTTCACAAGACAGAGGCATGTGACAACTAAACTACCACACACCAACACAAATTAGTGCATTCTCCTAGCTATAGCACCAGTGGTGAACCCTCCTCTTCTGCCCCAGCACAAGCAGTGTGAGCTGGCCCTGAACCCTCTGCAGATATTTGGGGTTTGGTTTAAGAATGCTGCGCTGCACTTGGACTGAAATCCTTAGGCATTGGACATAAATCAAAACACATAATTATGTGCAAGTATTGAGTCAGAATGCAAAGTAAGTATAGCTTGCAAGTAAGAGGAAAAGAAAAAGAAAAAAAATGCCAGATAAATCAGAAGCTGTCCACATTGGTTTGGTTTTTCATTTTTTGAGAGGGTTGTTGTTTAACCACCCACCAGGAGTTAATAGCACACCTCTGCTCTTCCCTGTCCTGTTCTCCCTGACCACCTGATGTTTTCCTGAACAAAGTGCCTGTTTTTGCAGGAAGAATGCAAGCCTCATGCTTTAAGTAAGTGTGCAAGAGTTCATTCACATTTTCTCTGCTCCAGAGAGCCAGGAGTCTGGAGCACAGCCAGAATCAATCCAAAGCACTCCATGGAAGGAATGCAAAGGCCTAAGATCTGCCTTCCAAGTGAAACACATTGTTGTTACTCATGGGGCATTTCCAACAGCAGCACAATGGGCTGCCATCTCCAAACCAAAGACACCAGCCCTGCCCTAAAGGGTTTCTACTCTAAGAAACACAAAATGCATCAGAAGTACAGCCAGAGATTACTACAAACCAAGCAAACAAAAGCAAAGGTATATCTTCATAATAATTTTCTTGCTGTATTTGCATGGAATATTAAAGCCAGGTTTCAAATGCACCTGAGGAGCATTTAGTTAATTAATTTATTTTGCACTGAAGACAACAGCTAATCCAGATGAGTGCACTGACTTGTTTGCATCCCAACACATCTCTGAAATGTTATGAAGCTCAGCTGACAAGTTCTATCCACAGGAATCCTCTAAACAACTGAAGGACATTCTGCACCCAAATCAAGTCAAAACAAAACCTCCATTTACTCAATACATGCAAGCTTGTGTGGGGCATGAACTATATTTAGGAGGGAATAAAACCCTAGCTAGCTCTAATGTGATGGTCTATTTCTGCTTGAGGATTTTTAGGTACTAACACAGAGCCACTGGGATCTGGCAGCCTAATGAGATCTACCACAAGTCTCCAGTTTGAAGCCCAAGGGCTGTCTCAAAGCATTCAGTCATTCTGAGATCTTTCAATGGAAAATGCCACTTAGTAATAAAAACATGTTGTTTTACTTGCACAGAGAGCCCATGCACACCCCAGGAAGGAAGAAACAACTGACTGGAAGAAAGGTTGAGTCTCTGTAAGGGGAAAGGCAGTACAAAGCAGGCGAGGGGGTGGGAGGGGAAAAGAAAATAATCCTTTAAACTGCTTTCAAACCAAAAAGGGTGGGAAGAATATAAGAGAAAAAAAAAATAGATGAAATACACAATAAGAACAGGATTACTCCATAAAAGCACTTGAAATGCCTACACCTCCTTAGTGCCATTGTGGCCTGGGGGCAGCACTGGAGGCTGCTGTCATAGCCATGTGCAGGACAGCCATGGAGGTGGCACAGAGGAAAGTCAGAACTCCATCAGTCTGCAACCCAGAAGAGCAAAAAGTTAGTGAATGTCACCATGCAAAGTGGCACAAAGCTTCACACCTGAGGTGGAGCTGCCAGAATCTCATTTTGATTGCCAAAACTGCTGAAGGCAAGCTACACTCTGATGTGCAACAGATGGCTTATGCAACTAGACTGAGATAAATGTGAGAGGCCAGAAAAAGTCTGCTGAAAGTCCTGCCCTCAGAGGTCCCACGGTGGCACACGTATCTGAGAAGACCTGAAGGGTTACAGCAGGTAGAACATTACATTATTTCAGCACAATGCTTGGAAGTGACAACAAAAAGCAAACAAAAAATGTCTGAGGAGCCCACATTAGAGTACCCTGCTCTGTTCAAGCTGCCTAATTTTTAAAGCAGCTATTGTGAAGCTGAATGGGGGAAGGCAAAGGGCAACCCACACAATTCCTACTTTTGCACAGTCTAAAACTGCACAAAGTTTTGCTCTGCACACATAAAAAAGAGCAAGATCTGCACACCCAGAGTTCTCCTTAACCAGGAGGAGGTTGCAGGGCTGCTGGAAAACCAGCCCACACCAAATTCCTGTACCACATGGCAATATGGCCCTGACACCTCCTGGGCATTAAAGTCCTCATGATTCTTTTTAAAGTACCTGTGTTCAATCTTACTCTCCCTCATTAAATATTTGCTGCAAACAAATTGACACCAGAACTTGATAAACAGCCACACATAATAATTGTCATTTTAAACTAAACTAGAGGTTTTCCCTCCTCTAACCAGATGCTATAGAGGAAGGTGAAGAAATAACATGCATAGCATTCAGAGTAACAAGTCTGAAGGAAAAAACTCTTCTCAGCTGCAGGACATGTTTGTTTTATCCCCAAATAAAAAAAAATAATGTATTATGTTTTGAATGTCAAGCATTTTTTTCTCATTATTTATATAAATGTTCAATCCTTTCTGAATCCTCCTGGACTTGGTTGGACTCGATTACTTCTGCCAGCAGCAAGTCCCTTTGGGTTAATTACACACAGTTTTTACATAGTAACATCACTAATTTCTCCCCCGCCTTGCTTTCAAAACCACCCCGGAGATAACATGTCCTTTCTCCACTCACAGTTCTGAAGGCTTTTTCTGTATCCTCCTATTCATGGAGCCTCAGCCCTGCGAGGATTTATTGTTAAACTTGCACATTGACCCCAGTTGCACCAAGACACAAATATAACACTCCTCACCTTTCTGGTGTCTCCAAACCCCTTTCCACCTGTGCATGCCCTTTCCAGTTCTCCTACCTTTGAGACGAGGGAACAAGCACCAGGAACGAGTGAGGAGTTACTCTCATCTCCCTAACAGTATTTTCTAAGCTTCACTTCACTCCCCCCTTCCCTGCTGTAACTTAATATTTGAGCTTCCTTTCACAACTGCTGTAGCATGGGGGGCAAATGCTTCCACAGAACTGGATTCTCAGAAGGCCAGGTCTTCTCCCCAGGTGTTTTTAATTAATTCACTTCTGGTCCTAAATTGTTTCCATGTGTTGCTGTGCCTTGCTAAGCAGCTGCTCCTCGCTGCATGTGCCACATGTGAAGAAGATATCCATGTGATAACAGTGTGAAGCCACTAAATAAATATTACCATGCAGCTCTGACAGCTAATCCATCTCCCATGACTTTTTTTAAGGTTCAAACCCTTCAGCAGCCTCAAAACCCCAGCCTTTTTGAAGTCACATTGTCCCAGAAACACTTTCTCCCCATCTCTTTTCCACCTCCTCGATGAAAGAGGAATCTCCCAAACCCAGGCCACAGCACTGAGGCTGAATTTCAATCCCTACCCAAATCCTACTTTTGTGCTGTGTTACATTACAACACCCAATATAGTCAGTCTGGAGAAAACCTGCAGCCATGCTTCGGAAGTTGTTTGTGTGAAAGGTGCTGTAAGAATGCGAGACCATTATCACTTCACTTGGATATGTTTCTGCTTTCCTTGTAGTCCCTAAATTGTCACCATGGTGCTAAACTGAACTACAGTATTCAGACATTAGCATGAGTTCAGTTTGGTCCAAGGCAAAAGGATTTCTATAAACAGTAAATGGATTTCCATATCCAAAACACAGAATTCCTCACTATGGCTTTAAAACTTTCTTAAAACATTAAAAAAAAAAATTAAACACACATCCTCATAATCAATAAAATTCTTATTTCATAAGGTGTAAAAACTTAACATAGACTCTATAGTTGAGCCGTACATGCTGGTGTACCACCCAGGAAGAATTACAAGTCACTTCTGAAGAGCTTGTATGGCCACTGAACATAGTGCTTTTAGGGGTGAATCAAGGGCAAAAGTACTTTTGGGAGATTGCAGGAGCAAACAGTGACACCTTCCCAGAGACAACTGCTGGTGAGCAGCTCAACCCTTCAGGAGTGAGGTTCCAGTTCCTTTTAGGAATCATCTTTCCCAATCTCTGATACTATCTAAATGTGGTACTAGCACTAAGACATCACACACCTTCTGCTTGACAAGACACTACTCAGTGACTGCACAAAGGCAAGGAAGAGCAGGATCCACACCAAGCTGGCATTTATTTACCCCTGTTACACAAAATAACCCTGTTTTCTCCAAGGGGCCAAGCCATGGTCTGACTACTTTGTGCTGGCTTCTTCACACAGGTGCACCCCCCTACAGTGCTGGCTAAAAGAAATTATAGATTTAAAGAACAGCAGTAGTAGAAGATGCAAGTTCAAAGCATGCATTTAGACACATATTTTTAATTAGCTTCACCAAGGTTAAATTTAAATCCAAGTGTGACTAACGTACTTGAAATGCTTCAGCCTGTTCCTTAAATGAAGGGATCAAAACCCAAACAGTGAAACTAATGGTTTCTCCAGGGCTGCTCTCTGTACAACACCTCAGCCCAGTTCATGTGCTGCATCTCACAGGCTTTCCGATGACACATAGCCACATTCCTTGCCAACTCTTCCTTAACCCAACAAGTGACCTACATCTAGCATTCAGAAAGAAAGTGCCAGATCCTCTACAGAGCAAGCAAAATTTGGGGCTTACTCCTTTCACTTACAGCTTCTTAAAAAAGCAAGCAAGGTAACACTCAGTGATGTCAGCAGCAAGACAGTTAAGGCACTGGAATTTAGGGAGAACCTGTAGCATCCAAGTAGCACAGTTTAAAAAACAGTAATCCTGGCTGTCAGAGGAATTCCCAGGGGAAAGCAATTACAGCACAGGATGTCATTCTAATCCTGCATGTCACAGGTAAATGCCAAGGGCAAGTTTTGTCCATGAGCAGGCTGGCTGGGAGATATCCAAAATGCAGATACACTCAACGAGTGCAGCAACAGAACAGACTCCAGCAGCTTTACTAAAGAGGCTCCCTTAACCCTTGTTATTCCACTTAATATGAGAATCCTTAGCAAGAGGTGCCCCTGCACAGCCCAGGAAGTGAGGCTGCCCCTGCCTGTCCCTAGTTCCTCCTGGCTGTGCCAGGGTATCCCAGCCCTAACCCAGCCTTTGTAACACCACACGATTAAAGCACTGTCATGCTTTGGCAGCTTGGAGTGGGAGGTTTTACACTCAACTGAGAGCATAACACTGTGCTACAAAGCCAGTCACCCTTCAAATTATGCACTTTGGATTTGGAACTGGCAAAGTAATGGACAGTAATCTTTCAGGCTTCCTTTTTAGAACTCTTAATAGGCTCAGTTTCCATTTTTGAGTGCCCGTTGCACACACAGCCTCTATTAACCCAGCTGATGACTGTACCCAAGACTGCTACTGAGGATATCCCTGGAACCTAAACCAGGAAGCAAGGAGAAAAATATGCCATGAGGAGTCATTAATGAGGGCTATGAATGGTACCATGGTACTATTATGCCCACAACTGAAGGAAGGACAGGAGGAAAGAGCCTACTCCAAGCCAAAACACAAGCCGGGTGAGATGCCAAAGCTTTCTTTTGGATAACTGGGTACCTGTCTATACATAAAATCATTTCATTCCCTTGGAATACACTACTTTGTGGGTCTGCAGCACCCAACAGGCACCTTCCCCCAAGCAAAATCAGTATGAGCACACCCCATCTTTCTTCCTTCTCCAAGACAGCTCCTCGGAGACTTTGGAGCAGACAATAGCACAGTTCAGTTTCCATAGAAAGCCTGTCAGCTCCTTGGGAGCCGCTTTTCTGCTTCTGCCAAATATATGGCCAGAACTACGCCCTGGCCTTGGTCTGGGCAGTCAGGACAGGCTGAGGGAACCTGATTTAGCAGAGGGAGTCTGCTTTAGCCAAAAGCAACCGACACATGCTCTAAATCAAGAGACAAAACAGCAAGCTGCAGCGAGGACAATGACCAGCCAAGCCCTTGCCTGCTGCTTCCACAGGAAACTGCACTCGACCAGAACATCTGGGATCTAAGGGCAAGATGAAAAAGAAATCACAGAGCTGGCTCAGAAGGGCACATGGGAGGGCAGGAGCAGGCTCAGAGAAAATGTGAGGTTTTACTTCTTCCTAAATGTTGATGATTCCAGGCACCACTTACATCACAACCCATAGTTAGGAGGTCTGTGCTGGAAAGAAAGAAATATAGACTAAAGCTCCTTTTCTGACATATTGATCAAGTCAGAGAGATGGTTGTGTCCCAGATCCCAACTGGGATACAGATTAGTTAGCCACGAGTTTTTGCAATATTTTTCTGTCTGAACTCTCCAGCACAAACTTCCTGCCAATGTATGTGACTGTGGATGTGTTTAGAAGCCAAACTTGTGGTCACATGCAGTTTTCAGTACAAGGCAATCACTTGCACTAAATAAAAAAAATAAAAATAAATGAAATTTTGAAAAATTTAAAGTGTCTTTCTAAAACACCACAAAATTCCCAAAAAGGTAATTATCAAACAATAGCAGTGCTAAGGATACACACAAATATTAAGTGATAGATTTGCTACTTTTCAGCTCTTCCTTCTTTTAGCATTTTAAGGTACTGAAAAGCACCTTTCTAACAGCAGCTCATTGACACTTTTGGAAGTGCCACCCATCACTACAATATTAAAGACACTTTAAGACAAGCTGTATTTTGCATCCATCTCTGCCTGAACAAACTCCAGAGTCGTAAGTTCAGCTGTAGTCAAAAAGAGAAAGCAAAAGGTGAAAACCAAGTTTCTAAAATCTCCTCTAGGTGTGTAATCCATGCCCAATGAAGCCAGGCAGCCTGGCCATAAGTGAGTAGACTATTTATCTGTTATCTGGATATTTAAGACTCAAAGGAAGAGGAGCCCTTGTCGTCCATCAGTAAAGCAAGAAACTTGATGGCAAGGATGGACCCTGAAAATTCAGCGATTATTTCAGGTGTGGAGAATCAGCACTGAAGCTTGGGGAGCTCCAGTTCCTGGCTGCATGTCCTGTGACATTGTAGGTGCCTTCCTCACTCCTTCCCAGATGAAGGACTCTGATAGGAAAGACATTTGCAGGTATTCAGGGCTAGTCCGTCCCTCCCTAACTCCTGCAAGGGGGAGATAAAGCACTCCAGCTGCTGAACGCGGGGCTCCACAATAATCACTTCACAGCACTTCAAAACCTCGTCTGCTTTTGTTTTAGCGACCTTGCCCACCCGCCCACACCACAGCCAAGCCTCTGCTCTCCCTGCACCACTCCACTCCTCTACCCGCTGCTTTTCCCCTTCTCTTCAGCTCTTTACTGTTTCCCGTAGATCAGCGGCTGGAGCTCACCTGCCCACGCCGTTCCACCGTCAGCACATTGCTCCTGCCCACAGAAATTCAGGTATTTAGCGGCTGATCTACTCTTACATCCACTGTTTGGCTGTCCTTGCCTACTTCTGGTGACAGTATGGCTCAGCTCAGCTCCGTGTCACTGCACGGGAACCTGGCTGCCAGTTCAAGACCAAAGCCCCCCCAACATTTGTCTCTTATGCTTTGGTGCCTTTTCTGCATAGACAATAGCACCATCCTCTTGGACAACCAGCCTCACTATGGGCTGCATTCACATCCTCAGAGGGAAGCTGAATCCCATTTTTCAGGTTCTTTCTGAAAATACAGTTTTAAAATACAATATTCTCTTTCTAACCACATCATTCAAATTCCTTGCTGTGCTCCCAAACCTTCCCTTCCAGTTGCCAATATGCCTTTTTCTCTAGCCTGACATAATGCCATTCAAACTGATGACTGTCCACCCCAAATCCTCCTCTTCCCCTCTTCTGAGCGTGTGCCATCCATATGTACAAATCTCTACTTCTCCATCCTTTTCTCTCACTAAGATGTCAGGCCATATACCTCAGCTTCCATGGCTTTTGTAGCTTGTTCCTCTCTCTCTCCAGGATCCTGGAGACACCAAAACCCACTTTGTTTTCAAAAAACTGCATTCCTGCTTTCTCTGGTTGAATCCATTCTGTTTGGGAAGGATTCTCTCAATATTTCTAGAAAGTACACTTGACTTTTGAAGCTTTGATACCAATCATCAGCTAAGATGTATGTACAGACAATCCTCTTTAAATATCACATCTGCACATTCTTTTAAGTCAAAACAGTGCTTTTGTGCAGTATCTCTAGCAATACTGAGCTCCCATTAGAGCATTTAATATTCCCTAATACTCTAATGCTCAAAGTCTTAAGCTTCACTAAATATTTAGTGACTAAGTATGTGGTGACAAAAGCAGTGGCTATTATTGGCACCCTTTGATGTCTAGTATTAAATTTAAAGCTAAGAAATTCAGTGATTATCCAAAAGCTTCACACTTCTAAAAGTTTCAGAAATGCTGATGCCTGCTTAAGTCACAGCCTGTTTCTCTTTTACTTTTGTTAGTTGTAGAAGTTTGAAACGCAAGAAAGGCATTTCTGTATTTCAGTAGGCAAGTGTTTATGGTGCTTCAGTTGGAATCTTATGATTGGCCTTTAAACAATCCATTCTCTCATTACAGGGCCAACTATTCAGTGACCCTGGATGGGTTCTTAGGATGGAGAATTTTAAGGAAGGTTTATTAGATTTGACCTGCCACAAGAAGCTCAGTGCTTCAGAAGGGGTCATATTGCTAAGTGGACTTTTACAGGACACAAAGAAGACGTTTTTTAAAAAGTGAATCCAGGCATGATTATGATCAATAAGTGAGTTACTATGTTTGTTACTGTGAAGGCTCAATACTTGCTGATGTACAAATAGGTTTTGACCTTCAGTCTTCTACCTAAGCCTGACTTAGACGCCATCAAAAAATTAAAACAAACATTGCTAAATCCAACACCTTGTTAATTTAGTGCTAATGAGTTTCAAATAATAGGAAAAAAAATCATAAACCCTTATAAACTCCAGATTAAAAAAAAAAAAAGTCACCTGATGAGAGCTCTAAAAGAGACAATTTGGCTCTTCAAAGCCAAACTGCTGGGGGCAGGGATGGCTCTTCATAAATAATGCTCTGGGTTAGAGGCTATTTATTGATTTCAGGACCACAAAAAAAGCCATTAATAAAACAAGATCACAAGAAGAGCTTAAAATACTTTATGTTCTGAAGAGCTTAAGGGAAACAAACAGCCCATATGTTCCAAAATATTTTTAAATAATATACCCAAGATTTGGGACTTTTTTGCTCATGAAAGAGGCCGGACTGGAAGCCGAAGTCTCAGATTTATGCCCACAACAGGTGTGGATTTCTGACACACTGTCTCCTTCCCCACAAACATTCCGACCTCAAAAAACCAACAGCAGCCACAGGAACCTGACAGTCACTGCCCTGACCTTGCAGTCCCTGGTCCTCCTGTTGGGATGGGCAGCATCAGCTGTGGGGATGACCACAGGAATATACAAGCTCCATTCCTCTGAGAACAGGACTAAGGCCTGGCAAACTCTGTCTAGTACAAGGAACAACACAGCTCCAGCAGCAAAAAAATTCTATTTTTCTGAACTGTGTTTATGGGCCACACTCAAAATTATCTTCACCTCTTACACAAAACCAGCTGGGAAAGTTGCAGGAGCTCAAATATACTTGGTCGTATTTTTCCTGGTAAAAACAGGAGGCAGAAATAAAAAATCTGCCACTCAAAGGAAGTAGATTTGAAATTATCTGTTCTGATTAGTACTCTGTGTACCTCTTGGAAACCCAGGGAGACTAAGCACTATCTATATGCAGGACAGAATTTGCTTATTTCTCCTGACTGGTTTCAGCTCTGCTGTATTGCTTCATGTCACAGGAGCTTCACAAGAAAATGACTGGATATAAATCTCAGGGTAGTTTCAAAAGCCTTTAAAATACCAACATGGATACTACATCAAGCCAACTTCTTATATTACTGCCTTTGATCTCAAAGGAAAAAAAATAAACATAACAAAATACTATGAAAGTTACAGACATCTCCTGCAGACCTGGCCCCAGCTGCCACAGCTGCACTGATTCCAATGAAGTGAGGACATTTTTTATCTGCTGGGGACTTGGCTTGATAAAGGTGAAGGCACTCAGCAGCATGTCAAATCAACTGTGTGCATTTAAGCTCATTTTACTTACCATTAAAGCCTCCATGCTTTGAGAAACAGTAGAGAGATGTAATTCTTGCAGAAATGCAATTAATTTCTTATATGGCTAAGAAAGCAATACAGAATTAAGACCCAAACCAATATTCCCTTAAGTTCAGAGGAAGTTCTGCTGACTTTGAGGGACCTTCACCAGTCAAAATAACATAGCTATTTGTTTGGAGACCTGAGATAGGTTCCTGACAGCAGAAACAAGCCATAGTCCAGTCTGAAATAACTGTTAAATGTTCAGCTTCTCGGGCCATAAACTAAGATCCTTATTTCTGAACCAAGAATCACCTGACACAGGGCCACAGCTAGTCAAATTGTTTTTACAGGTCAAGAAAAGAGGAAGAGTCAACACAAGGAGAGTGTTATTTCAGATGACCCAGGCAGCCTAGTTCAATGTCTGGTTTGTTGTTTTTCTGTTCTTTTTTTTTTTTTTTTTTTTTGATAATGAGAGCAGTCGATGCTAGAAGTTAATATTGTAACAATTCCCGTGGAATTCAGCTCCCTGGAGACGGCTCCGAAGTCCATGAGCAGCCCTCCCCAGCACCTCTGTGCTAGCCTCACTTACCCCCAGCCACCTTGCTCCTTTGTTGGCAGCCTGCTGAATCTGCACTTTTTTAAGGGTGACATTGTAGACAGCTCCGTCTTCTACCTCTTCACCCCCATCCTGAAATGTGGTCTGCCAGGAAAAGGAGAAAGAAAAACAAGATGAAAAGGAACGTTTTCCCCCTTCTGCTGACCACAATCAGTCCCAGGTGCTCTGCTGCTCCAGGCACAGCAGAGGAGATGGGCAGCACAAAGTAAACACAACAATCAAAGCAATCCAGAATACCCTTAGGTTGAGGGAACACTGGAGATATTCTTGGCAAGCTGTCCTTTCCTGTGGTATCGAGGTACCCTGACTTTCCATTTAACTGTTTTTCCCAGACTAGCACATATTTTAAATAGCTGCATAAAGTCTTCTAAGGAAAGAGTTTGGTTTTGATTAGCAGTCGTCTCTTTCCTCCCTCCTTTTCTACAGCAATTAATCTCTTTGGCCTTTCATTTGGGGAAGGATTCGCACTTTTAAAAGTGCTGAATTACTTCGGCAGCCAGCCTTGAATCTTTGAAGCTACAGAGCGTTTTAAAACGCAGCGACATTTTCATTCTCTTGAGAAGGAGGGATCTGAAGCGCTTGCGATTTGCTCATCTAAAAACCCATTATTTCAAGAACAAGAAGAAAAAAACACAAAAAAACAAACGAAGCAGCTTTAGAGCCGGGGGAAAGGGAGGGGAGGGGGCACAGCATATCCCGGTACAGCACAGCATCGCGGGGACCGGGCAGGGCAGGGCAGGGGCGGCACGGCCGGTTACCATTTTCGCTCTCCACAGCAGTTTCATCCTCGGTGCCTTGCCGGGCGCCTGGCCGGACGCGGGCCGGGCCGAGCCGAGCCGAGCGGCCCCTGGGCGGCGCGGGAGGGCCGGGCCGGGCCGGGGGCGGGCCGGACGGACGGACAGACAGACAGACAGACAGACAGATGGGCAGAGGCAGGGGCAGGGGCAGGGGGAGAGGCCGCGCCTGGCGCCGCCCCGGCCCGGCCCCTCAGCGTTTCCCGGCGCTGGCCCCGCTCGCAGCGCCCGGCCCGCTCCGGCCCCGCTCCGCTCCGCGGGCTCGTCCTGCCCCGCTCCCCGGCAAGCGCCTCCTCCTCATCTCCCTTCCCCTCCTTCCCTCCCCTCCCCTCGCTCCTCTGCCGGGGCAGGGGCGAGAGCGGGTCCGGTGTCCGGGCTGCCGTAAGGAAGGAATTTTAAGCTATGCTGAACTTTGAAAACTTACTTCTGCCACTTGGGAAGTGAGGGAATTAAAGGCTTTAGTAAGCCCTGCCCGGGCAATCGCCGACACTGTCCTCACATTTATTCTATATCGCTCACAAAGAGGCCCCCTTGAGCTCCTCTGTGGATGCTGTAGCTGTTCGGCACCTGCGTGCTGACACGACGGTCTCAAGACACCCTAAAAACCCCACAAACTTCGTTGCCTCCTGAGCTGTCTTTAATTACCTGCTTTCGGGGACTTAAAATAGGGATGGTTCAAGTGCACAAATTCCCGTGCAAGGCGACGAAAGTTCCAAGAACGGAAACAGAGCTCAGACCTCCCAAAGCCCCACGCTAACCTCCAGCATGTTCCTGGCTTCATTTCCACCAGGGTTAGTACCTGAGGAGCATCACAGTCTTGGGGGCTGTCAGACCTTCTGCCTCTTAACACGAAAAACCATACGGAAGGCAGGAACATTATTTTCGGTATGAAGCCGAGTGAGCTGCGTGGTCACAGGTGCCCTGATCTGGTCACTTGCCAGGCTGTGCTTTTAGTTTACATGTGTGATCGGAAAGTGGTCGGGAATAAACAGACAGCAATAACCTGACTCAAATGTACCGCACCTACAAAGTGAAGTGTAGATTTCCCAGAGTCCTGTGGCTTCTCCTGTAAAACTGCAAAGATCATTCTGAACGCTTTAGATTTTGCAAACTGCTCTTCCACATCGTAATTTTAATGTGCAGAAAGCAGAGTGTGCATTGAACCCCTTGTGGCCAGCCCAGCAAGTGTGTGAGTACCTGCAGAGCAAATTGCCATTGAGCAGGACTAGCATACCAGCATATGCAAATGCATATCCAGCCACAAGAAATACAACTCCAAAGCCAAAAAAATTACTCTGAAATAAAAGCTTTTTTGTGTGATGATGTCCTGGTGCCACAGTACATGCACTACCATCACTTTGGGTGGCAGTCACAAAGCAATAGCACTCTGTTTCTTTACAAAAAAGAAAATGGCAGTGAGTTAATACAGTGGGAAGGAGCTCCTATATTTGGTTCAATTTAGCTTCTCTTGAATCACATGTTTTGGACTGGATCTGTCCATAAAGCTCATAAATTTCTATTCAAGGCAGAGCACATGACCTCTCAGAAATTATGTTCCTGAATCCTCTTGGCCACTGACAAGTGACGGAGAGAACCTCCATCAGGAAGGAGCAGCAGATGACATACAGTTTTACAAGGACCAGAAAGCTACCATTTTTATTAATAGGATTTGCCACTAGTCTTGCACAGAGATACATATTCTTCACAGATTATTTTTAGTGCCCAGACTTTAGAAGCATTGAATTGTTTAGATTGGAAACCATCTCTAAGATCACTGAGTCAAATCATGTCACAGTGAAAGGTTACAGAAGGGGCAATAATCAGACATTCTATTGATAACTGTCTGTCTTGGGAAAAGGATATTTCAAGGCCACTAAAAATCTGCCTTACATATGCAAAAACTGATTCTTTAATACTGGAAAAGAGAAAAAGCATATGTAACACTTAAAATCCATTATATAGTGTACAACCACTTATTTGAAACCAAGAGACAGAGTCTGAATGCACAGGAAAACATGCACAGGAAGACCAACAAGGCTCTGATTAATCTAAAAGATGTTCTGAAAAGATTTCAAGGACAGAAGGAAGCCTGAAAATGAGGAAGAAGAGTCTACAACTCAGTTTAGTAGAACTGCTGGTTTGCTCTTTTAGCAGACTTTAATCACAAAACTGATCTACACCGATGAACCATGCGGTCAACACCATGTTAAACATTTGGTTCTCTCCAAATCATGTTCACATGCAATAACTGCATTCCTGCCATAATCAAGCCCTGTGCCTGCCCTTTTTACCAAAGCAGAATTGTTTCTCTAACACATCTGAGCAGGCATTCCCTCCTACTCTCAACCAGAGAGAAGCACAAATCCACTTGTGAATGCAACTTTACACTTCTCACAGTGAAACATTATATAAGAAAATACTTTGAGGTCTAGAAAGCTCTCATTCTGCGGATCATTGACCACTTACAGCCCAACAAGAACTGGCCAACTGTCTACAGGGAAATAAGGTAGTGGCAGAGTGATGACTTTCCCTGAGTTTCAGCTGTTGCTACAGCTGGCACACAGACGCCTGCATGGGAAGACAAAGCACAAGATCTATAAAGCAGCTGGAAATAAAGAACAGCTCGTCTGACTGCCCCTGCTCAGGGCCTGACAGGAGGAGAGGAGGAAACAGAAGTCAGAGATACCCGAATATGGAAATTATTTGGGAGAGCAAAGGAAAAGGAGAAAGCAACAAGGTGATGTAAGAATGAGCCCTGATAGCTTCTCCAGGAGAGAGAGGAATCACACAGCCTAAAAGGACAAAGCCATGTATCTGAGGTGTGCATGCAGCTCACTTCACTGGGCAAGGATGTTCCCTGGGATTTGGGGAAAAAGTCACACCACTGTCTCTTTTTTAAGTTAAGCCATAATTTCAAGAAGGTCCTTTCAATGGCAGCACCAGCTCAAGCCATTTCCACTCCTTGGTGCTTGAGTAGGCCAGGAGCCAGAACTGGTTGTGTGTTGGTTATGCAAGACACTTCCCAGTAACCATGCCTTTGTAGTCAATATCTTTGTAGTTTTACATTTTTCTCCAAACCAATGCCACCTTAAGGACATTACCTAACTGTTAATTGAAAAAGAAAATTCCATGAGACACTCTGTTCATTCCATAGGAGATACAAGAATCCATCATACAGAATAAAGCCTGTCTAAAGAGACACCCGTGCAATGGATGGTACCTTTGAAGTGAGTGCCTACAAAAGAAAATAAATACTGTTTCTATTAAGACTATCTCATTAATTGTTATTCATCTGGTTTCTTTAAAATATATTTAGTTCTTAGTTCTTGCTTTTGGTTTATGGAACATGCTCTCAATTTGATAACTAACAGGTGCTGTGGCCTACAGCTCTGGAGATTGAAACTAAAAAAACCCCACAAATCATATGCAGGTGAACCACAAAAGCTAGATAATGCAGACACTATAGAAATTGAAACACAAATCAGTTTTATTTTGTGTTTCTTTGACAGCCCACTCTGACATCTAGCTTGGCAGCAGAGAGCTCTCCACCATGGACACTACAGGAACTTCACCTGGGAGTGTTCCTTTACATTGTGCACACCCAAGTTCCAGCTTCCCACTCCATGACACAGTTATTTTTCATGGGCTGCTTTACAGCTGCTTAATATTCAGTGCACTGCAATCTCCTGAAGGTCCTTTATTGCACAAAGAACCTCACAGGCACATATCTCACATTTCCATCAGCACAAGCAATGCTCTGCACATGCTGCAAGCTGATGTAGAAGGGAGCAGAAGTGAGCCAGGTCTTCCATCTGCCTCATCTGGGATTAATACATTTGGTTATATATATTCTTTAAATGACTGAGATGCACTATGATTACACATCAGCCAGTCAGAAAAGTTGTTAGAATCAAACATTGAATTTCAATTACAAACTACTAACTAATCAAAGTGAACAAAATGCTACCTTACACACTGTATATCTGCTTTTTGACAGTCTGCAACCTTTGCAAGCCTCACTCCTGTGCAGAAGGGAAAACACTGCTCCCCCTTCACTTTGAAAGATTGACAATGCAGTTGCAGCTCAGTAAAGAACTAGACACACAAGACCATCACAATCTGTCTTCCTGGACACCAGAACTAAACAGAAGCCTTCAAGTAATTGCAAATATTAACCAGCTTCGTTGTAAAACACCGGAGGAAATGCATCAGAGCTCCCATACATAAAACTAAATTAAT
Source organism: Taeniopygia guttata (assembly GCF_048771995.1). NCBI lineage: Eukaryota > Metazoa > Chordata > Aves > Passeriformes > Estrildidae > Taeniopygia > Taeniopygia guttata. The sequence continues at coordinate 23,687,474 of NC_133033.1, read as the reverse complement.
GTTTCATAAGGCTGCATAATTAACTATGCTAAGTCAAAAAATTATGTAGTTAAGGAAGCACATCCAGCCATCCCTGACCCTCTGATTTCGCATGTGATTGCAATTAGATAGGCATGCACTGTTTCACAGGCTGTGCTGTCCAAAGAGACATAATCTCAGATCTGGGGGGCATATCTCCTCCAGGAACAGCGAGTCCCTGGACTCCCATTGGGAAAGCCTTCAAAGCAAGCCTGCGTGGAGCACCAGGGGCACGTCTCTGGGCAGTGCACGCTGCTGCGTGGTGGGGAGGAACAGCAGTGTCTGGGCTCCCTGAGGAGTGCCTCAGAGTCTGGCTTCACCCTGTCCCCACTCACCCACACCTGATCCCTGCTCACTCTCCCGGCTCCTTGGAAATGACTTCGAAGTCACCTGAGGCTGCAGGCCCTAGAACTCGACTTTCAGTTACCCAGACCACGGAACACCCAGAAACTTTTCATAAACCCCAAGTGCTTTGAGAGGTCTCTTGTTCCTGTTCCATGTGACCCTGCAGCTTCAGAGCAATATTTTTCTCTCATTTTGTGCTGCAGTGCTCCTCAGTTGCTCACAGTAAATCCTCTCTGCTGCACATTTCAGCAGCTTTGAAGGAAGAAACAACACCCTGGAGTGTATGCTGAGAACATTGTTTTCTGAGGCTCACAACTCAGTCAAATCAAGCCAAAACTAAGGCACTTCATAGTTATGGTTATTTCAATGCCAAATTTTAGCCCACAGGCCTCAGCTACTCACACTGTAGAGCTGTTCAAAAGAAGGCAGCAAAAAGTCTTTATGAAGGGGAAAAATAGTTTTCCACTCTCCTCATATTCACAAATGGATGAAATGTTTTCACTCAAACTTTCCAAAAAGTTCACTTTTGAGCAGAGGCCAAGGGCTTTATTTGAACAATTTTAAAACTCTCTGCAAAGAATAAATACTGAATCATATAAAAACACACAGCTCAATTACAAATTTGACTGTGGGTAACTCTCCTGAAATCAATTCCATTGTCATGGGACCTGAATCAATCTCAGTGCTTACGCAGAACTAATAAAAATTATCCCTGCCTTCTCCAACAAAAAGTTATGGAAGACTGATAACAGAAGGCTAATATATCCAGCAATCATTTCATCTGTACAAGAACACAACAGTGCCATAACAGAACATACCAAAATGCCTAAGCCAAAATCAGCTTGTCACATACAAAATACATCAAATGGCTCCCACATTGTTACTCAAAAGATTGTCTTCACTTGTTTCAAATCTGATTGTTTCAGATCTCTTTTTCTGCACTTAAGTCAGGTTTAATAATTAAATTGGCTATTAGACAAACATGTATTGGGTTGATTTAGCACAATGCTGACTTTCCCTCATTGCTCTCTTAGGCTGATTCTCTCCATAGGCTGATTCTCCATAAGAAGGTTCATACTTTCAATACATTTACAAATTTATCATTTATATTATTGGCTAGTTAGTACTCAGTCCTTCCCCTCATTCCCAAATTGCTATGGTTCCTGTTCTTTTTGAGTAAGCTTTAGCTTCCAGAAAAATAAATTTAACTATTTGATTAAATGTGTTCTCAAAACTTCCCTTCTGCCCTGTTTCATTTTGCTTTGATTACAGATATACTGCACATATGCCTTTTATGGCCCTGTTACAGTATGTTTAAACAGGATAAATCTCTGTTGGCTATAAGGATTTCCATCTCCTAATTCTGGCACAGAGTCTTTTTCATTTTTCCTCTTAAAAGATAAATATTTCCTCCTCTAGAAGCCTGTATCACTCGGGTATCCTTTAGTCCAAGCACTCCCCAGAAGATTCTGGGTTAATTAATTGGGGTGTCTGCTATTTGGGATACTGGGAGTACTTCCCCTTCTGTCTGGAGCCCCCTGTCCCTCTGAGCAGACCTTTGCCAGTGAGCTCTGTATTTAAATCTAACTAGTTCAAAGCCCAAGGACTTAGTCCCTCCCACCCATTGGGTTATAATCAGATGGCAGCATTTCTTAGGTTTGACTCACTCCCTTCATGCACACACTTAGTTTCCACAATGGGTATTTGAAGAGTTTCAATTTCAAGGCTGTTCCTACAAAATAGCCTAGTGCTTGCATTTTCTTGACCTCTAATATTAAAATAACAAGTATAAATTAATTGTAAATCCTTATAATAGTTTATGTTATTTGTTTTTTTTAGTCTAAATGATCCATATCAAATTTATGTGCGCCCTTTATTGTGGGACAGATTTCAGGATACTCAGAAGTTCCTAGACCCTGATTTAAGGAGCCTGATGAATGCCTGTCATATCAGAGAGATCTTCTGGATGCTGAAGATGGTTGCACACCATGGACAATTTTCTCAGCCAGATCTAAAACAATGTCTTGCAAGCTTTTTACTGACTCAAAATTTTTCCCAGCACTCAGGCAACAATAAGCCAGAGTTGTCATCATGTTTTCTCCTCTTCACTGGGCTAAAAGGGAAACAACTGAAGGGAAGCGTCACTTCATCTCATCTACAGGTCTCTTGATTTTTTTAATGCTACATTCATTCTATCTGACTTCACCAAATCCTACAAAGATTGTATAGCCCTTCTACAGAGCCCAGGAGGCCCTATTAAATCAGACTCCTGTTAAATCAGAAAACTTCTCCACAGCTTTCTTTTGAGCAGGGAAGAGCCACAAACAAGAGAATTGTAAACAAATATGCAACAGATAAATCTAGAAATAGATATAATGGTCCCTCTGCAACCACATAATGTTTTTTCATCATACATGCACCTCAAACAATTACAATTTCAGGGCTTTACTAACTACTGCAGCCTTGAGCCCTGGAATCTCTAAATTAGAAATTGTATCTTTTGAGTGCAGTGCAATAAAATCCAGATTTGGGGAGACTGGGGCTTGGGGGTTTTGAGTTACTTTTTTCTTTGATTTGTTTTACCTCCTCCATCTCTAAAATATCCTACAGTCACATAAAACATTTTGTACAACAGTGACTTGCCTTCTTCAGCTTCCATGAATCTTCCTCAGGAGAGTTGTTCTTTCATCATCTAAAAACTCTCCAGCAAGTTCCACCCTTGGAGAAGAAATTCTATAACTGTTTGAAAACAAGACAAAGGCAATTTTGAACTGCAGACAGCAACACATTTATTTCTAATGTCCATTATATTCTCTCTCTTGTGAAACACAGCAGTTGAGTAAAGTCACAACACGGATAAGGAAGAGCCTCAGTAAAGTCCATCAGATGCTGTGCCACACACAGTGGCACTCCGGTTTCATAAATGAGTGCTAAACATGTTTCTGGAAGTGGCCTATTTTGCTTGGGGAGGCAAAAATGCCTTTATCAGCATAAGTCAACTCCCATTTTTTGCCTTTCTGCTGCTGCGACTCTTGTCTTCCACCCACTGCAGACTCTGAGCTTTCCAAAGCTCACAATCCTACCCGCCAGATCAGTAAAAATGCAGCATTAAGACTTTATTTTTCATTCACTTATTTAATACTCATTTTTAAGACCCCTCAAAACTCAGTCTCACTTTTAACTCTCCTTATTTTCATTTTAGAAGGTTTTCATCTCTACTGGTGCTTCTCACAGATCAATGCCTGCCAGAAGCTCTCCAAGGATAAAGGCTTTGTCTTTTATATACTAACACTATACCCTTGGTAACCCATTTCAAAATTATACACCCAGCTTTGAGGTGCACCTTTATCCCAATGCCAGAAATACAACTATGGGACAGAAGCAATATTTCCTTTACTAACAGATGTTTTAAAAACGCACAGCCCTTTCTGAGGCACATACTAGTGATTTATAAATACTTGCTTTTGTTGGTATCTACCTTCACACTTTGCCCTACATCTTTCCCCCCGTTTGTTCTGCCTCTGTTCTGCCTTATGATTACCATGCTGTGCTGTGAGACAGACTCCTGCCCACTTGCAGATGTTCCAGGACAGGGCACAAACCCTCGCTATGACCTTTGGGCACCGTTACAGTGCAAGGACAGATTTTATGATGGATCTCTCAAGTCCAACATCCAGCACTCCTGCCACTGGTGCCACTGGGATGTAGAGTAATAGAGCACAACTCACCTTGAACAAATGATCAACACCTACTAAAAATGCTGGGAATTTCTGGGAGCAGCACACTCCAGCTAAAAAAGAAATCCCTCTTGCTACTTGGCTGCTGCTGTCATCCATCTGTCACTTCCCTGAAGTGCTGCCGGTGACTTCAGCAGATTCACTTGCAAGGGAAAGGTGACAGGATTAGACTCACAGGCTGTAAACACTTCACTCCCCTCTGGGATCACCTGGCTTTATTATTATTGGCACATTGTGCTCAGGCAGCAAAGACATTCATTTAAGGATACTAGTTTCTATTTCCAACTCTATTACATCTATTTTTGTTTGAACTTATTTAAAGACAACATTATCAAGCCAGGAACAAAAGGCAGGAAGGAGATGGAAGCCCACAATGCTCGACACAATGACAGGAAACAACCTGTGTTTTGACAGTTCCCCCAATTCTCTTCCAGATGATCTTTACCAAAGAATTAGACAAACTCCAAAAAGCAAAATAAAACCCAAAACCCTGTGAAGAGGAAATCCTCTTGTATAGGTGCTAACAGAGTGGAAAATTTTAGAGAAAATTCAGGTCTAGCATCTAGCCTACTGACAATTTACTGAGCAAACTCAAACCCTATCCATTGCACTGGGATGACACACTTCTATTTCTAAGGTTTTACAGAAAGACTTCCTCAAAAAAACCAAGACCTTCAAAACTGGCCAAAGTTGAACACTGTTATGCAAAATTGTAACAAAAGTTGGCGCAGAAGCCACTGTTTTGTTCTGTGGAGATCAGCTGGAAATACAGGAATAAACAGGATGGAAGAGCCTCTTTTCAGGGGCATATTATAAACAGCAAATTAATTGTGCAATGTGTTACTATGCTCAGGGAGATGAGCTGGACTGGAAATCAAAACCTAGAGTAGATAATTATAAAATGTGCATTAAAAACCATTAAACCACACACCAAAAAGTCAAAGGAATATTAAATTCTTTCACTTTGGGTTATAAGATGAACACTGAGAGATCCATGGAGGAACAATTCTAGTAAAGTTACTCCGTATTTGTCCACAGCTGAATTTTCAGGACATATATATGCAGTAGATAGTAAATTTTTTCAATCCTTATGTACCCACACCTGCCTTCTGCATTACAGGGATTTTGTAACACCCTCAAAAAAAAATTAGCTTAAATATACAACCTTTCATTCATAAATCAGTTCTGACCTGAAGCCACCTTGCTAGAGAGGCCTATTCAAACTGCAAGGCAAGTCTTTGGCAATAGTGTCAGCAAGAACACAAGAAAGAGTCAAATATTGCAAAGTAATACAGAAGTACAAATAAAGTGGTCACCAGTGCACTGAAGAATAGACTAAAATATCCAGTGCATTCCCCATCCAGCACTAGGCAGCATCAGGTCCCAGTATGTTTCAGTGATTACAGATTTATCCTGGATTAAATCTGCAACAAGAAGTGAAGTGGCTCCACATCTTCCTCTTCCTCTTCCCCCAGATATATGTCAATTATTCTTTACAGATTGTTTTCTAAGACTTTCCTTTGCAAAGCAAAAAGAAAGCAAAGAAGCCACAACTTTATCTTTTTTCTTAAGGAAAAAAAAAAGAGAATTTAAGCTCCAGCCACACAAGCAGCCAGATGTGCATTCATCACCATAACGTGGCATGATGTGTCACTCGAGAATTTGGCACTCACTTAAAAAAAGGAATTCTGCTTATTTTTATTCCACTGGCTAGTCCAAAACCAAGTGCAAAGTTGCATAATCCCTCCAATTCTGTTGGAGAAACAACAGTCAGAACCAAGGTCCATGGAAGAGGGAAGGAAAAAAAAAAGAAAAAAACCTCCCAGCCCTCTTTTCTGGATAAGATGTTATAAATTAAGAAGCAAGGGTTCTGTAGAGAAAGCACTGCTCTTACTCTCCCAGGCAGGCTTCTTTATCTTCCAAGTGGACTCCAGACTTCATGCATTTCTTTCCCTCTCTCCCTTCCTCCCCCAACCCTTGATGACAGTATTTGGCAGGAACTCCTAATTAAAAATAAAAAACAAACACCAGACTGCCTTTGCGCTACCCCAGTGAACCTCTCTGGGGAAATGGTGTTCTTTGCTCAGCAATTCCTGTTCAGCACAGAATGCTAGCACGAGGAAAGCAGCTGGAGCGACTTCCTATTCTCCATTCAGGCCTGGCAGCCTCAGAACAAAGCCTTACAAAAAGAGAGGCCGAAACCAACAGAGAATCACTGACAAAGAAGTGCACAAGGACTCTGGCAAGATGTTATTTCCAGTGCTCTCACAACACAGGCCTCAGTAACAACCTGAGCCACCAGAGGCCTGGAAAAGCCAGTGGATGGTTGTGGATAATTCTGTGGCTGCAATCCCAACAGCTGCCATGCAGACACGTAAGGATATTGTCCAGTTTAATCTGAACACCAAGAGGTTTACTGCAAATCCTTTCCACAAGCAATTCCAACAACGCAGCTATCACCACATCTCCCAAGCCTTCAAGATTGCTTTGATGGACATTACTTTTCTTTCCTGAGAAACATAATGTCTATTTACAAGTGCATGGAAAGGCAAAGTTTAATCCAAGGATTACAGCCATTAAATCCTCCTATTCTCAAGTAGACCACTCCCTGAACTTTAATGTGAAAATCCATATATTACTTGCTAATTTCCTTATGATTAAATACCAAAATCCAAAGCATCTGAGATCATAGCTGAGTTCTGGAAGAGACCCAAGAGTTAAATCTCCAGGGAACTCAGGCAAGGCTGATAATTGGGTTCAGACAGGGATATATATTTGGGTTTTTATGACAGTGATACTGGATAACACTCCAGCCTTGCATTTCCCCCTCTTTTTCAGCTCCACTAATTTCTTCCTTTTAAGAAAAGGTGACCTTTTTACTTGCCTCTCATCACTAATCAGATCTAGACAACACTAAATAACCTTTGCAACAGCCTGGCTACTGAAGGTTTATTGAGTGGGGAGAAGGGAACAGTGTTGTCCCTCCAAGGCAATTTAACTGCAATTTGAAGGTCTGGCCTTTTCCTGAGGCTGTGTCACCACAACACTCTCACGATTGCATCTCCATAACAGGATGGGTCCCCTTCCTCCTCTCCCACCTCCTTTTCTTTAATCACCATGGATTTCCTTCCCTGTAGCCTTGTTGCCAGCTCTCAGCCTACTCAGTGGACAAATGACAGATTCCTCTGTTCAAGCAGCAGTTGAGGGAAGAGGAAAACAATTCCTCCCATAGTATTTAGACAAGAAGGATGGAAAAAACAATCCAAAGGAATATTCAACTCATTAAATGTTGATTAACATAAAAATACATTAAAGGAATGCCCTGCATGTAACATAGAGGGCATTAATGAACTTGTTCCTACATGTTTAATCAAAAGTCTTGAGAAAATATTTGTATCACATCTATGTTATGACTAGTTCCAGGAGCAGCCCTCTCCCAGAACAATCATATGGCAGCAAATCCTCTGCCTGTGCTAACCTGCCCTCTCTAATCTTTGTTGGTCTCTGTGCACACACAAGAACGGAATACACCACCCAGATCAAACACAGATATTAAACAGGTATGCTAAAAAAAGAGAATTCACAGCAAAACTTAATTAATCTCCAGGGCACGGAGACACCAAGGACTATGGAATCCCTTCTCAGGACATTATTGTGCTTATTGTGCTGCTGGAAAAGTATCTTATCTAGGTCACTGTTTTGCCTTTTCCTGCTCATTTATTTGAGGAATTGTTTTACAGTCTCCTTTGAAGTAGGTATTCAGGCCAGCAACAGTGCAAACTGGGGAAAAGGGTATCTTCAAAAATGGTTAATGAAGACCAAAAGGGAATTTTTGTAGTTTGTCATGTTTTCCCTGCAAATAAAGGTGCCATTACAGCTGAGAGAGGACCTACACAATGACAGCTCAAAAAGGCCATTGTGGGTCTCAGATAATGGATTATGAACATACTTTGGTTTTTCTTTATTTTTTCTTAAGCCAGGGCAGTAAACCCTGAACCTCAGTACTCCCTGCCCATGGCAGGCAGTTGGAACTACATGACCTTTAAGGTCCCTTCCAACCCAAACCATGCTGTGACTCTCTGACAGTCTATTTACCTCCTGCAATTACTTTGCTGCCCTTAAGCCAATTTCCAGCAGAAAAATGCCAGCAGTCCCCAAGCTACAGCCACAGTTCCAGCTGGACTGCAGCTTCCCAAGCTGCAGCAACTTTGGGGAACGTGTGACATATCCTAAATTCCTCCTCTATCAAGGAGGTGGGTGGTCCTGCAGGTAGGGCTGATACAGGAATAAATTTTCCCACCATTTTCTTGATAATAAGGGGTTAGTGGTGGGTGTAATATGTGTATCTATATATATGTATGTGTGTGTGTGTGTGTGTGTGTGTGTGTGTGTGTGTGTGTGTGTATTTTTTCTTCCAGGGCTGCTGTTTTCTCTTAAGAGGAACCTCACAAAGCTGTGTCATTTCCTAACTAATAGTAGGATAATTATTATCTACACAGGCCAAGTGTAACTTTAAAAAATAATTTTATACTTTAGAGCAATGTTTTCACTTTGGGATTCAATATCTTTGTTAATATACAAAAGGTCATGTAGAATGGGGCAAGTGAAGCACAGAACATTGTTGCCCAGCAAACAGAGGTTCTATCATGGAATCATGAAATGTGTTGGAAGGGGCATTAAAGATCATCTCATTCCACCCTGCAGGGACATCATCCCCTACCCCAGGTTGCTCCAAGCCCCATCAAACCTGGCCTTGGACATTTCCAGGCATGGAAAGGATGCAGGAATGGGATATAATCACTTAGAGTCACTTGGAAAGGGGAACGTGTGCAACAGAAAAATACCTGCAAACCATTGGCCTGGTTTTGGTACATAAGAAGCAAGGCAAAATGAAAACCCAAAAAATCTAAATATAATAAACTGTCTGAAGAAAAACATTCATTAAATCAAACACACGGCAAGTACTACATATATATAGGAAAATAAATATATCTTGCCTTCACCTGTGCAGTCTGACTCCATTCAGAGCAAAGCTGGCAGAAGCAGCTTAAACCAAAATTCCATAGTGATGTAAATAAAGATCATACCTGCAGCAGCCATAGAACAGGGACTGCCAGACCTTCAGCTCCTGGGCAAGACGTGCCCACCACAGGTGCTGCATAACTCAGGCAGGTCTGGGAGTATCCAAACGTCTGAAAATGGGCACATAGAGCTGCCCTACACATATCATATCACAGGAGCTGGAGTGAATTCCCCTCCTCCATACTGGATACATCACTGTATTCAACCATGACATAAAAGAAAAAAGTTGGCTTTCCTTCCTCTTAAAAAGGGAAATAGCAATACCCTGAAATCACATGGCTTCCAGACAGCTTCCCCAGTACATTTTATGTTCATTGACTAAAGTAATGCCCAACAATGGCAATTGAAAGCAGATTTTCCTACACTATAAAAAGTCTTATTCTATTAGAAAATAGCGTGTCTTATTATTTAGCCAACACCCATCCTTGCATAGTGAAAGAAAATGAGGTAGCCAGATAGAGAAATAGGAGTTGTTTGGAATGCCCAGGCTCACTGCATCCCCAGAAACTCTGGGTGTTCCCAAAGTACACCAAACTCTGGCTTCTCTTTTTTCTTGACATACAGCCAGCATTTTGCAGTTTGAAAGGAATCACTTGGAAGGAGGAGATGGTAGGTGTAATTACTGCCCTGGTTATCAGGCTTTGCCTGGTTTACTCTGTCAACAGAGTCACAACTCCAGTGTGTTTTCTGCCAACACAGCTCTCCTCATTCCTAGAGAAGAGCCCGAAAGGAGACAGGTGGAAATGAGATCACATTTGGACTGAACATTGGTGCAATATTCTACATGTACAAGGCTCATAGTTCAACCAAAATTAAAATTACCATTACTGTCTGTCTCATTGCACTTAGGCCAATAATTGGTAAACCTTTCCCTGGTCCTGTGCTTCTGGAAACCATCCAAACTCCACTGATCAGCATGGAAGCAAATCTGTGTGCACATTAATCATTTGACCCCAAATCTTAAATTATTTTCTGAACTGAAATTTTATATGAATTAAATATATCTCTTTGAGTCCCAAGAATCATCTTCATTTTAAAGGGAAAGAAGATGAAGCAGAATATTCTATATATATGTATATATACACAAACTATATATATGTATGTGTGTGTGAAATATATATGTTATGTGCAATATAGGAAAGGTCTCTTCTCCTTCCATCACTAAACTTTCATTTTCTTCCTCTATATTTTTGATCTGTAAACACAGGCTCTTGGCAAGTTTCCTGGCTCTTTCTGAGGGCAAGAGGAAATCTGACCAATTGTTTTACAAACAAAGCATCCAGATAACATTTTATAATTAATATGTAAGAATTTCTCCAACTATAATCCCTATAATCTCTGGTGTGACCGCACTCAATAGAAGGGGATTTTGTTTATTTAATAATCAAAATCCTGGGTTAGTTCTGTAATTTTTCCTTATGATTTTTGCTGTCCTAAAATTTAACCTGTCTATGGCATGTAAATGTCTTGATTTGTCATTCCCCTTACAGACTGCTTGCTGCTCTGTGGGTTTCAATTCTACTCTTAATAGACAGAAAAGGGGAAAACACTTCTTTTTAGGCATATAGAAAGGGAAACAATCAAGATAATGAAACCCTGGAAAAATCTCTGGAAGTGAGGTGACAATTGCAATCACTTGGAGGCTAAACAAGCCACATGAGGCAAATTTCCTGGAATGGTTTTGTGAAGGTCTGACTTTCACAGGAGCTCAAGCAGGAAACATTCCCAGCTCAGGACCTAAAACCTGGCTAATCTTTATGGCCCTTTAGCAGAGTGCAGAGCCCCAGGGCCCCGTTCCAGCGCTCCCGTGGCACGAGATATCCCATATCCTCCTGTGTTCAATGAGCTGGAGAGCAGGCAGTGTGCTTCAAATTGTCTGGATATGCTTATGAGCAGCTGTGGACAGATTTTGCTTCTTCCCTCATATCCTTTGTTTCTTATTTTTTAAACCTTAGGGCTGCGCAGGAACCTCAAGTCTCCGGCTCATTACGGGGCCGTGTGACTGCTCTGGACTTTGAACTCAGATAAACTCCCTATTCAATGAAAACGTGTAAAATGCTTCCAGCAGAGATTATTTTGCACCAGGCTGTACTAAGAAATGCAGCAGAATTTCAACACTCACATTTCAGAGGCACAAAACAGAGGAACCATCCTTGTCCCGAGTGCAGCATTTTGGAGCGTGCCTCCCTTTTCTCCCCATACTCACAGCAACACTTATACCAGCCTATGGAAGAAGATAATGATTTAGTTTGGGGAATAAAACATCCTGATTCCATATAATCACACATCAGCTTCTGTCTAATCAATGCATACAATTTTGCTTCCAAAAGACATCTTCAGAAATCCCAAAATCACACATTTAAATCAGTAAAATCAGATCCAAACTGGCCACATTAGGATGGATCAGAATTTCTGCATGCTTTTTAGCCTGGAGAGATACCAGAATTTACCTAACATTTGGATAAAGAAAAAAAAAATCCCAGCACTGATCATTAGGGTGTTTTTCCCTAGGTGCAGAACATATGGCTTGGACCCTGGCTCATTTCCAGGCAGAGTCATTAGGGACTGTTCTCCCTGTGGTTTTCACTGGATAAAGCATTCCTCTCCAGTTCCTCCTGTGAACATTTGTACCACGCCGTGGGCCACTAATCAGTCATTCCTGCCCTCTGCCCCAGACAGGCATTTTAGCAAAAAGTAAATAATTTCTTAAAGTTATAATTATATCCCAGTCCCCTCCAAATATAATTGGGAGGGGCAGAGATAGAATTATAATTTTAAGTATAATTGGATAGATAGAGATAAATATGGATCTTTTAACACTCATTTTGAGCTCCTAGGGATCCATCAGACATCATCTCCTGTATCAGAATGGTGGCTCATGGAGAGAAACAGCACTGGCAAAGGAGCCAAAGGCTGATGCTGATGCTGCACATCCAGAAATGCACTTTGGTTGTGGGAACACTCTTCCAATTAACCCATCCAAAGAGGTAGTTTGGGATTTGACTCCCATCCTGTAAGGATATGATACTATTGATTGAGGAGATTGAAAATTTGACGGGTTTTGATCAGGAAAAAGCACCAACCAAAGAAAAAGAGGCAGGTTTCGGGGGGAGATGTAAAATGTCCAGTGCCTCTGGTTGAAAAGCTCTAGAAACACTTAAACGGAGCTGGAAAGCAATCGGCTCCATCCGAAAAACAACACACATCCCTGAGGTGCGACATTGCCATCATGTGGCCATCCCAACTCTGCAGGAGCACCAGCAGGGACAGCAGGAATGGGAACCTTATCTCAGTTGTCTTTAGCACTGGCAGCCTGCAGGAGAACTGGCGGGGGGTGCCAACCTCTCCTGACACCCCTCTGCAAAGGAAAACACTCCTTTTTCCACACCCGCCCTCCTTTATGCCGAGGAGCAGAGGCATTTTCTATTTCCCGAGGCACGGCACTGCCAGGGTGACATTGCACTGCGCAGAACAGAGCACAGCTGACCATCCAAAATGTGTAGAAACACCAGAAACGACAAATGGAACATTCCTGATGTCAGGAAGCCAATCTTTAGAGAAATCTGAATGAGAACAGCACAATGGTCTGGATCAGGAAGGAACTACAGCACATACATATACGAAAATATATGAGGACAATATACAGAAGTTACTATAGAGCCAGGAGTGGAAAGCAAAGCAAATTTTAAAAAATATGAATTTAAGGAAAAAATTAAATACAGAGGGCAAAACGGTGGAATGCAAAAGTGAGCTGTGATAAAATATGCAGATGGCAATGTTTTACAGTGGAGCAGCAAAAGAATTATGAAGATCCAAGAATGATGAGGGGCAATGAGAGCAGCAGTGAAGACAAATATTTTCCTGCTTGAACCAAAAGCTGTTCACCCACACAAAATTTGTGTTTGCCCTCCTCTGGCACCCTGGTACAAAGCATGACTGAGCTTACTCACAGAATGGCCCACTGCTTCCTGGAATTACATTCTCAGGGAAGGGGACACAAACTTCCTAAGAAAGGGAAAACCTTGATGCAGAAGTACAACAGGAGTTTTCTGTCCAGCTGGCACACTAGATAAACACACAAATCATTTAGAAAGAATCTCAGCTGGACATTCCTTAGAACACCCAGATTTCAGCTATAACAATATTGTAGCAAAACTTCACTAATAAAAGAGGGCTATAGTCTCACTTGAGAAATGAAAAAATAATATTGACAGGCACAGAACAGACTCTCAACTCCCACAGATGCCTGGCCCCGCAAAGGCAAATTCTGTTTGTGTTCCCATATCCCAGAAACTGGCACCTGGAAACATCTAAAAGAACCTGCCTGCTGCCACCATCTCAAACAGGGCCAAGCCCTTGCACTGGGAAAGATCCTTCTGCATGGAACTGCCCAGACCAGGGAGGAGCCTTCTTTGGCACCACAGAATTTACAAAGATTGTAACAGCCCTAAAGTGGAAACTTAAAAAGTCACTGAAGGAAATCAGATAAATGTTTGCTATTACCCTGAGCTGGACCTGCTGACATGGTAATGACACCTTTTTAAGTTCTTTTTTTTGATGGTGTTTGCATGTTTTTTTGCCAGATTGAATCATGGAATCACCTGTAACAATTCTGAAAAGTGTGGCTGTTTCTATTGTACAGTTTTTCCTCTATAGGGTATAAGGGAAAATTTTACTCTTTTTTTTTTTTTTCTTTAGCAAAAAGTCTGTTTTGTGAATAATGCCTCCAGGCTCCAAGAGTTTTGTTCTCTGTGTCATCAACCAAGTTTCCATATGCTGCTATAAGTTTCAGCAGCTTTTTGAAGAGACTGTCCACTGTTTCTTATGTATAACACATTTTGTGTGTGGCATCATGGGGGCAGCCCCATGTCACCCAGCTCTGCCAGCAGGTACACAAAACTGACATCAAATTAACTTAACAGGAATTAAAACATCTTTTAGGACAGCCTTTCCCCAAGGAAAGCAGGGGAACTCAGCTGGACAGCAGAATTTAAAAGCCTTTTCTTCTGTCACCCAGCCTCCCAACAGCCTTTTCAAGCCTTGGAAGACATTCTGCTTCCTCTGATGTCTCCAAGACAAGGAGGGCTCCTCTCAGAGGGAACAGCTTATAGCCAAGACCCAGAAATATAGTAAGGCATTCAAAAATGCAAAAGGAATAATTCAGTGGAAGTCCTCATTCGGAAGCGTTTCCCTGTGGCACACACCTGCTCTGAGGATGGCACAGATCCACCCACTTTTTGGTGTGAAACTGAGATCACAGATGGCAAAAAACACCAATAAAGTCCCCTCCAGCCAAAGTTAACCCATGGAATAACTGTGGGTCTCAAATAATGGATTATGAACATACTTTGGTTTTAATCCTCGACCTCTTAAACCAGGGCAGTAAACCCTGAACCTCAGTACTCCCTGCCCATGGCAGGCAGTTGGAACTACATGACCTTTAAGGTCCCTTCCAACCCAAACCATGCTGTGACTCTCTGACAGTCTATTTACCTCCTGCAATTACTTTGCTGCCCTTAAGCCAATTTCCAGCAGAAAAATGCCAGCAGCCCCCAAGCTACAGCCACAGTTCCAGCTGGACTGCAGCTTCCCAAGCTGAGGCAACTTTGGGGAACATGTGACATATCCTAAATTCCTCCTCTATCAAGGAGGTGGGTGGTCCTGCAGGTAGGGCTGATACAGGAATAAATTTTCCCACTAGCTGTTTTCCTCATAAGAAGGGGTTAGTGGTGGGTGTAATATATGTGTATATATATGCATGCATGTGTGTGTGTGTATGTTTTCTTCCAGGGCTGCTGTTTTCTCTTAAGAGGAACCTCACAAAGCTGTGTCATTTCCTAACTAATAATAGGATAATTATTATCTACACAGGCCAAGTATAACTTAAAAAAACCACAACAGGCTGAGGCAATTTTTTAACTCTCAAGGTCACTAGGTGCTGTTGGAGTAGGAGCTCCCTGAGCAGTCCGAGCAGGGCAGCTCCGACCTCACTTGGAGCCACGCAGGTCCTGCCCAGCCGGGCGCTGCCCTGGGGTGGACAGAGGGACCCAGACAAGCTCAGGCTTGTGGGAATCTCATGAAATTTAACAAGGCCAAGTGCTGGTGCTGCGCCTGGGTCGGGGCAACTCCCAGGATCAGTCTGGGGAGGGGGCAAGCAGATGGAGCAGCCCTGGGAGAAGGAGCTGGAGCTGCCTCAGCCCTGAACCCCCTGCCCTGGGCTGAGCCCCAGCGTGGGCAGCAGGGGAAGGGGATTCTGCCCCTGTGCCCTTTGCTCAGGTGAGACCCCACCTGCAGAGCTGCCCCAGCACAGGCAGGAGCTGGAGCTGCTGGAGAGAGCCCAGGGGAGGCACCAGCATGGTCAGAGGGAGGGAGGAAAGGTTGGGAGAGTTGGGATTTTGCAGCCTGGAGCAGCTTTGGGGTGACCTCGCTGCGATCTTGCAGTACTGAAGGAGCTGTATGGAATCACGAGGATACACTATTTACAAGGGTCTGGAATGACAGAACAAGCAGGAATGGCTTCAGAGTCAGTCAGAGCATGGTGATAGTAACATCAAGGTTGTGACTTCAACGGTATGGGCCATTTACTTAAGAATTGGATTCAATGATGCTTGGGGGTCTTTTCCAATTCGGAATACTCTGTGAACCTGTGAAACTTCAAACTGAAGGAGAATAAGTTTAGATCGGCTATTGGGAAGAAGTTGCTCCCCGCGAGTGAGGCCCTGGCACAGAGTGCCCAGAGCAGCTGTGGCTGCCGCAAGTGTCCAAGGCCAGGCCGGAGCAGGCTGGGCCGGCGGGCGGTGCCCGTGCCCCGGCGGGGCGGGCGGGCCGCGCCCCGCGGTCCCTCAGGCGGGCCGGGCGGGACAATCCCCGCGGTCCCTCAGCCGGGCCGGGCGGGACAATCCCCGCGGTCCCTCAGCCGGGGCGGGCGGGCCGCGCCCCGCGGTCCCTCAGCCGGGCCGGGCGGGACAATCCCCGCGGTCCCTCAGGCGGGCCGGGCGGGACAATCCCCGCGGTCCCTCGGGCGGGCCGGGCGGGACAATCCCCGCGGTCCCTCAGGCGGGCCGGGCGGGACAATCCCCGCGGTCCCTCGGGCGGGCCGGGCGGGACAATCCCCGCGGTCCCTCGGGCGGGCCGGGCGGGACAATCCCCGCGGTCCCTCGGGCGGGCCGGGCGGGCCGCGCTCGCTGCGCCGGCGCCGCCGGGGCGGGGCGGGCCGGGCCGGGCCGGCCGCGGCTGCGCGGGGCGGGCGCGGCCATGGCGAAGCACACGGTGTCCTCGGCGCGGTTCCGCCGGGTGGACGTGGACGAGTACGACGAGAACAAGTTCGTGGATGAGGAGGACGGCGGCGACGGGCAAGCGGGGCCTGATGAGGGCGAGGTGGACTCGTGCCTGCGACAATATCCTGAGGGGAGCGGCGGGGGCGGAGCGGGCGCGGCCGCCGCCGGGGCGGCCTTGTAGGGGAACAGCGTGAGCGGCACCGGTGGGCAGGGAGAGATGGACGGAGAGGGCTGGAGGGGATGGGGATGGAGGGGAAGGGACTGGAGGGACAAGGGAGGATGCTGAAGGGGAAAGGGGCTGACAGCAGAAAGAGGCTGAAGGGGGAAGGGGCTGGCAGAGGGAAGAAGCTGATGGGGGAAGGGGCTGGCAGAGGGAAGAGGCTGAAGGGGGAAGAAGCTGAAGGGGGAAGGGGAAGAGGCTGGCAGCAGGAAGAGGCTGACAGGGGAAGGGGAAGAGGCCGACAGGGGAAGGGGCTGGCAGAGGGAAGGCGGCCCAGCTTCCTGCCCTGCCCGCAGCAGCCGCAGTGCCCCGGGGCCGCGCTCAGGGCGGTGTCCCGGGATGCAGACAGGGCGTTCCTGTGCCCAAAGGGTTCCCGTGCCCGCTGCCAGGGCTGCCTCGCCCAGCTGGCCCTTGGTCACTTTTCCCTGGGCTGCTGTCCCAGTGGCTGCTGGGGCTGGATGTGACAAGCTGAGATCTGTTCTCGGGGGCTACAGATTGCAGAAGTGATGGAGAATGGTTTCTTTTTTACTCGTTCAGGGAATGGCCTAGGAAGTATTCAGCAGTCCCGGAACTATACAGCTGCTTGTTGATGCTGCTCCTGCCTCAAATGGCCTGAAAATTGCTGTCTTAGGCTGTAATGTCTTCTTAGCTGGTGAGGGAATCCCTGCATCAGAGTGTTTTCAGTCATGCACAAGCCAGCTACAAATATAGCTGTCCTGGTACTTGATGTCCGTGTACTTGGTGTCTGGTCCTTAACCATCTGGCACAGGGAACATGATGGCTGCACTGCAGGCAGCTCTGAAGAACCCTCCCATCAACACAAAGAACCAGGCAGTGAAGGTAAAATAGCAACTGCTCGCTCATGGGTTACTCCCTAAAAATCCTTTCCTGTCTCTGTTACTTCTGTGCCACTAGTTGTACCTTGAGGAGGCAAGAGGAGCAAAATTTAAGGTGAAACATCCATGACCACAAGTGTTTTAATCTTGTTCAAAATACTGTAGCTCAGGTACAGTACTGTCCACGTACCTTTACCTTGGTGCTGGATCAGGTGTGGTTCTCCTGCCAGTGCTGGTTGTGTTTTGTGTGCCCAGGTGTCATCATGTGCCTGTGTCTGCCTCAGACCAGATATGGCAACTCACAGATGTAATCCTTGTGTGCTCAGGGAACCAGGGTTGCAGTTGTCACCTCTGACTAACGAAACCACCAGCAGTGAGACTACAAAAAAGGAAGAATTGGTTTTTGTCACATCCAATCAAAATGAAGCTGTTAAACCTCAGGAAAAGCAAGTCCTCCCCCTGTGATAGTGTGGGAGTCTGCTGTGTGTGTGCATTTCTGAACATCCCCAGGATGGATCCTGAATAGCTCATGATTGCAGTGGTGGGAGGAGCAGGCTGATAAGATATGGAAGTGCCCAGCTGGTGAGTGCCTGCAGTCACTTCTCCCTGCCCAAGGAGAGGCCCAGGGGCATGGCTCCCAGCTCCATGGTTCCTGGCAGAGCTGTTCCTGCAAGCCCCAGCCCTTTCCTGAAGGGTTTTACAGAGCTCTGAGAACCAGCTGTTACAAATAGAGCTGTATAGCTTTGTCCTCACATTAATCACTTGCTTCCATTAGCCCTCTATTGAAGGATTTAAGAATACATTTGGTGGTGGAATTGAAGAGGGTAGAATGACTGAACATTAATACCTGTCTTAATTTTTGGTTATCTTTGGAACTTATATAATTTTACTTACAGTCATGTGGGAAGTCTTGCTGAAGCAAGTGATTATGGGGTATTATTAAATTGGGCAGGAAAAGTGACATCCAGTTTCTGTAGGGGGAAGGTGCCTGAGGTGTTTGTACGATGGAATTATTCAAAAGTCCAGCAACCCTGAGACATTTTTCTCTCATCCTGCCTCAGTTAGTGATGGACGAACAGGGGGAGCTGCTCCTTGCTGATTGCACGGCTAATTTCTGCTGTAAGCTCACCTCACACATTCCCAGGCCTGAAATGACATCCAGATCAAACATTATTAATTCTTAATATTAATGTCCAGTCTGCATCCAGTGTGCCTGGGACTGCTTGGAAAGCACGTGGCTTCCAGCAGTCACCTTTTCCAATGGCATTTCCCTGGATCATAATGGTTGTGTCATGTTAAACAGTACAGAGGTATGGAGAAGGCTCTAGTGGGAAGAGGGGCCAGATAAGCACTTGGTTGTTATAATTATTTTGGAACTTGATACATCTTGAGCTTCCATATGAACATTTACTATTTAGCCATAATTAAGGGGTGGAGAATTGCAAACACCCACAGAGGCAGAAAAACTAAAGCAGGGCAAATGTGTTAAACTCTTTTACCTTGTTTATCCTTGAGAGGATGTGTCTGTTAATCTTACTATGACAAGCTCTTCACACACTGTCCTCTTCAGAGGTGTTAAAGAGAAAAATGCTTTACAGCAGTGTTTGGCTGTGCCTCACACCGGGATGGTTGTGTCTGTGCCTGCCTGTTGACAGGACCGTGCTGAGAGCATCGTGCTGAAGGTGCTCATCTCCTTCAAAGCCAACGACATTGAGAAGGCGGTGCAGTCTCTGGACAAGAACGGGGTGGACCTGCTCATGAAGTACATCTACAAGGGCTTTGAGAGCCCCTCTGACAACAGCAGTGCTGTGCTGCTGCAGTGGCACGAGAAGGTGCGTGCACGGGGACAGCTCCTGCCACAGTGCCCAGGCCCTGAGCCTGGCCAGAACTCCCTTCCTGGCTGGTGAGACTCAAGTGCCAGTTCAGGCTGTGATGAGGGTGTGGCCCTGGAGCTCACAGCTCAGTTATTCCTCCTGCCCGCTGCTGCTTCCTTGAGTTAACACCCAAAAGTTAAAGTTTTGGTTTCTCTTAGACTGAGGCAAACAAAATGGTTTCATCCAGTGATTCAAATGGGCTGAAGGGGAATTTCCTTCCTGGAGGGAAGCAAAATTTGCAGCTTGATTTATGCAGGGAAATGAAAGCTTAATTAAAGTTAAATAGCTTTCTTGAAATCGAGGGTGATTATCATACCCTGGCACTCTAGCTGCTGGTGTTTCGTGGAGGGCAGGCAGATACTCACGTGCAATATGAATGTGATCCAAGTATTTTCATAGACTCCCAGAATGGTTTTGGTTGGAAGGGACCTTAAAGCTTATTTCATTCCACCCCTGCCATGGGCAGGGACACCCTCCACTATCCCA
This sequence comes from Taeniopygia guttata, assembly GCF_048771995.1. Classification (NCBI taxonomy): domain Eukaryota; kingdom Metazoa; phylum Chordata; class Aves; order Passeriformes; family Estrildidae; genus Taeniopygia; species Taeniopygia guttata. The sequence continues at coordinate 23,667,599 of NC_133033.1, read as the reverse complement.
GCTTGCTCCAAGCCCCGTCCAACCCAGCCTTGGACATTTCCAGAGATGGAGCAGCCACAGCTCCCCACCCTGACAGAGAAGGATTTCTTCCTGATACCTAATCCTAGTCACCTACTAACCTACCCCCTGTCAGTTTGAAGCCCTTCCCCCTTGTTCTGTCACTCCAGGCCATGTCCAAAGTCCCTCTGCATCACTCTTGTCAGCCTGTTGAGGAGCTGGAAGGGAGCTCCAGGCTGCAGCTGGCCTGGCTGCTGTTCACTGCCGTGTTTGCCTTGGCAGGCGCTGGCTGCCGGAGGAGTTGGGTCCATAGTGCGTGTGCTGACTGCCAGGAAGACGGTGTAATCCAGCGGGGTGACGGTGTGACTCCAGCAGGAGCCGCTGCTGCAAGCCCCGATCCCCTCCCAGCACGGCCGCCCCGGGCAGCCCTGACCCCCAGCTTTGCCTTCGCCCTGCTGCTTCTGTCATACCCCACCAGTGATGCGCATCGTGATCTCTTCTGCAGTGAAGTTCTGGAAAATTATGAAGGTGGAATTTTACTTCTAACAGGAATATTTGGTACTCGCCAGCCTTTCAGTGACATATTCAGTGATGTAAACAATTTGGTGTTTAGAGTGATTTGCATTTGTGTGTAATTGTGGCAGATTTTGACCTGACTCTCTGAGCAAATGCTGAGGGACACAGGGCAGTGTCTTAATTTTTTGCTCGTCAAGCAGTGTTCTGAGCTAAAATCTTGATATTTGAGAAGTGGGGCAGCTATTATTAACTGGACCATATTGCCTTTGGTCATCTTCTGACCCTACATCTGTGAATAGGCGAGAAAAAAAGCTCTTTTTCAGCCCCAATAATCATTCCAGAGAGCTGAGTATCTTCCTTAACCTGCTCAGGTTCCTTGCCATCAGCCTAATGCTGGGTCCATAGTGGGAAGGTCACAGTGGGATGGAGTTTCCATCATGCAGTTTGGAAAGTGGAATTTAAAAGGTTAATGGTCCATTTACACTGGAGCCCAGCCCAGTGAACTCTTCTTATTTGGGGGAGCAAAGTTCCTGAAGAGAAGAAGAAAAAGCAGCTTTTACACAGCCAATTGCCTTTCAGCAACTGGAAAGTGATTTGGTTTTGTCAAGCACAACTAAATGGTTGCTGGGGGTAGTCTGAGAAACATATCCTGGTATCGACACCATCCTTGCAGAGCCTCCCCTGTTTTGTTTTCTGGTTGTGAAGGGTCTGTAAGGAGAGCAGACAATTCACATTCCTGTTGCATTGTGCCTCATCATGCTAGCTAGTGGGCCAGTCAGGTTCCCAAATAAAGAGGAGAATTTTAAAGAATTAGGAAAGCCCAGGGCATCCCAGACCACGGATCACCGTAGAAGGTTTAGGGCCCGGCCTAAAATACATGTGTTTTAATTTCACTATTTTACTACAGTTCAGTTGTGTAAAACTGTTGGGGACCTCGTGAAATCTTTGCTGTTTTTTGATATCTGCTTTGTTTTTGTAATAATAATAAAGTCCAGACAATAAACCGTCACTGAATATTTACTCACAGTGTCTGACATGCCTTCAATGGAGACAGGATCCAGCACGGTTACCTCTAAACCATTCGGTGCCTCCCTTGTTCTCTTCCTGGGATGGTTCTGCTTGCTCACTGCCTCCAGAAGAACAGAGGCACAACCACAGGAGGCACTGAGATCACCAGGTGGGAGACCCAGCCTTGCTGCAGAAAGCATCCAGGTTTCACCATAGATCGTACAGAAAGTCTCCTGGTCGTGCAGCGAGGGTTCTGTCCTTACAGCTCTGCCAAGGACTGTGATTGGCTTCTCTGGTTCTTTCCACTTGCCCAGATTTGGGTTGAGACATCGATGAACCTCATTTTAAAAAAATAAGCTGTAATCCCAGAGAAGTGGGAAATATTTTCCAAAACAATTGATGCCAAAGCAGATCAGCTGCCTCTAGGTGTCATTAGATAAATGAAGTGAATAAATTGAGTGGTCTTAAGGTTCTGCAGATCCCCTTGGGTGAGGCTGTGATGGGTTTAGGAACATTTACAGGACACGTACATCGGTGTTTCTGTTCAGGGATGTGCTAAAACACGCATTGCTGTGGGGATAGGGCAGGATTTGCAGGGGCAGCTCTGCTGGTAATGAGTGACAGGAAAAGGAAAAGTAAATGTAGTCTTAAAAGACAGCTTTTTTTCCTCCAAATCCTCCCTTGCTTGTATTGGTGGATGGTGTGGACACCATGACAGCAGTTCAGATTCCTGTTAGGAGAAGGAATTCTTCAATGGAAAGCCTCATGCAGGTCGGACTGGGCGGGGTGACAGGGTTTGCAGAACTCTGCTACCTTCAGCCTTAGCCAGAGTGGGTGGCAATGGTACCTTCTGATCACATCCTGCTTTTGTGCTAGCTGAGAGCTGCTGCTGTCCTCACATCCACCTCAGTGTCTGCCTCCATTTGGGAAAAGAGCCAAGACCCCCAGGTCCTGTGCAGAGAGCTCCAACCTGCCTTCCCAATAAAACTGCTCACAAAAAGATCTTCCCTCGTGCATACTGGGGGGGTTCTTTATGCCTGAATCAGTTTGGGTTTTTTTTGACTCTTCAGAAATTACAAACTGTACAAAGTCAAAACCCATGCACTGCACCCCAGCTGGATTTTGGACATTTCTCTAGTTCTGACCCACCTATTGGCAATCTGGGTTTGGTGGATTCCAAGAGTCTTCCACGGGAAATGTCACCATCTCTGTTACTCACTTCCTGTTGGACATTATCATAGAAGAAACAAGTTCACCTACTGAGTCAGCTTTGGGGAGAGAAAGGGGAACAAGAGACTGACTCTTGCTAAAAGGGCTGTGTTTATCACAGCTCTGAAATCTCCTCACTGTTAAGTTACAAATACCCAGGCAGAACAGATGCTATGAGCATTATAATGGGGATGATGTCTCATCCTCCTCCAGCTCCCCTTGTACTGCTTTTGGGATAAACCTGACTAAGCAGTGCACCAATTCAGATAATTAGAGGAGCAGAAAATTAAGTCTCCAATAAGGTGAACCCTTTGCTGCTCCATGGGGTCTCCCATCCTGCACAGGAATCAGAAATGGCACCTAGAGGGGTGTTTTTACACTCACCATGTTTTTCCTCCCCTTTTACCTGAGCATCACTTCAGCTTGTTGCATCTCCCTCTGCTTTCCTGGAGATCAGTGTCTTCCATGCTCCCGTGGGAAGCCCATAGGAGCCAGCTGGGATGCTGAGGGCACACATACAGCTGGAGAAGCAGAGAGCCCCAGGCTCAGAGTTCTGTTTGGTCTACTTTGGATTAAAACCCCAGTCTTTGCTGCTCAGGGGCTCGGGTTTCTCCATCAGCAGTACTCAGAAGTCACCTCCCCAGCCTCCCTCCCACTGCTGGAGTTATGTAATTTGCTAAGGAAGTTTTGGTAAAGGCACAAGGGCTGAGTCTTGCTGACATATTTTAAGCTCTTACAAAATACACATCACATTGCTGGTAGATGGGGCAGAGGCAAAGCGCTTCCAAAAATGCTTAAAAACCATGTATGGAGCAGCCAGCTCAAAACCTGTGAGTCAGCAGCAGGTCAGAATCCTGCTGTCACCACGTGCCCTGTGCTCATCCTGGCCCTGTGCTTCCAGCAATGCTCCAGAGCCAGTTATCCCTTGCTGGCCCTAGAACACCTGGACAGAAGTGATCTTGGGTTGAGCCTTTGGGATATGGTGCAGCATGGCCACTGCTCCAGAAACCTCATCCATGGGCAGCTCCATGGGCCCTTAGCAGTGGAACTTCACGCTGGGACAACACGGTGGGGTCGGGAAGGACCAAGGGTTTCTACTTCACCTCCCTGCTTGGGCAGACAGGGCAGCCCCAGCCCAGCTGTGCCTGCCAGGAATTGCCTGCGGGAACCGCTTAGCAATGCCAAGACTGCGCTTTGCAGGGCACCAAGGGCTCAGCCCAGCGCTCATCCTTGGACTTGGCAACCTGAAACCTGACCTGATCAACTCCCCAGCTGACAAAACGCATGGCTTCTAATGTACAAACCCGAACATCAAAGCCCGAGCAGGGATGCACCCCCGGCAAGGCGCGGTGTCAGAGGCAGCCCGCCCCACTTCCCCATGCCGGGCCGATGCGAGCCGAGCCGCTTCCTGCCGGGTTTGTGACAGGGGCGGGGGAAGGCACAAGCACGGGCAGGAGGCAGCCAGAGGGGCCGAGCTGCAGGACAGGGAAGGACAGGGAAGGACAGGGACAGGGGCGAGAGCCGCGGCACGGGGATCCCACATCGCGCTCCCAGCACGCCATGTCCCTGGTGGAGACGATCCGGCTGTGGCAAGAAGGGGTGTGTGCTGCCGACAGGAAGGAGTGGAGCGCTGCCCTGGAGGCCTTCGCGGCCGTCCAGAACCCCCCTGCCAAAATCTGCTTTAACATCGGCTGCATCCAGCTCGTCCTGGGGAAGCTGGCGGAGGCGGAGCAGGTAAGGTACAGCCCCTGGGGCCGCTCGTCCTCTCACCTCGCGGCTTGCCCAGGTACATGGACATGGTGGGGAAGGAAGGAATTGAAAGGATCACGGTCTAAAGGATGGATCTGAGGCCCTTTAAAGCTGTGCAGAAGGGGGGCAGCCCAAGGCTGCCAAACCTGTTCTGCCAGTGAATCGGAGGTGAGGACACACGGCTCGCTGTTCGCTCTCCCTCCAGCTCAAAACCCCCAGGAGCCTGCTCCAGGCTCTCCCCCACCCAGTGCCCAGTGCTGCAGGGAGACAGCCCACAGAGCCCAGCCCAGGCCACTCGGCTGAGGCGGGATAGGTACAACTGCTCTACGCCCTCAGTTTTTGAAGGTGTCCCCTTTGTACCACCCCTTTGCCGCACTCCTACCTCCGCAGGCGTTCACCCGGAGCATCGGCTGCGACAAGCACCTGGCGGTGGCTTATTTCCAGCGGGGGACCGTGTTTTACCGGAGGCAGAAGTGAGTGGAAGGGTTTCACATTTCCTTTTTGCCGCTTACAGAGAGGCCAGCCTTCACCTGAGGATGGCCCCAGGCAGGTTGGTGCCCCAGAGCCCAGACTGAAACCTGTCAAGGTCAAACAGGCTCCTACTCTTCAGCAATGCAGTCCTGGGATTAACCTTCAAAACCTCTCTCCACCCCTGGGGTGTCTGAAACACTGCAAGGAGAGAGGGGAGACCTGACTGAGTTCACCAAGTCTGAGTACAGGCTTAGAGGCAGGCAGGTTGCCACCACGAGCTGGTGACACCTTCATCCCCTGCTCCACAGCCACGGAAAGGCCATTGAGGATTTCAAAGAGGCGCTGGCCCAGCTGCGAGGCAACCAACTCATCGACTACAAGATCCTGGGGCTGCGCTACCGGCTCTTTGCCTGCGAGGTGAGACACACCTGGCCACCAGTTCTGATCCCAAAGGTCTGTTCTCCAGCATTCTCCAGCATGAGAAATCAAAAGAGGAGGCAGCCAGCCTTTTTTGTACCTTGCAAAAACCAAACAAGTGGGTGCAGTGCCACTGCCCCACTGTCCTTTCCTTTCCTGGCAGCAGTCTGGCTGCTCCAAGAGCTCTTTCCCTTGCTCCCGTCCCTCCAGCAGATTCTCTACAACATCGCACTGGTGTATGCCACAACGGGGAACTGGGAGAAGGCTGAGGAGCACCTGACCCTGGCCATGAGCATGAAGAGTGAGCCCCAGCACAACAAGATAGACAGGGCAATGGAAGCCATCCTGGTACGGAGGAGCAGGTCTCACAGCCCCACAAGGAGAGGGAGGGAAATCCCACTGACAGCACATCCCTTTTAGCAGGATTAAAATGCTGTGGCAACAGATACTGTAGGGGGAGACAAGTCTGTGGGAAGAGCTTTGGGTCACTGGGGAGGCAGGGATGGGAAGACAGGATTCCAGGGACCATACCTGGGATTGGGCTGTCATGGTGGTGGTCTGGAGCAGCCCCCAAGCCCAGAGCAGAAGGGGCATTCATCAGTCCCTGCTCTCACCTCCAAAGTCTCCATGAATTGTCTGTGCTACAGAAGCAGAAGCTCTGTGAGCTGGTGGCCATTCCTGCGGGAAAGCTGTTCAGGCCAAATGAGAAACAAGTTGCTCAGCTGGAGAAGAAGGACTACCTGGGAAAGGCAATGGTAAGAAAGATCTATACTCTTTATTGAAGCCAAGCCTGTGGGCTGAGAAGAGCTGCTGACTGCCTTGTCATCATCCCTCTGAGCTGCTGTCTGCTGCCTGGTAGGCAGCCAGAGACAGGGAGCTGGTCTCTGCCTCAGGGATCCCCCAGACATGGAGAGAGGGATGGCACACGGGGATCTCGTGGGAAACAGGGGGATTGCAACAATACAAGAGCTAAAAGCACATTCCTGCTGAGCATGGTGTACTTCTAGTTTGTCTCCTTAGTGAGACAAGAGGGATAGTCAGCAATGAGCTGCGATGATCTCCTTGGAACTTAACTCAAGCCAAAACATTTTCAGGGGTGGGGGAATGGAGCTATTTAACATTTGACACCCACAACCAACCTCCAGTTCTTTCACCACTGTTTGAAAAGGGCTTTTCAGCTCAGATAAGCAAGCAAGCTTTTCTCCTGTGAATGTGCAAAATCCAGTCACTGGGATACCACCTCTGGGTTCAGGCCCTGCGAGGCAGCACTTGTCCAGAAAAGGAACTGGGGAATCAGACAACTGAGAGCCAGGCAGCTCCTTGAGTGCCAGAAACATGCACAAAAACATGTATCAACTTTCTAAATTACATTTAAGGTCACCTGTAGGAGGTATAGGCTTGAGCTGGACACTTTGGCTCCCTTCAGCATTTGTGATTAAAACAGAATGGGAAACTTTTAGGTTTTAATGTGTCAAACCACAGAATCAGCCAGGCTAAGAGCAAAAAACTTACCTCGGCTGAGAGGGAAGCTTTGATAGGAGAGGCACTCAGCCTTTAGCCCAAAGATGCTTAGCCTCAAATCATAGCCTCTCCTGAGCAGCTTGGCCTGGCCAACAGCAAAGGAGGAGGGTGGACATCAGAGGTCTGAGAGGGGTCTACAGGCACCGAGTCACCACTTGTCTTTGGCTCTAGGTGGTGGCCTCTGTGGTGGACAAGGACGATTTCTCAGGATTCGCTCCCCTACAGCCACAGGTAAGAGTCTGTCAGTGAACAGCATGCTCAGTGCAGGGTGACATGGGGGGGCTGTCACCCCCAGTGGGGAGCAAGCAGCACCCTTACCACCCTGAACTCTGTGCCACCGCCCTGGGGAGGAGGCGGGCACTGCTTCCACGGATCAACTGCTCCCTCCACCACCAGGGAGCTCATCCCAAACCCACCCACAGCTGTGGCTGAGGTTAAGGTGGTTCCCTGCACGGGGAAGTCGTGGGCAGGGCGATGGCTCTCAGCAGGGAGCTGTCTCTGGCCCATCCCAAAGGATTCATTAGGGATCATCTGCCTAAGCCTGAGTGGAGAAACAATGGCAGTTTTGCTCTCGCTTTGCACTCTCCTGCCCATTCCACAACTCCTTTGCATTTCCCATGCCATTTTCCAGATGATGTAATGACGCCTTCCCATTCCTAAACACAGCAAGAGTTTTTCCAGGAGGTTTCTGGGTGGATATGGGAAAGCACAGCACAGCACCATTGCACAAGATAAATGACAACCTTCTCAGTGCAGACAGTGCTGACAATTCCAATCCTCTGTCAACTGAAACTAAAATCAGGATGGAAAAGAGGATTGTGCCTCTGAAAACCAACTGTATGTTGAAGAATGTAGGAACTGCTCTTTAGAAGGAACAAAGCCAGTGATACTTCTCATGGCACTTAAGGCACCTGCATGTGGAGGAAGGAGCAGCGCTGGGGTGAGGGCAGGCATGGTAAAAGGCTGTCAGACATTTCTGCAAAGCAAACAAAATCCTTTGGATTACTGGTATTTTCCTTTTTGTCTTCCTGTTGGCAGGCCTCTGGTCCTCCACCCAGGCCCAAGACCCCAGAAATCCTCAGGTAAGTTGGATGAAGGATGGATAACCCATGCAGCCAGGCACAACCCCACTCTCACAGCCGAGCACCCAGCTGGCACCCAGAACTCAGGGGGAATGGGGAATGTAGAAACATGGAGGCAGAGGTCTGGATTCTCCCTGCAATGTAAAACAACAGCATCACCAACATTTCTGACCTGTCCGCTGCTCCCACACCCAGGGCCCTCAGAGGGCAGCCACACCGAGTCATGTACGAGTTCATTCCCGAGACCGCGGAGGAGCTGCAGGTCCTGCCAGGAAACATTGTCTTTGTCCTGAAGAAAGAGAAGGACAATTGGGCTACAGTGATGTTCAATGGAAAGGTATGCCAGGAGGGGCAGACAGCAAATTTTGGTTGAGATTCTGCAGAGGCAGAGGCCTGCCAACAGTAATTAAGTAAATTTCTGACTGAAGTGTCTTATGTCCACCCTGGCTTAGGCCACAGGGTTCAGTGAAATCCACCCAACCTGCAGAAACTAAACTTCAGGCCTCAGGAATCCTCCTGGATGCACGGGAGGGTGAGGACACATCCAGTTGTGTCCTCCACCCTTCTTGCCAAGCAATCACTACTCATCTCTCCTCCCCTGCAGAAAGGGATTGTCCCCTGCAACTTCCTCGAGCCTGTGGAGCTCCAGAATAAGCTGCATATCCAGGTGAGGCGGCCCAGGAGGAAATGGTGTCCTGGGGAGGGTAGATCTCAAAATACTCACCTAACACATGCCTCCCAGTGGGACCCATATATGTGACTCCCTCCCCCTCATGATGCTGGGGTTGGTTCTTCTGACTCCTGGTCACCTTATCATGAGCTCAGAGATCTGCAAAATCTGTGCTGATGGCACCCTGGAAGTGGTTGGCAGTGCTGGGGAGATAATGGATATAACTAAGTCAGCCCTCCCCAGTCCAAGACCCCAAGCAGACTTCAGGAAAATAGCAGGTTGGAAGGGGGCTGCAGGAGGCAGCAGCACCCCAGCCCCTCAGTCAGGGTGGGACTGGCAGCACTATCTTCTTCCCACGGCACAGGAAGAAACCCCTGTGGAAGCTGAGATCCCCGAGTCGCCCACCTCCCCTGTGCCGGAGAAGCCGCGGCGGCTGGCGCCAGGTCAGTGCCGGGCTGAGGGGACGGGGAGCACAGGCCAGCATCACCCACAGCAGGCTGGGATGCCCTGTCCTCACCCTTTGAGAGCAGGGCTGGGGCTCTTCTCCATCTCGTTCCTGGCCCCATTTGAAGTCAAGGACTGAGAGACATTACAATAGGAGGCAGAGACAGCAGCTGCAGTGCTGAGGGTACAGTAAAATAGTGTCTGTGGGGTCCCTGAGGAAAGCAAGTCCCTCTGTGCTTTTAATTAGCACAGTGAGTAATGAGAAAAAGATAGGAATGGGCAAGGACCAGCTTGGAGTAAAGGGTTCCTTATAGGCTTCTCCTTCAAGCAGGGCATCCATGATAGTTTCAGTGCTGCTGTGAGCTGAGCTAGGCTTAAGTGAGCTGTGTAAAGGGAATTCCTGGCTGGTGCTACCCAGTGTCCCACATCCCAAGCTCATGTCCCCAAAAGAGCAGCCTTGTAGAGAGTCCATGGGTAGAGCTGACACAGAAGGTGGCTGTGGCTCATGGAATTAAGGACAAACACCTCACAGACACAACAACCCCAATGATCATCTTTATGGCACCAAAAGCCACCTCAGATCTATTATTGGACCATGTTCAAGTGTGTAGCTTGGGCTCTTCTTGGAAGGAGGACAGTTGTGTCAAAACACTGCCAAAATATAAATCAGATCCTCACAAAGAGGCTTCCACAAAGCTGCATGAAATCACCCTGCCCGGGGGCTTGAGTTTAGCTTTACAGCCCCATTGAAGGACAGGGACTGCCTTTGGTTTTCAGGATGGACCTAGGGAGGTCAGAAGAGGAAAGACACTAAAAACAGCAGCTCCACGTTTATCTTTTTTGAATCCACCCATGAAAGACATCCTACCCTTCATGCTCCCATCTCTGCAAGAGGGAAGGCACAAAACCAAAACCTCTGCTCAGTGGTTGTATCTAGATCTTACAGAGGAACGCCTGTGGTGGATGCTGTATCCATTCAAAGGACTGCTGCTGGCTCCAGGCTTGGTTGGTGTTGCTGGAGATCATGATGGGCTGCAGGAGGTCTGGCTGTGTATTTAGACAACATTTATCCCATCCCACCTTCTGAGCCACCTTTTTCCTCCTCCCCAGACTATGTTCCTGCTACTGTGGTGCAGCCAAGAGACATGGCAAAGGTAACATCCTGTGAGTGCAGACCCCAAGGTCCTGCTGGTCATACAAACCTGCATTTACCAGGAGACTTAGGGCTGCTCTTTGGGAGTTCTCCTCCAGGCCCTGGGGAGGGGAGGGCACTGGATGACTTCATCTTAGCCAACCTGAGGCACTGGAGAAGGGAGAAATAGGAGAGAGCTTGGCTGGAATGCACATGCTCCTGGGTAGGGTCAGCACATCAGAACGTCGCACTGGGGAGAGATGGGAAAATACAGCAATTCCACTAAAAAAAAAAGAGGGGCTTGGAAGGTGGTCACAGCTCTAAGTCGATCACCCCAAAGCCATAATTTGGTGCTAAGCCCCTTACCCATTACTGAGCTCTCTCCTGGGACGAGCCTGGGTCTGCCAACCAGCCAATGTCCAAGCACAGCCTGGGAGGCACAATCTCACTCAGGCAACCAGTTCCACATCCCTGTGCTTGCCAAGCCACTCAAGGTGACATCCCATTTCATGCCTGCAGGAGGCTGAACCAACTGTCTCCAGGCCCCATGTCCTCAAGGTACATTACAAATTCACAGTCGCCCTGAGAGTCGATCGAGGCCTCTCCTACAGGGAGCTCCTGGAGCTGGTTTGCAAGAAGCTGGAGCTGCAGCCCGAGCACACGGAGCTGAGGTGAGGCACTGCCAGCCCCAGAGAGCCAGGGCTGTGTTCCAGCACTCCTCACCTGCATCCCCTGCACACCAGGTACAAGCCTGTGGAGGGCCAGGAGCTGCTGCCTCTGAGGGCAGAGAACGTGGAGGCGGCCTGGAGTCAGAGCAAGGACAACTGCCTGACGGTCTGGTGCAATGGCACAGAGGTCAGTGACAGCTACAGGGGCAGCCACCTTTTCTTCCCTCCTGCTGTCCTTTTCCTTACCACAAGCACAGGTTTGTGGCTTTCAACAGAAGCCAGCAACCTCATGAAAGGCAAAGGAGCAAAGAGCGAGTGGAGAGAAGCAGAGCTCATCTCTCTTGCCCTGTTACAGAGAAAGGAAACCAAGAGACTGTATTCTCACCAGCTTGTTTCCTGCCTAGGGAGAGGGGTTTGTACCAGACAGCAAACCAGGGGAGTCACCGCAGGAGGCAACGCCTGGGGAGACGGGACCAAACCATGTTGTAGCTCAGTACAGTTATGAAGCCACCCAACCTGAAGACCTGGAGTTTCAGGCAGGAGACACGATCCTTGTTTTATCCAAAGGTAACTGTGCTCCTCCTGGGACAGGAGAGGGGAGGGATCCCCCAGCTCTGGTGAGAGGAAGGGTGGTATGGCAGCAGCAGAGCCCCTCCATCTTTGCCTTGGGATTCCCATCCACACATCCCTGTTACACACACTTCTTCCAACATATTTTCATCACTCCTGTTTCCACCGCAGCCCTCCCAAACATCTAAGACAGGAGTTACACTTGGACTGTATTTAAGCTTATTGATCACAGTGGATTCTTTCAAGGAGAGGCCTCATTTTAGCTGCCATCCCCACAATGGGAGCAAGCTCTCACTCCCATTCCTTCCACCTGTAACCTTTTTTCATCTACTTTTTTTGTTAAAAGTACAATCTTCCTTTAGTCACTCAATATTAGTCCTTAGTGTTTCCATGGGAATTGAGGCTTAAATACAGACTAAATCTCACTAAGACCAATAAAGAATTATATACACAGGACACATTCCCCATCTCATTTGAGCCTGAGTGAAATCAAGACACCAGGAATAGTTTTAAAGGCAAAACCCCCTAATATTTAGCTATCTGTAGTTATGTCACTAGTTTGTGGTGGCTGGCAGGCTTTGGCAGCAGTACACAATCAGTCCCCCATCTAACGTTTGACAGCTTAGATTTTGCACCATGCAATACTGATGACCCCCTCCACCCCAAAATCCTACCCTCCCCTTCACTCCTGAGCTAAATATTTCCAAATATAAAGCAGGTTCTTGCCTAATTTGGTTCTCCCACAGCAAAATTGCCAGAGCTCCTAGGCCTTACTAAACCAAGGGTAGCAGAGGTTTTGGGGGGGCTGTTTTAGGGGTTTTATGTGAACATGAGAAATAGCTGACAAAATACTTCAGATGTATCCTGAAGAGGACAGACCAAGGTCTAAGATAATTTCCTCAATCTCCACAGTCACTTTGCTTCCCCTCAAGGCAGTTCCCAAGCCCACTGGTCTCTATTTTGATCCAATTTTGCACCCCCATTTGATATTCCTTCTTACCTGACCACTTTACTCTCTTCCTCATTCCTCCCTTTCCTCCACATTCCACTCCCTGCTGGGTCTAGCACAGCTCCAGGTTTTATCAGCAGAAACACCATAAAACTGTGATCTCAGGCCTCTCTGCAGTACACGATGCTCCTGCACATTCCCAGAGTCATAAGAACTGTGGCAATTTTCCCTTCCAGTGAATGAAGACTGGTTCGAAGGCGAGTGCAGGGGGAGGACAGGCATCTTCCCATCTGCATTCGTTCAACAGCCCAACACTGAACACCCAGAGAAGTGACTGCAGAAGAGCTTGAAGTTGTGGAGAGTAATTAATAATTCAACTGTTGCCATTATGTAGTCTGCATATTAATCCCTTCATCTGAAAATGAACCTTAAATGTTATTGCTACTTGTATTAAAATCTTTATATTTTCTCTTACCTTTTGCATTGTTCTCTTAAAAAGGAACTTGTTAAGAAGTTGCTAATTCCTGTTAGGGACACATTCATTCCTAAATCCCGTGCTTGCCAAGAGACTTGCCATACCCCATCCTTAAAAAAGCTTTTATATAGGCATGCCAGAAGCTGGGAACACCCACAAGAGGGTGCAACCTGCATTTACAGCCCTGCCAGGAGATTCCCAAAGGGGAAGTGAGTTCAGGAAGCTATAGACCAAGAAAGCATTTGCTTCCTTGAAACATTAATGCCAACCCCAAGAACTTGGAAGACACCACTTAGCCTCACCCTGCTCCAACTCACAATTCAAATCCACAGGGACTTTAAAACTTCCACCAATAAAAGTAGACACATTTTCTACAGTGTTGGGCCCATGCATCAAAGTTTTTCCTGATCAGTCAGAAGATAACAGTAACTTTGAAAGACAGAGCCTGGAATCCCAAAGCTTTACTCTAAAGGTGCTAAGGGGGCAGGGGCTTCTGCACTCTGGATTCTATCACACAAGTCCAGAAAACCCCACTGCCCCATTAGCCCATAAAAATATCACATTGATTTTTAAAGGAACTTATTCTGGAGACAATAAACACCTGTAATTTCAAAACCAGAGCATCTCCGGACCTTCCTGCCACATACCTGGAAGCATGGAAACAGGGAACACCCTGGTCTGCAGGCAAGTCATGGCAGGAGGACCTGTGCCCTCCACCTGCATGCTGCACACGCTGTACCAGGATAAATCTGCAACTAGGGAGGAGCTCTGCAAGCTGCTCCCATCCTACATATTTAGTTCAGTATGTAAAACACACTACCCAGGCAGCACAAAACCACAACCAAATTATCTGTACCAAGCCCAACCCAAAATCACTGTGATTAATTTAGGTCTGTTTCAAATTAAAAAAAGAAAAACAATCAACTTCAAACATTCTTCTGGATTCTACAGAAAAGTAATGCATTTTTAAAGGCCTGTAGCCAAGTCACACAGGAAATAAATGCTACACACAGACTTGGATGGAGAGACCATGGTTTAATTAAAGGCAAAGCTGATTTCGGCAGCTGCAGTTCTTGCACGGACAGACAGAAAACACAAAAAAAGCTTACAACACAAACCAGTTTCTGTTGGGGGCCCCTTCCCTTGCTCCTCCAGGTGCTGGAGGGCAGGTGGGGTCAGATGCATTCCCGAGGCCGGGTGCTCATGCACAAGTGGGTGGGTGCAGCTGGGACCTGGCACGCCGGGAGTGAGATGGTGCTCCTGGTTAGTCTGGGGTGCAAGAGTCAGTGACGGTGCGAACACGGGAATGTCGCAGCTGCCTGGGCACACAGCTCGGACACACAGCGGGAGGGCTGGAGGGGACACACAGGGTGGGCTGGATTACCACCAGCTGGGAACTTCACTTTCTGGACTTGTTAAAGGAAATACAGCTTTGAAATGCAACACAGAACAGTGATGTTGCTCAGGTGGAGCTCGTAGGGAGCTTCTCGCACCCCCGAGGGTATTGGGTCTCCTCCGCCTTCCCTTTTGTACTCTCTGGGGCTGCCCAGACTCCAGCATCACTTCGGCTCCTGCATGTGCTTTGTTCTGCAGCTGAATTCTAGCCCAGAGATCCTGAATCATCACACAAACCCCTACTGTTAAAAACAGCAAATGGACATTGAGTCTGTTTCTGTAACTTCCCTGGGAAATCTAACAAAAACGCTGTCCTTTTCTTTAACCAAACTTCCAGTCTTCCTTCCCCCTAATAAATAGCAAATAAAATGTTTTTTTCATTTTCCCTTCTGCACCTTTTCATCTATGAACAGCACTGTGCTGTTTCCATGTGTCCACGGGTGCCCTGGATTTGTTTGTGGCACTGAAAGCCTGGGGCTGCAGCTGGGACAGGTTTCTGCAGAGCTGACCTGTGCCTCACCGGGCGTGCGGATGCCCCGTGCTGTCTGGGCTGGCTGTCGGATTCACCCAGCCCTGCTGGACCCCTGATTATTTTCTGCCATGGTAATGAAACTACGAGCGTTCAGCGAAGATGGGAGGATGGAAAGAAAAAACAAAACCAAACCGAAACAAAACAAAACAAAAAAAAATAACCCCATTGAAAGCTTTCTACCTACCTATTAAAATGAGTCAGGCTGTGAATGCACAGACTAGCCTGCCTGTTGTGGGGCTAGCCACTATGCTACAGTAAAATGTACAGGAATCACACATTAATTTAAAACCCCATAGCAGTTAAGTTGCTTTTCAGCAGAGTGCTGTGAGGCCCCATGTCACCCCTTAGAGCTCAAACACCTACTCAGAGAAGGGCATTTCATGCTGGAGTCTCTAACCCACCCACAGCCTCGGGGTGAAGCAGTGCCAAGTGCCAGACTCTCTTTCATGAAACTCCTTTGCTAGTCCGGGATACAGAGCCCCACCTCATCACCACCCAGTGACTGGAGCAGCAACTGGGGCTTTCATTGCTACACACTGACTATGAAGCACGTCTGTGTAGAGAATTCAGTGTGATCTTACTACTGAGATAGTAATAAAGATGTTTAGGAGTAATTTCAACTACATTCTCAGTCAGCGAAGCAATCATTAATGGATTCCTATTGTATCTCCCCAAAGAGAGGAAAAGGATTGAGAAGTTCTCATTGGCTTCTCCCATCTGCCCTTTGCTCTCAGCTTTTACTTCCCATGTGGCTGGGGACATGCACAATGGAGAAGGTGAGAGGCGGTGATATTGGGTTACTGAGTGAGCCAAACAGCAGTTCCTCTCTCCCTCCGAAGGGCCCGGGGGATGGGAGAGTTCCTGATGTTGTTTGCTTGCACTGCAGACGTTTTGTGCACACTCAGTGGGTTGGTGGAGCACTTACGCCCTCCTGACAGCAAGGAACAGAAGAGAGGGCTGCCACCTGCACAGGACTGTGTGTGCCAGTCCCACAGACCCAACATGCCATGGTTTATGGAGCCGTCGTTGCAAGGGTTGCCTCCTCTGTCTCAATGTGGCGGATTCATGGCACCTTGTCCACGCTGCTGCTTCTGCTTCTGCTGCATCAACAGCTGCTCCAGGGCCGAGGGGCCGGGGTGCATCATGGAACTGGACCAGATGGACTAAAAACAAACAGCCAACACTAGCACCACCTTTCTTTACACAGCCTCTCTGCCAGATTGGATAGCAGACACCATATTGTATACTCTCCCTCTTTATCACTCATACCTGGCTTATCACAAAAGCTAACCAGGCTTCAAAGAAGACCTTCTAAAAAGAGGCTCCCTGGAAGAACTTTCTCTTCCTCCAGAACCCTCATTATCATAAAAATTCATCCCACATTAACTATTACTAATTTTAGACTAGTCAAAGCTAACGTTAGAATTTCTTCCAGTTCTACCAGCCTGGGCTTGTTCCACAAAAATCTCAAATCCAGGAAGAACTGTAAATTTGTGACATCTTCCTGCATTGGTGACACCTCCCACACTGCCTTGTGTAAGTGAATCTGTAGGAAAAACTCTGGGCTTCTGGCTGGCACTGAACTCTGACGCTTCCAACAGGCTAATGCCCATCACTTGATCATCCATCCTGCAGACCCGTCCTTGAGCACAGCCCCAGCCAAACCCACCTTCAGGCTCTCCATAAGCACAGCTGAGGAGTCCTCCATGGCAGGAGGGCCTTGGACTGCCCAGGTACCACTGGGAGCACTGGACTGGTGCCAGCTGCTCTCCGAAGAGGATGACGTTGTTGGGAGGTAGTCTAGACCAAACCCTCCCATTGCTAAAATGGCAGAAAGACAAGTTCAAAGTGACATGGCAAAACCAGTGCAAAACAAGCACCATCAGATGATGGTACCTAGCTCTGTGCTAACCTGGAACCCAGCACTTGCCTGGCTTATCTGTTTTCCAGCGGTCTGCGACTCTCCGGTCTCTGTTGTCTGGAGTCCCAATGGGTCCAAAGTTGGAGAAAGGAACAGAATTGTGGTTATGGGTTGGAGGGGAGCTTGGCAAGCTGCTGGGGTTGGAGGAGTGAGGAGACTGGCTGGCTGGTGTTGAATGATCTAGGGATTACAAGGGAAGAGGAAAAATGGTCAGCAGAGACAGCAGGAACCTCTCAGTTCTGAATTTCTTAGTGCTGCTGTAATTCTGCCATCACCCAGTATGTTACAATGCTGAGGTCAGTTTTTACTCCCTCCATTACATGAGCATAATGCGAATTCCTAAATTCTGAGTGAAAAATTTACAAGAACAGAAGGACTGGGTTTAATGCTTACAAGAAAAACAAAACCCATGACACCTCATGAGGGCTGGCTAGGCAAAGCCAGTTTCCCTCATGTCTCTTGAAGAACTTGTCTCAAACTAAAAAAGTAACTGTCTCCAGGCTTGAGAAACCAATAGAAAAATTAGATTAGACCTTGAGGAGTTTGCAAGTTTAAAACTTCAACTCCCAGGTGTGAGAATGTTTTACACTTATGTGAGTCTTAAAACAATTCAGACCAGAACTCAATAGTGAGCAAAAGAGGAGAGGGAGCATGAAGCAGGCTGTCCATAGGCAGAACAGAACAAATGAAGAGCTGAAAAGGGCAAGGGAGTTGAAGCCACGTGAGCCATAAATCCTGCTAGAATAAAAGCACTTTGCAACTCCCTCCATTTCACCCACAACAGCTTCTTCTGGTTGGTTGCACAAGTCCCACCAAACATCTCATCCAGTACAGATGTTATTTAAAATCCACTCTTTTCTTAGATTCAACTAACTCCTTTCTCACTCTTCTGGATTTTTAGTGAGATTAAAATTATGACATAATAGTTGTGGTTTATGCCTTCAAGATAATTACTAACAAAGAAGCTGGTTTGCTTTATAGGCTGATTAACAGTAAAAACCCAAATGCTACAAACTCCACTACTGTTGTATTTTCCTCCACTCTTCCCTCATACAGTTTCTTTTTCTTTTTTTTATGAAATCCAGTTCCTCCTGCTTTTTCCCAAAAAAAGCAACACAAAGTATATGGACATCTGAGTTAAAGCACTACTCCCAAATGACTGTCAGGAAACCATGTTAAAGAGATTTCAGGATTTATCACCTCCTACAACATTTATCCTGCTCAACTACTTAAATTAAAACCCAGGTTCCTACACTGTATTAATTACAGAATCCCCTCGTATTTCTGTAGATTTATAAAGTAAAACAGAAACCTTCAGAGATTTTACCAAGCAAGTTTGGGTATTTTTTCTTTAAATTTTATTTCCAGTTACATATATATACATTGCAGTTGGTTTAGAATTAACTCAAATTCTCTTAAATCACTAGACACAAGAAATGCCATACCAGGATTACCTGAGCTGGCTGGAAGGGATGGAGACCACGGAGTCCCTTCAAAGAGAGAATAGAGTGAAGTCTCCTGATGGGCAACTGAAGGGGTGACTTCTGTTTTTGTGCTGGTATTGATGTTTTTTCCATATACCTCATTGAACATGCTATTGTTCGGATATCTTTCCTGAAAAAAAACAAGCAATATAAGAGCTTATGTGTTAGACTTATTTCAGACACTGAGACTGTATAAAGGAAACAATTATAGTTCAATATATTTCCTAATTCATCTTTCACTCTCCAGCCCATCTTCTTTGACCATTTAACATTAAGTCTATCACATTCTGAATCAGGACAGATTGCTCCTGTCTTCACAAAATCTTCAAATTCCCAGTACTTGGAAAAGTTGACAAAAGCATTGACCCTGCCCTGGGTCAATGCTCTGGAAGAGAACAGGTAATTAATTGCTCTGGAAATAAAAACCTACACACCACAGCACCCTGAGATGCACCTTTTCAGTCAATTTCAAGGCAAAGAGCCCCTGAATTCAGCAAGATTCAAGAGTACATCTGCAGAGATATAGCTAAGATGAATTTGGGAAGAAAACTGATAAAGGTAAAGATTAAGGTTGATACAGAGTGAAATTACACATCAATGTGGATTTCTTTCAGGTTTTCCACTGGCTTAACCACAAGCTGAAACAGCAAAAGGCACTGGACTTTGGTTCTCACTCACCTGATTTAGAGAAAAGCCACTGAGGGACAGGAAAGATGATGACTGAGACATCAATTCTGATGGTTTTTCCAGCAGGGACTTCTTCAGAAACCAAAAAAAGGAGAAGGGCAGTTAGTGCTCAGTGTAGAAACCAGGAGGAAAGTGCATAATCAGAAACTGCCAAAGTGTTTTTGATCATATTTACAACTCCAGCTCCAGCACCTTGGAGGACAGGGGAGGCAGGCTAACAAGTGCAAAAAATCAGTCATTTTCCTACTACCTGTAATTATTAATCTCCAAATCAACAAACATGACAGCTGAGAGTCTCAGACCCAGACCAGGTTTTCAAATGCAAAGTCTAATACTCTGATACATCTAAAGGGGAGACTCCTGCCAAAAATGCCTTATGGTTGTGTAAAACCTTATACAAGTGATACAGGATCCCTCCCAGTGATACGAGGACTCCTTCAAACAAGATTAGACTCTTGTATTTGGCTATTGACAGAGTATTTTTCCAGTTCTGAGAGCATCCCTGCTGTAGAGATGTTCTTAGACAGTGAGAGCAGCTAAGTGCTTTTTATATTAGGTTTAGTAGTCCAACAGCATTTAGCACTGTCTCATTTCCATTATAAATTACTTGCAGAGAGGAAGGAAAAAGAAAACCAACACAAATGTTTAAAAGAAAGGTTCCAAAACTCCCATGGCCCTTTCCTTTCTATGTAAAGATATTACAGACCATGACCCTTCTTCCATCATCTATGCCACTTCCCTCTCACACCACTGTTATTTCCAGCATAACATTTCTTGTCTTTCTGTTTGGTTCTTACTATGATTGAGGAGTGAAAAAACAGTGTCTCTGAAATGAGTCTATTCAGAGAGGAAATAGCTAAGTTTTCACTGACACAAACCAAAGAAAAATTACAAGCTTGGCTAGTAGACAATGAACATCACCAAATCTAGGATCTGGATCACCAAGCCATAGAATTAGTAAGTAAAACCATAAGTAAAAATGTGTGTGAACCAAAATAAAAGCTGTAGTCTTGTTACAAATAAACCCTCTCTTGTAGTCTCACCAGCTCAGCATGTCAGATGTTTTAAAATTTATTATTCAAACCACAAAAACCAGAACTAGTATCTCTGTCTTTAGAACAGCCACAGTACCTGGAATATTTTTGCTTTCATCCTGTAAACTTAAGACAAACAGCCTCATTTTCTTGGCAAGCAGCCCCTAGCTTGTTAGATTTTCAAGTGACAGCTCATTACTTTGAAAGCACATTTTAAAAGGCAGACAAAATTCCCACTCTGCATATCCACACGACTTGCACAGCAAAGGATTTCTTTCCATTTGTCAGCAGACACAACAGTAGGAGTTTCAAAAGAAGCCGCTAAAGCAGTAGCTATTAGTTTCTTAGCAAAGTTATCTAATGAGACAGAAATTAGTATCTTTTTGCAACTGGTTCCTTGGGATGGCAGGTAAAATAAGTGAGGAAGAGACTTAATCAGTGATGTTGAGTAGCCACAAATAATTCTTTGTTACAGCAAGTAATCTGAATGAGTATGATCTAATGAACATACTTGTAGCCATAGCAGAAAGGCATGCTGCACTTTCAGATGCAATTTAAAAATTCAATAGCTCTGAGACCCCCCAGCTAGTGAACTAGGAAGGTTTTAATACAAAAAATGTACGAAAAAAATCCCTCTGTCAAACATGACTGTATTTCTATAAGAGTTACTGTGTATTTATCCAGTTAATTGCTATTTTCTTCCAAATCCATCTTTCTCTTTTATCAATCTCTTCTGCATTGAACAGGGCAGCATCCCCCTACCTCTATGGAATTTTTATATGCAGATTATAATCACAGAACCATATCACAGAATTGCAGAATGACTTAGGTTGGAAGGGACCTTTAAAGTCATCTCATTCCACCCCACTGCCCAGGGACACTTTCCACTAGCCCAGGTTGCTCCAAGCCCCACTTCCAGGGATGGGGTAGCCACAGCTTCTCCCCAACCTCACAGGAAAAAATTTCCAAGTATCTCATCTAAACCTATCCTCTGTCAGTTTGAAGCCACTCCCCTTGTTCTGTCACTACACCCTGGTTCTGATGACTCCCCACAGCCCCATCAGTGTCTCCCCCTGCCTTTTATTACTAAACCCATACAACTGCAGAAGAGCAAGTGCATTAAATTATGTATCATAATGCATCAACACCTCTCCTATGGACTGTACTCACAAAAACCCCAGTTACTCTGATTTCTGAACAAATTAGCAGGCCTGGATTCAGCCCAAAAGCTGTAGTTTTCACCCTGTGAAAACTAGCTCAAAGGTAAGGCAGGAAAGTAGACAGGAGGTATGGGGGAGAGAAAGGATTTTCACATTTCTTATAACTTCACAGAAGAAAAAGATGCCAGTTAAGAGCGAGAAGCAGCAGTATTACATCAAATACATACAAAGAGGCTTCGTCCAGGAAGAGAGGCGAGAGGCCCCAGCAGAGCTGGGTAAAGATCAGGAGGATTAGAGAAAATCAGCTCTTCCTCCTCCTCCAAGGCAGCCAGACTCTTTAACAGGTCCGGAGGAAGCAGAGGGGAGCTCTTGGGGTCCTAGTGACAGAAATGAGCACAGTGAGACAACAGAAGGCAGAAAGAACAGCCAGAGCAGGAGAGAGAACAGCGAGAGGAAGGCAGGAGGCAGCATGCAGAGGGCGAGGTGAGGATGGTGCTGAGGCACGCACAGAGAACTCTGAGCAGACACAACCACGTGTTGTGCCAAATGCACACGGGGAGAGGACCACGCACCCAAGTGACAGCAGGGAGCTTTAATCAGCAGAGTGTCTGCTTCCCCTTGCATCCATGCCACATACTGAACCTGCTTCCACGTGCACAGACAACAAACAAAATCTTACAGTCATTCTTCTACAGCTGACCTGTGAGTAATTTAGGTTTCAAGTAGAATTGTTTGTATCATCTCTTCTCTGCTTGTGGAGTTAAAATCCCATGAGACTTGTTTCCACCGGTGATAGCTGCTGTGCCAACCCACAGCTGACCAGCCCCCATGGCCAGTAAAATCTGCTCAGTGTTGGTCAGACTGGACATCTTTACTTTTGTGAGGGATGCTTAAAGCACAAGCATCACAGGCATAGCTTCTCTCTGCAGCACAATGTGCTGGCACCTTGGCAAGGTTTCCCTTTTAGGAATGAAGACCAGGCTTTGACCCTGTCTCCATCTAAAAACTACAACCTGACATCAGCATAGTACTGTACGTGGTCTGTACACTGTACTCCTGTACATTGTCTGGCTTTTCTCTGGGAAGGATGAGCCAAGAGATATCACCTGAACTTCTCCATGTCCTGAGTGCATTTACAGAGGCATACCCAACTGAAGGTTTAAAAGGCCTCTGTTTAAACCTCCTTATAAACATCACCAAAAGCACTCACAGACAACTCCAGGGCTGTTAATAAATAACAGAGATTGGTGGGTTTATAAACACCAACATAAAGCACGATTGCATGAACAGAAGCAAAGTATTCCATTTACTGCAACCAGGAGCTAAGGAAGACCTTTAGCTCTCTCAGTGTGGTGGGATTTTCAGGAAGAACAAACGAAAAAATCCAGGATAAGACTATTGCTACCGTTCTTGGTTGCTCAACCTATCACAGCCTCAGACATTCAATTCACTATAGCAGTGTTAGGAGCTCATCTAAAGTGTAATAATTCAACTGCAATTATTTGGGGGGCTTTTATGTTTTTTATCAGTTGCCAGACAACAATCTTCCCCAAAACTATCAGCTGCCATGTTTCTCGACCTGGCAGACACAGCACAGAGATGGATGTCACACCCACACTGAACAAGACCTCTACTTGAAACCAAATCTTCAAGAGACTGATACTACACACAGCCTACTAAAATGAGGAATTCATCACTTTGTGCTGGTACCCCTGGTACTGACGCTCAGTCTCTTCCAAATAAATTTACATTGACCTACTTGGGACCACAGGGCATTCCTGAAACAGGAAAATGCCAAGAGCTGCCAGGAATACCAGAGCCTTAGTTTCCCCCACTTGTAGCATGGATCTCACCTCAAAGGTCATCCTGGAGACAGCATCCTGCTCGGAGCGGAAGACTCCCTGCCGCTTCCCCCTGCGGTCCATGTTCGACTGCTGGGTCATCACCCTGTTGTCCGTCATGCCGTAGGAAGAGTCCCAGTAATATTCTGGCACCTTGACTTCTGAGGGGTTCTGGTTATATGGCTCCATTGGGAAAGGCTTCATTTTTTTCTCCAGAGGTTGCTGTTGCATCACAGGAGGCTGTAATGACTGTTCAAAGAGTTTGAGAGGGTCCTGGGCCTGCAGGTAATAGGGCTGCTTTACAGACATGATCTTCCCCAGGGAGCCTTGGACTTGAGGGGGGTTCCAGAGCTGCTTCGACGAGTCTGTCTGTGGATACTGAGGCAGAGACACAGGATTTCACCAGCAGGGAGGAACAATTCATGTTACTTGAATGCTTAACTCTATCCAAGCTGCCAGCCTGGCTCATGCACGACAGCAAATCAGAATGTTTGTGTAATGTCTGTGTTATTCATCAAAAGCAATTTCCATAGGCATCTAATGCTCTCTAGTCAAGCTTTAAACCAACAGCCAAGTAGAATACTTACTATATCCAGTACCTTTTAACCCAAAAACCTACAAACTAAACCTTTAGTAAGGTACTGAGCCAGCATTTTGCTGCCCAGAACACAAGCAGGGTCTCACCATTGGGTCCAGATTTGCCAGAAGGGAGATTTTCTCCAGCACAAGGTGAGCAAAGGGACTAAGAGCTGTAAGGGAACTGACACTGCAACCAGTTAGCCAAAAGGAGAGTGCAGGTGGAGGTCCACACTCAGTCCTCAGCACTCACACAAGAAAACTAGAAAGGCGTAGGACAGACATACCATCTCCATACCTTGTCTGTATCAGAAACACAGCAAATAGAAGACAGAAAACACATTCCATTCCAGTACATACCTTCCTTTCAGCTACAGCATCATATGCTCACAACCACCAAACTTCAGCTCATTTTCAAATTTGCTCAGAAGTTCACAATCAAAAAATTCTTTAATGACAATTTGGAAAGGTAATCCAGGAAGATAAGTCTTGAACATTGCCACTTATTTTTAAATAAAGCCCAGCATATAGCACAGGCCAAGTTTACCTGCTGGAATCCAGAGTGGTGTGGTGGGCTCTTCCCCAGGCCCTGCACAGCTTTCGTGGGGGACTGCTGCTGCTGCTGCTGGGCCAGAGCTTGGACCTGTAACTGGCTTGCTGACTGTGCTGTTGCCTGAGCTGGTAAAGATGAGAGGGGTTGCTGGGAAGGAGGTGGTGTTTGCTGAGGTCCCTGGGTCATTGGCCCTGGTCCAGAGGGCCGTTGCTGGCTGTAAGGAATGTGGGACTGTTTCCCACCTTGCACCTGGTTTCCTGCAGGCGAGTGAGCTGTGGGCTGGAGGAAGGTTCCTGGGACAGAAACACCACCTGGGAAGGTGTACCCCGTGCCCATGGAGAAAGCCACAGGAGGGGGGACAACATAGGTTGGAGGAGGAAATCCTGGAAAAGATAAAAAATGCACCTTTAATCACAATTTGGCAGAACATACAACTCCCTCCAGAAAACCTTTAGTGGGGATTTCTCTTCCTATGCTCTTTATTTATGAAAGGTGGCACCAGTCTGCACACATGCACTACAATGTCGTCCCTCACCTTGGCATGTGCATGGCTGTGAACACACAAGAATTCCAAGTTTGTTTTTGAGTTTTCTTGCAATATTCCAGGCACTGATAGCAGTCAGTATGGCAATATCTGAGGATCATATGTTTCCACATCCCTGTAGTCCCTGCCTCCCAATCTCCCTGCTTTTTTCAACTCCCACTACCTTTTTCTTTCATTGCTCTTGGGTTTTTGATGCTTTACCCCCAAAGTTTCCTCCCCCTCAAACACATTTTCAGGGACTAAACTTCTGCAGGAACAAACAGAAGCAATCAATACAGTATATGTGTACTGCTCCCTCTCAGAGGACCACCAGTCTCTGGATCAATTTAGAGAGAGACAGATGGTAACCAAACAAATCCTCATATCTGTAAGATCAATTCCTTCCCTGTAGTTCACACTGAAAAGCCAGGTTTGGAAGGCAAGCTTTAATTCTTGGGACAGGGAAGATGCCCATCTGTCTTATATTGAGGAGCTCCATGTAACATGTGCAGGGAAGGCGCAGCTTCCAGTTATTCCACAAGCAAACATTGATAGCAAGGTATGACAGGCAGACTCCACAGCAAAATGGGACACACAACACAGCAACAAGTAAGACCACACAAATTACAGCTTCAAACATGAGCACCACTACAAAAGAAAGTGAGTTTTAAAGCAAGCAGTGTGATTGATCTTTTGCTATGGAGTCTGAAGCACAGAGAAAGCCTCAGAAGCAGTGCTAGCAGAAAGCTTTGCCATGTTCAGACTAACTACAGGAAGAGCCTAGTGTGAAGTTCCTTGATCTCACACCCACTAAACCAGAAGGCATGTGGCAGATTTCATGGCAAACCTCAATTCCAAAGCATAAGGAATCTTATTTATCTTGTTTCAGTTTTGCTATGCCCCTTTCCACTATTTGATAAGACAGGAAAATTCACATTCATTAACAGAGCCCCTATCTTCCAGAGGCTGTACCAACCACTATTACAGAATTTTTTTCTCTCAACAATAAATGACACTTCAAAAGAATGATGCAAATTACCTGGCCGGCTAGGAAGGGGAGGGAAGGCTCCTGGGTGATGAATAGGGATGAACTGGGAACTGCTGGCCTGGCTTGGAGTCTGAGTTACAGGTGTTTTCCTGGCTTCAGATACTGGAGTCTTCCTCATCTCTGTCTGGGATTTCACCTGATGCAAAAGAAAGTATGAAGAAATTAAATCACTTGTCCTAAATTTCCACATTAACCATATGATGCAACAAGCCAAAAATTAAGCTCTCAGATTGTCTGAGCAATTATTTTCTTTTCCCTACACAAAGCCCTCCTCACTAACCTCAGGCAGATTACTCTGCATGTCCTCAGGCACTTCTTGCCTCACAAAAGCACTCAAAGATATTTACTCAGAAGATGCAAGAGACTCCTCGAGCATGAGAGTGAAAAGCAGCCATAGTATCTCACACCATCCAAGGAACTTACCACACTGCTCACCTGCAGTGTTTAAAAACAAAAAGTGCAGATGCTCCTATGCTTCTCCTAGGGCACTGCTTCAACCTAAGTTATGCTACTTACCTGCAGCACCTTAGAAAACAAACACTGCCACATTCTTCCTGGGGAGTTTTCTCAGCCTAATCCATATGGTGATCCATATGCACAAACTCCTCCACACCATGGAATTCTTTTGACCCAGAGCATTCAAGGCAAACAGCAGAAGTACTTCACCTCATTCAGTTTACTGTGTAACTGTGGGGTGTTATGTTAAAAGAGCTGCACCAGTTAAAGGCAGAGAGAAGAATGTAATGTAATGTTTACCTTATTCTGAGTCTCCCGCGGTCTGGGTCTTCCTGGGGAGGAAGACAGAGGGGAAGACTACTTTCCCTTTCTGTTCAGCTCGGCAGAACTGCCTGGAATGCAAGATGGAGCAGGCAGGAAAAAGACAGCAAGCAAGGAACCCGGGCAATACAGAAAGGGCCCAGGAGCAGACCTGACACCAAGCCTCAAAGGTGAGTGAAAGAAAGGGTTGTAACAGGGATCAAGTTAAAAAAAATCCTAACCAAACAAAAATAACCCCCACACCATAACTGTGTGGAGTTTATTTAGACATTTAGTGCTGCTGGGTTGAAAGGAGTTACAGGACAGTAGTTTTCTGCCAAATTACAGTAGTAAAGGGACAGATGCATTCATATGCTAAGTTCTTTTTCAAAGTGAATTGCCACACTTAGAAATTATGGGAGTCTAGGGTTGTTTCTGCATTTGTAAAATTGGGAGGTTTGGGTGGATTTTTCATTTGCCACTAGAAAGTCTGGAGGGAACTCCACCTCAAGGTTCTGGCTGATGCTAAACACCACAAACTATGTAGGCCCTTGCTCATGTCGCATCTCTTCACCCTCCACCACATTCAGCATATTTAACTTATCTTGTGCTGTCCCTTTTCCCTCCACAATAAGCCAAATATTTTTATAACCCATATCAAGCACTATGCATTCTTTTACAGAAATGTTGGAGAATTCAAAGACAACTCTTCCTGCCATGGCATTTTAAAACTCGAGCTCTATCCATCAAAAACTCAAGTATGCTATAACACATTTCCAGAGGACGGCTTCCAAAAGGCTGCCTGCATGATTTACAGTTATCTTCATAAAAACATAAATTACTAAAATCAATGAATCAAGATGAATTTCAGTTCCTTCCTTGCTTCTATTTGCTATCACCTCAGAAGAATCAATGCTACCTAATACGTATCCCCACAATAGCCCTAAGTGCTCCTACACAGTGCTTGAGAGAGACACCATTTTATCACAGGGACCTCTTAAGAGTATGCTACACTTTGAGTTAGTTTGCACTGAACTTCCTTGGCTCCTAACATTATCTTCCCTAGAGAGCAGCCATTCAATCCAGGTCACATCCTGCCTGAGCATGCAAGTTTCCCACATATCTGCAAAGCAGGACTGATCACTTCTGTACCACATTCTTCACATTTTTGCACAGCAGGAACTGCAGCATTTAAGCTTTTAAAAGCAATAAACTATGTAGGAAATAAAGTATGAAATTGTCAGGAGTGCCAAAGCAGAACACAAACAGCCCAACAACTGGTATGAAACCTACCCTGGTTTCTCAGTCTGGGGGGAAGCAAGCCCTCTCTCTATTCTGGAGCAGGTCTGGACAAGCAAGCCCACCAAATAATATGAAATAAAAGGCATTTCACTGGAGTTAAAAAGCCAAAAATAATTTCTATTCAAGAAGAGACAAACAATAACAGACAACATCAGAGCAGATTCTGCTACAGCTGGGTTTGTTGTATCTAAAAACTAAATCAAGCAAATTTCTGATAAATTAGCTATCATCCCTATCCAGAAAGCTATGCAGTCCTCAGATCTGGTAGGTTTTTATCCACCTGAAGTCCTTATTTTGCAAGACGGGCACAAAGATCAAAACTGGGAGTTATGCTCAGACCTGCAATGACATTACAGATCCATTTGACAAATAAATATAAACTTGCTATTCTAACTCACCTATGTTGGTTTTCAGATACCAGAATCATTCCACGACTCACAGACTATTGCCCCTGCTTTCTGTAGCTTTTACAGAAACCCTTGGTACCCTGAGGTATGGCTCCCCTGCAAAACCAACTGCATAATGCTGCCAGTTCAGACATTCCATTTCATAAACATGATGTTTCACAGCAAATCATCAGGAGGAAAACAGAGAGAATAATCCAAGGCTCCTAAACAATAAAAGCTGGAAAAACTGAAAGAGATGGTTTGTCTAGCCTGGGGAAAAGACCTCAGTGGCACAGGCCTTTAGAGCAGCTGCAAAGAGGAAGAGTTATTCTGCATTCCTGTCCTGGGCAGCTGTAATGGGCTTATACAGAGGCAAGGGACATAAGGCACATTATTAGAAAATAATTTCCACTTGCAAGAACAGTGAAGAACAAACACAGTTTCCCTAGGGAAATAACAGAAATCTCCATCACTATTGTTCAATGGTTCCAGTCATCATCAGGGAATGACTGAGATACAGCCAAATTGTCCAGGTACAGATCAGATCAGCCCTGACACTCTCTACCCTCATTTACTATGACTCAGTGGAAGGCAGACCAACAAATTCACTGTTTACTTGATATATTTCATATGTAATGCTCAAAGACATAGATAAAAAAGCGTGCCCCTAAAAAACATAACCAGTAAAAGAGCAGCTGATGGGAAAACAAACCATTTTGACTAAGTGTCTGAGTACAGATTGACAATTTAAGAGCTTTCCTTACTTTGACAGAGACACACTTGATTGCACCCACACTACAGAGGCTCTTACTCCACATACATACAATTTAGTGCTTTTGTGACATGTTCAGTTTGTTGAATGTGCACCAGTCAACTGAAGTGAAAATACAGAGTATCCAGTTCCTTCACAACAGACACCACAATGGCAAGAGCATGACTATGACCTGGCCACGTGAACTGCCTTGGTGGCAAAATAATTTGTGGAATGGGTAGAAATCTGTTTTTTAGGACAGTTATAGCACCTCTCATTGCACTAGTTTTCCCTCTCTCCTTCCTTTTTTGAGCTAGCATCAAGGAAAAGCAAAGAGATGCTAAGATCACCATCACCTGGTCTTTGAGGTAGAAATATTTTATATTATTGAGCATTAGCTGCAGCTGCAGGGCCCACAGCAAGACCTCAGCTCTACCATACTCTACACAAGCAGTGACTGTCCCGACACACCACCACACTGTCTCAGGCACAGTATTCCTCTGAGCTAAAGGCTTACCTGAACTGCCACATTCTGCTTTCCTGCTTCCTGCATCTTATCCAAGCCACATTTCTTGGTCTCAGTCTTCCTTTTATTGTTATCCTTCTTCCCATCATTCTTATTTGCTACTATTCCTTTGCTAAAGTCCCGTCTCTCCCTCGCTATGTCCTTTGGGGGGTAGATGCGCCCTTGTTCTCTGTTCATCTCCCGAGGCTTGATATTCTCCTTGAAGGTGACCATGGGTTTTTCCCCTGCATCACAGCTGTTGCTCAGGCTTCTGCCAGAGGACAGCACTGATTTGAGTCCAGGGCTCCCATCAGCACACACTGGCTCTGCCATGGACATCTCCTGCAAGGCGAGACTCTCTTTGGCTTCACTAGGGTCCTCCAGTAAGAGCTCCGGGATTTCTGTCACAAACAAGAGCTTTCCTACCTCGTTTTCACATTGAATCAACCTGAAAAATACAGCAAGGAATTAAAAAGCAAGTATACACACTACATTACTTATCATAATCAGTCTGTGAAGGAATAGCATGCTGACCCACAGAACATATTATTACTGCTGTCAGCATCTTGTGCTCACATTACAGCTAACTGCTGTGTTGAACAGAGAGAAAAATAACACTCCACACTGGCTCCGGTGTCACCTCAGCTTCTAGTAGCATGGAAAACACAAATTACCTTGGCTGGTTATCAGCAATCCATTTGCCTGTGAAGATCAGGCGCTGCTGCCGTATCCGACGCTGCTGCCCTTCTTTATCCCCTGTAATTGCCTGGTGGCCTTTGGAAAAATCCAAGTTCCTAGTATTGACGCAGAAGAGGGAATAATAATTACACAATTACCCTCTGCAATATCCTATTTTTCTACAAATATGTGTCAGCATTGCTCTATTAAGAGTGCTGAACTTTCACCAGATATTATTCAAAACATGGCTGTTAAGAGATGTCTGATTTACACATGTAATTCTCATCTGGTAAGATGCATCTACATTAAAGAGGTTCAGCAGGGTCACGAGCAATATTATAACCTCAAGAATTTCTCAGGGCTACACCATCCATTGCAGTTGTTTTGAAGAGACCAACACCAATCTATACAGCAGTAAATATACAAAAATAAGATATTGTAAGGAACAGGCTGATGTCTGTAGAAGCTGTGACATCAGCAAGGGTGCAGGATCCTTCAGCTGTCACCCACCTGAACGAGGGCCTCAGAGCCAGGAATCCTTGCAACTCAAACTCTTCTGGAAGGGGGGTTGCTGGCAAATAGACAGTAAACAGCATAAGGAAAGCATGAAAGCCTTGAGCACAGTATCACAGCAGATACCTCAGCATGGTCTCTATACATACTAGAGCCTTCTATTAAAGGTTCACCCCACAATCTGAGGAATTCAGGAATGGTAAAGCAGAGCAGTTTGCTCAGAACAAGAAAAAAAATTTGCAAAGTATTCACATGAACTAATACAAGAAGACAACTTGTATCCTTATTTGCTCTTCAACTGTAACTCCCACATCAGCAGGAAAAATATTGTTTTTCCCAGTTCTTTACAGGACAGACTGCAAGTGTCCTTGTCCTTACCGTTATTACTGGATAGATCTTCTTCATGAGGCTGGAAACTATTTAGAAGAGAGATCAGCCAGGGCCATATGCTAAAAATTAGAAAACAGGCAAACCCTGAGTGAAAACTGCGTAACATGGGATGTGTTTGCTTTATCAAAAAACTACTAAATGCTGTTACCATCACAGTTTACATTAATCCTCTAATTCCCAAGAAAAGTTTCTCGCAAAGTGTCAGTGAAAAGACCACTTTCTTGAAAGAATTACTATTACTAAAAAGCCAACCTAAAGCTCCCAAGGAAGCCAGGCTCTCACAGCACAGTGTTTATTACCCAGCAGGCCAGAGAGCCTGTTGTGAATTTAACCAGACAAACCTAGAGCATGAGCAAGTGCTGCAAGCACCTGTCTGCAATTCATGCTTTGCAGTCCAAAGCTGATGGCTCTCAAGGCATAGTCAATTAATCAGTTTAGGCAGCAAAAGAATGTATCAAGACACAGCTGTGCAGAAGTACTCTGCTCCAAGAACAAGAATGCTGTACTGTAGTGCTGGAGCATTTACCACCAAGAGAAGAGCCTCTAAGTAAGGGCTGCACCAACAAAGATCATTAAGCCAGAGGTGAACTTGCAGTCCCCTGCCTTGCCCTCACAATACCAGTAAAACAAGCAATGACTGGAAATTCTTCCCAAAGGCCCTGGAGCAAACAATTTTAAAATCACACTGATCACTGTGTTAACATTTAACTGCTACCACCAGGCTGCTTGCTCCTGTTTGCTAGAAGCTCCCACCCAAAAATACAAAAACCCTTCTGCTTTACTGATGGGCACCACAGAAACAACAGAAAACTCCTTCAGGATGCCCATTGTGCTCAGTGTAGGAGAAATGAATGTGTCCTCCTCAGCAAGGCTTTCAGCCATCATGAAGCACACGGCCTGGAGAATGCACCATGCCCCCAGCAGCACTGTACACCCTCAGCTGCTTTCCTGCACGGCTGTGGGCAGACAGCATGATCTTCATGATTATTCTCTACACTACACTGACCAACAGCTCCTCCCCACGACTGACAAGGAACAAAAGGAAAAAACACCCCAGAGGTCTTCAGTAAGGCAAGTAAAGTCAATAATGTGTTGTTCAGAAAATGGGTTCCTTCAGAGAATCCCAGAATGGTTTGGGCTGGAAGGGACCTCCCACCCTGTGCCATGGGCAGGGATATCTTCCACTACTCCAAGGCTGCTCCAAGCCCCATCCAACCTGGCTTTGGACACTTCTAGGGATGGGACAGCCACAGCTTCTCTGAGCAAGCTGAGCCAGGGCCTCACTGCCCTTACAGGGAATGACTTCTTTCTAACCAATCTACCCTCTTTCAGCTTAAAGTCATTTACTCCATGAATTACTATCTGCATGTCCTCTCTGCAGGGACTACTTGATATCAAGTAGGTATCTTGCCTATTAAAATACAGGCATAAGTCTCCCATGAGGATGTGCAAATGGCAGAAGTTATCACCATCTCAAAACCACATCTGAACTCTTTTCCTTAATCTTGCCTTTAGGAATTCTGTGGTTTAAGCTCCCAAAACTCCAAAGGGTTTTTTGTTTCTTATTTAACAAACCAAAGTTATAGGTACCTCTGTTCTCCATGCATCACACTGCTTTCCTTGAGAGCCCATCTTAGGAACAATACTCATCCAGCTGCATCAGTAACTGTCACTACAATCCTAAGAATCACCTTACAGAAACACTTTATTGAATCACAGTTGAATCACAGTAATTCATGAAAAGTTAACAGACTATTAAAAAAAATTGTGAGTTTTGAGCAATTTAAGCCTTAATTTACGAGATCAGAGCAACAGTCCAGAACAGTAATGCCTGCATTGACATTTAAAGAGCCCCTCTAATAAACTGAATTTAACTCCTAGATTAATACACCAGCACTGCCCAAGTGATGGTTTAGTGCACAAAATTAAGGCATGTATTCTCCTGCCACTACTCCCAGTAATCTGAGAAATCATTATACTAGGTAAGACTACAGGAACACAGTAGTTATGCTCAAAGTGGACATTTTAAAATAGATCCCCCTGATTGCAAAAAAACTTACAGCAAACCTAAAGACAATTAAAAGACTCAATTTGCTCCTGTAACCAACAAGTCTCATGTTTTGCTTTATGAACTTTTTAGCACATACACTTTCTATCATTTTGGTATCTGTAATGATGAGTTGTATGATCACTTTTCCCATAACTAATTTGTGGATCAACAGTAATTAGGACCTTCATGCAACAAAATGTAACAAGAGAAAGATTAACACTCACTACCGTCTTTCATCAACCACTGCCTCCTGGAAAACACTGGGCCTAAGTTTCAGCCAGTCCATCGAAACCTTCACAGCTGGAAGAGGATATGCAGCCCCAGAGTCCTCCTGGTAGTCATTTTGTAAAGGACACTTGCACAGAACTCCAAGAAATGACACTAGAAACAGAGTGAGAGGAAAAAGCAAAAGAAAAAAACACTCAATTATGTGGGAATGATACTTCAAAGTTGACCAAATAACCTAATCAAAAATATCCACCCCATAAACCCCTATTCTAAGAGCTAGTTCTTTAGAACAAGGCAGCCCAGCTACCTCATCTTAAACAATCCACCAACAGATCACAACACAGGGCTTTGTAATAGTTTTCTATTATGCAGCAGAATCTTGATGTTTGTATCTCTTTGACTGTCATGGCAAGTCATTTTGGCAAGTTAAAAAAATCAGCTGAGACAAGCCCAGTGCAAAACAGTCACTCACCTATTTATCAGAAATTATCAACTCAGCTACCTACCTGCACTTTATTCACTTCAACCAGCAGGCACACAAATGCACTGGAGCTCTGCAGGCAGGCACCCAGCCCAGAGCCCTTAGAGCACAGAAGCTGAGAAAGAGTAACCACACCCATGGACCTTGGTGCCTTCAGAATCAACTCCAGGCTGGAATTTGGAGAAATCCAGCTATTCAGAAATTTAGGTGTTGACAAACAAGGCCAAGCTGACAACAGCCCTCAATCAAGTTAAGCAAATCAGCAATATGTGTCTAGAATCAAAAATGTTCTGCACTCTCACTTATCTCCTGGCTGATATTACCAAAAGTTAAGAAGTAGCTGAGGTCCTGGTTGATTCAACTTCAACTTCAGTCCTGTTGAATCAGAACCAGTTCCATTCAAAGCAACTCCAACTGTACGCAGCCAACTGGGGAGCAGCCCCCAAGAGGGGTACTACTCACCGCCAAGCTGGATCCAGTTTTGCACCCAAGTTAAAATGCTCTTTCAGAACCAGGAAAATGATGCAGAGTTCTGTAAAGCTTCAAACAGAGTAAGTCTGGACACAGAAATCAAGTATTAGCCAGCACTGCTGACATTAATGATCCTGTGTGACCATCATCTCTCACAACTTTCTCCCTTATGTCTATTCTCAGCACTTACCTCAGACACCCATTAAGCTAGATCCTGACAGGAAATTACTAATGGATTCCACATTAAAAACAAGAGAACTACAAAAATCAATTAGCTCCCACACTTACTGAAGAGAGCCAGGAGCTGTGTCCAGCATAGCTGCTCATCCTGGCTGTAGCTGTGCTGCTCTGTTTCGTTGCTGAAGTCTCGCAGGTGGTGCAGCTGGAACAGGTTGATCACAGTAATATGGACTAACTGCTGAGAGTTGAAGGCCTTCTGGAACAACAACCTCTGCAACAAAGACACAGGGTGCATATATTTTTAGATGGCAAAGCACATGCTTGAAAGGATTGGTAGTTGCTCCTTCACTGCTTAACTAATGTTTCTGCTCTTATACAACATTCATTCTGGATTTTATTTTCAAGTCGTTCCTCCCAGCACAGCACTGGGCTTTCCATGAGGACCCCAATATTAAGCACAAGGTTTTTGCTTGTACACCAGCTCAGACACAACAAATCAACATCCCCTTTGCATATGGTTCTCTTCCAGAGCAAGTGCAACTTGGAATGTGCACTGACAAGCACTGCAAAGGCCCATAGATCCACTGGGTTTGACTGCCTTTCAAAGAACCAGCATGGAGAATGTGATATTTTAAAAAAAACAACCCAGGAAAATTTAACTACTGCATGGTTATGCATTAAAAACTTATTCCACACCTGATTTCATGGGTCACGGAATGACTCAGTGGACTAAAATAGAGAGAGCTATTTACAAATGTTTTTCAGCAACTATGCTAGAAAAGACACCTTTCTCAGGACAGGAAAAGAGACTTCAAGGCTTTTTGTGGGAAAAAAAAGAGCTATCTTAAATCTCAGCCAACATATCTTCAGACACATAAGAATCAGGTGGATTAACTAGTAAAACCATCAGGAAGAGGTTTAAGCTCCACATTCACCCTTGACTCTCTCATTTAGGGCATGAAGCACTGTACAGCTGACCACCAAGACTGGCAGAGCTGCTAGCAGAAGCACCCAGGGACTGACTGAAGTGCTCCCAACCCTGCAATTGCTCTCCTCAGAGTTAAAATGAGCCACAAAGCTAAACTGATTCACTACCATAGAGCCAACTTCACATCCACATTCAACTTGAAGCCAGAAGAATTGCTCTCTGATAAATTAGGCCTTATGTTGCATAATACAATCAAAAAAAGGTAATCTAACAACAAAGCAGGGCTCAATTAGCTGTTTTAACACTCTGGATCAGTCCAGAAAATAAAGACTGTTCCACATGCCTGAGCAATGTTCATAACTATTGATTAAAAGCACTCTGAAACAACATAAACTGCCAGGGCTGGAGCAGCCAATTCATAGGAAATGCTGTGGATTTTTAAATTTATTTTAGAGACAGTGTGAACCTAGCTGTAGCAGCACAATTCAAGACAAAAATGTGTAAAATTACTGTAAAGAACGTTTGTGATTTTATATTGCTCAGACCACATTCCCCTTTCCTATTTTTGAAAGGCATCCACTGCTCTGCTGAACATATCCATCCTCCCTGGTGCTTTTCCACAAATTAGGAAGCTGAAGGAGAGCAGTTTCCAAAAGGCATTTACCAGTTAACACAATGTCCTATCTGAAACTGTACTACTTTGCATAAATACCTTACAAAACTCTTTTGTTTTGATCTTGGCTGTACTGTCCAACATAATGAGCTGAGTATGTAATCAATTGGACTCCCGGATTTTCCATGGAAAACATGTAAGTAAGGTTGTATGGGACACTTTTCAAGGGCAAACTGTTAACAGGACAGATAAGTTTTCCAAGGCAGATTAAAAGCAGTCTTAATAACCACTGGGAGTGAATGAAAGCCACCCAAAAAATGAAGCTCACTAAATTCCTCAGGCCACCAAGCCAAGACTTATAGATTAATCATGTCCTTTTCACAGGTATCCAAGAATTATCCAGGTTAAAGAGCAGAGAATCAACAGTGGTCACTGACTTCTCCTGTATCTCCACCAACAAAGGACCATGTGTCAAATGCGAAAAATCCACAATCTTGGCAGAAATTACCAGAACTATCCCAAGTTAGCAATGCAAACCTTCCCTAACTGGCTACTTGAGCTTCCTGTATTTTATCATGTGAAAGAATTATTACTGGACTGTAATTTCTGAACTCAGCTGCTAAAAATATTCTCCTCAATATACTAATTAATAAGTTGTTAGAACTAACCTTGAACTGTTCTTCCAGCTTTTCTCGAAGAGGGCTCAGCTTCTCCAAGCTCTTACTCAGGTACACATGGCCATGAAATTTAATAAATGCCTTGATGAAGTCAGACACGCTCCATCGAGTCTTCACCTCATCACGACTGCATGTAGAATAGAAATACCCGATTCAGTCTTTGGAATTACACACAGCTGCACATTACACTACAGAATTACTCCAAAATGAGGGAGGAATGTCCTGCAAAGCTACTTTTTGTGTTGGCACAATATGCTTATTTTTTACATTCACTAATCACAGTCAGGAGCATCACAAACTATTCTTTGTTCAATACACTTGTGAAGATGCTTTGACTGGACAAGGGTTGAGGGATTTCTGTTTCCACTGCCAAATATGAATAACTTCTAGCAAGACAGGTACTTTTAGAAGAAATATCTTCAAACTTACCTGAGTGGCAATAATTTATTTAGTCTCACCTTTCCAGTGCTTTAGAAAGTGCTTTTTGTAGGTTAGTGGAGGCAGCTGGGAAAGGAAACTTCACAGCAATGCTTCTGCAGTAGTAGAAAATTGTGGTCAAGTGGTCTCCTTTGGAGGAAGCTAGGATAGCCAACTGATTATAAGGCTGACCTAAGGGAGAAAAAGGCAAGCTGTCCAACAAGTTGTCCTGGGGGCAAACATGCTAGATTTCAGAGTACATGTGGTCACTTGGAAAGGGAGCATAAAGCCCTCAATTCTTCAACAGACTGAAGTGGCTCAGATGCATCTGCTAACTCTTCCACCCCAGCCTCAGATCTGTACCACTTCAGTGAAAAAACTTCTAAACTTCTAAATTTGTGGTGCATCAGCTGTTTGGGGTCTTTTTGTTGCTTTTTTGTTGTTGTTGGTTTGGTTTCTGTTTTGTTTTGGGTTTTGGTATTTTTGTTTGTTTTTGTTTGGTTGTGGTTTTTGGTTGCCTTTTTTTTTTACTTTGGATGGAGAAGGAGTGGGTATGGGTGGGGTCTCATTTTGTCTGCTTGTTTGTTTCAGGGGTTTGAGTTTTGGTTTTGTTTAGTTAGAATGTAACTGGCTAAAAAATTGAATTACTGGTTTCAGCAGCCTTGCTCAAAAGTGACTTATCCTTCAATCACTATCCCTACATTTTGGGCCACTGGAAGACAATAGCTAAAAAGCTAGCTCCCTACAGAACTCATTAACTCCCATCAGAAACTACAAATTGGCATGGGAATAAACAATAAAAGAAAAAAAAACAATGCTAGTATAGTATAACACAAATTTTAATTAATTGTACTTCATAATGTATGAATGTAACAGTACTGAAGCCTTGGAGTAAAGCTGTGTATTACCTTCCTTGTTTCTAAACCTGCACAAAAGGAAGCAGCACAGATCATGCAAATAACCATTATCTAAATGATTTACTGACACCTGAAGCTTTGTTGTATAGTTGCGGACAATCTAGAGAGGGATATTTATACAAAAGCCCATGTTTTCAACTGCCCCAGAAGAAAACAATACCCCAAATCTTCCTTTGGAATTATGAATTGAAAAGGTATCCCAGACTCACCATTAGAAGGGACAAGCTGAGCTGCATGTCTATAATAAGACTCGGCCTGGCTGGTCTGATTCCTATAGCGAGCTAAGAAAAAAGCAAAACCACCCAAGTTGAGGCACAAAATTCCAGTCCCCTGCAGCTATTTTCATAAAATGCAATTTACCTGAAGAGCATTTCACTAGTATTTCAGAAATAAGCATCAGAAGAATGTGCAATTACACCAAACAGCACAAAGATATGACACTTTCAATTCTGAGGTGGCTGTTTTGCCTCAGACCTAAGACTGTCTTATGGACCACAGTGCCAAGAACATGACATACAGAGAGCTAAAGATTTTTTCATCCCTCTTTGCACAATCACCAATGAGATCTATTTTTAGATTGCTCAAAAAGCAACTGTGGATTCCTGTGAAAAGAGAACTTTCTACAACACAAAGATTTACTCAAATCAAGAAAGAAATAATCCTGTTGAA
The DNA here is from genome assembly GCF_048771995.1 of Taeniopygia guttata. Classification (NCBI taxonomy): domain Eukaryota; kingdom Metazoa; phylum Chordata; class Aves; order Passeriformes; family Estrildidae; genus Taeniopygia; species Taeniopygia guttata. Next base: position 23,629,055 of record NC_133033.1, on the reverse strand, counting down.
CTTAATCTAAAAAAGAAGCCTCATTTATGAAAGACTAGATTCCTAACTGGTGCCCTTGTATATAAGATATTAGTGTTCTGGAATGGAGAAGTACGGCAGCCTGCTGCAACAAACTTTTGTAATAGTTACCAGTTTCAGTACTCCCCTGTGCCTACCAGCTATAACATGATTAAAATGCTAGGAGACAGACTCTAGCAGATCACTAGCAAGCCAGTGATTAACTGTCTCTGTGTATTAATGGGTTAACACACACGAGGTAAGTCTGAACACAGTTTCTTTCCAGGTCTTTCCTCCTCCTGCAAGGACCACAGGCACAATGAGCAACGAGCCACTAAAGCAGTGCACACTTTCTCCAGCAGCTGCTGTGGTATATGCAGATCCCTCTCCAGAAGCTGAACACGGCCAGAACTCCATGTCCCAGCCCTTTCCTTCTGAAACTCACCAATATCTCCCAGGTGGACAAGGCAGTGCTGGCAGATGTAGGAGCAGGAGCTGGACTGCGGCTTCACAATGGCGCTGGTGTGCGTCTGTTTATTGCTAATGATCCCCAGCTGGGAAGACTTCACACGGCAAGGCAGGTCTACATTAAAAACTGTGCACAATTCCTGTAGTAACTGCAAAAATGGCCTGGGTCAGTAGCAGCTCCAGACAGGCATTGGAAAGGCAGCAAAACAAGTCACAAAACTAACACAGTGCCTCTCAGAAGTGTGTGCTTGCCACAGGTGAGCCAAACATATTTGAGGTGAACAAGCTCAAGTTACTGAAAGTGAGATTTGAAAATACATTCTCCATATGGAATTCATTGAGTTCCCTTTTGTCCACTGTGTTCATCTGCCCAGTAAGAAAAAGCTCTTCATCCCAAACCAGCAAGCAACTTGATCCTCATGTATTTAAATCACCAATGATTTATCAGTGGAGACTGACTATGGGAGGTCTACAGGTATAATTGAGGTTTATGGTTTTGCTTTGTCTTTTTCGTTTTTTCAGTAGGACACTCAAGAGGAACATTGGGTTTTATACCTTCAAGAAGTGACATTAATCTCCAAAAATATTAGAAAGGAACATCCCTCACCCTCCAAAGCAACTGGTTCCAACATAAGAAACTGCCCTATCCCAACTTATAATTTAGAAAAAAGCTGGAACATAACCAAGTTTGTATGCAATACAAGGCAATACTAACAGTTCAGTAGCTGAGATGTCAGCAAATATTTATGCTAAGCCAACACAGACTCTTTCAAGAAACAAGGCATTAGCTACTTGATCAAATATTTCAAAAGCTGATTGAAAGAAACCTTCAACTCTGCCATTCTCATTAGTGCTTTTGAAGCTTTTCCTAATGGACTCCAGCAAATACTCTCCAAAGTAATGGCAACCAGAGTGTGAAGAGTGTTTGTTGGACTTGGTTCTAGGGTAAAAAATTCAGGTAAGATGCGACAGACTTTCTTCCAGCAGGGAACATGCTCAGCCTCCAAATAAAATAGACCTGCAGGAGGGTTGCACTTCCAGATAAAGGCACAGAGAAAGCCAATGCCTGACAAAGACACATACTCTGTCAGCAAGATGTGACATGATGCTATTGCTTGCTGCAGAAAGAGGTTTGTGTTACACCTCACACCCCTTTGGCTCTGTCTTTAGACAATAAACAAAAAATCATCAAGCAAGCGAGATAAAAAAGCTGGATAAAAGAGAGCATCTTGACATCTTCAAAGATGCCAAATTAAGAAAATCCATGCTCTTGTTCAAAGATGCCACTTGTGGAGGACTCACAGCTGGAGAACAGGTACCTTAGCTGAGCCAAGGATTTAGACTGTAAATGTAACTAACATCACAGCAAACAGAAAGATGACCCAGTCTGTAGTGTCAAACTGAGAAAGAGTAAAATTCCCTGATCCACTGCAGGAAAGAACAAGGCTTTTGCAAGACAAACAGTGTAGAGGTAGAACACCCTTGGCAACCATGACAGCCTGTGAAACTGGCTACTTCCACAAGCAGCTTTACAAAAAAACAATGCTGAAAGGGAAAAAGGGGAAGCCACAGGCTACTCTGGGGCTGGCATTGCAGATGTCTGGAATCCATCTAGGAAATGATACTGTATGAATGACCTACTGTGAGTGCTGTAAGCTGAAGACAGTGTAAATTAGCCATGACAAAGTTTACTCTGAACACAGAGAAGATTCAGCAACCACAATGTTGTTGAAACAGACACCAAATGAGGGGAAAAAAGGAATGAAAGGCAAGTTATCTTTACTAAGGCCATCATCATACACTGACTCTTATTCTCCATAATTCAAATCTAATGAAATCTAACATAGGAGAGAGTATAGGCAAAAATATGTCAGCAAGAAATAAGTATATGAATAGGAATCATACTCCTTTGGCAGTTAACTGAAAACCTTGAAAAGATGCTTGGTCCAAGAGCACTCAACAATACAGGTTTGCTTTAGGGGAAGAATAAGTTCTTAGAAGTGAACTGATTGTTCTAATTGTTGTTAAAATAGACTTACACCTCAATGCTCATCATCAGTGTTAGGAGTGACAAGGAAGGGGAAAAGAACAAAACATCAGGCCATCACACACATCCTGTGCATCTGCGTTTGCTGCACTTATTTCTATTCCTGAGGAACTTAATCCAAGAACAAACTGATTATCCTTGCTTATCCTTCACTATACAGCAAATGAAAAGGAATGAAGGCAATGGCCCACAAATACATACATAGGAATGAGAAGCCAAATGGGAATTTTTAGAGAAAGAGCACAAAAAAAGTACTAAGAGTACGTCAACTAACTCATTTGCTGGGCTTGAGGTTTTTGCGTCGTCGTTTCTGTACGACATTACAATTAAAAGACAAAATTCCTCACAACAGCCCACTGCAGAGACAGAGTAAATGGCTTTAAGAGGGACTGGAGAGCCAGTGAAGGCTACACCTTTAATAGTTAAGAGGATTCACACAGGCGATAGTTCAAGAAGGCAACAGATGCACAGTGAGAAGGCATGAGACAGTGCAAAGAAGTATCATTCTACCCTTTCCTCATGCTTTATGATTGCTCTGAGCAGGCACAGCAGAGCAGTCAAAATGCACCCTGATCTGACCCAAAACAATGGGGTTTAGGCATTAAAGCAGATTCTATTAGAAAGGAACCTAAACTGCACCAAAACAACTAGCAGATGCACAGAAGTTTCAGCTCAAGACTGATCAAAAGAAAGCCCATCACCAGATGTCTGTCTCTCAGCAGACATCTCCTGCTGAGAGCACCACTGTTAGCAAGGTGCACTGCTCAATCCAATACAGCAACAGTTTCCTAAGCTAAGGGCAAAGAACAGATTTTACCCACCTAAAACTGATCCTTCACCCATCCCCTACTTTGTGCAACTCACCTGTGTGTAGAAGCCACTAGCTGCCTCTAAAAACAGAGAAAGGTTCGCCTGAACTTCGCTCCGATTCGGATTTGCTCTGTTTTTCGCCTGACCCTGGAGTGTTGTGATCTGGTTTTTAAAGGCATGATTCCAACTGAAAATAAAAGAAGCATTTATCTTTTTAATTTGGAAGTGTCTTATGCATATGGCATAAATAACAGGAAAGAACTGTTTAATTACATAGCATCAGACATGAAGAATATTCAAATTCAGGCAACATTCAGATGAGAACAAATGTCAAATATGGAATAATCACCTTTTCTCACCTCTCATATCTAGGGAAACAGATCCTCATACATATAGCTAACATATATGTGTATAAATGTATATGGATAATGCTAACATCATTAATGTTTGCTTGCAATTGTTCTATTTTAAGCAGCATAGAAATCTCTCCCAAAAACAAGATTTGGGGTACAGAAATGAGGGTTAAAAATCATTCAGCAACTGGAAGCATGGAGAGGAGAACTCAGCCAGCCTACTCATCTGGTTTCCCTCAATGCTGAAAGAACCACATGCTTCTGTTAGCTAAACTTATTACAACCCATGTCTGCACCTTAAATAACAGGGAATGGATTCAGGGCATGGAGAAAACCCAGCTGTGTCTTCCCCCAATTTGTAAGGTGTCATGAGCAACGCATTTAATTAATTCCATAAGCAACCCTGATTATTCCTCCCTCTGCCCAGCTCTACCGCACAGGGCTTAAAACACTGGTCTTCAGCAGCTACTCAGCTCCTGTTAGACCTTGCTCAAAGCTCCAGGTGATTACATCAGGCAAATTTCGTCCTTTCAGGAAAATGCAGACTTCAGCCCTTCCCTAAGAGCAGAGCAGACTGGTGCTCTTTAGCTTCTCCACCTCCATCTGGCTCTCCAAAACCCAGTCCTGCATGACATGGCTGCCTCTGAACTGCCAGAGGTAAAACACTAACCTACTGAATGTTCTCTATCAGCTCTGCAGTGCATTCTCATGTTCCACTCACAGCACAGCTCTCATTTTAAAGGAAATATGACAACCATTCCATAGGATACAATTGCTTTTCTGGAAGTCTCAGGGTTTCCTGCTCCCCAGCCCAGATCACATACATACACACAAATTCAATTAATTACTTACAGGTCCTGCTCCACTTTTTTATCTAAAGCGTATTCCAAATCAGTCACTAGCATTTTTTGATATAAGTCCTGTAGAGCCTGTCTGGATGTCCAGACTTCTGCTGGACCCAGCTTTGAATCTGAGAAACAAGAAAGAAAAACAAAGAAAGACACAAATTTATGGAGTTAATCTGATTTTTCACTCATTTACCAAATGAAAGAATAGAGCTCAGTGTAAGATACACACCACCAAACACCTGCTTTTATCAGTTTCCTCAGAATAGTGAAATACAAGAACTACAGAGGGGTTGAGGATTGAGTGCTCACTGCTTAACTGATGAGTCTTCTACAACACCAGAACTAGATTTGAACAAAGTTAGCAGCTGGCAAGTTAAAAAACAGGTAGGAGGATGTGATTCTCCATAAGTTCTTAAACAGCAGAATTTCTTACCACTGGATGAATTTAGAAAAATTTCCAGTGTAGCCAAAAAATAACTAGCAGACAATAAATCCATGGAGGGATGCTAAATAGGACAGTGCGTGGACACATGCTGTTGGTGTTTAAAGAACACTGTGGGCAAGTACTGCTGCATGCCTGCCACCTCCTAATCTTTAGTAGTCATCTGCTCTCCATCCCAGAGGGTGAGTGCAAACACCACTCCCTGCTACTGAGTTACAGAGTCCAACTTCCCATGGCTTCTACAACCACCTGGGCTGGGGCTGCAGGAGCACAAGGGATGGGCCTCACCCCAGGGAAACCATCGTGATGCTGATGATGGAGCCACTCCCGTTGGGTTAGGTGGATCCAGGTGCTTTAATAGTCCTATGGGGATTACACCAGCCTGCTACTTTCATTGCACCCAGGTGGCAAGCACAGCTGAGCAAAGGTTCATCAGGGAAGCTACTTTTACTGCAGGGCTGATTCATTAATATAAACCACTTCCATTTTCCATTAATATATATAGCTTAAATCAAAGCCACAGCATTTCACTGCATCTAGGGCTGCACTGTCACAACACGTGGTAGTGCTCAGATCAGCATTTCCTGACCCAGGTTCCTTAAAACCACCCTCCTGGCTAATCCCAAGTACAGCAGCTTCTGTGCTAGTCTGGGCAGGAGTCTCAGAGAGCAGAGACATGACCTTCATCTCCAAATGTTTAGAACATCCAAAGTCAACTTCAAAAATATGTATTAGGTACAGGCAAAAGGGACACAGTTGTTATAATACTATTTATATATTTATATACAGAGGACAAGCCTTTAACATAAGGTCACATACTTTACAGAAAATTCTTAGGAATAATAAACAAAAGGAAAATAAAACCAGGAATCAAATATTATTAGTAAGCTAGATCAACTGTATAATAAAGGCAATTACCTGTCATGTCAGCCTTCAGGACTTCTGCCTGCCTGTAAGAAAGCAATATGACAACAAATTAGAAACAAAGATCACAGTAACTAAATTATGCCAAAGTACATTCATGCAATGGTGAATTGGCTTACAATTCACTCTGCTCTAGTTCACCCCATGCAGGATTTGAGCTACTGTTTTTAGTGACTGCTTTTAGTTCATCCCATAACAATAGTCAACTGTTCACTTTTCCCTGCTTATGCCTCTTTCTGAACAAATTAAATCTAATAATGCTTACATTATGGTTTGTATTTTAAGCTTTATGTGGCAGCAGTCCTGCCAACAGTAGTGATAATCGCCTGGGAACTTGATATCAGCTCTAAGTTGTCACAAGTGGAAAGTAGGAGCCAATGGAGTCAGAGAAACAAACTCCCATCAGTGTCTGTCAGCACCTCAGTACAGCCCTTCTGCCCCCCATACTGCACAAGTTTTTGTAGGAGAAGGGATAAGACTATGGCTTCCCCAATTACCTCTCATCCTTGAACTGCATCCCTAAAGTTATGCTTTGATCAGGTTTCCAATAAAAAAAAACACACAACACACGCAGAAAGAATGGCAACTACAGGTGACTACCTACAACTCCCGCACTGAGCATCCTCTGCAAACCCCAATAGCTTCCCAAAAAGAGGTACACTGGGGCAGTCCTCAATAAATAAATATTTCTGAATGGTCAGTGTCTGGCTGAAGCAATGGAGGTGCTACAGTTAAGCACTGTGTCAGCAGTATGTAAAGCTTTAAGGAGCACCCTGCTGGCCTATCTGATGGACACAATAAACCCAGGGCTGGCAGAGGGGACACGAGGCTGGGTTTGGATGAGATGTGTCCCTCTGTTCCTGATGCACTCAGGTGATGAAGTAGATTTGGAGAGTGCAAGCTTTCCACACCGGACATGGAATCCTCCCAGCATATGGTATGCTCCCTTCACCTGCCTCAGAAAAAAACTAAAAACAAATACAGTTCGAAGACACACTGTGCCTAACATGAATGTCAGATGCCAGCTTGGAAAAGAATGGAGAGCCAGGAGAAAGCACCACCTAATCCCTGAAGGGGCTGTGGAAATCAGCATTTACTTTCTCTTGCCAATGTGAAGTTGTGCTGACTGTGAACAGTTTTTCAGTTTGTTCTGGGATCTACCTACTGGCCACAAATTACAGGGAAGGTTTTGAGATCCACATGAGAATTAAAAAGGTGTCAGAAGAGGATACATATTAGGAACATGTAAATTGTTAAGTCCCTTTGCAAAATTTCTGTTTATTAAATGCATTATCTATAACAGCTCACCATAGCCGCCTCCACCCAAGAAGTAATGGGATGCCCCAAGAGCTTTAACTGTCAAGAACAAAAGTCAAGAACATCTTAACTGATACGAGAAGTGAACCTGTACATTCCTCACCTGATCCAAATTTAATGCCTTTAAGACAACTTCTTTTAGTTTATTTATGTCAAAAAGGTGTTAATATGCTTTTTTTAACTCCTAAAAGCAGGGAACACTGAAAGAAGATATAAAGACAAGCAATGCAAATTTTAGCTACTGTATCAGAAGAAAGCTGAAAGCCCAAGAAACAGTTCTTCCTCATTCACACAGAGGTAACAAGAGGCACCTAAGTGATGGCTGCGTGTGGCTGCAGCCAGCAGGATGGGAATGAGCAGATGCTGCCCCCATGGAGCCAAGAGACAAGGAGGGACAGCAATCTCCTGTGCAGGCTGTGCTGCAGCAGCCCCTGCACTGCTGACCTGCAAGTCTGCTCAGGCACAGAGCTGAGCCAGGGCTGTGGTGCTGGGACTTGGCAGCCAGTGATGCCACTGCTCCCAAGGAAAAGCTGACTTGCTCAGGTGCTGGAATCTCGCTTTTCTGAACAGCCAGCCAAGCTCCTACAGTCTGGCTCATGCTTCAAACATCCTCCAGTGCTGTAAGGTCTCCTCTGAGCTGAGAACACAATCTGTGCTGCCAAAGCCACAAACGCCAAGAGGCTCAGCCCCAGCAGGACACACAGGACCGCAGCCACAGACATGAGCCCAGAATTCTCGTCCAGGCACAAAGGCTCTGCCCTTTAAAAGCCAAGAACTGCTCCTCTGGAAATTACTTGTGCAGAACTACCTTCCAATAAGTATAATCTTTAAAAGGGGAAATGTAAAAGCATTTTTTTTCCCCCCAGAAGCTTGCCCTACTGCTGCCTAGAGAATTCTGGTGAAGAGAGCCTCAGCCTTTATATCAGTGCAACTGCTGACAGACTCTCTGTAAATGCAGACTTAATCATATGGCTAGATCCGAGCTTCTACCAAAAAGACTTATTTAAAAACACTTTATTGTGGAAGAGAAGACTCATGGTCTCACAGAACAAGAGACTTAAGCACCAATCATTTCACTGACCATAACACAGACTGCCTTGTATAATTTATAAAATTGCAACAAACAATACTGAAGAGGTTGTCACTGTAATTTTTAATAAAATGTATAGAAATTATTTCCATACTTCCTAGATGCCAAATAAATTAGGAGAGTCAACCTAAGATTAGTATGCTGCTTCTCATTTCCACCTAGAAACAATTTGTTTCAAATAGCTGCATTCTAAGCCGGGATAAGAGGGGGCAGCCTGGGTAGTAAACTTGTTCTGCACCCACTGGAGCTCACCAGGAATGACTGATAGGAGTTTCTCACAGTGCCAATGGCTCCTTCTATCACCTAGCATTTTTAACAAGCTTTTCTGGACACATATTTTATTGTACCACCTCATACTGAATTTATATTAGAATGACTCATTCTGGGGTAAAAAAGGTTGCCTTCTAGAAAACCTGGTGGGGCTTTTTTACACATTGTATCATTTACAGAGTATTTTCAAGTATCTCCTTGCCCAGTTGGATTCAGCAGTTCAGTCAAGCTTCCCTATGTTTTTTTTTTGATCCAAACCATAGTTCAAAAAATTATATTTCAAGTATTTCCATATACCACCTCTATATATCATAATAGCTACTCTTTATCATTTCTTAACCAAATATGCAGATTCAGCTCTGTGCCTTAGTCAAACTTTAAACTGAAATATAACAGCCTCCCATACAATTTGATAGCTAAAGGAATTTTCATTTTGTTAATAAAATTGAAAAGCTTCAAAACTTTAAAAAAACAGTAGTTAGGATTGTCTCTCAAGGTTCTGAAGGTATTAGATAAATAAAAATTTAAGTCCCCACAGAGGAAAAAATAAACTTTTCTTCTCTTAACAACCTGAGAGTATATATATATCTGTTTTGCTGGAACTCGGAGGCTACATTTAATCTGGAATGAACTACTGGACTTGGTAAAGGAAGACAAGAAAGACACATTTACACATTTCATTTTCCCTCTTCCAAGTTTTCCCAAAGCAGAATAAGAAAACAATTGTTTCCTTTAAGCTGGTAAGCAGTACAGAAGGAAAATCCTGCAAATATTGGAATGTCTCTCCCATATGTATTTTGAAGTGTTTACCCCATCACACTGAAAGATACATCAAAAGATCATGCAGTCACACCTACTCTTTAACACTAGAGTAAGTTTGCTTAATTTGATGTTAAAAACATGTAAGAAAAGATCATACAGCCTCTTTGGTTAACTATTCTATTCAAGTTTTCCTCTTGTTGCCATCTGACTTCCAACTCTATTTGCATATCACTGAACAAATGGATCTATTTTACCATTGTCCCCAAAAGAACTCATTTCTGTTCCAATATCTGTCTACAGTTCTGCTATAATTCAAAGCACTCAATCACAAATTTTCAGTTCTGCATGCACCACCCTGCATCTCTAATAGGGCCATATCCATTCTACACAAGCAGGGGTCTGCTAACAAGCTCCATTATCAAGCACAGATAAGACAATGAAATTAAGCCCAACTTCTAAAATCGGCAGTTTTGTGTTACTCAGCTAACATCCTCTGTTTTTGGAAGTCAAGCCTCACTTACGCCACACCTCTCACTTTCACAGTGAGGATCTGCCAAGCATGATCTGCTGTGGCATGACAAATTCTACAGCAAACATGGAAAACCCCAGACCTCACAAAGCCAACAGGAACACAACACTGCTTTCACCCTTCCTGAAGGGGAACTCCACCCGGTTTTCCCCTGACAGCCTTAAGCATCAGCAGCTGTATCAGTTCCCTCATCAAATCTCAGTAACACAACCCCTGATAAGGAATTGAGGATTTACATGACTAAAATGGGCAATGAATCCAGGCAGCTGGGCTTAAAAAAGCCATCAGAATACAATCATACTACTAAAAACTAAAAAACTAAGTGGTCAGGAGTTTCACTCCAAGCAGAAATTCATACTCCTGCCGTTCTCCTTCCTGGAGATGTGTGAAAAAAACTGTACCACAGTGAAAAGCATCTGCACCCTAATGTGCCTTAGCAGGAGGTGGCTGATCTCGAGGCTCCTCAAGGGCACTGCTAGAAGGCTTTCATTCTTCTGAAAGGCAACAGAAAAATACAGAGAATGTATAGCATAAATGTAAGAAATGTTTCATTTTGGGTAGAAAAGGTAAATTTTCTATACTAGCATACTAAAAGTCAAATACACTTAAATTAATATTTTAATTTCATAATTTCAATATTTGGCAAGGTTCACACCAGAAGGAACTTCAACGCAACAACCTGTCATTTTAGATTTTCCTCAAAATAACAGTTATCTTCAGCAAAGATATAATGGTTTTAATACTCAGTGGGGTTTTTTTTTTCTTTAGCAGCCTCACACACCTTTCCCTGAAAGGGTAAATGGATGGAATCAGGATTTTGCAGGGGAACATAGCATCCAACAAAGATTTTACTTATTCGTGTGTGTACAGACTGTACTTACTTGTACATCAGACATGTACTGTTAAACAACTTTAACAGCTTTACCTCTATTGAACAAGTTCTTAGTGTTCCAAACTTTCAAGTGTTGCCACTTAGTTTAAATGACCATAGCTTGCACAAATTTCCGGAATTGCTTTGGGATCTGGCAGGTTTGGGTGATGTCAGCTCTTACTGAAGAAGCAAGAGATCTGCAGCCTGTGGGTCATGGAATTAAATGTTCCATGTGCCTTGGAAGGACACTGCTAACACACACCAACAATAAACACCTTTAACAGAACCATCTTATTGTCAATTTTATGTGCTAAGTAGTTTCAATCTTATTATTCCTCTTACAGGCAGCTGAAGCCAGGGTACAGCTAATTTCCTTGACCTGCAGTTTAATCAGATTATAGCTGTAGATCAAAGCCACAGAAACAAGTATTTCATCACCAGTAAAAAAACCCTACACTTCTGCAAGCAGATATTAAAGCAATCACCACCTGAATACAAACCCTCTCCACAGGGAATCCTGCTCTATTCCTTTTGTGTTCCCACTGTAGCTGAGGAGGATGTTGAGAAATGGGGACACAGAGCACGATTTTTCTTAATCCCATCTTCCCTCCTTCTCCTCAAAACACATCCACCAAAAGCAACTCTTTCCAAGTTTGATCAGAGCTGACAATCTTCCTCCTTAGATAAGGGTAGAAGTATCCTTGCAGTCAGCTTCAATCTAACACATTTTCTTCCTCCAGTTTCATGGAAGTCAGTTTCTTTGTCCCAAGATTTTAAAATGATGTGCCCCAAAGGTAAAAACACTCCTAAGGGAAGTTAAGGTGTTCTTATTCTCTGATTTAATCTACAGAGAGGGAAATTCAAATCTCCTACACTGCTCAGGCTCCCGGCATTCCACTGCCTCCACCAGGCTCTCCGCTCTCCCTCTCCTCACAAAACCTGGAGTCAGAACGTGAGCTAAATGCCTCAGAAATGGGGTCCAGCCCTTCAGGATCAGCAATATGCCTTGATCTGTTCCATAGAACTCAAAAATTTAAGCCAGGAGAGTAACCTGAAAACTATATACCCAATAACCTGTATTTTCCAGTTCAAGCAAGAACAGCTGGCAATAAATATAATAAGACTAGCTCAGGAAAGCTCAGCTGCGTTTCCATAGTAATTTTTTTACAAATACTGACTATGCTGTTCTTTAACCCATCATCTTGACCTACTAGTTATGTGGAATTTTATTAAAGACAGCAGGGATAAAAATATCCTCTAAACAGATGCTGCCCAACAAAGAAAAGCACAAAAACTCCAGTCACCTTAACTTTGTTTACCTTCCAGGACATGACAGGGTAGCTTCACAGGTAACCCTGACACTATTTTCAGTATAGAAAAATTCTGGTTTAGTAACAGTAATAAGAATTCATTAGCTACAAAAAAAAGCATGTTCAGGAAATAATAAATGGATATTTAATATGTGTGGCGATTCAAGACATTGATATATTTTCACATTAAGGAACACCTTCAAAAGCAAACTGAATAGCAAACAGTAAAAAGTAATACTTTTATGGAATATCCTGCCACATCCATACAGTACTGCATTTAGTACACTGGCTGACAATATGTCAGCTTTGCAGCTCACCTGAGAATAAGTGAAAGGCAAAACATTTAAGATCAAATACATAATCTCTCTGTCTATCTCCTCCAATCTTTACACCATTCCTTGGACAAATAGATTTTTCAAAACTAATGCAATCTTAAAGGTACAAGTGCACAAAAACTTCAAGATTGCCCTCCAATCCTCTCAGTCATTGACAGCCCTCTCCTTTAAAGGAAGACAGACACCAAAACAAAGCTCTGCTCCCTCACTACCCACAATAAGGAACTTTGGGGAAGCACACAGAATACTTACCAGTTCTTAGGACTACAGCCCTAAGAGGGAAGTGAGAGGTTTACAACTGAACTTGCCATGATAATTCCCACGAGGTTTTGAGACTGAGCAAGGAGAAGCAACAGAATTATCTTCTGAACAACAATAAACCCCCCCTGAATTATGTCCTTGTAATAAATGTATAGTGTGATGTTGGCTCTTGCAAATGTTAAATGTATGTTATAAGGTTAAAAGAAGTTCTGTTAAGATCTGGTGGGTTTTTAATATAAATTTTGTAACATTGAAAGTTGATCTCTGACCACTGGGAAAGTCAAAGCAAGAAGGACTGCACAGACTCCAAGAGGCGAGATGAAGGAAGAGCTGGGTTGGAAGGGTGAACCATGCACGAGTGTGGGGACGGTTGGCTTAGCAGGGGTTTGGCTTGTCAATAGCATAAATAAGGATTGCTATGGGTGTGGGCAGTGTGCCTCTGGCTGCAGCTAAGCACCCCACACTGTCTCTTTTTCCTTATTGAGTCCCTTGTTGTGGTTCAATAAACCTTTTAAAATTTTAAGAAGTGAAGGTGTTGTTTCTCACACCCTTTTTTTGCTCTTTCAAACCCTGATGAGAGCATACACTATCAGGTCTCTGTGGTGATAAACGTATAGTAACACCAGCAGTAATTTGCTACATTACAGTTCCTGACTTTGTAAAACCACTCGTGCTAACGGGCTGGAAGCTGCAGACAACAGATGTTAGAACAAGTGAACATTACTTCTTTTAACAGCTTTTGCAATGAAAACAATTTCCAGAATTACGGAAAGTGCAGATATCTGAGCACTGAGATCAGCTTCAGATGGGTATCATCAAATCAGTTTCAGAAAGTTCTGCTCTTCAAGTCAGCCCTGCAGAAGCTCGATCAGGTCAGGCAGCAGATACCAGGCCCTCAGACACTGCACAGGAACTCCTGGACAAGTCTATAGAATGCAGTTCAAAGGACAGAAATTACAGTCAGTTCAGTGCCACACTTGCCACGCAGACAAAATGTGCCCTCTCGCCTGCCCAGAGCTGGAGAGCAGTGACAAACATTTCCCTCGAGAAAGGCCACTCCACTTTGCATCAAGAAGGCAACAACTGCAGCATCTAAATTCTGACTTTCAGCTCTGTATGTTTCCTGCTGCCTCCAACCTCCACTAACAGCTTGGAATATAAAACTCAGATCTCTTGCTCATTTTAGGTGTTCCCTACAGAACCTCTTCCTCCCAATCTCTGCCTCAAATTGCCCCTTGAATAGAGGCAAATGCTGACTTTTATGCTCAGTAAGGCTGGAATGACTCCAACACAGAGGAAATGATCACTTAAGAGGAGTCAGTTACTGGGAATTCGAGATACTGTCTTCATTGCTAAGCAGCAGATGGATAAAGAGCAAATCCATTAGATGGTACCATCAGAGGTGGCAGAAATAAAGCACAAGTAATCCCTCATACTGTGTTTGTAGCAAGTTAGCTATGATAGGTACAGTGGAGTTCAGCATTTTCAACATGTGTTCTCCGAGTTCTAAGATCTATGCCCAGATAGTCAAGGTCTTCCGAAATGTAAGCCTTAAAGCAAAATTGATATTTAAATATTGTGGTCATTCAGTAACTGTAAACTGTTTTTGCCAATCCCATTTGTTCTATAAACTCCCAATCACATCAATATCAAAGCACACATCTATGCACAAACATGACATACCCAAGTTTTAAAAAGCTTCTCATTCTTAAGAGGTTTGAAAGGACACTACATGGTGCACACAAGCCTTGACAAAAACACACCCTGATTACATCTGGATATGATCCTAATTGCAAGATGCATCTTAGAAATTATTTTTAATTCTCCATCTTGAAATTACATGCAAACCATACTCTGAAAGCACAGTAACAGCAGAAGGCTGAACACCAGTCAGGGAGAACTGTATCCTCCATTTATGATAATTAAATGGGTACTCAGTACATCACTGCCAATCATTTACAGGAGTCTCATTAGCTACTCCCCATTCTCTATCAGAAACACATAGGCAATGCTGTTCTGAGATAAATTCACTTTCCAGCTAGAGTATTCAAACAATTTCTGGCTTAGCAACACACGACTCACCTGCAGTCCTCTGCTGTTGGCTCTCCTCAGTTCAGGAGTGGCTCATCCAGAAGGGCTGTTGGCTACAATACCCAAGTCCATCACCAAAACACATGGTACTCCTGGAATATGGGAAGTTACTCTGTTCTGTATTCAGGGAAACCTATGACCAACCCAACCATCTCAGATCTAGCAAATGTTACTAGCACAGAAGAAGGGAAGCAGATGGATACACTACTACAAGAAATGTCTTCTCCAGGAAAAACGCAGCTTGATGCTTTGGAGGCCTATCAAACACCAAGAGGTCTGGAGGAAATCCAGCCTGGTTGAAGAGATGCAGCTCCTTGGCCCAAGTCCAGCTGACCTGTGCAGCTCTGCTCCAGCAGGCCCAAACTGCCTCCAAACAGATCTGCTGCCACCATTGCCCCACTGAGTGCTGCCAGGTACTCCCAGTTAACCAGTAACCTCCTTTCCTGTTTTGAAAACTAATGGATTGGTTAAGAGCAAGCATCTGAGTAAATTTATAACTCCCAAGGTTAAATCTACTTGTGAGGTCTAACTATTTTTATTTTAAAAAAATAAATTATTTCAAATTTTAATCTCAAGACCTAAAGACAGTCCTTTCTAGTTCTATGTCAGAAAAGTTCACATGATGTTCAGCTGACTACAAATCAGTATCTGCTTTATGAATCACATATGGGAAAACGTGGGGGTTTAGCAGACCTTTACTAAACATAAACTGTAGAAAAGAATAAAGTGAATGCAGTGTTCCAGATTGCAGTCTCCCTTTCAGCAGTCAGACCAGACCTCATTATCTTCTGCAAAGGCTGAGGAAAAGGCTCCATAGCAATGGATTAACACATCCCACCTGAAAATCAAACTGAAAGCCTAGAAAGGCCCTCAAAAGGTTATACAGCCCATTCCATCACCCTGATGCTATTTCTGACAAGCATTTAGTTGCTTGTTTTAAAAGTCCTACCAAGTCACCTCTGTAGCCCTAGGCAGCACCCCAGACACTCTGCCAAACCATTCCCACATGGCATTATGTCTTGCCATCAGGAATTGCTGTGTGCCTTGGGTTCACCCACTCAAGCTCCTTCCTACCACCAAAATCCAGCAGCAAAAATCACCAGCCTTGCTCAACCCACTGCTACTTTTGCAACCTGGGGAAGTGTAGTGACTGTCCTCACTCAGAGAAGACATTCCCCAAACCTTTGAGGCATATTAAGCAAGAGACAATGCCATCAAAAGATTCAACATGTGACTACATAGTTGCCAGTTATAAACTCAACATTTCTGTGTTACTCAGGCTGCACAAGCCAATACAGACCTTGCATTCCACTTTGCAATCAACTATAGACTGAATTTCAGTCACTTGTTTTGTGTAGTATACCAGCATGTCCAAAAGGAGTTCGAAAATAGAATAATTTTGGCACTGTGCTTCAGCATTTGACAATAAAACAGGGAAACAAGTTGAATCATGCTGCATTAATACCAAAATCTGAAATCCATATGTTCAACAGCATTTTCCATTATACAAAAAATTTCCTGCACCTGAGTCCTTAAAGGCCCAAAGATCTTCATGTCTTTTGGATCTGTCCTTCCTGAAGACAAAACACTCTTGACCCACATCACCTAATGCACCAGCATAGCAGTTCTCAAAGAAATATTTCAGGCATTAACACAATCAGTTATGCAGGACAGAAGAGACATTTTTGTAACCATCTTTAATGAAAGAGTACAGAATTTTAACTGATCTTGAATGAGTATCCCCAAATTCTTAGCAGATAATGTAATGTTACAAGCAGATACAGCACTTTTTTTAGTGCTGACTTCTGACTGGCCACCTGTGATGGAAGGGACCAAAATAGTCTCTAGTTGCACAAGCAGCATCAGCCAGCACTTGACATCTTCATTAGAAACACACTGCAAATATTTTTCTGGGCGCTTTCAAGCATTAAAGATCATTTTAGTCCTTGATATCAAAACCAGAAAACAAATAGTCCAGCTGAAGTAAGAGCAAGCCACTCACCTACAGGTGTCTTTGCCCCAAGCCCCATATCTCCTACCATTTACCTCAAAACAAAATAAATCTCTAAACTCAATAGTCATGGTATGTTCAAGCTGGGTGGAATACCTGCCAGACGTTCATGCCCTGGCATAATCTGTGTGACATGCTCATAAATTAAGGCCTCCTGTAATAATTCAGATGCATGTCAACAATGCATATTAAGGATTTTATCACTTCTTTTCTAGTTAAAGAGTTCACATACATGTTCAACATTACACCTATCAATGGTATTAAGACAAATAAAAATCCTTCTCGATCTTTACTGCAAGATTACTCTGCATAATTAAAAAATTTAATTTACAGTCATTGACCAATATAGAAACCTCAGCTTTTTAAAACTGAAATAATATCCCCTTTATTTATCTAGTAACTTAAGCAGCATGTTTGAGCTCTAAGAGCTGCTTCAGTTTTCATGTTTTTATACACTTTTGGTGGGTCTGGGTCTTGCATTTATACTTATAAATGTGGCTTAAATCCTTTGAACACAATTCTTACCAACAGATTGGCTTTTTCCTAGGAATATCAGGCTGGATCAAGTCTCACTGCTCACAACTGTGATTATGGCAATGTCATTGACAAGTATTTACACTACTTCAGGACAGATATAAATACTTTACAGTAGTGTTTACACTACTTCAAGACAGACAACTCCAACAGCCAGAAGTCTTGCCCCATTCTTCCTTCTCCATAGGTACAGAGGATTAGCACTTCTATTTTCAGTTATTATTAGGCTAGTTTGGGAAATCTGCCCTAAAGATCCCTCATAACAGCTCAAGTGTACCTTGAATTAAGAGCAGGAATGCCCAAAGGCCCTGCCAAAACCAATACTGTCTGCAGAAGGAACCAAAGCTGTCAAAGGTTGTTTGGGTTAAAAAAATATTATCACACAGTCACAGCTGTTTGACACACAGCAATATCCACATGCTTTCTCCACATCATGGTGAGACCAACACAAGACATGGCAAATCAAATACCAGGAGAATTTCACTGCAACAGACAGTAGCACAATTTACAGGACTATCATAAAATAAAGGGAGAAAATGGTCTTCCCAACAGATTTATCAAAAATTCATTTATTCTTCACATGTAGGGAAGTTAAGATGTGGTAAATAACACAGCACAGACTACAGGGGGATCCAGGGGGCCCAAAACAGGCAGGCTCCAAACAAACTGCCCTGTGCCATAGCCTGACCAAATAGGAACAACTCTCACGGCCTCATTAAATCAAGGCATCATAAACCACCAAAATCTGAAATAAAGATGCTTAATGCCCAAAAGGTCAATTTTTCTGTTTTCCAAAAAGAAAAGTAGTTTCCTTTAAGTAGTTCAAGAAATGTTCCCCACACTATTTTGGCAGAATCTGTCTTAAAGGTTCTGCACTCAGAGTGAATTTCTTTTTTTCTAAAGAGTAGCTCTCAGATAATTCAGCTGTACAACAAGCAGGGCCTGCAGACTAAAAACAGACAATGCTTCAGAGGAGAGGAGGGGGAGAAATATAATAAGAATCAGCTTTACTCATACTACCATTAGACAAAGCAGAAAGTGTTCAATGAGGCTGAGCACCAGAGGACACTTTCAGCACCAAAAACAATGAAATAAAAAACCTAGAAATAGACTGCTGATGTATTCAGCACATCATAAGTACTTTCAGAAATATTATCTTTCTTTTCCCTGAAGATGGAAGAGAATATTAATTCTAGCAGGACTCCTAAGTACCTCAAGGGTATCTCTGCTTTGAGTCCCATCAGTGAAATTCAGTCTGTCACCCACAGCTCTGTAACAATCCCAAGAGATTCAGAGACTCCTGAGCCTTCTGCTTCCTTATGATAATCCCTTGAGTGTAGAAGCCAGTGTGAATAATCCAAGAGAAGTCCGACTGGAATACAGAAAGAAGAGAAAGCACACCTAATGTCATCCAATAAGTTTATTCCACCCCAGCTCACAGGATTACATTGCTCTGAACAAGTACCTGCTGATTTAACTCAGAGGAGTTTAAACACCCAGCTTCAGAACACTGTTTAAGTAATTTTCCCCTCATTTGGTCATCTGGGAAGTCCCCAAGTTTACAATGAAAAATTCATCTTAAATTCAAACAGGAAGAGCAGCAGTGGGCAGACAAGTCCAGAAGTGTGGCCCAAAGGCAGGACTTGGAGCAGGGCTGCACAAGTGGCAGCTGGTGATGACTCCAGTTCAGCTGTAATGCTTCCAGCAATACCCTGCCCAGTGCAACAACTCAAGTGTTCAGCAGGCACACACAAAGCCACCAGCCCTCCACCCTGGAATGATTACTCAGAGTCCTCAATTCACTTCACAACAAACAATTTGTTATTCCTCTATTCTGTCCACAGCAGTAAGAAGGAGAAATAAGATACCATATCCCTCCCCAAGCACAGGAAAACCTGTGTTTTCCCAAGCACCACTGAAATCTATGACTTCCCTTATAATACATTAAAAAGTACAGAACCAAAGTATGCATCTCTGCTAATGATTTTAAGGAAAAAATCTGTGGGTTTATTCCCCTCCTGCCTGACAGCAGCTGTGAAGTTTTTCCAGTAAGATGAGGACAATCCTCAAGTTCAAAGTAATGAAAGCAACAACTAGTATCCTCCCACATATATTCCTTACAAATTATAGCTTCACTCTTCAACTGCTCTTCTACCAGCCTGCTGCTATGAGTGAATCTCTGCGACTGTTGTGAAGATGAAGAACCCTTAAACCGCTACAATCCCCAGCAGCTCTTCATCCAACAAAATCAGATCCTACAGCAAATTATACTCTCTTCCCTCCCCAGCCACCATGCACTTGAACTGCAATTACTCCTCTTCTATACTCATTTTTGCTGGCTGAGCAAGGCAGGGAACATGCCAAGGCATTTATCCATCAAGTCACTGTCTTCTCCCATCAACCAACCTTTCTTTCTCCAAT
The DNA here is from genome assembly GCF_048771995.1 of Taeniopygia guttata. Lineage (NCBI taxonomy): Eukaryota > Metazoa > Chordata > Aves > Passeriformes > Estrildidae > Taeniopygia > Taeniopygia guttata. The sequence continues at coordinate 23,609,364 of NC_133033.1, read as the reverse complement.
AGGGAATACCCACAACAGCCAATGTGGCAAACTAACAAAAGCAGGGAAGCTTCAGTTTCCAGATACACTGATTTAAACAGATTTAAGTTGCTTAACTTATAAGTTTGTGATACAATTCAGTACCCAGATCAGCTTATTTAGAGGCTACAATCATCTCACTGGATCAAGCTATGGTTACTTGTAACAACTTCTTAGGACAGAAGAAACAGATTTTACAAGTACCCAGAATATCACAGCATACTTTACACTGAATACTTAAATAAAACAGCTAATTCACCAAGAAAATGTATCTTCTTACCATGCACTGAAATGAAGAAACTGGGGGGAAAAAACTCTCCAACCCTCATTCTCAGGCATGGGGGCGGCCTTTTCAAAATGCTTTGGTGCCCTCCCTCATTAACACTCAGACAAGCATCACCTGGTTTTACTGCCACAACAGAACTTTCTCTTTTCCAATAAAGATCAAACAACATAGCAATATGCAGGTTAGAACAAGAACTAATCACTACAGGAATCATCCCTGCCATTAAAAAAAAAAAAATACAGCTGTAACTTTACTTACACTAACCTGCACTTCTAGGTCACTGGAACAGTGTGGTGCAAGTAACCTCGTAGCAGAGCACACAGTGCAGTAGGAGCATACACTGTGTTCTGCAGCAAGGGGAATCTCAGTACAGACTGCAAAGAGGGGTATGGTTTGTTGACAGTGATAACAGGTACCTTCTATAAGGATGATATTCTAGATATAGCTACAGCCATATTCTAGGAAACAGGACACTAGTTACTAGGGTTGTGGGTCAGTGAGCACTTTATTGATAATGAGCACTATCACTCCAAGCAGCAGTCACACCCCACTCTTAACCATTAGTGCTTCAATCCTGTTGCACACACCATCACCCTTTTTGTCAGCACATCTGCAGTAACACAATGAGTGGGATCAGGAAACCTACTTGGACCAAACCCCATGGGTAAAAAACAAAACTAAAGCCCTTTTAACCTAGTGCGGTTCCCCAGTTCAGCTTACTTTAGACTTGGCCATAAACTTACAAACTTATGTCATCCCATCAGGGTTAAGGGTGAGGGAGAGCGAGACACTTCCATCAAGAGCTGTTCAAGTTTAAAACCCACCCTGGGTCTGGGTCTGTATGGCCAAGCTTTTGCCAGGTGCTAAGCAAGTCACGTTCTCTGGTTACTGCAGCCCTCTTTGGCACATGTTCACCTTCCTGCCAGTCCCTCCAGCAGGAAAATATGCCCAGCACCTGCTAACCTGCACAGGCACTCCCATCCCTCCTGTCACCTCCCTACAGAGGAGGATGCTCAAACCCCAGCACAGAAACAAGCACACCACAGCTGAGGGGAAGTTCTGGAAGTGCTGCTTTACCCCAGCTGGACTCTGCCTGCTTCTCTCTCACCAGGCACACTTATTTGGATCACCCAGCCATGATCACCTAACCAGCTAACTTTCACCAAGTTATAATGGCAGCAACCAACTTCAGCACACTTGAACAAGCCTTGTTTCCTCAGGAATCTAGGTTTGAAAAAACAAAAAATTATCACAGGTGTGACTGTGACTTTAGCACAAGTTGTCCCTGGGTGACTGGAGGATGCTCAATAATTTGGATGCCCATGATAGGAAAAAGGGAACAAGTAGTTGCTGCCCAGACACCTGAGGAGCATAGGCTCTCAGCAAGATGTATTTCCTTCAGCAGAAAGCTCAGTGGGGAATTGCTTGACACTTTTCTGATTGTGAGTCTTTTTACTTCATAGGTCACCACAAAAAGCTTTTTGATCCTAAGTAAATAGTAGCCATCATCAACCTTTAACTTTTTACATCATTACTCTCACCCTCAAAGAAGAATAAGAAGTGTTGCTCATATTAAATATTGGCAGAAATTCTAGTTATCAAATGGTGGAGACATCTTGTATAGAGAAAAAAAGAGACAAAACTAGAAGGGAGACTTTATGATCCCCCAAAGAAAACATCACGCTATGAGGTGTCTCCCAGAAGGCTAAAGCAGGCCCCACTATGTGTCCCCGGCCTAAAATTCAAGAGTAAACACTGCCTGAAGGTGGCATTAATCATTTCAGAAAACAAAAAGCTGGAGGAAATACCTTCCAACACTTATTTGGCCTTGTTCAGATACCAAGACAAATCAAGAAAGCTGTGGAACAACTGGAGCAACGCCTCCAGAGCAGTCAGGGCTGGAGTGCTTGCACTTGGGACTGGAGGAGAGGCTGTGGGAGCCAGGCTAGGTCAGTCTGAGGCAGGGAAGGCTCCAGGGCACCCACAGCTCCCACATGCCTCCAGGGAGGGGATTGAGAAGATAGATCCAGGCTCTTTGTGTGGGAGCACAAGAAACAATGGGCATAAGATAAAACAGGAGAGGTTCAGACTGGAGGTACAGAAAATCTTTTCCACCACAAGCATATTCAAGCTGCCCTAAAAGGCTAAAATGTCTCTGTCCCTGGAAGTTTTCAAGCCCTGGGCACTTGGCCTGAGCCCAGAGCTGCCCCTGCTGTGAGCAGGAGGCTGGACAGGAGCCTCATGAGGCCTTTCCTCCAGCCTTGTGATCCTGCCAACTCCAAGAAGTCCACTGCAGGGACACAGGGTTCTCTGTTAAGAGGTTACATTTACTAACTTTTTCCTTCATGCACTCCCAAGATAATTAAATAACTGACTTAGTCTTGCTGAGACCCATTCAAACAGTATTCTGGTTGGTACCTTTCCATCACCTCTACATCATCCTGACCAGGAATCATCACCAGAACATGCTCACACACAGACTGCAATTACCTCTTCTCTACCCTTCTCCTTTAAAAGTGAAGAAACACTGCAAAGAGGTGTGTCACAGGCTGGCAGACAGCAAAGGAGTAACCATGAAGAAACACAGCAGATGCAGAAGTTAATGGAGCTACTGATGAGTCTTTGGAAAAAAGACCCACAATTTGAATTATTAAAGCAGTCAAACCTTTAATGAATTTGGTCATAGCCTCATCATAAGGCTACAGGAAACTACCTGCTGCTTCATCAGCACTGGAATTTCTAAGCAGTGCTCAAGCCCTGTAATTCAAGCACTTTTTATTCTACATTTGTGCTTGTGCTAAAAGCCATGGTTTACCAGAGCAATGCCACATGTAGCTGGTAACTGAGCTCACATCTTTTTGAAATGCAATTGAGACAATCATATGTCAAACTGCTAAACTTCTGAAACCTAGTTAACCCCTTTTTGAACATTAACATATAAAATTGGCATTAGAGATCATTTCTCTAAAGTGAATAAACATGAACTAAAGCTCAACACTGGCTTATAAAATGGATGTGCTCAGAAGTTTCTGTGCTATTGTGTCAGAAATCCTATCAGTGATATTTTGCTTAAAAGTGACTTCGTTTATATCTAGCAGGACACATTAAATGTTTATTTCAAGACAAGTGCCCCATGAGATTAATTTACTTGTAGATTTCCCAAGTACTTGTAGTACTTGTAGATTTCCCAAGCAGCACAAATAGATAGCATGGATACAAATTTTCAGGCAGTTGCAATGAACAGATTCATCTGAACAGGGAGACTTGAAGAGTGCCCCTGTTTCCTAAAATATCTTTTAGGTTCTTGTCTCCTAAAACAACCCTCTGAAAGGTCTACTCACCTAACCAGATGCAGTGCAAGTCTTTTGAGAAGTGACAATGACTCCAGAGAATTATGTGGGAAACTAGATGGGAGAGAATACACTCTAATACTATTGACAGGTGACTTTGGAAAGGATAAAACTGGGAAAGCAAAATTCCTAAAAATCTATTGCAACATAGGAAGATTACTTAAAAAAACAGACTCTCCTGTAACTTTTCAAAGACTCAGTACATGAAGCCTGACCTTATTTGCTCTTCCTGGAAGACTTCTGTAGGGGGCTCATGTGTTCCTCAGTTCTCACAGGTTGATTGAAGGGGCACAGTCCTTCAAGGATAGCATTTTAAAATAGCTGATTCACACACATACAGAAAGCAAGAACCCAGAAGTGGAAGAGTTAAGGTAGCCACCTAAAGTACATTCTTCCCCCTTCATCTTTTCAACAGATCGATTCTTGCAGAGTCATCATTTACTAGATAATCAGTCATTACATGTTCACCTTAGAAATCCATCTCATTTCTGTCTAAAATCCAAATACATAGAAAAATTACTTCTTGCAGAAATTTTTCTGTCCCCCCTTAGTGTTAAGACAATGAAGACAGCAGAGACTACTTGCTCATGTCTTCATTTGGCACAATGTTTTATTAAACTGCCCCTCATTGTTACACTTTGGTCTATTCCTTCTTCATTACAGTTGGACCGAGCCTGTCCTGCCACAGTAAAAAGGAGGATGCCCTCCTCCCTAAGACAGAGGACTAACAGAACTGGCTCCGAGAGTCTGAGGCTTAATTCCCAGTTCCCTTTATGAGCTTGGGCTGCAATAATCTGCAGCTGCGTTTCTGCCCTATGCAAATCGAGCAATTTAAATGTACCTTCTGTGGATGCAAAAAAGCATTTCACAGCTTTTCAAGGAAACTTCCCCGAGCATATCTTCTACACAGAGAACAAACCCAAATGGTCTTTAGAGGCAGAAGGAAGATGATGGACTACAGAATCTTGAAAAGTTTAGAAGGGGGACTGTCCTGTTTTAGGAAGAGATAGGATTCTTGGTGACTGAGACACTGACATTAGTTATGTGCACACACGCCTGCCTGTTGCTTTGGCACAATATAAACAAAGCAATCAGGAAAAAGCAGGAACAACCCAGGATGAGCTGAAGTGTGGGAGGAACAAAGAGAGGAGAAACTGGTGATTCCTGCCCACAGCTTGCAGGAAGGATTTCCAGCTTGGCACAGCAAAATCCTAAGAAGAGCCTGGTGGTGCAGGAAGGTGACAGGAGCAGGAACATGTGTAACATGGTACAGCCTTCCACAACCCAAAGCAGCCACAAGAAGGGACAGGAAGCCAGATGTTACAGTATTATTAAGACACGTCCTACAATAAAAAAAAGCAAGTTTTTTGCTGGTAGAAGATTACTAATAGAAAGTATTTTAAAGTTTTGTCATAATGTAAGAGGAAAGAAAGACTAGAGAAGTTTCATAACAGCACAGGTGTACTCACCTGGAAGAGCACAAGATCATAAACTCACTATTAGATAAAAAAAGATGACTTTTTCTTCTTTTTTGAAGAAATAAACCTGAGGTAGGATCTGGGATAATAGAAGTAAGCAGAGGTAAAAGACAAAATGAGGAGGAAGGGAGAAATCTGCAGAACCAGCAAGGAGACACCGCTGAAGTATTTCAGAACTTCGTATAGAAAGTGCTTTCAAAGTGTAAAATCCTCATTGAATTCACTCCTTTTACATCCTTCCCAAGCCCTGAACTCCTCAGAAGGAATATGCATGCCCTTTTGGCATACCTCCTCCTTCTCCATGAGGTGTTCCTGAAGCATCAGAGGTAACACAACATGATCAATCTGGACAGTTGGTACCTTACAGCTACTGAAAAGCCATTTGTAGCCCAGGACACTGCTTTCCTAAACCACTAGAGAACGAGCATTTTGGTATAAGCTCCACCAAACAGCAAGTTCACCCCAAAGCCTATCGTACCAACGTGAGCTACCTCGTGCTCTCCACTCGAGGGACTCAGGAACGGCTGTCTGAAAGCACTGCCCTGGCAGCCTCGCTGCTCTCCCAGGCTCTCAGCTGACCGTCCCCGGCACGGGCCGGCTGTGCCAGCCGTGACTGAGGGCTGAGACACGGCTCCTGCTACTGCCGTTCTCCCGAGCAGCTCCCGGGGCTGCGGGCACTGCTCCCGCCCCGCAGCCGGGCTCCAACTCCGCGCTGGCTCCGCAGCGTTGGGCTGCCCTGCCAGCTCCTCGGGAAGCGATGGAGGATTCCAGCAGGGAAGCGGGCGGACTCTGCCACCCTCCCCGCTCCGAGGCACCGCCGTGACCTTGCTGGGGAGCGCTGGGCCATGCGGCAGCCGAGCCGCGGGGCTGGGCAGCGCGGCGGCCGTGTCCCGCAGCCCGGCCGGGTCCCGCAGCCCGGCCCGGCCCGGCGCTCACGGCCCAGCGCCGCCGCGGCGAGGCCCGAGGGCCCCGAGCCCGCCCGCTGCCCGCCGCTCCCGGGCCGCCCGGCCGTGGCCGTGCCCGCCCGCCGCGCCCCGCAGGTGCTCACCGGAGATACTGCGCGCACAGCAGGCTCATCCTCCGCCGCTCGCCGCCCGTCCCGCCGCGGCTCTCACAGCCCGGGCCGGCCCGCCGCCCCCGCGCCACCGCCGCCGCCGCCTCCCGCCGCCGCCATCTTCCCGTGCAGGGCCCGCGGGGAGGAAGGGGCGGGGTGTCCCCGCTCTGCTCTGCTCTGCGCTCCGCTCGGGCAGCACGGCCCGCGCCCCGCCGGCCCCGCCGCTCCGGCCCCTCAGCGGCCCGGGCAGCCCCGGCCCCGCCGCTCCGGCCCCGGCGGCTCCGCCCGCCGCTCTCCCGCTGAGCCGCTGCGGCCCTCCCGCCGCGCCGGCCGCGCTTCCGGGCCGGACCCCGCCCCCGCCGGCACTTCCGGCGGCGCCACCGGCAAACCCTTCCCCCGCCCGCTGCCATGGCGACCGAGGGGGCGGTGCGGCGTCGCCATGGCAACCGCGGCGCATCGCGGGGCCTGCGGCCCGGGCCGGGCCCGCCGCCTTTGTCACTTCTGCCCTCCCCGCCCGCGCAGGGCCGGCGGGCCGACAGCTCCTGCGCTGCCAGTGCCCAGTCACTGAACTACAAAAACGCAGAATGGGGCAGGCTGGAAGGGACCACCGTGGGTCACTGGGTCCCACCTCCCTGCTCAAGCAGGGTCATCCCAGAGCACGTGGCACAGGATTGTGTCCCGACCGGTCTGGAATACCTCCAAGTGAGAGACTCCACACCCTCTCTGATCTCTGTTCCAGTGCTCAGTCACTGCACAGGAAAGAAGTTCTTTGTCATCTTCAGGTGCAGCTTCTTGGGCATCCATTTCTGCCCATGGTCTCTTGTCCCATTGCTGGGTCCCAGGGAGCAGAGCCTGGTCCTTGCTCTGAGCCCTCCCTGCAGACAGGGACAGACAGGGATGAGGGCCCCTCTCACCTGGGTCTGCTCTTGAGGCTGATCAGCTCAGGTGCCTCAAGAGAGCTGCTCCATGCCCTTCCTCTTCTCCTCAGCCTCTGCTGGACCTGCTTCAGGTCTCTCCTTTCCTGAGACAATTAGATCACACTGAATAAACTGCAGTTTATTTTCTCCAGGCTGAACAACCCCAATTCTCCCAGCCTTTCCTCATAACAAAGCTGCTCCATCCCTCTGATCATCTTGGTAGCCTTGTCTGGGCTCGCTCCAACAGCTCCATGTTCTTCCTGTGCTGGGGACTCTGGAGCTGGACATGGTGCTCCAGGTAGGGTCACCTCAGCATGGAGCCAGGACATGGGCACATCAGGCAGTAACCTTGCACCTGGGTGCAACATTCTATCACAGCTTAATATTTACAGTATTTCCACTATTTATCCCATGTGCTCCCACCTCCCATGCTGACTTGGTGACTTGATTTGTGCTCCAATTTGGGTTTTTATGGCAGGAAAAATCCCACTGAGTTCAGTGTCCATTTGAGCAAATAAGCCAGCCTGAAGTAATTTTCCCTGAGTAAAATTTGGGATCAGATGAGCACGAGGTGGCTGGCTACTACAAGTTGTGTCATTTGAGTCTGTAAGTGAACTGAGGACAAAATGAAAGATCATGTTTTGAAAATAAATCCTCCATATTTTTTTCAGGTTGAAAAAAGGAGCATGTTTAAGGAAATTATTTTCAGGGCCCCGCGTGTTCAAACAGGAGCCTTGCAAGGCTGCAGAATGGTTTTCCTGGTTTCACTGTGACCAGGGCTGGGCAGCGAGCTATGGGAAAGCTCCCGTGGAATCCTGTGCAGCCCCTCAGGCAGTGCTGCAGCAGGACCAGGGCTCAGCTCCATCCCTCCAGCCTCTCAGCTGCAGAGCAGGAGCAAACTGGTTCAGCACTGGGCAAACTGGGGCTGCTGCTGCCTACCTGGAGCCTGTCCTGTGCTGCCCAGGCTGAGTTTGTACTCTGGGAGTCTATCTTCTGCATCAATGCACAAATGCTGCTCTTAGAAGTGGCATCTCTCAGGGCACATTGTCCAGGACTCTCCCCAGACCCTTCACGCTGTGTGAAGGGTCTGGGGACCCCTTCCCTGGGGAATCTGTATGATTGGGAGGCTTATTCTTCTGCTCCTCAGCCAGCATGCTCCATCAGGGCATCTTGCACCTGATTGTGGCCTTCCAGTACCTGAAGGGCCAACAGAAAAGACAGAGAGGGGCTCTGAACAAGGCCCTGGAGTGACAGGACAAGGGGGAATGGCTTCAAACTGCTAGAGCTCACCTCATTCCAACCCCTCTGCCATGGGCAGGGACACCTCCCATTATCCCAGTTTGCTCCAAGCCCCATGCAGCACAGCCTGGAACACTTCCAGGGATGGGGCAGCCACAACTTCTCTGAGAACCTGTGGCAGTGTCACACCACCCTCACAGGAAAGAATTTCTTCCTGGTATCCCATCTCACCCTGTCCCCTATCAGCCTGAATAAAGGCATTCCCCCTGTCCTGCTGCTCCAGGCCCCTGCCAAAAGTCCCTCTCCATCTTTCCAGTCAGTTCCCTTCAGCTATTTGAGGTCACCTCAAAACCTTCTCTTCTCCAAGTGAACAATCCCAATTCTTGTATCCACTCTTGATGAGCACAGTTCTCATCCAGGAGACCACAAATTGCTCCCTGGAGGCATCACGCTTGTGCTGGGTCAGGCACAAAGAAAGAACAGCAACATCGAGGCAGAGGCTGTCTTATTTAGTCTTGTCTGGGTCCAAACCAATGTCAGAGCCACTCCAAAAGACCAGAGAGGTTCCCATGGGGCAGAATTGACTTCTGAGCCTTGGATAGTAGGGAACAGGCAGCCCTGGATAATTTCAAGAAAATCTGTTGAGTGTCATTGCTGGTGTTATTTAACTTCCTTAATGCCAATATAAGTTGCCAAGCAGAGCTGCCCCTAAGGGCAGCTGCATGGACAAACCTGTGGTCCATCAGGACAACCTGCCCAGTCACAAATTCTCCCTTCACCTTTTCTCACTCCTCATTAATATCTTCCAGACAAAGAAGCAAAGGATGTCACAATCTTTGCAGACTTTTCCTTGTTTATCAGGGCTTTTTCTCTGAATTGTGGGGACTTTTGTTTTCCTCTGAGTTTCTGCACTGTTGAAATAGATCTCCGTTAGGACAGCATGTCTTGACTCTTAGAAGGCTTTTTCACAACTCCAGATTTGCTGTCAGATTGTCCCACATAACATTTCTGAGGGCTTGATATTGCTGCTGGTTGCTTTGCTCTATTTCTTATGAAATTCTAATTCAAACCTCTTGTTGCACACAGCAAGGGGATAATTTACTTCTATTTAAGGGTGACCCCCAAGTCAATCTTCCCTTACTTTTGTTCCAAGAGATTTGTGATAAAAGAAGCAGATTTCTTATAGAGGTCAACTTGTATTATCTTCTTTGTTATTTATGGGTCAATAACTGTAGTCTATCATTTTATTAATATCAGACCATGGGAAAGGATTTGGTCCCCAGAGGAGTGTAGACCAGAGACACTGTGAACTTATTGAATTAATTCCAGCCCTCAGCCACAATGAAGCCAAAATGCCCAGGAGTGAAGCTGCTCTGCTCTCCAGAGAGAAGGTTTTGTAATACCAAACATGATTCCATTTTACATCCTTCAACTGCCTCTGTCACCATACCAGCTCAGAATTTCACAGACCTTGGATGTGTTTATCCTCAAAACACCTCTAAGATGTAAGCAAGGACAAGATTAACAGATAGGGCAACGGAAGAGATTGCTTCAAGGTCATTTAAGACAACAATAGAGAGGTGGACCATGTGGAGCCTGCTTCCATCTTTCTTCATTAACACATCTTTAATTGTCCTGTGAGGCTCACTGAGTCCAAGGCCTCTCCTTTGTGTGCAGATATTCTGCCCATTTTCATGCACAGAGGGGGCACTGGACTGCCCTCTGTGCCAAACTTTGGCTTTTATGTCTTTGAGACATCACATTCTCCTGCTGCTAGGCATGAAAACCTGGGATCAAGCAAAGATGAGTGAACAGCTCAACAGCTGAATGATGAAACATCAAATTCTCTTCAGGTTTGGTGATTATTTCAATCTAAATGCTGTGATGTGGGGAACTAGCACTCAACAGCATTTGAAAGAAGAAACAAAGCATGAAGATACCTAAACAATCCTAATTTTGTCCTCTATTCTTCCTGATCGGTAATTATGTTATCATGAGTAAAGTGTATTTGTTGTCACCCCAGATTATCCTACTTAGATTTTGAATTGTTAATGACCAAAGTATCATCCTAATAATAACCTCTTTTCCCCAAATATAGCCTGTATGTAAAACTTCAGGAATTTCAACTGTGTAGAGATTTGTTAAACCTTCATTATTCCCTTGCAAATATCACCTGGAAGAAAGAAAAAACAATATAAAATAGGCCTAATTTCTTAGAGAAATTGCTTCCAATCCTTATAATTCATAAAGTGATTAATTTCCTTTTAATTTTTTGACAATAAGTGCTGCACATTCTGGGCAGAAGCACCCTTTCACACTAACTAAAAGCAAGCTCACTTTTGGAAGGGAGAGAGCAAGCAGCCATTCCCAGGGATCTTTGCTGAGTGCCTCGGTCTCACTCCCCATCCCAAGAACCCAGCTACAATCCCACCTGCACTGATTGATCCGAGCTGTAACCTCAGAAACATTAAAAGGGCTGCCAAGCTAATTGCATCTGTGGCTAGTGTTCAGCTGGTGTTGCTGAGTGTGGGCAAGAGAGCAATGGGTTCCCAGGCTGACCTTCCCCAGGAGATGGCCTCGAATATCATCCCCGTGTCCCAGAAACACTGCACAGCACTGGGGATCAGCTCCCAGAGGCCACAGCCAGGGTGTAAAGTCCTCAGCCTCAATAGATCTCCAGCTTTATCTCATGGCACCCTTTGGCATCTTCTCCCAGTGCATGAGGAACCAAGCCCTGGGAAGAGCTCCCCAGGCTACTCATCATTTTCAAACCTCAGTTATAAGTTATGTCTGTGGCAAGCACATTTCTTTTTCTTTCAGGATTTTTCACAGTGCAGCATAGAGGAAAGAAAGAGAAAGCAATTTCTATTCTGCTCCTTGTTTTCCCATGTGGAATGTGTTTGGAGAATTGTTTACTTGGGGTGATTGCTTGATTGGGTTCTGGTGAGGATTGTTTGAGCCTGATGGCCAATCCAATCCACCTGGGGCTGGACTCATGAACAGGGTGACAAGTTGGTGGTGAGTTAGATTTAGTAGTTAGAACAAGTAGGTTTGTAGTTTTAGTATCTTTCTTTATATAGTATATTAATGTATTATAGCATAGTTATAATAAAAAAATCATTCAGCCTTCTGAACTGAGTTGGACATCATCATTTCTTCCCACCGGGTTCACCTGCATTTTACAATACACGTCTTTTACTGGCTGCTTTTCAGCCTTGCTTACTCCCTCCTTGTTTAATGTCTGCTCCTACAAAGGGTCATCCAAAATGGAAGATTACTCCCTTTGGGCCAGGCTGTCCCACCCCATTTGGCCTCAGACCTGGTCACCATGGGTTTGGCAGCTTCCCCATCTCAACTCCCACCATAGCAGCTACTCCCAAGTGCTTCCTTTTATTGTTCTGTGCCATTGTTCCATGAGCAACTGGGTCAGTTTGGCCTGTCTAGCCTGGCCCAGTCTGCCAGTTCAGTCTGGCTTCCTTATATTTGCAAATCCTTTCCCTCCCATGGACTGGGTTTGCAAGCCTGAGTTTTGGCTAGATACATTCAGATTATATCTCAAAAATGGGTATAAACTAAAAACCTTCTTTTATGGGAACCAGGGGTTTTATTCCAACTGGGCTACCAGGTGAGCCCTTATTCAAAATTTTTTGCTCATTTATTCTCAAGGAAAGACTTCTTCCTTTTTTGTTCTTTCTTTTAAAGTGCATTGTTGCATTACAAAAATTTCTTAGAGTCATAGGGCTGGCATGTGGGGAGCAGAACTTAATCTGCTTCTTAGTCCTTATTGGAAAAGGCTACAAAATGTGTCAGGATGGGTTCACAAATGGTTTAAGCCCCTCTAATTGTCCTTTTCTCTGATAGACTTGAGCTCTTTTGAAGAGTTTGCACACTGTCAGTTTAAAAGCCTTAAGCTGGAAGGTTTCTCTTCCTGCTCCCAAGAGGAGGAAAAGGTGAGAGGCAGTGCTGGGAGAACTGAGGAGTCCCCATCCCACACCCCAGTGAACACAGCCATGATCTTCCTGCCTTCTCCTGCATGGCCCCCTGCTCTTGATGCCTGGCTGTGCAGATGGTGAAGAGTTGGAGAAATCCATGTGCAGAAATACCCCTGGTGTGAGCCACAGGCCTCAAGTCCTATTGGCAATGATTTTGAAGTGCTGATATGAGCTCCCTGTGTTTCTCCATGCTGTTTTCTTCCTCAGGGAATAAACCTCAGCTAATCATCCTTCTGCCCTCTCTGTGTCCTGCTGTACCAGCTCTGCAAGTGGCAGATGGCTGCTTGCCACCATGGGCTGTGTTGGAGCTCAAATCCGCTGGGGCTCTCAGGGTGCTCCAGCACTGCACAACAATCCCTGGCAGGGAACATCTGGCTCTTGCAGCTGGGGCTGTTATCTTCAGCCATGAGAAACCTGCACCCACATGTCCAGGAAAAGCAGCAAGTAAAAGAAAATACATGCTGAGTTGGAAAACACTGAGGGGGGAAAAAGGTGAAATAACCACGGCACAGCCTTGCAGGCGTCGCTCCCGCACCAAAACCTGCCGCTGCTCCCCAGCCGGCAGCGTTGCTAAGTGACAGCTGATTCACCACATCACTCAGCATCCAGCAGGCAGCAGGAAAGCCAGGGAAGAGCTACAGACAGGGCTGCCCAGAGCTCATCCTCACCATAGCCTGACAGTGTTGGCCAGACCTCGTCCCCACCATGGCCAGGCAGTGTGTAACCTACATCAGACAGGGGATCTTGATCTTTCACTGATGCTTAAGGTCAAACCCCGGTGTGAAACAGAGCAGGCAAAGAGATTCAGCTGCATGGCAGGAGCTGTCAGGACCAGTGGGATGTGTTTGGCATCACCAGGCAGTGGGAGAACTTGACCGCTGGCAGTTTTGTCCACTTGTGCCTTCTGCGACAGCAGCACTTGATGCTCCTACAGCTGCAGGTTGTATAAGCTACAAAAGGGAAAACATGCTCCACTCCAAAATTTCCTATCCAAAATTAGCAGGGAATTGAGTCAGGATTAAGAAAAAATTCAGCTGTCTCACCTCAACTTCAGCCTCTTCTGCAAAAAAGGAATCAGTGATGAATTTCCTCGTAAAGGGCACGTCCTCATATTTCATATCAGGGCAGTTGTACCACCTCCAAGGGAAGTGGGTAGGACACCATCCTTAGTAGGAATGTGCAGGAGAGGAGCACTCATTTCCCTGCTGGCAAGACCTGTGGTTTTAAAGGCAGAGTTATGCTGTGCACAGTACCAGTGGTAAACTGCAGTGACACTCCTTTTTCCTAAAGTTGTGATTCTCTCCTTTTCAGGGTAAGCTTGGAGGAGCAGCAGAGGAAACAGCCCAACACAAGCCCAAAATCTAATCCCATTGAATCATCATATGTCCATACAGAGCCAGCAGAAAGACAGAACAGGCAACAAGGAGCAGAGCACACTGCCTGTCTCAGCATCTCTCTTCCTCAACACCAGCTTAGTCTGAAATAAAAATCAGGATAGAAATAAAACCCCAGAGGTGAGACAGAAATAGATGAAACTATAACCCCAGAGTGAGACAGACCACCCCTTGCTATCAGTGTGTCCTCCTGAGAGTGTAAGTGCAGCCAGGGTTTCCACAACAAGGATTTAAGGGTTCCCTGAACAAACAGATTCAGCATCATTTTGGGTTCATCCCCTAGTGGTCTTGCTCCATCATATCACTCAGGCTGATGAGTATCCCAGCACCCGGCTGAGCTGAGAGGGAAAAGGTTTTTTCAGTAAAAGACTGTAAATAATTAATCTTAGCAGGACAAGGAGAAACATAGCACAGTGCTGTGGGTATGGCTAAAAGCCTCTGCCATGAGAAGGCAGAAATTAGCATCTGGGGAGAGTTCTCTTAAGGACAGAGGAGGAAGACAGATGGAGGTAGCAAGGGAGACCTGTTGGTGGCAAAAAACTCTCTGCTGAGAGGAAAATCTGTGTATAAGAGCCAGAGATAAGGCTAGGACAGACTTTGGGAAGGGGCTGAAGGCAACTGCATGTAGCTCTTCTTAGTGGCTGTAAGCAGAGAGGGCTCTGCTGGCCCTTGCTCAGGTCAGGGAGCTTCTTTTGTGGAGAATAGCAATGCTGCAGTCCTAAAAATGAGACATTTAGAGAATTAGACAGTTGGATAGTCCACTACTAGTTTCCCTTGCAGTAAAGACTGGTTTTTGGTGAATGCCTAGCATCTATTTAATGTTGGTCTCTTTCAGGAATGAAGTGGATGTGCTGGGTGAAGCTGAAGCCCCACAAGTTATTTTCCTTGTAGCACACCAGGAAAGGGTGCTGCAGCAATGTTGTGCTGGGGCTGGAGCAGCTGGGAGATTTATGCAGGTCCCAGGCTGGGACCACCTGAGCAGCAGGGGGAACACACATAGCTGCTCATGAGCACTGAATTGTGCAGATCAAGAATCAGGCTGGAAAAGACCTCTGAGGTCATCAAGTCCAACTTATGACTGATTACCACCTTGTCAGCTACGTCATGGCATTAAGTGCCACATTCAGCCTTTCTTTAAACACTTCCAGGGATGGTGACTCCACCACCTCTCTGGGCAGCTCATTCCAATGTCTAATCACCCTTTCTGTGAAGAAATTCCTCCTGATGTCTATCGGCCTTGGACTATGCCTCCTTGTTCTGTCGCTCGTTGCCTGGAGAAAATACTGACCTCCCATCTGGTTACATCCTCCTTTCAGGGAGTTGCAGGGCGTGATAAGGTCACCCTTAGCCTCCTCATCTGCACGCTAAACCTCCGGTTACATCTCCTCAGTGCTGGGGACGCCGGTGTGTCCCTGCTGCGCCTCTGTGGGTGTGAGTGCGCACAGAGGGACATGGATGTGTGCCCATCCCTGAGTGTACGTGGGCGCATCTGTGCCGGGGCGTGTGCCCCTGTCCGCGCCGCGGGGACGGATGCGTGCCCGCGGGGTGTGCACATGAGTGCTCCCGCACACACCGTGTGTAGCACCCCGCGGGCCGGGCCGTGCTGGCGAGGGGCGGCCCCGGCCCGGCTCCCGCAGCCGCGGCGCCGCCCCCGCTGCCGCCCGGCCCCGCTCCATCCCTCCGCCCTCCTCCTCCCGCAGCCGCACCGAGCCACAGACCGCGGCGGGGCCGGGCAGGGCCGCACCATGACCGAGACCACCAAGACCCACGTTATCCTGCTGGCCTGCGGCAGCTTCAACCCCATCACCAAGGGGCACATCCAGATGTTCGGTCAGTGGCCGCGGCGGCGGGGCGGGCCGGGGGAGGCGGCGGGGGAGGCCTGGGGCTGCCCCCGGGTGGGGCTGGGCGCGCCGTGGGGCTCGGGGCGCGTTGTGGGGCCGCAGCTCCGCTATCGGGGAGGGACCGCAGCTCCGCTCCCGGGACCGCCGCTCCGCCACCGGGGCCGCAGCTCCGCTCCCGGTGCCGCAGCTCTGCTCCCGGGGCCGCAGCTCCGCTCCCGGGGACCGCGGCTCCGGTCCCGGGGCGGGACCGCAGCTCCGCTCCCGGGCACCGCAGCTCCGCTCCCGGGGAGGGACCGCGGCTCCGCTCCCGGGGCCGCAGCTCCGCTCCCGGGCACCGCGGCGGCGCCGGGCGCTGTCCGCGGCCGCTGGTGCTGAAGGCGCCGCGGGCGGGGATGGCCGCGGCCTCCCGAGCCCGCTCCCCATCCCTGGCAGCTGTCCCCAGCCCTTTGGGGCTGTCCCCCTCGGATGGCCGGGTTCCCCTCTCTGCACTCACATCCTCCCGCCTCCGCAGCCCCCGGGGTCGGTCCTGGCGCTGTTTGTCCGCCGCTATTCGTCCTCGGGTCTGCGAGACTGCAGCCGCTGCAGCACTTCCATTTCCTCTGACCAGGGAGGAGATAGAACCAAGCAGCCACAGCCAGGCACAAAAGTCAACAAAAATCCTGGCACTTAATGGAGATATTGGAGTACTCAACCATTAGACAGATACTAGGTCGAAGGAATGGGAAACGTTTGTGTGAGATGATGGCTATTACCGAGCGTCCCTGTGATGATACAGATGATGGGGATGATAGAATCACTGCTACAGCCTGGCAAGACAAGAAGGAGGGAAGGAGGGAGAGAGGAAGGGCAGCCTCCATCAAAGGCAGTCCGACATGCCATAGATAGTGTTTGGGTAAAGCTCAAAATGCCTGGAAATCCCAATGCAAACAGTGGCTCGCTTGTCTGGGGAGGAGTCCTGGGAGGGGGAAGTGTCCACTGCAGACCACCTTGGTGTGCAGAGACAGGATTCATCCTTTATGTCTGATAGGAGATTTAAGGCTGGGAAGCAGATACTGAAGGTCGTGTGCTACCAGTGGAGAAACATCCCTGGGGTTTCTAAAAGCTGTATATAAGTTTCTAAATATATAAACTATATAAAAATAGTTGAAATCAGCTTGGAGTATTTCTGCATCAGACCTTGTTTTTGTAGAACATAATGAGTTGCACCTCAGGTTAGAAAATGATGGTTTTCTAGATGCAAAGGAGCACATTGTTATTCCATTTTATGAGAGCCAGCAAAATGTAGGCCTGAACATCAATATGCCTGAAATTAAAAAAAAAACAAACTTATCCCCTAAGCAAAAAGAAATTGCAACAAGAATCAAGAGGAACTATTTTAAAAGAAAAACAATTATTAAATTAAATTACAAAGACTTGGTTGATGGAAGCAGCCACTGATGAAAAAGATTTCTGTAATTCACATTTAGTCTTATTTTGATTAAGTAACACTAAAGATATCCATGTGACTTGTATTCAATGGACTAACAACAAGTAACACCATGTATTTTAGAAAATAAGGATCAGTGAGATATTAGTATGCAGTGCATGTTCTCATAGACTCGCAGTAACATTTTCTTTTTGCTCAGTACTCTTCAGTATCTTTATCAAAGATGTGAAAGAAAATATATAATCCCTGATGGTAAAAAGTGTCCATGACCCCAGAGTGGGCAGAATAGCAACTCCTGCTGGTAATGAGTCAGTTGTGCTGCCTGACTCTGGCTGGTTGGTAAAAAGAGCTTCTTCAACAGCAAAGTCAAAGGCAAAGTCATATGGCCAGCGAGGAAGAACACATGTCAAATATAAACAAAAGGCAAATGTCTTCTGCCAAACAGTGGTGGTGTCAAGGACTGAGGGGGGATTGTGCACAGCCCACTGAATGCAAACTCTGTGTGGTGCTGTAAATAAAGCAGCAAATGTGATCCTTGTAGATATGAGCAGGGGAATATCAAGCAGAAAAGAAAGGTTGTATTATTTTCGTGTACAGCATTAGCAAAACCCTTCTCTGAGGAACAGTGAGAAGAATTACATTCGTTTTGGAAGCCAGGCTTTGTGGCAGGAGACTAGGGAGGCTCAGTCTAGATGCATCCTTAAATATATTAAAGGGTATCTTGATCTGCTTGGGAGGGGGGATATGTGATATGTGATGAAAGTGGGCAGATTTGCTCAGCAGAATAAGTATGGGTGAGCTGCCAAGAGTGGATCACACAACCACTTCAAACTAAAAATCTGTTGTGTGGCTTTGAGGGACCATAACCAAGTAATATGAGAAAGTACCTGGGTACCTGGTGGATTGTCTGTCACATGAAGACTGCAAATGAATACTCGGTTATCTTTCAGGAAAACAGGTTTTAGCTCAAATAGGGTAAGTTTGATGTGGAAATTTTCTAGGCATGCATCCTGTAGAGATCCTGGAATATAATACTTGGGGTACCTGGTAGGGACAAATGAGACTTCCATCAGGAAAGGACACAGAATTTAGCTTCTAAATCCATCATCATTTTTGTTTGAGGAACACTTATCCCCCCAAAAAAGTGTAATCCTGTAAAGCCATAGGAATCTCAAACAAAATCTGTGTTACTCTCCTAACTCTGCGCTATAGAGTCCAACCAAAACAGTGCTCTATCCTGTAAACAATTATTTCAAACAGCTGAATTTGGGCAAAAATATTGTCTTCATAATTCAGACAAATATTTGGGCTTTGAGAACCTAATAGGAGGATTTTTTACTTAGCCTAGAGAAAGACAATTTATCTCTTTAACATATGGCACTAATAAAGCCCAAAAGAAGTACAATATTTGTTCAGGTATGTCACTGTAAACACACTGTTGTATGTCAACCATAATTTTTCTCAGTGTGGATTTTATCATGTTTTATTCAGACCAAAACCCAACCTTTTCCCATAGGATTTTTGCCTGAATAGGGAATTAGTTAATTATGTGGAAGTCTCTTCTAGTGGGGGCAAGATTTCCATTGAGTTATTCTTTCCATCAGTCATATGGATTTAAGACTCATCATTGGGATTCCAGAAAGCCAGGATTCTTCTTGCAACAACAAATCTGCAAC
Organism: Taeniopygia guttata; assembly: GCF_048771995.1. Classification (NCBI taxonomy): domain Eukaryota; kingdom Metazoa; phylum Chordata; class Aves; order Passeriformes; family Estrildidae; genus Taeniopygia; species Taeniopygia guttata. The sequence continues at coordinate 23,590,693 of NC_133033.1, read as the reverse complement.
TGCATCCCACCACTGAACCCTGTGAGGAGCTGAACTTACTGCAACAGAGCTCCCTGCTTCATCTGCCAGTTAAAATTCTGGATCGCTGGGGCTCCTCAAATGAGGCTGAATTGTGTCTGTGTATCCAAAATGAATATAATGCATATTAATTAATACTTGGCCTAAGATATATAACGTATAACAAAAAAGTAGGTGAGACACAGTCATGTACAGCCATCCCTACCAAGGGGTTGAGACAAACACCCACATAGTCCTGAAAACACTCCAAGTTATTTGTGGTATCAGCTGCACTTTGAGAGGTGTTCTGAATCACAAATTTCAGTCGTATTTTCTAGATTTATGTGGCTATGGGAAAAAGTTTGGGACATTATTGTGGTGGGGAGGAAAGACAAAAAGACAGAGAGGGCAAAGGTTGTTTCCAAAGCTTGACACAAACACTGGTGACCTTTAACCCAAAATTAAACTCCATTTATAGCCTAAGGAGGTATGGAGAGGAAAAAGCAGAGCCCAATCAAAAAGTCTTAATAATTGAGGAAAAATAAGATTCAGAACAAAGTCCTGCTTTAAAGCCACATGAAACCCCCAGCACTGCTGGATGCAGGGAGCCCAGCTGCTCACCTCAGCCAGCACACACCAACCCCAGGATGTTCACTTTCATTTCTAGCTGCCACTCAGAGGAGCACAGAGCACAGGCTGCTGCTCATCCCTCCTGCCCTGCAGCAGCTCAGGAGGGGAACCTCTGAGACGTCCCCGCGCTGGCTTTGGGTCTCAGCACGAAGCACTGGGACCCGCTGAGCGGCACCGACACCCAGCAGTGGGACCTGCTGTCTAAAGAGCATCTTCTCCATCTTGGCCTCCTCACAGTTTGCCTCCTTCTTTCCGTGCAAGCAATGCCACCCAAAGGACAAAAGCCAAGGCACCAACGTCAAAAGCAAACCTAATCCATGCAGCTCTCCTAACACGCTACAGCCCATGCTGGCACTCTGCCAGACAACGAGCTCGTGCTTGCTTTGACAATTAAATCACTTCCCCATGTGGCCCCAGCTCAGGGAGCCCTAGCACAACTGTGTCCACAGCATGAAAACCAAAATACAGCTCTGTAGAGCAAGGTAGAAAACAAATTTTTCAATTAAAAAAAATATAGTTCGGTTAGAAGATGGTTTTAGGTGAAATAATGGGATTAAAGGCATCACTAGACAAGATCAGAGACTCCAGGTTCTCTGTCATGGTGTTTCGGAGTTGGAGAGAGAGCCAAAAAATAGCTAGATTTAGAAGGAAGGTGCTGAAAGTAGTTTCTTTATAGGTTCTGCAGTGGAAAGGGCTTGTACTATCCTGTGAATATGTGAGAATTGGAAGATTGCTCTGATGATTTCTTTAAATTGAAATGAGAGTTTTGGTGGAGTGAAATGATATCTGGTTAATCAATGTGCTGTGGTTTTGATACTGATTTTTTTTCTCTATTTTCTTTAATAATTTTTCTTCAATTGTAGAAGAAAAGGCCCCTCTGGAATTGTCCATAGCCCCTATTTTGGCTTTTTTCCCCTTGCCTTTACAAATAGTTCTGAAATTCTTCACAATCCATTCTTTGCATGTGCAAACTTCTGGCTTCATTCACAAAGCCTTGCTCATAGGCCACAGGTATATTTCTGCCCAGCTCTAAGAACAGCTTCATCTCCAGGGATTGGATGACCTCTCGATTCCCCTTTCCACCTCTGCTCATCAGCCTGCAAGTAGCAGAGCTTCACTGAGGCCTCCCTGCTCTTGCAGAGGAGGATTTCTGCCTTCCTTCCTCCCTTCTGGATGCACAGTGCCCACAAAGCCCAGCAATGTAGAGTCTGGGGTCCATGGGGATGTTCAGAGCTGGTCTCAGAGGCAGCAGGTTGGGTAACCCCCCCAGAAAATGGGACATGATCTGACTTGGCTTTTTTACAGCTAGTTTTTGGGTACTATGAAGCACTTGATGGCAAATAGAGGATTCTAATCAAGTCTGTATCATCTGCCTGTATCCATACTGCCTCATCTTCAGCATGTGGATTTATGGGGTGATGTGTTGCTCCAGGTCAGCTTCTTTGGGAGGAAGAGATTTCACTCAGATGTGGCCCTCTGATAGGGAGTTTTGGTACCTCAGATATTTTAAACTTGTTTGACTGTGGAGTTTCCCCACCTATACCATTTCAAACAGTGCCCAGGACCTGGATTTGCACAGGAAAACACTGCCAGTAAATAGCTTGAATCCTGAAAGTCAGCAAATCCCACTATTCTTTCATTCTGTCTAATTAAATTTTCCTTAGGTCCTATGTGCATCTGTTATTGAAGAGAGTTAATATCCCAACCAACAGTTAGGTAGAAAACATTTCTGGTGGAAAACAATGAAAGAGGGCTCTGCTATCAAACATGAAACCCTCTTGCTTGGTTCTTAAGAAACTTGAGCAATTAAAAATCTCAGCAGGCTGCTCTTTGATTATCCACTGCAATCCTTGTAGAGGAGCAGCACTGAGGGCTGCTGCATCCCATAGCAAGGGATTTGAGATGAAAGGATGGAGTGTCTAAGTAAAGAGGGATGAAGAGGCAGGAGCTGAGGCTTTTGTTAATGATGTATTGTCTTAATATCCTGAATTTATTATCAGCAGCATTGGCGGAGCGCACTGGGGTCATGGACCCGGGCAGAGCCAGGACAGAGCTCACATAAAACACCTGGGGGATGTCTGGGAGACGGGGTGCTGAGGCTGCCCTGCTCATCCAGCACCGGCAGGACTGCAGCACCCGTGGCTCTTCTGGGCACCGTTTGTATGCATCCCATACAGACTCATTTTTTTCACAGCCTTTATCATCCACTTCCTGCATCTCAAGCATCTCCTTTTCATGACCCAGAGTGAGTTTTCCTGAGCACAAGACTAAACTCCATCAATAACTATTCAGGGATTCTTTTAAAATATTTATAAGCTCTGAAATATTTAGCAGTATTTATTACAGTCTCTGAGACATCACATTGACTCTATGATAATGCCACCTCCCAAAATGTGCCACATACCTTCTTTTACTTCCACTGACTACAAACAACCTGGCAGTGAGAAATCCAGTCCTACAACCTCATTCAAGAAGGATTCAAGATGCAGGGGTTCTGCTTCTATTTAAAAACCACTTGCACTCACTGTGGTGCTCTCACCTCCTGCACGCTCTTCTCTGATGCTTTTTAACATCAGCCTGTGCAATGTCAAGGGTATCAATTAGCTGCATGCTAAACACCAGCAGCTCACATCTCTCATATAACCTTGGGCAGCTCATTTAACTGCTTGAGTGGTACAGGGGGAGAGCCACATCCTTCTGCTGCCAGGTTGCTGTGGGTCAGGTATCCCAGTGATGGGGGCCAGGGGTAGGAGTGGGTCATGACTGCGCTGATCTCCGTGCATCTGAACGGCAACAGGCCCAAAATAGACCTCTGCACATTTTGGCTCCCAAAATCCCTTCTGGCAGCAAGGTTGGCAGTCTGCAAGAGGTCCTCTAAGCCAAGGAAGTCCACCTGTGTTGATGTGTAGCACAAGTACCTTCAACCTTAATCCTAACCCAAACTCCAACCTCCACCTGGGACCAGGGAGCCAAGAGCAGCTCTGGGAAGACCCAACAACCTCTGAAGACTGAACAATCAGCATAAGATAGAGACAAAGCCAGGGCACCTCTGGATTTTGACATGAGCATGCCCTCTCTGGTATTTATAACCCCTCAGTCCAAGCACTTCCATGATGCCAGCAGCACCCAACCAAGCAGGGACAGATTTTCAGATGCCCTGCGTGGAGAAAGTCAATAGTGCCCATTACAACCCTGAAAATAAACCTGGGCCGAGGCACAAGCTTTCATTCCACTGAAACACTATTGTTGCTGGAAAAGGCAACCTGGCTCAGAAACATTTTTTTTCTCCCCCTTTTCAGCATCAACTAGTTTTCTTCAGTAAGCCTGAACCACTGGATGTAACTTGGTCATAACAGCAGAAATTTGCTAAATCAATATTTGGGAACAGGAAAGCCTAGATTCTTCAGAAATATGCATTTTCAAAAGCCGCTGTAGGGCTTGCCCCAGGAGAAGATTAACTGAGATAAGATATTCAGGGCTGGAATAGGAGGCACAGGCAATCCCCATGGGATGGGTGGAGAACCCACCTCTGAGCCAGGCAAGGAAGAACATGCACAGCCCCTGCTACACAAAGGTTTCTATTTTCACTGAAAATCCAACAGCCCCTAATTGAGCTTAAGCCTTCCCTGAGGAGATGACGTTTCTCTATGGTTTGTTGGCAAGGGAAAGCAGAAAATCCACTTTTTCCAGGACAAGCCGGGTTGGGAATGCTTAAACATGTAACTATGCTTCTGGCACCTTTGCTTTGTGCAAAACCATGGCTGATGTTTCTGTTTGGGGAAAATGGGGTCTTGGGAATGGGTCTGCAAAGAGAAAGGGTTTCACTGCTACACAGCTGCAGTAATGGGAATGTGACATCCCTCTGGTGTCACCTTGAGCCTGAAATTCTACCATGGCTCTGTCACCCCACAGCCTCACCAGCATCCCCCCAGCCCTTCTGCCTCTCTGTAGGTGAGATGTGTTCTGCCTGCACACTCCTGGTTCAGCCAACACAAATGCCAGACAAAGTCAGCATCTTCAGAAGCTTTGCCAGCAAAGGCAAGCTGTGGGTCAGATGCAGGAGGTCAGCTCCATGTGGAGGCAGCCCAAGATCAGCAAAGAGCTGCTGGACAAAGGTTCCTTATCCCTTCTACATGAGGGATTGAGAACCATAAATCCTCTGCTCCCGGTGGGATTGTAATCTTGCCACGTGTCAGCCCGAAGGAGCAGCACCACACATGCCAGGACGTAAAAACACTGCCTTTGATGTGCTACAACAGCTTGGAAATGAAAACAAACAGAGTGTTTCCACAGGGAAATTAGGGCACTAGAAAACAAGTGTGAAAATCTGTTGGGGTTTTATTTCCCCTTCATTTTTTTTAAAGGCACTATGTGACACTAATTTCCCTGAGTGAGAGGGTGACTGGGACCTCTCCAGGGATGTACATTAAGGTGCCTGTCCTATTTTACGTGTTCTATCCACATTTTTACTAAAATGACATATAAAACCATGGCAGAATAGTGAAAATCTTGCCTTTTGCTGGGAGGGGTGACAGCTGATGCACCAGATAGGGAAAGGTACATGACCTTTCACTTTCCTCTTCAATACCACACATAAAAAAACTCATCTTACCTAGAGATGCTTAATCCTTCTCCAAGGATTTTGTTTCAGTGCTGTCCTGTAGAAGACAGTTCAAAAAAACCTTCTTTAGGTGAAGGCCTCTTCTTCATCAATTTTTAGAATCACTGAATGGTTTGGAAGAGACCTTAAAGATCATCTTGTTACAACACCATTCCCTAGACCAGGTTGCTCCAAGCCCCATCCAACTATCTAAGAGTTGCTTTTACCTCATTAGATGCTTTCCTGTACCTCTTTAGCCCCAAGACCTCTAAGATACCCAGATAGTAGCCCTGGGTGTTGAACACTTCGTGGAGGTATTTAACATGTCCACCCACTCCGCTTTTTACACTTTAGGTGAGATCCAGCATGGTGTTGAGAACATTCCTGCTCTCCCTGTGATACCAGAGTGGAGATCTCCAGGCAATAAGTTACATTCCTTCTCTGTAGAAGAGGAGAGAGTGGCAGCACTGTGTTGATCACAGAAAAGTAGGTTCAGTCCCTGAAGGGAGAGGAGGGAGGAACTGGTGGCACTTCAGCTCAAGAAGCATCTCCTTGTACTTCCTCTTATGTTGCTCACCTGATGGGCATTGCCTGCTCCCTCCCACTCCATAGCAGCAGGAGGAGCAGCTACAGAAAGGAAAAGCATCTTGGGCTGGGTTGTTCTGCCATGCTTTTCCTCAGATGCTCCTTCTCAAGCTCTAGCCCTGAGAGCTCTTCTTCCTGGACTCCCGTGTAACTTCTCAGACACACTGATCCTTGCAATACTTCACTTCTAATAAAAGAGGGGAAATAGGATGTCTTCACTTTCAATTATATCAAATAGTTGTCCCTCTACAGCTTCATAGAGGAAACCCAGATTCTCTGGGACCAGGTCCCCTGCCCAGGCCCCATCGAGCTGGGGCTCTGGGAAATGCTCTGCTATTTCTAGGTCAGCTTACTGTGACTCAGTCTCCTACTTTTATAATTTTCAGTTAGTTAGTTTGTTTTAAACACCTAGTTTCACCTTTCTGCATGAAGCCAGGAGTGGTCAACAGATGGTGATGAGTCTCACTAGTCATCACTTGTGTGGCTCTGAGTCAGACACTGGTGGGGAACTGGGTGGGCTGGCAGGGTCAGGTCCTGCAGCATCACCTCTCAGGGCCTTTCATAGTCTCTGCTTCCACCATAAATCTTGAGGCATTTGGTGGCCAGTGCTTTTTTTGTGCTTATGAAAACCTGATAAAACTAACATACAGCAACACCTGAAGCACTGTCACAGCACATGTCACAGCTGAGACAGCCATAGTACACAGAGCACCACCATACAATTTCAGAAAGCTTCAGCCCATACACAGCAACACCAGATCACTTCAGAAAGCGGCAAGCATTTGCCCCTCTTGTCCTTTAGCCCAGCCTTTTATCCCCTCATGTTCACACATTGCACTGTGTGCCCTCTGCTCCCTTTGGTGGCTGCTCAGTGCCCCTGGGCACTCCATGGCTCATTGCTGTCAGTGCTGCTCACCTGCTCCTCACAGCTGAGCCTATGGGGATGAGGCTGGCCCAGCCCCATCCCAATCACCACACACTGTGTGCCTACAAAGCCCTTCCCACATTTGTTATTTCCACATTTCCTGAGTACAGCTATGGACTAATGGGATGGAGGAAAGTATAACAGAGCAATTAGCTCAGAGATTAAAATCTTTTAAAAAATCATTATGGGGCTTAATGGGATTTTTCTACCAACTAGAAGCCTCCTGAGGATCTGACTGAAATCATCTAAGAAGCATTAAGCACGAGGTAGGACAGATTATTTGGGTCAGTGGGACACTAGGATCTCCCCAGGCTTGCCTTGGGAAGGGCCAACCCCACAGTGAAGAATCAGCCTCCTGCTTCTTCCCAAAGGAGGGACCTCTCAAAGAGCAGCCAGGGCTTGCTCTAGTGGAAATGTCTCTTTTGGCACCCCAGGGAAGGGAGATGCTGATAGTTTCCCCAGCTCTAACCAAGATCTGACACTGGGTGCAGACACTGGTTGGGACCCAGAACAAGGCTCTGGGGTAGGCAGGAGGGCTGGGCTCTGGGAGAAGGACACCTCTGATGAATACATCCCTGATCTGGCATTCAGAGGGTTTTTATATATATATATAGATATAGATATACACATACACATCATTCAATTAGACTGAGAGGAACTGCTGGCTCCCTGCCCACACTGAGCTCTGGAAGCCCCATTTAGGTCCTGCAAGTGCTGCTAGCTTGAGAATAAAACAAAGTGTGCTGGCATATCTGGGTCACCCTCTCCTGCAGAAGAAGGGATTTTAATGGCCATGTCCCACCTCCTGCCCAAGGTTGTCAGAGGCCAAATTGCTCAAAATAAAAATGAGACACTTGGGAACTGTTTTTGCCTTCTCCATCACCTGTAGCTGTGCAATTTCTCTGTCCCAACTTTCAGGGCTGTGCAATGAGGCTGTGCAGAGCTTTCTTGCCTCCCTACTGCCTTGTGTGTGTTTTCAGAGCTGGCACAGTGTGAGCAAGCTGCAGCTTCAATCCCCTGTGGAGGGAAGGGAATAAATCAGAGCTGGCCTGTGGCTTTACTTTATAAGGAAAAAAAAAATAGAAAAAAGGAAGTCTTAGGCATGCAGATGAACCAGATACAAAGGCAAAGCAAATAAAATTCAAAATTACACTTTGAAAAATAGAACATGAGAAATATTTGATTTCAGTAATGTCAATTTAGGTGATGGAGCACTGCCAGAGGAGCCAAACATTGTGATTAAATATACTCAGTGAGAACCTCCAAAAAGAAACATCTCTTAAATAAGGACTGATTTCCTACTGGGGAAGTGGGATGCTATTTTTTCATTCAAACTGGACAAAACCATCACTTTTCAGTTTTGTGGCCCTGGAGCATATCCTCTGATTGGTCTTTCCCTATCATCATTTCTCAGGAAAGCAGCAGAGATGAAAATAGTTGAAGTGCATTTGCAGGGCAGGCAAGCAAAGCTGGTCTGGGAAAGCAGGAAAGTGTCACCAGTGCCTGGGATGGGTCCAAGTGTCACCCCTGTCCCTTCCCTCCCCAACAGAGCAAGGCTGTGGTCACCCAGCAACTGCCAGGCACAGAGCCATGGCTGAAGGCTGCCCGTGCCACAAGTAGGCTGCCAGGGGGCTAATGCATGTCTTGGCAGAGCCATCGCCCCGAGTTTATTTATGTCAACAATGTTTAAAAGCCATTGAGGCTGCCTGGAGCATTAGGGACCATTTACTCCAGAAAAGGAATGAGCTGTTCATTTACAAACTGACATCCTTGCATTGGTGTGGCTGGATATAAAGTGCCCATAGAAAATGAAAATACTGGAGGGGGTTTTCTGTGGTCTGGTGTAATCTCTGGACATCACAGGTATTCAACAGGCAAGAAATGGGCTGGGAAAGGGATGGGAAGCTGTGAGAGAGGGCTGGGCTCAAGGACAACAAATGGACCAAACACCAACTAATTGTCAGAGAAGTGGAAGTAAAATTCCAAAGACTTAGGACTTTTCAGGCCAAAATCTACTTTTCTCCAGGCAAAAATCTTTGCAGAAGCAGGGAAGGAAGGTTGGGAGTGGCAAACTGCTGACCATAAGGAATACAGCTGAGAAGAGAATTGGCTACTGCAGTGTCTTTGGCACTAGCCATGTCTACAATGAGACCACAAACCCGATCCCCACAAGCAGCATATTTTGCAAGAAAGGCATAACAAATTTTGTGAAAGAAAAAGGTCTTTTCTGAGAACATGGATCTGAGGGCTTGGATCAAGCACTGCAAGATCAAAGCAGCCACAGTGTTTGAGGCAATGACCCATGAAATCCAGCCTGCTGTTTCCAGAAACCCAGAGCAATGGCTGCTGATGGGATCCACTTCTCCAGCTTGTGCCAGGGGCACACACCATGGCAGGAGGCACTGCACCCTCAGCCCAGGGCGGGCCATGAGCCACCAGCACCCCTGAGGTCTCTTAAAAGAGATAAAGCAGTTTTGTCTGGCCTTGTGCAGAGGGGAGGACTCAAGGCTTGAAAAACTAACATGTCAGGACAGGCTTAGCTACCATGGCCTATTGCCCTCTCCACTTAGCCACTGAATGGTGCGTCAGTCTAAAGAGATTCAAGCTGTAAAAAAATCAAAAATAAACTCTAAACACAGCAGCATGATTGCAGTGAGGACACATGCAGATGCTGCAAACTAACACTGAGATTTTAGAATCACAAAATCATGGATCATCTAGGAAAATATCCTTTAGATTGAGTACAGCTGTTAACTCAGCACTGCCAAGGCCACCCCTAACCCATGTCCCCAAATGCACCTCCACATGGCTTTTAAATCCCTCTAGGGGTGAGGACTCCACCACTGCCCTGGGCGGCTGTGCCAGGGCTTGACAACCATTTACATGAAGAATTTTTTCCCAATATTCCATCTAAACCCATTTCCTCTTGTCCTGTCCCTTGTTCCCTGGGAGTAGAACCTGATTCTCACCAGGCTCCACCACCAGGGAATTGTGGAGAGCCAGAAGGTCCCCCTTGAGCCTTCTTTTCCTCCAGGTTGAGCCCCCACCCAGCTCTCTCAGGCACTCCTGGTGCTCCAGACCCTTCCCCAGCTGTTCCCTTCTCTGGACCTGCTACAACACCTCAGAGTCTTTCTTGTGCCACCCTGAAGCCACGGTGCCCCCTGCCCCAAATCTTCTGCCACCATCCCAGCAGTAAGGGCATCTGCTCCTGTCACCATGCCAGTGACACAGCTCCTCTCCAAACAGCATTTGATGTGTTATTTAAGGAAATGCAATCTTTTCAAAGGCTTTTGCTTTGAAGTGTATGGCTGTGAAGGATTGCCTTAACTGACAATTGCATGAACAAGAGAGTCTGCAGAGTTTCCTGAAGGACACAGCCCTGCAAGCAAACAATTGCTCTGCCCCAAAACTAAGTGAGAATGGCCCAGTTTGGGATGTGAAAGGGTGCTCTGCAAGTTGTGGGCAAGACAGAGCCAGAAGGCAGCTCTTCCCATTCCCAGCACCGTACTGCTGCTTCTCAGCCCACATTTGCCCAAATACTTCCCTTGCAGGGATCTAATTGTCAATAAATGTGTTCCTGTTTCCATGCATGTTTAAATTATATGTGGTGCTTCTGAGGTAGACAACAAGCTCTTGGAAATGCAGATCCCAACTTGGAAAGCAGCCTCATTTTTACAGGTTTCCCTAAAGACTGTGCAGGTTAAAACTCAAATGAGCAGTTTTGATGGCAATACAGCAGCAGCACCCCTCTCCTGCCAGCAGCAGAGCCCTCCCTGAGTGCTGCAAGGCCATCAACAACCTCTCAGATCCATGCCATGGTCAGTGACACCTTCCACTAGAGCAAGTTGCTCCAAGCCCCAGCCTACCTGGCCTTAGATACTTCCAAGGATGAGGTATCCAAAACTTCTCTGGGCATCCTGTGCCAGTGCCTGTTTTCTGCAGAAGAAATGTTTTGTTAAGGCAGAAGGTGGTGGTGGATATTTGGTGTGAGCTGGAAGCTGGAACTGAGGTGACATGCCAGCAGCATAGGTCACATCGCCTGAAGACGTGGAGATGGTGCCAGGCTGTTTAAATACAGACCTTGAGATAAATGGTAGCCAGGAAAAACCTTTGGCTTTTGCCACCAAGAACTCAAGGCAAATTGATACCATCAGCCACCCCTGAGAGCTTGAAGCAGAGTTTGCATACGAAGAGTTCAGCTCTGAAAGATGAACTTTATAAAGGGGTCATGCATGAAGATGGACAGATCAGTGCTTTTAATCTTCTTTTGGCAAGGAAAATCAAGTAAGGGAATAATGAAAAGGAATCAGAAAATAATGAAAATATGTGTTAATTTAAAACTCAGCATTATCTTTTTTGTTAGGGAATTTCCTTTTTTAAAAATTCGTATTTTAGTTTGCATTATGATTAAAAGGTAAATGCTGATCCATCAATCTTCACTTCTTCCTACCTGTGCAAAAAAACCAAACCCAACCCTACTGTGTCTTGCTGCATGTGCTCTCATGGGATTTTGAGGGCAGAAAGGATAATTTTGGTGCATTGAATTCAGGCAATTAAGTTTTACTCCCTTGCACCTATCAAATGATTTAAGCCCACTTTTCCCTCTCTGGAGGCTGGTGTGTCCAGGGCACAAGAGCTGGGAAGGCAGCCAGAGTGAGGATTTCAGGTGAGTCTGAGGAAGAGGCTATATTAAGGCTGGCAAATTTCCCACAGGCTGTCACAGAGGCCTGAGGCTGCCCAATGCCCTCGAGGTGGGGGAAAAGGTCCATGGCAATTATATTTCCTTAATTTACTTTTAACTGACAGAAGCTGAATAATATTCCCTAGCAGAAATTTCAAAAATTGGAGGAAAAAAAAATTTGCCCAAGTGACTCAGAATCCTGGAATGATTTGGGTTGAAAGGGACCTTAAAGCTCACCCCATTCCAACCCCTGCCATGGGCAGGGATGTGTTCCACTAACCCAGCTTGCTTCAAGCCCCATTCAGCATGGCCTTGGACACTTCCAGGGATGTGGCAGCCACTGCCCCACTGGGAACACTCACCCTTCAGGAAGGACCTCTCACCATCCCCCAGGGCAGTGCCAGACACTGAGTTCAGTATCTGAAGGATGTGATGCACAGTGACATCTTGGGTCTTGAAATCACCGCCTCCGTTTCAGAAACGCTCCTTTTATTTGCAAATCCAAAATATTTTATAGATATTGAAGAAAACAACTTTCTAATGGCTCAACGGTCTTATCTGCCTTTTTGCTCTTACCTTGCTTCTTTTCCCTTGCTACTGTCTCAATAGCTGTGGTAGATACGTAGGAGATCAGGTGAGTTTGGCAATTTGTCACCAGCATTTTTATCCTCAAAGCCACCTTTAGGAAATACGAGCCTGAAATGGAACATCTCTCGGCACAGCTGGGACATGGGCAGCACATGGGACTGTCTGGGCAGTGGCTGGTGGCTGCCACGGTGCTGCAGGGCTCAGTGGGTCCTGCTAAATCCCCCTCCACCCTTTTCCCTGTCCCCCCTCCAGAGCGAGCCCGGGATTACCTGCACAAGACCGGACGCTTCATCGTCATTGGCGGCATCGTCTCGCCCGTGCACGACTCCTATGGGAAAACGGTGCGTTGTGCCCATTGCCCCTGTGTGACATGGCATCTCCCCAGTCAGGGATGAGCACTGGGCAGCACTGCCTGACCTGGGACCCCCTCGTGGTCCTTTTCTGCCTGGGGCAGCTCCTGACCTTGGGAAAGTCTCAGAGGGAAGGGAGAGGATGAAACCTCTCGCTGTTTAGATAAAAACTGCAGTGAGACACTAAAATGAGCCAAAGTACTAGGCAGAAAGAGAAACATTCCCATCCAAAACAGTAATGGTGGTGATGCCTTAAGTGGGGGTTGGTGGGGTTTCTTTAGCTTGAATTATTTCAAAGCAAATTGGGACTTTTTTTTTGGGGGGGGGGGGGTGAATATCAAAATTATGCAAATGAGTGACATTTAGAAGCACTTGTCAAATAAGGAGTAGCGAGCTTACTTGTCTCCTGAAAGCTGGAGGAATTTCATCAAGAAACCACCCCCTCAGGTTGGCCCTGTTGGAGCACAGGTCTGGGACTCGTAGTGCTGAGCAAATATCACCACCCAAGCACTTAGCCAGGGCTGAGCCCAACAGAGACTCCTCCCCTCCAGCAAACAGGAGCTTAAATAAACTTCTGTGGGCAGGAAGGAATCCTTCTGGCCTGTCTCACATGAGTGAACCTGATGTTCTGCCCAGAAAGGTTTCCAAGCCCAGGCTGGCCAGAGCAGAAGTTTTCCTAACTGTTCTTCCTTGCCCTTCTTGCGCAGGGGCTGGTCTCCAGCCGGCACCGCCTGACCATGTGCCAGCTGGCCGTGCAGTCCTCCGACTGGATCAGGTGGGTGGCACAGCTGGCACCTGCCATGGCACCAGCAGCCCCTGCCCCTTCCCTGCGCCGTGGGGACAAAGTCCTGCATGCAAAGTGGAGGTGCCACCAGCCGGTAGAGACAGCTCCAGCATGAATTTTCTTCCAGCCCAAGCTTGACTAAAAATCAGAGCCCTTCCCCTCCCAGTCCAGCAGAGAACAAACAAGGACTGTTTTTACCCTTGAAGGGAACCCTCAGGATTTGGGGAGCCATTCCAGCCCCTCACTGAGCCTGTGCTGTCTGGGTGATACCCAAAGTGGCTCAGCTCACTCCAGCCTTGTGGCACCTCCCCTGTCCACACACGTAGCACCAGCCTGCAAATTCCACTTCCCAGCACTGCCAGGTGGCATCTGGTGGTTGAAGTGACACCAGAAGCATCTTGGGCTGCCCTCAGGAAGAGGTTTATGACACACATAGTCACATCCAAGCCAAACAAAAGCTGGTTGGTTAGGTGCCAAGCATGGGAAGGTGACCAGGCACACATTCAGGTCTCCAGAGCTGCTAGGGATGGCTATGGAGAAGGGCTGGAGGAAGGACATGGTCCATGCCAGGGCTGAGGCGTCGATGGCGGCTGCTCATGGCACTGCTGGCCAGCCCAGTGGGGAGGAGGTGGCATGGGCAGGAGGTCCAGGCAGTGGCCATGAGTGACTCTGTTGCCTTGCTGTGCTTCTGGCAGGGTGGACCCCTGGGAGTGCTACCAGGACACCTGGCAGACCACCTGCAGTGTGCTGGAGCACCACCGCGACCTGATGAAGGTGAGGCGGCCCCTGCACCGTGGGTGCACCAGGGTGAGGGCATGGGGAGAGGGCAGGGTGGGGCTGCTCTTCCACCAGCTCACGGCCAGCAACAATCAAAACACGTCAGAGACTGACAGCGAGAAGACCTGCAGGAACACAGTGAGAGCCTGACCTCGAAGGGGTGAGACCTTGTCACAGCAGCTTTGGGGTCTGGGCCCTGATGGCAGAAGGAAATGGAGCCCTCCAGCTGGAGCCAGCAGCCATCCTGGACCCAGCAACACCAGGAGGGCAGCAGGGCTTAAGGCAGACCCAAAGCAGGGGTGGGCATAAAGCACATCATTAGTGACGCCCTGCTTCCTCCTCCCTGAGGGAGGGAGGTGTGGAGAGGCCCCCCGGCTCACCAGCTGAGCCAGAACTACTCTGTGAACCTGACAGAGAGATTTGACAGGAAAATTCAGCCTCTGGGAAGTCCCCAGGGAGCACAGCCCCAGGAGGAAAAGTTCCAGGCAGTCCTGAAAGCCAAAGAGGAAGGTGACTGCCCTTGGGTGACAGGGGTAGCAGAGCTGCTGGTTCACTCAGATATAGGAAGGAAACCAAAGACAGGAAATGGATGAAAGAGCGCTGTACAAGCTCACAGACAGCCCAGAGAGGAGGCACAGTCCCAGTGCAGCCAGGGACTGTGGTGCTGAAGCCAGGCAGTTGCTGGTGATACCTTCCTTTTCCTGTAGGGATGGGTGGAGGAGAAAAAGACATGAATGGTCCTTGCTAACCCACACAAAAAAGTTGATACCACCTTAAATATGAGTCATTATCCACAGGGTCCTGATAGCCCCAGGCCCATTTGTTGAGGTCAAATGGGACTGGAGACCCTAAAGTGAGCTGGGATGTACCTGTCATGAAAGGTAACCTTGAGCCAGGGCTGCAGAGGCTTGTTACAGGGTCAGAAAGCTTTTGCAAGTGTGCTGTGGTGAGGACACTGTTCCAGCTACATCCTTCCCTGACTGCAGAGAGTGACTGGCTGCATCCTCTCCAATGTCAACACACCCTCCATCACCCCTGTGATCGGCCAGCCCCAGAACGAGTCCTCGCAGAACATCTACCAGAACA
Source organism: Taeniopygia guttata (assembly GCF_048771995.1). Taxonomy (NCBI): domain Eukaryota; kingdom Metazoa; phylum Chordata; class Aves; order Passeriformes; family Estrildidae; genus Taeniopygia; species Taeniopygia guttata. Next base: position 23,575,690 of record NC_133033.1, on the reverse strand, counting down.
ACAACAGCGTCTCCAGCAAGCCCACCGCGGGTAGGTGGCAGCAGTGGAGGGAAGAGAGGGATGGCTACTTACATCCCACCTCCAGCCAGGGCTGCCAAATATTAGAACAGTGCTCCATCAGCTTATTTTTGGACAGGTGTCTCATCAGTCTTGGTGCACCAAGTCCAGCGTGGGGCAGGGGTATGATGCAGGAGTCAGCATCCAGCACCGAGAGGGCAGAAGCCAAAAACAGCTAAAAATGGCTGTGAAAGTGCCTTGGACTTCAGCTGGATGATGTCTAGGAAGTGAGACCAACAAAAAGAAAGGTTACCTAGTACCAAGGGATGAACTGGCAGGAGAGATGATGTAGTGGGATTCCCTACAAGACAGAGGGATGTGCACCATAAAGGTATTCGCTGAGAAGAGGGAAAACTACTTAAATCCCATTAAAATGGACACCTTATGATTTTCTTCATTATTTTAGCTGCCTAGCTGGTCCCTTTAAGACACAGTGGAGCACTCTTGGGGGTTAAGACCATGAGAGGAGGTGCTGGGAGATCTGGGAGTAGTTGCATACCCAGGCACAGGAGCATTTTGCAGAACCAGGGTGGCTGAAGCGCGGGGATGGGTTAATTGCACAGCCTCTCTCCCATTAATTTTCCTTCTTCCCCTTCAGCAAAGATCTTGGGGAAGGTGGGAGAAAGCCTGAGCCGGATTTGCTGTGTTCGCCCGCCCATGGAGCGCTTCACCTTTGTGGGTACGTAGAGGAAAGGGTCAGCATCACCTATAGAGACCCACTCCCTACCCTTCCTCCCCACCCCTCTTCGAGGCTGGGCACCAGCACCTCTCTTTTGCTGCCCTTTCTCAGATGAAAATGCCAACCTGGGGACCGTGATGAGATACGAGGAGATCGGTAAGTACACAGCCCCTCTGCACACTGCTCCCACCCCTGTGGGTGAGTGCTGCATGCTTGGGAGCATCTGCATGGCAGCTCTGGCACACACAGGTTCATCTCACCTTGGTGCCAGCTACTGGGGCTCAGGAATGCAACAGAAACTCAGCTCAGCTCTAACTGGGCTGAGCCTAGTCCCAGTGGCAGATAACGGCATGAAATATGGGAATGCAATGGGAACACAGCTCCCAGCACTGGCACAGACCTGCCATGGCACCCTGTCCTGAGGGTCCCCTCAAGTGCCACCAAACTTGACCTCCCACGGTGATGTCACCCCATGCCTGCAGCCCTGCAGAGCCTCACACAGCAGCAGGAGAGATTTCAGCTGCCTGACCAGCCATGGCTCCCCTTGCTCTAAAGACTTTTAGGGGTTTTAGCCCCACCAGACATCACCCAGAGGTCTGCATGGGGAGTTTGCTGGTGGTTTTAAGACCCTTTTCACGCACAGCCTGGGACTACAGCTGCCCTAGCACTAGCACCATGCCAAGCCTAAAGGCTGTGGCCACCTGGGAATGCCAAATAGTGAAGCATTTTCCCATGTAGCCACCTCTTCTCACCCCTCTGTGGGGGGGTTTAATGGCTTTTATCAGGCAGTTGTGCAAATAAATTAATCTGTATGGGCCTGTCAGAGCAGAAAACTCCTTCCCACAGCACAGTTTTCTTGCTGAGCTGTAAAGCCAACCCTCAAATTTGGGGCAGGGGAGTGGGGGTGGGGTGTCCTTCTCAGCCCCCTGTGCTCTCACCTCTGGGTTTCTCTCCTCTCTTTTCCAGAGCTTCGCATCTTGCTGCTCTGTGGCAGCGACCTACTGGAGTCCTTCTGTATTCCTGGCCTCTGGAATGAGGCAGATGTGAGTCACCACTGCCGGGCACCCCTCCATGCTCTTCCTCTCTGCTTCCCACAGCCAGTGCTCCTGGGAGCCTCTAAGTCCCTTGGGATGACAGGAGCTGTGCCCACCATCTGCACTGTCTCCTCCATCCCAACCCTGACTGTCCCCTCCCCTGCACATTTCCACTACCCTGTTCACTGTTAATGCAGAGGACACCACCTGAGGTGGAGGGTAAGCCCATCCCAAGGCATTTCCAAAGGCTGTGCTCCCACTCCTTGTTGCTTGGAAGGAGCCAGTATCAAGTAGATACTAATCCCAGCAGAGTGAGTTATGCAGGTAGGAAATGAAGTATTTACAGGAGTTGTCCAGATATTAGGAATTAAACATATTTAGAGCCAAATCAACATCTTTCACTGCTGGTTCTTGCTGGAAGAAGCCATATTTCCATGGGAGAACACCAGCCCTGGAGAGGGGCCGGGCTGCTGACCCGCCAGCTGGGTTGGAGCCATGCTGGCTATGAGGGCTCCCCCAGCTCCGCCCTGAAATCAGTCAGTCAACACAAACCTCCCTCCCTGAGCTTCTCAGCCTTCAAAAATCAGTTACCACATCTTCAATCCTTCACTTTTTAAAGCATTTAGGCAGCAGGCATCTTCTTTGAAGGGCTGGAAAAATTGAAATGAGCCAAGCCCTGAGCCCAGCACAAAGGATGCAGAAATTACATCAAACACAGGCAAAAGATGCATTCTGCTGCAGCACCTCCTCATAGACTCCTGCTGCCTGAATTTCCTGACCCAAAGCTCTTTTGGATGAGCCTGATTTGTCTCACCTGAGATAGGTGTGAGCACTATGAGTGGTCCCCATAGAGCAGGAAATTTGGCTAAACTTGGAAGAACAATCCTCCCAGACCTCTGTCAGGACCAATATATCCATCCTGCTCATGAACCCTTCCAGCAAGGCAGCAAACTCATTCACCTTGGGCAACCTCTTCTGCTGTCACCTCCTTCTGCCACAAGTTCTCCTCAAAGCCTGACCTCAACACTCACTAATAGGATTTAACCCTGTGCCTTTTATTTCATCTACTGCCGACCACTTGCCTGCATAATTCCATGTTTCTGCCAAAGGCTGTTGACACCGCCTCAAAGTCACTCCCCATCTCCCTCCTGACCACGGTCCAGCTTTCATGGGCAGGATGGGGTTAGCAGACAGTGGCAGGTTTTGTGTGGGGCAGCTCTAAAGCTCTCCACACCTTGTGTTGCTCCCAGATGGAGGTGATCGTCGGGGAGTTTGGGATTGTGGTGGTGCCCCGGGACGGAGCAGACCCTGAGCGGATCATGAACCACTCCTCCATTCTCCGCAAGTACAAAGTGAGTGAGTGGGTGCACGTGGGGCCAGGGAAGGCTGCCAGAGGGCTCATGGTCTCTCTTCGCCCACGGGGACACTTCTGTCATGGGACACAAAGCATCTCAGGGTCAGGTGCTCTCAGCTGATGGATGAGATGAGCAATGGGTCGCCACACAGCAGGTGGGGAGGCTGGAGTGGCAGATATCTGCTTTCAAGCCATCCCTTCACTCCTGTTTTCCTCTTTCCCCTGCAGAACAACATTCTGGTGGTGAAGGACGACTCAAATCACCCCATGTCAGTTGTCAGCTCCACCAAAAGCAGGTGGGTGAAGCAGGGCTACTCTCACTACAGGGTGGGGAGCAGGGGGTCCCCAGCCAGCCTCTCCATTTGCGGGGGCACCTGACTCACCCAAGTGGGCTCTGACACCTTTCTCTCTCCCCATGCCCCCAGACTGGCCCTGCAGCACGGGGACGGACACGTTGTGGATTACCTCTGCCAGCCCGTCATTGACTACATCCTCAAGAGCCAGCTGTACATCAACGCCTCTGGCTAAGTGCCCGAGACCTCGCAGCGAGACAGCCCTCGTGTCCCGCCTGCCTACAGCTCTGCATCACTCTTTTCTCTCTCTCAGTCCGTGTCTCCATCTCTCTCCCCATGCCATGGCCTCCTGCCCGTGTCTGCCTCTCACCCCCAGCACCAACACTCTGTTGTGCAGCCGTGTCCAGGGAATGGTTTGGTCTCTTTCTGGGGTGCTGCCCTGCCCTGTGTGCATGGGGAGGGAGGAGGGGCTGGTCAGGGAGCGACATGCTCCGTGTGCTCCCAGCATGTCCCTGGGAAATGGCTCCTCAATCCATCTTCCCAGCATGCTCAGAGCAGGGGCTGCCTATTCTGCATCATCTTACACAACCTTTGCTCAATAAATCTGGGTGAATTTTTTTTTTTTCATTAAGTAACTTTAGTGTGAGCCCTTTGGGCCTCTCAGCCCAGTGACCAACCAAACCCTGGTTGGCAGTGGACAGTTGTAACACAATCAGCTCAGTGCCCCACGGCAGGGGAACCTCCTCAGGCCAGCCATGAGACAACCCAGCTAACAAAATCCTCCTCTTGCCCTGAAAAGTCATGGAGAGGGCATTTCTAAAAGGCAGCAGAGGCCTTGGTAGAGCAACATCTTGGTGATGAAGGACGTAATGAACCATTACAAAGAGAATATCACATCTCGCCTTCCCTTAGCTGCAAGAACTGGAGCCACTCCCTAGGCAAGTGAAGTTGGGGTGATGTTCTACTCTTACCCGGTGTCAGAGGGGACATCCCACAGCACCTAGAAAGGGATCTGCCTTTTATGGGATCTGCCTTTTATGGGTAGAAAGAAGCAGGTGGTGAGCCAAAGCCTCTGGTGAGAATTTGCCCCAAACCTGGCCATGTCCACCCCCATCCTCTACCCTCCAGATCTCCATTTCTGCTCCATCCGTCTTCTCCTGCCACTCCTACTCTCTCTCTCTCCTTGAAGAGTTCATTAAATGCATGATAACCTCCCCCTCCCAAACCAGCCACGGCTACTTGGCACATTCCTTGGGACAAGCCAGGCTCCTGCTCCTGCCTGTGACACACCTCCTGATGCCGGGGATGGATCCTGGTGGAGATGCTCACAGTAAAAGCAGGACGGGTAATGCGGAGCAGTTACTGAAGTCTTGTGGAGAGGAGGATTGCTGGAGAAATCCTTGTCCTGCTGATCATCCCAAGGGCACAAGGACCCTGAACAGCTCCTGGGGGAACTCACAGCCATGAAGAAGGTTTAGCACTCACCTTCTCCTCTCCCTTTGCTCCCCATAACCTTATATCACTTTAGGTACAGTCCTTCTGCCTGTGGCTGAGAGTCCTTCAGGGTCTTTCAAGGAAAGATGTGAAAATTATTTTCTTTTGTCCCTTAAAATCCATAAAGGGTCACAAGTAGCTCTCAGGCAAGCTCCAAAGGTGGAACTTTGTGCTAAATTTGGTGACCTGCTGGGTGCTGCTGGCATCCTTGGAACAGCAAGCCACTGTGGACATACAAAGAAACCCACAGCCATGGGGTCCTTGCAGCAGACAGGATTTTAGGAACAGTAGTTGACAACTTCTCAGGAAGGCACAGCCCTTCCCAGAAAGACAAGAGTGATGTGACTCACCCAAAGGCCAGAAAAAGGTCTTTCCTTGTTGAGGATTTCCCTCTGCATGGAGAGATTTGTTTGGGAACTGTTCTAAATTTGGCAGCCGAGTCCCTCAGTGCCAGCTCTGGTATCTACAGGCCATTGAGTACGTATCCCATAGGATGAGGAGATATGGAGATGCCAAAGCAGAGAAGATGGTGAGTGTGTGAAGGACTCTGCTCCAGGGAGGCCTTCAGGCAGTCTGAGCTGGTCACCACCACCGCAGTGAGCTCCCCTAACAGTGACACCTCTGGGTGCCCTGGGACACCCAGTGCACGTCAGCCACTCGCTGGTCTGCTCTCCACCTGCTCTCCTATGTTCTGTTTGTCAGCCTCCCTTCCCTCTCCACCCCAGCACACAAACTGTCCCAGACAGCAGCCTCCCCTCTTTCCAGATGGCCCCTGTGTTTCTAAGCTCCAAGCCAGAGAAACAGCAATGGTGGCAACCAGCCTCCAAAACACACAGAGGGACTGATCCTCCTGGGGAGCGACACTCTGAGGTGGGAGCAAAGAGAGCGGGTTTTCCTCAAGGAAAGACACAGAAAATTAAACAATGGAGAGAGGGAAAGAAAGAAAGAGTCATGTCCAAAGGCCATCTCTGATCCGCCCTCCCTCGTACACAGAAGGGGACCTGGGAATGCCACGGCCTCCTGATCCACATGGTTGGAATGGTGAAGCTTAGCTGTGGTGAGGATGATGAGTTTGTTCTGTCCTTCTGCTCTTACCTTTGTGTACCCACTCAGTAAAACTCACAGGATGGGTGGAGGGATGGGGGTTTGTACTGGGGCCTTCAGCTCTGGGACGGGTTTGGAAAAATGTCTTTGGGTGGGCACGGGAAGAAAATAATCATCTGTGATGATCCATGTGACCACTGGGGAGGTGAGGATGGGGGTTTCCAGGGGGCAGGAGAGGTGTGGGAAGAAGCTCATGGGTTTTGGTCTTTGAACCGCCACTTTTTAACAGTCAATTTGCTGAAAGTGAAATGAACTTCAAACGTCTTTTGGGGAAAGAAAATAAATAAAGGGGGGGAAGGGAAAGGGGTTGAAGTTTCCATGCCACCAATTTCACCTTTGTCAAAAGTTTTGGAGCCCTTTTTTTTCTTTTTTTTCTGTTGCTATATGAAGAAACAGTCATTGACAAAAAATACTTTATCAGCAAAATGTTTAAATTATGTAATAAACAAAACAAAACAGAGCTGTTACTAGTGTGACTTTAAAATAGCCCCAAGCCTGAGTCAGAACAAGAGAGTAAATGCCTGCACGGCTGGGATAACCCATGGCCAAATCCCCCCAAGTGAGGAAGCCTGAAAAAATAAAGTGATAGGCAAGATCTAGCCAAGAGTATTCATCATTTATTGACCTCTTACCTGTTGCAGCTGAAACAGCCGCGGCACACAGAGCATCACCATACAATTTCAGAAAGCTTCAACCCATATATAGTAACTCCACACAACTCCAGAAGGCTGCAAGCATCTGCCCTTCTTGTCCTCTAGCCCAGCCTTTTATCCCCTCATGTTCACACATTGCACTGTGTGCCCTCTGCTCCCTTTGGTGGCTGCTCAGTGCCCCTGGGCACTCCATGGCTCATTGCTGTCAGTGCTGCTCACCTGCTCCTCACAGCTGAGCCCATGGGGATGAGGCTGGGCCCAGCCCCATCCCAATTACCACACACTGTGTGCCTACACCTACCTTTCAAAAAAGCCAGCTTATGGAAAAATAGGTTCCCTAATAGCTGTCCCTATGCTGTACAACAGGAGAAGGGGCACAGGGGCTAAAATACATCTCACTTAAATAAAAGTATAAAGCAGACATAATACTTGGCAAATCATGAAGCAAAACACAGTGCTGCTTTATCAGATACTGCTTTATCAGAGACTCAAGAGATAAGGAGGAGAAAGTGAGTCCCCAGTGTCCTCCTCCATCTAGGACCTCCTCTTTCACCACCACACAGGGCAGGGGCTTCAGCAGAGCTTCAGCTTGCAGCATCTGGTGGCACTTATTTCCCCTGAAGCTTTTTTCCCCTCCATGGCATCTGAAGGAAGGTGGGAGCAGTGTGCAGTGTCACAGAATGCAGCTGGACCCGCATGAGAGCGGTGAAGGTGAAGGGAGCACTGTGGCCTTTGGTTCACCCAAGCTCTGTTAAGATGAACAGTGGGAAGCCCCTGTGGAGAGCTACCTTAGTGGTGATGGTGGCCTCTGAAAAACATACAGCACCATGACAGAGGGAGGGAGGGAGGGAGGACAGGCAGCACCAAACCAGAGGTGGAGATACATTCAAGACATCTTCAACATTTTAAAACTAATGAAATCAGGTTACAGGCACTGCAGCAGAATGGGTGGGGTTCTCAGGCACAAGAGCCAGAGCATGCCAGCATCACTCCCAGCAAGGGGAGGACTGCCAGCCTGGGAGAAGACACCACATGAAGCATCACCAGTGCCTCAACTCAGAACTCATCTCCCCCAGCAACCTCTCATGCTGCTTGCTCCCTGTCACTGCTGAAGGTGAGGAAAACCCCATGGAGAACAGGAGGAGGAGCTGGTGGTGGCAGTGTCAAAAGTATGGACAGAGACCCTTGTCCTTCTGTGTGTGCCAGACCAGGAGCATATCCACAGCTGATGGAGAACCTGTCAGTTATGAGCTTCAGGGTCCAAACTGTGCAAACTCACAAGGCTGACACCTAACCCTGCACCTCAGAGATATATTGTAGGAATGGGCTGTTCTTCAGACAGTAGCACCTTCACAAACCAAGAGTCTCCTTCCTCCCATGACCAAGGGACGGAGCATTTTGAAAAATTAGGGACTTTCCAGGGCCAGCGGAACACTGTGAACTTCATCTGCCACGCTGATCTTGAGGGTAAGGATCAGTTTAACACAACCAAACACAGCCAGTTCTGCCAGATTTGGGGAGGCCCTCCTGCCTTCAGCCTGGCAGGTGCTGCAGCCTTCCCAGAGCTGGCTCATGGCAATTCAATGGCTTTTGTGTTGTAGCAGCCTGGAGGAAGACTCTTCTGGATATCCTCCAGGTTCTTAATATCAGCCAGGATGTCATCGATGCTGCTCTCCAGCACGCGCACCCGATCCTTCTGCAGCGCAGCCGTCTGCTCCAGCTCCGACATCTCCGCCTTCAGCTGCTTGCTTCTGCTTTTGGCTTTGCTGAAGTTCGCCTCAAGCTGCCTCAGGCCCTCCTCATCCACAGCACCAGGCTGGTCTTTTGCACAGAAGGAAAACAAGGAATAGGAGGCTGAGGACTAGATCTTTCTAGATACTTCATCTCCACCCTGCTGCCCAGCCTGCTCACAGGCATAATTGAATTTAGCTTCCCACAAAACTCCCAGGAGCCCCGCCTAGGACCCAGTGGGGACCTGTCTCCATCCATACCCCACAGTGGCATCGCAAAACCTACTCATGAGACGCAGCAGCTCTTCCAGGGCACTCAGCATCTGCTGCACAGCTGCCCCTGCCTGGCCAGCCTTGTCGTGGACCCTCTGAGCTTCCTGAGCTGTCTGAAGGAGGAAAGGCAGGAGCTGTAAGGTGAAATCAAGCCCACAAGTCAACAGGGAAGGAGACAAGGCGAGGGAGATGGGGACCCACCTTCTCTATCACAGTAGCATCTGCCTCAACCTCCGAGAGTTTCCTCTCAAATGTGTCATCCACTTCCTTGGCCTCGTGCTGCAGGGTGGCCACTGCCTTCTCCAGGGCGAGGACGCCGTCAGCCGTCCTGTTGGCTTCCTCCTTCAGCCGGGCAATCTCCTGGGGGTTGTGTATAGGAAAAGGCACTTTTGGAGGGCGGAACACAACCAAAATCATTCTGGGTGCACTGTAATAGGGAACTGGTAGAAACTGGTTCCTTCTACAAGGGATCCAAAAGATCACAAGCTGTCCTCATGTTCTCCCACCAATTGCTCCAGAGTGATGTTTCTATGCTCATGGCTCAACCCCTCCCTCATGGATCAGTAAATCCCTGGGGAATTACAACACATCTGGGAAGTGAACCCACAAACACCAGTTTTGGGACCTCACAAGCCTACCAGTGAGACTGGCTGCAGGAGTAAAAAAATCCCCTAGGTCACTGAAATGTGACTACAGTGAGATGCCACAGAGATCCTCATGGAAGAAATGTGCCTGCAGAGATCATCTACAGCCAAACTGGTATCTGCAAGACCCACTATAGAGAAACTTCAGCTCAAAAATCAACCCATCAGGTCCACCAAGAGGTTGCTAACCATCTCCTCTTCTTCCATGTTTTTCCCCTTCCAAATCCTTTTCTGACACCAATAGCACCAGAGTCTGTCCTCACCTCTTGGATCCCTGTGGTGATTTCCTTCACCTCCTCTGCCATGCTGCTGCCTGCCTTTGACTCAGAAGCGGCGCTGCCCACGATCCCTTTGGCTCGGTCTGACTTCTCCCTGGCAGTGGTGACCATGCTGCTGATAATGGGCAGCCTCCTCATGGCATCTTTGGCTTCCCTTCTCTTGTCATCTGCTTGCAGGTTGAACTCTGGAAGAAACACATGTGGAAATGGAGCCATACTACCTTTGTGAGATCCCACAAGGAAAGGAAAACAAAGGGTGTCTAGGATCCTACCCTTGAGGCTCTTGAGGATCTGTTCCACCTCGTAGAAGGTGGCATTGCCAGCGCTCACGGCTTGCAGGGCTGTGCTCCTGGCAAGGGTGGCTCGGGACAGCAGCTGTGTCAGCTTCTGCAGTGTATCAAGGGACACAAAGGGTAGGTGAAGGACATGGTATGGGAGCATCACACAGTCCCAGAGCAGTCTGGGAGGAGCTGGGCTGGAAGAGACCCATCTGTCTGCTCCCAAATGCTGGCTCTTGCCCCTTAATCAAGACTACCACAGGTTGATCTACCATCAGAAGCTTCTGCCAGTGCTCCTCAACCAGCTCCAGCTATATCCCGAGTCATCTTAGCTCTAATCTTTGCAGGAGGAGGTCTTCATCCTGCCTTACATGGAGGAGACGTGCAGGTGAGACCCTGCACCATCAGCTCCCTGCACACACTGAGGTCTGAAGACCAGCCCCAAGGAAGGGTCCAATCCTGCACCAGGCAGGGACAGTGGTGGGGCCACCAGGCCCTCCCCAAGGCTATAGCTCCTGCTGGGGATGACCCCTCGCCAGCCTCTTACCGCTCTCTCGCCCTCTTGCCCTTGGAGCAGCTGCTTGGCTTCCTCCTCCCACTGCCCCACGCGGCTCTGCAGGGCCCGGTACTGGGCCAGGGAGGTGTCCACCAGGCCCAGCAGGGCACTTGAGTCCTGCTTCAGCCTCGAGGCTTCCTCCTGAAACACAGACACAGTGTTGTCCCAGCATCTCCCCAGTGCCCACCAGGAACCAGAGGCAAAAGGGGGAAAAGGGTAGGAAGATGCATGTCTAGTGACTCTCCAACAGGGATGGAGCCCTAGGAAGAGCTGAGCTGGTGGTAGGATAAGCAAGGAGGGCATTAGGAAGATCAAAAGGGGATCTCCTGGTCTGACAGGCACAAAGCCCTCACCTGAAAGGAGCTGATGTCCATCTCTGTCAGGCGGGACAGGGAGCTGAGGAGCACCAGGCTGCCCTGATAAGCCGTGTCTGCCTTGGAGGCCATTCCATCAGCATCAGCCTTCAGGCCTCCAACCAGTGACTTGAGCTCCTCGTACCTGTACAGATGTGAAGTTGGAGAGCCTGGTACCAGCCAAGCTGCCAGCCTCCCATCCCAGCATTAATACCACCATCTGCATTGACTCACTCATATTCTCCAAGGCTTCATGCAGATTTATCACATATAAAAAGCCAATTACAAACATTCCCTGAATCCCAGTCCCTCCAATGAGCAGAGGATCTGCTGGCTCCTTACTCCCACTCCAAAATTAGAGGTTGTTCATACAGCTGAACCCTCACAGCCTCCATGGTGGCTCTGCTAATCTACCTGCCCTACCACTGTATGTTTTCTCCTGCACATCCCTGTTTAACCTCTTAACTTCCTTGAAGGCTGCTGCACATCCCACCCATGGTGTGCAAAGGCCCAGCACCATCGTGGTGGGCTCTGGAGAGGCCAAGTCTGACCAAAGGAGACACCGTGGGCTTAAATTCACCCTTGGGCTAAACCCAGCCCAGATTTTCAACCACACCTGGAAATCATTCCCGTTAGCCTGTTCACACATGTGGTGTTAAACTCCTTTGCCCAGCTGCAGGCAAGGACCCCAGGAGGGGTCATTGAGGGCTGGGAGGTGGGAAGCAAACCCTCCACAGAGCTGCTGACCCTCCATCTGCACTCCTCGGACATGCCAGCGAATTCCCTGCCTCCAACTGCCCATTTCTGCAGCTCAGATGGGGAGGCAGGGGAGGGTCCCGGATTCTTGGCCACCCCCCTGCTCCCTCCCAGTGCACACAGACACTCAGGCCAAGGCAGCCTGGGCTCACCTCCTGGGCAGCCCTGGCAGGGCGCCCACGGCGGTGTCTCCGCCGGCGGCCGCGCGCAGCAGCTCCAGCGCCTGCCGCGCGTCCTCCCGCGCCGCCCTCGCAGCCTGGTCAATGGCACTGGCTGCCTGGGTGTGCCTGCAGAGCACGGAGGGGCCTCGTCAGAAACGGGTCCCACCCACCTTTTCCCCACCAGCTCCTTTACTGTTGCATTCCCTGGTGCTGGATCGCACCCCCTTGGGAAACACAGCACGTCTGTGAAGGTGACCTGTATTTTGCTTGTTCCTCCTGCATCTCCCAAGGATGGAGGAGCACTGGGGAGGGCACAAGCTCTCTGTTCCAGCTGGACATCTGAGGGCAAAACTCTGATCCCAAAGATGCTTCTAAATCCCATCCAATTACATCATCAAAGACAGCTGAGGACAAGTCTATAGGGCAGCAAAGACAGCCCAGCAGCTCTATCTTCCCCTGCTGCAGGGCTGGCAGATGTCAATCAGAACCCTCCAAAAAGGACCTTCTGGGCATCTAGCAGGATCTCAGTCCTCCTCCCCTCTCTCTTGGCTAATAGTGGGAGCAACTCACCTGTTGGCCAGTCTCAGAGCCTCCTGGGCCAGCAGCAAGAACTGATTTGAACCCCCAGGAAAGCTTGAAACAGGAATGGTCTGAGGAGGGAGGAAGGAAGAGAGGTGTGAGTGCTCTTCCCCGCTCTCCATCCAATTTGGCAGTGAAAGAGTCAATTATAGTTAAACCTCCACCGCCCCAAAGACCCCTGCCAGCTCCTCTCCAAGTCCTGACCCCAAAGAAAGGACCACCAGAACACCTACACTCACAAAATAACGTCTGTAATTTAAATCCTTGCTTTCTCTGTTGATTTTTTTCCAGCCCTGAGCTGAACTAGAGTGTGTCACAGGGGATGCTCTTACCACCCGAAGGAGAGCGGTGCCACTGCGATCCAGGTCCAGCCTGGCTCTCTCCAGCAGCTGACGGGTCTCCTGCACCTGCCTCTCATACTGGCTCCCCAGAGCCCTCACTCTCTCCACTGTTGCCTTGATCTCATCCACGCGACTCTGGGAGCTGGACCCTTGCCCCTTCATCCTGGCCACACGGCCTTCCAGAGACCTGTCAGAGGCTGGTGAGAAGGAAAGAGAAAGGCTGAAGAAAAACTCGCTGCCGTGCAAAAAGGGCCAGGCAGAAAAATCCTCCCTGACACAGCCCAGATGGCCCCATCCAAGGGCAGTAAGCAGGTGGTACCTTGAAGGCTCAGGGCTTCCCTGAGGATGGTCTGCAGCATCTCCTCAGCCACCAGCATCCTCCCCTCCAGCTCCTGGCTCTCGGTCCCACCGCCAGCTCGCACCTCTGACAAGAGCAGCTCCAGCTCTGCCAGCTGCTGCAGGTACAGATCCACCTGCAACCACAGACCAGCAGCACACTAAACCCACGGGGGAAAGACCAGGGGGGAACCAGGGTCACAGTCAGGCCCGAGGACAGGGACCAAAATGAAGGCTCATTTCAGGATGGGACATAAAGAAAAAGATCCGTTGAATCAGGTACAAAGCCAAGGTTTGAATTCACATTTCACCTGCACCAGGAGCAGATGCTTGAGAAGAACAGGAGGAGACCCTGAGGGTGAGCAAATCACTGCACTCCTTGCTGCTCAGTGGCCCTGGGGCTGGCACAGATGCTCACCTGCACTTTCACCTGGCCATAGCAAGCTGGGCACTCACTCTCTTCACAACGGGGACCCTCAAAGCCAGGTTTGCAGATGCAGCTCCCGTCACTCCTGCACTTCAGGGGCTCGGCACCGACTGAGTCGCAGTTACAGGCTGCAGGTCAGAGTGACACAGGTTCAGGGGGGCCTGACCCCACCTCAAGCCACAACACATCTCCCCTGCTTTCCTCCCACCATTTAGCCCTGGGCTTTGGTTCCTGCTCACCATTCCCGCTTTCTAGCATCCTCCTTCCCATCAAACCACTCCAAAGTCAGTCATGGGTTTTCTTACTCGTCCCCAGCTCAGAGAGCACCTGGGTCTCACCTCTGCACTTGTCAGCGGGGTCAGAGGCCAGGGGGTTCCCGAAGAAGCCATCCTTGCAGCGGTCACAGTAGAAGCCGGCGGTGTTGTAGATGCACTTGAGGCACTCTCCGGTCCGGCGGTCGCAGTTGCCCACGGCATTGGGCTCCACGTTGCCATTGCACCGGCACGGCTGGCAGGGCTGGGAAGCTGCTGGATCCCCAAAATAGCCGTCGGCACAGTACTCACAACGGGCACCTGGGGAAGGAGGGATGAGCAGAAGTTAATGCTTGTGCCTGTGAGGCAGAGGCTGACTCACTGCTTGCGTCCCACAGAAATGGGGGTGTTCACTCCCTTCAGGGCTGGCACAACAGCTGCTCTGCTGTCATCACCTCCACGGCCAATGCACAATGCCCCACACACACTCTTGAAAACTGGGTGCCACAACTGACCTTCTACAAGTAATTTCTTATTTGTTTTTTTCCTTATTTTTTGTTCCACTCCCTCTCCTACCCATCCTTTCTCCACCCATGCTACATTTAGATGAGGACTTTTCCCAGAGGTCTTGGTGTGTTTACCCAACCCTTGAGGCTCAAACACCCCACCACAGGCAGGAGTGGCAGTGTCACAGGCAAGCTGGGCTGAGAGGATGGTGTGGATCTGCCCAGCTCCAAGCACACCTGTATGAAAAGGCAGAGCAGAAGCAAGAAGGGAATTACCAGCAGCTCCAGGAGGGCAGTGGTCACAGACGACCTCCTCAGCACCTGGCCCCACGGAGCAGCCCTGGCCAGGCCCGCAGGGACAGGTCCTGCAGCTGTGTGGCTGCCGGGGCTCTCGGTAGGAGCCGAAGGGGCAGCTGGCACCATTGCCCACATTTTCATCTCCTGAGTAACATTCACCTGGAGGAACAAGGAAAGGGCTCAGGGCAATTTACTCACATTCCCAGTGGGACATCCTCCACCACTCCAGCCACAGCAATACAAGCACCCATGGTCCAGCAACCTCCGTGAGATCTCTTCAGATTCCCAGCATCCCCACATCATGCACCACATAAAATCATGACGTGGTTAGCATTGGAAGGGACCTTTAAAGGTCATCTAGTCCAACTCCCCTGCAATAGGCAAGGACTTCTTCAACTAAATCAGGTTGCTCAAGCTCTGTCCATCCTGAGGCATTGCCGTGCTTAACTTTCAAATAAGAAGTCAGAAGTGAAAAAATATTGCTATCTGGGCAGCAGATGTTTTTTCTCTCTCCAACATGCTTCCAGTTTGTTCCAAATGCACTTGACTGCAGTGCTCCTAGGCTCTGGGGAGTTTAGTCTTGGATGGTCCCCACATTTCAGACCCAAGTCACAGAATCATGATCACAGAATCTTAGAATCACAGGTGACCCACAGAATCTCAGACTCATTAAGGTTGGAAAAGCCCTCCAACACCTTTGAGTCCAACCTGTGGCAGATCCCCGCCTTGTCAACCAGCCCAAAGAACTGAGTGACACATCCAGTCCTTCCCTGGACACATCCAGGGATGATGACTCCACCACCACCTCCCTGGGCAGCCCCTTACACTATCTAATGACCACTTCCATGAAGAAATTCCTGTGAAGCCAGTGGTCTCAACTCCCCACAGCTCTATTTTGGGGACACAGGCAGCTTCCCTGCACTCCCACACGGCCCACAAGCAGAGCGTGGTGCTGGCTTCTCTCACCGGTGTCAGGATCACAAGTTCCTCCCCCCTGGCAGTTGCAGGGCACGCAGATGCTGAAGGGCCCCTGGCCGGGGGCGTCTCTGCGGTATCCAGGGGCACAGCTCTGGCAGAACTGCCCCCGGTACTCCGCCGGGCACTGGCAGCGCTCCACCCACGGTGCGGGGACACCGGGGACGGGCTGTGCTGACACCAGGGTGACATTGTCGAGGTAGCCGGTGCCTGCAGGGAAGGACAGCCAGTCACCCGCGGGACAGGAGCTCCCCCTGCCCGACCCCCGCAGCCAGGACCTGCACATCCTATTGCAACGCCCACGGGCAAAGGGAGCAGCCAAATCAGTTGCTATCCTGCTCAATCTCTTTGCTATTTAGTTTTGCCCCCCTGGAGCACTTACTGGTTTTATCTTTTAATAAATTTTAGCAAAGGTGTACCCATTTAGAGATTTGTTGTTTCCAACTAGGAGAAGCCAACCTTGTAAGCTCTCTCTGCACTTACTGTATTCCCCAAAGGTGGCTCGGATCCAGAGGGCTGTCAGGTTTCCCAGCAGCCTGCGAAATTCAAAGTGATTCAGCCTTGGGCTCCACTTGCTGCTTGGGTGCTCATCCAGCCTGCCGTGAAAGAGGGAGGAAGTAGAACTGGTTTCAAAAAACTGAGATGCCTCTTCCAAAAAACACAACAGCTCTCACCCATTTCCCTCCTGGGAGCTCAAGGCTTTGGGTAATGACATGCATGCAACTGATCCAGAGCCGAGAACCCAACCCAACCTCAAGCCACATTTTCTGCTGCCCCTCTCACAAAGTAACCTTCTTATCCAGGACAGAAGCACCTGAGATGCACCAGCCCAATCCAGGCAGCCATTTGCCACTGCCAAGGGACCACAGATGGACCCGAGACCTTCTTGAAGGCGCAACCATTCTTGCTCCCTCTGCCCCAAACACCCTAGCTTCCCAAGCTTCCCACTTTACCTGAACGTGTAGATCTGGCTGATGCCGCAGGGCAGGACCTCTCCCTGGGGCAAGAAGGGGGCAGTGACTCTCAGGCCATGTCCTTCCAGGACCACGTCATGTGGAGACGGCTGGCGTCCCCCTCGGTCCAGGCGGTAAGCAAAGGAGAGTGTCTGGCCATAGCTCAGCTGCTGGTTCCCAAGGAATTTTGCTGCAAAGGGAAAATCAAAGGCTTAAAATCTTTCCTTCCTCCTAAGGGCTCAGTTCATGGGATCAGACCAAGCAAAGGGTTCACTCTGGCCACCACTGGTCCCACACCTACCAGGTGCCACGAAGTATATCGGCTCCGATGTCCTTGCTGCTATGAAGGCATCCTGGTGGCGTGGGGACCACTGGAGCTGGGCTGGGGAGCCGCTTTCATGGACACCTCGCCAGCCCTCAGAACCTGGAGCACAAACAAGGAGCAGTCAGCGTGGACAGGGAAGGTGTTTCTAGGATTCCAGCAACTTTCTTAAGCTGTGTCTCATCAGAACTCCCCAGCTTCCCACCCTGACCTCTGAGGGGGCAGCACAGTTATCCCTGTGCCCATACATCTGTAAATCAGCCTGCCTGGGCACAGAGGCCTCCTTCCAAGAGGCAGGAAAGACATAATGAAGAAATCCTATGCTCCCCTCAACTGTTCTGCCTGTGACCAAACCATCCCATCAATGCAAGGTTGCTGCAGCCACGGGCAGGTTGGATGAGCACCCAAGGAGCAAGCACAGCCCAAGGCTGGCTTCCAGCAGGGCTGTGAACCACGTCGTTCCTCCAGCCCACTGAAGAGAAGGGGTGGCAAACACGCCCAGGAGCCGTGGGGATGTCCTGCTTGGGTTCACCTTGCTGGAAGGAAGAGGTGATGTTGTGGGCACTGTAGTTGTCCGCACTGATACACGTGACCGAGTGCCCGTAGCAGAAGCAGGGGGAGCATCCTGCAGGGTTTCTGGCATCCAGGTTATAGAAGTGTTGCTTGCACCTGGGAAAATGCAAGAAGGTGACAATGTTCAAGTAATTTTCTTGTTTTTTGAGTCATTTTTTACTGGCCCACACAACCACCCCGCTGATGCAATACAGCCATCAGCAGGGTTTAAGGTCATCACCGGGCTGGGATGGTGAGATGGGCATGTGCAATAGCTTTGACCTGACAGAGGACAGGGTTAGATTGGATACTGGGAAGAAATCATCCTGTGAGGGTGGTGAGGGACTGGCCCAGGTTGCCCAGAGAAGCTGTGGCTGCCCCATCCCTGGAAGTGTCCAAGGCCAGGTTGGACGGGGTTTGGAGCAACCCAGGGTAGTGGAAGGTGTCCCTGCCCAGGGCAGGGTTGGAATGAGATGAGCTCTAACATCCTTTCCAACCCAAACCATTCTGAGACTTGGTGAACAGCCAGGGAAGTGACTGCAGAGAGAAGAAGGCTGTGCCAAGCAGTGTCCAGCACATCCTGCTGACACTCACCTCTGGCACTGCTCTCCAGTGACGCTCTCCTTGCAGACACAGCGGCCAGAGTGACAGTCTCCCGTGCTGCCAGCTGGGTCACACTCACACTGCAGGCTCCTGCAAAGGCACAGCAGGAACCTCTACCTGGATTTCCAGTTTGGCCTGGGAGCTCAGTGCTTCCTGCTACTACACAAGACAGCAGAGAACCTCCCAGCTACCATTCCCCTGCAAGAAGCAGGGAAATAAGCTGCACAGCCACCTCTTTCCAGAATCTGCCGCTCTGCGGGTGCCAGGTTGAGCCAGTGCCCATTGCTACTGCTCCAGGGCATCCCAGAGCATCAGACCCACCCACAAGTGCAAAGTGAAGCTCCACTGAGCTTAATAAACTCTGGCTGAGTTTAATAGACATTGGCTGAGCTCCACCAAGCAGCAGCACCCCTGGGAGGCTCGGGCAGGAGGCCAGACCCAGCAGCAGGACTGCAGGCAGCTGTCTCTTGCTAACACCCTTTGCCTGCCAGCAGCCCCAAAGGAGCAATGACAGGGTGAGGTGAGGAAGAAGAGGACATAGCTGAGGAAGTTAGATCAGAAACATTTCTAAAGGTGTTTAAACAGGGCTTCATGAGAAGGAAGGGATTGACTTTTGCATGCACATCTCCTTGTCGGTGGCACCAATATGAGGCAGCCCCACAGTGGACAGGTTTTGTCTTACAGGGCTGTAGCTTGTTGGGTGTTATCTGGGTAATGAAACCATCACCTCAGAGACTGCCTAAGTTCAGGTTTTGATGGTGTTGCAGGACACCAAGCCCTGCAGGTCGGCAAGGAGGTCCAGCCTCACTCAAGCCCACTCTCTCCTAGCATGGTTGCCCAGGAGCTGCCATGAGACCAGCCCTGCCTTTGCAGGGGATGTTTTCAGCCAGCACAGGCCCCAGGAGAGCTGTGGGGGCTGGCCCTCCCGCTGGCCTCATGCCACTGATCATGGCCAGCACTCACTGCCCGCTCCTCCTGCACCCTGCCTCGGACAGGGACTCGAAGCCCAGCTGGCACTGGTCGCACTTGTCCCCCATCGCTCCGGGTTTGCAGCT
Organism: Taeniopygia guttata; assembly: GCF_048771995.1. Classification (NCBI taxonomy): domain Eukaryota; kingdom Metazoa; phylum Chordata; class Aves; order Passeriformes; family Estrildidae; genus Taeniopygia; species Taeniopygia guttata. The sequence continues at coordinate 23,556,796 of NC_133033.1, read as the reverse complement.
GCAGCGCCCATCGCTGTCACACTGGGGGCCGAGGGAACCTGCAGAAAGACGGGAGGGAGAGGCTGGGATGGGCACCTTCCAACCCAAATTACCTGTGAGTTTGTGATTATCCCAGAGGGCAGGTGGGCCCTGAAACCCGCGGGGGCTCAGAGCCGTCCCTGCCCGGTGCTCAGCAGTGCCCAAGGCTGCCCGCCCCACGCCGCGCTGTGCACGTACCCCAGGGGTGGCAGAGGCAGGGCAGGCAGCACTGCTCCCCCCGCCGTCGGAAGAAGCCCTCCTGGCAGCGCTCGCAGCGGGGCCCCTCCGTGTTGCCCAGGCAGCCGAGGCAGCGGTACCCGTTCCCCGTCTCCCTCAGGAGCTGCCAGTCAAAGATGCACTGCCTGGACATCCCGTTGCAGTCACAGACTGGGGAGAGGAGAGCAGAGAGACGTCTCAGATAATGCAGCAATCCCACCCTGAGGGGCAAGGAGCAGGGTGCAGGTGCTGCAAACCTCCCCCTCCTGCTCTGCCAACAGTGGGCTGCTTCCCCACATCTCTGTGTTCGTCCCCATGTCTGTGTCCATCAGCCACCCCAGTGCCACCAGTGTCCACACCGTGCTCTGCATCCCCACACTGGGAGGAATGCCCCATCCCACTGCTGAGGATGGACAAACCCAAGCCAAAGCTGCCACAGTCCACACAACAGCATTGCCAGGGATGTTCTCAATTCTTTCACAGGTCTTGCAACACAGCCAGGACATGGAATAAGCAGAGATGGTTTAAAAAAACCCCAGTCTTGTCCTGAGAAAAGCATGGGTAATCTTACTGGAGACTTTGGGGAAAAGGGAAACTTTCCTGAGGTTATCCTTTGTTTCACCTGGCCAGGAATGAGTTGAGTAGGAAAAGCTCTACCAACTTCCACCAGGTCCCCCCACCCAGATCTGCAGGGCAAAGTGATGAGGGGTGGTCTGTGGTCCAAGGAGTTTGGTGGAAGTGTGCCAGCCACGAGGGAGAGTAACAAAAAAGGTTTGGGAGGGATTGGACTCCACCCTCCCTCACTGTGAAGAAAAGGTGCGACTGCCCACACTGCTGCATGAGGGAGGGCAGGAAGAACAAGCATGAGATTCTGCATCCTTCTGTAGCCAAGACAGATCATCCCTCTGGACATCAGACTCAGGCATCTCACCAGATGTACTTGCCCACTGCTTGTCCAGGTGCCCTCTTGAAGCCACCTCACACCTACTTGGCAGTGGCCAGTACGGGAGCATTCAGTCCTGAGGACTTTTACTCCAGATATGCTCCTCAGGATCACTGGGGAGAGCAGGCACAGCTGAGAGAATGGTTGGCAAAGAGAGGCAGGAGAAAGAAACATCCCAAGGGAAAAAGCCAGGTCCCTAGGGTCACAGAGCCTGCTGGGGAACTGCTCCAAACCACCCTGCCATGGGAGCCTCGACCTCTCTCTAAGGAGCTCTGCTCATTGCTGACCTCCTCGGGACAGGAAGGGTCACCCCCAGCTACCCAGCCCCTGCCCAGGTCACATCTGAGAGCACAGGAGGTGGAGGGAGTCCAAAACTGGGCAGAAACCTGTCCAGGGATGCAGTCGGTGCCTGTACTCATACACACCGAGCCTCCTCTTCTGGCACAGCTCAGCCCCAGGGTACAACGTCCCTGTCCTTTGCATCTGTGACTCCTGGGGCCCGGCAAAGCCTCCTGCTCTCAGTGCTCACACCTGGGCACCGCCCTCGCACACACCCATCGGCAGCCGCATTCCAGAGGGAGGCACTCGGCAGCGCCTCTGCCAAGAGCAGAGGTGACCTCATGCGCCTGCAAACAGGGAGAGAGGTTCTTCCAACCTCAGCAAGCACAGCTCTGCCCTCGCAATCTGGCTGCCAGGAGATCTTCTGCCACCCTAGCCTGCTGGGAGGGACCTGTGGGTACAGAATTCCTGCCCTTGGGTCTGGGAAAGCACCTCCAGCCTCAGAGAGCACTACCAGTGACCAAAGGGCATGGACAACACAAAGGGTCAAGGGAGAGCAGCAGTGTGAGACTTTCTCAAGTATTTGTGCTCACCTTCACAGTAGAAAGATCTCACTTGGGTTGATTCCACTCCCCATCCCTTTACACTCCAGCTAGATCTCAAGTTGGAAGGGACTAATAAGGATCTTTAATTGAACTCCACCCACACATCACCCTATGTCTACGCAATCCAGAGGATTTACTGGGTTGCTAAATTACAGGCATGAGCACCATTCCCCCAGGGAATGAAAACCTTTCTTTGAGTGTTTGTCTACTGCTGCAGCATGTTAGGAACCAGCTCTCCAGCCCTGGAACAAATTCCTGTCTTGCTGATTCAAAGCCATTTAAAATGCTGTGGCAGGTTAGTGCCACCACTGCACTGGTGTGTCTGCTCCTGGTCATCTCCCAGAAACCCAGGAGCTCAGGCAGGCTAAACCTTATCAAGGCACTGGACTTGATAACGAGATGGAGCAGGAAGGAGCTGCTGGAGGATGAGGACCAACTGAGGACAGTGCCACTTCTGTATCCAGGTGCCCTGAGGCTCTGCTCTGAGATCATCAATGGAAAAAAGCAGGTTCCATTGGAGGAAAAGTTTTGTAACTGGGTTTCTTCAGTGCTATGTCAGGATGCAGGAGATCCATGGCACACATCCAGCAGAATGTCATTCTCCCAGCTCCCACCCAAGAATAAATCATGAAAAATGCTTGATGGCTGTGCTCGAAAGAAATCTCACATCAGAAAGGCTTGGAGAAGAAGACAGGCAGCTTCAGACTTCTTAAATGGTCTCCTTAAATTCACAAAACCAGACAATGAGGCTGGCTCTGGACCTGTGAGGATCCCACAACCCTGTACACATGAGCCAGCCTGCAAAAATCCCTCCTTCCTTCAGGAGAACGACAGAGCTTTGCATGCAGTGAAGGCTCCATTTCAAATACAAGCCATTCCCTGCTCTGTGCTCCTGGCACAGTGACCCACAGGGATGTCCCATCTGCTGCTCCCAGGCTGGGTGCTCCCATTGCCCACCTTCACAGTTTCTCACTGCAGGAAAACCTGCCTGGGGCATCCAGGGCTCCATCAGTGGGCTCAGTTACACCACCAAACCCACATGAACTTTTATGCTGCAGAATAAAACCACAGCTGTTACTGACTGCTGGCTTTGCATACACACAGAAATGAGTTCAAGAGTCCCTGGGAAATCAGCAGTTTCCCACACACTGCCAGGAAGAAGCAGAGGAAGAAATGATATCAGTATTTTAAAACTTGGATGTAATTAAGGTGATCTAATAATTAACCCAAGTAGCATGTACAGCAAAGCAGATATCTTTTTCTTTTGAAAAAAACCCCAAACCAAAACACTTATTCAGCACTTACTTTCCATTGCACCAAATTTAAAACTGATAAAATTCAACTTCAAGCTCAGAAAGCTTATTTCAGATTATCACTACTGGAGACAAAGAAAAATTTAAATCACTCAGTATTTACAAAATCATTTGGTATTTACAAAATACGTGCAAAAACCTGGTTTTGGCCAAACAAACCCATCTCCAGACTACAGGCCAATTAAACTGAAATTCGGATAGCTGAGTTACCACTGGGCTGAACATGTTTAAATCTCCCTCCATGACACTCTGCACTACATGAGTTTTGCATGTGCAAGAGGATCTGCTGGACTTCTAAAGCTGTGGACCACAGGAGACTCCTGTCTCCCATAGGACGTGGCGGGGCTGTGGCACTTTGTGAGCCCCACAGAGTCACACAAAATCCAAACACCGCCATGTCATTACAGCAAACTGGATCCTGGCTGCTTCCAGCTCTTCTCCAGGCTCGGGGAAAGTTTTGGTTCCAGCGGTGATGAGCAGATCAGCCACCGCCTGGGCGATGCTTGTGCTCGCACCCGCATGCCCCGAGCTCCGTACCGACAGCAGGAAGGTAATTGCTTACACGTAAGTTATTGAAAGGGGATGCCAGTGACAAAAGGAGACCCACTGCTCACGGGATATTTAACCTCGGAGCAAAACTATGAAGTGCCTAGGGGAAGATGCCCTAGCAGGGTGAGCGCCCCAAGCCGGCCCTCAGCGGCTCGGACGCGGGCGGGGGCAGCAGGAAGGGCCCCGCAGCCCAGCCTCACCTTCTCCGCTGAGGGCGCTCCGGGCCGCGGGCAGCAGGGACGCGGCGAGGCAGGCCAGGGCCAGCAGCCAGAGCCCGGCCATCGGGAGCAGCAGGGCCCGCTCGGCCGGGCTGCACAGCGGCCGCCTGCTGCCCTTCTCGGTGCCTTTCTGGTGCCTTCTCGGTGCCTTCTCGGTGCCTTGTCGGTGCGTGCTTTATCGGCCGCCGCACCTGAGTCACTCCCAGGGGAAGGGCCCGGGCCGCGGGCTGACTCACGGCGGGAGCCCGGCCCAGGAGCGCGCACGGCGCCCGCCCCGCCGGGCCCGGCACCCACAGACCCTCTGCCGCAGCCCGGCAGCGAACAAACACAGCGGCGGCTCCTGCCAGCCCCGTGCCCCTCAGCCGGGCTGCCCGGGCACGCCCCAGGCTCGCAGCGAGCAAAACTCAACAGGATGAGCTCACAGGAAGCCTGGGGAGGTGCATGGGGGCTGCCTGCTCGCAAGCCAGGTCCGGCCAGCCAACCTGCCAAGAGCAGGGCTCATCTCAGGTGACCAGCAGGACTGGGGATGCAAACACACCCGAGATCAGCTTGAATAAATGCCCAGAAAGCAGATTGATTTGGATTTACCAGGTAATCATCAAGTTCAGGAAATGCCCAGACCTAGAAATGAGATGGAGGTGGAAATCAACATAGATATTTACCTGCTTTTATCCCCGAGATGGAAAATGACCTTAGATGGGTCCTTGGCCTCACCTACTACATCACTTTTATGCTAGAAGAAGGATGAGGAGTGGAGACAGAGAGGGGACAAACGCTTGTCTGAGGCTGGAGACAGAGCCAGGAAGATGCCAAACTCCACAGCCCCAGGTCCATTAGCACTTTGTTCTCAAGGGTAGCTGACAAGCTGACACACCTTTTCACCCTTCCAAGGCGTGAAGGCCAGTGCCACCTCACTCCCTGCCTCTGCCTTGCAGGAGGACATGACCACTTCTACAAGGGAATAGAGCAATCTGGAGGCAGGGGTTCTCCACAGCCTGCACACATCAGGACAGGCAGGACTCCAGCATATCCACCTGGCCTGTGAGAGCAGCCCCATCAGAGGGGCACAGTGAGGGATGGGTCCTCCTGCTGCATCACAGCAGCTCCCCTGTCTAATGCCATGAGACTTCTGGCACAAGAGACTATGAGTAGTCCAGGAGCACCTTTACACAGAATGAAAATACCTAACAAATTCATCCCCAGAGACACAAGTTGCCTTTTAGGTCCCCTTCTGCATTAGGGATTCAAACTCAATCCAAGGCGCGACACGCTGCTCACTTGAGGCCTGACAGTCCAGGGTGATTAACGCTGAGCTCCTTGTCTGAGCCTCTTACACTGCCCCACAGCCTCCAGACACTCCAGACACCTGGAGCTGACTCACAGGGCTTTCCTCTGTGGCTCCTGGTGATCTCATGGGCACAGCCAGCCCAAACACACCACATCTCTGCACCTCCCTTTGCCAACTGTACCTGCCTCTGCTGATTGAGTCAACTCACTTTTATAAACAGCAGATTTCCTTTTCATTTCACTTGCTGGATCTTAATTCAGCTCACAAAAAGGAACACGGCTTCCCAAACACAATAGTGGCATGGTCAGTTTTGGCATCTGAGGTTCTTTTATCTGGTTTTCATTACTACTTTTCACGTGAGATAAAATTATTTACGGTGTTCCTACCAATTCAGAGTGCTTAGGATCCACTCATATCTCTATGGAGACACAATCCCTTCTGTTCTTAAGTACAACACTTGCCCACAACACCTCTGCTGTGTCCTTCCTACCTGCTGACAGCCCTCTGCTCGGGAAGGTCATCTCCAGCAGCATGGTCCATAACAGCAGTTCCCTTAGACCTCACCCAGACCACTTCCTTGGTTGACTTCTGGAAAACCAGCCCTCCCCAGGAGGAAGCTTTTCCCTTATCTGTCTCCCCCACATTATCCCATTTATCTCACCATTGCCACCCCGCCTCTCATTCCACCAGTGCAAACAAGGCCGTGACAGCTCGCTCCTCAGTCACCTCTGCTGATTGACTCAGACTGCCCTCACCTTGCCATCTGCCACCGTGCTTCAAGAGGACCTCTGAAAACCACATCCATGAGACTACCAGCAATGTATTTCCTGGGGCCCTGATTTTCTAAACACATCCGATCTGCAACGAGCAGCTGCCCACCACCCTCCACAGAGCAAATGTCCCACTGCAACCTGTCCCTATGGCAGCACACTTTAGAAAAGGTCTCACACCAACATGATTTCCAGAGATGTTTTACCTTTTAGAGTAAGCAAAAGTTTAAGTACAGGGAGGCATAAAGAACAGCTGTGCCCATCAGACACTGCAATGAAGCAGTTTTGTTTCATTGGAAAACCTGTCTTTTAATCTGCAACACAGGAAAAGTCCTTCTTGAAGATGTTTTATGTTCATTCCCAACAGAGCCAAAAAAGCTGCTCCTGCAGGCAGATCATTGTGGCTCACAAGTTCATCAGACCTTGACAATGTGGCTGTGGCAGAATTAACCACTCCAAAACCAGTCTGAAACAACATAATCTAAATTTTGCTAATGGTTGCTGGTGAAAAGTGATGGATGTGTAAAAACTCTGGAGTGGTTTTATTAATGTAAGCAAGGGAGAAAACCCATTTTGGTGACTTATGCCAGATGAACACCACGATGCTGCGAGCCTTTGCAGCCCAGGTCAACCCTTGCATCCTCAAGCCTCCATCTGATCCGCCACATCATCCAGGAGGAAATCCTCACAGTATGGAAAACCAGTGATGATGATGCACTGGTATCACCAAACACCAGTGCAGCGATGGAGCCTGGATTTCAGTCTCTCCTCTGACATTTGGGTGCCTGGGAAGAAGTCCTCATGACAGCCAGAGCCAGTGGAGCAGAGATCATTCAGGCAGCAGCTGCAGCGGGATGGGCAGAGGCAGGCAGGGATCATGCCAGCAGTGAGCAAGCGGGGCAGGGCAGCAGCAGGGGCACAGCAAGGAAGTGCTGTCATGTCTGGCCTTGCCTTGCCTGTGCCCGGCCCAGTGAGGGGTGAGACAAACAGGGATGAAGGAAGAAGGCATTGCCATCCAAATGCATTCCCCTCTCTGTCCCCATGCCTCTGTGGGATAACTTCTACCTGGCATTTCTGATGTTTCTGGGATGGGGGCACACTGAAACTGTCGAGCCATCAGCCAACTACATAAAATAATTAACCAGAACGTGGTCCAACATGTCACAGCTGTAGATGGGGCACATAGGACACTGCCAGCTCAATGTGACAGCTGTAAGACCTCCTCCACCTCCTCAGATCCACACAAACACACCAGAGACATCTCCCTTCAGGCAGTTCCCAGCATTTTATAACCTGTAACATTTTGTCCTCCCCAGAAAGGAGAGGGAACCCAGCTCAGGTCTGTCCAAGCCCTCCCCGCTGCCACCTTCTCACCAGGCCCCTTGTCCCCTGCCAGCCTCCTGCTCATCCAGAGAGCACATGAGAGGATGGAGCTTGAACCTGGTCAGTGAGAAAACTAACAGGGAACTGAAGGAGAATAAAGGCTCCCAGCTTGGCCACTGCTCAGCAAGGTGCCTCCCCACCCGCCATCATGTCGGGCACTGGCTACACTGAGAGTATCTGAGGAGGGCATCTCTACTTGGGCTTCAAAACATCGGTAGAACAGATTAGCAACCTGTAAGCCATTATCATATGGTCCCTTGGAGCTGGGCCTGCTCCTCCTCAGAACGATTTCGAAGTATCTCCTCAGGTTCCTCTTACTTTGCCATCCTCCTCTGTCCTCCAGCATTGCCTCTGAAAACCCCACCAATGCGTGGCTCATCCTCCTTCAACATCACCTCTGAGACACATTTGCACAATGCCCAAAGAAACTTCTGGAGATAAAAATCCTGAAGATAAAATACAGGACACAGACTTGCTTCCTAATCTAAGCATTTTCACCTCAAAATGGTAAGAGGCTCCATGTCAACCTACAGCCCATGCAAGGTCAGAGCTGTCCCACCACCCAATTGCTCCCTGACTGCTCCCCACAGTCCAGCTGAAACCTCAGCCAGGTTTTACCAGCTGGGATTTGCTTCACAAAAACATTGGCAAGGGAAAAAAAAGACATATTTTAGAAAACAAATTCATTAGTGGCAACTGAAGAATGAAAGGTCGAAAGTACACAAGCTGACATGCAAAATAATAAGAATTTACCAACTGAGATGGGATTAGCTCTGATGCAAGTTAATGAGACCTGTGCATTTTCCTCTGCTGAGAAAAGTAACAGAAATCCAGCTGAAGCTGTAAGAAAAGTGTGAATGCAGAACAGCCTAGTCTCTTATCACTGCAATCTGTCCTTAAAAATTTGCTTCATTCAGGCCAGGCTCTGGGAGACAGGACCCAGGAACAACAGTTCACAGTAATTTCAGCTTCTTTATTCACTTTTTTTTTCCTTTTCCCAGGATCCCTATCCTTTTCTACTGGTTTAGTAAAAAGGATTTTTCCCTTACAGCACAAATAAACTCCCCCCAGGTCCTCAGGGCTTTCCAAGAAGACAGTGCCACTCCAACAGCATCAGCACCAACAACACAGTATGTTTTTAAGCCCTGGAAAACCAGCAGCTTAAAATCCATCACAGCCATGGCAGTGGAGCAGTGGACACAGGGAAAAACCATTATCCTTGTGATATGTATCCCACCACATTTCCAAGTTTCTTTTCCCTTTTCCCCATACCAAACCAGGTTGTTTAAGAAGCAAGAGGTAGAACAGTTGTCTCTTGCAACTGAGACACATGACCAACAATATTCTACCATGAAAAATAAAGTAATACTCAACAGAATTCCCAGGTATAAGGGGTTACAAATATTCAGACTTTATTATAAATAAGAAATACTGTTTTATACATAAAAACTGCAAGTGTTGCATTTTGTTCACCGCCCCAGACAGCAAGACCACAGATTAAGGCAAAAAAAGCTGGAGTGAAGGCACATACTGAGGGGGCCACAGTCAGGAATAAGGTGATGAAGGGATGTCACGTGTCACCCATGACACCCAGCACTCCACCAGCAGCTGTCACATCATCACATTACGTAAAGAAATAACTGGACTTATACAATGAATAATGGCTGTAATGCAGTACTGATTAACAGATCGCTTATAAAGATTTTTTTTTTATTTAAAAATAAAATTCTGTTAAAAACTGCTTAAGAAAAAAAAAAAACAACAAAAACACAAGAGAGCAGGAAACCTAAGGCCTGAGGTTACCCAGGGCATGCACACATCTGCTCTTCTCACAGCCTTGGCAGAGGTGATGTGGTCACAGCTATTTTCCCAGAGCGACCCAGTGTCCCTGTGTGTGCAGGCACAGGGAGCTCTCCTCCAGAGGTGTTTCCAGGCAGGAGGGAAATCCCACAATCATTAAGGGAAGCGATACAAGAGCCATGCAGAGTTTGCTGGGAACACCCCCTGCCCAGCAGCACTACCTGCACCAAGCCTCCTGCCCTGCACAGTGGTATCAAGATGTCCCCAAATGCAGCTCTCTGACCACCTCAGCGCTGGTCCGGTCTCCCAACAGCGTTACAGCTCCTCACAGCTCAGCTGCAAAGCCACAGCCCCTGCTCCACTCCTGGCACAGCATCCCAGGGGACAAGGGACACAGGATTGGGTGCTGCAGGCACCATGGGGAGCAGGGCTGGCTTTGGAGACAGAGCTGGAAAGCATCCACCCGACAGGCAAAGTGGTTATGGATGGGTGCTGGGGATACAGTAGAGGGAAACAAGCAGGAGCCCAGCTAGGAGAAATCCCAAGTTTGAAGGGAATGATACAGAGAGAAGCGATACATGGTGCAGCTGCCCCAATGGCTACAGGGGAAAGCACATAGAGGAGGCCAGGCTGTGCCACTCTGGAAATCTGGCTGAGTATATTTACACACACATACACACACACGAGAGACTTCCTCACACTATAATCATGATAAAAAATGGAAAAAAAATAGAATCACATTCACACAAAAAACATAAATTTGAAATAATTAATAGCACCAGTGTGTGTCAGATAATAATTTCTTCCCCGCTACGCAAACGTACAAAGTTGCATAGTGTTTAAGGATAGCTATATACTGGATCTCAGGGAAAGGGGGAGGGATGCCAGGCTGGAGGCAAGGAGGAAGCTGCAGAGGATGCTCTTGTCTGGGAGCAGGGGGCTCCCCCCAGTCCAGCAGCAGCGAGCACTGCCTGGGGAGGGAGCCTGCGGGGAAGCCGTGGGAGTGGTGTAAAGGCAGAGCTGCCACCCGAGCCTGGCCTGAGGTCCCTGTGCTGTGGCAGCTTTACAGTGACTGGGAGATCTGGAGGCAAAAAGAAAGGAGGGCACCAGGAAATTCCAGCTCTTCCTCCTGGTTTTAGAACAGGCAAAACGCCAGAGCAATGGATGGAGAGATACAAATCTCACTGTCCTCCTTCAGGAAAAAGAGGGGGAGATAAAAAAGACCTTTCCATTTCCACTGATGTGCCCCCTTCCTTCCCCACCCAAAGACATTCAGCATGGAGGCCAGTGCAGCTGTCAGAACTCTCTGGATGGCAGCTCTCCTCTTCAGCAGGACTCGTCCTGCTTCAACAAACTCATTGGTCTGACATTCCAAGCCCAGAAAACCAGATCCTCTGGAAATTCAGTAGCAACGATGGGAATGCAGCTCATGGCTTCCACACTCTGGCAGTCTGGACTAGCCAGCAGGTAGCAGCTTTCAGACCAGACCCAAAACTTCTCCACAAAACAGAAGTGGGGCTGGCAAGACCCACCACTCCACCAGTATCCCATCTTCCCAAAGATCCCTAATCAGAGGCTGCCTTTTGCTCACAGCAATGCATCATCACAGAAAGCATTTCAGAAAGAGGCTTCAACTATTTTGCCAAAGGCTACCAACACTGTTGGATTGGCCACTACATAATGATGAAAAAAATGAATTCACAGGGTTAGAAGTTGGGAAGAAGGATCTGAATTGAGTGCAGCTATACTGGCCATTACAGTAATACTTTGGTAGCCATCCCCTTCCTTCACAGGGACAAAGAGCTCCAGGACTGAGGATTTTACAGTCAAAGAGAGAAGACAGGAGAGAAAGTTGTGTTAGTTTTGCCTTGCTGTATACAGCTCACATGGTTATTTCTGAACCACAGTATAAAGAGTCCAGAGCATCTCTCATCCTTGCACTAATCAAAGGGAAACTGTGTCTGAGGAAGGGGCAAATGTGGAGTGCTCAGGAAAACAATCTATATAAAAAAACCCCTTTGATGCCCGAAGACGGATATTTAATTTGCTTCTCAAAAAAAACCCCAAAGAAACAAACAAATAAAAAAAACCCCCAAAAATCCCAAACAAAACAAACAAAACAAAAAACCAAGGGGAAAAAAAAACCAAACCAACAAAAAGAAAAAAAAAAAACTTTCAACTTATCCTGATGTGAAAGGAAACAGTGGCTGCGAGCAGCGAAGAGTTGGGGATTTGGAGAAGGTAACGTGTGTTAAGGCACTCCATGGCTGAACCACCACTCACCAGGGCGATTCCCCCCACCCCCAGCGCACCCTTAGGGTTTCTCAATGGACGGGGTGTTGAAACAGCCAGATGGCAGAGTCTTCCTGATGTCTTCCAGGTTGCTAATGTCCTTCAGGATCTCTTCAATGTCCCTGTTGTAGGCCTGTATCGCATCATCTTGCTTCTTGGCTTCTCTCTCAAGGAAAGACACTTTCTGGTCCAGGTCACTGTCTTTCATCTGGTCTTTGGCACTGTTCAGGGTACCTTCAATTTCATTCAGTTTGTTCAAGTCCACTGTCTCCAGTTGCCCTGAAAAACCAGAAGCGAACAGGGAAGTGCATTAAAACCCCTTTGACACCGTGGGTGCTCACACAGCTGAGCCCAGAGCAGACCTCCATCAGGCCATCTCTAGCATCTGAAACAGGAACAACCAAATGGGAGACATCTCCACTGCTTCTAGAAGTCTTCAGTTTGCTGAAAACCAACACAGACCACTGCTAAACAAGTTCTGAGGCTACTCAGGAAAGAAAAAAACCCCAAGTCCTTGCCAAAACCACACAAATCCTATTTCAAGAGATAACAGATCAATCTAGTTTCTCAAACAATACTGGCAGGAAAGCCAGCACACATCAGGGAAACACTCAAAGGCATAGAGCACATTAAAGACAGTCCTACCTAGCTGATCCAACAGGTCATTAATGACAGTGAGCAGGCTGTTCACGGAGTTCTTAGCTTTTCTTGCATTGTCTTCTGCCTCCTGGGCAGCCTGTGAGGCCTGTAGGATATAAAAAAAATGAGAGCACAAAACAGGTGTAGGGATTACAAAACTGTGGCCTCTCCTCTGCACTTAGTCACCACATCACTGCCTTCTCACCCCAGGGTAGCAATCCTGCACAAAGATCTTTATCACAGGGCTGGGGAGAAGACTGACAATCTTCAAGCAATCAGTTTTATGAGTATTTCAGGATGAGGATCCCTGAAAACTGAGCAGGATTTTACAGTAAAGGGCAGGATGGAATCAATAGGGCTATACAGTCAGGTTTTAGCTATAATAAAAGGAAAAGCTCTCAAATTTCAGCAGGGAGCCTATGCTAACGCACCAGAACTTGTCTCCTTTTCAGTCCCACTTAAAGCTTGGAAGAGTCAGAATAGTGGCTGGACCCAGCACTGTCTTTGCAAGAGGAGAGCAGGAGGAAAGCCTTCATTGCCAGGACAGCAGGGAGAAGGCAGATTCTAGCCACTGCTGCCACTTGCCAGCAGTACTTACCTCATTTGCCATCTTCATGTCCTGCTCAGCATCGGCCTGCTTCCGCTTCAGCTCCTTTTCTGCATCCTGCAGCTGCTTCATCATGTCATCCACTTCCCTGGCCAGTCCTGTCACATCAGCAAAGGTCTTGTCGGCTTCGGCTCTGGTAGCAGCAGCACTCTGCAGCCAACAGGTGGGAGAGGATGGAAAAATGTGAAGGTGCAGAACTTCCTTCAATCCTTCTCATAAAAATGCACTGATTTCCTATCTTGCCATATTTTGCATTTGCAGTGGGGAATACAGCAGAGAGCACACGGGGCTCACCAGGAACCACTGTAAGAGGAGTTCATGCAATCACACAGCAGGGTCTCAGTGGGGGCGAGCTGCAGCAGACCCACCTTCTGAACAGAGCTGGCAATCTTCTCAGCATCATCTGCTCTGGCCTTGGCCTCACGGGCATCGGCAGCAGCATTGCCCAGTGCCAGCTCTGCCTGGTGAGTCTTGTTGTTGGCCTCTGCAATGGTCTGGCTGATGGCAGGGATCTTCTTCAGTGCCTCCTCAGCTGCTGTCTTGTTATCGTTCACCCGCCTGTCAAAGTCTAAGGGGGGCAAAGCAGATCCTTATCACATGCTCCAGAAGAGCCTTGGGATGCTCCTTTGACCAAGCTACCCAAGGCTTTGCTGCCCTGACATTGGAGGGATGAAGAGTAAACTGGCATCAGCTCTCCCTATTGCACATCTTCTGATGCTAAATAAGAAAGTTAAAAGGAATTTTCTGGTCCCTGAAAAAGCTTATACTTTTTCTTTAAAGAAAAACAAGCCAAAAGAACACACCCAACACTCAGATAAGGGCAACAGTAGGGCCTCTTTAACCAGAATATCCTACTGCCAAGTGACTTGTCACCCTGGAATTGAAGGATTCACTCCAAGTGCTTCCTCTTTACCTTTCAGGTTCCTGAGAATGGTATTGGCCTCCTGTAGCGTGCCACTGCTCTTCCGAGCAGCTTCTTCAGCCAGGGCTTTTGCTGCATCTGCTCGTGCCAACAGCTGGTCTGCAGTCTGAGGAGATATGACAAGTATCAATGTATTCCCACTTTCTGAAGGACAATTGTGTAAGTGCACGAAAAAGCACTGTTAAGCCTCAAACAACAATGCCATCCAGAACAGCAGCGCTTCCTCTGAGACCAGACGAGTCTATGTACTTTGGGAATACTGTTCTGAGTATAAAGTTGACACCACATCTGGCAAATATCTCCTATTTTCCTACACAGCCTCAAAGCCATTGCTTTTAACCTCTTTCTGCATCTCTTTTTTGGGGCCATTCTGCAGCATTCTTATAATCAATAAATAACACTAAGACTAAGATGAAATCATTTGCATCTGGCCAGTTACTTGTCTTCCTTGTTTTATTTTTTCCCAGGGAAGAAAAGCCTGCAGAAAGTGGAACTGACCTGCTGCTCTGTCTTCCCTTTCTCCAAGAGGTTCTTTACTTCTAGCTCCTTTCCTTTCATATCTTCTCTCAAGTCCTCGTAATCCTTTAGCTTCCTGGCAATTAGTTGATCCAGCTCCTCTGCTTCCTTCTTGATCTTATTTGCTTTATTCTGCAGGTGGAAATCACACACAGAGATTCCTGAATGTTAAAGAATTCCTGAACAGGTGGTAAATTTTTCCACCTCTACATTCAAGCCAAGACATCTGGCAAACATTTCACTCCGATTTGTGTCCTTCAGAAACTGGGGGAAGTGGGGTTTATGTAGGTGGTTTTCTGCATTTACATCTCCTGCATAAATGTTGCAATTGCGTAAAAGCTGGATTATGCCTAGATGGACAAAAAGCCCACAGAGCGTTCTTATGCAGAGAACATTAGCAGAGCACGTGTAAGGTATGCCAGCAACCTAGAATACTGCACATGATGGTGCCCACATGTACCTCTAGCCCCGTGGAATCCACAGTAGGCAGGCTGGTGAGATTAGCATATATCTGCAGGGCTCTGTTTCCAGCTTCCTCTGCCTCCGCAAGCACCTTGTTGGCCTGTTTCTCTAGGTCTCGAGAAATATTCCTTGCTTGATTGTACCTAAAAAATTCCCAAGGATCCAGTTATGTAACAGTATGTTTTGTAGGACTGAACTTTAGAAAGAGAGTGGAGAGGCTAAGAAATCAAAAATCACCTCCCACAAAATCCA
Organism: Taeniopygia guttata; assembly: GCF_048771995.1. Taxonomy (NCBI): domain Eukaryota; kingdom Metazoa; phylum Chordata; class Aves; order Passeriformes; family Estrildidae; genus Taeniopygia; species Taeniopygia guttata. The sequence goes on along the minus strand of NC_133033.1, from coordinate 23,541,724 downwards.
AAGCATACAGAGGTTTGTCTTAGTTTTAAGCACTGCTCTGAAGTCAGGAAATAAAAACAAATTTCTGTTACTGACTCACTTCTGATTGAGCTCATCAATATCAATTGCAGTTTGGTTTTCTCCAGCCAGCGTCTTCAGCAGCAGTTGATACGCTTCTGTGGAAGTATCATTTGCAGCCTTGGCTGTGCGAACAATCTCATCAGCTTCCTTTTTATGCCTGATGGCAAAAGAAAAATAATGCCATTACATTTGTCAGCCAATAGTTTTTATCCTTAGTTCTTGATTATATTCCCTCTTACTTCTCCTTCTCTCCTTCCCCCAGATTTACATATGGGAGATGCTGAAAGAATCATAATGGAAGATGGTTTCCATGTCTGTCATCTACATGGGCAGTGTTTGTCCTAGTGCTACACAGCCATCATCCCACAGCACCAGTCCCTTAAGCAGCAAAGGGTGTGTGTTTCCTAGCCAGCAAATGAAATTCTGCTTCCCCCTTGTACAGCAGAGCAGGGCCCTGACATAGGCCATGATGAGTGTGCCCTGCCACAGCCTACCTTTCTGCCAGCTTACGGGCCTCTTCTGCCAGCAGAGTCATGTTGTTGGGGTCCCCGCTTTGCTCTGGAGGTGTAATGGACTGGAAAAGAAAAAGAAAGGGGAAAAAAAAATCCTTTAAAGCTCTTTTTTCATCTTTTATTCGTATTTGCTCTAAATGTTTATTGTCATGATCTTAATGCTTAAACATGTGTCTAATCTACCTCTCACTTCCCTGTATGTTTTCCTTAAGTCTATGCAGTTTCCACCACTGGTTATCCCTTGAAAAACAACTGTGCTAATATCTGTTTAAGACTTTTATGCTGGTCTGGGCTAAGATACTGTCTGTGACTGACAGTGGCGAACTTCACTGATTTCCCATGATCTTGATGCAAATTTGCTGTTTGAGGGAGAGAGCAAGTGGAGAAACACACCAGAGGCACAGAAGGCAAGGCCCTCAGCCTCCCCAGCCATGTGGGATCTCAGCAGCACACTCACCACGTTGTCAGCTGCCACCTTGGCCTTCTCCAGCATGTCAGAAGCCATGCTGATCAGGTCCTCCGTGTCCTCCACCCGCACCCGGGCCTGCTCCGCCAGGCTCTCCGTCTCCTGCACTGTGCCCTGGATGTTCCTCAGCCTGTTGAGCTGACTCACTAAGGTGCTGTTGATGTCTTTGAGACGATCCATGAGGCCCTGATCTACGTCTGAAACAAGGACAAAAAAGAGAGGAAACAAAATTAATTAGAACAGGAAGAGAAGCTGGAGCAGCAGCTTACCATGGCAGGCACCATGTTGGTAGGTTAATCCCCTACTGGAAGGCAACCAGGCAAAGGCATTTCACAAGTCACTTAGCTTGAGATCAAAGTCATAAACAGAATGTGTACCAAACAGGAGAAATGAAAAGCCATTAACTGCTAATGAGACAACCCCACTGTGTGTTGGAACTGACTTTGATGGGACATATTGTGTTCAGAATCATGTTTTACCTCTCTCATTGACTTAAAATAACAACAGAGCTGCTCCTCAATAGGTATGAAATGTCTGTTTTGTGAATTCTCTTTAGCTTATCTCCTAGAAATTAAACAGAGATAGATGAATAGTGCAGATGTACATTCTTCCACACTCAGGGTAACAATGGCTACTCTGAAAAAAGACTTAAGGAGCTCCATATGGAGCAGCCAGGAGCAGTGTGGAATAGCAAACACACTCCAAACTCTCACCAAACCAAAGGGCTGACAAAAGCTGGCAGGATAGAGCCTTGGTTCTCACATATGCAGGTCTTAAAAGGCAACCACACTTCACCAAATTTTTGGACCACCAGGTAACGCCTCACAACAGCATCTTAATAATGGGGCATCACAGCACAGGTATGTGCCTCACAACCAAGGCAGTTACTTTTGAAAAGCTGAGAGTGTTACCAAGAATTAAAGTGCAAGTAGAAGCCCACAGAACTTAATCAAAATTAAGATTGGTCAAATTGATGTACTGGTTGAACATGAACGTTTTGACACATTTCAAAAACATACTACCACAGAAAAACAGAAAACTTTTTCAGGTGTGCACAGATTTTTGAAAGAGTAGTTTTTGTTGCATTTACTTTGCCCTCTTAGTAAGAGAAGAAGCTGGAGCTGGGGAAGGGTTTGGAGTACAAGTCTCATGAGGAACAGCTGAAGGAGCTGGAAAGGGGCTCAGCCTGAAGAAAAGGGGGCCCAGGGGGGATAGTTGTGCCTATCCACAACTCCCTGACAGGAGGGTGCACCCAGGGGAGTTGGACTCTGCTCCCAAGGAACAGGGACAGGATGAGAGGAAACAGCTTCAAGCTGTGCCTGGGGAGGTTTTGGTTGGATAGCAGGAAAAATTTCTTCATTTAAAGGGCTGTCCAGGGAAAGGCTGGAATCACCATGCCTTGAGGGATTTAAAAGCTGGGTGGATGTGGCAATTGAGAACATTGATTAGTGGTGGCCTTGGCAGTGCTGGGGGGCAGGGAACAGTCGGACTTGATCTTAAGGGTCTTTCCAAATAAATGATTCTATGATTCCAAGACAGAAAGCCCGATCAAAAATTCCACCACAAAACCAAATCCATTCCCTCATCTTTCTCCAATCCCCACCCTGCTACCCCCTTATGTGGGACTATCATCTAGGCATTGATGCCAAGCAGGAAGCATAAATCTACCTCAGCTAAAGCTGAGAAAAGCTTAAGCAACCATTCTCACTGGCAGGAATCTTCCCAAGCAAATGCCAGCACTGGATGCGTGTTAGGTTTTTCCCAGCTTCACACAAAGGGGACAAATTTTCCCAAAATGGTCTGAAATCACTGAACCAGTTCCCAGGGGAACATCTTTTACTGCAATGTCAATAGTCTTCTTCAGAGTTCTCTTTTCCAAAACACACATTATCTTATATATTAAAGAGACCCTAAGGACGAACCACTGTCACAAACATGACAAACATCCTGCTCACAGACATCCCACGGTAGTGGCAACAACAGAAGAATCAATTTGAAACCGAGTTTAACAGGAAAAACAGCATTCTTCAGAATATCCTACACTTTATGGTGGGATAATTAAGTTTGCCATCAGGATTTTGAAGCCTTCATTCTGATTGCTGATGATCAGAACAAGAACTATTTGATCCCAAGATGTTGGAGCAAATTTAAAGCATCATAAGTATACTAAAAAGTTTTCTGCTTGTGTAACAAGCCTTTGCATGGAGAGAAGAGAGTAATACATAAAACATTTCCATCCATACAGAGATAGAAGCAGATCTTTACTTCCATGTACAACAAAGACCACTGGTCAAACAGCATGGATAAAAGCACAGCCACTGCTGTTACGATAATATCATTCACTGACACAGTGCTGCCTGAAATTGCTGTCAATCCTGGATCACAGAACTGGCTTAAAATAAAACATGCTGTCTCCAAAGGAAACAGGAACATCAGGCAAAGAACTCATTTAGTTGGTCCATGTCTGATCAGGTCAACTCACCTTTGCTCTTTTGTGCTTCATGGAGCAGCTCTGTAACTTCTCTCTCTGCCTGCTTCAACCGCTCTTCGAAGGCTTCATCAGTTACAGTTTCTTCTCTGGTACCCAGATTTGCTATAAGATTTTCCAACTCCTGCAGCCTTTGACGTTGCTCTGCCACCTACATGAGAGGGACAGAGCACAGCTATGACACAGCAAAGCACCTTGAGCCACTCTGCTTTCAGCGAACACCAACAGTCATGGGCCAGAATGCTGCACAAGTGCCACCATCTCCAGTGGTACCAACAGCAGTCAGGGTCTGTGGCCTTACCTTATCTTTCACTAGTCTGTAACAGGCTGGACACTCCTGGCAGCCTGGCCACGAGCGGTTGTAGAAATAGTTCTCCTCACACTGGTTGCAGCGGCTCCCCACGAAGCCCTCCTTGCACTCGCAGTGACCGTTCTCCCGGCACTGCAGGGACCGCGAGCCCTCAGGATCACAGTCGCAGGCTGCAGGGGAGTTAAACCTCAGTCAGACTGCACAAGAGGCAGAAACACCCTCAAACTCACAGGATGAGGGGAAAGGCTTAATACCCTAAAACATCTGCAAGAGCTATGGGGGCACAAACCCGCAGCTGGACCTCCCTCCTGATCGCAGTGCCTCTACTCACAAGCAGGATCCAACATTCACTGTGTGTGTTCAGTGCTGCTATTACCTCTCCCACAAAGCATCATTCTACCCCACTGCATTGTAACCAACTGCTGGTTGTAGTTTTGCTGCTCTTTACAGACAGGGATATCAATGAGGAAAGTTTGGATCAACTTGCTTTGCAATCATGTTTACAAGATCAGCTGCTCCTCAAGACAGAACCTGGATACTGAGGCCACCTGCAGAGTAACTGTGCAGGAACACATTAGGAAACAGGACTGTTGGAGGCCAAGATGCAGAGATATATTTACACCAACTTATCTACTAAGCTGGATATCTAGTAAGTTGGACGAGAAAAAGGTAACAAAAGAAGAAGGGAATAAGCTGTAGTACAGAATCAAATTTTGTCATGCACAGTGTGGGCAAAAAAGTGCCAACTTCTGCTGTGATGAGGAACAAGGTGACAAAATACCTTCCCAGAGGCAGAAGGAAAGCAAAGGCAGGGCTGGGTGGGCAACATCCTTCCCATCTGCCTTGCTCTGGCCCCTCAGACTTACGTTTGCAGCCTTCAGAGCCAAAGCCGAAGTGGTTGCTCTCACAGCTGTCACACTGCTGGCCGGTGACGCCTGGCTGGCACTCGCACTGCCCCGTCCGGATGTCACACTGCCCGCTGGTGGAGCCCAGCGCGTGGCAGTTGCACCTGGGGGAGGCAGGCACACGTCAGATGTGACACAGAAGGGACACATGGGGCCAAGTGCCTCCCTGAAATGCACAGCCCAACATTTACATTTGCTAAAAGCCACTTTTCTTGCTGTGAAGATGCAGCAGGCAAGGCACAGAGCTTTTGAACTATGCAAGGTCACTTGCTGCCTGCACTAAAAAAAGAACCCAAGAGCCCCTGCTACAATCATGAAGTCATGTGGCAATTTTCTATTTAAGATGTAGAGCTCTTTATAAAGCTGTTTATAAGTCAGGCTTTTTGTACAGCCTTAGTAGCTGCTCCTTGGCCACTGCTCTTCCCTACCCACACCAGCAGAGGCACACCTGTTACTTGTGACAAACATCACATTCCTGCACAATGTGAGCACAGACCCTCCAACACCAGGGTCTCTGCCCTAAGCCAAGCCAAACCTCACCTCTCACAGCCACGTCCACTCTGGAGGTTGAAGAATCCAGGCTCACAGGCACTGCAGTCCCTCCCAGTGACGTGAGACAAGCACTCACACTGCCCAGTCACTTGATTGCAGATCGTCTGCTGATTCACTGTGCCGTAGGGATTGCAGTGACAAGCTACAAAAATAAAAAGGTATGGAGAAAGATGCACAAAGTTAGAAATCCCTTGTGGTGTTGGTACTTACCCTAATGGGCCTAAATCCAAACCACATGGCCACCCAGCCCCTGCATCATACAATGCTTTTGCTTTGATAGCACTTAGTGCCCACAAACACAAGGACTTTAGCAAGCTCAAACAACCAAATCAGGGTAAAGCCGCACACTGACGGGCACAAGTGACAGCCTGCCAGCAGCTCCTGGGGACAAAACCGTTTTTAAAGGCAACAAGAAGCAAGTGTCACCTCTGCATTTGTCAGCGGGGTCAGAGGCCAGGGGGTTCCCGAAGAAGCCATCCTTGCAGCGGTCACAGTAGAAGCCGGCGGTGTTGTAGATGCACTTGAGGCACTCTCCGGTCTGGCGGTCGCAGTTGCCCACGGCATTGGGGTCAATGTTGTTGTTGCACTGGCACAGGCGGCAGGGCCTCACAGCACCATTTCTGCCCAGTGGGTCTCCGAAATAGGCATCATCACACAGCTCACACCTCTTGCCTGGGACACAACACAGACATGGGTGCTGCAGCAGAAAGCCCTTTGCTGCCATCTCACATAGAGCCCCTTTGCAGTCCCTGCTGAAAAGTAAACTCTTCAGCTTCTTCCCTTTCATCCTTCTGTTAGGGCCAGACACAAATCGCTCCTCATCTCTAAATTCAAGCTGATTTTTCACTGGAACTTTGCAGTATGAATTATTTCCATTCTTCCTTCCCCTCCTATCCCTGTAAGCCAAACCTGTTTGCTGCAATTTGTTGTTAATTTAAGAATCCCAAGAGGTAGAGTTCCGTGGGGCATCACTGCTCCAGGAAGCTCCTCCACCAATGAGACCTGCCAAACCTCCACAGGCAGCCACTGAAGTATTTGATTCAGCAGCTTCCTACACTTATTGCAGATCTGACCTCCCCAGCCAATTATGAATTCCATTTCTTAGGCAGTTCTTGCACAAACCAACCCCTTTTTTCCTCACATCCCAAGAAGGTGGCATGAGACAGGAGAAACTCTTCAGCAATCAGCTACAAGAAAGATCAGCTGCTACAGACACCTGAGCTGAAGGGCACCTGGGGCCTGGTCTGCTTTGGTTCACAATGCAGTGGCACCCACAGGAACCCACATGAGCTGCTTATGTGCCTGGTCAGAGACTTTCCTAAGCACTCAAGAATTTACAGGTATTCTGTACTTTGGACTCTGCCATGCCAAGCATGAAATCAGCAGAGAAGCATGAGGGCTGCCAGTCATCCTATGGCTTCCTTGCTGTTTGCAGGCAGAACAAAAATTTCTGCTTAACAACTCAGCTACATGCTTGGACTTCACAGCTTATTGCTAAGAAAAAAAGATCAGTATCTGTTCACATATTTCTCCTTAAAATTACTGAGCACTAGGTTTGATCTTCTGGTTTTTTGGGCAGCGCTCATGAGTCACTGTAGCCTTCCTGCTCTTCCTAGGAAGCATCCTGTAGTGCCTCACTTGCTGGCAAACTGCACCTTCTAATTTTATTTCAGTCTGACCTGCCTTCCTGGCTCTTTTAAATCTATTTTCTGCCCAACACCATGCCATCATCAGAGCTCTATTGGAAGGCAGCACAACTTTCCTACACAGCACAGAAATTGTAAGACTTTGCAGATAAAGCCTTTTGTCCTCAAGAAATAGGCATGAAAACATGTGAAGCCCCAAGCCTCACACAGGACAGAAAAGAGGGCTGAGGAAGGAAGAAGGATTTGAACCAGAAGACACAGCAGCTTTCAGAGCTACTCACTGTGGATCAGAGAACAAGAACGATCAGGAGACTCATTTCCACAATCGTGTGGATGTAGAAAAAGATGCTTTGTGTAGGAACACACCTGTAGTGCCAGCCTGGCAGCTGGTGCACACGACCTCCTTGGTGCGGGGCACAATGGCACAGCTCGAGGTGCCTGGGCACGGGCAGGGCTGGCAGTCCGAGGCTGTGCCGGCCGTGGCATCGCCGTAATACCCATCGCTGCACTTCTCACAGTGCGTCCCCGCCGTGTTATCCCTGCAATTGCACATGCCTGCAATAGAGAGGGACGTGAGTTTTGCTTCACTGTCCAATCCAGAAAAGAAGAACCACCCTCTTGCTGCTCCCTGCTTGCTCTTACCCGTCTCGGGATCACAGGTCTCGCTGTGCCCGTTGCACGCGCAGGGCACGCAGGGGCTGTAGGGCCCGAGGCCTGGGGTCTCCCGGCGGTACCCAGAGGTGCAGCGCTCACAGAACTGCCCCTCGTATCCCACGGGACACGAGCAGCTCTCCACCCAGGCCACAGGCACGCCGGGTCCGGGGCGAGCACTCGTGATGGTGACATCGTCCAGGTGGCCGGCACCTAGAAAGCACCAAGGGGCAAACCCTTTGTAACCCACAGGCTATCATCACCGCTTCCCCAGACACAGCTGAACGGCACGAGGGGCAGACAGGGGGTGCTTGCAGTTGGTAAGATCAATCAAGACGCAAAACCCTCCAGGAAGGTTTAGAGAGATAAGCAAAGATGCACTAGAGCTCACCAAGGGAACATGCAGGATAGGAAAGCTGAGAATGACAATATAGAGGAGATTCTGAGAACAGCAGCTGAGCAAGCACAGACAATTACAATTAAGTTATATTTTACATGTGTATGGTTTCCATTTCCAAATCAAATACCAAAACCAATTCCTGGCTTTCAAGACAGAACAGACCATATCTCTAGCAATCTTAATACACCATCTGCAAACCACGCCTCAGGATAAACTCTTCAACTATTTCTCTCAAGCCATTCCTTCCTCTGGCATCTCTACACTTCCCTCCTCTACTCCCAGCCCCTTCCCTGGAGCAAAACAGAGCTCAGACACAACATAGCTGACTTTTAACTTATACCACTGTGTCTGTACTACTGCAGCAGCTCCAGTGCACTGAGTACAGCCTCAACTCCTACATATTAGCAGTGACTACAGCACTCAGGGATAGTTTGCTCCCCACCTTTCTCCCCCTCCATTTCACAACCCCACATTCTTCATTATGGGCCACCCCTCTGAAAACACTTGCAGTTTCCCCACCTTTACCAAATGCAAATTTATCCTTTGCATCTTTCTGCAAAAAATTTTCACCACATAGCAATACCTAAGGATCTACTTTTGCTTCTAATTCATGCCCATTTTTATAAATCTTCATTATGAGTAACTTTCACTCAGGTCTTGCACAGGCAGCACTTTAGACCTTGTCCTTCCTATTTGTCATGTCAAGGCAAGATCCAGAAAGAGGGGGATGTAACCATTTCCAGTGTAGCAAAACTTAAAGCCAAGTGTTGTAAACTTCCTACACCTTCCTTCAGTATTCTGTACTACGTATTTTTACCAACTGGAGGATAGTGGCTATTAAACAAAGAAAAATTCCCATGTCTAGAGCAAGGAATTAGCAGTTGTTACATGTTCAGCTTCCAGACATTCAAAGACAACACTTTTCTTTCCCATATCCTCTTCAGGAGGTCTGGCAGAAGACGCTACACAGGAAAGGCAGGTGAAAAGCCATTGGCAGAAGCTTTGCCAAATAAACTGCCACAGCTGTTTATGGCTGGGCCCTACAATGAAGCAACCCAAGCACTAAACAATGAGTTTGCCCCCTCTTCTGCGACGTTCTGCTCAGTGACTTACTTCTCTCACTGTATGTCCCACGGATCTTGATGGAAGTCAAGTTGTGGAGAAGCTTTTGGAATTCAAATGCTGTAAGAGCAGGCCTCCACGGGTAATCTGCAGCCTCATGGAGCCTGGGGAGAAGAGCCAGGCATCATCAGCACAGCTTTCAGCTGCTAACAGCTGCACCCTCTCAAAAGCTCCCTTTGCAACAGCGCTGTGCTATTGCAACATCACCCACACAAGTTTAAACCTAATGACCTCTGTTTCCTCAAGAGCTCAGAGGCCAAAGGCAGCCCAGGCCAGGTGACAGCTGCTCCCACTGTACCTGAAGGTGTAGGTCTGCACATTCTCACTGGGGTAGGAGTTGCCCTGGGCAATGAGAGGCACCGACACTCTCAGCCCAGCCCCCTCCAGCACCAGATCCTCTGCAGAGAGGCGCGTGTCTCGCCTGTCCACACGGAAGGAGAAGGTCAGGTTTTGCCCGTAACTCAAAACCTGGTTGCCCAAGAACTTGCCTGAAAGGGGAAGAAATCCTTACAGTTAGGGGACAGAACACAAAGGGCACAAGCAGCACAGAAAGCCATGATTTTACAATGACCTACGTGGTGCAACGAAGTACATGGGGAAGTAGGTGTCTGAGATAACGGAGATGTCCTGGGTCTCAGCACTCCACTGCAGCAAGACTTCTGAGCCATCACGCTGCTCAGCATGCCACTCATCCTCTCCTGAAGAATCAGATGGGCAAGAATGAACACCCTTGGAAGACAGAGATCTGCACACACTTCTCGTGTCACGTAGTTAATCTAGCTGCCTGCAAAGGCACTGGCAGGCTGCAGAAAGCAGCTGTGCAGAGGAATTTAAACAGTAAACACCATCTTTACAGTTAAGCCTCTGACTCAAGTGCTGACTTGAAACCTCTGAACTCTGAACCCTCTGACGACTACTCGTCCCAAACCTTCTTTTCTAAAGAGCTTAAGCAAAGCTAGAAAAACCTGCAGGCCCCTACAATTTGTTGAGAGCTGCAGCCTTTGTAGGAATCGTTCTCCAGTGGAATTTTAATTAAAAAGATGTTCTTTTCTGACTATGCAGCATGAAAACATGCATACACATGAAACATACTGCATGAAAGAAACAGCTTTTTCCTGGGCTTACAGACTCATAGGAAACACAAGTGCATTTTATTCAGAGCCATGTAAACCCCGAATCTAAAGTGATTTTGATCCTCTCAATCACAAAGTCTTGACTTGGTTCTAGAAACGAGGAAATTATGCTTTGTCAGCACACCTCTCAGGATAGAAGAAGTTTCTATTTGCAATTCCCACTTGCACCTGCACACTGTACAATAACTGTGTGCCCAAGGCCAGGGCTGTGAATTCCTGCCTCCCCATCTGAACAAACAAGCTGCAGACATGGAAGATCCAGGTAGCTTTAGCACTTCCAAAAGAGGGATCCTAGACCTGCCTGCCCAAGGTTTGTGGTCTTGCACAGAAAGGAAGGAGTTGGGGTTTTTTAATAGCTTCCGACTTGAGTCTACCACCCAACCTGAGATACAAAGGAAAGCTCAATTTTACCAAACTCAAAGTTGGACGTGATGCTATAGATGCTGTAGCCCACAGCACTGGTGCAGACTGAAGAGTGTCCAAAACAGAAGCAGGGAGTACAGCCTCTTGGATTGGAGGAATCCAGATGGAAAAATCCAGGTTTGCATCTGAAGATGCGGAGGAAAGAAAATTAATTTCCCTGATGTTAACCCCAGGTCCTTGCTCAAATGTTTTTCATTCTTGAAACAAAGCCATGGGAAGAAAAACTCACCTCTCACAGTGGAATCCTTCCACATTGTCCTTGCACGCACACCGCCCTGTCTCGACGTTGCACTCCCCTGTGCTGCCAGCAGCATTGCAAGAACAGGGCCTGGGGCAGTCAGGAGAGAGGTTAGCTCAGTAAGAGCCACATAGAGAAAGCTTTAAAAAAAGCCTAGCTTTCCTTTTAGAGAGCTGCAATCCTCCTTACCTGCACCCAGCTTCGGAGAGGGAGTGGAACCCTGGCTGGCACCGGTCACACTTGTCCCCCATCACACCAGGCTTGCAGCTGCACTGGCCATAGCTGTCGCACTGCGTGCTGAGGGAGCCTGTGGGGACAGCAGGGACAGGCACCTCAGCACACACATATGGCTCCATCAGCTACTCAAACTTTACAAATCAGCCAAGAAATAAGGAAGCAGAAAGCAGGAAGCACAGCCTCAAGTCAATGAGTGACAGCTTACCTAAAGACTGCCTCTAGTTCACAGAAATTCTTCCCCTGGCAGCTCTAGACAGATGAACTGTTATCTAGTCTTCCCAAACTATACTGAGCCTTTTACTCCTACAAACCAAGCTTTTTATATATAAAATATAATTTTAACTTCAAATTGCCTTTTTCTGCTTCATCCTCAGTGCTACATTTGCATGCCTCCAATTCCACATCTGTTTTACTCTGCAATATGTAATTTCTAAGATTTTATTCCCTGAATCCCTTCTGCTACCCCTAATCAGTATCTCTGCTTTCCCTGGCCTCTCCCTTTCACACTCCAATTTCCTTCCTTGATTCCTAAGTTGCATTTAAAGACTAAACTGCCTCTTTGGAACAAGGCTGCACATGCCACTATGAATCCTAGTAAACTCATAAGCAAACCCCTCATTTTTGGAAGGATGTCTTCCTCAGTACTGCTCCATTCAAGTGGTCTTGCACAAAAAACAGCAGCAGGGTTCTTTAATCCATAGTGGACAAAATGCTTTCTCCCAAGCATCCATGTAGCTACCAGCCTCAGAGCTGTCAGCACTGTAAGAGTTAACTAGCAGGACAAAAATATTTTAATATACAGAAATAGTTGCTTGTTTCCACTTCAATCCACACCAGAAGATTACAGCAAAGTGAAGAGTTATAAGATGATTAGGCTGGACGGGACAGAAGAACTCACAAAACCTTTACCATATACAGCCAAAGTTCAAATCCCCTTTGCAGTCCCACTTAGGATTATTTAGGAAAAAAGAGTACTTGACAAAAAATACCAATCCAAACATATCCAGGAGATTCAAAAACACCCTGGGTGTCAGTGCGTCATTGCATACAAGCTAATGGCTAAGCTATAAAGGCCTTTGGAAGCTGTCCTTAAAGACCTGAGAAGTCACTTCCCTGCATCCTTTCAACCATCTCAGCTCACACCAACCCATATCCCTCTTAAAATAGGGTCTAACAAAAGGATCCAGGAAAGCAGTCAGAAGAAGAAAGGGCCTTTATTGGTCAAAAATTTCACAACTGAATGACTCCTTGACAAAATTAGATAGGAGATGCACCCTGGCAGACCTCTCCCTGGCTGCTTTTAGGGCTTGCTACAAGCAAGGACTTATGCCAGCTACTCTTTTGAAACCTCACATCATATCTTACTATGTGTTACCCTTTTCCTTCCTTCCACCTTACTTGCTGTGGGCTGGTGTAGTTATAGGATCACTCCTTACAGGTTAAGTGGTTCTCTACATGACAAAAGATTTATTCTCCTGCCAGAATTACCCCGTCCCTGTTTATTTATAAAAAGTTTAATTACATATTTTGAGTTTACTTTGTTTTATCTCACCCCACCCCCTTTTGTGTTTAATGTTTCACTGGTTTGTATTTATAGTGCTTGGATACTCAGTAGGAGAAAATGATGCAGCAGCTAAAGTTCACTACAATTTCTCAGCATGAACAACTTCCAGAAATACCCACTCACATCATCATGGTTATTAAGAATTTAAATGAGTTCTTTAGTACTGGGAGCATCCAGGGTAACACATACACAGTGGAAAAAAAATCTATTTCAGAATACATTCAAAGGACTAAATGCTGCAGAGGTGACCCATCTGCCCCTGCCACACTAACTCCATTTAGATCCAAGGATAACTTAAACCAAAATACAACCCAATAAACATTTCCTACATAGAAAAAAAAAAAAGAAAAGAAATCCAAACAACCCCTCCCTCTTTCTACCCCGGAGTTTGCAATGAGCTGCATGACCGACAGAAAGAAGAGGTGGGTTTGGTGCGTGGAAGCTTGCAGGCAGCCGTGCTGTCAGCAGCACTCACCGACGGGGTTGCAGCTGCAGGGCAGACAGCCCTGGTCGCTGGCCAGGCGGTAGAAGCTGTCCCGGCAGCGCTCGCAGCGGGGCCCGTCGGTGTTGCCGGCACAGGCCGTGCAGTGGCCGCCGTGGCCCGTGGCGCGGTACAGCTCGGGGTCGAAGTAGCACTCCTGGGACCGCCCGTTGCAGTCGCACGCTGCAAAGACACGGCACTGTCAGTGACCAGCCCGTCCCCAGAGCACAAAACTCACCCGCACAGTTCAGCTCTGTGAGTTGGGGTAGGAGCTTTTAACCACTCCGAGACCTGAAACAAACTTGAGACCATTCTCATCAACGCCCGAAAGAAAACTAGAATTTTCTACCCCACTTCTTTCGACATCAGGCTGCCACTTGCAGCCAAAATGTTGTCCTCCCACACAGCACCACCGATCCCTGTCATCCAAACAAGCATGAAAAGGTAACATGAGGCTACTCCATGCTGTAATGAGAGTTTCTCCCCTGGATTGCAAATCCCTAGACAGCAGAACATCCCAATTTCACCAGCCCACTGAGGGAAGCCACAGACAGCTGGGACCTATCTAGACACACAGAGGTCAGACAGGAAGAAAACTTTTCTGTCTGAAAAAGCTTCCCCATAAAGTAAACTACCAGGAGCTATGGTCTGGGACAAAACACCAAGCAAACTGGTGTTCTGCGACAGAGCCCTGCATTTGCAGTCCAGAAATTAGATTAAATAATCAACAAGTATCTGTAAAAACCAATAACCTAAACACAAAAATCAGCTGATGCTAAATGAGGAGCTTTTGAAAAGCCAATTATACTCCAGCATAGTAAACTGAATTTTTTTCCCATGGGTCTCATAAAGTACAAGCCTGTACATTTCTGCAGGCCACCTCTTTCTTTAGGAAAGATGGGTGGCTCCCATCCTTCTCCAGAAAGGAGATGCCCATTCCTACGGATCTATTAGAAAGCTCCCACAAGGTAGAAGTGGAATGACCAGCAGTCCCTCGAACTTTGCTTAGTGCTGGCTAACTGTGACTGAGACAAGTTAACAGAAGGCAGGGCCAGGCTGTGGCTCCAGCAGAGGCAGGGCCCTGCCCCAGCCAGGCCGTCCCCGGGTGCAGCCGCACTCACGCAGGCACTCGTTGGCGCTCTCCGCCGTCGCTCTCCTCCACGGGCGGTCGTTGAAGAAGGGAAGGCACTTTTCACAGTCAACCCCGAAGGTGTTGTGCTTGCAGTTGCAGACCAGCTTCCCAAGCTCATTCTTCACACACTCGCTCGCGTGCCCGTTGCATTTGCACCTGGTTCAGGAGAGGTAAGGAACAGCTATTAAAACTCCAGGGCTCCAGGTCATTTGCAAAGCAACACCAAAAAACAGGGCCCACATCTCAAAATCTGAGATGAGAGAAATTTGAAGGTAAATGATTAAAACAAAATTGAGACCAAAACTGCTGTCATTCAGCTTGGAGAAAAGGGAGCTTCATGGATATCTTATGGAGACCTTCTAATACCTAAAAGGGGTTTATGGGACAGAGAGAAACTTTTTATCAGGGCCTGTAGTGATGGGACAAGGGATAGTAATTTAAAACATCTTTAAAATTTTAATTTAGATTGGACATAAGGAATCAATGAGGGTGGTGGAACACTGGCACAGGTTGACCAAGGAAGCTGTGGCTGCCCCATCCCAGAAGTGTCCAAGGCCAGGCTGGCCAGGGCTTGGAGCAACCTGGGATAGTGGAAGGTGTCCCTGCCCACGACGGGGGCTGGATGATCTCTGAAGGTCCCTTCCAAACCAAAAAATTCTATGAAACAAAGAGGTACAGCCTGCTCTAGGTAGGCATTTGAAAAGGAAGACAGTTAACTAACTCCTTTGCAGTCTTCAGACTAACCTGAGTAGGAGAAGCAAAGATTTAGCTGGCTTTATGTTAGTAAACTTTCCACAACTTCTCTCCAGTGAGAGCCCAGAACACAGTATGTTCACTGGGTGTGGGGTACTGTGGTATCAGTAGGAAATTAAATAGCACAAAGGTGACTAATACAGAAGCCCAGGGACCTCCAGACTGGTAGTGCAGCCAATACAAATCCACGTGTGGCCAAATCCCTGTCTCAGGACCCCCACGTGCAAGCAGGCCAAAACCCTGCAGTGGTCACATCTCTGTTTATTTTATCATCAACTACCTAAGGTTAAAACATTCTATAATACATTTTGGCAAAAGGAATGGACAACCACAACCATGTTGTACCATGTTCCAGACCTCCAAAGGATATAGCTTCTTCAATACATGTGAAGTAGAGACACAGAGATTTTCTACTTACTGTTATTCGAGAGTACAGACACAGGAGAGAATAATTTAAAAACACATTGAAAAAACCATACAAATCACACAGCAGAAAAAAAACTTTGTTATTTTGTTTTTCATTTGAGTTAATTCTTTTTACCATTTACCTTCTCAAGTCACTTATTATTTCATCGAATCAAGGAAAAAAAATTGATCTCTGCCAGCCCTGAAGTTATAGCCACAAAAGCTTATACACGATATTTGCAAATTATGCACAATTCATTCTAATGCATTCTTGATTTAGGACAGTCTGTAAAGACCAGAGCCTATTTGTATGATGTGAATACAATCAGTATCTTTAAAGCAGTCTAGTAAAACTAAACAAAAACTTTAGTAAGCACAGAGTTTTATTGTCTACTCACCTACCACCCACAGCAAAATCAGAAATTGCATAGTAGTAAGACTTGAGAACTTTTGGGTCATTGAAAACTTCATCTCCAAATGTGTTCAGACGGTTGAGGGTCACTCTAATATCTGTAGCTGTCACCCATTCCTAGAGCAGAAAGAAATCCCATCAGATGAAACATCCTTTCCCTTGAGAAAGTACCAGTCATTAGCAGTTCAATTAACAAAGTCATTCCTCAGCAGCTGCCTCCTTCTTCATTATTTTCCCCTCTGCACCTCGGGAGCTCACACACTCCTGCCCCAGAAGCCTTATGCCACATCCTCTTAGTTGAAATGGGTTTTCCTGACCCCTTCTCCTCTCTGGAGACCCTTTCCAATGCCTCTTCACACCCTGACTGCTTTTAGCTGGGAAGCACTGAATAACCTCTCCAGCAAAAAGTGCAGGGCAGGCAATTATGCCAGCTTGCTAATCGTACTTGTCTGTCTGGCTGTAGTTTTCCTGCAAAGCTATGCAGCACCAATGGGAAAATCTTTAGGGTACATTTGTCTGCAGGCATATTGCACTAGACTAAAAGACACAGACAGACAAATGAGTGAGGCTGGGGAGGCAGACGAAGACAGACAGATCTGACTTGTAACACAAGAGTTTTTCATAATATTTACACAGTGTCTGTAACACACTTCCCTGGCCTCATGCAGCAGTAGCCAGCACAAACAGCCTGTTGCCAAATTTCATATCACATTCTGCCAGCCACTGACATTGGCACCTCCTTGGTTTTATTATACCCTTTACAAAGCTGTTTTCCTTCAAACACCATAAAAAAGAACACAAAGAAACATTCCTGTATGTACAACAGTGCAGCACCTGTGTCACTGCTCAGCCAGTAACACAGTATTTATTTACTGAATTATAAACACATGGAAATACCAACCACAATGTACACATTTACTTCAGTTCTAAAAAGCAACACCAGGAGTTGGTATGTATTTTAGGAAACTGGTGGTCAGATCTCTATTCCTTACATAGAGAAGCTTATCAGAAAAATGATACAACTGCTAACTTGAAATCTCCTTATTCACCTTAATGATAAGACATGGTTTTCTGCAAGGGTTGGCTACACCAATGAGGTGGCCAAACTGGTTTTTTTCCATTTCAGAAAGTCTTTGTCCTTTCCCATTAATCTTATTTTTTAATTTCACTTTAGTTTGCAGAAGCAACTCCACTAGGTTCTGCTCTCCTGCCTGGGAATTGGAAACAGGCAGGCCCTGAGCCTGCTGGGTACCTGTCTCAGACAACTCCTGCTACTCTAAGAGCAAAGGGAAGTGATGGTAAATCACAGCTCTGAAAGGAAGACAACGAGCCCCAGTGAAGCAAACCCCACAGCTTTAGCTCCTTGTTGCAATAGAAACTGCAGAAGTCATCAAGCAGAACACAAAACTGGCAAGTAAATCAGACAAACTGGTGCTCTAGCATGCTCCTGACCACTGCCCAACCACTCCTGTGAATGCAAAAGAAACATTCAAGAATGTTCAACAACAAAAAACCCCTGCCAAAACCCCTTGCCAAGCCATCTGTAAGAGGAAAACCAAGGATAAAATCAAACTTCTCTGCTTCAACACACTTGTAAGAGTAGATGGTAGGGATTCCTGTAATGCTTTATGTATTTAGAAGAATCTTAAATTTCTTACTTTTTTTCTGCTTGAAATATACATGCAGATGCCTCAAATATTAACTGGACCGAGACTTTACCTTCCTCTGTCCTTGTATCAACAGCAGAATGTCCACAGCTGCTTTCTACGCTGGCAGAGATTTACATTCATCCTTTGAACGTAATGATCCCCAGTGACATATCACCCTTAAAGCCAGTGGGTTTGCTTTTTTGTACCATAAACTTACTATCAACAGACTCAAGAGTTCAACTCTTCCTTCAAAAGCACCTCTGTGGATTGTCCATCCCAACTCAGCTGTGCAAGGGCCTTTCACTACGAGTAAGGGCGGTAGTGCAGCCCAGTGAGCACAAAGCCACCATGCAGAGTGACCCAACAGGAAGACTCAACTCAGACCACCTGACCGACATAGTCCTGCTCACACACCTGCAGCACAGGGCTGTTGTCAAAGTTGTAGGCACTGGGCCGCCCCTCCAGCGTTGAGAAGGCCACGTTGCCTCCGGTGAGAGGGGAGATGTCGCTGAACTCATCGGTGCAGAGCGCCTGCTGCTCGTCCTCGCCGGTGCGGATGAAGCCGCGGTTGATTTTGTGGTAGGTGCTCTCACAGGACCCACTGTAGTACTGGTAGGGCACCCAAGGGCCGTCCTCCTTCGTGCGCTTGTAGATGGCAAAGCTCTCGGGCCGGCTCGTGTGGAACTTGAGGCGCACGTACGTGATGTCAAAGGCTTTTCCTGTGGGGGAGAGGAGACATGAGAAAGACTCAAAACTGAGGAAGAATGGAAAGAGCTGCACTGCATATCTCCCTCTGGAGAAACATCTCCCAGCACTATCCAGAAGGATGAGCATGTCCAGCAACACCAGAAGTATCTCTTCCAGGCCAGTATAGTATCTCCAAGCAAAGACAAGGTGAAGGATCTGAAAGCAGAAGCTGAGTGCAGGCTGAATACATAAAGAGACCTGTAAGCTTCTGTGCAACCAAACACATTTCAGAAGCTGCAATTCTCTTCCACATACATCCCTAACAGATGACAGACTACATCAGAACCATGAGTAGTTTGTGTGTATTTAAGGCCAGGCCCAAGTTAATAATGACATTTGATTATATTTCTCCCAAACATATGCATGGGAGAAACAGTATTAACCAGAGAAGAACAAGTCACACTGTAGAGCCTGGTTTGTACCTCTGCTTCTTCCCTACATAGACAATACCTCAATCCCATTTTACAGCTCACAAAGCTTTTCCTGCAGCATTGAACCTACTGACTACAGCCCTCTTCTACTCATTCCTTGGGAAAAACAAAATGAGGTTTAAGTTTCCCACACCATTTGACTAAAATCACCAAGGCATTTTACAGATCAGAGTGCAATAATTTCCAAGCTACCCATGTTCTCCATCGCCTAGCATGAAAGAAAATCCACCTCCTTGCCCTCTGTTGTATAAATTATATCCTCCTAACTGGTCTGTGGCAGATAGCACATCATCCTCCCTCATTAATCTTCTCCAGTGACTTGAGCATCTACTCCCAGACACATAAACCAACTGCCCAGGGTAGTCACATCCCTGAGAGAACCCATTAGGAGA
Organism: Taeniopygia guttata; assembly: GCF_048771995.1. NCBI lineage: Eukaryota > Metazoa > Chordata > Aves > Passeriformes > Estrildidae > Taeniopygia > Taeniopygia guttata. Next base: position 23,522,615 of record NC_133033.1, on the reverse strand, counting down.
AAAGGACCACAACACTCTTCAGCCACCTTCGTCTGCTTTCCACACAGGCCAAGGGTTCCCAGGAGCAGGCATACAGCTGTATACCAGCTGTTCTTGCTCCACTTCAGCAAGCAGACTGTGTACAATTAGGACATCCTGGAGCATGTAGGGAGTTTGCTAAAACAACGTTGAATTTGTTTGGAATAAAACCTCGGGTGTTTAGTCCCCGCCATGCTTTTTTATGCTCCCACCACTTCCAAGAAAAACAGTGCTCTAAGCAGAACTTGCAGCCGTCACCGGTTCTTTTGTTGATCCAAAAAAAAAGCTACTAGAAGAGTTTCAGTTGATTGAGAAACAGGTTTTTTCAACCTGCAAAAGTCACACAGATTTAACCTCAACTTATAAAATGAATGAATTGTACCATGTTAAATTTTAACAGGAGACTTGGCACTTGTTGAAGTGTTCAGCTCCTTCACACGTGAGAGCAGACCAGAGGCACCATGCACCAAGAACAGAGTGTCCTCAAAGAACACACGCACACACCGACAGCCGTGAGTTAGGTCACGAACCACGGAGCTGCCCTGAAGGCCCCCCAGTGATTAGGCCAGGGGCCAGCCCGCATTAGGCACGCTGCACCCAAAGCCTGTATGGCACAAGGGAGGAGCCAAAGTAGCAGGAGAAGCACAGCAAAGGGTCCAGAAACCAACATACCTGAAAAAAATAAAGTAAAAACCAACATATACAGCACCTGAAAAATTATATCCTCCAATGTGTTAGCCTGGCACATCCTGGTTTTTGGTAACAGGGGGGCCCACAGGGGAAGCTTCTATGAGAAGTTGCTAGAAGCCTCCACTGTGTCCAACAGAGAGCCAATCTCTGGAGATGGACATGCTGCTGGCCCCATCAGAGTGGTTGGTAATGCCTCTGTGATGATGTATTTAAGAAGAAAATCAAAACCGCACATGCACTATTTGTTTTTCCAGGGCTGGTGAAGCACTGCTGCTGAGGGCCAACCCTGGCATGGCGTGTGGCAATGCACTGCGGCTGCCCCCGCCATCCTTTGGGCAACCTGCAGCGAGCCCTGCCCGCCTGGCCGCCCCGCCAGCCGTGCTGCGGCAGAAGGGCAGGCAGGGGTGGCAGCTGCTCCTGCCGGCGCCCCGCATCAACAGAGGCCTCAAACAGCACCAGCGCCACGGCGGCCGCTGCCCACACGGCCGGGCTGCTCAGCCGGCAGGGGAAGCGTGAGGAGCAATTTCCCCAACATGGAGCCTGGAGGAGATCGACTTCTCGGCACTGCGGGATCTCACAGGAATCTTTGAATCAGTGGAACTTGTTGGCAGTGGTACCTACAAGCAGCAGTTTTTGTTCTACTCAGAGAAGAGGAGGAAGTGAGGACACGTGAGGGAAAACAACATGGTCACAGCAAGGTAGGTGGAAAAGAAAGAGAAAAGGCTTCAAGCATCAGGTCTGAGATTCCTCTGCAGGCCATGGTGAGGACTGTGGTGAAACAAACTGTCCCCTTGGAATGCCTGAAGTCCACAGGGGATGCAGAGATCCACTCACAGCCCATGGGAAAGTGGAGCGGGTGGGTGTTAGAGAAGCTGTGTTCCAGTGGGAGACCAGACTAGAGAGAGAGAGGGCCCTGCTTCCAGAGAGAGAGAGAGAGAGAGAGAGAGAGAGCCCTTGCTTGCAAACCAGAGCAGCCTTCCCTTAAAAGACTGCATCCCTTGAACAAGTGACCCACACCACATCAGTTTTGGGATGACTGTTTGCCCATAGGAGGGACCCCATGGCATAGCAGAGAAAAGGCTCCTCTCCCTGAGTGAGGAGGAAAAGATCTTGAATTACAGACTAAAACCTCCATGCTCTGTCTTCCTGAACTGTCAGTGGGAAAGAGGGAGGGGCTGGGGGAAAACAGGTATTTTAAAGGCTTATTTTATTTCTCACCATCCTCCTCTGACTGTTAATAATACATTTATTTTATGACTTTAAAATTGAACCTATATTGCCCTAAAGTGTTTTGTCTCAGTCCTAATCTCAACTCATGAGCCCTTTGTTATTTTTTCCCCCTCTCCTCTGCTAAGATGTAACAAAAGTAAGCAAATTTTGTGGATATCTGGCATTTGGCCAGTGTCAAACCATGACACCCAAGAACAGAAAAGGACCAATCTGGTGTTTAAACTACCCACCAAATAGTATTGTCTGTGTGCGACATGCAGGACAGATGGGACATCATAGAGATACAAGCCCCCTGATACTTCCTACAAAATACCCTTTCCTATTTATATCACGTGTGCATGGATCATGTATTATGGATGATCTAAGCACAAGACTGGAAGCCAGACATTTACAATTGTGGCTCTTCCTTGGTACCAGCTCACTGTTGGTTTGGGGTTGATTATTTAATGAGATTTTCTTACATACAAAAGACAAATGAGAAGCAAGCACCACCATTAATGTCAAACTGCTTTCTTCCAAAGAATCAACACTCAGCAGTAACTTAGCTTAGGCATTCCCTCCCCTTCCTGCTCAACACAAGAGATGAATCCTGTTCCTGTGTATTTGGAGTGTTTTTCTCATGAATTGCAATAAAGGTAAGAAGCAGGCATCCTGTGTACAGATCAGACCCTCCCAGCTTTCCTGTTTCTCTCACTACATGGGTTCTTCTCTCAAAGAGAGCTCCTCACTGAAGGCAAAATATGCTTGAGGTAGGAACAAAGTGCACACACAGGAACTCAAGACAGACACAAGACAACAGACTGGAGACACACAAACATCTTTTTCAGGTCCATGGTAAACAAACCCAGGATACACTTCACACCTTTTCCAGGTAAAAGGCAAGGGGCCCAGGAAGCAAATACTTCATCCTTCTTCTGAGGAATACCCCAGTGTGTTGACCTGCGACTTGACAGCCTATCCCAGAACTTCACAACATCTTGGATGGAGAGCAACTAAAAAACACAACTACTATCATAGTTTTATTATTAGTAAAAATGTCATCAGCTTAATGAGAGAGCTCACATGGTAAGATAAAACAAAATCTAACACTGAAAGTCAGCCCTGGTAGGATTTCTTTGGGCAACTTTAATGACAAGTGAAACTGGGAAAACATCAGGCAAGAGCAGCCATTCCCTAAGTGAAGAGGGGATAAAAAATAAGCCAGGGACAACAATGAAGATCACTTCATTAAACAGTGTCAGCTGAATTGTCAGGAATACCCAGTTCTTTTGAACTGGGGTGGTTAGTTATCTACTAATACTGCATTCCTCTGGTGTGAAGCAAAACCCCTGTGTTCAGGCTGAATCAAGATGGGGAGGAAATGCTTCAAAAGAATCCTGGGAATGATGAGGGGGCTGAGCATGTGCTTTCACTCACACACACAACTTTCTGCTCTAGTTCAAAGCTCGGGTCACAGGCTGCTTGCCCCAGAAAATAACTACTTTTTTGCCTCCACTATAACTGAATTATGATCCTTGTTTCCTGACAAGGTCTCCTACTGCTTCCTGAAAGGCCCAGCTCAGCTAAAGACACAGCACATGCCAACTGCGCTCTGGGTAGCATGAAAACATTATCCCTGGGAACCCCTTCTGCTAAATGGCAAGGACCCTCCCTTTTTCATGGCAGGCCAAGAAAATACATTGAAACCCCTCCCAAGTGAGCAGCCCACATGAAAAAGACATTTATGGCAGCTGACAGCATAACTCCTTGAGCAGTGCAGTTAATGGCATTAAAGAGGAATGCAGTTAATGCACAGAGAGAGGCTGTGCAGTGCCTTGCTGGGTAAATACAGCAGGAACAATGGAGTTTACCCAAGACCAGCTGACACAGTGTGGAAATGTGCTTCCCCACTGTTCACACTGAACATAAATACTGTGCTTAACAGCCTGGCAGTTTTCTGAGGCTGCAGAGCCTTTTTCTGGCAAAGATAAGCAGCCTAGGTTGTTTTCATGTCTTGCTGGACTGACTAAACATATACAGCTATTATGCTAGGAAATGGTGACAGCAATAGCCAGGTGAAAGGCAGTTTTAAATATTACATTTAGAAGACAAAAAGACATTGTTCTCCTCTTCCTAGAAGCCAGTACTGACTTGGAGCTCAGTTTTGCTTAGAACTGTCTGATAGTGTCAAGTGTCAGGTAGTATTTCCCTGTGTGTACTGAGAAGTGACAGATCCATTTTGCAGGAGGAACTCCAGATGCTGGAATCAGTGACCAGGAGCTTAACGCTTCACAAGTGCATCTTGATGTGTGTTTTAAAGCATCCAGAGCTCAAAATCATGAGCCACACATTTAAAAACTGCATCTTTTCTCAGGCATGGAGCTGTTCACCAACAAGTGACACGGTGACACGATAACCAGCTCCCTCTGACAATTCAGGATCATGAAAAAAAATCTTTAATCACTTTCTCTACTGTAAGCAAGCACACATACAAGCCTTCAAAACAATATTGTAATTACAGATTCAAAGGAAAGAGCAAGTCCTGTGCCTGGAGAGGCAGCAGAAGTGGCACTGAAAATGTTCAGCATTGCTTGATTCAGGGGATACTGCCCCAAACAACCTGCTCACACTGCTGGGACTGGCCAGCTGTCATCAGCAATTACAGCCCTCCCTTAGCTGGGTCATTGCCAAATTCAGTATCCCAAGGTCCACCAGGAAATGTGCCATGCTAAAACCCATATAAGCCAATGCCATTTAGATCTTCAGAAACTCCTCCCTTTTCCCTGAAGTTAGGAATTCGTTCTACACACAAAAGACCTCCTTGTATTCCGGCCCCTCAGAACGGATGGATAATTTACATCAGGAAAACTGTCCCGCCAGCTGGCATGGTGACTACAAGTGCTGAATTGTGAGCAGATGCCCGGGTGAGATAAGCCCAGAGGACACTCAGCCTCCTTCATTATGGATCGGGCCACTGGAATCCCCTGCACACAGGACTGGCACATGGAAAGAATCGATGCTACCTCTCCTGCATACAGCCACTAAGTTTTGCCAAGGAAAAAAATAATCCACCTGAGAAGACTGCCTCGAGCAAAGGACCAAACCTTCGCAGATTTGTTTTCCACAAAATCCACTGGACAGTAATGAAATGGTTAAACTTTGCTGTTTCTCTTTTGGTTGGCTCCTGTTTAAAGGCAGCTTTTCTCACACAGGTACTTGCTGACAACCCATGTCTCAGTAAAGATTAAAAGAATTGAAAACAAACTCAGTAACAAATAGTACTTTTTGAGTGGATTTCCTTTCCATTTTGCAGTGAAGGGCAGAGAGCAATCAGATATAATTGGCATTTCATTTTGCTTTTTTCTTCTGACCTGCTTCCCCATCATTCCCAGGAAGATATGCCAGCTTTCCCAGTTACTAGACTGAAATGTGCTCCATGCCATTCATCCTTATTCCTGCCTCAACGCTGCCCTTCTTGAACCATCAGCTCTCCCAGCACTCAGCCCAATGCTGGACCATGGGCAAAACAGACTGGCTCAGATTCTTCCAGACACACAGACCCCAGAATCTCACACAAACTGTGTGTTCCTAGCAGGAGACAGAAACCTGGATTTCAGCAGACAGAAGCCATCAAGTTCACAAGGTTTTTCTCAAGAACAATCACTGCCTCTTGAGCCAACCAACCACTCCAAATTCTCAGCTACCACAGTATTTTGTTCAGTCTCTCATGCTAGAAACCTTGGCAGAGCCTTCCCTCCTGGATCACAGGGGCAGCAAATGAGAGGGCAGTATTTAAGGAGAATGAGTTATCCCATCTAATGCGAATGGGATGGGATTTTTCAGCATGCACATAGGCAACAAGAACAGAACAGAGTTTATAAGGGGGGGAGGAGAGTGAAGAACACCTGGAGACACTTTTCTTTCAGAATAAAGTATTTTCATTAAACAACAGCCCAACACCTGCAGGACACATGAGTGTTAAGTTATATCACTTGCATCACATTTGCATGAAATAGCCACACTTATTACCAAAATCAAGAAATTTCTGAAGTCCTAGAGCAAATGTCCTTTAACAACTACATCCTAGCTTTCTGAGAAAATTTGTAGAGGAGGAGGAAGATAAGAGCACTGGTATTGCCCAAGCAAATGGAACATCCAGCATCTGAAAAAGGAATTAAAGGATTTCTGAGAAATTCCACTAGGGAAATAACTCCATGCAGAAGCAGAGACAACAGTTCTCACATTCCTAGCTGTGGCCTTTACAGGAACACAAACTAGTAATAATAAATCTTAGGTGTATTTCTTGTCCTCACCTGAAGAGCCTCAAGATTTATGTGCATATATCATTAACAAGAAAGGCCTGAAGGATTTTAACAATGTTTTCTTAAGCCATGCCCCACCAAACCAAAGATTCTGGCATGTGGAGCTCCACCACAGATGGGTGCTGGGGTTTTAAAAAAGCCTGACAGAGACACAAACATGGATTGTTTTTTCTGGGAGCCCGTTCTAAGATGGGGACAGAGGAAGGAAATGTGTTTGGGACACTGGGGGAATGAGCACAGCCTGGAGCACGCTGGAACGAAGGCAAACTCCCACCACCCCATTAGATCATGCATTCTTCCAGCACTCCCAAACAAAGGCACCATTGACTCCTGTGCGTGGGCGGCTCCGGACAGCAAAAGGCTGCCCAGTAAATTATTGCACGATAGTCCAACATTGATAGGTCATCGAGGCTGCTTGTTTTAGTCATGTATCCAAAGGGGGGGGGGGCTTATTTCCCCCTGCTCTGGGCTGAAGGCAGCCTTGTGAAAAATGCATCCTTTTATTTGATCACTTTTAAGTCAGTGTATAAGTCAGAAAACCTTACCATTAATTCAGTACAGCTTGATGTCTTATTTGTACAGCTTTGATGCAAAGATGTTAAGTCCATTTCCCAAAACAGCCAGCTGTGTTTATTCACTGGGGACTGGGAAGATCCCATGTCCAACACAAAAATCCTAACTGCACAGGAAGCCTCAAACTCCTTTTTCAGCACAAATGATAAAAGCTAATTTTTAAAAGGCCCTTTAGGCTTGGCAAGCACAGCAGATCACAGATGATCAAGGATGCCATGGGCTTTTATTGGGGAGGGCTCCATCTCATTCACGTATCAGGACTGCAAAGCTATTTCCTGCCACCAGTACCAGCACCAAAACAAGCCAGATTTGTGTGATTGTAGGATGGGATCCTTGGAAAGTTCATTTGCTTGTATCAAAGGTCCAGAAGCCCCTCTACAAGCCAGAGCAGCGGCAGGCCAGAGAAGATGCACCAAAAATCTTCAAATTGAATTGGACACTTTCCATCCTTGATCCTCAGCAACACAGAAAGGCATTTCTCATGAATGTTTCTTGTGTAAGACCACATCTCCACAGGAATCACAAGAAAGCAACAAGTCTTACCCACTTTCCAATTATTCTCATAGTCTTCAACTTAATGAGCAAATCCCATTTCAATAATTTCCCCTCAGAACTTTTAATTTGACAGTAGGAGGTGTTGGAGGGAGCATTCCTGATGTTCAGATCCAACTGTACCTTTTCACAGAGATGAAAATGGAGATGTGGGGATGGAAAAATAGCTGAGAAAAAAGAGACTAAAAACTACTTTCACACTCCAAAAGTTTAAATAGCTACAGAAAACTGAGGTCACAGCTTCTTTAAATATGGTATTTGGCCAATTGGCAAAAACATGATTTCCTATTAAAAGAAAAAAGTCTACTGGACTGTAGTGCAGTACCTTGCAAGAAATGTAGTATCAGATAATCTGGTGAGAATTGTGAAACCATATCTTTAAAGGACAACTAGATTTTACTGACTTCTGAGGGGGAAAAAATGAAATAAAAAGCATTTTGTGAATGTTGTTAGTGCAGGAATGTCAGCAGGTTTTCCTAATGCCTGTTTTCCTTCTGTATACCCTCCCAGGAGCCTCACCTTTCTGCAGCTCAATGTCCTCCCCCTGCTCTTTCAACCAGCACACCTTAAGTCAAAGCTTCAGTTTCAGAAGTTCAACAAACCCAGATGATCAGAGCCAAAGGTGTCCTGACCAAAGGCAGCATAAAAATTATTCTGCATGGTGCCCATACATGTAGGTGAGTGAGATGCTCTCTGCTCCAGGCCCAGCACTCCTGAAGGTGGGTACACCAGCTCCCACGGGAGCACTGCTGCTCCACCCGGTTCAATGGCTCCATCACTCATGATAATCAGCTAGCTTCTATTAAATAACATTTTGAAGCCTTTTCCCCTATCAAAAGGCAGCACTTTACCCATTCACCCCTGACACACATGCGCTCACAGCCTGCAACAGCTCTAACACCTGGCTTTGCTCCTATCTGAATTAGATATCAAAAACACACAGTTCATATTGTTGAGCTTAATTAAGAACAAATTAAGTGATATGTCTATATACAATGAGTGCTCTAAGCAGCAGCAAGTTCAGCAGCTCTGGGAGTAACATGACCCTCCAGACTGACTCACGCACTGCTGGCTGTACAGCCATGGAGAGGCCAGAAACGTTCTTCACACAGAATGTTGAATTCTCTGGAATTTTGATGTTTTACTCTCCCTTCAGCCTTTCCAACTCCCACTCACCAGCCCCAGATTTTTTTCAGACACAGACCATAATTAACAGCACTGTTATTTGGGAATAATACTGTTGCTGTGAGTACCCATCACCTGGCCTGATGCAGAATCAACAGTTTTCTTTTCTCAAGTATTTAAGTTATACTCTTTCCAGCAAACATTTTAGAAAACTAACTTTGAGCACATTGGAATCGTGCTGTTTAACACTACATAGTTTGCGTATCTCCTTACTCTCCGTCTTCTTCTCCTCCCAAGAGACTCCAGCAATGGATTTTAAGCAGCAGTTGACCTGCCTTCATACTAACTTCTAATGCATTTTCAGTCAATTACAGGCTTATGAGAAGCTACCATTATTTATGAAACCCAAATTGCAGCAATATCCATAAAGCCCATTTTCAACCACCCACACACACAATGGTTTTTACTTTCTCACACTATTAAGCTGGGGAAGAAATTGGGATAAACAGACTTGACAAAACCATTGCTGGAGCGAGGTCATTTCCAAAACAAAGCTTGCCACTGAGTTATGTTTCAAATATGTTTTGGGAATTTATAAGCAAAGCTCTTCCAAATTTTTACTGAAGCAGAGAAGGAACTGCACTCCAGTTCCTGATTCACACGTAACAGCCAGAATATGCCTTCAACTTTGCCTCTGGAGAATAATCTGTATGCACTGCCAGAGCTTGTCAAAGTCACAACAGGGTGTTAAACACACAAGTGTGTGAGTTCATGTTCACCCACACATCCCATCTGGAGACACATGAAGGACAAAGTACTACTTAACGCAGTGGCTAGTTCTGAGAAAAGGGTTTAGCCAAAAAACATAAGTACTCAAGAAGGTAGCGTGGCTTAGCATGAAGGGACAGAAGCAAATCTGTAAGATTATTCTGGAATACCATGAACAAAGAATAAAATTGGATGCTTCCCTGCTGACCCTTCAAAAGTAATGCTAAGTCCAGACTTCTTGATATGCCCAGCTGCAAAATCTACAGCTCTTGATTTAACTGACAGTTTAGAAGAGTCAGGTCTGCTTCACATCAGGCTCCAAAACACCTCAATGTATCTACACCAGACCTCAATTTGGAAAGTTACCTATGGATCAGAATTCCTTCTACAGGCTAAAGGTTGGCAATCCAGGAACAGAGAAAACTGTGAAAAAGAAAAATAATGGGTGCATGAACAGTCTTTCCTTACTGTTTTGTTTCCAGACTGAGATATTACTTTGCTGCTTTGTAAAGGAAGGATTGAGAAGATACCAACAGAATTGCTGAGTGGGGACATTGCTGAGACAGTAGAACGTCAAATGAGTTTCCTGGAAAAAGTGCTTTCCTACATCAGCCCCAGCAGATACAAAAATTAAACATTAATGCATTTAAAAGACCTTCTGCAGGAGCTTTTAACTTTCTGAGCTTATGTGGTAGTGTTGAAACATGGACCATACAGTGTGGTGGGAAGCTAAATGTTAGCGCCTGGTTCCCAGTGGCAGGAATGCAATGCAACCCTGGGAATTCCAGATGTGCAATTAATTCACCTTGTTAGCAGCAGAGCAGTGAGGCAGCTGTGCTGCCAAGAACAGGCTGAGCAGCCTGGTGGGAGCTATGTAGAGAAATGCATTTCATGCCCAGATGGTTCAGAGCTTCCCAACAAACACCAAGGACCATCGTGTACACGGGAGGACAAACCCCACGTCCCTGAGCCCTGTGTTAGTCGTGTGCCACAGCTTGTTGGACACACCACAGCCTGCCCAGCCCTGCACACGTTCTTCAAGCACAACATCAAGCAGGGATTTCCTCAGGTAACAGCACTGCCCAAAAGAAGGTCATTGCACAGAAAGTGAGTTTAACCATCTGCACCGAATGCCAAGGGATGAGATTTTCTTCAGGCACACTACATTGCTGTGAAGCCTAAAGGAACTCTACCAGAGGGAAGATATTTTTCTCAGGAGAGAAATTTTAACATTCATTTTCTTATTAGTACTGCTAAGTACATTCATTTAAAAAATGCCGAATCCCTAGGTAATGAAAAAGCTTTATTTGAAATTAGATGACAACTCTCATAACTCAGTTAGTAATGTAAAATACCATGCATTAAAGCTTAAAGTAATTCGTTGCCCATCAGCAGAAGCCCGCAAAATAGAGGTCAAAAGAATTCTTTTTCCCTCTCCTTTCAGGGTCCTTATTTTGCATCCTGACACTTTTGATAGTATTTTTTACGGAAAGAAACAGCCACTTAGGGTCATCTGTAAAGCCTCTGCCTCTGTGCAGTCTCAAACAATACAATGCTCTCGAGGCATTGTTTTCACTAAATTCTTAAATTTACTGATAAGTCAAACCCAAACCAACCTACCTGTGGTCCTTCAATTTACAGACATCCCAAGAAAGATGAAGATTATCACGCTCTTCAATCTACTGCTGAGGCTCAGCAATGAGGGTTTGGCTTCTCCAAAAGCTCAGACTTCCAAGGCTCCACAGTATTCCATGTCTCTGTTCCTCTACACCTGCCTAGACAGGTACCTCGCTCAGGAGTCACAGAAATCGACTATCACACAATCCCAAATGTTAATCTTCACAGTATCACTTCAAAAAAAGATCTGTACAACAGTGCAATAGAAATAGAGGAAATTCCAAAAGGTATCAAACGGTACAAATCCTAAAGGTTTGCTTCCTTGGTGGTCTGATCAGATAATTATTTTTTGAAGTTTATCACTTCCCAATAAACTTCTGATTTCAACTGAGTATCAATCCTTATCCTTAAAGAAATTAATAGGGCAAAATTTGCACTCACAGGTAAAAACCCCTAAAAGCTAATCTTAAACTCTTGAGAGCAGCATACATTAGCCATAGCAGACAGCTGTCTTCTTTTGGCACAACACATTTCATATTTGGTCTCTACTTCAACAACATCAAATTTAGAGCCACAACAGGAGATTCATCAGTTGCAAGGGCCTCTGAAAGGAGAAGTTGAGTTAAACTCAGGGTCTGTCCATGTAAAGGCAATGTTGCAAATGCAGTGGACCAGTGGTGAAAGGATCTTGCTTCACCACAAACACAGGCAACACTGACTCTGCCTTCTACCCTCAAACTTCTTATAGAACTCCAAGCTAAATTAAAAGTGAAAAGCCTTGCTCTACTTCAGTTTGAAAAGAAGCTTGCTAGAGATTAAAATCTTATTAAGGACTCCTTAATGCAAGGCAGCAGATGGACACAAGACAAGCAGTAGAAATACTAATGACTGCCAAGATCCAAGTGGGTAATGTGAGACATTTGCAGCCACTCACCCAAAATAACATTGAATTCCCAGTTTTGCTAAAACAGGAGGAGTGGGTAAGAAGCAGCAGAGGAACACAGGGCTTCCTATGTGTCAGCTTCCTGGTTGAGTTTTAGGAGGCAAGTCTTGCATCTTCTCAACTTCACAAAAAGAATATCTTCAAAGTCACATCTGACTGCAGAAGCCAAAAGCTGTGAGAGATGATGTTTGAATCCCAGTTCCCTCTTTGGCTGAACTTTTCCCCAACACTAAAAATAACTGTCATTATTGTGGAGAGCTTCTTCCTTCTACCTATTCAAGCAGAAGAGCAAAGGGTTCAGAAACTATGTAAGACATGACAGGGCACAGCCCAAATTCTTAGGTGAGTGTTACTTCCATAGGGTAATGCATTCCAGCAAGGGGAACACAACTGGCTCCTGTTTGTAAAGGCTAAGAACCATGCCTGCCTGAGTCACTGCACATAACTCCATGAGCCTTTCATGGGCACTGTCAGGAAAAAAGCTTTAACATACAAAGTTATGCAGCAATATCACATAGGACAGCCTCCTTCTGGATGAGTAAATGGACAGTGATAATCTTCTTGGATGTCTCACTCCTCCAAAGACTTGGAGAGCAGTTTTAGTGAATGCATTTCTTTCCAAAAAAGTTTCTACGAAAGAACGCTTCAAGTACTTCAAATGTGTGGACAAGTTGCATGCTCTGATTTCCCTCCACCAAGGTGTGATGACCCTATATTTGCTGTAGTCAGAAAAAAATTTAATCTTTAAGCTCATTCAACGTTTCCACTACCAGGACATAGTGCCACCCGATACTTGCTGAATTTTCTTAACACACACAAAAAGACTCAAGTACAGTCTAGTTTAATTTCAGGTTTCCCTATACAAGCCAATGCAAAGAAAAGCACTGCTATTAAAAAAAATAAGCTCTGGGCCCATGATTAGATACACTAGATTTCACACAAATGACAAGAAAAAAGCCTTATATCAATACCAGCAATGATCTAATCAGTTCCAGATCACACGGGGATACTTTTACAAGAAATTGTTTGAGCTTTTATCACAACTACTTTTTGCCAATCTAAGGCTAGTAGTAAAAATGTTAATTTTCAGCCCATTAAAGCAAATTAAAACATTTCTTTTAACAAGCATATAAAGAGCTCCAGATCTGCACTGCTGATTTCTGAAGGACAGTGATGATGGTGGAGACAAAGGACAAGAAGTTGACAGTGTTGACAATTTAGCAGGGGGCATTTTCCTGGAATAGCTGATTTTGCTGAGGATAAGGTAACAGCTTTCCATATACTTCACCAAGTAGTATCACTCTGGTAAAATACTGCTAGACTAAGCAGAGCTTACTCTGGAAAACATGGGAAGAAGACCTTCAGGGAGTTTCAGGACGCATTCATGCTTAGCCTCCTACCTCTCACTTCAGCTCCAAGAGTGGAATTTCCTTACACTCCTTTTATCTAGACTCCTAAGTACTGAGTGTAAGTAAATATGAGTGGGGGAAAAAAAATCATAAAAAAGCCTAAAAATACAGAAGTCTGAGAGAGTGCAGCTAAGAAATTGTACACAAGGTATTTTTCATCCATGTCAAGGTCACTGATAAAGAAATCTAAAATCACTATGCTGATCACACACTGCTTCACTTCCTGAGGTATTACTGGGCTGGTCACCTCACCAGGTCTGTTTGCTTTTTATGCTAAGTTCTGTTGCAGAAAGACAAGGCAGCTGGATAGATTGGCTTTTAAAATACATTTCAATCTCCCAGGAACATTAAGTACACAAATTATTCACTGCTTCATTAACCAAGTGACTAGATAGTAACAGCTTGCAAATTTTATCCACATTGCCCAACATGAGCATATCCTCCTCCAGATTTGCTGGTTGAAGAGTAATCTATGTTCCCCCAGTTCAGTGTCCCACAGCTCCTGAGAAAACAGCCAGGCTGTTCCCAGCCTTTTCATGGACACACCAATAAAATCTGGGAATACGATGAACTTCAACAGGTAAATCTGTGAGCATGAAGACGCAGAGGAAAATCATCATGCTGTCTAGCTGCAGTCATTTATTACAGTGCAATTCAGAAAATAATTGTAATTGTTGGGCTTCTGTAAACAGCTCTTCTCAAGGTTAAACTCCTTCTCTCCAAAACACATGGAGCTTCCAAGGTCCCTCTGACACAGACATTTTTACAACTGAAAAAGGTGGATTTGCTAAGTAAAGTTTTCCCTAAATATTTCTATCTCTATAGCAAACAAACATGGAGCTGCACCAATTCTATTTGCACAGGATAATTTCCACATATTGTTTAAATTAACATTAAACTAAAAAAAAAACAATAAAAATCAGTATGTCCTGGTTATGAGATCTCTGAGCTTGTTCTCCAGGAGTACGTGGATACTGAATGCCAGCACAGAGAAGAAACTCACAGCTCCCCCTTTTCTCACACTGCTATTAAATCCTTTTATAAGTAACTAATTCACCCAGTTCCCACTTCTGAGTCTAACAAAGAAGTGCTCCAGCAGCTCTTCGGATAATCCCTCAAGCCTAATATCCGCCACTAGCCACAGATCTTAAAAGTGTACTCAAATGAAACATCATTCAGGAGGGGGATAAAAAGTACCCTCAAACCTATGTAAAAGGAAATGATAAAACAAAAAAAGCTTTATAAAGAACTTGCAGGCAAAGAGCTGGTTTAATCTTTGGTCTGCTCAGACAAATCACCACCACTCCTCCAGATAGTCACCATTCTCCCAAAGGGAAAGTATTAAAAAAATAGGAAGAAATTAATACAACTCAGGTTTGCAGTGTGGTTCAGAGGCAGAAGCTTAATGTCCTGCATGCAGCTGAGTCTGCAAGCCCAAGAAGGGCTGTGCTCCACAACCAGGGCTTCCAAATCCACTCACACACACCACATCTGCTCCCTTTTGATCACTCACAGTCTGGACAGCCCAATCCAGCAAAAACTGTACTAACATTCTTGGTTTTCCTCCTGTTTACCCCTTAAACTCGCAGCTGCAGTGGGAAGCCTCTCCTTCTCACAGCAGCCCCACTGGGCCACAAGTTGCAGAACAGCACGTAGAGTAAATCCAGCATCTCTGCTCCCACGTGTCAGCTCCAAATCCACAGCTCACCCCACCCCACTGAGCACAAGATCCAAAACTTTCCAGCCAAGGGTCCAGAGCCCATCCTGACAGCAGGACCACATTTCATGGGGCAACTGCCAAGTGCCATGAGTAACAGATAAATAACTTGCGCTTCAAATCTGGAGATTAAATCAAAGAGGTGTCACCATAAAGGACATGCCCCATCCCTCTTCTGCACATGAGAAGCACTTGCTTCTTCCCTTTACCTCTTGCTTCATCTTGCAGGCCCTTGCCAAACACCAAGGGAGCTGAAGCCAATTCCACCTACGGATCAGGGACAGGAAAACAGCCAGTGCTGTAGTCAGAGTGTGCTCCAGACTTGCACATTCCCCACAAGGAGTGGCAGGACAGCCAAGAGAAATTTCTGTCTTTGACCACATGGCCATCTCCTTTGAGAAGTGTTTGTGGGGGGAGTGGTGGTCACTTTTTCACTCCCAAAAAACATCAGTGGAAGACTTTGTATTCATTCAAGCACTTTATGCTTAACTTTAGGGCATTATCTAGCAAATCACAGCATCATGCTGCTGGCTTAGCAGCTGGAACACTTCAGTATCTTAAGATGTTTTGCTCCTTTCAGTGAGCTACCATCCATTCCATCCCAATTTCAGAAAAGGCAGGAACGAGTTTTGAGACTGTATAGGCACATGCAGTCTCTCAAAAAAAATCAGTCCAAAGATCTGTAACTGATATTCCAAGTGAAGTCAGCAGAGTTTAAGTGATCTACAGCAGGGGTCCATGAGCAATAAGGTACTCTGCACCAGGTACTCTGCCAAACACTACAAGAGCCCCATAACCTCAGAAGTGAGACTCCAGTGATATCCAACATCACTGTGGTATTCCCACAAGCATCCAAGATGCCACTTTTCCATCTCAGGTCTTCCCCTCACTCTATTCCCCGCCCCCCCCCCCGCCCCTTTCTTTGGAGTTACACCAAATAATGCATGGCTGAGTGTTTCTCCCAAAGTTAATTCAGATCTCATCAACAGAAGCGATTAACTTCAATGTTTCTTTCCAGCCTGCCATACAAAACACGTCCATGGAGTATTTTTATCTGCTGAGGTTCTACTGAACAATCTGATCTTGCTCCAGCCTTTTATGCTCCTCAGAAACCAAGTAACCAACTTCATTAGCAGTAACTTCAGTAGCTATATTATCTGAAAATATTACATCTTCACTTTCTAAACAGATTAAAAACCACAGATGCCAACAGAGGTTCTTGAGAAACCTATTTTTAACCTCTAATGAAAAAGTACCTGCAACAGTTTTTCCCTCCTCGCCACAAGCAAAACCTGGAGTGTAAAAGCTTTCCAATTACTTGCTAGAGCTTTTCCCATGCTCTAGCAAGTAATCTCATAATTTGTTTTTTAATCCCAGAATGTACCTTAGACAACTTCTTAGTTTTTTAATTTCACTGAAACGGGGCAAGTTAAGTTTAGAAGCATCACTGCACTGATCTGCCCTATACCATACTCCCAGCACAACCTGGCCACGAGTCTCATCCTTCTTTCTCCCAGAAAACCTGCTGCTCACTAAAATACCCTCCTGGCTGCAGATAAGGATTAGGAATGAACTGGGCTTTTTTTTCTTTCATTTTAAAAACCCTTAAGATCACGGGAACAACAACTTTGAGGTGCTATTACTGCTGTCCCAGGATGGATAACTGTGCCCAAAACTTGTTAAACTCATTAGGACAGTGATTTGGTAACACTTGGCATCTGGCAGAATTTACCACCTCAGCAACAAAGAGCAGAAAACAGCTTCTGCATCACTTGCTCTAACCAAGTCAAGCCTCCAACTAGATGGTCATCAAGGTAACCCAGTATCTGCTCAGCAGGGCCCCTCCCAACACCGGCAGTGTTGGGTGGCACAAACCCATTTAACTGATGACATCCACTCTTCAAGAGCTCAACATCACCAGCTATAATCAAAACATCAGCAAAAACAAGGATGGTGACCTGGAAAGGGAAACTAGCACACACACTGATCCACTCTGAGGATGCTAAGAAGGCAGATGGAACCATGACCAAGATTCATTCCCACTACATCACCATTTTTATTCCAAGCTTCAAAAGGGCAGATGGGCTTTAAACCTCCCAGCCCAGCTGAAACAGCTGGGGTAACCCTGCCCTGGGTATAGGGCTGCCATACCAGACCAGCTCAGGGGGCTGCTTTAGAGGTGCACTTGAGCAAAGGTAAGAGGTGCATGCCTGAGCTCCTTCTCCCACTCCTCCTCCTCAGCCTCAAAGTTGGGAGCAAAGTTTTGTAAAACCCTGCTCCTGGACATGCAAACTAGAACAGATCAAGTAGATGTTTATATGTATTTACACATTCTGTTTACAAAAGTCTCTGGAATTAATAAGGTCAACCATTTCCTATGTCTGCAGGGGGTGAGGACAGAGGAGGAAACACTGTAAATTCAGAAATAAGCACCATCTGTTCCTCTGGGCTGCTCAGCCTACCCTTCCAGCTTGGGTGAGCTCTTTGAACCAGGCTCCAGCGACGTGAGAGGAGAGGCACCTTCTGCATCACCCTCAGCTTCACACACACACAGTATAGGCTTGTTCAGCCAACACTCCATACACACTTCCTACTTTTCTTGAGATGTTACTTCTGCTTCAGTTTCTGCTGTCCAAAACAGTAAGAAAACTCAAATTCAGAGATCAGCTTGCTACTAACAGTAGCAGAAATCAGCTCAGGGAGATGTGATTGTGAAAAGGACTTTGAAACTGCCTGAAGGGGAAATCTCCTTCCAGGTTTTTTCTACCCACATCTTTTTACTCTCAAACATTTTAAAACTTCAAAGCTCTAAAGACAAACTCAGAATTAAGGCTTTTTAGGCACCTCAAAACAGCTCAGGGCCTTTCTAAGTTCCAGTAACAGGATGCAACAGCTGCTCCACCACACTCACCTATGAGATGGGTCAACTCCACCTACTCTTTCTTAACACTCAGTTGTGCAACACTCACCTTGCATGTTACTCTCTGCCATGTCAGAAGCAGTCCCTAGCTCCAGGGCCCAAACACCACTGTTGTCTTCCAGATGTTTCAAAGTTTAATAACCCTTTGGGGATACCAGGGCAATTCACAGCTTTTATTTACTGCTACAGTTACTGCAACTGAGGTTCAGGCTCAGGGAACACCTAACGAGAAGAACATTTCTCATTTCTTAATGTGGCTTTGTAAACGCCTCAATTTGGTGTTTGCTCCTTGAAAGAATGCACTAAGCTCTGCAGAAAGTGTAAAGTGACAAGAAAGTCTTCACGTAGGAAAGCATCAAGACCAGAGACCTTCAACACAAGCACATCCCACCAAGGAGACCAGCAGAGGCAACAAGCCACTCCTCAACCCTGCCCAGCACATGCATTGCACAACCATTGAATGACATGTTCCCAAGCAGTCAGCTACAGAAATAAGTGACCCAGCAAAGAGGTCACCAATTCAGCTTCTCCTTTTTCTTCTTTCAAGTCTCTTAAGTGTTTTTTCTTAAGGCAGTATCTCCATGTTAAACAGATGTAAGCCCCCAAACCAACCTAATCTGAAAAATCATCTTATAATTGATGCTTAACAAGCAGGGGCTCAGCAGTCTGCTTTGTGATTGGTATCTGGAAAATCATGATTGTCATGAACAATGAACTATACAAACCCAAAGAGGCATAACTACACAGGGAGACGCCCTTGGCATCAACACCAATGTGAGTTACTGTATCACTTCACAAGCAAACGTCAGGAGGAGAATTTGGAAGTTTCCAGAATGACAAATCCCTGGGTAACCTGGCCTGAATTCAGCACTGATCCTGCTCCAAGCAGAAGTCTGGATTAGATGTCCAGAAGGGTCTGTGGTCCCTTCTAAACTCACTTCTTTTATGAACAGAAGCCGAAAGGGATTAAGATCCAGGCTGCAGACAGATAAACTGAGAATACACGTGGCTGATCTCCATTGAGGATCAGTGGCACCCAAGTTAAGGCAGCCAGGAGACTCTGAAAAGCAGCCACACAAAGTCAGCTGAAGGGGGCTCAGGGTCCAAAAGCTGCACATGGACACCCACCCCTGGGAAGGGATCCAGCCCAAGCAGCACAGCCAGAGCACACTGCAGCTGCAGGCCCACGTGCTTCACTGCCACAGCCCTCCGTGCAGGACAAACTTTTGGGTGCACAGAGCTGCAAAACGCCTCAGCAGCACACAGAGAGGTTTCCTCATTAGGGCTGGTATCCTGAACAGATTGTTCAGATCTGATTTTACACAAAATTATCCAAAATGAACGGGACTGCTGCTGTGCACTGCAGATGGAAACAGATGCTGCATCCTCTGAGCTGGCTCCACGACCCTCAGCTCATCTCTGCTCTACAAACCCAAACCTGCCCCTGCAGGAAGTCTGCATGCAGCAGATGCAAAGGCACTGACAGCTACCTTGGGTCTTGCAGGCAAAACACAGAGTCTGGGGTAATAACACGGTCCTTCCTACAAACTGCATCAAGCCTTCCATAGGTAAGTTACTAAGCAATCACAAACCCTATGTGCACGACAGTTGTATTTACAAAAATTTTTGAAAATATACTTATTTTAGAAGTAATAAAAGGTCAAAATTATTTTCCTCCACCTGCACAAAACATGAACAGAAAACCACCCTCCTCTGTACCAGTACCACAGGACAGGAAGCACACAGGACCCTAATTCTGCCTGAAGTAGTTCAGTGAATCCACAACCAAAGACATGTTTGGTGATGAGAGAAGATACATACCTACCAGCCATACATGACACTGTACCTCACCAGCAATGGAAGGGAACTCAGCATTGAGTATATTTAAAGGCCTTATTAATAGGGCCAAGGAAGACACTTCTGTTTCATAGCAACCTCCGAGGTTTTGAAGTTTGTTTCTGTTCTTTTTCTGGGACAGAAACAGAATGTCCCTGACATTTTTCAGGAACAAAACTATAATGAGTTATCACAATTGTAGATCAGCACCTTGCTCCTTCCAGGGGCATCACCCCATGAGTAGGCTGGATAGAGGTACAAAACATTTCTCACTCCAGAAAAATTATTTGGCATTGTCCCTACAGATTCACTTCAGATAAAAACTTGAAACCCTGTCTCTGCAATCCAGGCTTGTGCTTTAAAAAATAAGTACATAAAAATGTTATCCTGCTACACTGTCCAGACAACTCCTCTTCCTAAGGCTTTAAAGTTAGAGTCATTACTGGTGATGCACTGCTATCAAGCAGGAATGCTTATTTTGGCAAAACTTAATTTAGTTGAGAGTGCTCTGCTGAAGAGGTTAGGAAGGAAGCATCTAGCTGAGAGCCCCCAGCAATCTCGGCTTGCTGACAAAACCCTTAACTTCAGAGCTGCCTGCCATTCCCACATCCCAAGAAATCACAGCCTTCTCCTCACCCACACAGACCAAGTGGATCAGAGGGGCAAAGGCCATTTTGATGGTCAGTTACTAGACAGCCCTAAAGAACATTCAATCTTATCCATTTGATCTTCTACTTCTCCATCACACATTGGACTTTTTTAGAGCAAGGTCAGGCAATGAAGCTGTATGTCAATTCCCAATACATACATATAGAAGATTTTATAATTATATAATTAATTTTTTAAAAACATTTTAATTCACCTCAAAGGCAGCAAATCTCCAACAGAAAAGCACAGTAAGAATCAGCACCTGGCAATTTCTAGCTCTGCAAAGCCTCCTTTCAAGGGGCTGTGCTGTCCCTAGAATACAAAGAAAAATAGAAGGAACTAAATACTGGTTTGGGTTGCACTTTACTTCCAAGCAGCAGGACAAAAATTTGAAAGCCCAGCTGAGTAAACAGGAAGGCTGCAGATCCCAGAAACAATAGGATCAGCCAGGTTCCTTTCCTAAGGTTTTACCCCTAATTGCTTCCCTGTGTTTTTGGAGAGAATTTTAATGCCTGTGTGCTTAAGAAATCCTCAGGAAAAGCCTATTAGCTTCCTGCAGTGTGGTGGAGTATCACAGGGCAGCTGGGCAGGAGAACAGACCCTTGGAACATTCCCTACAAGCCTCTGAGGGCCATGGTGAGCCTGGGAAGGGGTATTCCAGCTAACAGTGACAGCACTTAGTCACTATGGATAAAGTGAACCTAACTTGGGGGCTTGAGTGCTTTTCTGTTCAGGTGTCCAACCTGGTGCTGCCAGTGGCCAAACGATGAAAACTTCAGAAAGCCCAGGAATAAGTAAAATATATAAAGGACTTTTTGCAGCACACTTGAATTTCCAACACCATGCACTTTGGGCACCAAGCCAGAGATGGTGGTTTTCCACCCATACTTGTAGCATGGACCTGGCCTTGAGGTTTCAAGCTGGCCCAGTACCATTTCTACTCTTTCCACCAGAGCAGTACCCCTGAAAAGATTTCATGCTTCCTGGCTGCTTGTGCTTGGACCACATGTCCCCTCCAACATGCCCCAGCTGGAAGCTGCATTTCAGCCAAACACTGCTCACTGAGTGTCCTGCACTGCCTCAGAAGAGCACATCATCTACAGACCCGGTGGGACACATACTCCAATGTATTGAGCAATCCCTTTCGTCAGCAGCATTTAATTTTGGGAAAATCACCAGTAAACAAAAGAGGAAGGCATGAAGAGCAACTTGGCTTTTTACTGCACTTTTGCAAGAGAAACCACATCATTTGCCATGGCTGTTGAAGTCCAGGCACTTACAGCCAGATGAAGACCATTGATCGCTGGGTCTGCCTTTCTTAGTTTTATTTCTTTTAATAAAAATTTAACTAGCTATAATACTATAGGGGGAAAGATAAAATAGTGTTATTTGTTGGTTTTTAAATGCAGAATAATCATATTCAAAAAGCTGGAAAGAAACACGGAAACCCCCTGGATCTCTTTCACAGATTTTAATTGCTTTCTACACTTTCACCTCCCGCACAGTTTTGCTTCTATCACACACTAAAAGCAAAGAACAATTATGTGGAGATTCCCAAGCTGGTACAAAGCCACAAGCAGGAAGCAGCTCTGAAATACAAGGGTTTGGCAAAACACAGTGAGAAACCACAAAGAAGAAAGGGCATCTTGGACACGAGAGTTAATACAAACGCTAAAACCAAGTGGCTACAACAGCTCTACCACTTCAAGTCTCCATGTCTTCCACAGCTATGGAAAAGGTGGTGAACAGAAATACAGTGGAAGCAAAAAAGAAAAATATTAAAAAGGAATGGAATGAAGAACCTCTTTCCCCTCGACAGCTAAGGAGCTAAAGCTTGCTGTACCAACCTGACAACAAAGTTCCCAGGGAAAATGCAAGCTGCCAGTTATATTCCCAAATTTAGCACAGAAATATTGTGACCTATGGCAGTGACTACTTCATATCTTATGACCACAAGGATAAATAGAAGCTTTAAAAAAAGACTTACAGAAGCATGCTACTCACTCGAACTCCAAAAAAAAGCCTCGGCATAACAGCATTTTCTCATTAAAAAATCGTAGTCCCCACTATTTTTTTAAAGAAAGTTGATTGCTCTTCAACTAAAAATCTCCACGTATATTAAAATCATTTTTCAATTAAATTCTGAAGATGGAAAGTACATGTATGCACTCACTCTGAACAACTTTAGCTGTGCTCCATGTGAAGTCAAGGAGCAGTGCTTCCCACCAGCTCCAGCCTCAGCACTGCCACACACCAACCACGGCCAACAAAGCACTTTTGGAACAAAGGCACAACAAGTAAGCAACAGGAAGTAACCCAGTTCTTTTTATCAAGATTAGATGATCCTGCTAAATCAGAGGGAATCCTCATTGGACAAGGAGGCAAAAAAGACATCTGTGCTGTGCAATGGAAGGCAGAAGGGAGCAATCACTATGTTGCCAAAACCTGAACTTCAGAAAACCTCCCCTTATTCCTACCACTTGAGGAAGGCTAACAAAAAAGGAAAACAAAAAAGCACAACCCCTCTTGCTTGTTACCTTTCCCTTATGTTTGTTCCACGTTCCAGTTTCCCACAGAACTGCAACTCCACACGAGTTACAGGTGACTTTCACAGCTGCACAAGAGACAGACAGATGGATACAGGACAAGACCTGGCAAGTGCCCACGCAGACCTGACATAAGCCTGTGTATCTGCTCACACCACCAGACACAGTGCAATAAAAGCTGTGTGGTCACTGTTGAGATTTCCACAATGACAAAATGCAGATACTAACAGCTGACAGCTGTTGTAAAGAAAACAGCTTGAGATGGGAGAACCAGGAAATCACTCGCCATCATTCCATGCACTATTTACATCTGGAATCTTGTCTATGCATCCATGATGGCCAGAGATACTTGTGGTTCAGGTTTATGTTTGGGGACAGACATAGCTTCATAGTTAAAGAATCCCACCAAGTAAAGGTCTTGCCTGCCTTTACCTTCTCATCTGAAAGGCAGGGCTTTGATCTGGAGCAAGCTAGGCAAAGTTAGGGGTCCTGAAAACAAAGAATTTGGTTTTTACAGCAGTTGCAACTACTGGGGAAAGGGAAATTGCAAAAACCTGTTTTCTGTATGGTGCAGATCTCTGCACTGTCATTTTTTCCTCAGTATGATCACTTGTACCTTGTTCCCTTATATATGCCTGCACAGCAATTGACAAAAAACCCCCAATTATTCAGAAATGCTGAGCTCAATTACTTACGATAATCACACGACCTAGTGAATAGTAGCACACTGAACCCCAATTTATCCAAGACACAGTCTCTTAGCTTAGAAAAGCAGCTCCTTAGTATAGGGTCAAGAGGACCATCAGTGAGCACAACTCCTTCCAAAACCTCGTGCTTCTTAAAATACAAGACATGCTTCAGCTTTCAGTGAACCTGTCAGCACAAACAAATAGCCCTGCTTTGACTGCTCTATTTTTAACATTTTCCAAACATGCAAAAGACAACTATTTAATAAATCTAAGGGAAGTATAACTAAATGAGAGTTGAACAGAACTTTCTTCGGGCCAGCCCAAATAACATGAGCACAAGCCACAACCATAGGCAGCCCAAATGATTTGCAGGGATTACTGAATTACAAACATATAGTGGCCTCAAAGACAGGAGAGATGCCAAAACCGATGCCTGGTTACCTGGGGGCACATGGCAGAGTTGAATCCGATGCAAAGGTCAATGCCCTATATGCTTATGTGATGCAGTGTCACCCAGTGTGGCTGCCATTGAGAATAGGTGCTATAAAGGATAAAGCTGATCTTAAATGATTCATTATTTATTGGATGCATCTGGTTCCTTTAATTTTCCTGAGGATGTCTGATGACTGTAAATCAGAGTGCTTGCAGAGCTCTGTAACCCCCCTGGCCTGTGTACATATGTGCACGCTATCTTTAGCCAACAAGCCCTTGCTTGCCTTGCTGGCAGGATTCAACTTGTGCTGGAGCTGGAGACACTCTGCTCCAGAGCACTCAAAAACTCATTGCCTTTGGAGGTAAGAATGCATTCAGCATCAAAAATCCAGAGGTTTTTCAGTCTCTCCCAGCAGGAAGGAAGGCTCAGCACTCCAAAAGCCCCAGCAAGACTCTTTAGCTTACATCTTCCAGGGACTTCACACTGCTTTTGAAACCAAGCCCACTGGGGACAGCTTTCAAGCATTATCAGGGGAGGAGGGAGCTGACTCTTCCCCACCTTTCCCCCAAATGTGAGTGAGAGGGACTACAATGCTGTGCCCGGCCTTGCAAAGGAGCTTTGCCTGATCTGATGAAGAGCATCTGTCCACATGCTCTGCTTCCAACCAGGATTAAACCAGAAATGTCCTTGGTACACACTCTACACAAGCACCCCCACAACCTGCACACCCCACTGGTGATCTCAGTACCTCTTCCCAGCACACCAGAGGCAGCTCCAGGTCAGCAGATGATCTTTCCAGCAAGAGTAGACTGGGCAGGAACTGCTGCATACTCATGCAAAAATGTGTTGCTCTGGGGGTTTTCTTGCTCATCTTTAGCTCTGTGTGGGCAGCACACACACCAAAGGGAGACCTCAGTAAGAAAAGCCCTCAGGTATGCTAAACTTGTTTTCCATTCCTCCAGGCACCCGGAAGATTAAGCAAGTAGGTGAAAGTTGCATAAAAACCCTCAATCTTCTCTCTAGGACCAATAAATATAATTCATTTGCAGGATCAAAGAACACTTTTTTTTTTGTCCCCAAAACCAGAAGGCATTACCATTTTTGTAACTATAAACTGCAAAGATTTATCACCATTCCTTGGCTGTCTCTGAAGAGCAGCTCTGTACAGGTAGCAGGTGACTTGCAAGAAAACCTCCTTCTAGGAGACACATATGCCAACTTTTGTTGAAAAGCTTCCTAAGAGATGAAAAGAAAG
Source organism: Taeniopygia guttata (assembly GCF_048771995.1). Taxonomy (NCBI): domain Eukaryota; kingdom Metazoa; phylum Chordata; class Aves; order Passeriformes; family Estrildidae; genus Taeniopygia; species Taeniopygia guttata. The sequence continues at coordinate 23,497,345 of NC_133033.1, read as the reverse complement.
AAATGCTGATGCAACAGCAAGAGCTGTTTTAGCAATTAACCAAATCACTTCAGCCTCCCTCTCTCCTTATGTTTAACTCTTAAATATGCAATGGGTGCACAGTTCCTTTGTGGGTTTTATCTCATCCACCACCACGAGAACTTCGAACTCACAAACTGAAAAGCAAGTTACTGATTTGCAGTTTGTGTTATTAATTCTAAAATGAATAAAATGAATAAGCCTGTAATTTTAATTGCACTGGAATGCACTAGCTCCATCTTCAGCATGATTTATGGGAAATTTTTACTTCCACATTTTTTAACAGCTCTTTGTGATGAAAAGCTTTAAAAAGACAAATAAGTGCACCATTTATCAAGTTATTTTTTTTAGTCTAGATCTTTTTTAGTCTAAATCTATCTGTTGCCCTTGAATCTGCTTCTAGGCTAGTCAAGCAAATGCATAAATACCACTTGGCCCATTTAGTGGGCTATCAGTTTAAAAAAACATATCTTATTATTACTCCTTATGCAAAGTCAGCTAAAACAAGCTAGGACAGCTCAATCTCCAAATAAAGAGGTTTTGTATAAAGTAAAACTCTGCAAGAATTCAGTTTTTTAACTTAAATACAGACATAAATGTCTTTTCTTAGAAAGTCCTCCCCTAGAAATGTTCTCTGATCTCTCCCAACCTTTTTCTCATTTCTTGCTTCACCTAATGAGCTGCTCCCATGTGCAAGACTGTGGTAACGACATTTACCACACAAGACATAAAAGTGGAAATTTCAAATTCCTTTTATAGAAGTCTGAGTTTTGAATGCTTACAGTAGCTTCTCATAATCCAAAGTCCACACTTTTGAGTTTGTCTTAGCATCAGAGAATCCCAGAACTGTTTGAGTTGGAAGGGACTTTAAAGCTTGTTTCACCCCTGCCATGGGCAAGGACACTTTCCACTAGACCACATTCCTCCAACTCGTCCAACCTCAGCCGTGGACACTTCCAGGGATGGAGCACCCACAGCTTCTCTGGGCAGCCTGTGCCAGGGCCTCACCACCATCACAGGGAGGAACTTCTTCCTCAATTCTCATCACAGGAGCTCTTCTAAAAAAGTTTTAGGATGTTTCCAAAATTGTCTGTGACTAGTGTATGTCCCCAGTCCCCAGGCTGTGCATCCTGGTGCCTCTTTCCCACCAGCCAGCACTTACCTGGCCCCAGGCGCACCTCAGTATCACCAAGGCCACCAAAATGTTATCTTTCCATCAAATTAACTGCTGGCACTTAAGCCAGCAAGTAAGCAGCCTAGTGCTGCATGATTCCTTGGCCCCAGCTGCAATAAGTGGGCAGGGCTGAGAGACACAGTGTACCTCAGAGGCTGTGAAGTCACACCTTCATTCCTTGCTGCCCAGATTTCAAGCACTCCACTGAGCCCCAGGACAGCTATTCTGCAAGGGCATTGCATGATTCATGAACACAAAATGCTTCTGCCTTGTACTCTGTTGTCACAGCAACTGAACACAAAGCACGACTGTCAGCATGAAAGCCTTGGGTGGTGGAAGAAGAGAGAGGGAAAGCAGCAGGTGTCCAGGACAAAAAATGGTCTGGTAATACAGTACAAAGTTACATGGCAAGTCTTGGAGCAGCTCCTGACAGAAAATCCAAGCCCCCACCAGCTCATCCTTATGGCTTTACTTCATTCTGGAGAATTACAGAATAGTTTGGATTGGAAGAGATCCTTAAAGGCCACCCAGTCCAACCCCCTGCAAGAAGCAGGGACATCTGCAACTAGAGCAGGCGGCTCAGATCCCCATCCAACCCAGCCTTGAACGCTTCCATCCCCCACCTCTCTGGGTAACCTGTTCCACTGTTCTACCATCCTCATTTCTTCCTTATATATAAATGAATCGGCCCTGCTTTAGTTTAAGAACATCACCCCTTGTTCTATCACTTTTAAAAGGTCTGTCCTCATCTTTCTTCTTAGTTCCTGTTCAGTACTGAAAGGAAGAAGTTTAATGATGATTTGATTGTTTTACCTTGATAACATACCTCAGAAAACCAGTGGTGTGTATTTCTTTAGGCACAGAAAATGAAGATGTTTCAGGAATTCCTTAGCAATTATTTATTAATCCTTTTTTAATTACTGATTCAAAACGACCAATAACAATATGAATCTTCCCCTTCAGAATCTTTAAACATGCCTTTCTAAAGGATGCAAAGAAAGCACACAGACCCAGGAGTTACACGCTCTTTTAACTACTAATGCTTGTATACACTTCAAAGCAAACCTCTGCTACTAGAACTTAATTAATTAACTATTACCTCTATGATAAAAAGCATATGATGTTCCACTCTGCAAACCATGATCACTTGGCCTAAAGGCTCTTTCTTCTCTGCAAGCAGATGCAAGAACAAAGAAGTGGCTTCAGCATCTAGCTCAGGAAGCAGGACATGTGGAAAGCCACCATGGATTTTTTTCTTATTTGTTTTTGAGGCTATTCTTATTTTAGACCTGACAAGACACCCTGTAGTACCACTGAAGCAACTGCCACTTCTTTCCCAAGGGTAGCCAAACATCATGTAACTTGATGAGGAACATACAACACCCTTAACTGGGACCACAGCGAGCAATTCCCCGATAAGGAGCCCAGATGAGATCAACCTTTCAGCACTGCAAAACCCTGTAAGAACTTTTCAACTGATAGAGCTTGAGAACAAATAAACCTAGTAACAACATTGTCCTATGTCAGATAAAAGGAAAAGGTGAAGATACATGAGGAGAACAACATGGTGACACTAAGGTCAGTGAGAGTAAAAAAGGTGCTCCAAATGTCAGAGCTGAGATTCTTCTGCAAGCCATGGTGAGGACTATAATACAACAACTCGCTTCCTGTAATTCATGAAGTGCATGGGGGGGATGCAGAGATCCACCTGAAGCCCATGAGAAAAGGTGCTCATGCTGGAGTGAGGGGATGCTGAAAAGCTCTAGAGACCCAAACGGAGAGAGAAAGGCCCTTGCTTCCAGAGATAGAGGACCCTTGCTTCCAAACTATAACAGCTCATCCTTAATAGACTACACCCCATGAACTAAAAGGACACATGCCATGTAGTTTGGGAAGACTATTTTTCCTGTGGGAGGACTCCCAGCAGGTCAGGCAGGACTATACTCATGAAAATTAGAACCATATTGGAGAAGTTCACAGAAAACTCCTCTCCCATGGGAAGGACCCCACAGCATAGCAAAAGAGAATTCTCTCCCTGAGCGAACTGAAGAAATATTTTTAGAAATGACAAACTGTCTGAAGACCCCATGTTTTGTTTCCCTGCGCTGTCAGTGGGAAGGAAGGAGGGGCTGGAAGGGGGAAAAACGTGTTTTAAAGGTTTATTTTAGTTCTCATTACCCACTTTTAATTCTGTTAATAATATATTTTCTTTATACTGTTTAAATTTAAATCTTGTTTTGCCCTTACAGTGTTTTTCTCCTAATCCTTATAATTTAGCCTTTCAGGTTTTTTCCCCCCTCCTCTGCTCAGCTAAAGCAGAGGAAAAGAAGTGAATGATTTTTGTGAGTGCCTGGCTTTTGGGCAGTGTCAAACCACAACAACAGTCCAGACTCTTACCAGCAAAATTTTTAAGGAAGCCAGCACCCATGTCACTCCTCAGAGGGGTGCAACAGAGAACACTTTACCCTGTTACACATATCACACACACAGAGCAGAGATGTGAATCAAACCCTTCACATTGTGTCCTCCATGGGTCCAATGGCAACACCAACTCATTTCCTGGAGGTCTCTTCCCACCGGTCTCTTGTGGCTCCCCGAAAGCCAAGAGCAGCTTTCTGCAGGGGGCTGGAGGACACAGCAGGGCACTGAGCACAGGGATGCCTGGTCCAAGCAGCTGTGTGTTTGTTTGCAGGAGGACAAACGCCAGCGGGCTGCCAGCACTGCTGGGAATTTCAAAGCCTCACACCATTTAGCCAGGCACAGCCCAAACTTTCCGGTACACAGCTCTAATGAAGCAGATTAACAACTCCAAATTCTATCCCTTTGGCTGAACCACCTCTCTTCCCACAGCCCATCTCTGTACCCCAGCATTCAATACCGCTCCCATCCATGGGATCATCCTTTCAAAACACTTCATTCCCTCCCACTGCTTTCAAGTCAACTTTGACTTTTTCTGGGTAATAGCAATAAAGAAAATCAGGATCTGTAGGACAGAAAGGCTGGAAGACAGGGTCCCTCCCACCCACCAGAGCAGCATGTTAATGTTCTAACACACAGTTCACAAAAGAACATACCACAGCCCTGAAGTTACAAAACAGACTGAATGGCTGATATGAATAAGCTGATAAATTCACAGACAAATTAACGAGGAGACATATTCAGTACAAGGTTTCACAACAGGAAGAACTGAGATTCCTATAAACATATTTAACTTTTTCCACACAATAGTTAGTGTCACTGTCCAGGAAGAGATCAGTGTCAGACCACAGGACTGTTCTAACTGCATATCCAAATCCTTGATTAATTAACCATTAATTTGGTGAGTAATTACAACAAAACCAGAGCCAACTGCCTCAAGTGCACCACAAAACTAGCCCAGTGCCTTCCCTGACACAAGAGTTTTTAAAAGGCCTGTACCCAGCTGGTGACTGTGGTGCTTGTGAACTGCCAATGCCACAGCTGCACCATAGCTGCTCCAAGGAATCTTCAACAGGATGGGGCTATGAATTATGAGCAAAACATGACTTACCATCACAAAACCATATTATTGCCATGTTTTTGCTTGAACTTGTAGAAAATCAAAGCACAGAAAGGCAACAAACCTGGCTTTGGGAATCTTGTGATATTCTTTCCCAGGGCTACCCTTGTACTTTCAGAGCCATAGAAAAATGCATTTCCCTACAGAGATCTAAAGGTATCATTGGATATCAAATTAAAGATCTTCTAACAATGCCTCTTGGATTATTTTTTTAATTAAATTGCGTGCTTTGTACTCAAAAACTGGTGACAGAGTGCCAGGGAATTGAGAGAACCAATGTGGGGTGCAAAGGAGTACCCCAAGTTCATGATTCACAGCCTTTCCAGAATCTCCCAAAAAGTTGGAGGCTTCCCAAAAGAGAAGTGGGCTTCTCCTGACACAGCTCCTACATCTTAAAGGAACGGAAGTATAGGAAAATAAGGCTACAAGGAAATATGTGGCAGAGAAAATACATCTTAAGTTGCAGTAAAAAAGGCCCTTGCTTCCTAAAAGTGCTGCAAAGCTTTTGGAAAAGCTCATCTCTGCATCATTACTTCCAGAATAATCTGTGCTTTGTTCCATAAGGAAAGAGGGTCTAGCTGCCCCAGGACTGTCTCTGCCCACCCTCCTGCAATGTGGGCTGGCCCTGGGGAGGGAGGGTGTGAGAAAGGGGCAGAGCACACAGGGATGTGTGCAGAGTCACTCTGCTTAGAAAGCACAAGGGCAGTGACTCGTGTAATGCCGGTCATTTGATCAGTAAACTCATGCCTGCAGAGCTCGGATGGAGGGCGCAGAAGCTATCCCAGTGCCCAGCAACCCTCCCAGCTCCACCTGCCACCCCAGAAGAGCAATGCAGGGAGGGCAAACAGGGCAAAAACTAAGTTTCATTAAGTAGATATTGCACAATGGTAGTGGGTTGTCGCTTTATTTAGAGTTCACATTTCGCTCTGCACTGGCTCTGCAGCAGCTGCCCCATCCCTGCAGCCCCAACTCTCTTTACTCCAAGCTTTTAATAACTTCTTCACAACCCTGCTGGGAAGCAACAGAGACACACATTTGTTTTTATGACAAAAAAAAAAAAAAAAAAAAAAAAAGGCTTCAATTGAGGAAAATGTGTAACAGCCCTTTGATGCGGGGCTCCCATCCCTGTCCAGTCCCTAACACGTGCAAAATGAGAAACTATGGAATACTGAGCATTTATGGATTTTGAACTTGCAATCTATTTCTCAGATATCACCAGCACCTTGTCTGTACGCGTGCATAAAGCATTGGGTGTAAAAGGGCAGCAGCAATGCTACCCAGGTAGGCCAAGGCTGCTGCCAGGACTAGAACTGTGGGAGATCTCAGCTAAAAAACCTCATCCCAGGGAGTTACCTCCCCACTCTGCACAGCCCAGGGACATCTCAGCACCAGGAATACAGGATTAGGAAGGAGGGGAAAGCCAGGAAGACTGCAGGGAGCTTCAGGAAGGTGGAAAAAAGGGGACAGTAAACAGATCTGCAAGCTTTGAGCAACCACAGACTTCATCAACAGCTTGTTAACAAGTTCATCAAGTAGACTGAGTGTTGAGAAATCCCTTGTCCTGTGTTACTCCAGCCAGGACAGCGGGAGCCATGAGACAGGAAGGCAGCCAGGGAAAGCAGCGGAAGCAGCAGCTGGAAGGGGAGCATCAGCTGGAAGGGAAGCAGCAGCTGCTGTCACACAATAAAAGGAGGCTGTGGGCCAAGCTCAGCACCTTGACAGCCACAGCCAGGAGCAGGACACAGGGAGACACACTGGATCCTCATAAATAACCCACGTTTTTTCAGAAGCTGAGAAGCAAGGGCAGCCTGACCAGGGCTGCTCCCCAGGGACCAACCCTGCAAGCTGCTGGGAAGAAAATCCCATTGCAATATCCCAGCAGATGGGAGAATGCAAAGGACTGCAGATGAAAGAACTATAAATAATCATCGTAATCAGAGCTGACCCAGGACATGAACATTTTCTTTTCTCTCAGTCAAACAGCCCCACACAAAACTGACATCAGGAAGCATTTTGATAGTACATTTTACAGAAGGGAATGGTATTTTTCATTCCACTAATCTCAATAAGAGATACACCCAAAACAAACTGAGCTTTTCAAAGTATATGACTTATACTGTATTTACAAGGTTGTGGAGTATAAGAAGGCACCAAGAAAACAGTCCTTTATCCCTCTTGAAGAGGTTCAATGCAACCATTCCCTTAAAAAAAGACTGCAAGACACATTATCTTTTAATTTAAAGATAAGAAAGATTCACCTTCCTGAAATAAAGTATACAGGGAAGGGAAAAAATTTTAAAAAATTAAAAAACAACCTGTTAAGTGGCCCTGATATTTTCCTCCCACCAAAACAAACCAAACTGGACCAAGTGCAACATGCTGCACAAGCAGCTGCTCACTGTTGTAGGAACAAGGTCTTTTTTGATGCCAAGTAGGTTGAGCTATAAAGCACTCTTTGAAAAAAAAAAAAAAAAAAAAAAAAAACCACTTGTAAGAAGAAAGCAGAGTGCTCAGAAGTGGGCTGGTGCCAAGCCCAAACTCCACAGTGCTCCCTCAGCCTTGGAGCACCAAAAGGAATGAATATTTCAGCCAACTCACAGGGAAACCAAGGGCTACCATGCTCAGCCAGCCACTGCCCACTTGAACACACATGTGATGAACAATCCCTGCTGTCAAGCAGGTTTTAATATTTGATAGGTTTAAGGAGGTTTGGGTTTTTTTTAAGAGGTGATCTTTCCATTACAGAGGGTTAAGAGCAATGGAAGGGTCAGGCCTGGTGCCACTCCTGAAGCCATTTAACTCTGGTTCTGCACCCTGCCCTTCCCACAGGAGCATCTCAAACCCCCGAGGATGAAATAACCATTTACCTTGTTCTCCTGTAAAACACAGGACCCACTACAAAGCCAAGACAGACAAGCAGTTCTCCAAGTACACCACAGTCTGTAGCAAAAATGAGAACCTTGCAGAAAGCTGAGCCAAGAACCCACAAACCCTGTGTCTTTCAAGTTCTCAATATATCATCTCTACAAACATCTTAAAAGTCTTCCCCTTCCCCCACAAAAACACCAAACCCCCAAACAACTGTACAAATCAGGCCTCACACTCCCTGGAAATGCACCTCCCATGTACAAGATGGTACTAGTTTACCTACCAAAGGAGAAAAAAAAAATAGAAGTCCAATAATAGTTTTTGGATAGTTTTTGGAAATTATTTCTAAAAGAGGAAATTTTTTAATTCTCCATTGCTGAACACAGCTGTGTTGTGTCAGAACTGCAGGCATGATTACCACTGGAAACAGCCCTTTGATGACTATCACACTGGAATATCTAAAACAAGTAGAAGCATGGAAACAAAAAGTGCTTTGCCACCCAGTTTCAAACAATGCTGAAGACCACTGAATAATATACAAGGGGGTTGGTGGGAATTTGGGGTTTTTTTGGTGAAAGTTCTCTCAAATAGGGCTGGGCTGGTAGAAAGAAAGACTGAGGCTTTCTTTAAATTTAAATTAAATTGCCTTGTTATTTCAGATCATCTTACAGCTGATGAGTTTTCACCATTTTCCAAGCTTCTACATGAGAGTAATTCCTAGAAATTATGTTTTACCTCAAAAGTACCTAAAAGCCCACCAAGGCTACCTACCAGCAGCTTGTACCTTTGGTCTAGCAAGCTACAAAAGGCAGCCTCTCCTCTCAGTATTCCTGGTCCTGTTTGACAACTGCACATGTCTACTAGCAGCAGCTCTCTGATCTCATGGAGCAGCTGGTTTGTTAGCAGCTGTCTGAAGCTCTCATCAGTGCTGATGTGACAACCAACATCACCAGCACACTGCTAAAAACCCAACGTTAATTATGGAATGCTGTGGACAATGAGAGCAATCCCCAGTACACCCTTTGGAAATGGCTGAGAGATTATCCTAATTTTACAAAGCGTTTCAAACACAGCTAGTGATGTCCTCAACACAAGCAGCCACTTTCATCCCTGACTTAAAGGCTGTAAAGCTTAATTTGAGACACACAGGGCTATGATGTATCTGGGGGAGAAAACATATTCCTTTCTGTGTGGTGGCACAACAGACCCAGCAAGATCTGTGCAATTCATTATGAACTATTAAACTAATGTTATTTTCTGATCAAAACACACCGTGATAGCCACCAATAAGCAAGATCTCACAGTTAAGAGATGTGTAATAGCAGGCTAGAATGGTTCTTTGCATGCCAGAACTCACATGGGGGGCAGCAGCCCGGGGTGAGTTTCCAAGGGTTATTACAGACCAGAGATGGTGACTTAAGATGTGACATTTAACATGCTACATCCCACATCCCAGTTAACCCATGGGAAAAACGTGCAGCCAGAGGGAAAAATCACTCAGCATGGCCTCACCAGTGGCAGTGAGCATTGAATTTGTGCCCCAGGATACAAGCAGGAGGTCTTAGCCAGACAAAGGTGGTAAGCATAATGCTCACAGCCCTTCTTATGGTGAACCCAAGATCCAAGTTTCCCATCCCATCCATCTATACTGGCAATTCTTTTCTCTAAGTGCTGTTTGCAGAGCAATCCCGTTTCTCATTTCCGTGGGAAGCGGCAGCCTGGGATTTTCACTTGCAGACTCAGAGAGGCTGCAAGAGCCTCCCAAAGCCTCAGGCTACAAGAGAAACAGTCCCTAATAAGCCAGAAGCTTTTCAGCACTCTAACAATTCTGAGCAGTAAACTGTTTGGAAGGTTTAAACCTACAAAAGGAACTGAGTGTGTGAAAACCTGCAACTATTTCTTCTACCAACTCAGGGCAAGCACCACAAATAGCAGCTGGTTTTGCAGCAAAATACCACCAAGTTCCAGCACTCTCCACCCCCCAAAGTAAGTGCTCTGCCATGTAAAGTATTCCCAAAGGCATCATGCAGCGGCATCAGCATCCTGAGACAGAGCAGGAGAAAAACTTGGGGAATTTGAAGGGTATGCAGGAAGTGATACCTTTATATAACTGCACTGAATAACTGCTGGCCACTAAAAGCCCTGATCTCTTCAGTACTCGTGTTGAAACCTGCAAAATGTAAATCAAGCCTTTAAGAGACCAACTAAAATAGCGTCTCCCCGAGGGCTCCACAAATACCACGGCAAAGCCCCGGCTCCCGACACGCCCTGAACACCACCAGCCTTGGAGCTGGAAATGCCCTCCCAACGCCTTAATTACCTCTGACTTTTGAAATTGCTGCTACACTAGGCAAAGCTTCACGTGCATGCACCCTGCTTGCTTGCACTTGGTTTTACCATGGTGGTTCCCTAAGGAAAGCAGCAAACCACAGGCTCATAAAGTTTTAATGGGATAACTGGCAAACTGAGGGCATCACTGCACTGAATAAAACAGAGCAACTGCATCCCAGTCCTGTAAACTATCTATTTGATTGAAGTAACATTTTATAGCTCTACCTCCTAGAAAAAAAACTGCTGGTTTTCTATACTCAAAAAAAACCTCTCGTCTGCTAAAAACAACAGGCAAATCAGGCCAGGCCTGAGCACAAGAACTGGCAACTCGCCTGGGTTTCCTTGTAAATGCCTTCAAATGGCAGTCATGCCTCAAACCATGCTTTGCCGGCAAAGTATATATAACCAAGCATCCTCGCTCTCCTCAGAGCCAAATAAAGGACTGAGCGGGTAGAAAAGGGGGAGGTGAAGCAGATGGGTAATTCATTTCTTTAGCAAGCAACAGCATTCACAAGTTTTTCTTTATATATATGACACCATCCAGTGTGGTGACCTGAGTTTCCAGGCTGGTCTGTAGTAAGCATTTCAGGAGCCAACACGTTTTTAACCAAGACAACCAGCAATTTCGTCTTTCTTCTTGAAAGGCAGCCTACCAGAGGGCTGCTTCCAGCAGGAAACAATCTCCTCTTCTGAGGCAATGACAGAAGAGGAAGGAATTGATCTTTTCTGCCTTCCAGATAGTCCTGAATTCATAGCTGAGCCCATCAGCATCATCAGTCAAGCACATGTGGACACCATCCCTGCTGAGATGCAGTGGACAGTCACCTGCCCCAGGAACTGGAACTGCTCTGAGCTCGCAGGCTGCTGATAAAAGCACGGCTGCTCTCAGGGGAGACCGAGTCACCTCACCATGGAACAGCCATCAGCATGTGAGGAGGCTTCCTCTTTGTCCAAGGAACAAAACACCAGGATAGTCACAAATCACAATACTGAAATCAAGCAAATCTGGCCAGAAAGTAAAAGTGGTGGGGAAAAATGAGAGGTGGCTCTAGCAGAGCTGGTTGGGAAGGGAACACAAAGGTATACGTAGAAGTGGATAAAAAAAAGTGTAGAAACAACAGAAAGCACACAAAAGTAAGAGCTGCAGAAGGAAAGAGTGCGAATCTTCTCTGAAAAATAATATGATATCTGAAAAAATACAAACCTTTGCCCCAACAAGAGCACCCAGTAACAAAAATACTCCATGTACCTCCATGCTGTCTCTTTTCCCCTTCTTCCAATGTTCAAGGGAGCATCTTCAACACAGGGTGTTGTTTCTGTGTGTCAGGGGTCTACAGCAACGCTGTGCTCAAGCATATGCACACAAAGCACTGGGGAGGTGCCAGAACTATCCCAGTGCTCCCAGGACAAGCAAACTGCACTGACAGTAAAAATAACGTGACACCCTGGCTTCAAAAACAAAGCAGACAACGCACTGTAGGGCCTTGGCTTCCATCTTCTATTGGAAAGCTGGCACCACTGCCTCAAAGTTCCTTTTTTTGGGAATATATGGGAGCATAGTGGGAGAGCAGTAAGAAAAAAAAAAAAAGACTGGCTGGGTCAAGTCTAAATAAGTAATAAATTCTGAGGAAATGGAAAATGGGGAAGCCAAGAGACACTTTTAAGTAATGCGGAAAAAAGGACACAGCAATGCTCTTCCCTCCTCTCACTCACTGACCTAATTATCCAGACACCACCCTGTGAACAGGTTCAGCTCCCCCATCTCCTGAAACACCCGTGCAAATTCATGTCTCCAGGCATCTTACTTACTGGGTCTTAATATCCTCTGTACAAAGAGAAATAGCCTTTAGAACTCCAGATGTTCCTGGTGCAGGGAGTGGTAATTACCCCAATTCCCCTCTCCCCAGGGAGCAAGCACCCTAACTTCTGGACACAGATGTTATCTCCAAACCCTCCCAGGATCTGAGCCTTTAATTCAGTAGTAGTGATCTGTGCTGTGTTTTTCTGTATCAGGCTTTGTGCTGGCAGCTCATCCCAAAACGAAAGGTTTTTAAACTTGTTTTGAACTGCACATTATAAGGAGATTCAAAGAAATCCACATTCACATGTTGGCAACAGACCTGCAGTTCTTATTGACCTTTTGCAGGCCCCTCTAAAATGTTAATGCTGTTCTACACGGACTGAACATCTCTGGATGTTAATCGAGACGTCTCAAACTGCCAAAAAACTCAGCACAGGGCAGCATGTACATGTAACCTAGTGTCAGTGCAGCTGGTCCTGACCAGGTGCAAAACAGCATCAAACATTCAGGCCACCAACACTTTCAGAAATTAAGGCAATTGCAGCATTAAATAAGGATACAGGTCTGAGCACAGAGCTTAATCCTCAAAGACCAAGCAGAACTAACTGCATGAAAGGGCTTTGTGCTCCAGAATGCCTTTATGTCCTATCGAGTGCATAAGTACTTGTCAAGCTCTTTGCCTCTTTCTCTTAGTGATGTCAATAATTAAGTGTCCCACAGACCATAGTGCCTGCAGGCACACAGATCCCAAAGGCAGCACCCAGCAGCTCACTCAAAGATGGTTTTAAGACCTCACAAAAGTAGGGAAGAGCAATGCTGCAGAGAAGTTTGGGCCATTTCAGGCTAAAAAGGCACTGTCAGTACTCAACAGTTCTTCAACCTGCCACAAACTCAGCAACACAGAGAATCACACAGCGTGAGTGCAGAGAGATAAATGCTTTGCTGCTGTCATCTTAAAACCAACTTCACCACCACTATGCCCACAACAAGCTTCTGATTCTTAAAAGCCTTTATACTAAAGATACCCCACCCAAAAAACCTAACTAGGAAAAATCAGACCAAAAAAAAAAAACCCCTCGAATATATCAAAGTCGATCAGGCAGTTTCTGCTTTAAAGTTGTACTCTACTCAAAAAACATGGCAAAGCAAATTCCCAAAGCTCCCAGAGCCTGCAAACAAACCTGGAACACAAGTGAAAGTGCTGCAGTGCTACAGTTATTTTGAAGATGCAGATGTTTTCAGCAAAATGTGTGCATTTCTTCAAAGCCCAGAACACAGAACACTGCTCCCAGTTCTGTTTTTCAAAGAACACCCATATATATATGAATACACAAAACCAAGGACAGCAGGATTACAGATGGGTCTGTAAGTCTTGCCTTGATAATGAGAACTACAATGACTGTTATTAAAAAAGAAGTTGAGATCAAATCTTTGCTTTCCAGGAGTTTTGGGAAAAAAAATTCCTAATGTACAAAGAAAAGAAAATAAAAGGGACTATTAGATAAGCTTATGTGGTATGTTTATGTTGAAGCTCCAAACACAAAGAAACACTTCAGGGCAGAGAGGCTTCTGGGGCACATGGATGTGCTCATCAGGTGACCCCTGGTACAGGACTCTGTGCCATCAACTACATCTCACCAATGCAGGTACAAGCTCTCACAAGATCCAGCTCTCCGAGCCCTAACACCATTTTTACCCTGAATTAGACTGTTATTGATACTAAACACTCAACAGCTGCTCTTGATTAGAAGCTGTGAATGGCTACAGTGGGGCTTTCTTTAATATTTACTTGATTTAATGATATGAGGATAATAAGTTGTGGTTTCAACTTTCTCTCGGCTGGCTTGTCTTCCAGTTCTTAAATGATTACTCTTCCTCCACGTCATGATAGCTAGAATAACTGAATTAACAGAAATAAAAGCTTGTCCACAAACCAAAGTGAAGGCTAAAATACTTCACCCCAAAGAAACCTCTGGAACTGACAACCAATCAGAAAATTCACCTTCTTTTTTTGACTGGCTGTTACAGTTCAGCAGCTGTTGACACGTCTAATGCACCCAGCAATTAAAGGACAATGCTGCCCCGGGGGTAGGAGAATATACAGCAGATGTGCCCTTCTACACGTGATTTCCCACAGTGCCTGTCACTTTTCAAACCAACATCTCCCACCTGCATCCAAAGCTTGTTGTCTGGAAAACTCCATGATCCAATCCTAAACTCAGCTGCATTGGGTTACCAGTTGGACTTGATCTTAAAGGTCTTTTCACAGAATCATACAATGAAAGGGACTTTAGGCTTATCTCATTCCACTTCCTGCCATGAGCAGGGACACCTTGCACTAGACCATGTCGCTCCAAGACCCATCCCCATCCAACCTGGCCTTGGACACTTCCAGGGATGGGGCATCCACAGCTTCCCTGTGCCAGAACCTCACCACCCTCACAAGGAACAATTTAGTTCTACTATTTTTCCAACCTAAATGGCTGTATGATTCCCAGTGCAAGGAGTGGGACGTGATCACTGCAATCTGCTCCACATCCAGCTGCCTCTGGCAGCATGGCCTCTCCTCTCACAAACCAACAGCACCGCCGATGCAGACTGCAGGAGCAACCCTGCAATATTCACTGGAGAATGCTGAAAATCAAGTTTACCGAGCACTGTTGAGCAAATGTGAGCAAGCTATCAGCTGAGGGGTGAAGAACCAGCGCAGGGCCAGACCCTTAGCTGAGGACATCCCAACACAACCACGGGGCACATCCAGCATTCATTTAGACCCGGTGAACATGGCTGAGGACCTGCAGAGCGGGGATTTGATGACATGCCCTGAACACCAGACCACCCAGGGCCTGCTTTTATTGGCACTCACCCAGGCAGGGCCCCGGCAATGCCCGGTGTGCAGATGGCCTTTCAGCACAGAACCACAGAATGGGGCAGGTTGGAAGGGACCACAGTGGGTCACTGGGTCCCACCTCCCTGCTCAAGCAGGGTCATCCCAGAGCACGTGGCACAGGATTGTGTCTTGACAGGTCTGGAATACCTCCAAGTGAGAGACTCCACACCCTCTGTTCCAGTGCTCAGTCACTGCACAGGAAAGAAGTTCTTCATCGTGTTCAGGTGGAACTTCTTGGGCATCCATTTCTGCCCATGGTCTCTTGTCCCATTGCTGGGTCCCAGGGAGCAGTATGCTGTGCCCAGCCTCTGCCTCTGAGCCCTCCCTGCAGACAGGGACAGACAGGGCTCCTCTCAGCCATCTCCTCTCTAAGCTGAACTCCCACCTCGACAAAGAGATGCTCGAGTCCCTCCATCATCTCCACAGCCTCTGCTAGACCTGCTCCAGGTCCTAAGGAGCCCGGACCTGGACACAGCATTCCAGATGTGCCTCACTAGGCCTGAGGACAGAGGCAGGATCCGCCCTGGAAGAGCTGACTGTGTTGCTCCTAAGGCACCCGGGGACACCACTGCGCACAGGGCATGCCCGTGGGCGCTCGCTGTCCACCGGGACTCCCAGCTCCTGCTCGCAGAGCTGCTCTGCAGCGGGTCACCCGCGGCCTGCGCTGCTGCCGGGCCAGCTCTCCCCTCGGTGCCCCGGCCCCCTCCCGCTGCCCGTCCTTACCGAGGTGCAGGGTGAGGTTGACGGCGGTGGGGTGCTGCACGCCGGCCAGCATGGTGCGGCTCTGCCACCAGGTCGCGTCGGCCGGGCTGTTGTAGTCGGTGAGGAAGGCGGCGCCATGGCTCAGGTGCGGCTGGGCGGCGTCGCAGAGGTGGCAGGACTGGGTGACGCCGGTGACCCCGGTCTGCACGCAGTACTCCTCGGCCGGCGTCCCGCACGTGTGCGTGGCCAGCACGGTCGCGTTGAACGCCGCGTTCACGAACTCGGGCATGCAGCGCTGCGCCCGCCCGCTCCGCTCCTCCGCGCACTCGTCCATGGCAGCGCCGCACCGCGCGGGCACCCACAGCCACAGCACCCACAGCCACAGCGCCCAGCGCTCGCCGCCGGCCCCCATGGCGGGGCTGCGGCAGCCAGCGGGGGCACGCAGGGTCTCTCTCGCTCGCCGGGTGCCACCGCTCCGCGCCGGCCGCGGGCTGAGACGGGCGAGGCCCGGCGGGGCGCGGCGAGGCGGGGCGGGCGCGGAGCAGGCCGGGAGCGGAGTCCCGCAGCGTGCGGGCCGGGGCTGCCCCGCCCCGCGGAATGCGCCGGCTTAAAGCGGCGATGGCGGCGTGGGCCCGCTCCGGCAGCGGCCGCGTTCCTGCCTGGCCGCAGCGCGGAGTGAGGGACCAGGCAGGGCGCCGGGCCTGGCCGCGCCTCCGCGCCCGCACACCCCGCGGTCTGCGCTTTTACACAGTCACAGGATCACTCCGGTTGGAAAACGCCTCCAGCATCGTCGAGTGCAACCTTTCAGCGATCCCTGCCTTGGTAACCAGACCACAGCCGTGAACACCGCATCAATTGTTATTTGGGCACTTCCAGAGATGGGAACGCCAACACCTCCCTGAGCAGTCCCTTCCACTGTCTAATCCCCCTTTCTATGAAGAAATTCTCCCTAATGTTCAACCTGAACCCTGCTCAGCTTAGGACT
This sequence comes from Taeniopygia guttata, assembly GCF_048771995.1. Lineage (NCBI taxonomy): Eukaryota > Metazoa > Chordata > Aves > Passeriformes > Estrildidae > Taeniopygia > Taeniopygia guttata. The sequence goes on along the minus strand of NC_133033.1, from coordinate 23,481,038 downwards.
ATTCCTCTTGTCTGTCACTTGTTTACCGGGGTAAGACACCGACCCCCCGGCTGTCCCCTCCTGTCAGGGAGCAGAGCCACAGGGTCCCTCCGAGCCTCCTTTTCTCCAGGCAGAGCCCCACCACCTCCTTCAGCTGCTGCTGGTGCCCCAGGCCCTTCCCCAGCTCTGTTCCCTTCCCTGGACACGCTCCAGCCCCTCAGTGTCCTTCCTGAACGGAGGGGCCCAAAAGTGGACACAGCCCTCAGGGCACCTCAGCAGTGCCGGCTGCAGGGGAGGAATCGCTTCCCTGGCTCTGCTGGCCACACTGGCTGATTCCAGGGGCCATGGCCTTCTCGCCCACCTAGGCACACACTGTCTCATGTTCAGCCAGCTGTCCACCACCACCACTAGGTCCTTTTTTCATTTAAATGCTTTTCATAGGGAAAAAAAAAGCTTCTTGAGAAATGCGAAAAAAAACGGTTGTGTGTTCCCAGCTAAGCTATGCCAAGCCTGGATGGTTTGTGCCATCCAAGGACATGGTCCTAAGCAGATCTGAGGGGACCTACCTCAGCTACTGTAATTTTTAATGAACTTTTGGTTATCTCCCTACCATAACCCAGGTCTCTCTGTTGCTTAGAGGCATCAGCTCTGTCAGATTTGGCCATAAACTGCATTACGGGTTTTAGCTATCCTAAGATCTTGCCTCAACTTTTCAGGTTGAGGAGTTGTGTAAATGTTGTGTAAAATCCAGAAATCACGTAAAGCCAAAATGTCTCTGCCCGTGGCAGGAAGTTAGACTTGATGACCCTTAAAAGGTCTCTTCCAACCCAAGCCATTCTGTGAATCTATAAAACTGCTTTTATAGGAGAAAAGTCCCTCCAGAAGCCTTCCCAGTAAACAGGAAACTACTCCTTGAGAAAAAATTGATAGGGGAAGAAAGGCCTTTTAAACTCGGTTATATCCCGAGAAAGCCTGAATGCAGCCGGTGGCTGAAAGAACTGAAAAAATACAGTCTGTTCTGGGAAAAAATGCACATTGTTGTTTTAAAGTAAACACATGTATCCTACAGAAGTCCTTGAATTAAGAGCCTGAGCCGGACTGTTCACAAGGTCTGCACAGCGCATACTGGTCAGCACGCCTGGGAATTATCCTGCTGCTGGGGGATACTGTGCTCACATGTGTGGCTGTTATTACACATCAGCGGTGATTGCTCTTTCTCGCAGAGCTGTGGTGAGAATGACTGCACTGAGGGCTCCCCTGGCACCCCCAGCACCCGCAGAAGGGACGCAGAGCAGCGCAGAGTCACTGCTGCCTCGCTATTGTTCAGGCTGGGATGACACATCTCCAGTGGAAAGTTGGATTTCCGCTGCTTCCCCCACTTTTCCTCCTTTTCTGAAAACAAGCTGTGTGTTGTGAAAGCAGCGCTGAGCTGATGCCATCAGGGCAGGAGCTCTGAAAACAACGGGCTGATGGAGCTCCTCAGGTTCAGCAACAGCCTGGCTGGTGCCTGCAGCTGGATTGGCACAGAGGACAGGCACCAAGGAAGGCGTGTGGAACAGCAGATGTGAAGAAGGGAAGGATTAGGACAGAGGTGAGAAGGAGGCAGGGACTCCAAGCAGGATCAAAGGGTGTTGCCACAAATCCCTATCAGTGATGCAATGAGATCATCTGTCCATATGCAGAAGGTTCCCATAGATAAAGGAAAAAATTCAGCTTCACACAACATTCTTTGGTTTAAAGATAGTCGTAGTACTTAACCAAATAACTTACTTGAGTTTTTTAACTATTTGGTTTCCAACATTTTAAAGTGCCTATATAGGACCATGCTCCACAGTTTATTTGAAGTCCTCCCTGACATTTTAATGGTACTGATTGTAATAAATCCTCACAAAGAGATATTTGCTGATATTTAATATTTGACATCAAAATCCAGTCCATGCTCTTAATGCAATTTCACCTTAAAACACTCTGACAGATCAAGTGATGCAGTTATATATCATTCAGTAAACCTACACTCATTTAACTGAAACCAGAATCAAATCTCATATCCCTGTGAAGACATTATTTGTGTTTTCCTTTTCCTTTTTTACCTACTGAAATAATCCATCAAAGCATTGTGAAATATTCCCCTTAAACCCATTTTCTTCCCAACACAGGAAAAAAGCATACTAATGTAAAATAACTGTACCTTAAAGGCGCAGGACCTAAGAACTTCTGTGACTTTGCAATGCTTACAGAGTGAATAATAATAAAAATATATTGGTAAATAAATTGTTACACCCCTGATGCAGAGTGAGTCATCCTGTGTGGCAGCAGTGGCCTGGAAGGAAGTGACATCCTTTTTGATAGGACACCTACAGTTAAAGAGCTGTAAAATAAGAGTATTTGTGGATAAGGTTTGTGACTGTGCTGGGCTCAGACACACATATTGACTGTAAGTTAATTATTAGTGTAAGTTAGCTGTTGAAATGGGTATGTTCTTACTTCAGTTCTTTTTTGACATACAGATCGGGTTAAGTGATTGAGAAAAGTGGGGAGAGACTAAGAACAAAGAGAAGAATTGCAAAAAAGGAAAAGCAACATAAAAACCTGATAGGAAACAGCTTTTATAAAGGCAACTCCTACAGGAAATTCTGTCAGCTCTCAGAAGGCCAGAACTTTCAAGGCTGGCAGTTACCCTCTTAGAATAGACCCCTTTTAGGGAAAAAAAAAAAAAAAAAAAAAAAAGAAAAGAAAAGAAAAGAAAAAAATCAGTGTTTTCTTTTTGATTAAAAATAATTGGAACAATGTTATGTGTGCCCACAAGCAACTTGAAATAATTAATTAGGAGCACTGTTGGCCTCTGTCCTTCTACAGAAGCTCAAAACAAGCAGTAGCACATCTATGCACCAAGATATTTGACCCATTTGGGGCTTAGGAGGTTCAAAATGTTTTTCACAAGAGTTACCAGGCAGCACTCATTTTAATTTTCAGTCTTCCCATACAGATTGAACATCAGCATTTGTTCAAGGACAACATGGGTGCATATAGGAAAGGAAAAGGCTGAGGAAAAACTCAGAAATTTCAGACTGTGATAGCAGACCTCGGTTGCTTCATGTCTGGTAATTATTAAAACAGGTAAAAGTAATGTCCCTGACAAAAAAAAAAATCCTGCTTTTGCTAATAAAAGTAAATAGATAGTTTTAGGATCCCCAAATTAAAATTGTTGTACACCCCAACATGTCATTACCAGCAGATGTCAGTTTACACTAAAGACTGAAGGACAGAAAAGCCCCATGCTCACCATCAGCCTCAGAGTCATCAGCCTGTGGAGGAGCCACCCAAGCAAGTTTAGGAAATGTCACTTGTCACAAGCTGCCTGGTTTGGGCAACAGAAGGAGTTTCCAGCAGCTTCCTGCTCTGCTCTCTGTCACACAGGGGGCTTCCCGCTGGCACCAGCACTTTTCTTGGCAGACCCAATAAAAAGAACAGTAATCACAGCAGACATCCACCCCCTGGCCAAACAGCCAAAAAAAACTTAAAAGAAAGTAAAGTGAGTCAGCAGATCCACCAATGAGTTGGTGAAGATGAGTCAAAATTCAGAAAGGCTGGGAGATAAAATTCAGTTGCTTTCACAGGCAGATGCAAAAAGAAATCCCTCTGCAGTGTCCAGTAGTGCCCTGGGGATTAACACAGCACTGGATTGATATCACAATATGTGAGATAGACATTTTTGTATTAAAACAGGGCTTAAAGCCATCCTGCTCAGGAGAAATTCTTCCACAGTCGAGGACAAATGTGAAAGGAATGTAAATTTTTTGGTAAATGGCCCGAGTTATTCACAATCAGTACAAATACAGAATAAGTCAGAGAACCATTCCAGTTACTAAATATTCATATCTCATCATGATTTTATGGAGGCAGAAAGTTACTTTAATCTTTAATAGAACTGAAAAACAGAGCTATTAGCCATGAAAGCAGAAGGCATTTCATAAAATGGTTTGTTTATTTAGGTTTGACTTTCTTCATCACTTTCTTTGCAGAATGTCCTAAATAATCTTGTACAGCAACTGGGGGTAACTGCTGTAAAGGCAAATAAAAATATATCTCTACATCTGTTCATGTGAGGTAAGCTGCTTCTTTACAAGTTTCTACAAACCCTGGAGAAACAAAAGATATAAGTGGATAATTTTATCTATTTTCTCAAGCGGTTTTGGGATGTAGCCTCATTTTCTCTTCCTAATACTGGTAATGTTGGGGAAAAATGTGCTAAAGCAAAAATAAAACATGAAAGGCTTGTGCAGCTTTCTATCTTCCTATTGTGGATTCAAACACAGCCCACTCTTTCAACTATTTTTATGTTTATAAATGGAATTTGTAATCTTTTATTCCTAGCCGATAAGATTTGTATATTTTATCTTTACTCCCTGCTTTTATTCTGCCACATACCCCTGTGTGGAATTTAACCAAACACATCTTGCAATCTACATTAGACCATGGCAGTAACATCAGGAGCCAACCCAAACTATTCTCCCATCTCCTCTCAAGCTCTCCCCTTGCCTGTCCCATACCTTTCTCATGGAGAAAGAGACATGCATGGATAGGTGTTCAGCCTTGAAACAGCCAATGGATCTCTTGGAGAAGAAATGTTCCTCAGCATTTCTCTTCTCTTCTCTTCCCTCTCCATTCTTGGACAATACACCAGCACTGCATTGATGAAAGGGCACTAGAGGAATCGATTAGATTTCTTTCTGTATGGTATTAAAGTTACAGTATAGAGACACTAAATTCTCTGAGAATTTAGCCACCATCATCCTTGCAATACAGGATTCTCTGATAGATTCTCTGCCACCCAAAAATTCCAGCAATATTTAGGTTTCCAACATGCTAATGAAGTTTTCTTTGTAAAGAGCAAGATTGATTTACTCTAATCCATTTGGATAATGCCTGAGTCCTGTTCTTCACCAACTTGCTTGGCTACACAAATCCTTTGAATGCATGAGCTGGGCCTGTTTACACTTCACCAAAACATTCTCAATGAAGCTATCTTCCAAGCCTGATAAAATGCATCCCAGAAAGCAGTGTGTGTATTGGAGGTGGTCATGGGAATCTCACTGTGTAGGGTGCATGACCACAATGAAGTTGTTAAACAACTTCCTGGCTTTCCAGCAGAATTCCCAAGATTCTTTCAACAGAAAGCTGGCTAACTCCTTTTGCTGAGTAACAACAGGGATTAAATTTTCATCCCAGTCAGTTCTTTATAATTTATAGTCACAGCCTGTCTTTTCATGGCATCATTTGCCAATCAATCTTGCCATGACTATAATTTCACTACCAGTGAATTGTCATTTCTATCATTTGTAAAACCCTTTGTTTTTTAATATATGATGGCTCTTGAGAGCAACCTTGGTTCAAGTATCTCCCTTATAAGAGCTCACCTTTGTAGTCTGATGTTCTTTAAGCCTAGTTTTCATTAACTTTCCTTTGCTTTTCAAAAACAAAAGAAAAAAGCAGTCTCTGAAAAACTCCATCTTCTTTTAGATATTTCCTTTTCCTGTAAAAAATTGTAATGCCTTGTATACTTTATGCTCTTAGCCTAAGGGCTCCTAGCATTTGGACTCATCCAAGGTAGCTTAACCATCTAATTGAGGAGCTATTCAAGGAGACATTCAAGGTCAGTCTGGACAGGGCTCTGAACCACTTGATCTAGTGGACAGTGTCTCTGCTCACTGCAGGGGGCTTGGACTAAATGACCTAAAAGTTCTTTTCCAACTGAAACCACCCTGTGCTACTCTGACAGTAGATTGAGAAAGCCAGTCTTTTTGATGCCGGACTTTGAATGAGCAGAGCTCCTGTTTCTCCTTGCTAAATAAATAGTTTGTCTTGAGCAGGCTGCAGTTTGGTTTACTGTTCTACCAGAAGAGTTAAACCTGGATGACCACCTGGAGGCTGGGAACACTAGATGTAATTTTGGGATCTGGAGATCACTGATTTGTACCAGCTGCTCATCCCTCCCCACACATCTCAACAATTTGTCTCTGCTCCCACATGGACTTAAGGCAGAGCTGCTTCCCTGACATATGACAGGAAGAATACAGTGAAGGGTGAGCAGCTTCAAGGAATCTGACCTACAGGGCTGCTTTTGGGACACATACCCATGTCCTGGGCTGTCAGCATGTCCCAGTTCTAGTCTTGGTACCCCCAGCTCGGTATGGTCTCCCCTGCATCGCTCTGTTGATGGTCAGACAATTACCAGTTGAGAGGACGGCAGAGACATTCTCTGAACTCAAAGCCCCCCTGCCACCAAAGACTAAATAGACAAAAGAAGCCATTGAGGGAAAAACTGTCTGGTCTTTGTAGCCAAGAACCAAAATGAAAAAAAAAATTACTTGGAATGAACAGAATCTTCTCTGCAAAGCTACAGACCATTAATGAACTGCAATTTTTAGAGGTTTCTAACCCAGCCATCCTTAGGAAGATGCTTACAAGAACACTGAAAGCTTATTCTTAACATCACTATCATCCCCATGTCAAATTGCCATTCAGATCAGACAGAGACCCTGTGAAATATGTACAGTGGCTTTGATATAAATTGCATGTGAAAAATAAAATAAAGCATTTAATTTACAATTAATCCTGATCCATAAGGCAGAGTGTTGGAACCTCATTCATTGGGAGGAACTGAATTCCTGTTTTCCTTCTGTACCCATATTTTTTTAATAATAGGAGGATTTTTTCCTGCAAAATGCTGTGCAAACTCACAGCTACTAACAGATCATCAAAGCAAAGAGGAAAATCAAGATTGTTTGAAAGGAAATTATATTTTTTAACTCATCACTGCATACCATAAACAATAGGAAAATGTATAAAACACTTTATAAATATACTGTTTCCTGCTAAACTCTCATTCTTTTCTTTTTGAAGTTCCACTAGCAAACTACCTAAGGAGGAGATTTTAAAATTATTATTCTTATTAAAATAAGAACTCAGTAGGCAAGAAAAAACACAGGTTTTATAGCTGTAGGCTTCATTTTGCTTTCTCGGAACCTCAGCATACTACCCACATTTTAATCCCTGACACTCAGTTCATGGAAATATCAGAGGAACAAAGTCAAGAGTTCAGCAAAATGGTGTGGTTTTAAAGGGATGGGAAATTCTGTACCCTGTATCCTGTTCTTTATTTATCAGATCTTTAAAGACTAGGAAATCTGTAGCTTCTGCAACTGTTACTAATTTCTTCCATTTTGGAGCTCTGGAAATTTTTTACATCATTAAAAGCAGTATATTTATTGTATTAAAAGCATTTATCTGAGTAGATCAACTGCAACATTCATCTTGATACAGTAAAATACCTCCAGCTATAAGCCCATTATTTTAAAATCACATGAAGAAGCAAAATCAAGATTTATCATGCTGACTGATTAAACAATGAATTGTAATTGTTTGTGATAGAGTTATCTTACAATAAACACCAGGGGAGGTTGCAGAGGAGAACATACATCTTTCTAGGATGACACTGTCAATCTCTTCTTCTCCTGTTTTCTCACAAAGATTCAGATTCCTGTCAGTGAAAGGTATTTTAAGTAGCATTGAATCAACATGGGAGATTTAGATACTATTTTAAATCACAGAATGCTCTTTAAAATAGCATCTCACTGTGATTGCCCAGTGTTTTTTTAATCTAGATTGTAGTTTTTGTTGGACTACTTTTTGACTTGAGTAATTCTCAAAACACATTTCACACCTCCCCATCAGCCACTGGTTTGTGGCAACCAAATTTTTGCCACCTGAACTGTTTGACTTCAAAGGTTAAGAAAACAAAAAGGCTACAGAACATGAAAATCTTTATGCAGTAATAGATACCCTACCATTACCACTAACGATTTTTCCTATAGTTAAAATGAAGATATTTCCCCAGGTGTGCCCATGAGCAGGGAAGGCTGACATATTGAATGTTACTGATTTAGCTGACACCACCACATAACAATTGTATTAACTTTATACCCTTGTTTGAGGGCTTTACAAATCCACAGAAATATTCAGCTCCTCCCTCATTTTGCTGAACTACCCATGTTTCTTCTTACAATGAAGTTGATCCCACGACAGGCAAATTTGATTTAATGACTTTTGCCAGCACCACCCTCTGGGATGCTCCCTTCCAATTAATTTACACAAATGTAAATGCAGTTCCCTACACAGTACTTGAAAGCATCACAAGCTTCCAGGTAACCACCAAGAGTTCTTTTCAGCTCATCTAAATTTAGAAAGTGTCCAAGGCCAGGCTGGATGGGCTTGGAGCAACCTAATCTACTAGAAGGTGTCCCTGCCCATGGCAGGGGGTGGAATAAGAGGAGCTTTAAGGGCCTTTCCAACCCAAGCCATTATGGGATTCTATGATTCTATTAAAATATTTAAAGTTTGTTGGTTTTGTTTTTGGGATTTTTTTGCCCCACCTTGTGTTTCTGTCTTCCAGTTATTCTTTGCTCTTCCTGGATGTAAGGCCACAAGCACCTACGGAGCTAAGCAGCAGGAGACTTTGCTGGTCTGTTAACCTGTAAAACTCAGGCTGGAAAGCTTTTACTCATTTTCACCTCATCTCCAGCTCACCTGTGGACAAGTACAGGTACTTCCACTTCTAAGAAATTCAATTTCTCAGGACAAGAGGCAACAACAACCATTCCCTAAGTGGAAGCTGCCTGGCCAGGTCCCAGTTTACCAACATCTGGCTTTCCAAACAGAGAAAACAGAATGAACAATGCAGCACAAAGAAATGGCACATGACTTTGTTAGTCCCTTGAAGTACATAGCAGACATTTGGCATTTTTCTTATATTTAACCCAAGTACTCTCACTCACATTCCCTTGCAGGTTGCAGTTGGGATAGCAGATGTTCTCCCAGTGTGTTACTCTCTTTGCATCCTGTAGTGGGGATTGCCAATTTAGGTACTTTGTTACCACTTGGAACTCTCTCCAAATTTTTAACACTGTAAAAATGCTGGATGTGAGATTTGGGTACAATTAAGAAGTAATCTTTTCATTAGGATACACAGAAATAATAGAAATGTTTTTATACAAATGTATTTGCAGCCACTACGCATTCAGATCTCTTTCTTCCCTTATTTATTTACAATTATTTTTAAGCCCTTGTCAGAGGATGCTTTCTGAAGATGTGGTTTTGTTAAATTTGCTTTCCTGACAAAATTATGGACCTGAGTCCATAATTAAGTTTACAGTAACTCCTCCTCCATGGGTCTCCTCTGGAGAATCTCTACTCAATTTAAAGGTCACCTTTACTGAGGCTGAACCTGGAAATCTTCAGTCCAAAAGTGAAGGCTCCATGGAAGCTGCAAGCAAAGTAAGTTACACAGTGTGGTAAAAAGCCAAGTTACTTGCATTGTTTAGACAACTTTGGATATGGGAAGTTGCAGGCCATGAGGAAATTAGCCATCCTTTCAAATAAATGCAGAAACCAGCATTTGGGACAGCTTCAATGCTCTTTGTTGTTCACTTCTAGATGTTGGTTACTATGGCTACCTGATGTCGTCTCTCTTTTTAATGTATATTTTTTAATACTTTTGAGTCTGGGCACTTTTGAATCTGGGCAAGTATTCTGCCTGGTAAGAACTGCAGAAGGATAATATGCTGTTCTCACAAATACTGATTTTTGGTTTACATTACAGACCATTTATTTAAGTAGCTTTGTGAGCTGACTCACAAGATCATACAGCTATGTCCACCTCTCTGGTTCTTTGTATGCCTGGCAATGTTGATGTCACATTGCTCAGAAACTTCTCTGGCTCAGTTGACCTCATGCAGAAATACCCATCAGCTTGTAGATAGATAATACAGTCTTGGCTGTACAGAAATCTCTGACCTTATCTCCTCACTCCAGTGTGTCTTCTTCCCACTTTGCTCTTGTTATTCCAGAGGCATCGTTCCATGTTGCTTTACTGTTCTCCGTGCAATACCAATTTATCTCGAGAGCTGACAGGATATTTTAAAACATCTTTTTGGTCAAAAATATCAAGTAGGCAACATTGGCATGGATCCTGATGGCTCTCATGATTGAGAGCCATTCAGGGAGATAAAGGTTGATGTAACATTGGCTTAGTCCCAGTGATAAATTTAAAGTGACAGTTTAAAGTGACTTTACAGTCACTTAAGGTGACACAATCAGTTTGAATCCCAGAGATGTTTCTCTGGGAAAAAATAAAAAGAAACTCAACTAAATTGTTTTAAAACTTTGTTAAGTGCATGAGACTGTGAATACTCAAACACAAAATTTCTGAGTTTTGAAAAAGTTATTCTTGGACTTTGTCCTGAGTGAGGGAAGAAGAAGAAAACTTAATCTGAAGGTTTTGAGTGTCTGCAAAGTTGAAAATGCTTTCACATTCAGATGTTGATTTGTTTTGCTCATTGGTGCTGCACCCTTTGAATAAAGATTATCTAAAACAGCAGCCTGCAATTTGTAAGCTTTTTCTGCTCAGGGTTTGATTTGGTTTTTCTCTTTGTTGTGTGTTACAGCCAGTTTAAAAAATTGCAAAACTTCACAGCAGGGCAGGTGAGGGCCCGACAGAGCCCTCTGCTCACCTGTTTAATGAAGAGGTGTTGTTGTTTTGGGGACAAACTGATACAAAGACTTGCTCTGATTCTCCCATTGTCTGGTGATGACCATGATCCTTAGCAGTTAGGATTAGGATTAGCATGTGCAGAGAAATATCTTTCTGCATGATTTATTCTAATTTACATCAAACCAAGATTAATGTGTGTTGCACATTCAACTTTTACCTAATATCCATGTCCTGGTGTAGATTCCAGGACCATGTGAACCATCACCATGGGCATTCCTTTTGGAAACAAGGTACAGTCTTTGGAAGCAAAGTTATCTTTGTTCATATAACAAAGGTGTCTTCTATAATTGGTGCACCAGAGATGTTCCTGAGGCTGACAGCCTCTCCAGTGACTCTCCTGGCACAGGAAAGTTTCAAGTTCCTTAGCACTGTTTGTCTCTGCTGTGGGCAGGACTAGTGCAGGATGAAGATGCTGACCCACTGCTGTCTATTTTAGGTCTGTTCTTTTTGGTCAGCATGGCTTAGCTCCTCTTTACTTCATTTCCCTTGCTCATCTCTACCAGCACAGCAGGGCCACTGTGCTTCTGCTGGGCTCATACAAGAGCATCTCTCCCACACGACTGCACAGAACTGGTCTCTGCAGACACAGGGGTGGTGTTTTCTACTCCCTCTTCTTTCTCCTCTTGTGGCAGACTGTAGCCACACCCAAAGGATGAGCAAAGCCAAATTCCATTCCTGAAGCATTGCTGAGCTTCCCGTGAGCAGCGTGCCAGCTCCACTAGCCAAAGCAAATGTCTGCACTAGACTAAGGGAGGGGGATGAACCATTTTATGGCAGCTGTAAAAGGTCACGGAGTAAACACCTGCACTACTGCTCATCTGCTCTCCCAGTGATCCAAGCAGCTTGGATGTGTGAGTTGTTTGCATGAGAGTCAGTGATTCAAAGCTCTCTCCTGGCTTTGTGAGGTTCCCATTACAAATGAGAAAATTAGCAAAATTTAGTTGATAAATTTGGGGCTGTTCTGTCCAGTGGAAGACTAGTTATTCTGTTTGAGATGGGTCTCAAAACCTGTAACACTTGAAAATTTTAGTCTGAAAATACACATTCTGCCTTTCCTGCATAAATCCATGCAAGCCCCAGGGCTTTTGGGTTTCTTTGTCTATAAGCATGGGGGCAGTCCAGGAGATTATAAATATCTAGAAGTCTAAAGCTGTCCCACATTCAGGGATGTACTAGAAAATTTCTCATTTGGCTTCTCCTATGAGCAAAACCAGGCAGTTTCTGTTGCTGTGCTTAATTTTTGTATTATGAGTTTAGTAGGCCTTTCCTTCTGCTTCTGCAGTGGTCTTTGCAGAGAGTTTACAGGTCCTCACTTCCTTCAGCTTTATCTCTGCAGGGATGTATTTGGGAGGTGCCTTGGAACAGCTAATAATGTGATTGGATCTCTAATTCTTCTCTTTAAGAGAGTTTTTCTTACTCTGTGTGCAACTAGCTGTGTTCTCCTGATCATGGAAGGCATCCATGCCCAAGGCAGGAGGATGGAATGGAATGATCTTTAAGGTCACTTCCAACCTAAACCACTCTGTGATTCTATGATTTATCACTGGACCTTTGACTTTCTATTCTCCATCCATAGGTAGGGATTTTGGGCCATCATTATAGCAATAGAGCCACATGACTTTATATATTGATATTATTATTCTTTCTGCTCACCTTAATGGAGATTTTCTGCACTTGCCTTCTTTGGAAAATGCCCTGGTGCAGATGAGACAACTGTTACTCCCCTTTCTCCCAAAACATCCAGATGGCTATTAATTCCTTTAGTAGGAAGTAAGAAGAAAAGTGAGGAAATGCACATCAGGCACTGCCTATAGGTTAGGAGTTGAGATGTGCATGAAACCAGTAGTTATGGGGTAAAAAAGTTCTCAGTGTATTTTCCAGTATAGTCTTTCTGAACATCTCTTTGCAGATGGCAGGAGGAAAACTTGGAATTCTATAATACAGTCCTGGTATCTAAAACCTCTTTGCAAAAGGAACTAACTACAGGAAACAGGGTGGGGCAGATTTATAGATTGCTCTTAAATTGGAAACTTTGCTGCTTTTTTTTTTTTTTAGTTGCTCAAATGTAGGAAGTGGTGACCTTTCACCTCAACTCTGTGAGGTGAAAGATTTTCCTACAGACCCTCCATTTCTGCAACATAATTTGAATGTGGCTTTAGTAAGTGGTACAGTGGAGACCATGAGGTCATTTTCCCAGGGGAATGTGAGGCTGTAAACTTATCCCTGTTAACTAAACACATTATTATTGGGCCTTGGTATCATGTTCTCTTCTAATTTACCTTTATGAACCATAGCTCAACACAGTCCTGATTAATGGTTCTCAGCAAATGATAGAGAACCTTTAAGTTCCCCAGGGCTTTTAATGGAAGTAAAAACTTTCAGTGAGAAAATAAACAGCAGAGAAGAGTTTGTTAGCTACTGCCTAGGCAAAAAATACTGCTGCTGGAATACAGAGAACAGGAATTCAGTGACAAAAATGTTTCAAATAACAGATACTAACATTAACATCAAATAATATGAACTAACATTAACTTTACCAGTTCTTGAAAGCAACATTAAATTAGAATCATAGATTATATAAGAAATAATCTGTTTATAACAGACAATGTTTGAACTGACAAACTGCTTCCAGGCAGCCATTTCCAGAACTCTTCCCATCAAAGCTGCAGGTGAGCAGACCAGTTCCAGATTTAGAGGGGTCATCTCAAATATATGGCTTTCAGACATAAATAAATCCTCATGACCTTTTATGCTAAGCCACTCACCTTGGTGAAGTTGTACCCATGACATTAGCTTTCCTCTGGCTGGCACTCCTCACTCTTTTGATTTGAAGGCAGAAAAACCAGACCAGTTAGTCAGTTGAAATCCTAATTTTCAAGATAAAACTTTAAGTAACTGTCAAGTATTATCCTTCATATTATGGTTTTGAGGCTATTGTTAATATTACTTTTCTCCTTTTCTACTTGGAACTGGAAAACCAGAAGATATCATTGTTCCAAATCCCCTTATGAGAACTCTGTGATATCAAAAGCCAAAAATATTTGATATATGTGATGTACAAACCCAAGGTGCCTCAGATGGGTGCAGCAGAGAGCAGTTGATGGCACCGTGGCTCAGGCAGTTCTTCATGAATTTCAGTAATTCAGTATGCTGCACAAGACCCATGAGTGCTCTGACACTCATCTGGCTTTCTGAAGCAAAGCACAGATCCATGCACTGACAAGTAAACTCACTGCTGGCTCAGTCTTTACTGGGAAAATGTACATGTCATTTCAGGTTAACTTTCTGTTTTCTGTATCCTGGCTGCTTAAGCTCCTCATTAGCATGTCAATCCTTGTTTAGACTGTGCTATTCATCAAGTGCAGGCATGGATTATTGCTTCCTCACTTAACTGGTCATGATGGATTAGATATTAAAAACCAGACTGAATGTTGTTAAGCAGTGCTTTCATGTTCAACACTCCTTAATACGTAAAGCACTAAGCACATAAATAAAACCGTAAGTTATCATTTGTAGATGCTAAAAAGTCCATGGCTCATTCTCCCTTCACAACCTGCAGCTGAGCTCCCAGACACACTTTCACTTTTTTCAACACCTGGCTGTTCCCTTAAGAAATCATTAACTTTTTTTTGTCAGTTCCTGAAAACAACGTGAAATTAGAATCATAGAGTATCCTGAGCTGGAAGGAACCCACAAGGATCACTGAGCCAACTTCCTGGTCTTGCACAGGACACCCCAGGGATCACACAAATTAGATCTTTATGTGAATGAACAGGGCTGTGGTGGTGAGCTGTACCCAAGACACACAGATGTCTTGGGGAGCTACAAAATTCATCACTGCATCAGTACCAGAATCAGCAAGACCTGCCAGGACAACCCATAGGCTATTAATGGTAACATGTTTTAATCTTTTCTTCCCAGTAATAGTAACTACTAGATTTACAGTTACAAATTAGAACAATTCTGTAAATAGACCGGAGAAAGATCACTCCTTTATCTAAGACTTAACATCAAATACCCTGGTAAAAACATTTTTTGCTAGTCTCATAGAATATTGTACATATACTTGATAATCCTTGGTATCCTATTCTACTTCCTCACCTTGCACCCATCTCCTGCCTCCTGTCTAAATGCTGACCAGTAATAGCCAGAAAAAATTAGAAAGCTTTAACAGATACTAGATCATAGTCCAGACTTGTGAGTGTGATACTAAAATTAGGTAGAGTTAAAACCACTGGACTTCTCCTTCATGTTTCCAGTTTGGTGCTAGTAACATGATTGAGAACACCATGTGTGAAGGGCAAGCCAAGGAAAGCAGTTTTTATCTGGCTGCAGTGACTACAGATGTGCAAAGGGAAGGTGGTTAATGCTATAGCACATCTTCCAATGTCCATCCCTGCTGACTCCCCCATAGGTTGTTCCTGGGCCCAAACTGGACAAGAAAAATAACTATGTTTTTGTAACAGTGGCATGGAGTGACAATTCTTCATTCATTCATTCTTCAACCTACAGAAAAGTCGGCATCAGCAGAAGGAAGTGTAGGGTTTACTGCAGCAGAGCATGCAGGAGATAATACATGCTCCACAGTAAATTAAAATTGGAGATTAATATCTATCCTCTATGATTCAGAGCTGGATTAAAGCAGCAGTGCTTCACCCTTACCTAGTTTTTAAGAACTCTTCATGAGAACATAAAAAATGTTGGATTTGCTTTACAACCACCACCATCTCCCACAACCCAGCAGGCACTAATAATTACTGTTTCTGCAGTGGCATTAGTGGGGAGGTTAATTTTGTCAGACTTGGCAACAGAACAGAGCTGGAAGGCTTTCTACCCCCTCTGTGTCAATACACTTCTGTGAGCACCAGGCAGCCAGCTGGGCTTCCAGTCTCTGGAATCCAGTGTGTTCCCATTAAAGAACCGTTCTCTTCCACACGGATGTGGAGGAATTAAGCCTGTTTGGGAATAGTAATGAACACTGTCTTGGATGAAGGGAGCAATTCATGCTTCTGACATTACTCCAGGTTCTGCAGAGACCAGCAGCATCACATCCGTCTTGCAAAAAGTATTCCATGTTCCTGCATGATCTGGATCACCATGAAGGGTCACATGGCATGCAGGAGGCTGGCTGCAAAGGAACCTAGTGCTGCCTGGCATGGTTAGAAAACCACTGCAGCAAAGACTCTTTGCACAGCTTGTTAGACAACTAAGTGAAATCCCCACTGAGCCTAAGATGTGTTTTGGAATCTGTTTGGCAGGAAATGGTCTTACACACTGAAAAGGTTTCCTCAGAATGCTTTGAGTTTCCAATAATCACAATTAGCAACAGAAGCCCTCGAAATTCAAATCCAAACACATATCAAAGGTATAGCATGCAAGTCTTCAGAAACAAACTCTTTATTAAAAATAAAATCATACAACTTGCAGGGAGTTCCCCAAGGAAATTATATATTACAGAGCTGTACTTGTACTAAGGAACCAAAAAGGCATACAAACTGGGAAGAGGAAGAAAGGAACTTGGGATGGAAATGCACTTTTGTTGACGTGGAAAGACTCCACTGACGTGCTATCACTACCACCCACCCCTGCCCATGTCCCGATAGCCTCCTCGGTAGCCCCTGCCTGCTCCTCGGTATCCTCCTCCTCGGCAGCCACCCCCAGCTCCGTAGCCTCCCCCAGGATTACCTGGGTATCCTCTTCCTGCCGAGTGCCAGCTGGGGTAGCCACCGTAGCCTCTGCCCCTGTGGCCGGAGCCGTGCGCGTAACCTCCCCAGCCTCGAAGGCCAGCGCCGTTGTCGTAGCGAGCCATCTTGGGCGGGCGGGGGCCATCCCCGAACCTGGCCAAGAACAACACCATACACTTGAGGCAGTCTCACAAACTGCATCTCTAAAAGACGGGAAATAGCACAATCCTCAGCTAAGCCACCTCCATTTTTTGTGAAACAATACAGTTGCACTTTTGCACCTTTTCCACTTCAGAAAAGTCTCCTTTGCTTCAGAAGCAAGGGATGGAAACAAGAGGCAACAGAGGGGTGCAAGCCCAGCCAAATATGTGTTTTCTTTCCAGGAAAAGGTTTGCCCAGAATAAATATAGATTATCTTTTCTTCAGAAGATAATTTTTGTTTTGGAAGAGGGGATGACAGCTTTTATTCCCGAGAGCTGTAGTCCTTGTGCAAACAGGCAGTGATGTCTCTGCATAAGCTTTGAGTGCAAACATTTCACAGATGCTCAGAGCACAGCACCGAAAGCAAAGCAATGCCTGAAGTGGCCAGCCTCAGCTCTGAGGCGGGTTCTCACCTGGAGCTGGCAGCCGAGAGCGCCATGCCCGCCGCGGCTGGCCGGGACAGCTGCCGGATGACGTTCAGCATGCGCTCCTGCGCCGGCTCCAGCTGCCGGACCATCCCGGGCTCTTTGCTGACATCCACCACGAGCGCCTCCATGGCGGCGCGCAGAGCGGTGATGCAGGCGGCCGCCACGTGCGGCATCTTCAGCTTGATCCTGCGGCACAAAGAGGCTGTTAGAGCTGCCACGGCTTCCAGGGCAGCAGCTGGGGAGGAAGAGGTTCTGCAGAGTGGCTTTCATTGAGCCAGAAATCTACAGTCTCATCTCTGAAGTTCTCATTTGTCACTGAAGGGGTGAGAAATTCAGGAGGTAAATTTGAAAGATCCCTAAGACTTGGCATTGTTAAAACATAACTGTTCTTCTGGTAAAATTTGCTCTTGCAATTTAACGAAGGGCTATGAAGATGCTCTGAGGGCTGAAACTCCTCTGCTCTGGGTGAGTTGGGGGTGTTCAGCCTGGAGAAGGCTCCAGGGAGGCCTTAGAGCTCCTTCCAGTGCCTGAGGAGGGCTTTCAAAAGGAGATACAGGCAGATAGTGGGAGGACAAGGGGGAATGCTTTTAAATTGATGGAGGGCAGGGTTAGATGGGATATTGGGAAGAAATTCTTCCTTGTAAGGGTGGTGAGGGCCCTAGCACAGGTTTCCTACAGAAGCTATGGCTGCCCCATCCCTAGGAGTGTCCAAGACTAGGCTGAACAGGATTTGGACCTGAGATGAGCTTTAAAATTATTTTCAACCCAAAACATTCTGTTTTGGGTTGATATCATTCTATACTGGGATAAATTCAAATGTAACCTCTTGCATCAAAACAGCAAGATACAAAAAAAATAAAGTGAAAACATGAGGCTCCAATATTTTGAAAGCTCCAACACTCACATTTTTAGCAAATTAAGCTTAAGGAATTCTTTGCTCTCTTTTACTGACTAGGGGGTAAAAACAAAACAAACAAAACAACCATCCAGATGTTATTTCGTAATGGCTATAAAATTTACACTGCCAGAGACATTTCTCTCCTCAAGCTGTGTTTCTGTGCCTTGAAAACAAGGTTTCTTCAGTCTTTGCCTGAGGAGGAGGTTGAAAACACAAAGTGCCTTTCACCTTTCAGTTAAAAAGGAAAAAACCAGCAGTTTTTATGGAAACTGCCTTGTCTTGTTTTCAGTTTAAGCAGATAATCTGCATGAAACAGGGCTCAAATTAACCTGTCCCTTCCTCACAGGAAGAAAAGGTCATGCCTTCCCAACACACCTGTGGTGCATGGCTTGCTCTCGGATCCCTGTTCTACAGACATTTGGTCTGCATTAGCTGCCCTTCCCCTCTGTCAAGGGGTCAGAACTGGATGAGCTTTGTCCTTTCCAATCCAAGCCACTCCATGATTCCACAATTCTAAGCACAAGTAGATCCATACCAGTCATCCACCAGAATGAGCTCCCCATCTGACAGGACTTTCTTGGAAGCAAAGAGGAGCAGCTGCAGTGGGCTCACCAAGGTCATGGTTTTGGCAGAGATGGCTCGTGTTCTAATCTGCAAGTTAAAGAGGAAAATTACTCTTGAAATGGAAAACAGAGCTCTGCACCTTCTCCTGGACACAAACTGGAGAATTTTGTTTTAAAAAACCTCAAACAACACATACTAAAGCTAGGTATAACGTTAGGAAATTACAAGAGCGTGTGCACATACAAAATTGAATGCCAGGCACAGGTTTACAGGGAGTCAGCACTGGCTGGTGTGAAACCTCAACAAAATCTATCTTCAATTTTAAAATAGTCATTTTCAGTGTCTGCAGTTATATGTAGCTCTTGCAAGAGCCAGCTCATACTTTGCCAGCCTTAAAATGACCAGGACACATCTGAATTTTCTTCCCACCCTTCAATTACTGAGGCTGTGATGAAAAGCTTTAGTGGGCTCCTACTCATGCAAGTGTGGAAGTTGCCAGATGTCCAAGCAGTCACTGCCGTGTCACGTTACACCGACCTTGAGCTTGAACTGAGAATATCAAGCCAGAGATAACAGCCCTCCTGCATGGCCCCCGCCCCTCAGTTTAAAGAGGAACAGAAGAGGTACCTAGTGGGCAGGAAAAGAGCTGCACACAAATCCTTCCAGCATTCCAGCTTCACCCAGGGGCTGTCTAAGCTACTCTTAAGCCACCATCTTAGTCACTCTCCATTTGTGTGTACTTTCATTTAATAAAGTAAATTTTTTTGAGCTCAAAAGTCCTTTGCTGGGTTTAGGGGAATCTCAGTTGAGAGAGATGGTCAGGATGGTCTAACCCTCCTGGGATCCTGATAACAAAGAGTGAAGAAGCAGCAAAGCCTCACCACAGCTCTGAACTACGGCTTGGGAATCCAGACTGTCAAGAAAAAATCCCTGCATTCAAAGGATTTAAAATTCCAGTTATCAGCAAACACAAAAGCATTGTCTTCCTTTGCTCCTTGAGTAGAAGTAGCTGAGTTCACAATGGCTGTCACTGGAGCACAGGAGAGCTCACAGGGGGTGCAATGGACATGCACAAAATGTACATCAAATTCAAAGGATTGAGGAAAAGGTCATGGAGACCTTTTGGGTGATGCTTGGGAAATGCAAATTATCCTCAGGAGATGACACAGGCCAGTACAAGAGCACCCCACTGCTACATTCCATGTTGCTGTTTTCTCCCTGAATTCATAAGCAGCAGAAGTGATAAGGATAAAAATTCTCTGATGCCTAATTAGCAAGGAAGAGCTCCTAAAACAAACACTTAATGAAGATAATGATTTAGATCTTTCTCTACGACCTGGCTGTTGTAACAAAACTCACAGGAACTTCTACTGAAAATGGCTGACTGGAAGTTATTAGGAGGCTGAGTGACACTAGGACCATACAACATTTACTTCCTGGAAAGAAAACCAACCAACAAACAACACCCTCATCCTCCTGTGCCAACTAAAACTAATTAGATATTGCAGTCAGGTTTTTTTCTTATGACTTCTTTAACAAAAAGAGCCTCTTGAACTACTTGGCAGCACATGATCAAGATTAAACCCAAAGTCTCTACCTTCTCTCCAAAAACGAAAAAAGGTGATGGATACTTGATGTCCTGGCTGCTGAAAGGGCAGTTGACAGATGATTTGTGGATGAGAGCATTGTGCCCCTCAGTGGTAAGAATCTTCCTCTTCTCCTTGTGGTAGCAGACATTGGGGTAGACCCCAAAAGCCAGCAGGGAGATTACAACATCCAGGTTGTTATCAGGGCCAGTGTTGTTAAACGGTTGAGTCATCAAACATTCTGTTGGCAGAGAACAGAAGAGTGGCTCAAATCCATGGGACATGTAGGAGAGCACAACAGCTATTTAAGATCCTGGATCAATTCAGAGCTGTTTAGGATCCTGGGTCAATGCCTCTTCTGATTTAACCAGCTGCTGGATGTGATCTCCAATGACCTTTGCACTCAGAGCATATAAATTCTATATTCAATTTTTTATTTCTTAATGGAGAAAGAAAAGCTGGAAAATACTACTACAAAGAGGTATTTTTCTCTGCCAAACTCTTCAAAAACAAGGAGACATGGGTTTGTCCAGAATGTGCTGTACCACAATGTGTTTACTGCATTTGTTTTGGAGACAGATCTTTGGGGGAGGTTAAATGGATGTTTTTCTTAGTTCATTTGTTACAAATCTCCCCCAGAGTCTCTGGTGGCCTGTTTTCAAGTCATCTTGCCTAGAAAATAGTTACGGATAAATACAGCAGTGATCCTAACAGCCTGAGAAGAAAAAAATTAAAGGAATTTAAAGAGAAAAAAAAAATTAAAAGGAAGAGAGATAAACATCTGCTTAATTCAGGCAGTCATACCATTTCACTGAGCTCCTCAGCAACATTAGGCAAATTCAGAACTTGGTCAAGTTTAAGAATTTTTTCTTTAGAAAATGGAATAATTTGGCATACTGCTGCACATCTCTCTTGCACAGTCCCAGGAAGTCACAGAACAGGACACTGTTCAGATCACAGACTCCCCATTAAGGTCTATGGAAAGACGGGAGAAAGCACAGCACATTTTGGAGAACAAGTGAAGGAGAAAGTCAGGGAGGTAACACTCTAAAGACACCTGTTTAATAGATTTTTAATCCTGCAGCTCTAACCTCAACCTCCAAAATCTCCATGCTGCACCACAGCCATCACAACTTTAGGAGAGAACACTAAAATTCCACCTGAACGCAGCTGTAAAAGTGGAGCAGTGTTATGGCAAATCCACTATACTCCCCCCTGTGCTTGGGTGCTCAACAGAGATTATCCTGGTTATTTATTTATCATCTCAGAATGAAAAATGCAATCACTAAACTATTGAATTTAATTAGAATCACCTTCAGGAAAGCCAGAACTAATAAGTATGTCTTTTAGCTGGACTTTTGCTTCCCAAGTCATTCTAAGAGTAGCCATGCTGAGTCTTTTGTGTTCACAAAACCTTTTCTCTGCTTCTTCACCACCCATTCTGAAAGTCAAACAGAGGGAATTAGAAGCCTGACCAAGGCAAGGAAAAGCTCACCCTGTGTTCTCCACCTGTAACCTCCCATCACCTGCTGTGCCAGACAACATACCTTGCATCATCCCAGGCTTGGAAGACAGAGAGCAAAGCTACGTGGTCTGAATACCTGGTCCCAGCAAAATTCCTGTGGACATAACCCAGGCGTTTGCCTTCATTGATGAAAGGTTCAGGGAAACAGGTAGCTGCAGAGATGGTACATACAGCATCTCCCACACTGAAAGGAACCACAGACTGGATCAGGATCATTCAGAGTTAGTGCTGCCAGCACCTGCTGCAAGCTGCAGATACCAGGGAAAACTTCTCTGCTACAGACCTTAGGAATTTGGTCTTTATCTGCTAGAGATCTTCACTGAAACACTTCCTTGGAACTGGATGTTAAATCAGCTCTATCTGCCCTCCCCTCCACCCATACACCTTCTTCTGGTGAAAAGGTCCCTGCAGTAATCACAGGATCCTACAGCCATCACAGTGACAAAGAACAGATCTTCTACTAAAGCAAAATGTGGAGACTGATTTTTCTCCTTATCTCATTGTTAAATTCCCTATCTCCCCACATCTAGTTCACTGTTATACCTAGGTGTTTCAAGTCCCACTCTTAATTCAGAAATACTCAGCCTCCACTGGTGTCTTGCCTTTAACTGAATTTCATGACCACTTTATATCCTGCACTGGAAGTTATTTCCTCTCTGCTCCCATAAAGATTCAGTCACCTCTCCCCAGCTGCAACAGTTATTGCTCATCTAGATATAATGGTTTTTCTCTCTTGCAAGAGGCTCAGGAACTCAGAGAAATAATAACATGACCACTGAGACCACTAAACTTACTAAAAAATACAGCCCATGATCATCATCTTGCCCAGACGAGGTTCGATGGGAAGTTTGGCCAGGATTCTTCCAAGAGGTGTCAACTCATCATTGGAATCCAGGGCATCAAGCTCTGAAACAAGATCCCTTGTTATCAAAGACAGCTAGGTAACCCCAGAAATCTTCAGATAAGAAATTCACACTTTTAATGTTTATGCTTAATAGTTGTGTTAATAGTTGTGCTTAAACTGAACCCCACTCATATTTAAGTTTAATGTTGGTTACACTGTTGCCAACCTGATTTTCAAAACTGGTTTGAGGTCAGGCAAGTTTTACTTGAGCTTTACAGAATTTTTACTACCTCCTTTGCAATTAGAATAATCACAATGTAATTCACATACATAGTTTCCCATCCCTTTTCAGTTTGCTTCTGTACAAACCCATATTACACTATTAAACCATCTATTATCTAATGAATCTAACCTAATTTCTGTCACCACCAGCTGTGGAGTCTTCATTGCCATTGCCAAATCACAGAACTTTCTTCATCAAAAAGAGAACACCATAAATCTCTTCCTTGAGGCTTTACCTGCCTTTCCCTCCTCCCATTACCTAAAAAATATCATCTGTATTCATCCTCAAAGCTACCAAAGGCTTTTTCACATAAAATAAAAAAGAAGCTTTGTAGCCTCAGCAATTAAATGGGAAAGGAAATGCATAAAGAATTTCTTGACCACCATAAAATCATTTTTTCTTGGTATCTATTGAACCCAAAAGCCTAAAGAATACTTTGAAGAATAACATGTTTCACCTCCCTAAGAACATACTAGCAGCATACCTGCACTGAAAAATCACAGGTCATCCAGGAAAGGGAGGCACCTGCAGATACAGCTATCTGGTGTTAGAACTGAAAAAGTTTGCCTTTTATCCTGGCTCTGCAATTCTCAGCTGCACAGCATGTAAAGTACTAATCATTTTCAGAACAGAAAGTCATTAAACTTGACTACGTATCCCTAGCAATGCACTTCATTCTGGTCTCCCTCCTGTATACAAGCAACATAGGCTCAGCACACAATTCTTCCATAAAATCAACAATGAAATAGATATTTCCGTTGTTAAAAATTGTAGGAAGTGCTTATTTAGTGACATTTACTAAGCGTGCTGAGGTTTGAGGTTAGTCTCATGTTTTACATCTAAAGCACAAATTTAGAGTTCTTCCCTGCTCCATTTTATTCATAGTCTAGTTAGCTCCTTGAAGAGAGTGGGGAGACAACCTAACCCACACATCAGTTTTTTTGTTTTTCATGCAGATTCATAAACTGGAGACTTAATTTCTTGACAGAATCTGAGATACTGCGTCAGCAAACTGTACAAAGCGGTAATTATTTAATAAAGGACCGACCTCTGTTTTTCAGTAGTTTTATAGAAGCTTTGTGAATGCCTCAAGCACTGAACTGAGTCTAAGTCAAACACAGCAGTGCCACAGCTGGAAAACAGGAAGCTGGAAGCTAACGTAACTTACTGGTAAAACAACAAAACAAGCCTCAAGTTTGAAGGCTCAAGTTTCTTAAAGGAATGACACTCCACTGGGAATTCAAGTATTTCTTCAGCTGCACAAGCCACTGCCACCCACATGATGCCTCCAGGTTGCTGTGTCAGCCAGAATATGCACCCAGAGGTGGTAAAGCTGTTTGTTGGAGATCACATCCATGGAAGACCACCTGGAGCCAGCCCCGCTAGCCCAGGAGCACTACGCAGCCCCGTGGGCACATGAGGGTACCTCTCAGCGTGCGCTCTGCTTCGATCACCGCGTCCAGAGGGGGCGGCTCGATGGCTTTGGCCAGAAACTGCCCGATCCCTCCCAGGCGCAGCAGCTTGATGCTCAAAGCAATTTCGTGAAGTGGCGTTCGAAACATTTCGGGCGTCATGTGAGTCTGAAGCCTGGAATGAGAACAAAGTCCCATTTCTCTGAACACAGGCTTTGATCACCATGAGGGGTCATTCCACCAGCAGAAACCACTGCCCTCCAAAGTAAACTCTATCTCTGAGCCCACCTATCGGCTCTCTTTGTGCTCCTGGAATTTGGGCTCTCTCACAAAATTCTGTATTTCTCCATTGTCCTTTGGGGTAAATTTACACTGGGAATGCAGGGGGAATAGTCCTCACATCTCCACTGCCCACTGGGGGTTCAAGCATGAGCTGACCACAGAGAGCCTGCAGGACTGGAGCACAGTTAGCAGCATGGCTGTCTCCAGCCCCACATTTGTCCTTTACAGTCCTCTCCTGCTCTGGTAAGGAAGCTCTTATACTCCTGAGTGACAACCTGCTTTCAGCCTGCTCTACATAAAAGCACTTTTCTAGTGTAGCTAGAAAAGGTTTCAAAACACCTTGAACAGATACCCTGATTCAGCTGGCACCAGATTTAGATTATTTCTCTCAAAAAACGATCTGTACAACTCCACACACTCTTTCTTAAGCACTAAGGAACTTGTATATCTTAGATTTATATTCTCTGAAGGAAGGCAACCTTAAAACCATGATTACTTCAGCAGCCTAAAATCAGTTCACTGTCAAAAAATATTAAGATCATTGCACTGTGCTCAACAACAGATCTAAATAAATTTGAGAAATTCAATGAGAGTTTTTGATCAACTGAGGCTTTCCAGAGTTTATAAAAAGTTGAACATCAAAACACAGCTATGCTATAACAGCCAGAGAAAGGGGCACCGAAACTTCCAGGAGAGAGATAAGAGTGTAACTAACAGCTGTGTTGCCTTCTGCAGCCAGTAAAGAGATTTCCATGGCTCCAGTAATGGAAAAACAGTCTGGCAAAGAGGTCAAAAGTCTCAGCAGCAGGGAAAGTGCTAGAGCACCATGAAGGGGCTTCCTGGCCATGGAATGGGGATAGAGAGAAAACTAACATCTGCCATCCCTGCTTTTTATCAGTTTCATGACAAAATTGCCTGTTACATGGCAATGCCAGGTGCCCCCAGTGTTTGAAGGCAGACTAGAGCCTTGTCCTCGTTACAAAGCTCTTTTCCTTGCCTCAATTCCCGAGCAGTATTGCTCTCTTCTTGAGAAGTTTGGTAGGTTGCAGTGACACTCTTAATACTAAAATCTGAACTATGTATCCACCTCATACTATGGGTAAAAGCACAAGATATGTACTTTTTTTTTTGAGCCAAAGAACAGATATTTCAGTGTGAGCCAACATCATCCATCTCCTCTTTGTGCTTTCTGCAATGATTTCCCCAGTTTGACCCAAAGCAGCACCCAACAGTTCTGGGAGAATGCCCTGGGGGTATTTTTGGAGATCACAGCCTCACCTCTCAAAGCGAGCTCTGCTGCACAAATGGAAACAGAAGCCGGCTCGCACACGTCCAGCTCTGCCTTTCCGCTGTTCCAGATTGGTTTTTGATGCCCAGACCGTGGCATAGTTTGTCATGTTGTTGTGAGCAGTGAACAGCTTCACTTTTTGCCTGTTACAGGAAAAACACCACTAAAGATCAAATGTCCTTCATCTTAAGCCCTCCCAAATCAATTCCTATTTTATGGCTTGCAGCCACACTGATTTTAAGAAGCCAACCACCCCCTGCTTTGTGTTAGTCAGGCATCAGTCTGGAAATTAAAGCATCACACTCTTTCTAAAGCAGTGCCCCAAACTATTGCACAGAAAGATGTTCTCACAACTGTCCAAAAAATGAAAAATTCTCATGAATTCATGAGCTCTCTGTGTGTAGTTTTCTCAGAGAACATGCACAGCAAGGCAGGAACTGTAACAGACTACAAAAACCTTCCTCTTTATCATCAGCCAGACACTGAGAGTTTGTAAAACTCCTTTGGCAGATGACGTCTACCAAATTAGTGTGGAGACCCAGTGACACCTCATATGAATAGTGCCAGCGTGACCAACCCAGTCCCCTAAGATGCCAGCATGGTGTGTCACTATGCTGACCAGCTAAAGACAATGCTGATTTGTCCTGAAGGAGTTAGAGTCCTCAAACTCAGCTCAGGGAGCATGGGAACACAAGGCACTTCTGTGTGCTCCCAAAACCTCTTCTGCATTCCCAAGGGTAGGGTTTATGAAACAAAAAGCAGCTTCATGAACTCACTTGCAAGAGTCGATAACAAAAACCACGTCATTGATGGTAATGCTGGTCTCAGCAATACTGGTAGATAAAATAACCTATAAAAACCAGGAAATGTAAAGTCACGTTATTTGGTTTGAAAAAGCTCGTAATGTCCAGCAAGATAAACTACAGAATTTATTAAAGAAGTCAGCAATACATTCCCCAAAAGCCCAAGAGAACTGCACACAGAGAAGACTCCGTACTTTGGTCACCCCAGGAGGCACAGGATCAAACACTCGACGCTGCTCCTCCAGAGGAACCTGGGAATGCAGAGGTAAAATTCTGTACTGGTGGCCTCCTACAACAGGAACACAAAAAGGTTGGTAACTACTACTATGTGAATCTCATTTCTTCTTTCCACAACATAAAAATTTCTAGCCATTCAGTCTCACAACAAATTAGCTCCCTCAGCCACTCATCCAACTTCCATCTTCACACAGTCAGTAGTTTCCTTGGGAAAAGATGAAATATAATAAAACAGCTGCTTGTACCAAAGCGAGGGCTCATTTCTAGGTGCTTCTGCATTGTATAGATTAAATTCCAGCCAGGCAAGAAAACAAGGACAGCTCCTGGGACATTCAGAGTCCTGATATAAATCAGCAGAGCCTCAATGAGTTCAAAAGAGGTTTCTCTCTCATTCAGCTGAGCCATGGAGTGTTTTGTTTCTGGGCCATATTCATCGCTGCAAATAAGGTTGCAGTTGGCCTGCGAAAGAAAAATACCACAAAGGAAATATATAAATTAATTTACTCAAACTACAGCAACTGGCTGGCCTGGCAAATAAGAAAATAAAATATGTGGGTAGATGTCTTTCAAGAAAAAATAGTCATTTTGAAAAAGATTTCAACTAAGTGGCCCAATCAAAAGTTTCAAACCGACAATTAAAAGTTGAATAAAACTGTTATGTCCTTGACAATGTATGCAAGCATTGAAAATATCAACTGCAAGAGAAGACAGAAAATCTAAATTTTCACCCTAAAAAGGTACCACCAAGCTCATATTTCTCTAGTTCTTCCAAGGTTACTAATCTTCACTTTCAAAAGCATTTCAGTTTTAGCTTTAAAGAGAAGTAGTTCGACAAAATATGAGAACCTTTGCTTCAATGAAAAAGAAATTCTTCAGTTTACAAGGGCAAGAAGAAAATTTAGTTCCACTGCTGAAGTTAACAGCAATCTCATACGTTAAAAATAGGAAAGCTGCTAGAGATGTTTCACTTCAACTATGCTAAATGAATTACACTCAAACTGGAGTACTAAAAAGAGCCCTTGTTTAATTTTTCATATTAAAATTCAAACATACATCGTCATCGTCACCATTTTCTTCATCCTTCTCTTTCTTCTTCTTTTCCTTGGGTGGAGGGACAAACTGAGTCATTTGAATACAATCTTCCAGAAAATAATCTGCAAGGACAGACAGATGAGAAGGACTGACTGCTAGAAGCCAGTAAAAGGGAACATAATTCTTTACACCACTTCTCAAGAGTCTCCTGAAATAAACCAGGTTATTTCAGAGTATGAAGGCAAGATTGATAAAAAAATCAAGCAGTTTCTGGAAGTGCAACCAAGGATTTACCTTGGACAGGAAAGGTTCTGCCATAGACCTCGATGATGGGACAATTGAAGAAGTATTCACAGAACATACTGGTATCGATGGTGGCAGACATGAGGACAACCCTGATTTCAGGATACACCTGAACCACATCCCTCAGCACCACCAAAAGGAAGTCAGTCTGCATAAAAAGAGAATAAGAGCACTGTTAACTTCACAGTTATAAAAATCAGTATCTTCCCAAGAAACCAGAAGGAATCACACATTTACTGAGCAAGAGAAATAACAAGTGGAGCAAAAGTGTTCTAAAACTAGAAACTGTTGCCAGTGCTTTATTTTGAAACTACTGCCATGCCTGGGATAAGTGGTTTTTAGGACTTCCAGCGTAAAGAAGAGTTTTTCTTTCCTACAAAAATCCTACAAAAAGTTTGCTTCCTTCCTGACAATTACATTACAACCCCAGGTATTTTTAAACTTGGCTTACATATAAAGTAGCCATAATTCATAAAATAAATATGAATTACTCAGTGCAGGTATGTTTGATGTTTGTAGTTCTGTTTAAATATGACTCTGCCATGCAGTTAGCTATGCACGCACTTAGCTCAACAGACAAAATTCCAAACTCATTCACAATTTCCAAACTTGTATTTTACATCATTAACATACATTTAATAGATGAAGAGATGCATCAGAAAAATGTTTGTTGCAATTTTATTCAAATGAGTCCTCAAATTCTGTCCAAGCAACCTTAAACAACATGTCAGAACTTCACAGTTTCTCTCACTCTTGGTATGACAAAGCTGAAAACTATAAGGAATAATCAAGGGAACAGAAAATGTTTGCTATTTAAATTATATACAATACTAATTGTATATAATTAGTAATATAATTCTAATATGCTCCTAATTCTATCATCAACTTGTATTTTACTTCATGTAAACCCTGAATTTCAATGTATCACTATCTGCAGGTTCTGTGAATACCACCAGTAATACAACAGTGCCAGTAAAAACAGCACTCCAAAATAACAGTGTCATTCAGTGTGCTCCCCCACTTGGACGAGATGTGTTTGCACTGTGGTGTTCCAGTTTCCAGAGAGGACCAGGACACAGGGGATCCCAACAGTCAGAGGGCAGCTAGGAAGAGAAGCAGCTCTGCTACTTAGATAAGGAATAATTAAGAGTTCTAAAAATCTTATCAAAGAAGGAAAACTCACACATCTGACACTCACTAAGACACAGTTTCCTCTTGCATATTGGCCACTACACACAAACACATACAGATGTTAAACAGAACAGAAGCATACAGAGATGAGGACTGTCATCACCAGCTAACTCACGTTAATGTCTCTCTCATGGATCTCATCAACAATTACGTGACTAATGCCACGGATCCCAGTCTCCACCTTTCTCAGAAGAACACCTAAACCAGAAACAGAAGGTAAATGTTCATGTAACAGTTCAACCTTCCCCCTCCCAGCCCCTGGTTTAAAAATCAGGAAGTGTGCAGGCTGCACAGCCCCTTTTCCAACCCCATCTCTGATTGCCATGCTTTCCTTTGTACAAGTGATGGCAAGGCCACGAAGCATTATCACAAGAGACACTCTTCCATCTTTCCCACCCAGTGCTGCTTCCCCTCCTGTCTTTTAAGGACAATCAATATATGACAATTTTCTCTCTTCATGGAATTATTTCTGTGTGCTATCAGACCTGTATTATCAGGCTTCTGAACAAAAATCATATTTTTTCTTTGCACAACGGCATGCCAGCAAACTTTTATCCAAAAAAAACCATTTAAATCTTCTAAGCAGACTTTATAAAAATTTCAATCTAACCATATTTCTGCTTTTGCTGCTGACTCAAGAGTTCAGACCCACAATAAGCTCCAAACATAAGGAAGCAATACAAACCTACAGTGCAGAACATGATGCTGGCGTGTGGCCGAGGGAGCACAGACTCGAACCGCACGCTGTACCCACAGCTCTGCCCAGGCTCTTCCCCCCTCTCATAGGACACACGCTCTGCTACGGAAACCGCGCTGATCCGCCGGGGCTGAGGGGTGGAGAAGTTTTCCATAACTTAATGAAGAGCTTTTAGAAGTTTATCACAATACCAGTGAAAGTAATAAAGGAAATCCTAAATGCTACAGGTGTCTTGTCCTAAGATTTCTTTACAAAGTAATTGTTCAACATTAATAGTGTAACAGCATAGGGTTTTTTTCACAAAGGAGGGATATAAGGATATATGGCAACTTCCAGCTACTACTTCCCAAATCATTTCCCCTGGGTCTGCTGAGAGTTTTCACTTAGGCAAGGTTCAACTCAGGCTATCCGAACTGTAAATCCATGCAAGAGTAGCATTCCAAATGACAATACACATGATGCTGAGGTTTCTCCTACTTATATTGCTGAGGATGTAACTTTATGAACCATGTCCTGCAATGATAATAAGGTTCCCCAACACATCCTTCAATCCTTCAGGGCCAGGAAGGATGGGGCTTGGAGTAACCTCATCTCGTGGATGACACTGCTGACCATGGAAGGGTGTTGGAATGAGATGAGCTTTAAGGTCCTGTCCAACCTCAACCATTCCATGGTTCTGTGATTTTATCCTAACCAACAGGTGATTTCTTATCTCCACTACAGAACTGCAGTGGCCACACATGCCTCACCTGTGTCACCACTATGTTGCACTCAGCAGCTCGGTTGGTTCTGATGTATTCATCCAAGATATACTGGGGCACCTGAGTGGTTTTGCCACAACCAGTGGCACCACGGATGACAACAACAGAATTGTGATGGATTGCGTCCAGAATTTCACTTTCAAAATTCTTCAGAGGTAAAGCCTCTCTTGCTTCTTGGATCTGGAAAAAAGAAGTCCAGGACATTTCCAAAATCTCCAAAAATCAGCCTGTTCTGCTGCACATCTATACTTTGCCTCACTTTTCTACAAGTTTCCCTTACCCAAAGGAGAAACTGACAAAGAACAGGTCATAGTTTGTACTTTTTCCTGGCACAGCACAACTCACCCGCACATCCACCCCAGTGGAACATCCAGCACTTCTGAAAACGTGCTGTGTGTTTGTGCTGAAATCCAGCCTTGTACACTTTGTGTTACGTTCAAGCCCTTCTGGAAAATCAAGAGCCCAGCACAAGGATGACAGGTCACAGGACACACACTTACCCTCTGTAATTCCTGGTCCTGCTCCAGACGGTACATGAAATCACTTCTCAGATCCCTGCTGATTTGCTCCGGAGTGAGCTGGAAGTGCAAGACAGTACTTGGAGGCTTTTTGACCCCTCTTCTTATCTACATCCTAACTTCAGTATCACACCAGTCACACCAACATCGTGATCCCAAATATCCCTAAAGGATGGTTTCCTGCATAACTCCTGAAATCAGTTATGCCTCTGAGCTGTTTTATTGCACTCATTCCAGTGTATTAAACATTCATTTCCAAAGAAGTCTCTCAGAAAGACTGACAACACTGAAAAAGAATGATTGTTTAAATAGAAACACTTTGACTGCTTGAGAAATACACTCTATTCAGCAGTAAGCTAAGAAGAAGAGGATTTAACTCAGTAAGTACTGAGTTTTTAATATCAGTAGTGACCTAATGTAAACACAAACCCACCCTTTAAACAGTAGCTGAAAAGCTAAAAGTTTGAAGAGAATTCGTAAGACAAATCCTGTCTAACATCTGCAATAGAAAACTGAAGAAATGCAAATTTGGTACCAAAAGGCTAGATGTTTTTAGTTAAATTCTTTAAACACTTCAAATTATGGTGGGGGAGAAGCATTTAGAAGTTCTGGAAGCATGGGGAAATCAAGCAACAGATCCATTTTTTAAGCTGTCTTACATTTGCCAATGGACCCTCATCAATATTGCAGCCAGTCCAAGGGTTCCAGTTGGAATGAGGTGGCGACCAGGGAACAACTCCCATGTGACTTTGTCTCTGTGATGGTTCAAAATGGGCCAGCTTGCCAACGTTGATCAGAACTGGATTACTGGGATCTTCAGGCTATAAATCCAAAAGCAGAGTGGGCAAAGACAGATAAATGATTAAATGAGCAGATGTGATGGTCCATACTTGGAGTATTGAACCACACACTCACCATAGGCACGATCTCCAGAGACAGTTCCCGTACAGTCTTTTGCAGATGATTTTCCAAGTCAGGAGACAGCGACACCTCATAGGGTTCCAACTAAGAAATATTTAAAAACTACACATCATTTTACACAAAAAGACAGGCACTGGAAGTCAGAACTGTGGGCTATTACAGATGAACCATCAAACATCTCCTTGTGAAATAAGGCCAAAGAGTATCATCAGTTCAGAATTCACATTCTTGGAATGTTTTGCTGACTTTTCATTGAATAAGGATTTGTAGGCTATTTTTAAATATCTGAGTTTCATTTCAGAGGAACATGTTCCCAAACTTGCAACCAAATACCAAAATAACATATACTCCTTGGCATGAGTGTATATATATTTGAATTGCCAGAAAGTGCTCATGTGACAGACAATTAATCCAAACAGCCAGCCTAGACAGATATATTCAAGCTTGTAGAAAAATTATACTGAAAATAACATTTGTTACAAATCCTATTTCATTTAAGAGAATGTAAAATTAGTAACTCATCCAGTCACATACATATGAAATTATATTTCTGATCCAAATCACTCACCAGAACAGAAACAGCTGCTAAAGAATAAAAAATATTAATAACTTGTAAGATGTTAAATATGGAGAGCAAACTCTTAACTCACTCCTTATGTTTATGAGAGTGCTTCTGTGTTATGAAATGAAAGCAATAATTCCTGTCCCTCCTGTCAAACTCACCGATTCTCCTTTCTTCTTTGTCTGCCCAGAGTAAGGCTCAATGATACCAAGATGGTAGAGCTGTCTGACCAGGGAAAGGGCACAGGCCTGTGCTGCCAGCTTTTTGTTTGATCCATGCTCACGACTGAAAATCCCTGCAGCACACAAAGGTCAGAGCTGTAGCAGCAAAGGATTCGAGCAGATTCCACAGAAGATACTACTCTGAACTGGGCTCTCTGACTCTACACTCAGACCAGATTTCATGGACAGTCTCAAATCTTGATAAATCCTGAATTCCAAATTAAAATCCAACCAGGCCCCTCCTGTGCCCAGCTCACACTGGTTGTGTGATGTTACTTTACTGCTAAATCCTTTGAAGTTTTTCTGCATTCAGTGCCTAAGGAAGTATGATTGTCCAATACCACCCAGCAACATCACACAAATGATCCTTTACCTCTGGAAGTGGCTCCAACACATAACTATAATCAACTCTGTACCCACAAATGTTCTTCTATACCACACCCATCTCTTGCCAAGTTAAAAAATAAATAGGAGCACTTACTTCTGCCCAGCTGCCTCACATAAATGTTCATTTCTGCATTAAAGCTCCTGCAAGAGAAACAAAGAACACAAAGGTACAACTACCAATAGCTGACACTGCAAACATACTTAGTCTTTCCAATATTTCTAGGCAAAGATCTCTGTCCTCAGGCAGAAACTCTCAATTCACCAACGACCAAGTATTACTGCTTTTGTCCCTTTAACCCCAAGGTAGTAGGTAACAGACCTGTCATCAACAGAACCAGTACATTTGATAAGAAGAGCTCTGAATGTGCCACTGTTCAGCACTGAAATTTTCAGCCACATTATTAAGAAATATGCTCTGAGCTGTCCAAGTTTAAAGCAACCGTTATAAAGCAGATGGGATGTAACATCAACATGCATCCCAATGTACCAATAACTGTATCCCACAGTAGTATTGGTACAACACTAATGCAATCCACTAACAGCCTGTGTTTAATGACTAGATGCATCATTAATACAGTTACTCTGCTTTTTGCCACACACTTGATCAGCTCAGAGCATAAACAAAACCAAACCAGGTCATTTAGTCAAAAACATGGAACTTATCTGAACAGGAGACAGAATATTTAAATTTGCATGAATTTCCATTCCCTTATTGCTATATTATAGAAACAGCAAAACTTGAGTAACAGAGTAATAGTTACTCAAGGATAACTCTGGTAGCAAACCCAACAGTTTGCTTAGTAGACAGTTAAAGGTTAACTGGCATAATCATCACAGAATCACAGGATCATGGAATGGTTTGGGTTGGAAGGGATCTTAAAGATCGCCTCGTTCCAATCCCCTGGGCAAGGATACCTTCCACTATCCCAGCCTGCTCCAAGCCCCATCCAACCTGGCTTTGGACACTTCCAGGGATGGAAGCAGCCACAACTGCTCAGGGCAACCTATCCCAGGGTCTCACCACCCTCACAGGAAAGAATTCAGGCTTAAAAAAAAAAAAAATCCTCAACAGAGGAGAACAGAAATCATAACCCATGTTTTTAAGAATCCCAAACCTAAGCCTGTATTTGCCACATGAAATATTAAAGCTGAATTCTTGTAAGACAGGATCTAAACTGGTAAATGTGACTCAAGATGCATGACTGGAATTTATTGGATTGAGATCCTCTTTGGAAACTAGGGCTTGGCCTTTGCACGGGTGGAGGCTGGGCCTTGCACCTGTGTCCTTCATTTTTTGCTGCAAACAAACAATAAAAAAGGTTAAGTGAGTGTTTGAAATTTCAGGTTAGCCCTCCTTCCTGTGCTATCAGTGAACTGACCTTCAGGCACAGTGGCTTCAGGGGTCGAAGGCCACTGGCTCTCAGGGACACAACAGCCACCTAAGACACCGATGACAGTATGTTTCTCAGCCAGGCCTACAGTCAGCATTCAATCTCATTCTCCTCCACCTGAGGGGAGAACAGCAACATCAGAAATCAGTGTGCAGCAGAATCCCACATGATTCCCTAGTCCAGCCTCAGCAGCCTCTGTGTTAGCAGGCACAGGTCTGTGGTGTAGGTCTTCAGCAGGAACAGAAGGAGGCACAGGCATCCCAACACAGAAAAGCCACATCCCATCCCTTAACATGAACTCATGCTTTGTATTTTAGGACAACCATCTTTATATTTACAACTTATACCCTCCTATCACAGTTAAAGTCTCCAAATTCAAGTTCTCCAGCTATTACTAAGTTCTCAGACCATGAATATGATTAATTGACCACAAACCTCTGAGAGCACAGCTGATATATCTGTTATGATCTATATCTCTGATCATTACCTTAAAAAATCCCCAAAACAGATTGGCAAGATGCACAATAACTGGTATTTCTTTAAAAAACCTCAACAACCTACCTTTATTAACAACCTTTATTACACCCTCAAAACTCCAAAAACATCTCTCTCCTATTACACATACCAAAAGAATTAAATCCAACAGGCTCTCAATGAGCCCTACAACACGTTAGGATTGTTTCATGCCTATTTGATTTGTTGCAGCAGATAGTGAATAGCCCTTTCTGCCATTCCATCCAGGGCAATCCACACACGCTTCCCTGAACAAAAAGTACATAGGAAACTCTGAAATGAACTCCAGAAGAACAATAACCAGGCTGAGAAACATACTGCCATCAGTATAATTTCATTCCGCTCAAGACTAGATAAATTTAAATACGTGGGGTTTAATGCTGCAGAAAGTGTAACAAAAAAGGAGCTACACAAATAATCCCTAAGCTACAATGTCACAACATATGTCTAAGTTGAGACAGCCATGATACAGAGTATTATCATAAAATTTCAGAAGGCTTTAAGCATTCACCCTGACAGAGTAACACCATGACACTTCAGAAAGCTGCAAGCATCTGCCCTTCTTGTTCTTTAGCCCAGCCCTTTATCCCCTCATGTTCACACATTGCACTGTGTGCCCTCTGCTCCCTTTGGTGGCTGCTCAGTGCCCCTGGGCACTCCATGGCTCATTGCTGTCAGTGCTGCTCACCTGCTCCTCACAGCTGAGCCCACTGGGGATGAGGTTCCCACAGCCCCACTCCCAATCCCCACACACCGTGTGCCTACACTGCAAGATAGAAGAAATGTTCAGAAGCTATGCCTGCAACTAGCATAATTTAAATTCCTAGTACTGTACAAACTAACTTTTTATGTCACTCACTTAAGTAAAGGAAAAGGCTTTGCCTGAGACACATAAATTGACATGAAGTGACTTGAAGACAGGTTTTAAATAAGAATTTACAACTTTTTGTAGCAACAGACATCTTTTAGATGTTCCAAATTATTGAAAGACTCATTAACAAAAGAATACAATAAGTCCTGCAAGTGGGACTCTCTTGAAAAGGCTGTAATGGGAAAATTCTCCTGTCTTTCTAAAAATATAAGTCTCATAGAACACAAGTTTATATAATGCAAAAAAGCCCAACACCAAACCCAATCAGGAGAATCCAGCAGCAGCACCATGCCATTGTTTCCTGCCACAAAACACCATTATATTTCACCAGAAATAATACCATATCCTAACATCTGGATGATTTGTAAAGACTGTTCCTAATAGGGATAAAACAATAAAAACCACAAATTCTTTATGCACAATCTGTTATGAACTACTTTCATTTGGGAGAAGCATGTGCAAATTCTCTGGTGGAATGGCTAAAAGTCAAAAAAAAGTCATATCCAGCTGGTCTTAACTTAAACTTAAGACTCTCAGAACTCCTTTGGGAAGATTCTGCCAAACTACTTTTTTCAAAAGAAAATTGTATTGCCAAAAAGTTAATTATAATAAATATATATTATATAATAATAATATATATATAATAAAAATATAAATAAAATGTCCTTAAAGCACATTGCTATATAAGCAAATTTAAGACTTAAAATGCACAAAGACAACAACAGTTACAGAACAATTACCACAAGCAGTTGAGCTCTTTTTTCACAGAAACCAGCACCCGAGCAGCTGGCTAGAGGACAAAATTCAGTGTAAAAGCTGCATATCCAGAATTTCTCAGGAATTTCTTCAATACCCAGATCTCTGCACTGAGGGTCGTCACCCCCTTATCAATATTTAGGGATGTTGTTGGTCCTGGCAAAGAACCCTATGGCTCTACGGAGCGTGGCAAGTAAATGTGAACAACCACTGTCAAAAATATTTTGAACCCTTCACATACAGACAGTGACTAAAACTACCAAACCTGTTGTGATCAGGCCCCATTTCAGTGTATTTATATTCTTCCTGGATCTTCTCCTTTTGGAAAAACTGGTTCAGACGTGCCTTGGCATTTTCCAACGTCCAACCCCCATGAAGATCTGTATTTAAGTCCACTTCTGACTCTGGGGTCTAATATGGAAAAAAGAGTATCATTTACCAGTTTAAAGATTAAGTAATTCATCTGTATGCTATAAAATAATTAAGACATCACAGAAAATGCTAAAAAGTCCTCAGTAATTCTTTATTTTCAGAATAAAATGTCTATACAAAGTCCTGGATGTTCAGACTGACCAGAGTGATTTATGTGTCCCTACCTTAAAAAAATTAACTTTATTAAAAGTCAACAAATAAATCTGCAGTTTAAACTAACAGCAAAATACCAAAAGAAAACTGCAACCTTGATTATAAATGCAAACAACAAATTAAAGAGGATGAAAGATACCTATTTAAGAACTAAAGGAGAATTCCTCTGCATGACTTACCTCGTGCACTTCTTGCTCCTCTTTTCTGGAATAATAATCTTGCAAGTTTGCACCCCGATCCCATTGAGCTCCATGACTGCCACAGCTTCCAGGTGCTGCATCTGGTCCATTGCCTACCACACAGAAAAAATGAAATTAAATGAAATATTAAATGAAATATTAAATGAAATGAAATTAAATTAAATTAAATGACTCCCCAAAACATGTTCTTAGATATAGCATTGCCTGGTCATCCTGACAGGCCATGACCAGTCCCACAGATCTCATGCAGTCATCCACAACTCTTCCTCAAAACTATGACTTCGGTGTCCTGTCTGCAGAGTGATAACAACTTGGGGGAGAAATCACCACCAAAATACATTCAAATACACAGAAATTACAGGTTTCAGTCTTACCTACTTCACTTTTTAAAAGCAAATGTGGAGGAAGAGGTCCCCCCACAGCTGAACTGGAACCAGTGACACCTCTAGCTGCTTCCTGTCCTCCAGTGGGGTAATCACCTGCTGCTGGCTAGGGAAGGGAATGAAGGAAAACCTCAGCACATTGGTGCAGAATAACTCATTTTACTATTTAGCTAGAAACTGTTCAGGAAGTTTAAAGACCTCAGGCAACATCATGAAACAGTTATCCCCAGTAAATATGCAACAGTTACTACTCAGAAGCAATCCAAATAGTAACACAATTGTGAATATTTTAACACTGAACTGCCAAGAAACTAATTGGCAAATTAAAACCAAAATAGCAGTCCTGTTCCCACTGGGTTCCACCTAGGCTGATGAAGCAGGGAGACTGCTTCCACTCAGAAAACTCCTATATCCTCAATGGAGCACTAGAAGATTCTTCCCTCTCAACAGGTAACACATAACTTCACGCTTTATTTATTTCTCTAAACTTGCTGTAATGACAGAATTACCCTCCTCTTCCTCAGCCTTTAAGTGATAGTCACTGCTGAGTGTTCACAAAACATAAAAAACCATTGATCCTGTTACATGCCTG
Organism: Taeniopygia guttata; assembly: GCF_048771995.1. Classification (NCBI taxonomy): domain Eukaryota; kingdom Metazoa; phylum Chordata; class Aves; order Passeriformes; family Estrildidae; genus Taeniopygia; species Taeniopygia guttata. The sequence continues at coordinate 23,442,531 of NC_133033.1, read as the reverse complement.
AAGCAATTATGGTTTAAAAATGCCAGATTTTCAATGTCTGGTTTGCTATATCTGTGATTATTATTTTTGGGCTTGGTTTTCATTATTTTTAAAGGATTATATATATTTTTTATATATATATTAGAGCATGGTTTTAAGACTTCACAGTGTCAGGTGTGAGTACTCAGCACTTTGAAAGCCAGGCTGCACCTCAGAGGCACTCTGAATTCTTTCCAGCCTCATCAGCTTTGCATCGTTTGATCTGGTAAATACAACTTGCAGATGTATTTGCCACATCATCCTACAACATTCACTTGAACCTGGTAATCTCAAAGGTCTTTTCCAACCTAAATGATCATGATATTCTGTATGTGCCTCAGCCTTCCTCACATTCATCACTGCACAGGGGCACCAGACTGAACTCCAGGGATGAAGCACAATGGCAGCACAACAATAGAGTAATCTGTAGTAAGGAGAAAGAGCAGCTTACTCCAAAAGCAGGGATTTCATCCTTCTTCATTTCATTCACCCGCACTAAGTAGTTGATGAAGTCTCGGGCAGCGTTGCTCTGCGCATCCTTCTTGTTGGTAGAGTTGCCCATGCCAACATAGTTGAAGCCTTCCACTCGGACCTGCAAGGAACAACACACTGCTCATGTGCAGATGAAAGGGACTTGGAGGCCAGCAACACCCACAGGAACACCAAATCCTGTCTGCTGAAAAGTACAGGAGAAACAATGTTATAAGAAATAATATAACTAATATTACACATAGGTTTTGAAAAACAAACCCCCACATTTTGATAACTTCTTCTCTCAGAGCACAAGCGCTTCCCAAAACCTTGTGGAAGAAGAAAAAAGAATGTAGAAAGGGCAACACACAGCAAACTCTGCACAAGGTAACCTTCCTCAACCTAAATCCCAAACTCTTGGGGATTTTCACAAGCGTGACCTTGTGTCTACCCAGCCATAGCTCCAAGTTATTCCAACTACACGTAAGTAATTTATCTCTGATTTTTTTGTTTACTTTAAACAATGGTACCTCTAACCACATAGTAACCATACAGGATTCACAGCCATCCTACCAGGCTGCAAAAATCAGCAAGAGAGATGTTTCAGTGAGACTGATCCTTTCACTTGTAAAGCTTCCATGGATAATCATGGGGCATCAACATATCAAACCCAGTACAATACTTATATATTGTATTGTACAATACTATACACAATATGTATAGTGTGACTTTTTACAAAAAGCATGGAGTGACAGAACAAGGGGGAACAACTTCACACCGACAGAGGGCAGGGTTAGATGGGATATTAGGAAGGAATTATTCCCTGTGAGTTTGGTGAGACCCTGGCACAGGTTGCCCAGAGAAGCTCTGGCTGCCCTATCCCTGGAAGTGTTCAAGGCCAGGTTGGATGGGGCTTGGAGCTTGGGATAGTGGAAAATATCTGTCCATGGCAGGAGGTGGGACTGGATGAGCTTTAAGGTCCTTTCCAACCCAAACCATTCTCTGATTCTGTGAATATATCTATTCATACAACCATTCCATCTGAGTATTGCTTAACCGGTTATAATACTTTGAAAATTGCTTTAACGACACTGTGTTTCTTTGGTTCCTTACTGACACGGAAGACAAACGGGAGGGAAGAGTAAAATGACAAATTTAAGTTATTTAGTTCAAATCCATGGCATCACTCATGAACTGATCTGTTCTACACATGGCCTCACACTTAATGCAAGCTACCTGTCAGAGCCAACCTGAATTCACAGGTCCCACATCCCAAATATCTACAGGCAGGAGTAAACTACTATTAGAGCAATGCAGAGTAGCAACCATTCCAACAAGAATTCTTTAGTACATTTCATCTCAAGTTCAAGAGCAGACCAAAGCTGTTGCCAAAGGTGACGTACACTATCCCTCACCAGCTATTTTAACTGTAAGAAGGGTCGCACACAGCGCAGAGACACACACCACCCTTAAATAAACCAACCCGTTTTCCCTATAAGAACATCATTTGGGCTTCTTCCCTCCTTTCACTCATTTCACACCGTGCACACGCAGCCAGGACACTCTGGCTAAAAGCACCCCAGCCCTCCGCAAGCCCTGGGCTTCCCTGATTTCCCACTGAGGCCGGGCAGGACCCAGACCCCGGTGCTGACCGCAGGCTCCTTCTGGCAGAGCCCAGGCCACGGCAGCACCCGCAGCAGGGCCCAAGGCTCCCTGTGACAGAGCCGCCAGACCGGCTCCCACACCCCGGCTCCGACCCCGACAAAGGCCAGAGCCCGTCAGGAACCCCCGATCCCCGGCAAGGCCCCACACTGCCTTTGAGTGTGCCCTCAGAGCCGCTGGCAGAGCTCCTGGCCCCTGCTGGCGGCACGGCCCGAGCTCCCTCTGGTGCAGCCCGGGCTCCCCGTGCCTCCAGCCCCGCAGCACAGCCCCCAGGTCCCGGACAGAGCCCCGCACCACGCCCAGAGCTCCGGCGGAGCCCTAAGCCCCCTCACAGCTCCCCCCCCGCACAGGGGCGGCCGCTGCCCGGCGGGGCAGGCCCGCACCTCGCACAGGAAGGTCTGCCGGCCGCGGCCGCCGGCGGCGCGGATCTCGTAGGCCGGCATCACCCTCCTCCGGCCGCACCAGGCGTACAGGTAGTTCTTCACGTCCCCCATGGCGGGGCCGCTCCGGCCGGCGCCGGGCCCGCGGCAGCCCCGCACGGCAGCGCCTGCGCGGCACAACGGCGGCCGGGAAGGGCCGGGCGGAGCCGGGCGCGTTCCCTGCGCCCGCCCCCCAGCGCCCCTCCGCCCGGCTCTTCCCTGAACCAGCTCCTTCTTGGCTTACTGCTGAATAGAGTGTGCTTCTCAAAAGGTCAAATGATTCAGTTTAAACAAGCATTCTTTTTCAGTGTTCTCGGTCTTTCTAAGAGACTTCTTTGGAAATGAATGTTTAATACACTGGAATGAGTGAAATAAAACGGCTCAGAGACATAACTGATTTCAGGAGTTATGCAGGAAATGATCCTTTAGGGATATTTGGGATCACGATGTTGGTGTGACTGGTGTGATGCTGAAGTTAGGATGTAGATAAGAAGAGGGGTCAAAAAGCCTCCAAGTAATGTCTTGCACTTCCAGCTCACTCCGGAGCAAATTAGCAGGGATCTGAGAAGTGATTTCATGTACCGTCTGGAGCAGGACCAGGAATTACAGAGGGTAAGTGTGTGTCCTGTGACCTGTCATCCTTGTGCTGGGCTCTTGATTTTCCAGAAGGGCTTGAACGTAACACAAAGTGTACAAGGCTGGATTTCAGCACAAACACACAGCACGTTTTCAGAAGTGTTGGATGTTCCACTGGGGTGGATGTGGGGGTGAGGAAAAAGTACAAACTATGACCTGTTCTTTGTCAGTTTTTCCTTTGGGTAAAGAAAATGTGTAGAAAAGTGAGGCAAAGTATAGATGTGCAGCAGAACAGGCTGATTTTTGGAGATTTTGGAAGTGCCCTGTGTGGGTCTCAGATTCAGACAAAGAAATGGAGTTTCTAGCTAGGCAGAAGCCTGGGAAAGAGTTGGAGAAGAATGTAAATAATTTGTTATCTCTCTTGTTGTTCACCTTGTTTATAGTTAAGTTCTATCACTGTGCATCAAGCACTCTGCACCAATGGTGTAGCTTGTTTCCACTTGAGGACCACTGGAATTGTTCCTCACGAAGCTCTGTATAAAAGAGCGGTCATTTGAATAAACTGAAGTTTTACTTTCAGCACCCTTCTGAGTCAGTCTTCCCATTCCCGTCCTGCCTCGACAGCGACAGCTCTGGACTTTTTTTTTCCAGATCCAAGAAGAAAGAGAGGCTTTACCTCTGAAGAATTTTGAAAGTGAAATTCTGTATGAAATCCAATCCATCACAATTCTGTTGTTGTCATCCGTGGTGCCACTGGTTGTGGCAAAACCACTCAAGTGTCCCAGTACATCCCGGATCTCTCTTCCCTCATTCCAGCCACCCTGCAATCATTGTTTTCATGAGGAGCAGTCAGGGCATGGGACCCCTCATGTTTCAGCCACAGGAATCATCAGCATCCCGAGCCAAAGTCCAAAACGTGAGTATTCGCTTTACTCAGCGTGCCGGGATCACTCCTCCTAACGGCGCGCACCCAGGCACATGGCACACTACAATATATGGTTATACTATGCATATTCATTGTTTTCCTTGGAAAAGGTGTGGTTTTGCAAACTCTCAGAATTATTGTCACTAGCACACGCGCGGCGCTGGCGCAGTGCACCCTGCTGGCTGCACTGAGGGAGGCTCCGCATCCTCCTCGGTGCTCCGGTGGTGAAGGCTGGACGTCTTCCTCGCCCTGCCCTTTTCACATTTCTCCTCTAGGCATGGGCAGCCTCTTGTTAGCTGTTTCAGCGATTTCCTCACTGGTTTTAGCAAGCTTTGTCCTTCGCTTTATGCAAGTTTTGACCCCGGTTTCTTGCCAAATTTCATTCTGTGTATTTAGCTTGTGGCTTAATATTTGCTAGCTTCTATACTGGCTACGATGTAGGTTATTCTTGCCCAAATATGCCTAGGCATAATGATTTTAACCCTTTCAGGAGCGAGTCCAGAGAAAGCCGTGAGGATTCTCCATAGGCTGGAGCCCTCTGCTCTGGAGGCAAGGCTGGGAGAGCTGGGGGTGTTCAGCTTGGAGAAAAGAAGGCTCAAGTGAGACCTCAGAGCCCCTTCCAGTGCCTAAAGGGGCTCCAGGAGAGCTGGAGAGGGACTTGGGACAAGGCCTGACATGACAGGACAAGGGGGAACGGCTTCCCACTGCCAGAGGGCAGGGTTAGATGGAATATTAGGAAGAAGTTCTTCCTTGTGAGGGTGGTGAGGCCCTGGCACAGGGTGCCCAGAGAAGCTGTGGCTGCCCCTGGATCCCTGGCATGTCCAAGAACAGGTTGGATGGGGCTTGGAGCAACCTGGGACAGTGCAAGGTGTCCCTTCCCATGGCAAGAGATGGAATGGGATGATTTTAAGGTCCCTTCCATCCCAAACCATTCTAGGTTTCTATGATTCTATGCCTTCCTAACCTGCATGACAGCATTCTGCACTGCCACATGGAGGTACACAGCTCAATTTTGGCTTTATTTCTGTCCTAAGGAAAAATAAAAGGGAGAAATACCTGCTTATTAGTTATCCAAAACCTGCTGTCACAAAAGGGATTTCTTTTTTTAATTTTGCATTAATGTTTATAAACACAGAGATCAGACAGAAGCAGGATTTTACATGCACAGACAATGTCCCAGTGACTCTGATGAACAGATACCAGCCTGAGCAACCTGATGGTGTCATACTGTTGTTTAAACCCACAATGTAGTGTCCTCATGGAGAGGACAAACACCATCCACCTGAGAGGGGGTAGAGACAGACTTTCCTCATTTCTATGCAAAAGTCATCAGCTCTCTCGTCCAACTGCGAAAAGTTTGCTATTTTTTTATTAAACAATCCCAGTCAGTCCTGGAAGGTGCAGAGCTCCAGGGGAGCAGTGTAAAATGTCAGGCCACGTGTGCCCCAGCAAATCCAGCCCTAAGAGGAAGGAGCTTGGGCACACTGCCAGTTCCCTGAAAGAAATCCTGCCCATCATGTGGGGGATGCGTCATATGGCAGAGAATCCCATATCCCAGAGAAAAGAAACCTCCAGATCAACATGGAAGTGTACAAACAGCACTTGAGGATGTGGCTTAGTGGTGGACTCAAGAGTGTCAAGTTATTGGTTGGACTTGATGATCTTGGAGGTCTTTCTCAACTGTAATGATTCCATGACTCCATGATCAGTCACCATTAGGCCACACAATGCTGTCCAGCTTGGCTTTGGCCTTGATGACGAACTCACTGGAGGCATCAACAAGTGGAAGCCGTGGAGGTCCCATGGGAATGCCAGAAACAGAAGTCATTAGAGCTTTAGTCTGTGCAACACCAAAACCTGGGCAGACAAAAGCAAAATCAGGACATTTGCAGACCACTTTCCTTAAGGCAGCCTCAATACAGGTGTCCAAAAGAGCAGGAGTACAGGTTTTCTCTGTAATCCAGTATCAACCAGCTTCAAGCACTTCTTGGAAGTGAGAACAGGGTAATTGAAAAGAGGTAACTGTGCTTGCAGACAGGAATGACACTGCAGTAAAAATTACACCTACTTAGTACATTTATTCACATATAAGCATCCTCTGATGCAGACTCACAGAATTCACATCATGACTGGGTTGAAAGAGACCTTCAAGATCATTGAAGGGGTCCCATACCCCAACACCTCAAACTAAACACTAGCACTGAGTGCCACATCCAGTCTTTTTTTAAACACATCCAGGGATGATGACTCCATGACCTCCCTGGGCAGACCATTCCAGAACTTTTTCTAGCAATCATTCAATTTTAAAATGTTTTGGCCTCGCACAGCCTTCAACAAAATTTCTGTTTAATTACAGCAAGGCTACTCTTCTACTTGGGCACCACCATTTCATAAAAATTATTTTAGAAATAAAGCTGGAAATGAGCTTCTGGAGATGGAAGAAAAAAAAAACTAACAAACAAACAAAAAAAAAAAACAACCCACAGAAAGAGTCAGGATAAGAACAAGGGTAAATCACAGAATCACAGCTTTAAACCCCTGAGATTTCACAGCAGAAGGAAGGAAGGGAGAGTGGAATCTGTCAGGGATGCTTCGTCAGCTCCCTTTGTTGAGCTTCCAACTGCTACTACATTGGGAAACAGCAGATGCAACAGTTTTTCACTGCAAAATCTTTCAGGAAGGAAGTTCTAAGAGTACAGCAACATGAGAGTTTGAGAAGCAGAAAGTTTGCACTTTTAGACACAGTGAGGGAAACGGGCAGTGTTTACCTAGTTTACTTACCCAGTTTGATCACAAAGTTGAGAAATTCCCCAGTGAGAAACTAGAAAAGACCAACAGTAATTTATTAATACCCTCTAATTTAGAGGTGTAAAACCATCTAAAGCTACTAAATTTATATCTTATATCATTGCTCACTTGCATGGATGAGATTAGAGTTGAAGGGTAAGTGGTTAAAAGGTCTTGGTTAAAAGGTAGTGAGGAACGGTGAAAAAAGTGAGGAGGCATGAATAACAAAAAGGGGAGTTGGAGATGAAAGAATTTTTCTTTAATAAAGCTGCCTCAGTATGGATGAGAGAACCACATGGAGAACAGCCACAATAAAGCTCAAAGAGAAAGAAGGTTGCTCCCAGGGAGGCCTGGGAAGATGCTGTACCTGATACTGCTGTGCCAAGGCAAAGTCTGGCTTTGCAAAGGCTTGCAGCATCAGATTGGTTTGTCGGCCCAAATAGTTGTATGTACTGTCAAAAAAACAAACCAAAAATAGAATTGGTAAATGCAAAGAAGGAACTTAAAACTAGTGAAACAAAAGAAGTAACCACAGGCTTTTGCTGTTGACATTGTTATTATTAGGAGAGAAATTAATGGAATTTATGTGGGGTGCAATCTAATGTCAAGCATCTGAAGTATGCCAAGCTCCATGGAAGAATTAAGAGAGCCAATTTCTCTTCCCAGTTCTTTCCAAATGGAACTGCTTTCCAAAGCTAAAAATAAAAATACATCATCAGGCAATAAAGAAAGTCAACCACTTAATTTTCCAGTTGCTTGTTCATTTAATGGATTGCCTAGATGAGAACACAGGTATCACAATGTAATTCATCTCGTCAGGCTGATATGAGGGGCAGAGGTTAAATTAGAAATTAAATTCAGCACAGCCCTTTTCTTCACAGACTGCTCATGTGAACTAACAATTTTAACCTCTGGGGTTCGGTTCCTTACCCAATGCAGATAGAAGTGATTACATACTTTAAAAGTTGCCATGAGGATAAAAAGCACATTGAAACCTTGGGTCAGCTTAGAACCCACAGCAATGATCACCCAAAGGAACATAATCTGAGATCCTGGGTTACATGATTGCCCCATCACTAGGACTGGGGCTAGACTGTGTGTCTGTTTGCCTCTGTACATCCCTATCCTGCAAAATCCTCCATTGCTGTGACGGAATACTGTCAAGGAAATATTATGCAGACAGTGGAAGATTAAACAGCACAGTGTATGTGTGAGGGGAAGGAGTCCAAGCCATACTGACCTTCCAACTGCTCCACTTGCCCCTAGTGCCAGTGCACCCAACAGTTGCTAGTTTGGGGTTGAGGGAGAAAAGAAAAAAGTAAAAAAACTTTACTTCATGTAATAAAATAAAGGAGAAAAATGGGTGGAGGGAGGGAGCAGCAAAACTGCCTCATACTGAATGTCCAGGGTTACTTCTTCCCCAAGGCTGAAGCAAGAAAGTACCTTAGAAGAAATTACTTTTAAGAGAAGCTTCTTACCTCATCCACCCCATAAAGAAATTCAAGCTCCCCTGTTTCATTCTTGTGTATGCACTGTGCCAGGTCCAAGAGGTCTGTGTCACTGAACTTCACACCCTGGAAGGTGGGGATCTGTGCTTTTATCCCATCCAGCAACTCTTCCACACGAACTGTGCAGAATAGCAGTCTCATATGAGGGAACACAGGCCTGTACTGGGACAGTTCCCTGTCTTGTCCCCAAGAGAAAGACTTCATATTTTACAAGCTGTTCACTTTCAGCCTAAGTCCAGTAAACTATACAGCTCTAAAACAACAAGTAAGACAAAAAGAGTAAGAATCTTTTACCAGATCAGAAAAAGTTTAGGAATGAACTGGCAACAACACATTTAAGACTCAATATAAACCCACGCATTCAGAAACATACAAACTGCTTTCCAGAGCAAATAACCAAAGATCTGTACCCTGTACTTACTCTTCACACCTGTCAGAGGAGGAATGTGATAATAATAAAATGGCACCTCAGGGGCTTCAGATGCAACCTTCTGTAAGAAAGCAACCAGCTCATCTGGAAGGAAACCAGCAGGGATCCCGTAAGAGAAGGAGACCATCCATAGGGAGACACAGTTCAGATTCACAGCATGGGGGCTGTGGAGAGGCCTCAGCTTGTGCATACACACAGCAAGTCATACAAAACCCTTCACATGTCATAAAACATTAAATGTGATATAAATCAGGGAAGACCTTAAGAAAGGTAAATACATATTTCCTTTAAACCAAACCAGTTTCAGTAGTTCCTATTCATTTTCTTACATGTGTAACTCAGGCATGCTCTCACATGTGCCAGACCTGTGTGCCAGGTGGCCTCAGCAGGATCACTTACAGAGGACAAGGGATCAAGTGCACGTTCACCTCCCTGGGGTATGGTGCTTTCATATGAACACTTCCATTCAGAAATTATTCACACAGCTTTTAATATTTCTTTTACAAACCTCCATTTCATGTGGTTCTTTTATGTTACTGTCAGGATCTTAAGGACAAAAAACTCAGTTTGTAAGTTTTGAGGTAATCTTAGACAGACAGAACCAAACCTGATCACCTCAGTAACAAGGGCCACACCTGTGTATCAGCAGTTGCTCAACTTGGTCAGTGCCCAGCAAGGGTCACCATGGAATCAGATGCTTCCTAGTGTGGCCCACATCAAACATGAACACCAAACTATCTATTTAGAACACAGACTAGTTAACCAGATTATTCTTTCCAAGAGCAAGTCTTCTTCTTCCAAAAGGCTAACAAAATACATCCCAAAAGACATATCTCCCATTTCTTACCAGGACAATTCTGCTCTCATCTTTAAAAAATGCTTCTTGCAGGTTTTGCTTTTCCATTACAGTTGTGCAAACATTATCATCAGAATATTTTCCAAAGAAAGTACATGACATTCATCTTTTATCTATGACTAATGTTGGGAGGGCAATAAAAAGGCCTCAGCAATCACATCTACTCACCTTTGTTTGTAGGTTTGAAGAAGAAGGGGGCTATGACAGCAATGCCATCAGCACCCAAGGCTGCTGCGTGTCTTGCCTATAAAAGACAGAGTGGAAAGTATCTGAGGGTACATCTGCTGCTATTTATCACACACAAAGTGAAAAATATCATATACACACCAGCTCTTGGCACTCTGGAAGATTCAGTGCTCCCACATGAATGATCACATGGTCCAATCTGCACAAAAAAAAAAAAACAGACTCAGAAGATTTTTGTGAAGTTTCAGTGATGGTGAACTACCAGGCTGCCAAAATTACTTGCTTCAGCCCAGGAAGCCACAGAAGAACCTACAAAAAGCTTTGAGCCTGGGCTGTCCTGATGACCAGAAACATGGAGAAAATGCTACAGTGACAAGTGGTGGTGGAAGAAAGAAAACACATTTGTAAACATGAATCATGTGTTTACATCCTTTACATCCAACTTCTTGTTGTCGTACTTGCAAGGCTGTCAGAAGGGATGAATCTTAGCATTTTATTAGCAAATTGAAATTAAGACATAAAGGATTTAAGAAGAGGCTGGGAAGCGTAAAGGAAATCAAAGTATATCTTTACTTTCTAAACCTATTTGTCTGCAAACCTACCAGAAGAGTTCAACCTCACAGCACCATCTTTGAGAGCTTGTCTGCTCCTGCAAAGGGAATCCTCTATGCTCCAGTCCATCAACCCCACTGCTGTTTTTCTCCTTTATATCCATAGGAGACATGGATATAAAGGTTATGGATCTGAAGGCCGTGATCCTTCACCCCAGTTTATTTCTCCTCATTATCCTTCTCCCCCAAAACCCCTTCTCCTCTGCATATCCTCTGCCTTTCAAGAGAAAGGCAGCAGTGAGGGGTACAAGGCTGTGACTGGTACAAAAAAAGGAAGAATGAAGCTGAAATTGGATACACAGCTGCAGATCCAGATTGAATTCTTTCTTCTCTTATCAATTTTGTACCTTTAGGGAAGCAGTTAAGCACTTCACACCTCAGCTTCAGTCACATCAAATAATGTAATACATTAAAAGGTTCAGAAATGCTCTTTATTTGCATTTCTTCTCAAGATGAAGCAAAGAGGACAGCCCTTCTTTTCCAAGCCCTTTCTCATCCCCACGTCTCAGTGCACCAAAGAGAAGGACTCTCACAAGCTCTCTGAGCAGCAGGAACACACACCTGCAGGAACACACACTGCTAAGTGGCAGTGGCAAAAACATACTTCTGTGATAAAGGAGATGGGGAACAAAGCCCAGCAACACAATACTGAAAAAGAAAAAGGCATCAGCACACTTTGTTTTGCAATCAGGCATTATTATAACATAAGATCTGGAACCCCCATTCCCTCTCAGTTACTTACTTGTCTTTTCCCTGGCACATCCATTCTTCTGCCAACAGCTTCCTCTCCTGGATGCTAAGGGATAGGCCTTCTCCTGTTGTGCCATTCACTGTTGCAACATAACAAAACACAACACTCTGGCTGAGGCCTCACTTACACACATCGGTTTCACTGAAGACAAGAACTAATATTTTTGAGCTGGGAAGAATCATTCAGATCAATCTTCTCTGTCAACACAACATTATCCATTCATCTCTGTGAACATCACCTTATGAAGGCACCTTATTTTATCCCCCACAGAAATGGGGTGTGGGCAAAACCAGATGCCTGAAGTGTCTCCACTGGTGAATATAAATGGCCAGGATGACCCCACATCCACATTCCCTCCCACTGCAGCTCCTGTCAGGTAATATCACAAGATTCCCATCCAGGTAAAAGGGCTGTAACACAGTTGCTGTCACTTACCAAAAATGTTCTTGACATTCTGCTCATTTACCAGATAATCCACGTACTGACGAATCACTGAGAGGTTAATTTTTCTGCAATAAAAGGAACCACAGCAGCCATTAAGTCCCCACCCACAGTTATTTTAAACTTAGTGATTAAGAAACAAACAAACAAAAAAAACCCATTTATTTTGAAGCCTTGAATTTGCACACACACTTGACATCTGTTTAACCTCTGAGGGTAGCAGCTCAGCCTTGAATTCTCTCTTGCAGTTTCTCTTCCTCCTGACAAGTAGTTCGCTGTTCCAAACTTTTATTGGGAATTGCTGCAGGCTTGTCACAGCAAAGAACTTTTTTGGGAGATGTGAGAGAACAGGAGACATTAAAACCTTCTCCTCTTTTGAGGGAAACAGGAGTCCTCTTGAGAGCACCAAAATTATTAGTGCAAGTGCTAACAAATGGTTAAACTGCTGGCTGGTTATAACTGCTGGATACAGAGAGGGAAACAGCATCTGCTGGATGTGACTTTGACCTCTCTCTCTGATTAAAGGATGAGGAGAGCATCAGAATTCCCTGGCAAGAGGGGAAAGAGAATTCTTGGGTTATCTTCCATGCAAGACAAACTTATTTTGTTTACTAGTGTATAATATTTCACTGTTGTTTTCATTTGTCAAAAATACAGAGTAAACCTATGGTCTGGAAGTCAATTCTAATGCCTTGATAGGTTTTACACAACATTCAAAATTCCATAGATGCCTTCTCAGAACAGGACCATGCAGTCCAGGCAGAGGGATCAGGTCACTCTCTAAATACCATGTTGCAAAAAAATTTGAGTCATAATTAAAAAAAAAAAAAATCAGAAACAGGTTCCCTTTAAAGCAACAATCAAAGCAGTGACTGCAATGGAATGAGCTCCCTGCCTGTGATGGAGCCTTATTCTTCAGCATTTAAAGTGAAGTTCACTTTTGGAGATCTGTACTAGCAAATCTCCACTGTCTCTCTCAAAAGCATGCACAGCTTCTGACACACCTCCCACAAGAGCTCAGATTTCCCCGCTGACTCCAAACAGCTTGGTCTTGCAACACCAAAGTGCAGTGAGGAGGCTTCTGTTTGCCATGCCTGCTCTTAAGAAAGCTGAATTTCAAGTTTCAATTCGATGTTATTTTTAAAACTGTGCTGTCCTTGCAGTATTTTCTTCAAGTTTAGACTAATTCCATGCACTCATACACACATGACTGCATGCATGACTTAACTAAGACAGAGAGAAGTCTAAAAGGCCTTCGGATTCTGACAATTATTTTCTAGCTCTCGAGAACTCTTTGTAATTTTCCTTAGCAAATGTGAAAACACTGCAATGCTCTACAAATGTAACTGTACTATGATTTAATTTGCACCTACAAAGCAACAGAAAAGGAGATATGAGACTGATCCAAACTCCCCAAACCCAGAGCCACAGTACTTGCTGACTACAGAAGGAAGCAGAGACAGGGGAATCTCACTCTGGGACCAATTTAGTAGTTCCCCCAATGCCATCAGAGATTGATTAAAAAAAAAAAAAAAAAAAAGGGAAAAAAAAAAGGGGAAAAAAGGCAAGAAAGCAAGCAGATCAGTTCTAAATAAGAAAGAAGGAAAACGGGTGGAAGGAAACAATAATCAGTGCAACTTTGACAGCTCACCCATCCGGAGTCATAGGAGTGATGGTAGCAGCTACAAGACCCTTTAACTTCTTTCGGGGTGCCATCGAGCTGTTTGGAAAAAAGGTATAAACGGGATTGCCACTCCTGTTCAAGCGCTCCCGCGGAAGGTTGAAATCCCCGCGGGCTTTGCAGCCGAGCCCGCGGGCAGGGAGGAGGTTCTGCAGAGACCGGCCCCGGGTCGCTCGGCCCGGCCCGGCTCCCCTCACCTCGGCCGGCTCCCCTCACCTCGGCCGGCCCGGCCCGGCTCCCCTCACCTCGGCCGGTTCCCCCTCACCTCGGCCGGCCCAGCCCGGCTCCCCTCACCTCGGCCGGCCCAGCCCGGCTCCCCTCACCTCGGCCGGCCCGGCTCCGCCCGGCTCCCCTCACCTCGGCCGGCCGACACCAACAGGGCCGCGGCGCTGCGGGAGCGCCGGGGGCGGGCTCGGCGGCACAGCGCCCTGCACAGCCCGCCCTGCTCTGCTCGGCCCGACCGTCCCTCGCCCAGCCCAGCTGCGCCTTCCTCATCGCCGTCCCCGCATCCAGCCCATCGCCATCCAGCCCATCGCCATCCAGCCCGCCCCGCATGGCCCGCGGCCCCGCAGCACAGCCGCGACCCCCCGTGCGGGGGATGTGCAGGAGATAAGGATGGCTTGCGGTATCCATAATTATCTGCAAACTTCCAGATAAAAATAAATTAATTAACCTTTAAATATTAATAAATAACAAGATGGAGACAAGCAAAATCTTGGAATGATTTGGGTTGGAAGGGACCTTAAAAGGTCACCCAGTGCCACCCGCAGCCATGGGCAGGGACACTTTCCACTGTCCCAGGTTGCTCCAAGCCCATCCAACCTGGCCTTGGACACTTCCAGGGATGGGGCAGCCACAGCTTCCCTGCTCAACCTGTGCCAGGGCCTCCCAACCCTCCCATGGAGAAACCTCTTCCAAATATCTCGCCTAATATCCTCACAGCCCTGCTGAGGTGCTGGAAGCACTCCCAATGACAGTGCAGTGTCCCTGCTTTGGGACATGCAGACGGATCCGTGTCCCTGTGTGAGAAAGGCAAATGGAGCTCAGGCTTTCTGCTCCTTGCATGCAGCCCAGCATGGGGTTTTACCAGATGTGCCCATTGTGGAGTGTGGGCTCCATGGCAGTCATGCACAGCACAATCCTCCCCATCCCACCAGAACTGCAGCTGGGCCAGGAATCAAATCTGTTCCCAGCAGACTACTAGCATTCCTTAAGACAAGGTACTGCCCTGAACAGATTCATAGGAATAAACGTCAAAAAAATATTTTAAAAATTGTCTTCAGTGTCCACTTACAGATCTTCCATTAGAGTGTCTTTTGAGAGCACCCAGTGCCTGCAGAGAGAACAATCCCCTGTTGTGTGATTCAAGAGCACATTTGCCATGTATTCACATAATAACCTCAGGAGTTTGGGGCTGTGGTATTCCTCCTCCACCCAAAAATATGCTCACTGTGGGCTGTTTGCATGCAGAGATCACTCTCTGGGTTCTCGGCTTATTAAAAGCTTTTTACAAAGCACATATATTCCCCTTTTCTTACAGGGTCATCTTGTTCTTCCAGAAATCCCCATTCTCTACACTCATCCATTCCCAGAGGTAATTTCTTTCTCTAGACTCAGTAATTTCAGCTCTTGCAACCTCTTCCACCTTCCCAAAGCACCAGTGTATTTCTGGAAGTTCACAGACAATCCAGTGCTCTATAGAGCCATTTAGAGGAAGTCCTCAAGATTTCCTGAGTGTTTTAATGCAGTTTTACTGCTACTTCATGGTGTTGATAGCAAAGGAGAGAAGCTTTACAGTTGTCTGGAGAAGTTTAGAGCTA
Source organism: Taeniopygia guttata (assembly GCF_048771995.1). NCBI lineage: Eukaryota > Metazoa > Chordata > Aves > Passeriformes > Estrildidae > Taeniopygia > Taeniopygia guttata. The sequence goes on along the minus strand of NC_133033.1, from coordinate 23,427,389 downwards.
CTTAGAACCCCATGGGAGCCACAGATTGGCATAAAAGAATTTTAGAGCTGTTTTGAGCTCCTCAGAGTAATTTTCAAGCTGCCTCGAGGAGTTGAGAGTTATACAGTAGAGATTTAAAGGCACTTTAGATGCATTTAAAGACATATTAGTGCTGCTTACAGCAACAGAGAGCAGCTTTAGATCAGTTTAGGGGAGCTCTGAGGTGCTGAGAAAAGGCTTAGAAGAGCTAAAGGAATTTGGTGCTTTACAAGAGTTCTGGCACATTTCACAGGACTTTAGGGGTGCTTAGAACAGTCTATATATAGCATGTTTAGATCAACTTAGAGAAGTTCAGAGTGGTTTTACAGGACTTCACAAGAGTTTTAGCACTGTCTCTAAGCAGGAATTCCAGAACTGCAGAAAGGAGTTCTAGAGCAGTTGCAAGGAAACTGAGAAGGGCTTGAGATCTATTTTGAAGCATTTTGCTGCTACTTTAAGCATTATGTAGTATGTTGTTCAGAGGATTTTCACAGTGGAAATTTTAGAAAAATGTCTAACTTCTCACTGTCATTTGTAGCCAATTAGAATAGTTTTAGAGCTGTTGAGATGGGTTGTAGAGCAGTGTGGTGTATTTTAGAGCTCTTTAAGCTTTCTAGAGTATTGTGGAGCTCTTTAAAGAAGTCCACACTGGTTTAGCAGTCTGGAGTGCTTTAGCATCAGATTTTGAAAGGTATAACTTGAGTGTAATAATAGCTCTTTCAGAGCTCATCAGAGGTGTGTTGTATTTTAGAGGGGTTTAGAGCACCTCATAGCATATTCAAGGAGGTTTAGAGTTCCTTAGAGGAGTTTAGTAGGTCCAGGGGAAAATCACAGATCTTCAAATCAATATAGATGACTTCTAGATACAATCAGAATAAAGCTCCCGAGAGGAGGCTTAGAAAGATGCTAGTGAAGTTGAGAGGACTAAAGCACTCTATGAAGGGATATAACAGCTCCTCAGAACTATTTAGTGTGCCTCTGAGGAGTTCTGGAGGAATTTGAGGCTAATTTTCTGATCTTTAGAGCTGTTTCAGGAAGTGTAAAATTATTTTAAAAATAGCAAGAAAGTGTTAGAGATGTTTAATACAATTTAATGGCAGTCTAGAGCTGACTAGAAGGGTTTTAGAGTGGTTTAGAGACAGCTTAGAGTTGTGTAAATTACATCTGGTTTGAGGCAATTGCTTCATTTGAGAAATACAGAGTTCCTTAGAGCTCATTAGAGCTGATTAAAGGATTTTGGAGCCATTTAGAAGATGTACACAGTAGTTTCGAGATGCCTAGAGGTGTTTAATATCTTACAGAGATGTTTTGAGAAATTTTTGAGTTGGTCCAGCCAATCACCTCCTCAGTTCAGAGCTGGGACTGTCTTCCCACATCTGGTCACTGTTTCTGAGTCCCCTCACTGCTCCTGTCCCTCTCCCCCACTATCACACATTAAAGGGTTTTCTAAGACTCTCTGAATTACCAGAAGAAAAAAGAATTGTGCTTTAGCCAAAAGGAACGCTTCAATGGCTGTGGGAATTTACATTCAGGAGAACCTGAATACATGAACTGACATTCCAAAATTTGCACTGTAAATTCTAGGCAAGGCAGAAGAGGGGTTCAGGCTGTCCGCAGCTGCAGCATCTTGTGCAGTGACTGGAAAAGTGCCTTGCCACTTGCCTCCCAGATATTAAATTTTCATTTTAAACTATTAAGTCCACTGTTGATTCTACCTGAAAACTTGCCAGTTTAACTGTTCTAGAGTTAAGCATAACCTGGAGGATTTTCCTAACTTAGCATTTTCTTAACAGTCTTACACAGACATTCCCTGCCAGGGAGTCAGAACTATAAACTCTTCGAAGTCCCTTCCAACACAAACCATTCTGTGCTTCTCTGATTCAGGTTGCTGTGTCTGTCACATAAAAGATGCTTTAAGTTTTAGATGTTAAGATGGTTTCCCATTAGCGGTCAACAAGAACAACCCAGTTTGTGTCTCTGGAAATAGAAAGAACTGTCAGGATGCACTGGAGCCGAAGTGGCCACTGGCAACCAAGAGAGAACCAGGGATGTCACTCTTCAAGAAAAGCTCACCTCTGAACACAGCCAACAGTGCCACCTGCTGCAGAGTGCAGCGTTGGCTCGCTCTGGGCACGGACAGGAAGAGAGACCAGGTTCTCGAAGAATTAATCTCCGAAGGCTTTACTCACATCATCTAAAGAACAGAAGTACCCACCAAAACCCCACACCCACTACCAATATCCCCACTGTTAGATGATTGAGAGTTCTGATATGAACCACACTCATGCCCGTAAAATGAGGAAGAAGCTTAGGAGATAAACCCTCAGTTCCAGTTACCTCTTCATGCCTATTTGGAAGTGGAAATTATTTTAAGGAAATTTTTTCCTTTAACATATTAATCCCTGCTCTCTGGGCCTGTTTCCATCATGTCTGGATATGTTCTCAGGTTCCTGGGACTACATAGGGAAATCCCGAGCTCTCAAGGGCAATTTCTGCATATTAGGATCTTTTTCAGACATGTAGGGCTGCTCCCACAATTTCAGAACAACCCATCAGCAGAGTCAGAGGAGCTGCCAGGTGGTCTCACTCCATGCAGCATACAGATTGGAGTAGGCTGAGAACGAGAGGGAGAGAGGAAGGGAAGGAAGGGGCCAAAGCAGATAAAGAGAAGGAAAAGATCACTTTAAAACTCTGGGAAGGGGGATCAAATAAAGAAAATGCAGAGCCCACTGCATTTCTTCCCAGATAGCTGTTGCTTTTTCAGAGCTGTGTTTGCAAATAAGGTCTATTCTGTCACAGTTTAGGCTTAAGTCTCTTCTAAACCATTTAAAAAGTAAAACCAGCAATACATAAATTTGTGTCAAGACTTTTTTTTCTAACAAGCACTGTTACCTCTTTCCCTTAATGAGACATTCCTATCTTGAAGATAAAAATTCACCTTTTTTCATGTTCTTCTTTCTGGGAAGAATCTGTCAATAACAGAAGGTGGATCAATTTGTAGGGGAAGATGAATTCATTTCCTCTCAGCACTCAGAGATGATGGGAAGTTTCTGTGGATCTAGGTAACTTCTTTCAATGGCCAAAGTTTGCTGAGACAATTGCAAATGGAGTTCAGTTTCTAGCTAGATCCCAAAATAGATCCATATTAAAAACAAGCCTTTCTGTGGAAATAAAACACTGAATAAAGCAGTATATAAAGCTGAGATAGCTTCTCTCTGGGTAACTGCTGAGATAGCTCAGCAGAGGAATCTTGGAAAATGCCAAGTCAGGAGTGCTCTGGAGTGGTGTTTGGTGTAGTAAGCTTTTTATTTGGCCAAGAGCAGCCAGTTCCATGTCTTCTCTGATGAAGTGAGCACAAAATCACTCATTCACGATGATTTAGGTAACACTGTCACTGAGTGAGCAGGAAGATGCAGTAGTTGCGCACCACTTGTAACAAACTAGCTGAAATCAAGCAAAAAATATAGACAAAATCTACACACACATTTCCAGAAAGCAGATTATTTTTGTGTTGAGACCACTTGATAAAACATATGAGTGGCCACACATCCCTGTCTGCCCCTCACACCCCCATTCTTCATATCACACTCAGACTTGTCAGCTACAAGAACATGACTCAAGAGTTATCATTAACCACACTGTAACAACACACTTTTTTTCCTGGGTTCCTCTAGTCCTGACACAATTAGGTCAGTGGAAAAGATTCCTGCTTGTGCACACAGTCTGTGCTTGCCTCTAGGGATAAAGGTAACTTAGAGCACAACTGCATTGATGTGACAGCAGTGCTTGTAATGCTGCCACAGAGCAGATGGAAGCAGTTTTGCTGTGGAGAATGTTGCTTAAGGTCTTGTTACAGAGAGGAAAAGTGGAAATCACAAGTGATCATATCACAGGCTTGTCCTTGTCCTTATCCAATCAAAGTTATTATTTAAGTACCAGTTCATTACAGTGTTCCTGCCCAGATGAAGACAGTAAAATTTAGGTACAAACCACATGCTTTTATCTGCTTGTGCCCTCATCTCTGCTCCTTAAGGCAAGGGAACAGAAAAACATTGCTTTGTTAGCTGTTCTAGAAAATACCAGCCAAGTCCCAGACACATATTTATGACATTACAAAGAGGTCAAAAGTTTTGGAGTGTATATAAACAGAATACATGTCCCCATGCCTGCCCTACTGTCTCATGCAGCTGTTGACATGTTCTCTCAATGTTTATGTGTAAAAACAAGAGTGCTGGAAAACAACCTCTTGGGAAAACACTGAGGATTGTTCTCCAGCCTGGGGGTGCTCCACCAGGAACAGTCAACTCTTTGTCAGGGACATCAGCTGGACACACAAACTCACTGGGGGTTTGTTCTGGGCCTCTCTGCTTCAGAAACCAAATGAGAATCCACTGTGGGCTTGTCTTTATATACAGAGGTACTGCCCCCCTTCCAAGGTAATACTTGTCAGTGCTCACCATTGGGGTACATTTGTGGAGATTTGCCAAACAATTGTTGCTGGGTATTGTTTTTCATACCTGGAGGTGTTCAAAAACACTTCCATCCCTGGGGTGACAGGGTAAGGTGACAGCTCACCTTACACCAGCCCATGACTTTGCATGCACGCCTGTAGCTCCTGAGCAAAGACCAAGCAGCTTCTGCTCCTCCAAACACCCTCCTGCTGCTCCTGTTTGACCCAAGCAGAGCACAAGTGAAATGGAGAAATATTTTACTCTTTAAAATAAAAAGAACAAGAAGTGGTTACACATTGCAGGACTCAACCTGTTTGAATAAACTGCAGTAGCAAATCACTGTACACCACCCTCGTCTGTGGCTCTGGAGAGATTTGTGGCTTTAGAGATAAATTCACAACTGCTTTTTGGCATGGTTTTACTTCCCTTTTCAGAACAGGAGTGTATCATACAGCATCTTGATGAAGTTCTCAGCAAGCTAAGTGAGTTTCCTGTTAAAAGTCATTCCCAGCTATTGATGTAAAATGTCCCCAAGAGTTCAGCTGAATTTGGCTGCAGGGAATTTGCACAAACCATGACAAACTGAGAGGTGTTCTCAGAATACAAACTGTGCAGTTTAATCTGCCCTATTGTGCTGGTACCAAACTATGTCTGGAGCTGCAGCTGGCTAAATGAAGAGCCCAGCTTTGCAGTGTGTATTATAAGCAGGACAGGATTTCACAATGGCTTTGTATAACCCCTTTGTGCAGATATCCAAGGGCTAAGAGGGCTGATTAACCTCAAATACCGCTCAGAACAGCCAGCCATCAGAGAACACTGTCTGTCTTTCATAACATGCCAGCAAAAATCTCGTGAGGATGGTCTCAGCAGAGTGTGCAGCCAGATTTCTACCTACCCTTCACCCCTGTGGTAAAAAGGAAAAGCTGGCATTCTGTATAGCACCACTCTCACATAATCCAAGTCAGGTGGGGGGGGAGACATATTATTTATATGTGAAATCCTTTCTCCCAAAACACAAAACCTGCCACTGACCCTGTCATAAGTGGGAACACAGCCATGGCAAACAGGGGAAGTTACACAAGGGTACAAAACTGTTGATGGAGCCAGATCACACACTAGTCCCAGTGTTGCCTTGTGGATAGTAGGTGGGGCCTTTGGCATTTGCGTGGGGGCTCTCCAATGAGACCCAGAGCAGGACAAGGCTCCAGCCTTCTGGTTTTCGTAACAGTAGCCCCCTCCAGTAGCGTTGAGGCATGGGAGGAGCTTGCCCAAACTCAAATAAACACTGACATGCAGCATCTTATGGGGATGTGCAGCCTCCAAGGACGCACTGCAACAGCTGGAAGGACAAGGACTGAAACTGTAAGTATGTCTACCTTCTCCACTTCCTTAACTGCACTAGTAGTTTGTGGAGTGGCATGTTCTGGCTGCACTTACTTGTGCTAGCAGTGTAACCTGCTGCCTGTCCCTTTGGCCCATGTATTAACAGCTGCAGGAAAAAACTAAACATCCTATAGATTTATATGAATAGATGGACATTTCAAAGTTCAGCTTTCTTGTACATCTAAAGTTCAACTGTATCTGGAGAATCTTCTGTTTGTCTCTCCCATCCCAAAGCATCGTTTTACGCAATTAAAAATATTTCTAACATGCAGTCACAGACAGTACTGACCATAAAGTTACAAAATCCAGAGCTGAGGTCTACCCAGTAGTTACGGAAATGTACGTTGGGAAGCAGCTGGAAATAGCCAGTAAAGAGAAACCAGCTTGCTCAGTAGTTAATACAAGTGTTGAGCAGCAGCAGCCTCGTCTTTCAAATGGCAATAAATTGTTGTAGAAGTTTCAGTGTAACTTCTCATATTTGCTTCTAATTATATGGATTCCTACTTTATGCTGCTTTGTTGATTTGCAAACACCATGGACAAAGTCTATGAATAGAGTACAACTGTGCAGCAGTCCCTGGGGACCTTCACTCTGTCAGGTCTGCTGGAGATGATGCACCTTCAGGCTGGGACAGGGAAGGGAACAGCACCTGCCTGTATGACTAGCAGCCGTATCCAGCTGTTTGATTCTGACCTTCCCTTCACCTGTGGTGGCAATGGAAGGAGCTGCTGGAGAAAGCTCAACATTGAAGTGGCTCCACACACTACTTATTTTACAGACTCTAAAGAAACCACCAGGGTTTGTGGCCTATTTTTTATGGTGTGTTTTAATAAAAACTTTTCAGCCTCAGATCCCAAGAACTCTTCTCCCAGCCACCTCTAGGTAGGGTACAGAAGGGGATTAATAGAATTTACCAGTAGTCCAGGTACTGTAAAAAGATATAAGAGACAAGAAAGTAGCTGAGTAGCACAAGGCAGTTGATTTTACAAAACTCACAGTTAATTACTGAAACAGGTAATTAAGTTATAGTCTATGAAGACAACATTCTATGACCTAAGAATCCAGATAATCACTGAATTATGTGCTCTTTGCAACATGACAGGTGAAGGGCATTGTAATGTAACACAAAGCAGGGACTGTCAGAATGTACATCACACACTACAGTCTGCGTAGTTAACAACAGAAATTATATATGGAGGCCACTAAAATCTCAGCATTTAGCCAGATCTGACAATTTCAACACTGGTTTTGAACATTTTCACTTGCTTTGTCTGGGACAGTGTTTTTAAGTTTTCACCTTTTTTCCTCCCATATGAAGGCTATGGAGGAAAATAGTTATTCATTCAGAAATGCAGAAAATCCAATTTATCCACAGGACTCTGAGGCTAAAAGCCTTTAAGAAAGCCATCTGCTATCATGAGAGGCCAACTAAAGTTAAGAGCACAATCAACACCAGAGAAGCCACCAAACCACTACTGCTTTTTCACCCAGGAGCAAACAGACTGAAGTCCTTTTGACTTACAGATTTCCACGAAACTCCCACTTGCAAGATCTCACTTTGCTGTCAGGAAACACCTTTTTGTCACGGAGAAGCAAGGGCAGCATATCCTGAAAGAACACTCCCTCCAGTAGAGGTAGTTTCTTGGTCCTGGTGCTCTGTTCCTGCAGGGCTAAATGGCTTTCAGCCTTTATTCAGGCCTTCCACCAGTTCAGTGACATTTGAAAAGCTCTAGTACCATATTAATTCAAGAGATGCCAATGAACAGTGTCTGCCTTCCAGCTCTGGCAAGATGATCAAGTCCTTCAAGCAAACATTTCTGTCCCTGGACCTGCAGTCCCCTCGATGGAGCTCAGCAGAGAAAAAGGTAACTGCAACAATACTTGTATGCTGATTTGTAAAAGGTAAGTTACTAATTTCTATCAACACTCATCTCATGGTTACTGTGACTTTTGCTACCTTTCAGGCAAAGGACTACGAACTGCGTCAGTACGAGACAGCAAAGTGGGTCAGCACAGTCATTAGGGGAGAAACCCAGAAGGAAGCAATGCGCCAGGGCTTCTGGAAACTCTTCCACTATATCCAGGGAAAGAATGAAAAAGGTAGGACAGGCTGGTTTTGAACAGAAAGAATTAAAATTACCTTATGAACAACACAGGAGCTGGGAGATGCAGCTTAGACACGTGGTTTTCCTTTCCTCTAGAAATGAAGATTGATATGACCGTGCCAGTGACCTGCCTGGTAAAATCAGGCTGCACAGACTTCAAGATCTCTTTCTTTGTGCCATTTGAACACCAGGACTGCCCCCCCCAGCCCACTGACTCTGATGTGTTCATTGAGGAACGGAAGGCAGCAGCTCTCTTTGTCCGGTAAGCAAAACCAGCACAGCTGACTCCACAGCAATCCAGCTCAGTGGCTGCCCCCAATTAAGTGTGGGCTACACTTTCTTAAAAGATGATTAAGTGTGGATAGACCCTGCTGTTCAGAGCCTTAACTGTAAAAACCCAACCCTTAGGCAATCTTATGCTTGGGTGTCTTAGCACTAAAAGTGGGCAGGTTGTGAAACACTTATTTTTTCAGGAAACACTTGAAAATGGTATTGAGTTTCATAGAGAGGCACCTTCAGAATCATCTTCTGAAGACAGTGTTACAGATTATCTAAACCACTCTCCCAGTACTTTATTTGTAGTCCTGAACTGCCACAGAACACACAGGGCAGTTGTTACTTGGGTGCTTACTTGTTTTACATCTTACCTTTAAAAACAGATAAATACCCATGGCTGCTTGACTGCTAGTTTTGCATGCATGGGTAATCTACTGACTACAACCTGCAGCACAAGTGAAAATAAAGGCAGGGGCTTGAAGAAAAAAAAAAAATCTTTTTTCACTTTTCCCAGGTCCTTTGGTGGATTTGCCTCCCCAGAGAAGTATGCTGAGGAAGCTGATGCCTTGGCCAGAACCTTAAGAAACAGAGGCCAACCATTCCATGAAGATTTCTTTTATACTGCAGGCTATGACAGTCCCTTCAAGCTCTTTAACAGGCATAACGAAGTGTGGTATTTTAAAAAGTAACACTATGGGGGATGTTAAAAGGGTACTAATCACCTCTGGATGAAAACAGACCATATTACTGGCTTGTGTTTTAGTGCAGAAGAGATTTAACTTGCATGTAGACACAATGTCCAAATTTATTTTCTCTAGGATGAATAACTTTTCTGGATAAAAACATTTCAAAATGTAATTCAAGATCATACCAGGTGGAGCAGGCAGGAAACATAACTTACTCCTTTTACTGAAAGCAACACTAATCATGTGAAAATAATCCTGCTGAAGTTTAGGTACATAGCACTAGTTGAAGCGTTATGGAAAGGAAGTTCTTCATAACTGACTTTCATAAACTGGCTTTCCTCATACTGACATCACTCCTGAGACCAGGGAGGAATTTAAATTAATTTTTCAGAAGAAGCAAGCTTCCATTAAGGAGCATTAGAAAACAGAACTATCTTAGCAGGCCTTAAGGACTCTGTTAATTAGTATTATCAAAATCTCCCGCCCCTCCAACTTTTCCGTTATGAAGATCAAATAATGTGTTGTTTAAATCCAGAATCCTTGGAAAAGATTACCAAGTCCAGGCTGTACACTTGTTCTGAGAGGATCTGCACCTGAACCTGTATTACCAAGATTACTGCTGGACTATTACTTCAGTAGCAAGTATAAAGTTTAGCTCTCTCCTTAAAACACTTGAAATACTATTAAAGTTATTTAGCTTTGTCTAAAATATGGTCACTTGCAGCCTGCACACCAGCAGTATTTGACACCTCAGTTAAGACACTTGCAGGACAAGCCATCTAGCCTAGTTTAGTCTCTGCTCTAAATTTAGCATTTAAAATTTTAATATAACAGCCTGGAGGTGTTTTGCCATCAAGTTGTTCCAGCCAGAAAAAAGGTCACAACATCAGGTAGAGTTTACAGATTTTTATTCACTCCAATCAGCATCAGGCAAACATTACCAGTGAGGTAAAAACACATGGCTTTTTTAATGCTGTTCATTCAACTGTAATCCATTTATCAGCCATCTTCCACCTATTAAGACAGACATAAAAACCATTATAAGGTAAAAACCATTGTAAGGTACCAAACCAGCACAACATACTTGATGGGAACATCTCAGACCTTAGAATTTCATCTCTGTTCAGTGAGAGAGTTCAAGCTAAGGTTATCATCACTTGTTCCAACAAGCAGATTATCACAGCAGTTACACTCACCTTCTCAATTCCTCATATGCTAATTTCAGAGTTGCTTCTTCACCTAAATAAAGAAAACAGAGTTAGCATATGCAGCAGCACAAGTACTAAAAGCTCCACAACAGTTTTGTAACCTCAGAGAGAAATGGAACGGAAAGGATAATATCACAGTAACTCATTTGGCAGAATCAATTTCATCAGTGGCTACAAATATACCCAGAAGGTTTTAATGCAATTAATTTGCTGTGTGGACTTACCCAGTGAGGCTGCAGACAGCACAGTCCCTTCCTGAGAAAGGAAGAAGTACTTTCAGAATAACAGACAGCAGCACTATATGCCAAGTTCAATTATCTATTAATTTCTATTCACCAAACTTTTACCTGAATGGAAACTGACCTTTACCTGGCATCTTACGAGTTCAACTTACTTCACCCAAATACAGAATTACTAACATTGAAAGAATCAGGGAAAGTAAAAAGCTATTACTTTGTGATACTGTCTCACCCAACAGTGTTGTATTTCATGGTTTTCAACACCTAAAATACAAGTCCCAGTTTTCAAGATTGCTTCTATTTTTGAAAGTGTTTGGGGTGTTCCAGTTTTCTTGAAAACAAGTTTGTACACCAATCATCTAAAACTCGAGCTAGATTTGTGTAGAACCAATAAAAAGATAAGTAGTAACAACTGCTGAGAAGTGACAGCCACAGCTCAAGTTTTTATTTTAATCCAGAGTGCAGTGTTAAAGGAGTGCCCACAGAACAGCCAGATACAATAAAGGGGAGAGAAATCTGGTACCTTATAGGACTAATTTTGGGCACCACTATTTAGGCATTCAGCACAAAGACAATATACCAGGAATTATTAAACCCCATGTATTCTACACTTACCTCAGACACATCCATTTTATTTCTCAAACTCCACGCAAGCGTCACCCTGTAAAGAAGGGAAATTGTACTAAAACCCTTTTGGCAGCGGGTTGAGAGTGCAAATGTGGGTACTGTTTCAGCACAAGAGTTCTCCTCAGCCTCTTTCAGAGAGATTCCCATTGCTTAGAATTCATCACAAACAGTACGTGCCAAGAGTAGCTCAATGCAGTTATCTCTTGTGACAAACCCTTAAAAGGGGGATCTGACCTTGATCCCAACCACATCTTCATTCCCATCACCATAAGAGCTCTGATCTAGCCATTCATTGAGGTAAACAATCTACCACATAAGGATTCAAGATCAGTGCTACTCCCTGAAAAAGCCCAATTCATTTTAACAGCAAGAAGTTTAAACGCAGGTAATTGTACTGCATTTGCGCAGCCCAGAACATGTGACAAGCTGGTAGCAAGGAGCTTTTCTCATCACATAGGAATTCAAGTAGTCCATAGCAGTTACACATTTAAAATGGTCACCACTATTTCTTTTTAGTCACAGAAAGCAGTTTGAGATATGCAGCACCTTGGGGGAGTGAATCCTGCAGGCTGCTTTTTACCTGGAAAACATTATAAAATCAAGAACCCTGCTTAATGCTGCAGCCAGCCCTGTAAATGGCCCTGTTAACAGGCAGGATCTAGTAACTTCCTCATTCCCTGTATCACACAGCTCTGACCAGTCACGCTCCTGTTAGCAACTTACCTTTGCTGGCAGCACTACCAGGTGCATCACGTCCCAGCTCCATCACACCTGGATCAAAGCAAAGCATTAGAACAGTACAGAAACAAGCACAGAAGGAGAAAACCCAAGTCAGGTGCCTGCAGTCAGATAGAGCTAATTACAGACCTCCATGATTGAAGTCAAGGCAGTCACATCTCATCACACAGGCAGCTCACACTGTCAGCCCCTGTGCAGCCCTGCTATAGGGCTGGGCTGCTGTGGGCAAGAGGGCAAATACTTAAGTAGTGCCATCAGAGCGAATTCAAGAGGAGCTCACAGTGATGAGTTTAGTGCACACCAGTCTGTCAAGGCTGGGCTCCAGCCAGCAGCTCCCCTTTAAACATGCTCCTGTTTTGGCTGAGATGCAAGCCACAGCCAATGGGCCTCTTACCCCCTAGCTGACAAGCAGTTAAAATCTTATGGGCCTATGTTCAAGTCCTAATACTTAGGAAGTAAAAACAAGTACTTACCTCACAATGAGAAACATTTGGAAGCCTGTAAAGAAAAATTTGCTATTAGGAAGGGCCCAGCAGGAAGTCATAGCATTAAGAACAGTTTTAGTCAAGTACTGTATCAGGGTTTGGTCAATTTATCCTCATGGGGATCAGAGACCTGATTCAACATTAACATCATTTACAGTAGGCTGCAACACTCCTATCCCCCCCTTCTGAAGGCAGGTTGTGAAGCCATTTCCCAGCACTCTAACACTGAAATGTTCATTCCTCAACTCCAGAGCATGCTGAAATTGCACGAAAGAGCAAACCTTGCAATTGCAGAGTTCAGTGATGTGAGGTTCATGTAACAAAGTTGTGCATATTACATATTAAAGATAACCATTTTGGACTCTAAATTCACAGTAATCTGGGATTCACCATTTAGTTTTAACAGGAAAATTCTAGAGATCATAAACACCACAATTATTTGATGCTCTTACTGTGCAATACAGGAAGCTGAAATCACACTCAATGGTACTAATATTTGCCTCACACTTTTCAAGAGCAAAATGAATTTGCACGCATCTCTAAAAGCAAACTCTCAAATGCAGCACAGACAAAATTAACATTCATCTAAATAGTAAAGGTTTATTAATTACCTTTAATTAGGAAGGCCTTGTCTTCATCAACATCAGTAACAGTTGAAATGGTTTCTCACACAAGAGGCATGAGGCTCCTCAGTTGAGGGCAGCCTGCAAAGCAACAAAAAACTTTTAGAACCTGGAGCACTGACACTTGATTAACCTTATTCTGCTATATTTTGTGCTTGACTTCACAACCACATCCTACTCTTTCTATTAATCTTTCTAATTTATTTAATATTTAACCCACTTACTGGTCTCCTGAGATAAATTTTTAAAATACATTCATGGAGCAAAAAAAAAAAAAAGTTCACCTTCAGGTTCCCACCTGAAGGCGATTTGTTTGAAATAGCCTAATCTACAGGAGGCTGCATCAGAGAGGAGGCGAAAGACAGTGACTGATCACCACAGGTTGTCTGCTGAACTATGCAGTCATCACACAGCAGCCTTTCCACACAGCAGGGATTCAATGAGTTTTCACCCATGTCAGCAATGCAGTACTTACCTTGTAACATTTTATAGTTTAATCTCCCTGCAACATTGTGCCTGCAACAACAGAAAACCAAATCAGATCCCTTCAGCCTGGGTACCCAAGCCCACAGCCCCTGCAGGGAGATCCCAAGAGGCAGATACATCAGATAGGGGCGAAGTATGTGTTCATCACAGGATCTTCTGCTGAACTATGCAGTCATCACTGTATCTGCTTTGGAATCGCAGTCCCAAGCAATCGCCTCTTGTGACTGCTTTGACAAGGAAATTTTCCCAATTACAACAAGTATTTAGAAGTTTAATACTAGCAAGTATAAACTGTTTCTGGTCTTAGTGGAAATGAATTCTAAAACACGTGCCATTTTTCTTACTGCAGTGTTTTAACAGCTCTGTGGAAGAAGCCTTACATTAAATATGTATTTCTTACCAGGTGATGATGCTTCTTTTCCATCTCTCTGAAGTTCAGGATTCAAATCCTAGAAGTAAAATATCTGTGAACAGTATATTCTGCAGTGAAAGCATTGAGGGAATTTTAAAGTTGCTGTGCCTCAGAAAACTGTAATGGTGGTATAAGTGATCATCACTCTCTTGGTCAAGAGTAGCAAATAAGTGTCATCACTGCGGCACCAGAGGGATAGCTTTACTCAAGGAATTAAGCTGTCTTCTGATCTCATCAGAGCAGAAGATGCTCTCTAGACAAACACTAAGCACAAAATTATATTGTCAAGAATCTTTTTTTACCTTGGGAAGAAGTAGCTTTAGGTCTCCACATCTGGGGGGCAGATCTGAAAAGAGACAGAAGAGTTGGAGATATTTGCAGAACAAGGGAGCTTCTCTGGCAATCACATTAGAAAGCCTCAGCATGGAGTTTTCAGAAATCACTTCTGTCCACTACTCTTATACTGAAACCATCATAGGCTTTGAGATTTACTCAGCATCAATCCCCATAGTTTTCCCAGCAGAAAAGTGAGGCCTGCCCAAGACACTACAGGCAATGCCTGAATTACAACTGTTGACACTAACTCCATGATACAGCAGCACTCCAGTCCAACTGGTGTACACAAACCCAGAATTTGTTAATTTCAACTCTGTATTTCAAAAGCAGTTATTTACCTGCGCTGAAGCCACAGGAAGGAGGAGTGTAGCTGATATACGTTTATCTGAAAACAAGAAAGCAGGTAAGTTTTTCTTCTTCCAAAAAAGATGCAATACTCACAAATATTTTGAAAAATCCAAGCAACACTCAAAATACTTTTAAATTTTGGCTCTTTAAAGGATTGAGGCCACAAAAAAGAATTGCTTTTATTTATCTTTAAGCAAGATGTAATTACTAATTACTTTGTTTTCTGTAACATCAATTCTGGTGTACTACCACCAAGGCAGCCAGGAACTCTGACTGCCTTAAGGGCCCAGTCGTGTCTCAGCCTTCCCGGATGGGTAAGGCCATCAGAAGTATTCCACGCCCAGCTCAGATATGTTGGCATTCATCACCCTCTCAGATGTCCCTACCAACAGAGTTCTCATCACGTGCTGAGCATATGGAAGTGAAGTGAGTCGATCCTCTCTACACGTGCTGAATCAGGACTCACAAGGACACGGAGCCCAACCCTGCACAGGTCTGGGGCCGAGCGTGGCCGCAGGTGCCTGAGTGCACAGTGCAAACGCGTCCCTAACCCTCCTACACTGCCCGCACACCCCAGCTCTGTGGGGACCCCCAATCCTTCCATAACGCTACTGCTGCTTTCTGCACAACGCTTCCCATTTATCTGCAAAAACAAGCTCCTTAAAGCGCAGTGCAGTTAGAAAAAGCCCAAACGCACAAAACCCGGAGACCCACCGCTTGTATTCACAGCGGGCGCATGACCCCACGTGCTCCAGGGCCCCATCCTACACGCAGCACACCGGCAGGCCAGAGCTCGTAACTCAACGCCTGAGGGATTTCCCGGAGTCGCGCTGGGCTCCGCAGGACCCGCCCTGTACATCCCCAGGGCCGCCATGAGGCAAACTCCCGGCGCTCTAGGCCGCGGGCCAGGCCCGGCCGCGCAATCCACGTCAATCCTCCCTCGTCACGTCCCATCGGCGACCGGCCCGCGCCCGCGGGGCCCCAGGCCGCCCCCCGGAGCGGCAGCACCGCGCCCCGAGCGCGGAATCGCCCCCACTCACCGGCGGCGCCGCGCGAGGGACACCCACCCCTCATGGCGGCGGGAGCGGAAAAGGGAGCGTGACCCGTGCCCGCGCCTTATATAGCGCAGGTCACGTGGCGCGGCCTCGGCCACGCCCACCGAGCCGCGGTCGGCGGGCAGGGGCGGGGCGGGGGCGCACGGTCCGCACGGCGTTTCCTTCCGGGGCGCGGCCCGCGCTGGAGCGTTTCGGTTCCGGGCCGGCGCGGCGGGCCCTTCCCACCCCCGGCAGGTGAGGCCGGGCCGGGCCGGGCCGGGCCGAGCGGGGCGGGGCGGGGCCGGGGCGCGGAGCGGCGAGCCGGGGCTGCCGGCGGCGGGGGCACGGGGGTGGGCTCGCCCGCCCTCGCAGCCCGGTCCGGGGCGCGGCGCGGCTGTCACGGTGAGGAGCAGCCGCGGGCCCCGCCGGAGGGCTCCGGGGGCGCGGAGACAGCGGAGCCAGCGGAGCCAGCCGGCTCTGAGGGCTCTGCCGGCTCTGAGGGCTCTGCCGGCTGTGAGGGCTCTGAGGGCAGGGGCTGCGGCGGGCTGGGCACGGGCCAGAAGCCGCCCCGCTGCCTCGGCTCGGAGTTACGCTCGGGTTCGGAGTTGTTGCAGTCCCGTTGGAATGTGCGAGCAGCCAAATAGGCGTGTTGGGAAGAAATCGTTACCTGTGAGGGTGGTGACGCCCTGGCACAGAGAAGCTGTGGCTGCCCCTGCATCTCTGGCAGTGTCCAAGGCCAGGCTGGACAGGGCTTGGAGCAAGCTGGGACAGTGGGAGGTGTCCCTGCCCACGGCAGAGGGTGAAACGGGATGAGCTTTAAGGTCCCTTCCAACCTAAAGCATTCTAGGATTCTGAGAATGTCTCTCTGGGACAAGGACAGGACCCATGGAATGGCTGGAGTTTTGTCAGGGGAGTTTTAGTCTGGATGTTCTTCCCCAGAGGGTGCTGGGCACTTCCCGGGGAATCGGCACAGCCCCAAGGCTGCCAGAGCTCCAGGAGGGTTTGGACAACGCTGTCAGGCACAGGGTGGGGTTGTTGGGCGGTCTGTGGAGAGCCAGGAGTTGGACTCAGTGGTCCTTGTGGGTCTTCCAGCTCGGGATAATCTGTAAGATTTACCGTGAACTTGCCCAGTCACGGTAAATCTCAACCCAAAAGCTGAGAGTTTTCAGTGCAGCTTCCAGGGTGACATTATCTGCTGGGTGGTCTGTCTCTGTTTCTTACCTGAAGGATCCACCCGCTCCTGGTAGCTGCCTCACCGCGAGATAAGGGAAGTCTGAGTCTCAGCTGGTGACACTTGAAATGGCATTACAAACAGTAGTGTCTGTGTGTGCCTGTGCTGACTCAGCTCAGCCTGCCTGTAAAGGTGGCTGGAGGTGATGGCAGAGACAAGTCAGGATGTCATTGCCCTGTGGCTGAGGTGCAGAAGCTGACTAGAGGTTCCCTTGCCCAGAGGGGCAGAAATCAGCCTCTGACGGGGCAGTTGGAACCAAAAGGCAGATTCCCTCTCCCCAGCCTCTGCGTGGCTGATAAGATGCAGGTTCCTCGACACTGGGGTGAGCAGAGCTCTGTGGGTTATAAAGAGTAGATGGATTTTCCCAGCCTTCAGAGCAGGAGCTCACAGATGTTTGTTGGGCTCTCTGGGGAGCAGCTGCCTTCGGACCACAGCCATACCCAGCCATGCTCAGCAGTGAAGGTCTGATGATGTTTTTTCCCCTTCTCTTTCTGTATATCCCAAGCCCAGCCTCTGCCTCCCTTTTGCCTCCCTGGGTGCTTGTGGCCTTGGCAGGGGTGTTTCACCCTTGCCTTCCTTGAGAGTGTACTCTGAGGCTTGTTGTTTTAGGAACAGCTGTTTTGGGAAGATGGTGAGCTAATCCTGCTGCTAGATCCTCCAGCAGAACCAAGAATGACAAAGCTTGATGTTCACAACTGCTCTTGGGAGAGCCCAATTCCTCTGCACTTCATTTTTTCTTTCTTTTTACCTCCTAAAGGGGAAGGGGGCAGCAAGTTTTCTTCTTACTACATCAGAAGAAAAAAAAGAAGGCAGCACCCCCATTTCCTTCCCACTGCATGTAACTCACAGCACTCCAGGTAAGATGTTGGGTTTTCTATTTCCCCTTGTTCTGTGCAGTTGATGTTCTGCTCCCAATGCTGTGTTGACACAGACCTGTGTGCACTGTGGTTTCCTGATTTTTGTGGGATTTGTTGCTTTCTCCAAAAGATAGGGAAGGACATGGAGCAGTTGGAGCGAGTCCGGAGGAGACACCAAGATGATCAGAGAGATGGAGAAGCTCTGCTGTGAGGGAAGGCTGAGAGAATTAGGGTCGTTCAGCCTGGTGAAGAGAAGCTTCAGGGTGACCTAATTGTGGCCTCCAGTACCTGAAGGAGCTGACAGGAAAGACAGAGAAAGACTCTGGACAAGGGATGGTGTGACAGGGTGAGGGGAAATGGCTTCCCACTGGCAGAGAGTAGGTTTAGATTGGGTATTGGGAAGAAATTGTTACCTGTGAGGGTGGTGAGGTTCTGCCACGGGCTGCCCAGAGAAGCTGTGGCTGCCCCTGGATCCCTGGCAGTGTCCAAGGCCAGATTTGGAGCAAGCTGGGATAGTGGGAGGTGCCCCTGCCCATGGCAGGGGGTGGAACAGGATGGGCTTTAAGGTCCCTTCCAACCCAAACCATTCTGTGATTCTGATAGGGGAAGGAGGGAAGAAGCCCAAAGACCTGGCACTGTTCAGCTGTACCTTGTGAAGCTTTGTGCACTCCCACCTGACTTCCCTAGGGACACACAGCCATCCTGCCACTCAGAACCCCTTAGCACACCTCCACAAGATTGACAGGCTGTCCTGCAGCTTCATGTTTAGTAACTGGGTTTGCCAAGTTTGCACAAAGCCTGTTTGGGCATATGGACACGTGCTATGCTGCAACATTCATAAATTCCACATAAAAAGTCCTCCAAAGGCAGACGTGCTCTTCGTTTGCCAGTTCCCTTGATTCAGAGATTCCTCAGAGTGGGCACTGTGAGCCTTGGTATTCCCAGACTGCTTGAAATGGCTTTGACATCTGCAGAGCTCTGCTCAATCCACACTTCAGATGCTATCTGGCTTGGAAGCTGCTTTATGCTATGAGTGGACTTTAACAAGCTTAATTACTTTCTTTTTTTCTTTTTCTTTTTTTTTTTTTTTTTTTTTTGATGAGTTTACATCTCATTTTCATTCATTCCAAATTTTTACCATATATGGTCATGGCTTATTTTCAAACTTTGCCAGAATGAAGTGTGATGATGTTGATGATGTGGTGGTGCATCCCCCAGTCCCCCTCCCTGCCCCTGCTCTGAGATCTCCTGATAAGCCTTGCTCTGAGTGGTGAAGGGTCCCCCGACTGCTCCAGCTGGGCAGTGAGATGCTCCCTGAGCCTGCCAGGAGCTCTTGTGTGATAGAGGTGGGAACAACTAGGAACATCCCAGCTGAGGTGGGGAAAATCCCATTATCGCTCTACTTGGGAAAGAGTTCAGGAGTTACTGACCCTACAAAAAGTGATCCTGAGTGAGGCCCTCTGAGCTCTCCTGGGCCACAGCTTTTTTTTTTTTCACACTAATGTCATATATTTTCTGGCATGTGTCAGAAGTATGATGGGTATCTCAGGATAACAAGGCACTTAGGATGCCTTGAGGTCAGATATGTGCTGACCAACTTTTCAGAAGTCTCAGGAGGATTTAGGTCCCAGTGTCTCCTTCCCAGTCCCTGTTTTACAAAGGAGCTTTCCCTATTACCTTCTCTTTTCAAGATGCTTAGAAGGTACAAGTGGTGAGAATTTTAATCCATTATGCAATCAGGTGCCTATTTTTAATACCTGTGCCATTTTTAATGTTCTTTTTACATGCAGATGTGCTTTTATTGAGGCTGGCAGAGCAAAGTGTTTCAGGCTAAAGCCACAGGGAATGGGGGTCTGTTGGGGACTGGTTTAGCAGAACTCTTGTGCAGGGGGATGCATAACATGGAGAGATCAGAGAGATTTTGGGATGTGTTTTTAAGCAATCTCAAACACATTCATAACAGAGCTGCTGCCAGGTGTGTGGCAGTTCAGTGGGTGAGGAAGGTCTCTAAAAACTCCAGTGTTTCAAAATGTGTGGAAGCAGGTGAAAAAAGTTCTAATTTCAAATGATTGGCTCTGCCAATGATGGGATCTTTTTCCCCTTTTCCAGTAGAGTGCACCTGCAGCTGGGACAGCCATGGAGAAGAGTGGGAACATTCAGCTGGAGATTCCTAATTTCAGTAACTCTGTCCTGAGCCACCTGAACCAGCTGCGCATGCAGGGTCGCCTGTGTGACATCGTGGTCAACGTGCAGGGCCAGGCTTTCCGTGCGCACAAGGTGGTGCTGGCTGCCAGCTCGCCCTACTTCCGTGACCACATGTCCCTGAACGAGATGAGCACCGTGTCCATCTCTGTCATCAAGAACCCTTCTGTTTTCGAGCAGCTCCTCTCCTTCTGCTACACTGGCAGGATATGTCTGCAGCTGGCTGACATCATCAGTTACCTGACAGCTGCCAGTTTCTTGCAGATGCAGCACATCATAGACAAATGCACGCAGATACTCGAGGGGATTCATTTCAAAATTAATGTGGCGGAGGTGGAAGCGGAATTGAGCCAGACTAGGACGAAGCATCAGGAGAGACCTCCCGAGTCTCACCGGGCGACACCAAATCTAAACCGTTCCCTGAGCCCACGTCACAACACCCCCAAGGGGAGCCGCCTGGGCCAGGTTAGCACGGTGCTGGACATCCGGGAGCTCAGCCCACCCGAGGAGTCCACCAGCCCCCAGATAATCGAGCAGAGTTCCGATGTGGAAGGCAGGGAGCCCATCCTGCGCATTAACAGGGCAGGACAGTGGTACGTTGAGACGGGCATGGGAGAGCGCGGGGCGCAGAACGACGAGGAAGTGCGGGTGCTGGGAGGAGTGCGCATTAAGACGGAAAACCTGGAGGAGTGGCTGGGGGCAGAGCACCAACCCTCGGGAGAAGATGGGAGCAGCGCCGAGGAGGTCACGGCCATGGTGATCGACACCACGGGCCACGGGTCGCTGGGCCAGGAGGCTTTTGCCTTAGCCTCCTCTGGAGCCAAAGTGGTCAGGCCAACCAGCAGCGAGATCGACAGGTGGGTTTTCTTAAACTTAATTATTCACCTTGGCTGTAAGAGGAGGTTATGCAAGGTTCTGACCTGGCTGGGTCAGTCGCTTTGAAACATTTCCTCTTTCTATTTCCTTTGGCCATCTTAAGCATAAGAGTGAAAGGGTTTTTACCTGGTGTTAAGAAGTGTATCCAGTTTGGGTAATAGTATTTTGGTTGGGTGGTGATCAGACCAGGATCTCCAGGTACAGGCTAGCTTGGCAAATTACTTAATTAGCTCTTAGATGCTGCAATCTCTACCTCTCGGTGTTTCAGCTGAGGTGAGATTTTTTTTTTAAAGAAGATGTTCAGTTCAACCTCAGTAGATACTGGACTCAGCATTTGGATTAATGAGGTCATATACAATATGTGTTACATATTTCCATTGCACTGGTGCCTTCTGGCCCAGAGATCTGGGGATGGTTCTGGCTGAGAAACAAGCCAGACACCAGCTGTAGGTCAAGGTCTTCCCAGTGATGCATGACAGCAGTGGGCCCTGGGTTTACATCTTCTGAGGCAGTTGAAATGGGGAACCTGCTGGCCTCCACTGTTGTTTTGATTTATATGAGAGAGCAGAAAGTCTTTTTTGAAAATGAGTGGTGAAATCTGCTGTGTTTGGATTCTCCATCCATCTTCTCCTCCGCTTCAGCGTTTGCATTCTTGCCCTAGGCTCAGGCCAGAGAGTGGATTTGATAAAGGGCAGGTCTGTTTTATTTGGGAGGGGGGTTGTAGTTCTAGGGTTTCCCTTCACATCTGCCTCTCTTCTAGCTCAGTCCCATGGGGAAGCAGCTACCTGGAAGCAGGGGATATTCTGTCACTTGTCACTTAATAAATCAATCAGTGGGAACAATCTTGAGCTGGCCTTTGGAGAGCGATGTTTTCCTACTTCCTTAGCCCTTTTCCTTGGATCAGCTAGTCTCTAGTATCTCTTTTGGCACTGCAGTCTGTATGCACTGTGTCCCACCTCTAGTCCATCACATCCCTTATGTTTCACACTGGGAATGGAGGAGTTGGGTGCTGGAGGAGAGATGTCCTCTGAGAAATGGTTTCTGTCCTGAGTCACCAGGCCCATATTGGTTTATTCATGATAGCAGCCCCTCTCTATTGCTGAACTGGAAGCCAAATGACTCAGTTTTATTTTGCAGATGTTTAGACTGAAACCATAGACTGGTATAATCTGGTATTTCCTTTATACTTGCACTGTTCCACTTCCAGCATGTTAGCTGATGAGGATGAAGAGATGCTATATAGATGCCTCTATTGCTCACTCATTGCTCTAAACACTGTAGTGACCTGATGCCCATTAAAAATTCCATTTCCCCTCCTCCCCACCCACAGATTTAGCCCTTCTGGCAGCATGGTTGCTGTGACTGAGCGGTACAGATCGAAAAGTGAGTCTCCCGGGCGGATGGATGAGCCTAAGCAGCCCAGTTCCCAGGTAGGCAGACCAAGATGTTTGCAAGTAGATGTTGGTTTGAAGGTGAAGGGGACTTCGTTGTGATGAAGTGTATTGTGTAAAATATATTTTCTATTTGCAAGCAATAATGTGTGTGATCCAAGGACCTTTTACTTTGGCAAAGGATCTACTTGCTCACAGGAGAACATGTGCTGGGCAAGTACGATTTAAAATGGATTCTGGCTGTTGTTTGGGATTTTGGCCAGATACCTGGAAAACACAAGGAGTTTCTCTTGTTGTTTGAGGGCATAAATATTCATCCTTATTTTGGGCAGGCCACCAACTCCTGAGGAGAAGCCCCATTTGCCTGCAGAGCTGGATCTGCCCTCAAACACTGGCAGCAAATGCCTGAGCAGAGGGAGGAGGTGTGGCTTGGCTTCTGTGGAAGATGGGTGATAACAGCTGAATCTTTCTATGCCGGTACCAAGACCATTCCCAAAAGCCCTCCAGGCACTACACCAATAAACCTTTTGGGGTGGAGTGTCAAAGAGCTGTGGAGTTTTAGAGAGGCCTCTGTCTCTTCTCCAAGGGACTTGTGTTGCACAGCAGACTTTGCAACATAAAGGAGCTCTGAATTCTCTGCTTTCTCAGGCACAGTTTTGGGGTAGGAGGGAGAGATGCACAGAAATGGGAGGGCAGTGGGCTGTAGAGTGCAGCAAAGTGGGACACGGCAGTAATACCTGTGCCTTATCATTTTGGTCTAATTTAGTTGCATCCAGTTAGTGTCACAGTGCCACTGTAGTGCAGGCATGTCAGCCAACACAGTGCAGAAAGACTCTTGTGAGCCTGACAGGTAGAGAATGTGTCAGTGTGTAAACAAAAGACTTGGCTGGAGGTGGGGAAGGAGATACTAGGCTGCTTTGCTCTTGAGTAAGACCAAGTGAAGCAAGGGGGAGAAGACTGTGATTGCTGTCTGCTGACTTTGTTAGACATTTCCATAAAATGACAGATACCTTTTTGTTCCTGTTTTGCAAAGCTTTGTTTTGTGTCCTCAGAAAACATTGCAAAAATTTCAGGTCAAACCAACCCTCTAGGGGAAATGTGACATACTAAGCAATTTTAGCTCTGCCTACAGAAAAGGTACTCATTCCTCTGTTGTGAGACATCCTCAAACATGAAACCTTAGGCTTTACACACCATGGGGAAGTATCATCACCTTCCACTCTCCTGGCATTGTGATATCCATACTAAAATAGCCTGCCCGTGATCCTTGTCCAGTGGTGCTGGTAGAATGGAAAGGAAACCCGAGCTTTGTGTATCTCCTTTATTCCTCAACAGCTTCCCTATGCCTCTACAGCTGGATTCAGCAGCACCTGGCACAGTACACTGATGCTCATGCCTGTAGAGCCCTGGCTTGCAGAGGAGATGCCCTCCTGCTGGTGGTGTCTCCACATGTGGCACCACTGGGAAGCAGCACTGGGGGACTAAACAGTGCATCTCCAGCACAGAAGCTTTCTGGAGTCCGTGTGTTTCTGCTCAGTCTGAGTAGGATGGCCAGAAGTGTCTGTCCTGAGAGCAGGCTTGTGGTCCAGGTTGCTCTCGGCTGTTTGTCTGTGTGACTTGAGAAAATGCAGAGGAGTCCTTGCTGTGCAAGCTGGGTCAGGCACATCCTTGCCTGTGAGGCCCTGGGGCTGGGATGGATTTACACAGCCAGGCAGGCAAATGTGACTCGTTGTAAAACGAACTCTAAGTGACATCTGAATAAGTACCTGTATAAAATGACATCTGAAGAACTTTCAGATATGGTTTTGTGGTTTGCTCCTTTTTGTTTTACTGCAAGCTCATTAATCGGCGGCTTTTTTTTTGACTTTTAGTAAGGAAAACAGAAGGTGATACACCCAAGTCTTTTAATTAAACTGGCACAAATTTTTTAGAAAGTAACAAGTATTGACATGTGGTCCACAACTGAATTGGTGGCCAAGTGCCCTTGTGTTAAGGCTGTCTTTTCTTCACCAGATCCAGGGAATGGCTTGGCAAAAGGGGCCTTTGCAGCAGTGGTTTCTAATTGATTGCTCATTTGTCTTCAGCCCTAGGGCCCCAGTTAAGCACTTAAATGTGTGCTTGAGGTTGCAGACATTAGTGCTGCTGATTTTGAGGTTTGGCACATGCTTTACTGGCTGGACCTGGGCCTGATCTTCTCTGCAACTTGTTTTAGGCTGCTTGTTATTTAAATCTATGCCATTTCCTTGGCAGGGGGAGGAATCAGCCATGCTCGGCGTGAGCGGTTACGTGGAGTATCTGCGGGAGCAGGAGGTTTCAGAGCGCTGGTTCCGGTACAACCCACGGCTCACGTGTATTTACTGCGCCAAATCCTTCAACCAGAAGGGCAGCCTGGACCGGCACATGCGGCTCCACATGGGCATCACACCTTTCGTGTGCCGCATGTGTGGGAAGAAGTACACCCGCAAGGATCAGCTGGAATATCACATCCGCAAGCACACGGGCAACAAGCCCTTCCACTGCCACGTGTGCGGCAAAAGCTTCCCTTTCCAGGCCATCCTCAACCAGCACTTTCGCAAGAACCACCCCGGCTGCCTGCCCCTGGAGGGGCCGCACAGCATCTCCCCTGAGACCACCGTCACGTCCCGGGGGCAGGCAGAGGAGGAATCCCCCCCGCAGGAGGAGGCCGTGGCAGTGGGGGAGACGGCACAGGGATCTGTGTCCACAACCGGGCCGGATTGAAGCGCGGCTCTGGAGTCCCAGGAGAGAGGACCGTCTTCCCATTCCTGGCTCTGAAGAGTCAGCACCAACCCGGCAGGCTGGTACTGTAATTAGTGCAATGCCACCACTGAACAGAAAGAAGCTCCCAAGATGTTGCCAAAATAGAAAAATCTCTCTCTTTCTCTCTCTCTCTCTCACACACCCACACACACACCCATAGAGTGTTAAATGTTTTTCTCCCTTATTCCTCCTCCTCTTGGAGAAAAACAGAACAACTGTGTCAATCAACTTCTTATTCAGGGATCGACAGGATTTTAAATTTTTTTACTGTTCTGTAGAGATCTGGGACAAGCAGTCATTTGTATTTCTGGACAGCGCTGTGGCCCAGCAGGGCGTCCTGCCGGCAGTGCCGGGTTCAGCCACAGAGCCATATCCACTGCTCCCGCTCGAGGGGAGAGCAGGGGCAAGGGGCCGTTGCCTTTCTCCCTTCCCCAGGTAGTTGCCACAGCAAAGAAAACAAAAATACTGTCCTGGTGGAACCTGCCTTGCCCGAGCATATTTATCCCTGTCCTATTTTGGTGTGTCTCTTTATGTTTTTATTTAAACTGTTATTTTAGGGCTTTGGGCTTGCCCGTTCCAGGCATGCAGCCCTGGTGCCCCTTGTTAAAGTGGGCACAGCTACAAAGTGGTATTCTAGAGGTCAGCAAAATGTGAAGGAAGTACTTCAGCTACTGAGAGTGGAATTTAGCAGCTGTGAGGTTTGCATGAGACTCTGATGCACTGAGAGAAGGGCTGGAGGGGTCTTCTAGAGGAGGTTGTCCTCTGCTGGTGCTGATCTGGAGAGCTCAGAGCACTCTGAGATCCTGGCTGGAGAGCTGCCGTGCTTCAGGTGGTGCCAAGGATTAGGAAGAGATTTTCTGGAGCTGCTGAATTGTGGAGTTAGAGGCTGGCTACCAAAGTCCTTTTTCACCCCTGCTCCCCCCTCGACACACACTTGATCTTTTAGAACAGCAATACGGGATATGGGAATACTGCAATGCTGTTGTCACAGCCGAGCAATCGCAGGTGGTTGCTTTTAAACCTGTTTCTACAAACTAGTTTGATAACTTTTTTTATCAATGAAACACAAAAAGAAAAGAGAACCCTACTCTATTTCCTTATAACAGTTCAGGAGACTTAAAAGTGAACAGTTCCTAGAGCAATCACAACTCTGTCCCCTTGCATGGACTTAACATTTTTGTATTCTGAGTAGCTCTGATGTTTAGAGCAAGTTTAGCAAACCTGGAGAGACATGCCTGCGTGTGTATTGTAGGTGTTTGCACGAGCTTACATGGTTCATAACCAGAAAAGCATGGGACAGGCAGATAAGTGCAAATATCCTGACATCTTTTTTAAAAAAATATGCAATATTTTAAGAGTTTTCTCTAGTTCTGATGCCAAGTTGTTCATGATGAAGGGGGGGGAGTGAACAACAGGTTACGCGTATCAGGTTTGGTGAAGGAGTTCTCTTGAGGATGTATAAAGTGTATATGATGAGGAAGGGTGAAGTTCTGAACCTTAAGGTGATGGGAGGAACAAGGAGACATTGAAAAAGAAATACACTTCCTCTTGCTTCAGCAAGAAAGCTGGATGAGAGGTTAGAGCGGGGGCTTAGGCAGGAGACTGACCAAGTGACAATAAAGCTTGGCCTGCTGTCTGACTGCAGTTTTGGGCACATGGAAACATCTCCAGCCCTTGCTTTCCCCATCTGCAAATTGATACTTGGAATCATTTTCCTGCCCCTTTGGAGGGAGTAATTTGGAGCAGAGTGATGTATTCTTGCCTTGATTTATAGATTTTTTTATGTGTGAGGGATCTCACTGTTCCTCCCATCTCTCTCTCAAAAAGAAATGTGGCTCTAATGTGGTTTTGTGTGTGGGAAAGGGCTCGGTGCCAGTATCATGTGTAACAGGGATGTGATCCTACAAGAGGAACCTTTGCAGGTGCTCTGAGCTGGGTACCTGCAAAGTACCATTTCATTGACCATTTCAAACAGGAAAACTGATTATTTCACCTCTGTTTTCCTTCTGTGCCTTCTTCCTCCTCTCCTGTCAAGGGCATCCATCACACAGGGAGTGATTTGGCCACCTAACCAGCTCCGTCAGGTTTCCTGGCAAAGGTCAAACATCACAGTACCAAAACAGTGAGGTGGCCAGAGAACAGTGGCAGAGGATGAGTGAGAGGGTGGCCAAGGTAGGTTTTGTTGCAATCAAGGTGCAGGGAGGAGTGGAGATGTGCTGCTTTAGTCATAGCTTTTGAAGTTACCAAAAATGAAAAAAAAAAAAAAGTTAAAAACTTTGAAATCCTATCCGTTCACACTAGAGAGCATAAAAAGTTACTTTTAGTTGCTTAAAAGATTTTTAAGTGTTTTAAAATAGAAAATTTAAAAGAATACTACCAAACTATAAAAACATAAAATTATTTATATACATATATTATATAAAAATATAGTGGGAAAGTTTCCCTGCTAAGCTTGCTGTGAAGAGAAGGGTGAAGGTGCAGTAACTGCTACACAAGCAACATTTTTCTGAGACAGATGGCAACCGTAGTGAAGAAGGGCTGACATAAAATGGTGAATGCCTTTGTTTCCATGGCATAGCTGTGAGTTTCTTGAGCAGGTTTTTATTTTACTGTATCAATACTGTGAACGGAGAAGTATCCAAACAGTACAGGATGCCAACAGTGTGTCCTGTTTGCTGATTCACTACTTCAAGTGGCCTGGTGAAAACCATGAAATTAGTCCTTCATACCTTACTAGGCTGAAAACAAAGCTTGTGAAAGGTTTTTATTTTTTCCTCCTTTATGTTTGCTTTTCTTTTTGTTTTTGTTTTCTTTTTTTTTTTTTGTGCAGAGGTTGCCACTGTATAAATTATTTCTGATTGCATGCAGAAGAGCCAATATTCTTGCCCAGGCCTCGTTAAGGTGAAGTTTATAGCTTGTAGCTAGAGTCAATATAAGGTATGGTAGTGGGAATCATTTTGATATTATTTCTGTACATTTAATGGATGTGTATGTATGTGTGGGAATCATGATGTCTAATATTTCTTGAACAGCGCTGAAAACAGTTCAGGCCCATCTGCACTAGACAGTGGAACCAGTTCTGAAGGAATTGTTACTGAACATTTCTTTCAAGGGTTGGCTTCCTGAGTGCAGATGAGACCAAGGTTCGAGAAAAAAGGGGTTGGAGGTCCTGTACGGTATGGAGAAAACCTCATGTGAATTTTCTGGCAGTGGTGTAGCTACTTTAGAGGTGCTTTCCCTAACAGAATGATACTGTGTCCTGTTGCCTCTGCGTTGGTGTGGCTCTTTACGGTTGCACCGAAGCTGTGGAGAATCAGATGCCAACTTTCCAAGTGTGAATGCTTCTGTGATGGGTTGAGGCACAGCTTTGCATTCCCACATCTAGCTGCATCTTGTTCTGCCAAAACTGTGATTTCAACTGTGATTTAAGGAGGATGTGAAGAGAACTCTCGTGTTTTAATACCTCTGTACGTAACATTTTTGTCTGCTTTAGAGTTAGGGCTTACTAACCCATTTGTTTTCTTGCCTCAGGCAACAGGGAGAACACACTCTGGTTTTACAGTTTGCTTTCTTGGAGGTGGACATATTTCTTAGTTCTTTGCTGTCAAAGAACTCACCTCCCAAATGTGAAGAGTTGTGGTTATCTCCTTAAGCCTGCAGCAAGCCCTGGTGCCAAGTATCAGCCAAGTGACATGATGGTTGCCGTGGCTGTTCCCTGCTGCTGCCAGGTTACCTGTGAATAGCTGTGAAAATAGCAAGAATTGTGTTAATACTGTGTTGCTGCTTTGGAGAAAAGCTAAACCTCTTCGTCTCAGGAGGATGACTGATGTGAAGCTGGGAAAAAGAGAAGGCCAAAATGCAATGAAAGGATGTGAGAACAAATTGTGCTTTGTATTTCCAGCAGCTAGAGAGGGATGAATGAGAGGCTTTGTGGAATGTGGATTTGTTGCAGGAGGCTGAGGACATGCTTAGAGCTAACTTAGTAAGATGCAGGAATAGCTCGGTGAGAGGCAGAGCAGCTAGTGCAAATGGGCAGTCCCTCCTTGTCCTCTCAGCATTATCCACCACCAGGTTCAATCATTGGACTTTCCTGCATCTTCTCTACAGTATTCTCGAGCTGTGACCTGTATAATTTAACTTTAGTTGGGTGCTGGGAAGAACAGAAAGCATGTTGTGTCTCTGCTGCTGTTTTAAACCCAGAGAGGTCGGCAGCAACTGACCCCGTTCCCATCTGACAGCTATACAGAGCTGGAATAGCACTGGGAACAAGCTGAAAAGCATGGTGGGGCTGGCTCAGCACACAGGGCACAGAGCCAGGATTTCAGCCCTCTCTGAGCTCAAGGTTGAAATACATGGACTGGACAGCTCTCACTGCTTGTCCTGCTCTCATTTTGTGACAGCTCCCTGGCTGTGTTTCCATCCCACACCTCTGCAACAGGAATGTCACTTAACTGTGAGATGCCCATTTCAGGAAGTGATTCCAAGCAGTCTGCTTTGGGAGTAAAGTCCTGCCACTTTCGGGTGATTTAGCCCTAACAAGGCCTTTGCAAGAGCAGAGTTGTAGCTTTTATTTGCTGCTGACTTCATCTCTCCTGCAGAATCCAACATATAAATAGGAAGACAGCTGCAAAGGTGCAGCTGGTTAAACGGATTTGGGTGGAAGGTGGTCTCGGAGGTAGATAGGATCATGCATCTTGAAAACCAACAAAAAACAGCACTTAAAATTATTTAAACTTTACCAAACTCTCCTCTTCGATCTATGACATGCCTGCCAATTTAGCCGTTTCACCATCCAAATGTTTCTGCAGATTAGTGACATCAAATGCTGTTCAGGCTCTGCTGGAAATATTTTGGAGATGGGAGAAGTCCCTGCTCATTGCAAGACGGTTGGACTAGATGATCTCTAAAGGTCCCTTCCAAACATACTATTCTATAAGTTAAGAAGCTGTAATTCAAGGAGACTTTTTGCCAGGGTTTGGGCTCTGAGTTTTCCCTGGGAGCTGAGCCTGTGGCCAGGACTGCAGTTGGAAAGCCTGGGATCCACTGCCATAGCAAAATAATTGTAGTGAGCATTGCTGTGGTCACAAGGTGAGAGCCATGCACAGAGTTTTGATATCTGCAGTCAAAGGGCCTGAAGAGGAGCTCAGAATCCTTAATTTAATCATTGTCATTCAAAGGGTATTTTAAAATAAAATACAAATGTATATATATATATATGTTTGTAACCAAATAGAAGTTAGAACTATGCAAAGAATACTGGCTGCTTCTTGAAACTAAAGTCTACCAGAACATTTTGGAATAGAGTAGATTTGGAGTAGACTTGCTGTGGAGTTTTTGTTTTGTTTTGTTTTATAACCAGTAAAAGGCAGCAGACCAAAGTTTTGCTGCAGTTACTCTTACTAGAAATGTAGGTTATTCCTAACCTGAAACCCATTCAAGTGGGTTATAAAATTATCTGAAGAGTCCTACCATCTCTAAAATATTTCCATCTGCTGAAAGGCTTTGGCTTGGCAAACATAAAAAAACACAGAGGCTGGGAATTAGGAGAGACTGAATGTAATGTTTGGGCTGATGGAATCAAGAAAGGACTGGGAGCATTTTCTTTTGGATGTAGGATAGAGTTGGTTTCAAGGACTCTTTCTATGTGGGAAAATGTCCATTGCTGAGATGGAGGCAGTGATCAGAACATCCCCAGGATGAATTCTGGTTTTGATGGAGGTATTGGAAAGCTTCCTGCTGAATCTGATGGTACAAGAGTTTAGGCTGCTGGGAGAAATTCCACATGATTTCTGCCATTTCTTTGTGTCAGATCTGATCTTTGCTTTTAGGGTTAACTGCAATATATCTGTAACTTTCAGTGAGCTTTGGCTTTTTATTCCTGGAACTGTAGACAATTCAGGTTTCCCATAACATTATCCTCATCCCAACTGTGAACAAGTTACTACTGCTTCTTATAATTTATTGTCTTTCTGTTCCTGAATGTCTGTGTGATCCATCTGGTCACCAGCACCACCTTCCAGTGCTTCATTAGCTTTTATGCACAGGGAATTGTTGCAATGGATAAGTTGACCATGCTAGTTGGAAGAGTAGAAGCTTTTGGAGAATGAGTTTTGCTTCCTCTAGCTGTCATTAGGGAGTGCACACACACACACCTGTATATACATATATAGAAACAAATATAATGTGTTTCAGTATAAACTCATTTAGCATTATTCTTATTTAATTTATATTTTAATCTAGTTGTAAACCAAAGTATTACAGCTTGTGAAATGATGTCTCTTGGAAATAGGAGGAACCTTTTTTAGGTGGGAATTCTAAAAGGTCTTTGGTGACAAAAACGTGGATAGGAGTAAGACTTAAGAACTTGTGCTCCTGGGGAGTTGCAGCATTGAAAGGATTTGAAACTTGCTGAGTAAAGTTGGGTGGTGGGGCCTTCTGAAGGTGTTCTTCATGGTCCTTAAAAGTTTTGTTGTAAAACAAGGATGTTCTGGCAAAGCTAGAAATAAAGGGGAGAAAACAGAAAATCAGACTGTGACCTGGCACAGCCGGGAGCTGGGGAGGAAGCCACAAAACCAGCCACTGATGTATTTAGTGTCTAATTTAAACTTTTAGGAAATGAGCCATTGCTATTTAGTGGTGTCTAGAAGTGGTTGGGGGTTTGTTAATAACTTCTGTGAAGGCACGTGTTCTGCTGTCACCAATGGGAAGAAATAATGGGTTCAAAGATAAGATCTTGCTGGTTTTTCTATGCCAGGGAATAATTACCTACACCTTTCCAAGGAATTAGCAAGTGCTAAGAACAAATTCACCTCTAACATGTCCCACAGTCTTGGCAGCGGCTCTGCTTCCTCTAGGGAGGAGGAAGACAGTTGAAATAAGGAGAGAGCTTACCTGCTTTCAGCCCTGGCTGGTGCTGGTGGCACTGGAACCACACAGGGGAATGGGTAGAAAGGTGGAACAGCAACAAAGCATCACTGGGAAGAGATAGTGCATGTATCTGGCATGCCATGGATGCTGTGGGCAGGGAAATGCTGGTGTAGAACCTGCACAGGGGCAGGAGCGTGCAGGAAATGCTGCTGCCCCGCGAGACAGGTGTCCAAAGGTGCCTGGCCTGGCCCATGACAGCTGAGCAGCAACAGTGTTTTCCTTGCTGGAGCTGTGAATAGTTAAGAAGGAAAAGGGATCAGTCCCCTGTGGGGGCAAGATTTGGTGTGAGCATTTCAAAAATGCCATTGAAAGGAGCTGAAGGGTGGGAAGTGAAGTGTGGAAAGGGCAGTACTAGACTTCAAAGTGCCATTTTCTGAGTTTTCTAGCAAGTGTTGAAGACTGAAGTTTGTTTTTGTTTCAAGCTCTTTCTCCTTTACCTATATCATTTTTCCTATTTAAACTCCACAGCTCAGGGGAGGGTGCAGAAAAGATGGAGCCAGACCCTTCCTGGAAGCACACGGTGGAAGGAGGAGCAGCAGTAGGCAGCAGTTTATGCAAAGGAAAATCAGGTTAGGTATAATCAGACATGATAAGCCATTATCTCACCATGAGTACAGTCAAACAGCATTGGATCAGGTTGTCCAGAGAGGCTGGGAAATCTCCATCATGGGAGAGTGCAGCCTCCAAGGTCCTGTTTCCATTAGACTGTGCCAAGCTGTACTTTTGTTACCTTTTTTTTTTTTAGTTTTATCATGTAAAATTGGCAGCTTTACTGGCCTTCCTAGTCTGTATCAGTTAAACTTTTGAAACATGTTCAGGTATTTTTAAATACTGCTGTGTAAGTCTCTTGTTTAATCTGACATATTCTGATTTATTATTCTACTGCAGTTACCTAAGGCAGTACTTAAATCAGTGCATTAATTTTTTTGCAGACTTTCAATTTAGTTTTTGATAATGTACCTAACACCCTTCCCCTCAGATCTATGGTGAAATGGCTGCATTATTTTTATACTGCAGTGAGGCTTATTTATTTAAACCTTCCCATTACCTTTGCAGTCAGACCCAATATCATTCACTATGAAACTGTGAAACTAAGGAGAAATGAAAAATGAAGTTGGATTGATTCATTTACTGCTAGACAAAAAATACAGAAAGTAGCAGTAAAAAAAAAAAAATACAGTTTAAATTAGTTATTCAAATCACAGCATGGTTTGGGTTGGAAGGGACCTTAAAGCTCGTCTTATTCCAACCCCTCTGCCATGGGCAGGGATGTATTCTGCTAATTCCAATGGGAGTTACTGAGTCTGGGGCAGGGGGAGGAGTCACAAAACTAGTCTCAGAGAAACAACTTTTAACTTGATGATACCAATTAATTGGTTCCCCATTTGGTCAAGTTTTAAAAGCTGTTTCTGAATTACTGTGAGGCTTTTCTTGAATCCTTCTCTGCCTGGTGACCAGCATTGGTAACTGAGCACTGCTCTTGCCTGCAAGAGGCCAGTGGGAGGAGGGTGGCAGCAGGGGGTGACACTAACAAGAAGTGGACAGTGGACAGTGCAATTCTTGGGCTGACAGATTGGATTTTGGGAAGGGGCATGAAGCCCCAGCCCCACTGTGGCTGTCCCCAGCCCCAGGGTGCGCTTTCAGTCGGTGTTTGTTTGCAGGGGCTGTTTACAGGGCAGCCTGGATCTCCGCCAGAGGTGCAGGGAAGGAGGGTGTAGGTGGCATGCAGGCACTTTTCTGATGTGTTAGAAGATTTCCTAAGCTGGGGTTGTGCTGTTGGGGGAAGCACCCCAGGTGGGATTGAGAGTAGAATTTTGTCATACCCTTTGCTTAAGCCTAATTCCTTGGGCTCCCCTAAGGCACTGGTCTGGGCAGAAAGCTGACACCAGACAGCTCCCAGGGCTGTGTTGTCACGGGGCAAGTGCCAGTAAGGAATATTGGGAAGGGAGAGAGGAGTGGTGTTGTTCAAATAAGGCATGGTTCTTTTGTGTTGGTGGGTAACATGGCTGACATTTAGGACAGCCAAGAGTAATCCTGGGTGGCAAAACAGACTTTTCTGAACAAGGTCTTTCAGAGGCTGAATGAGGAGGAGAATGGCATGCACCTGTGTGTTCTTGCAGTAACATATTCCTCACCTCATGCCCCGCACTTGCAGGGAGAATTAGTGAAGGATAAGAAGACTGGATCAGATGGTAATTCATGGAAATGGAGGTGAGGTATTCAAAGCACTGCTTTAATCTGAAAAGGGAAGGGAATGA
Source organism: Taeniopygia guttata (assembly GCF_048771995.1). Lineage (NCBI taxonomy): Eukaryota > Metazoa > Chordata > Aves > Passeriformes > Estrildidae > Taeniopygia > Taeniopygia guttata. The sequence goes on along the minus strand of NC_133033.1, from coordinate 23,393,414 downwards.
ATGCAGTTTTCCCAAGCCTCTAGTGTGTTGAACACTAGCTGAAGCTCCCATGAGCTGTGTCCCCATTGTCCCCAGAGCTCCCCTCATTTCCCCGGTGTCACCCCACCTTTCCTGCACAACACTGTGAATATGATATCTGTAGCTCTTTCTAAAACTTTGGTTTTTTTCCATTAAAACTGCTCAGAGCGGGAAATGCTGTCCTACTGCAGGAGCAGACATGATGACCCAAAACAGGGCCTGGATAGTTGAGTAGTGGGAGAGAGAATTTTAGGAGTTAACAAGGGAAGTGGCTTTGTATAGCAATTTGCTAATCAAATTTCATCTTGTAACACACTTAACTGACAATCAATTTCTAAAACACAAAAGCCTCTTAGAGGAAATAGTCAAGTATATCTTAACCAGAAAGATTTAACTGGGATAACTTAATAAAGAGCACAGGATTTTTTCCTCTTTTTTCTTCCTTTTTTTTTTTTTTTTTTTTGAGCAATTACTCCAGAAATGGAGTCGCATTAAGCAGCAGCGTATTCACAGGACAGTAACTACCTCTCTCTCTTGGAGTGCTGAGGTTACCACACTACACACTCTAGCAGCAAAGCTTTCACTTTAAAGAGATTTGTTTTCCTTACCTCTGTGTTTCAGAAATGCAAGTCTGCTTTGTAAAGTGACTCTAATGAAAATGGCATCTGGCAGGAGCAATGGGAGTCCCTTGCGGTCCACAGTCCTTCTTGGCCTCCAGTTCCTTACTGTGACCCTTTGCAGGTTGGCCATGGGGCTGTGACAGTTCAGGGGGACTTCGTCATCTCCCGTGTGCTGCATAACAGTGAACTGTCCCCTGAGCCAGCGCTGTAAAACCACATTCCTGCACTGGGAAATCAGTTAATGGTGGGGAAGGTAAAGGAGAATCCATCTCCCTCCTGCCTCCAAGGCAGCAGTAAAAAAAAAAAACAAAAACAAAACAAAAAAAAAGCAATAAGATAAAATACAAACACTTTTATATGTTGTTCATTAGTCAGCAGATCTGACTCTGCAGATTTATATATATATATATACACACATACAGAGAGCAAATCTCTCATGTGAAAAGGTGCCATTTTTTTTTCTAAACAGTCCCTTTCCAAACTAGAACAGCACTTTAAATAGGTTCCTCTTTAAAAAAAAAAAAAAAAAAAATTAAAAAGCAAACCCTTTTCTGCCGCAATGCACTTTAACTCGTCAGACGAGTACAGCTGTGGCTGCTGGGGACACAGCTGTACAGGCAGGCAGCTCCTGGGCAGCCACAGCTCGGGGGGAGCAATGCTGCCACACCCTTGGGCATGGCAGCTCTACCTCCAGCAGCCCCCCACGCTGCCCGGAGCAGCCCCGCCGTGCCCAGGCACTGATGGGGCTGGTGGCTGGTAGGAGACTTTGGAATCTTTCAAGAGAAGCCCACCCTTGCCTGTCAAGAAGATTTAAACCCCGTTTCTTAACATGTCAGAAGTTGCACCCAGTTACAACCCAGCTGGCGGCCCAGGGCTGAGCTGAGCTGAACAGCAAAGCCAGGAGAAAGCTGTTACTGGGGTTGTGGGCTTTTTCCATAACATGACTATGGAGCCCTCGTCAGTTCTGTTTGTTGGGTTTTTTTTCTTTTTTAATCCAAGTTTGTGTGTCCCACATTGATTCTGCTCTGAGCTGGTTTGCAGAGTAACCATTTGTAACAGAAATTGTGCTGTCACCTTCAACTAGTGACTATAAATCAAACCTTTTTAGGACAGGTGTCCTAACACTCAAGACTTACTTTCACAGTTAAGAAATTTCCTGCTGTACTAATTATTCTTTTTTTATTATTTTATTTTATTTCTGGTTGCAGTCCTTATTTCAAGAAAAAAAAGTCAGTGTTCAGACTAGTCTGGAGTAGGCTGAAGAGTAAGCCTGCTGTAACTTGTGTATATCAGACTGTTCTTCAGTGATTTTCCAAGCTGTTTCCAAACTGGCCCTCCATGGCTGCTTCTCTTTTCCTCTTCCAGCAGGCACTGGCAAACAGAAGCTCCATGGCCGTTGTGTCCAGGGACAGCCAGCGCTGCTGGAGGGGGAGGGCAGGGGTGGCAGGGGAACCAGAGTTGGGAAAGGGGGAAATAAAACCAAGGTAGAGGGGACTGTACAATTGCATTGAAAGCAGTTTAGCAAAAAGCGCTCTCGTTGGACAGCTTTAAGAACAATGTGAATGAGAACTTAGCAACTTGGGTAAGAATCTTGGAAAATTCTATAAATGTATACTTGAAATTCTGTTTGTATTAAACAAAATGCATTTTCTTCTTTCTTTTAACACTGTGTAAAAGAACATTATGCATGTGAGTGGTTTGAGAATTAAATGGTTTAATACTCAGATCCTTGTCTGTGTCTTATAGCTGACAGGTCCTTACCCAATGTGGATTTTCTGCCTGGTCCTGGCTGTGGGCAGCTCTACACTCTCCTAAGCTGAGCAGCCTGAGAGGTTGCACAGTGCCAGGCTACTGTTCCTGGCAACTCACATGGCTTCTGTCCTTTTTGGCTGAGTTTTGTCTCGCCTCCTCAGCAGGCTCAGTCCTTTTCAGTCTCCCCAGGAGGATCAAGCCATGTGCTCTTGCTGCAGGCCAAATTTTGGATGTTTTCCCAGCTGCCTATGGCAGGGGAAGCATTTTGGTTCAGTGCCATGCTAGGGAGGCCCAGGCACTGCCTCAGCCCTCCTCTTTCACCAGTGTCCACCTCCACAGCCTGGAGCACAGCTGAAAAAGGCAGTGATTACAGGAGGTTGCGTGTCTCTCAGTGACGTTCACAGGCAGGAGATGGGATCCAGCAAGAAAAGCCACAGTGGTAATTGCCAGAGGAGGGCAGGGAGAGGAAGAGCTGCTTTCTGACCTCTTTGTTACTTTCTAAATGCTTCCCCTTTTTTCCCAGGGTCCCAGCCCGTCTTCTTTCTAAGGAACTGCTCCAGGGGAGCATGTACCTAAAGGAGCCCCTAAAGGACACCTCTCAGATGTGTACGGTTTGCCATGGTCTGTGGGACAATGGAGGTGGCTCTCCATGTCCCAGTCACACACTGCTTGCACAGATGCTCAAACAATCCTGCTAGGAACAGGAAAGAGTCAAAACCCTGATAGCTTCCAACACTAGATGCCCAGTGACCAAAGATCTGACATACCAGCTTTATCCAAGTTAACTCCCTCACTGCTTGGCTGCTCTAGCAGTTCCTGCCAAGAGAAGCCTTTACAAAGGTGGATATTTTGCTGGTCCTACAAAATCCAGAGTAAATGGCCCACTGGGGAGTGCAACCCACTATCTGCACACACCACTTCCATCACCTCCTGAGGACAGAAACTGTGCTTTCACTGTTTGGTTTGAAACATCTGCCTGAAATAGAGAAATCTTCTGCATCCTCAGGACAGCCCTGCCAAAGGTCTTACAGCAATACGGCCACCCTAAGAAGACAAGAGGTCTGATCATGTGTGGCCTGGCAGCAGGCTAGGACACCTCAGCTCCTGGAGTAAACTTGCAGGTGAAATAATTAATTTTTATCAGAGCTACAAGTACCTGTTAGCTTACCTGGGCACTGTTGTGGTTCATGGGCACTGCTGCTACAGTAACTGTTAGATGAAATGTTAGCATTAAGAAGAGTTTCAAAGCCTTGGCTACGCAAGGCTGTCACTAGTGGCTCCCAGCACTGGGGCACACAGGACACGCCAGAGCTGCTGGGAAGCAGGGTACAGCTGTTTGGCAGCTCTTCCACCCACATGGAGCTGCAGAAGGGTGTTCCTAGCCCAGCCAGCACAAGCCTTATGGCTGCTGCTGTTCCACTCACCTTTGTGGTGTGGAGCCCCATTTGCTGGAAAAGAATTTATGTAAGTCTAGGAAGTGGCTCAGTGTAAACTGTGCATTCAGAGAGCAGTCTGTTACATACAGATCTATAGGTTTTAATGAACCAAGTGATCAGAGTTACAGAGGGTTGGGCACAGGAAGGACAGCAATGCTGGACTTGGGTGCCACAAAAATACTGGTGCCAGATGAAATTCAGCTTTCCTTGCCACGAAGGACAGGACAGGTGAGGTGACCTATGAGCCCCCTCACCTGACATGGCAGGGAGGAGCAGGGACAGCCCAGCTGGATGCAGTCCCTCCATACAGCTGGAAACGAGCAAGACCAACCAGCCCAGGAGCAGCCCATGCTTTGTGGCAATACCCCACCTCTCCTTTTCCCGAGGCAGAAGAGGGAGAAGTGAGGCCCTAGCAGCCCCTTTAGGAGCAAGGATCAGCTATCCTGCCCATGAAGATGATGGTGTTGAGGGCAGCTTCCCGGATAAAAAGGAGGAAGGGCCTGTTGGCATTGAAGATTTTTCTGTTCATAGGGAAGGAACGGCCAGAGATGGTAACAGCTGTAGCAGCTGAGGCCTCACTGCCTTCTTCATTCACCTGCCAGCCAAGAGACAAGATGGAATTAAAATACAGATATTACACAGCATGGAGAGGGCTCACCCTCCTCCTCCTCCACAGAACATGGAGGGAATGGAACAGAACTGGGAGGGCCAGCCTCCCTCCAAAGCTCCAGACTCACTGATAAGTGAACACTGTAGGTTCAGAGCTATTTTTTTCCCTTTAGTATTTGTTTTTAAAAAGCAAAATATGCTGGCACAAAACAAGGCTCACCTCAAGGAAGGCTTTGTGGAAAGCCTCAGACACGTACAGGTCTGTGCGGCCCTCTGCAATGATACCTGAAATATAAAAATATACCAAGGTAAAAATGAGTTCAGAGAAAGCTCAAGAAAACACATTCTCATCCTTCATGGCCTGGGATCAGGCAGAAGACATGCTGTCCTAAAACAAAAACATCCTCCTCCATGTGCAACTGACTGCTAAACTGCCATGTCTTCAGTGCAGAGCAGGGCTGAGTGTCCATGGTGAGACTTTACCAGAGAGTCCATCACTGGCTGCAGCAACATAGAAATGCTTTTGTGTGCTTGTTCCTCATGTGCCGCTGCACCTGCTGCCCTGTCTCGGGAGGAATGGCTGCCCCTCACCTCTACCCTGCACTGCCCTATCTCCACATCTCACCTGGGAGTCTGGCATTTTCTGGGCTGAAGAGATCTTCCAGCCCCATTTTCCTCAGCTTTTCCTTGACACTGAAGCTGTCCTCGACGCGGAAGCGAGGGAGGTAGACGAAGAGAGACATCTCCTTCATGGAATCTATCCAGCCCTGCAGCTTCTCTGACGTCAGCTCTCGCTCCACCTCCTCCAGTGGTGTTCCAGCACTGGGCAGGACCAACAACATCGTGATATCATCCCCTTTGTAAGGCAGCTCCAGCACCTGGACTTTGTCCTGGGGGATGAATGCGTAGCGGAATTTGGACTCCTGGTACATAGTTGGGACTTGGCAGGTCTCACCATTGGCTTTATGAAATATATCCAGTTTTGTGTTTGGAGCTGGGAACTGCGATTTCCAGTGCCCCTAAAAAGGAGAGGGGGAAAACAAACATAAGCACCACATCTCCTCCAAGGAAGTGTGCTGTTCCCCAGTTCTGTTAGCTTTTGTTACCTTAAAATAAATAGTGTTGACCAGGACCAAGACAGTGAGATCATCAATACCACCTTCTGGGATCACTTCTGTAATGCGCTTCTCTGTCTTATTAGCCACCCACTCGTTAATGATCTGCCTGGAAAGTTCTGGCTTCTCCTAAAGGAAGAGAACAAAAAAAGGTAAAGCCGAGGGTTTTAAACCCCTCTTTGTACCCCTTCTGCAGGAGACAGGTTCCCAAGGGTACGTGCTGGGGAAGGACAATGAAGCTTAGGTATGACGAGTGGGGACGTGGCTGTCGTTAAGGTGAGCTGAAGTGAGAGGAGCTGCATCCCAGATTCCCTGTTGCTTTCACTCGTGTCCCACACACCCAGAGCAGAGCACTTCTGGGCAAAAGACAGCAATGGACTGGGGGTATGGGGTGGAACCAAACAAAAAAAGCAAACTCACTTTGAAGTTCAAGGGCCAGAGTTTTGCTCCATAAACAATTTCACTGATGTTCTGGTAAGTCTCATTAAAGACCAAAGATTTCTCCCCGAAGAGACGGTTGGCTGACACCAGCTCTGAGGATTTGTTTGCTTTCTTGTAAAGGCGGCAGTTCAGCTTGGCAAAGAAGAAATGGATCTGATCTGATGTCTTCTCTGAAATGGTGTCAAATCTGAAGACCTGGACAAGCCAAACAGCAACAAGGAATCCATGAGGGGGCTCTTGTGCTCCTGGGCCCCAGATGAAATGGTGGTGCAACCTCTGCCTCAACATCAACAAATCTGCAGTCCCTCAGAGCTTCACCCTCCATGTGTGGGAACCCAGATCTATGGAAAATCAACACATCACCTGTCCAAGACCTTTAAATGCTGTTAAAATTAACATGGTGTTCATAACCCCTTACCACACCCTAGAAATGAGCATTGCACCTACAGGACCTATAAGCAGCTCTTGGGTCATATCAGGTCATGGGAGGGCTCACATGTGCTAAACCCTCCTGTGAAAATGCCAAAGGCTGCTCTTTCCCAGGAGGAATTCTCATGGCCTGTTGAGTACTTCTGGTACCTCTTATCTATTTTTACATGGCTGGGAAGATGTAGCAATCATTTTGAGGGTAGATTTTTGCAGCACAGGGAATTTTTTTTATCTGTTCCCAGCTGCCAGCTGGAAGGACAATTATGATTTGTCTGCTGCTATCCAACCTCAGGGCTTTAAGGCACAGAAAATCCCACAGCACATTGCTCTTTATGAGCCTCCTTTGGCACTGTTTCCTGTAAGGCATTCCTGGTGTTCCCAGCCATTTCATAGGGATGGAGGGGTTAGGACTGCAGGTGTGGTTGGCTCAATGGAGAAGGTTCCCCTTCAAATGGGAAGGACTGCCCAGAGGGGAACACACAAGCGAAGATTTGGAGGTGTGTTTATAGCTGCTCCACTCAAGCTGTGTGGATAATGGCAGGAGAACACCAAGATTATTTGTTCCAGAGGTAGGATTTGAAAGGACAGCAACAGAGGGCTTTGATTCACACCTCCTCATTGCAGGAGAAAGGCTCCTCTGGGCTGAGGTCTCCCATTGGAGAAAAAGGTATGGGCAGCATCAAACCCCACATAGCAGGTGAGTGGGTCTGACATTGAGAAGGGTGCTAGGACAGGCAGGGAGTTAAATTAGCTGGATGGAAGAGCCAGAACCCAGAATTACCTCTTAGTCTGGGATCAGAACTATCCCCTGAGTAGAGGGCCAACAGGTGGAGGAAGAGGCTCCCCCTGTACAGGCCTTGGAAGTCAGGTGGACTGCGAGGTCTCCCATGTGTCTGATTTTTGTCCCAAGGAAGAGAGAAGGAATGTGAAAAAGCCCCTCTGACAGCAGGATTTGATATCATGGCTTTTCCTGCTTTTTTCATAAGGAAAAGCTTAGCTCAATCTGCAAGAAGCAAACTGTTGTCATTCCCTTTCTTCACCTTCCAAATAGGCTTCCTTTCCTCCAGATAAAAACTAATCTCTCAAACCCAGGAATGCTGGATCCAAATAGGGAGTAAGGGGAAAGAGCTGGGGTCTAAACAAATCCAGAAACAGGGCTTGGAGCAACCTGGTCTACTGGAAGGTGTCCCTGCCCATGGCAGAGGGTGGAACAAGATGAGTCTTAAGGTCCCTCCAACTTGGGATTTCCTTCTCAAGGCAAGGAGCCATCCTGACCCTGAGAGCAGCCATTAGCCATGATCACCTTTCCTGTCTTTCAGACCTGCTACAGGAAAAGGCTGAGGAATCTCCACCAACCTCCATGAGCTGCTGCAGGGTGCTGCCACAGGCTCCAAGCTTGGTCATGGCGAAGGCTGTGGAAATGCTGAGGGGTGACATGAAGATGTTTTGCCCATTGTCTTTGGAGTCAGCCAGGTATTTGTAGAAGACAACAGCAAACCGAGAGTTGGCTTTTGACAGCTCCCACACCCGGGGGTTGGTGGACTCTGGGAGCTTGTCCTTTGCTGGCTCTTGCCCCTCACCCTCCTGGGGCTTCTTCTCAGGGTTGCGATAGATGCAGATGGGGTTCACTGGGATGTGGCGGGGCTTTGCGGTGCAGATGTCTTCCACGGCGTAGTGCTCAGGGGCAGCCAGCCCCCAGACACTGAGCAGACACAGCACAAGGAGATGCATTGTCCTGGAAGCAGAGAGAGAGCTTAGACACACGGCCTGTCTGTGAAACCTGTGCTGCTGCCACGGCCACAGGCCCCTTCCAGCCAGCATCACAGTGACAGCAGCCCCACAGTCCTCACCAATCATCCTTTTGCCCCAGGGCAAATGAGGACAGACAGACAGCAAGAGGACAAGCTTGCCTGTGTGCACACAATGCTTTTAGAAGCAGTACACTGAAACCAGCGTTTTCCCAGTGACCTGGGGCCCCTCTTTTTTAAGCAGCAGGCTCAGCCCTGACAAGTTTGTACCAAAATGGATGATTTGAACTTTTGAGTCCTCTCCATTGGCCAGTGAAGTGGCTACAGTGTAAGGACCCTGCCAGGGTCACCTCAGCCTCACAGTACTTTTCAGTTACTGATGTAGAAGATACTATGGCAGAGAAGAAAGATGATAAGGAAAAGGAAAAGGTCTGCAAGGAAGTTGGTCCCTCCGTGGACTGAGCATCTACATCTCTAATCCCCCAAAAATGTACTTTATGAGCAGTATGGTGTAGCTGGTACATCACACCAATTCCTGCCCAAAGTTCATATCACCTCCATACAAACTGGTTGTCCTTGGTACCTAAAGAGTGCAGGCTAATGGTAATTATTGTGTTCCAGCAAAAGCAGGTCTCTGAAAATCTTCCAGCAAGAGAGAGATAATTTACATTTTTCCCTTTGCTAAAGCACACTGAACCTCAGAATGGTTTCAGTTAAAAGGAACCTTAACTATCATCTGGTTACACCCTCTGCCATAGGAAGGGACACCTTCACTATCCCAGGCTGTTCAAAGCCCTATCCGACCTGGCCTTAGATATTTCCAGAGATGGGGCAGCCACAGCTTCTCTGGGCACCCTGTGCCAGGACCTCCCAACCCTCACAGGGAACAATTTCCTCCTAAATCCTATCACCCACCAGCTCTGGCAGCAAGGCCCCAAGAGCCATCCCAGGGCCTGCATGCTGTGGTTCTACGATGCTCTTTACATGACTGCTTTGTTTATGTAACCCATGGGAGGAAGCTCAACACCACAGCCACAACAGTTTGGGAAACAACTATTAGGAGGAACTGGCAGCCTGCCCAGGTCTTGCCAGCTACAGGGCACTTTTTCAAACATGTGTCTAAGGTAAGTCTCTGCCTGCCTGCACATACTCACTGCCATGGCTACCAAGCATTGCTCTCTGAGAAACTAAATTAAAAGTCACTTGCATTTAGCACTGGTGACCTCCAGACTGTGATCTTCCAGTGCTGGTGGGCCAGCATCTGCTGGAGGAAAATGGGAGCAGCTCAAAGGCTGATCAGGGATGAAGGAGATCTCAGGGCTCTTCCACACCCCCTCCCTGAGCTCTTGGCCAATGACTTCATCCGTGCTCCAGTTCCTCTGCAAAGGCAGAAACTACCTCATCTGGCACCAAGACTGTCTGGAGCCCAAGGCTGTGTGATAGCACAGCAGAACATGAGGGACCCACTCAGGCCATGGCCACAGCTCTTGCTGGTAATGACACATAGATCATCTGGAGACAGGTTTAGGACAGATGCAACACCACAAAGGGTAAAAAAAAATCTAAAAAAGAAGGGAAGTTAACCAATTAAAAAACAAAAAACAACACCCAGGCCAAGAGAAAGGAAAAATATGAAGACAATTGAAAATACTCCAGTAAGTGCTGTTCTTCCAAACCTTTCAATCCTACAGGAAAGGTCAGCCAGGAACAAGCCAGACACACTCCAGTGTTCTGCAATCCTGGGGCCAGCAGCAGAGCCCTTCACTGCCTGCAGCAGCCCTCCCTCACCCTCACCTGGTCCTGCAGCTCCAGCAGCACCGACACACTGGTGGCCAGACCCACCATGGAAAGGACAACCCCACCATGGTCCCTGCCCTGTCACTCCACTCCCCCCCAGGGAAAGCCATATCCTGACCCTGTCTGTACAAGGACAAACACCTGCTTCTGTCAAGCCAGAAGCAGCTTGTGGTGTTTGCCGTCACACAAAGTGCTGTTAATCTAATCTCATATTTAGGGACCAAAGCACAAGAGCGGGGAGGACACCTCCATCCTCACCCTGTTCTCATTAAATGAGAAAGACTCCCTGTTTTTGTCTGCAGCAAAGCCCCGACTCCATCAGTTCAGGGAAGATACAGGACTTTATGCTAACCCCTTAAATCTACTTTACCATCCATTAAGGTTGATATGGCCTCTGACACATGCAATCTTGTCTCTTACAGGCAAGAGCCCCTGCTGTTTCTTAGACCAGCTCTTTGTCATAGCTTTTGGCCAAAACCCACTCCTCCTCCTCCTCCCACAGCTCTTCAGTGCTCCCTTTTCCTCTGCAGCACCAACATGCACTCCATGTGTCAACCTGGAAGGAGGCCAAAAGTATTCCCACAACAGCACTGCCTGAAAAGGATTACTGGCAAGGGGGAACATAGAAATTAGAAAAGGTTCTTAAAAGGGTGAAGCAACAAAAAGTGCAGAAAGCCAAGAAACAAGCTGCTGATTCAGCTCAAATCAGAAGGCTCTGGGGAAGCATCGAGAAACTTCTCGATCCCTTGGCTGCTGTACAACATGGTTGGGCTCTTACCAGCACACATCATTGCCATCCCCCTTTTCCATGGCTACAGGACAGGATGATTAATTGGGCTCACAGACCCCCAGCACCCACCCTACTGAACCTACTGGGGCTACTGGTAGTGGTGGGAATGTCCCACAGCACCCAAGCACTGTGCTACACAGTCCAGCCAATATAAAATAGCTCAAACCATTTTGAGATTAATTTAGGCTCTTGAGAAACCTTCCCCACTGCCTCACACCCAAAACCAGAGTCCAAAGGAAACCAGCAGTGTACTTTTGCAGCCAGCAATTACTCAGGACTTCCTGACTTCATTACCTGCCCTCCACACCATGATTGCTGCAGGCTGGGGGTAAGACAAGCCTGACAATTTAGAACACCAGACATCATGACACCTAGGGGTGAGAGGACTCACTCTAATAGTGCAAAAAGCCATTCTGGCTGCAGCTAAAATTCATAGGCTCCTTCTAAGGGAAAAGAAGCTGTTACAAGGAATTAATTAACAATGAAAGATGTGCGGAATCTGTTTTTCTTACCTGCCCCTGTACCTCCAGCCTTCTGCTTTTAGGAGGTAAATGCAATTTTTTGAGAGAACAGTCTTGCTTGAGCCCAAAGCAGTTTCCCCACTGGATTTCTGTGTTCAAACAGAGCTGAGACAGCAGCAGGGGATGGTGGGAGGGGAGTAGGATGCTAAGGCCAAAGGCTGATGACCAGCTGCTGAAGGTTAAGCAAAGAGTAGGAAAAAAGAGGCAATGTTTAGTTTGAAAGAGGTTTTAAAGTTCAATCTGACAAGGGAGAGTTTGACCACCTACCCCATACAAGCGTCACATGCCCTCAGTTTTTGCCAACAGAAAATGAACTGCTTAGCCCATGAGAAAAACCTCAAACTCTTCAAGAGTTTGAATAAAAATGTTATAAAGCTATTTGTAGATCTAGTTTAGGGATCTTAGAGCCAAACAAAATGTTTCCTGCATCTGTCCCAAGCCCTGTCACCTGTTCCCTGTTTCCTGAACAGACAAATTGGGAGAAATTGCCCCAATTCACATTCTGCAGTTTCAAATACATCCCATCTTAAACACACTCACCTGGAACAGGCTCCCAGGGAATGGTCACAGCCCCAAGGCTGCCAGAGCTCCAGGAGCGTTGGGACACCTTCAGGCACAGGGTGGGATTGTTGAAATGTCTGTGCAGGGCCAGGAGTTGGACTCTGTGATCCTGGTGGGTCCCTTCCAGTCCAGGATATTCTGTGATTCTGTGACCTTTCACTTGCAGAGCTGGAAAGCTGAGGATTAACAGCAGCTCCCCAACTCCTGTCCAGATTCACAAGGCAGAGTAGTGAGCAGAACTGAACACCATTTCTGTTCCAGGGTGCAGCTGCTCTACAAATTCTGCAGCATTGCGCTCTGAAATTTCATATCCCAGGAGCAGACTCTCCAGTGAGAGGAACATTTTCCCTTAATGGAAAATGCAACTGCAAACTGGTCTGGGTTAAGTAAAAGACTTTGCTGTATCAGTATGGGACATAGTTAAATGGGACAGAGATCGTGGAGATAAATTGAAGGGTAACACAAAAAATGTCCTCCATGAGAAAGGAAGGACTCGCATACTGTACCTTATTATTTCAGGTTTAATTTTTTGAGGTAAATGACATGCTCACAGATCCCAGGGTTTTCAGAGTGATTAGGGATACTCCACACCCAGGCAGACATCCAAGCACAGGTTTCCATTTTCCCAGTGCTCAGAGGTAGTTTAAAGCAGTAAAACCAAAAGCAAACAACTATTCACATCCCACAGAGCCCCCAAGGCAATTTTCTAGGGTAGCTGAGTAAATCTGTCTTTTGAATGCAGCACATAAATGGTAATTTATGGCTGGTTTAGCTCCAAGCAACAACCTCTCAAGCACTTGCATCTGAGCAGAGCTATCCAGGAAGCACCCAAGATGGCCAGGGTCTTAATCCAAACTGCTAGATGCCTTGTTTGCTCTAATATAGGGACTGTTTTTCTCCCAAACCCAAAGCAAAGATCAGAAGCTCAAAACCATCAAGCAACAAAGCCTGGCAGCCTGTGGCAAAACAGATGAAGCATCACACTTTGGTTTTAGTCTCTCCCACATTTTTAGTCCTCAGGGAACTGGAGTTCACAGTTAGGAAGGAGGTTACAGAAACAACTGAACACATCCTAGCTGGAAAGAAACAGTGCTTAAACATACCTGATGGGTGAGGAGGAACATAAATTGCCTTAATTTTGTTTTAGGCTTTGGGTGTTCACTGTTGAGTTTCATGGCTACGCACAGGGAAAATGACTCTTGCACTCACAGAGCAAGATGGGGTCAAGGAATCTCATGAGCTAGCCTTTTCAAGACTCTTTCTATCCTGCTATCCATATCCAAAGGGGAAAAAAATTCCAGCAGGTACCATCCACTTGAGCCTGGTCTCCCCTTTTCCACATGAAGAAACTCAGCAAGTTTCCCCCAATCTCTCTTGATGCAGAGCACCCACCATTTCCTTCCAGAGGGATCTGACTCTCCAGTGCTCCAGATCTTCCTTTTAAAAGCATTGTTGGAATTCAGCTCTCTTTTTTTTCCCTTCGAAAGTGAGTCACTACATGAGGATTCTGAATCAGACTAATGGGAGAAAGGGTAAGGAAACCATCACCAACTGAAACTTAGTTGTCTGCTGGCTTTCCCACTAAATAGAATTTCTTTATAGGAATTGAATGCTTTGACCCATACAGCAAGTAAGTGTGGAAGTGTGAGGGGGCCTAATAATGAGCAGTGATGGGCTTCAGACCAGCAAACACACTTTATCTTGATCCATGGTGCCCAGGCTCAAGAATATTAAGACAATAGTAATGAACATTATGCACAAACTCGAGGGGCAGAAGGCTGTGCTTGACCTGGAGTAGAAGGAACAGTTTTTCAGTGAAGCAGCAGCTTCATCCAGTTTCAGATTTACAGCCAATGACTTGTTAAAGACCACAAAAAGCTGTAAAAGGAGAAGACTAAAAACCACAAAGCAGACTGTGGAGCAAAACTTACTTTCACTTTAAGGCAAGCTCCAAACCAGGCTCAACGTTAGGACAAATGCTGCTCACTCTTTGCTCTGAAGGGTTTGGTTTGCTTTTAAAACATGTACACTCTGAGCAATTAAAAAAACTTGATTATTTTAAGCATCTTTTCTTGTTCACCTCTGGTGAACCCACTTTGTTTACAGGTGAAGTCAGAAGAGAGCAGACCAAACCCCGGAGATGTGGCTTCTCTGCTATTTGGCATCTCTTATGCTGCAGCCCGAGAGCACACACACTGTGTGCTGGTGAAAATCTTACTCAGATGGTCCAACAGTCTTACACCTCACACAAAATTTAAAAGAATGTACATTCATCCCAGACAGAAAACAAGAGATACTTCAAAGTGTTCTTCATTAATTTATCACTTAATATAAATGCTGACAGAAAAGCAGGTAAGACCTTGTAGACACTTCCATCTATTTACAAACCAAATAGTGAATCACTTTTCCACATTTTTTTTTGTTTAATCTGCAACTCAAAGGACCCTTAGACATTCTGTGAGTGCAAGGTGGAGTCAGGGAGAAAGAGGGAGAAAAGCAAGCTAAAGAGGGAAGAAGAAATAGCATTTCAACATATGTTTTTTTCTGTGTAACTGCCATGCATTTACAGTAGGTCTCCACTCCCTTGTTCTTTCACACAAAAGTGACACCGTTGGCTCTACAGGTCTGAGAATTAAATAAAGAAGACCAATACTGATTTTTCAAATCTCTGGATCCTCTTGCCTTTTGCCTCCTTCAATGCATTCCCACTTCAGCAGAGTACCTAGAAGGTTTTTCTTTCAAGTCTAAAAAGTATATTGTAGGAGTAAAGACACAGGGAGTTGGATATAGAGAACTTTCTTCTACTCCTTTTGTTATCTCAGTTTTCCCAAGAGGTAGAAAAGCATCTAACCTTTCCTGGAAAAGACAGAGCAATTCCCCATGTACCTCTGAACATCTCCCTCATGATCAGGCCTGTATGTACAAAACTTCGTAATTCCTCTGAACTTGCAAATAATTCAATTTATGGAATTCTTCTCATACATTCTACTTCATGTATACTCCTACTGTAAATGTTTTGATAGTCACAAACAATACATATTCACATTATCAACCCAGAGGCAGCCACTCCCATGAAGGAATTTTTGTTTATGGGAACGAGAAACAGGAAAGGAAGAAAACAGCAGAAGGAGAAGAAAAGCAAGGAAAAACACAAGGAGAGAAAGAATGATATTTTGTTTAGCACTGAATCATGAGAACAGCAGATGTAATTTCACTTATGTAGGATCCTAAATAAATTTAAGAAATAGTTCATAACCTGACTCAACAAATGTCATGGTCTCCTTTATTACCTAGACTATCCTTTATTTTATTTTTTGTTAAATATACCTCTGCAGGGCACAATCACATACAATCAATACGATTGGATAATTACATGAGCTCTATCCCAAGCATATATGCACCGATGTTAAAAAGTTATTTAAAAAACAAAACAAAACAAAACAAACAACCCAAAAAATAAAATAAACTCCACCCAAAAAGGTGATAATGACTGCAGAATGTCTCGGGGAGACTTGTAAGGAACTAACAAGATCAAAGAAAATTAGACTTACAAAAACCACCAAAAAAAATCATATATCGAGAAATCCCACAACTGGAAGTAGATGATTTCAAAGAAGTGGGAGCTGTCATATAGATCCCATAATTCTTCCTCCTTCTCCTCACACAGGTTTTGCTTCACCTCTTCCTCCCCATAGCAACAAATACAAGGAGGGGAAGAGCTTAACACGACACTACCAGTTAAAGAAAATAGGGAAAAATAGCCAAGCTACAGTACAGTTGCTAAGCTGAACTCAAGGAAAAATCCTTTTAGCATGAAAGCTGCTTACACAGCAAGCAGAGGCTAAAGGAGGAATGGGAACTCCTTAAAATTAGGGGAAACTCTAAAAGTGATTAGTTTTGCCCATGTTGATCAGCTTCACTGACGAGAGGCTGCAGATGAATGGTACCAATTGTGAGCTGTGCAGCAGCTGTGATGTGAATGGGATTGCTTCTTCCTCTCAGGTTGCTTCATGCATTTATTAAAGGCTGCTGCCAAATTTCTTTTTAAAAAGCTACAAATAAAGGGGTCAGTGCACACATCCAGTTGTGGGATCCATCTGATATACAATCTGGTTTGGATGCCAAAGACTTGTGAGTACTGTCTGCCACAGAACTATTAATGAAATATTTTTAACATTATGAAGAAGCAAATAATTTCTTGAGCATCAAATACTCCACAATATATTTTTTTTATTCTTACAGATACATTTACCCCACACATTTCACATGTAATTTCATCATGTCTAATGCTTTTTATTTCCTGTTGCTTCTGTCTCTCCCAATACTGTATTTTTCAAACTGGCCAATTGTGTTTTCCTAAAACTTGCAGATCTTCAAAAGAGTAGTTTCCTGGCATATGAAAACATCCAACCAGTATATCCAAGGAAAGCTGCCTTGCTGGATGAAGTTAGGCACCTAAACCCTCCCAACTGCTGAACACCTTGCAATTAGCACTAAAAATCATACACAAACTCCCTGGAATTGCAAAGGTTGCCTGGGAAAGGTCAGTTAATTACTCCTGTTACTAGGCTACAGGAATACAATTTTGATTATTATGGCCACATATTTTAAGCATCAAATGACTGTGATGTTTCTGATGCAGACAAATCCACTTTGCCATGCGCTCTTTATATTGGGAAATTTCAGAAAAAGCTGCAGCCTCTTTGCTTGCCACTTCCCATGGAACAATATTACACTTGCCAATAGGAAATAAAACTATAAAGAAAATGAATGTTAAGTTTGTTCTCCTTTCTCTGCTAACAAAGGCTCTACCTGAATCACAAGAAGTTCTCTGAAGACTGTGACAACACTAAGCAGTTACATTCTTCTTCCTACAGAAGAATAAAGGCCACATGTTAACTGTAGAAGGACACTGCTGGAATAACATTTCCCCAAATCTCTTTTTTATGTTGTATAACTGGAATTAACTTTAGTGTCTGTCATCCCCTGACATTCCAACAGAAAATAATGCAGTTGGTAGCAGTTCACTATGGAAATGAAAATTCCCAATGAAGTTTTTGACATTTTGTGAGTCTATTTGAATTGAGAGCAAATCAATTTGTACTACATAATAATCTGTATAACAACCACCCATCTCTTGGCACTATAGCTGTACACAAAAGGTGGCTTAGAAGAGCTGCTAAATTTTCCTCAGAAATCCAGTTTACACTTACTCAAGCAAGGTGGATGTTCTTCCACTTCATAACTCCATTACCATGTAGGCAACTCAAAATCTCTTGCTCTCTTTTTCCCCCCCAGGGGAATTGATTTATAGGGATACAAGAAATTAAGTTGCTGACACACTAACTTTTTTTGGGTTGTTTTTAAATCAGCAACATCAGGAGGCAGGAATGGAAGGCTGTGTTTTGGAAAGTGAATGATGACAAAATTTGAATATGAAGGTAAAATCATGCCCCAGCAGCATTGCTCTGTGTTTGTTCTATCTATCCTAGGACCAGAATCATTTCTCCACACACACGCAGACTAGCACAAAACCTTGCACACTGCATGTTTGGGTCTTTTCTCCCATTTTTGAGCAGGTGGCTGGCACTCCCTGCTGTTGAGCCTCCTGAACACTGACATGTCATTTCTTGGACCATAAAAACAAGTCTGAAAGAGCCAATCCAGGAAAGAAACTGTACTGGGGGTCTTTCAGATAACTATCCTGTCAGTCTGCTTTGTTATAATTCAAAATTATAAATGGCAGTAGAAACGAGGGTTTATTCTAGTTGGACTTGAAGAGATTTCTCTTTGAACCTAAAAACTTTAGTAACAGGTCTGTGAGAGCTTAAACTCGAGGAAGGGAAATGCCAGCAGCTTTCTTGTATTATCAATAAAAGCCTCACTCCTGACCCTTTCTAATACAAAATTTGCCCCACCTTACTCAGTTTATGCTGTCAAGAGACAATATCATCACAAGTTTGGTTCTTCCACATCTAATTTAATGCAATGCTAGTGTTTCACAAATATTTTCAGTCCCAGTGGACTTAAAAGTCAGTCACATTTGTAACACAGATTTATCTTTTACTGTAACTGAAGAAAATTTCAATCAATATTCAATTTAGAAACACTTAAAAACAAGGCTTCTTGGATTATAACATTTCTATTTTCCTTCTCCCTTTCTAAATGAGCCATTCAGTCAGCTGAGAGAGTGCATGAGAGACTGAATACACATCACAACACCTCAGATACATCTCAGTACATTGCAAACTGTATGACTAAATGGAATGATTTTCCACAATTCAATGCATGGGCAAGGCTTGACAATCATTAACTTCTGGAAATTGTTAATAGGATAATACAGTCAACTCACAATACCCTACACAAATGTCTGACAATCAAAATGGCTACACCAGGGGAAAAAAAGTGTAAAGCACAAGTCTTTGGCTCTCCTTTAAAGAAAAACAGCAGTTTACCATGTTTATACAGATCCCCCGTTTGCCTACCAGTAGGGGCAATATCACATTTGTGCATCACTGAGTAATAACACCATTAGAAAAGGCAACTTCACAGAAGTTATTGGCTAAGCGAATTCATTTGAATGCTCTGTTTTGAGGCAGCAAGCTGTCACTGTTACACAATCAGGGAGGGTGGATGGGCAAGCCACAGGAGAAAAAGACACAAAAAAGGGGAAAGACAGCTCAGAAAAGACTACACAGAGAAGAACTTGAGAAGAACAGGGATAAAAGTGCTGCTAGCTTGAAAGGTGCTCTCATCTACAGAAAAAAAGTCCTACTCTGAAATAGGACAGCATGCAAGAAGGGCAGAAGAAAAAGTTTAAAATTCTCCTATTAAGAAAAAAGAACTAGGTCACAGGACAGACAGATGAGATGGTGACAGAAGGAGGGAAATAACACCACAGAATAAACAGACATCATCTATATACTGACTGAATCACTGACACACTGAAGCTTAACCTACCACTTGAAGCTTCCTATTCTGAAGGTTTGTCCATGCTGTCCATCTAGCTGAAACCCAGATATCAAGAGTTGTCTGGTGCAGCAGAAAATTTAATCTACCTACCAAAGGATGCAGCAGTGCCCTGACACCATGGTAATACTGCTTCTTCTTGCCCAATAGAAGGAACTAAACCACTTGGTAGCCAAGACCAGTTTCACTGAGGTGGCCAGAATTCCTGTATGACTGGGACAATGATGGGCTACAGGAGTGAGTGTAGCAAGACACAGAGTCACTCCAGACATTTTCATGCCTGTTAGGTGTAAACATCAATGCTGCCACTACATACAGAGCTATCTGTCCCCCAGGGTCTCCCACTTTTTCCACAAAACCGGAACATTTTAGGTGCAGTTTCAAGAAAAAACTTAAGAGCATGCACTGCATTTTGCTGTTTTATTTGTTTAATCAACTGAACTTCTGCAAAAAAAGCAGAAAAAGGGTAAGAGGAAAAGGGGATGAGACAAAGTCAAAAATCAATACTGTTAGTAGATACTGAACAAACTATTTGACAAGCCAAACTATAATTTTGGGCAAACAGGGCATTCACCTGGACACATTGATCACAACAAGGACATTATGCACAAAGTACAGCACAGAGAGCTAGATGAAGGAGAAAAAAACCCAGTAAGGTCTCCCTTCTAATCCACAGATTTTGGAAGCATTCATCATATGTAGGCCAGCAATCTAAATAGTGCTTACTGAAGAATTCCAGGAGAAAATGTGGAGAAAAGAATAATCCCTAACCTGGTAAGGGAACTAGGAAATAAAAGGTAAAAAGGTTTTTGCTCCTCTAGATTTTCTTCCTAGTATTACAAATGAATCTGTAGTGTCCAACCTAACATAACCATCTTTGAAAATTAATTTTACATCCACAATTACTACAGTCAAAAAAAGGCACATTCTAGGCTTGTCCTCCTAGATTAGAATATTGCACTAATTATCTTGACTAAGATGAGCTCCCTGTGTTAATAAAGACAAGCAGTAAGGAGCAAACTAACTAAAATTAAGGAGAAGGCTGACCTGAGGGTGGTGCTCTGCACTGAAGGATGAGGGGGCCCAGGGCCTGTGTCAGGTGACTTGGAAGCAGGCAGCCAGAAAAAGACCTTCATTCTCCTCATGCCCAGAGCTGAGAGGGGAGGAACAGACCTGATGGGCTCCCAGCTGCATCACCCCAGTTCTGCTCAGCTCCAAGGGGAGTGGCTGGAATGCTTGGCTTCAAGTAGGAGATAAAGATGGATAGGGGCAAGGGGAGATGAAGCTGTTTCAGTGCAAAGTTAATTCTTTGCTGAAAGTTAAAAGAGGCATTAGAAGAAAGCAAGCTTCAAACTACTCTAGGCCATTAAGAGGCCAAAGTTCAACTAAGAGTGAAATAAACCTGTGTTAAGACACATGGAAAGTGTGGGGGGGGTGTGCTGAAAAATGCTTTTATTTTCACTCAGTGCTTCTACCTCCCAGACATTTGATCACAACAGCTGCGCTCATGCGAAAAAATTCTTAAAACATACCCAATATATATACAGATATAACTATGTATATATGTATATATATATTTATATATAAATTTTTATTTAAATAAAAAAGAAAGCTCGAATCCCAAGCCAATATGTGTATCAAATCCTTGACCAGCCAGGTCTGTAGGGCATAATCAAATTCAATGTGAAATAGTATATAAACGCGGTGCCTTGACTGGGCAAATTAAATAATTGCTACTCAAAAGAGTCTTCTGTTTGGACTCTCCTACTGGTAGGCAATAGTGAGACTGTATCCCCTCCCACCCCCCCTGTTGTTTTATTTAACAGTATGATGAATGCAAAGCTTAGCCCAAGGTTGCTATAACCTCAGCAGGAGTTAAGGTTAAGGAAAAAAAACTAAAACCCAAGAAAATTTATTAACTCTTGCTTTACCCAACCAAAGCAATGCAGTAATTTATTACATAACCAGTGCTTTCCTACTTAGTAGTCTAGCCCAGAAGGAAAAAATGAGGACAGGCCAAGAAGGTAGAGAGGGAGCAGCACTTGAAAAATCATTCTCAAGAGGTCTTCGTATCCAGGATCTTACCTCAGCACATGCCAAAAAAAGTAAAAAAATGTGCAGCAAGAACAAAATCTTTAATCTAAAAAAAAAAATCAAAATACACTTATGGCTTCTCTGGCTTATGCCCACAAAGCATCTATTCGGAGAAAAATTAGATCAGGCAAAATTTGCTTCTCAATACTTCTGACAAGATCTGTGCTGCACCTTCAATGGTTACTTTGGTGCAATTTTCCCCCCATGAAACAGGATCCCAGGGTGGATTCACTGCAGCCCTGACAAACTGCAGGCTGACACTCAGATGTCAGATTCTAACATACACAGACCTTAAATAATGCCAGCCCTTAAAAAGGACCACACCTTTGCAATGACTCTGCCATTTGTAGTTTAAATTCAGCAATTTAAGCAAGAAGCTCAGGCTAAGTTCCTGGCCACAATGGGAGGAAGTGCGTTAAGCATGAAGTTTGCTGCACATCTTCTGACACTGCAATTCACAGCTACTCTCCAACCCTCATTCCTTGTTTGCCCTTAAACCATACAAGGAAGTGGCCAAATTGTTTTAGTAAGGTAATAAGGAATTATGCACTGGGTATGTAATAATACCAAAATAAAAGAAAACCTACTTCATTAAGATCATACAATTAATCAAACAGAGTATATATATATAATATCTTTTTTTTTTTTAAGCCCTGGGATTCAAGGCGTCCAAAGTTATTAAAATAAAGTTCATTCACAGAACAAAAACAAATTTAATTTGAATTGCTTGCAGATACTGCTAATTTTCATTTTTTTAATTAAAAAATGCGTTAATGTGAACTATGTGCAGGATTTGTTTCTAGTAGTTGTGTTTGTGCACATTGCCTCTGGACCTGCTGCTCTGCTACTACTGCTGCTCCTGGGTTTATCCAATCATCCCTGGAAGAAAACACAAGATGGAAGCTGCCGACACCCCAGCAGAAGGAACTCCAGGGTGTGCTGGCCCCGTTCATGGAGCAGATGTGGGTGTCACTCCCGCTCGCTGGGAGTCATGGCCATCTCCTCCTCCCTCGGGGTCCTCTGACAGGCTGAGAGATGCCATATTGTTTGACAGGAGGCCAATGTTCTCTTGGGTCAAAGCTGATCCATTCGGAACATCACTGCTGAAGGAAGTGGAGGAGAAAGAGTAAGAGGGTGAAAAGAAGCAATTACTGAGATTTTTCTTTTATTTTTAAGTAAGAGGACTTCAGTGTACCCATTCTAGAATATTTAATTTACCTAAAATAATGTATTTTTTCCCCCCTAATTTTAAAATATAAGCAGTTGTTTTGATTTCATTACACTCACAGCACCATATGGAAAAATTAGTTCTTACTCTGGAGGTATCAATCTGATGGTGCAGCTCAAAACCACAGAACTGGTTATAAAAAGAAGGCACAGACTTCATCAGCAATAGTGTATTTATTCATAAAATGCACATTCTGAATAAATATTAATATTCCAAACTGCTCACATGAAGTTATGTAAGCATCCAAGCTTCTCTGTTCAGTGCTGGCCTGAATACACATAGGTGCTTGTGGCCATTTGAAAATACTTGCTGTAGAGACTTCCAGCATTCCCAGCCAACATCTTACTCCAACTGTCTATTAAATGTGAACTGAAATCAATCCCAGCATCTACACAGATAAAAGTCGACTAGTGACGACTGAAAATGAACTTAGTTTCCAAGTGTGTGCCTTGCTAGACAACATCCACATCACAAACCTCAGCAGGATGGAATACCTTTCACATTTGGGAGATTTCTTTTATTTGAAACCAAAACATCAGATAAGGATTTATTTTGTGGTGGCTGCGTAACTCCTGCTTCTCCCTGCTAATCATCCAACACTGACCAGATGGATTCCTCTCTGCAAATCTTCTGTTGCATTAATTTATATAGTCTTATTCCACTCACCTACTCCACAGTTAGAGAGGTCCTTAATTCATACCTGTGTTATAAAAACTTGTATTCTCTTTGCCTAGTAGGCGCTTCCTCATCACAGCTGATGTGAGGCAAGGGTATTTATTTAACAGGAGAGTGGCCCTGGAGAAGTCAGTCTCCTGTTACACAAAGACAAGTTGAAGGCCTGTGTTACCTGAATGTCAGTGTAAGGTCCTCAGCTGGAACCTTGTTTTGTGGTTCTAATTGTCCATTTTCTGTCTGTTTAGTGGTGCCCAGCTTGGTTTTCATATCCAGTGAAGACTGGCTCTCCTTTAAAGAAAGGACAGATGAAAAATTCTTTAGGAGTGCACTGAAAGAATTGGAGATTTCATTCTTTAGGGACGATGAAGAAGGCCTGTAAATTGCAGTCACACAGTTTAACCCGCAAAAGCCATGAGACAAAACCAGACTTTTAGATACGCTCATCCTCTCAGGACACGCTATTTCCCAAAAGAAAGGGACGATCCTTGTAGCAACAAGCAAAGGCCACAGACTGTAACAGCACATAGACTTCTAGCACTAGCCTGTACCTGCAGACAATGGTTCCTATGTTAAAGCACTTTATAGAGCTCATGGCACAGTGACCTTGGAGACAATTTGGTTTCCATCAAAGTCAACACCATGCTTATTTCAAATGGTGACAAATTAACAATATTTAAAGAGGCTACATTAAACTTCTTCATGAAGAACACTCGAGAAACTCCTCAGGAGGTTTTGAAGAACAGAGGTAAAGAGGAAGATGGATGACTCCAGCTGTGAGCATCCAATAGGGAGCCTTTCTGCCAGGGTAAAAGGGCTGCAGCCAGGTACATGGCTCTCCACTGCATCTCTCTGCCTCCCATCCCCCCAGCACTCACCATGCTCAGCTCACGGGTTCTCTTCCCAATTTCCCTTTCCACCTGGTGTAGCTCCAAGCTCAGCTGTTCACTTGAGATCATCCCAGGCCACTTGGGAGGTGGGGGTGGGGGCTGTGGTTGGCCTGCCAGGGTAGTCGCCTCTCTCTGCAACAGCAGCCTGTTACTAACAGCCTAAATGCATAAAGCCAAGCACATACACAACTGAGCACACAACACACCAAGCACAGAAAGCTCTATTGCCATAATTCCAGAGTATTGCTCATTTACAAAACCAAGGCCACACTTCACAATGCTCCAATTTAAATCACTTCCAATGCAAGTTTCAACGTGTTTCTGTAGACATGGACAAGTATTTCAATTTTTAAACAAGCAGTGTTAAACACCTCTTGTCATAAATTTGCATGTGTTTTCTTCATATGTCACTCTCTTCTCAAAACTAAGACTAAGCCCATGAACAAAAACTACTCTCTTCTGAGCTCCATGTTCAACAAAAGAGAACTGCAGATAAGCAAGTCTGCTGCTTTATTTACAGCAGTGGAATTTATCTAATTCTACAGCAGAGCCAGAAATATTATTACATCATCTTGAGAGATGTAGTTGTCAATATGTAGGTCTCTATTGACCCACATTAGGAAACAGAGGAACAAGTGACTATGGTCCTTCACAAGTTGCAAGTTACTAAATGCATGTCAGCCATTCTAAAAATCTGCTAACATTTGTGAATCAATTCTGCAAGTGTGTGCTCTGCATCTAAACACGTCATCTTGTACTCCACACAACCCAGCATTTGGCTGGGCTTTAAGTAGAAAGGCTCACACAATGCAAAAGCAAAATTATCTAGTTCTTTATGCTCTGGCTGAATTGGTTGCTGCAACCTTGTAATAGGTAAACCAATGAAGACTCCTTGATTTCCAATATCTACATGCAGCTATAAACACAAGAGATAAACGGAAAGCTGTTCTTAATCAAAATAACTAATTCTGTAAAATTTATATTATGGCAAAGTCAAGGCTCAGCATTCAACTCTAGGATTTAACACTGACACAATCACAATGATGAGCAGGAGAAGGCCACTTACAGGTTTTGCAACTTTGCAGTACTCTTGTGTTATGGCAAATGCAGACATGCAAGATTGAAAACATTTTCTCCTCTCATTCCCAAACAAGAGCACAAGAACATAAGCTATGTTTCAAGTAACTAACAAATGCATATTACTGCACCTACTGCTGTGACTTAATTGTGAGCTCTTAAACTAATCTGCAATAACCCTCCTCTGTTACATGTGTTCTTAACTAATCATAGCTTCAGCAGAAGCTGCTATCCACTACTTACAGCAATTTTTTTCTGGGAAAATGTTAACACAAATAGTTGCTGAGGTACCTAGAACAGTTTTCTGGTAGATATTTACTGTTTTTTCCCAAGAGGAAAAAAGTAACTAAGGCTTTCTAAAACTATTCATTCATTATGGCTTGACATTACTCCTGTCCCACAAAATCAAAATATTTCAGCTCATTAACTCTTTTACAAACACACACTCATCTTTCCTTATGCTATAACTACATTTCTTCTAAGTGAAGAGCCATAAAATATTAAGTCTTAATTTTTCAAGCTAAATATATTACATATTTACTTTCTTGACTCTTGTGGTTTGTGCTATTTAGGGAGAAACAGGTACAAACACAAAGCTAAACACGAAACAGATGAAGCTCATGGCTTTCTGTACATAAAATTAGACATTTCCAACAGCAATAAAGTCAAGAAGAACAGGCACCTACACCCCAAGTTTGCCTCTGAGTAGAGCTGAACAGAGGGGGAGTGAGAAAGAGAATGACAGCAAACAACACTGAGTACAGAATGCAGATTCAAATATAGTGTTGATGTGCATGTGGAGTGCAGGGAAGTTTCTGCTGCTAGGCAGAAAGGCTGGAACTTGCACCACAACCCTGATGCCTGGCATCAAAGGATTAAGTATTGTTACTGATATCACTACAAAGGCGGCCCTTGAAAAGCTTTACCAGAGTCATCTCTCTCCATACCACCCCCAGCTGCTCCAAATGCTGGTACCAACCTCCAGTCCCCGCATTTGGGTCTGCTGGCTGATCTGATGGTCAACTTGCTGCAGTTCCATGCGCAGCTGCTGCTCTCGTTCAGCTGAGGGCAACTGCTTCCCATGACCAGCCACATCTGACATGGACAGCCTCTCCCTTTGGGATTTGAAAATAAGGAGATTAAAAAAGAAAATCTTTACTCAACACAGAAAAAAAAAATAGATAAAAGAAAATTTAGAAAAAGGCAAAGAAACAATAAAGCAATTCTACCTGTCACTGAAACGTCCCTGAGAAGGTATATTTTGATGAGGAGAATATGGAGAGCCTCCCCAGCCACCGTGGGTTTCATAAGGACTGTAGTCTACCAGGAAACAGAAGAAAAACATGTTGCATTACTATAAAATCACCCTTTCAGTCGTTCAGCCAACACAAAACTAGACAGAGAAGAATAATAAAGGCCAGCCCTCTAATGATGAGAAGTTGAACATTTCTCCTGATTAAATGAGCACAGAAATACTCTGTGACTGGTCTCATATGCCTAATACATGACTCTTCCTGTATGTCTAACAGTCTGTGACAGCCTTCCAGAGTCTGAGATTGTGAAGGACTTCAGATACTCAGGTAGATGAGCAAACACAGAACAAAACTAATAGACATGATGATTACAATTATTTTTACTACTGGAGTTTCTAAAAGACTCAGAAGTTCATTGATAATTCTGACATACCTTGGTAACGACAGTTTAAAGATTAAGTTTTCAGGGAAGTCAGAGTTATACCTGTAATAAAGTCTAAAAAATTACTGCCTGAAAAAGCTAGAAGCAAGTCTGGGGGAATATAATAATTAAATATTTTCTTAAGGTTATTCAGTGCACCTCAAGAAAGAGACAATCTTTTGGAGTAAGACAGAAGGCCATATTATACATGTGATTAGAAAATAGATGTGTTGGAAATGAACTACTCCTACTTTTTTATTTTGCCTAACAGTACATGAGACAATGGCTGCTTGCAGCAGCATCTACCCATAAAGCAGGAGAGCAGCAGTACAATACTTCATCAAGATGGTTTTGCATTATGTATTTGGGAAAGTGCTAGGCTTCTGGATTCTGCTGCTACGGATTTAAAATAAGCTTTATATCAGAGGGACTGGCAGAACAAAGTAACTTCTTCCAAACAGCAACAACATATCACTAACAAATACACTATGTATGCACAAACATGTCATGGAATCAATGAACATCCCAAGTTGGAAGGGACACGTAAGGACCATGGAGTCCAACTCCCGGCCCTCCACAAACACCCCAAAAATCTCACTGTGTACCCAAAAGTACTGTCCAAACACTTCTGGATCTCTGGCAGTCCTGGGGCTGTGACTATTCCCTGTTCAGTGTCCCACCACCCTCCTGATATCTAACCGAACCCTCACCTGACACAGCTCCAGTCCTATCACTGGTCACTAGAGAGAAATAAGGGCCTGCCCTTCTGCATCTGCTCAGGAAGAAGATGTAGACTGCTATGGGGTCTGCCCTCAGTCTCCTCTTATCTAGACCAAGTGATCTCAGAAGGCTGTGGCAAACTTGCTCTGCATTCAGTCTTCTCCGTATAACCCTACCTGAAGTTACTTATTTTAAGTGTCATTAACACACACCATATTTCTAAGACAAGATACAAGTTTACAGGGCTTTTCTTCAACCTGTAAAACATTACAGCAGTAAAGAAAACAGCAACAGCCAGCAAAATCCAAGAGCACAGATCATACCTGAAATGATGGATTTGGTGGCAGCTCCCTGAACCGCCATGGCCTGCATGGGCCCAGAGTTCTGGTACATGGCTTTGGAAGTACGAGAAATGGCCCCGAATCTCGACACAGTTGGTCGGTCTCCAAATGGAATGAGGTCATCGTCCCCCGTCTCGGCCGCTCGGCGCTGCATGTCCAGTCGCTGCTCACGCATGGTTTTGCTGTCCACATTCTGGACAAGACATGGAAAAGGCACTCCAAAACTCATTCCAAAAATAAAAGGATCACATCCCTTTCACAACAATTTGGTAAGTGCAGTTAGTTTCTCTTGTATTCTCTATTCCCTTAACTTTTCAACTAGTTTTCCTATTCTTCAGTTTCTAATTCAATTGTCAGAGGGGATGTCTCCTTAATGGTCTACCTTAAGATGACCACAGTGAAAAACTTGCAAAATTAATTGTGACCAAATCCAGAAGAAGAGAGCAGCAGCAAATGAAAACTATGACAGAGCAAGTCTAGTGGGAAGAGAAGGTGGAAAAAACATCTCCCTCATATAAACTCAAAGAAGAGATCAGTGGGCATCTCTGAGGATGCCCACATTCCTTCTAGAATCAAAAAGAAATTTCTCTGAAGCCCAGTGCTAAGAATTGTATAACCTAACAGCCTGTAAATCACTCAGAATGGGAATTTTTCTGTACCACACTTACTTGGACAGGTCTAGTATATCTTTCCAGGCATTTTTCATAAAGCAGGAGTACTGTTTGGAACATCCTGGTTTCTAACTGAGTTTCAGACTCAAACACCCTAATGGGTAGCATATGAAGAGAGAAGGTGTTCACTCTCTCCTCCAAGAGCTGAGTAAAATAGGAAAGTTATCTGATGACTACCAGAAAATGTACCATTGTAAGAATTCCCAAAATCAAGTTAAGACTTTGCTAAAGAAGTAAAACTGTGCACAGTGGAACAAAAAGAGCAAGATAAGTGGGACCACTACACCAAGAAAATTGTCTAAAGGCTACAACCTTTGGTATAGTCCAATAACAAAATAAAACTCTGCAAGCTTTCAGTGGGGATAAGGATTGCTAAAAACAGTTAACAAATCTGAAGCAGGAATACAGCGGTGAAAATGGCAGTAATATCTAAGTTGGAAGCTAAACTCAAGAAATGTAATACTTGGAAACTGAAACATTAGGGAAAATATACTTTGGAATTTTGGAAAAATTTTATTTTAATCTCAAGGCCACAGGATGTTAGTACCAATTTTAATATACTTCTACTTACTCAGTAAAGCTGCATGTAATCTGCAGAATATTCAGTAATATGCACTCAGATGATACTACTCCTGTCCTTCAAAAAAGGAATCTCTTATGAATTATTAAAAAAAATCACTGAACAATTAATTCAGTAAAGGTCTCCTGATAGTATTTTCCTGTGAAAAGACAAAAACTGAAAAGCAGCATAGATCCCATTTTGCTTATCTGAAAATTAGCTCTGGGGCAGAAGAATACTTTGTTTAGCCTTGAAAAAGGAGGTTACTTCTCCAGAACCTTATTACTTCTTGCAGTTGAACTGCAGGCTTTTTACACAGTTTTCTAGCAGCAGGGATGAAAGCCAAGAGCTGTTTATCACTCCTAGATGCTGCCACTTAGACAGCATAAGCTGATTCCAAGTAATCTCAGTACTTCCCCAGGTCAAACGTGGCAGTGTGATAACTCCAGGCAACCACACTGTGCAGGACTGAGAGCAAGAGGACAGGTAAAAAGGCCAAAGCTGCAGATGAAATGCAATTTTTGCTCTGATTTTTTCAGGAGAAAGCCTCCTTTTTGGGTCCATTTCCAACACTGGCTTCAAGGTTTTAAGAGGAAAGCAATTCAGCAGACAGAAAAAAAGAAATTTCATTCCAATGGGGCAGAGGGGGAAAAGGGAGCCTTTTTGAGGACAAGTCGAACCAAAAAAATCTTGATTTAATTAAGTGGTTGCAACAGGTGAGCATCTGACCACAGAAGAATGAATTCTGATTAGAGAATGTTCCTCTCCTCCTCTTATTGGCCAAAGAAAAATCAGCATGACTCCAACAATATAAAAATAAGTCAATAGATCCTTTTGCAGATGGGGGGTGATGGAGAATAGATGAATCTCTGTAAAATAGTTCCTCAGGCTAAACAGTCTTTTTCTCTTGAAGAGCTTGAATGACTTGCTATGTGCATGGGCTACCAACCTACTCATGTTGATTGATGCCTGAGCGTTAGGAAGAAACTGAATAGTGGTGGTATGTAGGACTCTTTTTTTTCTTCTCCATTCATGACTCCCCATAGTAGCACCAAAGTAGCCCTTCATTTTGCAACACCGACTTAGCAAAAATGGAGCAGCACAAAACAAGATCACAGCCCACCACCCAAAGTTCAGTGAAGGGCTGAATAAGTGCAGCATAGAACTAGAAATTGCCTTCAAGAAGAAACAGCATAGTGCAAAGTTCTGACTGTGCTTTTCTCGAAAACTTCATGCAAGTTTTGGGTACTCGTGGCCAAAAATCACAGTCCTTCAAGTAAAAACTAGTAACACCCTTAACAGCAATAACAGCCAGCTTAAAAGGAATTAATTGCCTACAGTTACATTACAGCATCTTTCTCTGATAGAAAGAAGTACGGGCAGCAACAGATGGACATGTTTAATTAACAAACTGCCAGGACAGAATAATTTTTGCATTTCAAGTAAGTGCAAAGAATAATCTTTGCACAATATTCTTGCTATCTATGGCTTCAGCGCAGAGTGGTTATCCTGCAACTATATGCAGAATTTTGTACCAGCTACACAAGGATAGAACTGTTCATAACCGAAGTGCTTCACACATCTGCAAGTGCCTTCTGTGACTGCAGTGCACTTCTGAGCTTAAATAAAAACACTGTGATCATCATGGAAAGCAAATTAAAGTCCTTCCCACCCCACAGAAATATCCACTCTTCTTCTGTTTTCCCCTTATCCCTGCATACCGCCATCTCCACACTCCTTGCTGCCACAACATCTTTGGGTTTTGCATCTTTGGTTCCAATGTAGGAGCCGATGGTGTCACAGGACCAGGGAGAGTACTGGCTGTAGTCATTTCCTTTGTATTTCCCAGCTACCTTCAGGTCTTCATCCAAGTACTGTACAAAAACAAAAATCTGGTTCTGTAAGTGAAGGGAAGAAGCAGTTTCACAGCCATCCCTGTTCACTTCAACAGTAGTGAACTTGAGAAACATCACCAGGATTATTTTTTATCAGCTACATCACCCTTTGGAATTGGGCCAGAAAATGCATGAGGTGTGTGAAATTCTGAGCCCCTGGCTATGCTTCCAGTGCTGACTGTTCACTTGGCCAATTTCAAGGTGATATTTTGACACTGGTTAAAAAAATAAATCTCTATCAAGCTGCTACTTCATTCTAAATAAGTCAGGAGTAAAGTCTGCTAACTGTGAAGAGTGATTACTTCAATTAGTAAAGGTTCTAAATTAATTTCCTTGAAGCAGAGAGCTTAGGACCAGTGGCAGATCAACAGTCAGCTGAAATACTGGAGACTGTACTACAAGGGCTTTCCAGCTAGGCATGAAATCTCTGTTCCCCAACACTTGCCAGTGCTGTATTGCTCTGATTTTCTTGTTGTCTACATCTATCAGCACGTAAAGGCCCAAGTATTTTCTAAACATGCCAGTATCTCACATTTCATCAAAATATGCTTACCTCCTCTGAGTGAAAAGGATGAGGCAAGGTTGGTGATGGTGCAAAAGGAGGTGGAGAAATCACCTTCCTCTCTTCCAGCTGAGCCATGATCTCTTTCCTTCGTCGGTGAAGTTCATCCAGGCTGGGATGAGGCTGAAATGAAGACATGAAAATGTTTCAGAGCTCCTGAAGCATTAAAGTACAAAATGAATACATTTCTAAGTGCTGTTTACCTGAACAAAATAAGGTAGCTATATACTGCAAGGAGAAGGAAATACAGAGGATACACAGAATCACTGAAGTAAGAAATAATGATCAATTTGCTAAAGTCTACTTGTTAACTTTCATATAGGACATACATGTTCCTACACTGGCCAGTGTTAGGTCAAGACACGCCACAAACAGGCAATGTGTTACAACTTGGCAAAGTTCCTGCTGGCACATGTTCAGCATGGCAAGTTTCCGTTACAGTCATGTAGGGTAAATTGATAGAACTCTACAGGTCACTAGACACATTTATTATTCACTTTGCAATAAAATTAAACATGGCACACTCAAACTGATAAATCTGTAAGTTATGTTAAAAACACTTCCTGTACTCAGCAATAGGATTCAGAGCCTTTAATCTGAATGATCTAAGTCCAACTATTCTACAGAACTCAACTCCAGCTGCTGAGTTATCAAAACAAATTTGTAAACTTACAACAGGAAGACCCTGCAGTTACCTATCTAACTAGAAAAAATTCAGAAGAGCAGAATTTGTAATTCTCTTATCAAGGCAGGTTTGTTTAATGTTTATTATTGAGGTACAGAGTTGGTCAGTCACAGATGGGCAGTACAAGAATGCACACGTGACATTTCCACACACTGTATTTACTCTGCACTTGAGTAGCTCTCTCCAGCCTAATCTTTGCTGGAGAAGTCAGAGACTTAGGAGATTTCCAAAGTGAATTACAATGCTTTTCCATTTTAAGCATTAAAGCAGCCTACTTTTACTTAATTAACATAATTAACATAATTACAACTGCAGACTTGACCAGTAACTAAATTACCTTCCAGTTTTTGATCAGCTTCCTAAAATTTAGACTTTAGCAAAGGCCACCTCCTTAGTACAAAAACATACAATTCCTCAAGCAGGTTATAGTTTCTCCCTCAAAACAACTACAAAAACACAGTGCAGAACCCATACCCTGTGGCATGAAGGTCTGATCTGACCGAGATGTGGAGCCACCGGGCAGTAAGCCTCTGTTTGCTGGTATCTGTCTCTGGACTCGGGTACGTAGAGGGGCACAGCCGCCTGTGAGATGTCGATGGGCACCGGGCTGCCCCGCACCACGTCCTCCCGCTGGTAGGGCTGCACGGGGGGGTACACGCGGCGGCCGTCGTAGTGCGGCGGGTACATGGGCTGTGCCAGGGTCGGGTACCCCTGCGGCTGCGCGTACTGCGGGCTCACCACACGCTCCGACAGGTACGGCCCGTAGTGCTCCAGGTACGGCGCACCCGCCTCGGGAGCTGACGGAGGAGGTCGGACAAAGCGAGACATGGACTGAGTGGGATAGTACACTCCTGAAGGAGAAGCAAGGGGGGGAAAAAAGATACAGAAAGAGATTACCACAACTGTCCACAAAAATTGACTGCAGAAAACCCTGAAGAAGCAAAAGCTGATCCAAAGCTCAAGTGACATAGAGTAATTAACTAAGATACCAGCACAGTGTCAATGTTACAGTAGATGATGAAGAGCTGGTGAGACTGAGCCCACCACAGACAGCACAACAAATAGAAATAAATCATCAAAATGTCTCTGCAGAATGCTACAAATACTTTCATCTAGGTAAGACCTAAAAAGTAAACTGAAGATTGGTCTGTACATCTTCATCCATGCAACTAAATCAAATTTATCTCAACATATCAGAACCACTGTCTGGGTAAAGGAATTTGGATTATTAGGATTTAAAGTCATCTAGAGATTTATTTGTTCTATGTCTTGAACAGGAGAAAAGACATTCCAGAACTGTAAATCACAAAAGATTTTTATTATTGCATTGCCTGGTTACCTGAAGATTTTATTATTCTATCCAGGATCTCTAGATAATTTTAAAATAAGTATGAATATGTGCATGACATCAAACTTTGTGGACAACTCAGATGTTCACCGGCACATAATGACCAACTGTAAGTAGTTTTTCTTCAAAATGCTCTGCAATTTTCTCAGAAATGGCTTCCCCCACTTCGCTTTTCCTTTCTAGAGCTTTTTCTGCTTTTAACTTCCTTTGGTCTTTCATTGCTTATTTTTCTTTCATATTCACTTCACTCGATCTCATTTCTCTCTGTGACCTTACATTGCCTAAGAATCATTCTCTGTTTTCATACAGATAGCCATATCTTCTCTTTTTAATCCCCATCAATATTATCTTTCTCCAGGTACTCTCTTTATAGTTAAGTTTTTTTCTCTTGATTACTTTCTTATGATGTTTTCTTTTTCTGTGAACACCCTTCTATATGTTCATTTATCTCTAGTCATCACATGCACTTTATTTCCATTTTCCCTGCATCAAACTGAATTAAGGTTTACCATACTGGATCCCTCATCCAGCCCAGTCAGGAAGAACTGAAGACAGAAGGACTTGCAACACTTGGACAGATACAGGTATTGTTTTCACTTGCATTGAACTCCTCTGTCAAGGCATAAAAGCCCGCCAATTTCCATTTTATTATGACATCACCATATTGGAGTATTTCATCCATGTTTGTAAGAAAACTTTAATTATTAAAGGGCTTAAAAACCAGAGTGGGAAGAAAGACTAAAATCAGCATGAGGATGAAAGAGCTTGGTGTCAATCTTACCTTGTTGGTAGGGCGCTGGTTCAAATGATGGGGCAGCCCCTCTGGGGTCTGGATAAAACATATCTGCTTGTTGTGCACTGTACAACTGAGACCCTCGTGGTACCATCTGCAACTGCTTGGTGACAGACACTGAGGGCAGATCTGCTGGCACCCGAGCAGGCACAGGATGAGGGTTCACTGGCAAGGCAGAAATAGAGTTCTTGGGAACAGATTCCAGCCTAAAGAAGTGGAAAGATGGCACTGCTCATTAAGGCCTGGTATAGCACACTGTATTCTAACACACTGTTATTTGTCTACACTCTGCCTTCTGAAGGCTTCTATCACCTTCTCCAATTAAAATATAAGCAGACAGGGAATTAATACAATTTAGAGTTTAGCTTTAGCTTTCTAGTGTACTATATAATCACTAAAAAACCCCCCAACCAAACACAAGAACAACCACAACCCCAGTTCTGTTTCTTTTTTTAGAGAACTGGTTTACTTTGTTTCTACTCCACATTTACACACACAACAATTTGAACAACAGGTAGGAAGAGCCGTACAAGTCAGGAGGGGATCCAGGGGCACTGCTACTCAGATGGTCCATCTTCCCCGGCTTCAGGGCACTTTCATAACTGGAGTCAGTCCCTCGAGAAATCAGTTGTGTCACTGTGCTGCCTGTTGACACAATTCCATTTGGCAGAGCAGAGGTTTTCCTATTGGGCAAGTCCACTCCCCCTTCCTCTGAGAGGATAGCTCCTGAAGGCAGGCCCACCTCATTCAGCTGGCCCAGGGAGGCACTAAGGGGTCTTCTGGGAACGAGACGCTTGTTCATTTTACGGAATCTTCAGAAAGAAAAACAACATATCAAAACTTGAAACAAAACAAAAAAAAAAGTAAAAGGAGCTGTACTTTCAAATTTTTTCAAACATGGATTCTAATGAAAGATTCCTTTTATTCAAATTCTTCAAGAGGCTTATGAAAATACCTCTTAGAATACAACTTCCCTGATAGTTGATCTATTAATAGGAGTTTCAATTAGAACAAGGATGGACTTCCAATGACAAGTACATCCATTTTACTTTAAAAAAAATTAAAACAATCAGCAGAACAACAGCATCTTGCTCTTGCATAACTGGTAGCCCTCCTAAACCTGCAATGGATCTAGACTTCATATTTGATATGAGCATTATTTTTTAACTCTACAACAACAGATGTAACCAATTGAAGGTACCTGCATGAAACTTTTTGACAGATTGTATAAAGAATTGTTGCAGGAAAAAAAATCTTGAATTATTTGTTTTTAGCTCTTTGGAGAGCTAGCAACACATTCCTTACATTTGGAAAACTGCCAGCAACCTACCTGAATGAAAAGGGAAGAGGAGAAGTACCCCCAGACAACAGCCACTGTAAATGCTATCACACTGCATGTTTAGTCACACTTAAAAGCAGGGAAAACAGCCCACCTCCAAAAACTCTGGATAACACTTGTGTAACATCAAGCTTTCAGAGCTGCATTAGTGATGAACAAAGCAAATATCCTGTTGTATGGCTCCAAAACCTAAGAGATGATTGTTACAAGTCTACCACATTACTTCTTACTAGTCTAACAGCCAGGTTATACCTCCTTACCCCTCATTCCTAAATATAAAAAATAACTCTTATAGACAAGATGAAACAAAGACTGGGCTGCTTTCTACTAGTAGAGTTACACTTACTTTTCCAGCTCCTCCTGTGAGTGTGCAAAGGTGCAGCTGGCCCCTCGGGGACACCCTCCTCTCTGCTTCATGTCTCGGCACATGTAGGTCTTGTACTTGCTGTGCTGAGGGGGCTGACAAGGTTAGAGAAACCAGGTGAGATACCTCAACATGAAAGTGCACTTAACCAAAGTGCATCTTATCAAAGGCCTGATGTTTGACTGTTGATAATTCCAATACCTGACATGAAATAAACATGAAGTACTTGTGTTTGGTTCTTCAACAGAACCAACAGTTTCAAGAGTAGGTGTTTTGACAACTAAGTCACTCTCAGTTTTCTACTAAGCATTTTTATTCAAACTCCTTACTGGAGAGCTTGACTGGAACACAGCTGTATATTTTAGGACAAAACTGATACAGGATGAAAAAATTACCAATAATCAGATACACCCTATCAATAGTTTCCACCAAGGGAAAGGTCTGTAAAAGTCCAC
The DNA here is from genome assembly GCF_048771995.1 of Taeniopygia guttata. Lineage (NCBI taxonomy): Eukaryota > Metazoa > Chordata > Aves > Passeriformes > Estrildidae > Taeniopygia > Taeniopygia guttata. The sequence continues at coordinate 23,357,241 of NC_133033.1, read as the reverse complement.
GTGCTTTCTGAGAAGCCAAAGGGTGTATATCCATCAGAAGTCACCTGCAAACTGTTGGGGATTTTTTGTTTGTTTTTGGTTTTGTTTTCATTTTGGGATGGTTTGTTTGTTTTGGGTTTTTTTTGCCTTCTACTGCAGTGAGAAGATCTAGGCAGAGTGAATATAAGCCACACAGCCTTTTACTGGCCACTGTTGCCACGTAGTGCAACTGTACCCAGACTCAGCAGACATCCCTTTGCTACTCATGAGGCTCTGGGCTCCCTTCCAAGCAGCACAGCATGTACCACAGGCTCTCCACAACAAAAACTCTTGATGTTTTCCCCTCCCAGATTCCCACTTATGCATTTCTACTGTTTTTCCTTTTGCTGGTGACAGTGCTCATTATCCATCCCAACAAATGCAAAAAGGTGAAACAGCAGAAATAATTCGCTTTAATTATGCCCTTTTTTTTGGGGCAGAGATAATCTTTTTACTAGTTGAGCTCCCCAAACCAGCTCTCCAAGAGGACGAATGCCAAAACAACAGAGTAGGACTGGGACAGGCAGCTCTGTAGTTCAGCAGCATTTATATCAACTGAGCTACACAATAAAATGACATCAAAGGAAAGTGTGATAAGGTAACTATGAGAGAAGTTAATACATAATTACATTGTCATTGCTGAAACAAAAAAAAATCTGTTTCAGGAACTTGGATTGCACCTTCATATGAACTGTTCTTAAATCTTCAAGCTTGACAGACCACTCAGCACAGATATAAGGATGACTTCATTAACAGAGAGCCAGCTGGCTGAAATATGTCACATTAAAACAAAACCAAGAAAATCCCCACAAATCACAGCAGCATTCAGTGTCCCTTCCCCACTCTCTACTCACAGAGTTTGTTATTCATTTCCCTAAGCCTGTAGACTGTTCTTCCACCCTAGTGAGCTGTGAAAATGAATTTAACAGGTTTTGGAGGTAAATGTGCCGTTTTACAGTTTTTCCTTTCTTGTTTCTATTTTGATAAATATGACTTGCAGTGATGTTTTCAATTAGCTCCTCGCCAAACCAAATCTTTCCAGATGACATTAGAAACCTCTACTATAGGATACAGCCAATAAAACCTAGGGGTACATATTTCCCAAATGATTTAGCTTTTACCTGTTGTTGATCTGTTCCTTTTTTGCTGTGATTCTGGATATAATCAACTAAGCCATGAACCACAGTCCTCACAGCAACTAGTCCATTTTCCAGCTGTTCCCATGTTGGAGGTGGAGCATCTGTTGAATGGACAGCAAACACCAAATACAAAAAAGAAAAATCAGAAAGATTTTCCAAAACCAGGTACAAAATCCCACATCAGAAACTTGACTAGCCAAGTTGATAAAAAAACATTTCATTAGGAGATAAAAAGCATTCAGCACCTTAATTCTGGGACACTTAGCTCTTACAGAATAGAGGTATCAATAAACTTAAGACTGAACTGCACAAAATACCGAATGAGACTGTAAGACCATTATTAGCATGTAAATTTATTTCCTTTAACAAGAACTTTCTCATCTCGCAAGAACTCCAGAAGAAAGGCACTGTACAAACTCTTCTCATTAAGGAAAACATCAGGTTCAAAATCCCTCTTTACATTCAGACTCCTGGAGGTAAAATCATTGCATACAAATACAGTCATCACTGGCCTGATTACACAGGCACAGATGTAGAACAGCAACAGAAATTAATGCCTCTCATGTGGAAAAAACATCACAAGGCAAATCTATGAATCAGACCACCATCTAAAACACTGTGAATAAATTGTAGTCTCAATTCTATAGGAGCATCTTTTCTTTTTAGCCAATTTACTTTTTCAAAGTTTTTGAATCTGTTCCAGCAGCTGACACTCTCACTGTGTACCTGCACACTCTGCTGCAAAGCACAGTACCTCAAAGAGCCTTTCAAGATCTTCAGCAGAATTAATGACATTATATTCCACTCACAGGGACTAAATTCTTCCAGAAGTACTTCAACATACTTTTCTGCTGTTCTTTAGGCAACTCAACAGTACAGAAAAAAAACCACAAAGACCAGACTTGGCTACCAAAATCAAGGGAGGCTATTAGTGATGCCACCTTCCCCATCAGCTTTTTGCAAAGCAATCTGCAGTACACAGGCTTGTCCCCAGTTTGTTTCAGTATGAAAGATTTGGGAAGAAAGTACTGTATCTCCTTCACTAGTTTTGAAGTACAACCGGTCCTCACTGGAAAGGAAGTTTAACTTCTGCTTGTTTAAACAAATACGAAGTGCAATTCTTCATCTCTTGAAGTTGTAGTTTATATCTTTCTACTATTTTGATATATAATATTGATTTTACAAATTCTAGCAGGTATAAAATAAAACTTCAGCCACAGGACTTTTCTGTTCCTTCCCTTCTCCCTCAGTTAGTCCATCCTTACAGCACTGCTGACTTTTTCAACAATTTCTATCTTTCTCTCCTCTGTCAACAGCTTAGGTTCTATTTCTCAGTTAAATTCTTTCCAGCTATCTTCTACTTGCCAGACTCCTAGTTTTGCAGAATTACCTATGAACAAGAAAAATACTGAATTCTGTAGGGTAATAAACCATTCTTGTCTAGACTGACTTTTGTCCAGCTTCTTTCTAGTCAATCTATCAAAATTCTACTTTGGAATCCAAAACTCTTTAGTTGATGAGTAAGGAGGATGTTTCCTTACACTTGATGATCAGCTTTCAATCCTTGAACAGTGTTAAGATCATTTTGCTAAACTTAAAGGTTTTCATAAAAACACCCAGATTTACCTGGACTGGGATCAATATTTGCTAGGAGCTCTAGGTGAGGTCTAAGACGATTCAAGTTAGCTGGGTCTCCAGTCCTCTGAAGAGCAATAGTTAATTCCTGAACACTCTGTGCAAACGAGGCTGGGGTCTGCAACTTGAAAAAATTATCATAATTAACTTTCTACAGGCATGGCAATCATCATGGTTTCTGAAGGCTGTTCCACAGGTTCATAAGAACTGTCTCCCAAAACCGGAGATAAACATCTTTCACAAAAACCCATTCCAGTGAACCCTTTCTATTAAGAATGCAGAGTTCTTTGACATTGCATTAAATTACATTTATAAATAGACAATATAAAGGCTGGTATTATTTCTAGCAATAAAACCCATTTCTTTTGTGTTGTGCTGCCATCCAAGAAAAAAAATGGGCCATGTTGGAAACCAATTTATTTAGATTTATGGAGAGTCTAATATCTCCAATCCCCAAACCAACAGGTTTGCACCCTGCTTTAAACTGAGTTCAGCAAGCAGAAAATAAAGAACAAGATGGTTGAAGGAAAAGATAGTTAGCAATGTTCCATTTCCTTACATCACACAATTGCAGTATTTAAAACTGTTAATTCCACCTAGATCCTTCAGGAGATGTTTGGCAGAACATTTCAAAAGGTGGGCAAAGGCATAAATACACAGCAGAAGCTATCTTGAAGTTAATCCTCTTGCACAGCAGCCAAAGCAGTCATTTCACAGCTTTCATAACCATTCAACAGGTTCAGTTCTTCCCACCTTATTTAGGCACTTACAAAAGCATCCCCTAATCTAAAAGACCATTTATCTTATGTTGCTTCTGAACACAGAGAGATCTGGGCATTTCCATAGTTTAGGTATTTTATTTACAAAATGTGCTTTCACCTCTCTATGCTACTTCAGACACAGACATGTCTGTTGACCCTTTTTTTCCAACTTATGCACTAACTTCCTGCCTGGAAAGATGGACCATTAGCCTCTGTCACTACATTGGCACTTATCAGCTGCTCATAAAGGTCACCCCTCAATTATTTAGCTAAACTTTGTGGGTTTCTACCTGCAGAAATAAGTAAAGTAGCAAAAGTGTCAGGCTGCCAGAGGAAGCAAGATACAGCAGGTTACAAATATATATTCTAATTATTTAGGACATAACAGGTTTTGAAATAACAGGAGAAATTACTAATAGGCAAGTCCACATGGACATAGTTTCTAAGTTCAATGTTACAAACATCTAAATCTACTATGGTTTCAAACAAGCTGGACTGGGCTGATTCCAGGTGGCTTTACCTTGTCAATGATACTCTGCATGTGGGATTTGTGAGACTGGTCTCCATACAACAGTGAGGACCACTGGTCAGGTGCAATGCGCAAACCCGCTTCCATAGCAATCTGAACTATCTGGGAATCGTGCTCCCTCCTCAGAGCTTCGTAAGTCCGAAACTCCTCCTTCAGCTGCATCAGGGAGGAATCCTCATCTCGCTTGGTCACCTAGCAAAGAGAAATGAGCCAAATACAATTAAGCAGGATAAGCCCACGATTACATGAAGTCCGAGGCAAGTGACGTCTTCAGCTGGCAAACTGAATCCTTCTCCCAAACTAAAATCAACTATGACACACTCAGTGAACACCAGTTCCTACTAAAGTAACACACACTTCATAGAGTGGTACCACTATAAAATGGACACAAAACATTGTTTATTTGGACTCTGACACATATATTGGTCAAAGTGTCACTCTTCCTGGACTTTACAGCATTCCACACCTTCAGTCAAGATACTTTGTTTGCGTTGCAGAATTGTGTTTGAGGGTACAATTAGCAAAACCAAAATGTTTTTCTACTCATTTAGCAAGAGTAAATGACATTTCAGTTGAGCATCTAGTAACATATATTAAATACCATAAAGTACATTAAGCAGTGTTTCTTCACACAGCTGACACCCAAGTCTCCTATTTCTTTGATTCTAACCACATCACAACTGAATTAACAGAATTAGTGATTTTTTTGGCTTTAAGCCACTTCTAAGAAGTTAAGGATGCTGCTTTGCACCCAGGTTTTGTAACAGTACCTCTGTGAAACTGGACAGAGGCAAAACCTAACTTTACAGCTTCAAGTCGCTGTTTCAGCCTATACTGCCATCACAGCTGAATGACAAAGAACTCTCTAAACTCATGTGGGACCTAATGAGCATGCCTTCCTCTAACTACACATAGTTTTGGGCATATTTAATTTTGCAGGACAATGAAAACAGAAAGCGAAAACCAATGATTTTCATAGTATTATGAAACCTCTGGGCATAATCTTCTTCATACCTTGAAGCACGAGGCTCTGTAAAGGAGCTGGACAACATGCCCAATACTAGTCTTGGAAGCCTGAGGGAATCGTGGCTCCAGTCTCTGCACCACAAAGAGAACCAAGACCTTTCGTGACAGAGCAGATCCATCTTCCAAAGCCAGCAGAACCAGCTTTAAAGCCTCCTCTTGCATTGCTGAGAGTAAGGGGAAATGCAAAAAAAGACAAAGGATGAAAGAAGCCCAAGTGAAATTTTTGCAGTTCCTTGTTACCTACAATTGAGATAACAGCCAAAAACTCCCACTAACAGACACACAAACCCACAGAGAAAAAAAGGAATTCAGCAAGAAGGGAGGGCAAAGAGAGAAGGAACCCTTCCAGATGCCCAGACTGTGACTTGGGAAAACTGGACGTTTTACCTTTAATATTATTATATATTACCCCACACCAATCAAACAGGCTGCAGCACTACTATATGAAAGTTAGTATCTCAAAATTAGTCTTCATCTGTTTCCATTGGGAAAAGCTTCACTATTTTTCTTTAAGAAATTGGCTTCATATTTCAAGACTCAACAAGTGAAGTCTGTATTTTCAATAATGAGACTTCATTTTTTTAAGCAACATTGATTTCTTTATAGTATTTTAAGCAAAGAAATTTAATTTATACATGCACAACTTTTAAAAATGTGTACACGTAACTTTCTATCCCTACAATTCTTTTCTATGTTTATTGCTCTAAAAAAGAAAAGAAGCCATGCCAGTCACTTCCAGTAACTTACTTTTTCTAGAAAGATCTTCAAGGAGTAGACAAGAACAGAAGGACACCTATTCTGAATTTTACAGAAGACTTGAAAAAGCATTAAAAATACAAGAAAACCCAACAGCAGCAGCCCAACAGACATATAATTAATTCTGAAGATTACTATTAAGAAATTAGGCTGCTGCTGAATAAAATCACTCGGGCAATTAGACAGCCATTTATCAATGGCTTAATTCTAAATTGCTTCTTGTACAGCAGTGATACCGTGATGTCACCTACCTGGCCCAAGGAACTGGCACCCTCTGGCTCTCACTGCAGCCCAGAGGTTGGAGGAGAGCTGCTGAGGGTTTTGATGCTGGAGAATGAGCTCTGTGACTGTTCTTTCACCCAGTGACCGTGCTGCACGCATGGCTCTGATCCGCCCTTCCTCCTCCACCAGCTGGCAATGGACTAATGTCACAAGTTTCCTCTGCATGGGACGACTCAGCACACTCTGAGTAGTACTGTTAAGACCCACACCTTCAAAACAAAATGGAACAGAATAATAAACTACCTCATACTCCTCTTATTGTGCCAGTCTTCAGCGACTGTACTGGACAAGTGCAAACCTAGCTCTCCTGGTGTCCATTTTGTCAAAGGGAATACTAGCCAAGACACATCATAAGTTGATTTCACTTGTTTCACTTGGCACTAAAAGCAGTTTTCTGGTAGTCAGCTTCCCCACAGGCTTAATCTTGTGATTGACTGATCAAGCTTTTTAAGAAGATGGAACCTCTAATGAATCCTTTTCCCATGCTGGTAGTTTGTCCCACACCCTCCCATCCAGATTCCCAGTTCATCCCTTATTCATGGACTTTAGGGATCACTTGGACATTTGTTTGCTTGCAGAACACATTTAGTTTCTTGCCTACATGTACTACCTTCACTGTTTTGGTTTAGAGCTTACATGAGTCCTGAACTGCTTGAGTGATGTCTAATTTTGTGCCAAAGCTCTGAATCACAAACATGCCGAGAGCCACCTAACTCAGGTTAAAGGAAGAGGTGACTCACTAGACATAGAGCTGACCATGCTGAGTTTGCTCTACAGCCAGAGCTTGTTCACCGAGCCACTAATACCAAGAGTGATACTGCTGTCACACTGCACTGGTCACAAAAGACTCTGCTTCTCAAAAAAATAATTTTTTATAACCTAATGCCCATGATGATCAACTCCGCTACTTGGGCTAACAAACTGTCCAAATCCAGCACATATAATATATATAAAATCCATACTCTTCAACATGGTGCAGGTTTGCTAACTTAAAATTACCCAGACTGACTCAGCTCTTGTATTTGACCTTGTATAAACACAGTATTACTCATAATTTTTCTTATCTATCTTATATGTAGTAACTTTCTCATATCAGTTTACTCATCCTCTACAGAACAGCTGCATCACTACAGTTATCACAAAGCAGAACTGAAAAAAACCCAAGCAAAATGATCTATTTACTTACTCTGCAAAGATCAAATCAAAATATGTCTCAACTCACTATTGCATGGTCAAAATCCTCTGCTTCTTCTCTGAATTATTTCTGACACTTTTCGAGTCTACATCCCCCTCCCCTCCATAAAAACATAACCTTAATGTTTAAGAAATCTGTTTCAATTTGTTTCTAAACTAGATTTATATAAATTTTTCAAACATACTAACTAATAATTTGGATAGTTTGGTTTGCATTTTATTTTTTTTTTGTTTCATTTTCCAAGGAAGCAACAAAGCAACTACCTCTTGCACTGCTGAGTGGTTTGAGGTACAATGCCAATTCTTCCACGCATTTCTTGCCCTCCTCATAATGCTTGGTATCTTCAGCTCCACTGCACAAAGCAATTGGCTGCTGCTCAGGAACCTGAAGAGAGATGACATGTACATCTATGAATATGCATAAGTAAGTGTCAACCGTGCTTACAAACACTTATTACTACACCACATTTCCTGTTTTCTTCTCCTTCTGTGATTTTTCTGTATTACTTAGTATTTTTTCAGCTTATTTACTGAAAAAATAGCATAAGAAACCCCACTGAGAATGAAAACAGACAGAATTTATGTTTAAGAGACCTCTTTCATTTAATGGCTGAAAGGTACTAGAAGCAGAAGGCTTAACAGGGCACTTCCTATAAGTAACACCTTGGCTAAAATAGAACACATTGAAACATCCCCAAAGCTGACTGGCCAAAAAACTCAGGGGGAAGAAAAAAAAAAAGAAGAGAACCCTGATCTGCCAGTAAGTACACATTTGTATCTACGGCCTCACAGCTCTAAAATCATCCAGGGATAAGAGACTGCAGCTGCTTAAGATTAGTGGAAGAAAGACTTAGCAGCAAATACAGTAAGACACCCCTGGAACATATTCTGAGATACAAAGCATGACCAAGTTATCCTATGTAGTGCATATGAACACACCCTGTGAGTATTTATCCGATGACAGACGCCAGCTATATCCTTGGGGTTTTGTGCTGGGCTTTTGTCAGGTGACATTTATTTCTTCTAGACATTCACCAGAAATCAGGATTTTTCCAAGGGATTTGCACCACACCCCTCCAAGTTATAATTCCAAGGTTCTACTTTCCTCTTGGAAAATTCTTAAAGCTTTCATCAAATTTGAGTGTGCAGTATAGCACTGTACTAACACTTCTCAACATCACTGTTCAGCAATCAGCCCAATATGATAGTACAGAGAATTGGAATTCCTCAGAAGACTAAACACAAGCACTTTTTTTATTTGCTGTCAAAGTGCAAATGGATCTCAGACTTCTATTTCCAAGTCAATCCCCATCCCAGTGGCAATAACAGCATGCTAATCCCACATAGCTGCTTACAGGGACCAACAAAGGCTTTCAATCTAAAAGCAATAGCCTTTAATGTTTCAGTTAAATACAGATACAAACCTGCCTACCTTCATGTGTAATCCAGCCATGGCAAGAGCAGCATTATGATGGTGGCACCAAATAAAAGCAGCAAATATATATAACATTTATATACACACATGTATATGGTTGCCATCACCAATGTGAACAGCTTTTATATCAATTTTAATAAAAAGCAATGCTTCAACCATATGGTCACATGTCTCCTTAGAAAACCGTGTCATTTGTCCGGTAAAATAAAAAGTTACTATCTTACTTTTCAAGTAGGTAACAAAGAAAAGCCTCAAAATGCAACATATCAGCTGGAATTAACATAGTATCATCGTACACTGACACAAACAAGATAGAGGGTGTGTCTGATCTAGGTTTCCATTCCTACTAACGAGAAAAACCCAAGTTCACTCACACCAACACAAGGCTAGCCTCAATACTTACCACTGATGGAAGTTAACTTGTAATGTTTTGTGGGGTTTTGGTTTTAATTTTGGGCCAGCATTTGTTTAGGGTATTTTGGTTTCTGGGTTTGAGGAGTTTTCCTATCTGTAAGCAAGAACATTTTCAGCACAAGGAGATTTTGCAACTCTGCATGTTAGAGTGGTCAGCTGTAAACAGTCACAACAGCTTTATCTTGAGTGGTTTCTTGGGATTTAGGAAACAATTATTAACTCCTGCAATATTTGCCTGCACCTTAACAGAATATTCCACACCTTGCTTTCAAAGGCACTGCCATTTTAGCAGTCTTCTTCTGCCAGGGAAGTGACATAGCAGAACTGGCTTATTGAGCAAATGACACATCTGAAGCATATGTGTCCACACACTGCACAATCTCTGCCCTATTTACTGCAGTCATATATACCATATGATAGAAAAAATATATATCATATAGTACAAATTCCTACTTGCTCCTGCAAGCATTCCATCTAGCACCACTGACAACCCAGAGCAGTGACAGAGTCACAACCCCCGGCAGACAAAGGGGGCTCGGAACAGACATGGGACAGGAAGCCATGTTCAGCCCTGGATTTCGACCCTGAATTGAAGTGGGTTTAGCACACATTCAAAGCAGTGGTTTGGAATGCCAGACACAGCACAACTCCACCAGTGAGACACAAGGACTGTCTAGCAACTAACAGAAAGCTTCCCCCTCCCCCACGGAAAAGCTGGCAGGGAAAAACTTCCAAGAGCTAATGAAGCTATTCAAACACTATCTGCATATTGTTTCCACTCCTTCTCTTTTGAAGGGAAGCTTCAATGTAAAAATCTAAATGCTTGTACAACTGTACTGTTTGCAAAATGAGCTCAAAAGAGATTAACCTATTATCTGAAGCTGGAGTAAGCGTAGTACTGAAGAGTAAAACAGCATGCTTTTTCTGTGGTTTTCAGGAGTGTTCAGAAGAGAATTTAGTTCTCATGCACACATACTTCATTCATGCAGTGCACCTCACAATAAAATTTACAAGTAATTTTCCTTTTACTGGTTCTATTCTATGCACTTCTAGGATTTATTTTAATATTTTAGGGTTAGTATAATTGTAAGAATAGCATCTACCAAAAGAAAAATCCTGAAGACATAATTCATATATATGACAGGAAATGTGACAATGACTTTGGCTCCATCATGGAACAGCTGAGGGACAACTGAGAAATAATTAAACTCGAAAGCATTTTCACTTCCCCTTCCCAAAATATCCTTTTAATAGCATGTATGACCCTATGGTCACTGCTGTTTACAATGCCTCTCAGAAGCCTCAGAATAGATGCCCCACAGAGTGAGCTCATTATTTTCACACTCATTCCATATTCTGTTCTCTCAGACATCACACCCTTATGACAGTTTCCACTGCAAATATATTCACATCATGTAATCAACACCTCCCAAAGGGGATGAGAGCAAGACAGAAAAAATGATCTCAGATGTTTAATTGCTTTAAATCTGTGAGGGTTTCACATGTATCTGCTTTGGCAGTGACTGCAAGTATCCTGGCAGTGGAATGTTACCCATCAGCATGGCTTGTGGCTGTGGGAACAGACAGGTTATGACTGCATAAGGAAGGGGACCGGAAAAGAATGCTAAAGCATCATCTCATACCAGGCAGTGATTTTGAATTGGTGATTTAAGTGTAATTTGATGAAGTCAGTCAGATTAAGTTGTCAGTAATTACCATTAGACATCTAATTGCACAGAATGAGAACATGTTAAACAGACCAAACCCCTTTTTGAATGGTTTGAAAACTGTTTCTAGCAATATTTCCCTCCCCCTCCCTGCAAATGATTTGCTTCCTGCCAAGAGAAACCAAACAAAACCAAAAGCCTACCATCTTTAGTTCCTCTAAAGTTTACATTAAAGACAACTTTTTCACAGATAATTCCTCTTTTGTGCCACTTTATTTCATCAAAAGGTAAAATAAAAAATTATCAAACGTGCCTCTAATAGCTCTGCACTTTCAACCTTCCCCTTTTGAAAGGGCAGTAAGTTAAGATCACCCAGTCTCTCATCATGTACAATTCCAATGTCTAGAATTGTTTGTCATGTCCAGCATGAGATTATTCCAAAATTAAAGCACCACAGGCATTTCTGCCATTCTTCATCACCTGTTTGGAATGTGCATGCTGCTGTTTCATGGTAAAAAAAAAAAACACAAGGGAAGAGCTTAGATGACAGATTCATGATTAGGTACCTTCAAAACACTGGACAGGTGAATGCTTAAAATAGTTACATATAGTGAGTAATATGTGGATGCTTGAATAGCTAAATTTCAAAACCTTTTTCCCACAGAAACAAACGTAAGTGATTCCTTTACCCAGGAAGTCTAAGAAGCAAGGTATCCTATGAGTGCCTTGCTGATTTGTGTCCAAGGCCATTGTGTCTCCCTTCCTTCACAGCTCCTGCTCAGGTACTCAGCTATGCCCAGCTTTTGCAAGAATAATAATTCTCATCTTCACCTTATGATCCCTCTGCTCCCCTCATTTTATGTAGCAAAACTTATCTAGACATGGTCTGAACTAGCTAAGCAGAGAGGCTGTGGATATTCCATTCCTGCAAGTGTCTAAGGCCAGGTTGGATGGGGCTTGGAGCAAGCTGGTCTAGCGGAAGGTGTCCCTGCCCACAGCACAGGGCTGGAATGAGATGGCTCTAAAGGTCCCTCCCAACCCAAGCCATTCTGTGATTCTATGACCACTGCCTTCCAGAACAGCCCCTGTAAGCAGTGTTGATGTGTACCATGCTGTAGGGGAGCAGGTAGAAATCTGAATCTGCAACAGGTAATTTTCACACAAAGGTTAGCTCTAAACTGGGCAATGGGTTTCATTTCAGAAAGGGGTGGGGAGAGGGAAAAACTGAGAAACAGTTTAATTCAAGTAAGAAACCAACTCTTTTCACTGTTAGAGAGACAAATTCTATCCAGAGAATATGTTACTGTCAGAGAAATACATTACTGCTTTCCTGGGTGACTGTGTGACAAATCCAGTATGTTTTCCCCAGAAGGACAGTCCTGCTTATTTCACTCGCTGTACTTGTGCAACAGCCAAAGTGACTTGCCCTGGAATCCTGTCACTGCTGCCAGTCACAGCAGAATAGATTTGTTTCTTTAAACTGCCTGGTCTCCTCCTACACCTCCAGCAAAAAAGCACTTAACAAGTAGAAATGTGTGAATTCCTCAGAAGTCACTCCAAAGGGAAAAGAACAAACTGTTCTTCCCCCTCACAGATAGAAGCTTCAGTTGGGCTTTACTGTATTTCCTTCCAAAATCAAACTTCTTTTTTTGGAATTAGCATTTACAAATAAACTATTACAGGTCTTTATGGACTCAGGCTAAGGTGTACAGAGGTTTGTTGGAGATTAAGGGACACTAATGACACATACATGCTCCTGAAACTAAATCCAGAAGTGGAAAAACAAATGGAAGTAGATTCAACTGGAGTTGACACTACTCATACTTTGAAAGCTGGATTGCTGCTCACAAATAATTTTTGCTGAAATAGCAGAAGAGTGCACTCTCTTAGTGGACAGTTCAAAATCACTAGTTTCTCTAAAATACCTTTTTAAAAAATTTGTCCTTAAGCAAGCCTTTTTCTGTAAAAAGATTTTTTAAAATGGCAATTGTTTCTATGTCCTTCACAGGAAAGTAATTTTCTAGTAATCCAGTCTCTGGTAAACACTGCAACAGCTGCCAGGACAGGAAAAGGGAAGAGAAAGGAGAGCAAGTTATACTGAACACTGATTTCATTCACGTGTTCATTTGAAATTAGGAGCTGGCAGGGAAGGTGGTTCAAACGTCTCTTACGGGGAAAGTCTGTCAGTAATAAATACCCAGCTAGGATCCACAGTTATTGTTACATTAAGGTCATGATGAAACAAGATCCTGTGAATCTTTATCCCACAAAATTTTCAGATAAAAAGGGAGCACAAAATGATGTCATTAGTGCAGTCAGAACCTAAAGTTCAGAGTGCTCTCAAGACAAACACTATACTACAAAACCTTTCTTCATACCTCATACATATGGATAATAAGGAAACTCTGGGTAGCTAACTAGTAAAACTAGGAAAAACCACTCAGTTATGTATACAGAGCAGGGTGGATTTCCATCTCATTCCACAGAATCTTGTTTTTATAAAAATTTAAATTCTGGCAGAGGTCAAATTGAAGCTATTATACAGCTTCTCATAAAGCTTAGCATAAAAAAGCTTTATGAGAAGCTTTTGGCACATAAAAAACCAAAAAATACAAGGGGAAGACATTTATCACAAATGTGGACATTCAGATGTAACTGGAAATATTCAAGAAACGGCAGAGAAAGAGAACTGTAACTTTTTTTAATGATATCACCCATAGAATTCATACTGCTTGGAAGCTCTTCAAAGATGGCAGCATATCACAGGAATGGGAGTGTACAATCTCACTGCTTCCTCCTGCAGAGCAGGATGAGTCACTTAGCACAGCTAGAAACACCATTTGATTTTGAGCTTCTGAAATAACCTCTATGCATTACACCACGAAAGAAAAACAACAAATTAGCCATATTACTTGATAAACTAAAAAGTGGCAAAAGCACACCTGGACCTGTAAGTCACAGTACCTAATAAAAAGCAACACAAGAGCAGACCTCTTTCCTCCACACCTTTTATAGATCTTCCACAATTCTGTCCTTTTCCCCCAAACATTGATCTCATTGAAATTTCTTCTGTGTTTAATTTCACTTATCCCAGATATTGGAGCAGTACAAAATAAAGCAGTAACCCCTTCAATGGTAACTGATCCCATCTACATTTTCACTCTTCACCCATAAATTAGACAGGATTATCCCTCCTCTGCTAAGACCACAATCCTGCCCACAAGCCTTGGAAGGTGAGCTCCTCACAGGGAGCTACCTGAGACCTAATATTGACAAGATTTTGCCACTTTAAGTCTGTGCTGTAACTGAACAGGGTGATCCTGCTTTCCACACATCCCTGCCCTTTCCTGGGGCTGTTGTCAGCTCCAGTGCCACTCATCCTCCTCATATCACCACCTCAACTGACCTCACCAGTACCTATTCCAGCAAAAAAGGGAGTCTCGAGCAGGCTTCCCCGCCCCCCCCCCCCATATGGATTTAGAGTAACATGTCATCTCAGGAAGTTGTATTCCCATTGCACAGTTTCAATTAAGGCTGTATAAAGGCTGCTACCAGAGAGATCTGTCCCACATCGTTACATCCTGCATCCTTGTCCCCTCCTGCTGCTGGGACAACCAAACACAGGTCTCACAGGGTGAATATAGTAAAGCACATAACCTACCACAGAAAAATGTCTTCCCACAAAATAAGCTCACTGATCCAGAACATCCTTTTGGCAGAGCACAGCTAGTAAGAGCCAAAGAAGAAAGAAGGGAACACAACAAACCCATTCTGGTGACAGCCCACAGAATTAGATGTAACAAAACTCATGGCCACCAGCAAAATCAAGATTTAAACTATTTATCCAGGTACCTTTACTACTTCTTGTAGACATCTACAAAAAAGTGGATGCCTTCTCTTCACATCATTAAAACAATATCATAATCTTTATTAATCCTGACTTGTCCTCCCAAAAGAAAGAAAATAGTGAAACGGATAAAAAAAAAAAAAGCAGGGATACCTGAGCACCCACAAGTTGCAGCAAGGCTGAGTTCACAGGAAGGAGTTCAATGTCTGTGTTGATAGTGGTCTGGTCAAAGGGACATGCCTTACGGTGGAGCTTGTTGAGGCACATCTTGCAGACAGTGTGGCCACAGCCCAAGCTGATTGGCTTCCGGATCGTTTCGTCGAAAGTCTGTGTGCAAATCGGGCAGGAGAGAAAATCCGTCCATTGTGGAGCTTGTACAGGCATTGCTTCAGGAGTTAATTGACAAGACAAAAATCTAAAGCACAGATTCCACTGGAATCAAAATTTTGCAAAAAAAGTCTGTTTGGTTTTAAATATCTTCTGTAAGTACAGACAGTCTGCACATAGTGTGAAACATAACCTAGAAGAAAACAGAAACACAGAGTTAGCATTCTGTACTAGAACAGGCATGTGAGCTCCTTTGTGCTAGGGAAGAACCACTCCTTGAGGTGTAGCTGAATTAAATACAGGACTGAGTCACAACTTGCTTTAATTCCAGCTAGTCTCTGGCTCTGGAAAAGCCAGTGTCAACCATTTCTGCAGTTACACAGTTTCAAATAAATCAAGGAAGATAACTATCACATTGAACTTGTAAGACTAATTAGCTCTTCATTTTTATGTTCTCTCTTTATGAATGAGCAAATTGACATAAACAGTTCCACTAATCCACCTTCATACAATATCTATTGTACAAAATAATCAAATATTTTAAAATAATTTTGCTTAGACAAGGCTTCATCCAAAGCCTCTGTCACAAGCAACCTTTCTTCAGAGTCCAGTGGGCTCTGGGTTGGCACACAATGACTGCCCAAGCCTCGAGGGGGATAAGATGAAAGGCTCAGGGTCACTCAGACACTGTGCAATGCAGCTCTCACACATCACCCAGTGATACTGTGTGCTGCTACTCCAGCACCTTCACACAACCTCATATGTACAGACCTCTGTGGTACCACGTGGACTCATCCAGACACATTTCAGTTACCCCAGGAATCTGCATGCACTCCTGCTGGAATCCAGCACTGTTAACTTGCCCTTTGCCCGCCATCCAAGCACCTCCATTTCCCAAAAACTGGACAACCACTTCTAGTAGTCATTTATGACTGGATGACTGACAATTGTTCCTTAAATG